>NC_092638.1:38504661-40904661 GCF_039555335.1 Amphiura filiformis | reverse complement strand
AGCAACTCAGGAAGGGAATGATAAGAGTACACCATTGGCCCTCGCAGCCATGCCTGTTTTTGAAGTATGCTTCTCACTGCGCATGTTACCCGAGGAGTTGGAACTTCCTAAAAATAAATTGTCTAAAAATGGTGCCGAGTATGTACGTACTCTAAACATTAAAGGGGAAAAAATTAAAAATTCAACATGCCGGAGTATGTTTTGAAATCATTTTGATTCCTGTATAAAATATGACGGTTTGTAGAAAAAAATGCCTAAAACCACCTTCACTGCAATGCATTCTGGGTTAGAATAACAAGTGCATTTTTTTTCTTTTGTACAAAGATCCAGAAAAGCTTGGGTGACAAATTAAAAGTTTCATGCAAATAGCTTCACTCAATCTGCCCCTGATCTCCGCATAAATCAAATTGCATCAGCGATGCCTTGGGATTGCCAACTACTTGTAATTTTCACAGCTTGTATCCAGGCAATGCTATCAAAACTGGGGCTAGAAGGGTGTGTGTACTATCCACGAGGGGACTGAAGGTTGAGCAAATTGGACAATTGATGGTTGCTCATTTCCGAGTGAGTGTAACCATGTCAATTTCATCAAGAATCTTGGCGCTGATTCCGATATTCTCCCATTGTGTGGGACGTCCCGAAATTCACTTTTTGACACAATGAGTCGAATTGAATTGGGGCTTCTTGGCTTTCTATATTCCCTTTTCTACTTGTGCAAGTGTGCGCAAAAAAAAGCCATCTATCATGTCAGTTCAAGATAAAAGAACACCACAGGCTATGGGAAAACAGCTTTTAGATGATGGGGAAAGATCATTCATCACCTCGTCGACATCACCCAATGCTACATTGTCTGGAAATAACGCCATCATGTGCGAGGAGATCACAGCATTGCAATTAAAAACATCTCAAACTGAGCCTGTGTGCTTGCAAGCAAAACTGAGAATGAATCAAATAAATCACCTGCATTAAATTCTCTTTAAAAATGTAAAATAAAATTGTGAATAAAAAACATGACCATGTGCCAGTAGAACTTAGCATGAATTTAAAAAACATCGCAAATTGAGTTGTGTGTGCGAACATGAATTTAATAAATCGCCTGGATTAAATTCCCATTTTGTTTGGAAATCACACTTATCATATTGAGGAGATTGTGGCATGCAATTAAAAATGAACCTGTGTGTGCGGGAGTAAAACTGAGAAGGAATAAAATATGGATTAAATTCTCTTTAAAATGAAGTTCAAACACATCCGCCAAATACAAATTCAGCATGTGTGTGCGCATTTAAGTAAAACGGAATTGAATCAAATAAATCACCTGGATTAAATTCTCTTAATATGTCGATTTCAAAAACATACGATAAAATACAACTGTAATGAAATGTTTAAAACACCTGTTTTTTTTTTATTAGAGTAGTATTCCTCTTTCAAATCCAGAACTGGTTTTTGAAACACCTTGATACGTTGAATTCCATTTCCCAAATCTTCTTTTATTTCTATTTCAACACAATGCTGACAAGTCTACAGTGGATAAAAACAGTTTGTGCCAGTGCTTTGCAAAAAAACACGGGACTTGGTTGCAGAAATGGATGCGCATAACATCAAAGGCACCGACGTGAACATTAAATCGGGGCTTGTATTATTGTAAACCGTTGAGATGTTCATCAAGGCGGCAACATTTGATGTTCACATTTATAAATATGTAATTATGAGACAGATCAGCGGTGTTTTTCTTTTAACGTTTTGTATGCCGCTATCTTGCATGATGTAAAAATGCCGCCATGGTTCTGATTTGTATCTGACTAGGGAAATGAAGCAGACTGCAGAATATGGTATTAAGTGCTGCTAAATTAGGCAAGTACTAACATTCCAATTCCCACTTCTAATAGCCCAGTTACAAGAAACATTCTGAATTCTCCCCAGTGTGATTTGGTACAAGCTTATTGAATGAATACATCATGAGATGGCTTAATGAGGTTGCGGCGGCTTTTTAAGGTCATACACCTAGTATCGTGGATGTGTTAAAACAAGTATTTACATTACACAGGCATTTATTACTATACACAACAACGCGGTGAATTCAATGCTTTGTATTATGAGGTTTCATACTTGAATTAAGGTTTGCTTTATGATTTACTTAGTTTTGTACATACTCGATAAAATTGTCATCTCAAGAGCAGCTGCAAGTGACATTTACTAGGAATATTTGTGCTCATTTTTTTTGCATGTGTTAATTTCACATGTTATATTATTCAATTTTTTACATCTCATGAAAATTAAAATATGTACATGTGAGGTGGCACCAATAAGCACTAGGTTTTTATGGTAAAGCTGATGGCTTAGCATGTATTCAGTGCACGGAATCTTACGACGATGGTGCAAGGCAAACAGATCATTCTCTATGTAAATAGAACACTGTAGTAAATTTGTAATCTGTACCGTCTTGGAACTACGTGTGATATTTTAAGTAAAAACTAAAATTATTCATTCAACCTCATGTATAGCATTGTACTTGTTCCAATTTCACTGATTTTTAAGTTAAAATTGATCATTCAACCACATGTAGCCTTTGTATTTAGTTCCTTGAGTTTGCATGACCCAAATTATGCATATTACTGCACAATTTCCACACTGGTTCAGTTAAAATTGTTTCAACAAAACTTACCCTGTATTTGATGAACTAGATCCAGGCAGCTCTTGATTCTGGACTGGGGCTGAAGTTACCCTTAACGTTCCCTGATTGCTTGAGTTTGATGACGGCCTCCTCTCCTTACTCCGACTGGCCTCTTGTTGCCTGCAAAATTACAATAAAACCGAATATTAGCTACAAGCACCACATGTGGTCTATACCAAAGAGAATATTTTCAACAATAAATATCAGAGATGCATTTTGATTTGATTTTTGATTTTGTACAGGTTTGACAACCCTGGGTAACCCAAGAAAGCCTCTTATGAGCTTGTTTCCATTGGGGTGAACACAGTGACATGTTGGGAACAGTCAGGGGTTAATTAACACCCTACTTTTCTGAAAACTGACTGCAAGCTATAGCTATAACTCTTCTGCACACAGGACTGATGGCTTAACATCCACTAGGAAGGAAGGAATCCTCTTGATATACCCAACTCTAAATGCACCATGTGGAGAAGCAAGAGTGGAAGGCTGTTCTATTCACAAAACTTTTGACGGATCAAACGTAAACCATAATATACAACACTATTGGGCATGTTAGCAATCAAACAGATTCTTTACCTTAATTTCTGTTGTTTAGTTGAAGATTCTATTCTTCTCCTGACTTCCTCCAATAATGTCATGGAGTCCAGCGGAGGTTGAGGGCATACTAGGGTCTTGCATAATGGGCTGACTCGGCACACCACGCTTGCTGTGAACGTTGAGGGATTGGTCGGCGTGATCGGCCTCTCCACTGAGTCGGGTCTTGAGGTATTGTAGTGTAAGGCTGCCTTCTTAGATGACCTGTAGAGTGCAAAAAATCATCTATTGTAAGTTAGGCTGTAAAACAAATACCTAAAAAACACTTGTGTGTACCATATTTGACTTAATTAGCATCCCCGTCTAATAAGCACCCCTACAGAAATTTTCTAGTGATGAACTGTTTAAATGCCTCCTTTTCAATGCACCTGTACAACTCAAACTGGTCGCAATAAAATTATCATCATAACTTTCCTGCTTTTAGATAGATCATGTTCAGTTGCACAGTTATATTTTTTAAACATGTATGCAATGCATGTAACAGTGTCAATTTCAAATTTTGACTTGCATTTCATCATGTTAATAAGAGCCCCCATAAGTGACATTATATTAAGTTTATGTACAGGCCTCTAAATAAGACATGCTGTCGGGCCAATGGCGAGGGTCCCTGGATTTCTCTGGAGGGCCCGCAACTTTTGGTACACAACATGCCTGTACATAACTTTTGGTTTTGGTTTATTTCAAGGCCTGTTTAGATGCATACAATTAATGAAGGCACTGGTACTTACGAATGGGAAGGTTTATGCGATGATAGAGATGAAGACATCTGATGTTCACTTGGTAACTTATGCGCCGACCTCTTGTGATGCTGCTGATCACGACCTCTCGAGGGCACTTTCTTCCCAGAGGAGCTGTAATGTTCACCATGCATTATCCACTGCTCTATCGACTTTGTCCTGTTTTTGGATAAATATAATTGCCACAGTAAAGTTAGAAAAACATGTAACTTTATTCATTCAGAATAAAAATTCTAGAGGCATACAGGTTTATTCTTTATAATGAACCAAAACTACAAAGTAAGTCTATAGGTATGCACACTTTCAAAACTTGCCATTTTTATCATGAGCCACATGTGTCGAGGAGCTTTGCACATTAATAAACCAAATAAATGGGCTATTCAGTAGAAATCCATACACCCCCATGAAAAACCATGACCTTCATCTTTCACAAAGGGGTGTAGATTTCAAATGGAGTCAAGTATCCCCATTAAAATTCACACTCTCTGTATGGATGTATGGAATGTTTGTATGTCTTATGGAAAATAAGGTAAGGGCATGTCTTCCAAAGAGGGTGTATGCATTTCAAATGGAATAGCCCAAATAATGTTTGTTACAAAATTCAAGACAGCGTTAAAACTGAAAATAATTTGACAAATTTAAACAGAGCACTTTTTTACTTACTTTTCGCTATCTGATGGCAATGATGGCGGCCCTTCATATATCCCACTGTCTGTTGTCTTGGAAATAGAGGACGTATCTGACTTCTTGCTGGAGCTAGATTTGCCCTTCTTGTATTTCCCAGTGTCCACATAGTAGGGGTAGGACGAGACCCCTGTGTCTGAATGGGCACAGTATTTATTATATGATGGCTCTGAGCCATCTTGTGCATAGACAGCCATAGTCCTACGAGTTGCATCCATTTCAATTTGATGTTTAGAATTAGATTTTTTGTGCGTAATAGTGGTGATGATACTTATGCATGTATTTATCCATGTCCGTTTCTATGTAGTCCTGTGGCAAGCCACTATCACGCAAAATGGCATCTTTTGATTTCGACCTCTGCTTGTGAAGCATCTGCTTCGTGTAACCGGGAGGCATCGGCATTCCCGGTATAGATCCGGCAGACTTAGCCCTCCGTGCTGCTCCGGGAGATTTCGATCTACTGGGCAGAAGCTGCCACCGAGAATGCCTTTATGGAGTCCATGAATACCCGTGAGCAATGCTCGTCTAAAATACTGTTAGGATCGTCCTCGACCATGTTACCATTACTGCTAAAACTAGAGAGGACTGGAGCACCTTCAGTTGCCATTGATGAGCTACTGATGTCAGCCTCGCACTCACTCCCCTGAAATGAAATACGACATAAGTGTTATCTAGTGGTAGTAACAATCATAACAGACATTAAACATTGATGGAATCTGGACTCTCCTTATAAACATGGGGTAGTAAATACTTAAAGCCTCATTAATCAGTGACATTAATTTCATTCATAATACTTGCTTCAATTGATTCAAATTGAAAATGATACATGTTTGACATGAAATTTGGTCTTTTTAGGTAGGAAGGATGCAAGACTGGGTTTGATATGGAGATTAAATTTGATGACCAATATATGACAACAGAGTCAACAGTAGATACTGATTTTTACTCATTCGATCTTTTTGTTTGTTTTAATAAATACCCTCACATTGTGTTGAGGTACTACATGAAAAAAAACAATGGTTAGGCCTATACTGTATGCTTCAACAACTTAGATCGAAAGGTCTAGATTTTTGCATGACTTACCTCAACTTCTTTTAGCCTGGCAGCAAGTCTTTCCTGAGAGTCCCTTTCCTGAACAACTCTCTCCAGTTTTTCCGTCAGGATACGAGCAAACTCTGTTGGCTCCATCTGGGGGGACTTCCTTCTGAGATCGTTGCATATGCTATGAATAAAAACATGTGACATTTTGGAAATGATGAGTTTTGTCTTAACACTGCCAATACGCATGTATACATGTACCTACATGGTTAAGTACTCCAATTTCGGATTAAATTCAATGACTTACAGAGCCAAAATTTGGAAGCCATGTTAAACACTCATTATGGACTTATCTTATTTTCAAAACTACATGAACATGTATATCTTCGACTCGGAATGAAAAATTGAAAACAAATACGACCTGCAAAGGATTGTGGGACTGTTTTGAAATAAAACACCTCTTCGTTTAAACTGTAACATATTAAATGTAAAATAATCTAACTATGATGCCAACTAGCTTATCATTTCGCCTCCTCATAGACAAAAGTGGCATTATGGCTAGCAGGGAGAACTATCGCAATTCACACATTTCAAGATAAGTCACAGAAATTCAATTATTGCACCTTGCCACGTCGCAATTTAGCCTGATGGTGCTCGAACAGTGCCTAACGAGCGAGATAGAGAATGCTAAATGTAGCGTGCATTTTGGCTTCACTCTTGTTTGAATGAGTTTATGAAACGCATAAAAATAATAGTTAATACTAAAGAAGTATGGGCTCATATAAATGGGGTTTTCTTGTCCAAGATTTTTAAATACTGTAATTTGGCATTATATTTCTTGACAGTATCTTGTCATTTCTTTAAAATACCATTTGGTATCTGGTTGATTGCAAATTGATAACACTTCATCATACTGATATGCTTACGGGAATGGTGGGAATGAGGCAACTTTGCCATTTTGCGGATGTTGGTTTTCATGGCTCGGTGCTGCCTTCTTCTTTGAGTGTGACGTGAATGCCTGCTAACCGGGAATCCATCTCTGTAACGACACAACAAAAGTAAAGGAGAATTATAAATGCTTCATCACACATTGCACCATCAAAATTGAGTACCGGAAAAGAGAGTGTCAGGAACATTGAAAGAGTCTCACATACAAAACGTTTACCTCAAGAAGGGACAAGGGGTTTAATAATAGAACATGTCGTCATCAATTACCGAGCTAGTCGCATGTTGGAGATATCTTTCTTCCGTTTGATAAAAGGATTTTAATTGATGTGTATTTTTACGAAACTGAAAGTGATCTTTGGGATTGAGTTAGTAAAGACGATCACGGTTGTAATTTTCGAGATGTCTGTTCGGTTTCGAGAAACTTGATGAGGAGGAACTACGGCTTGTGACAGTTTTTATATTACATCAGGAAAGACGAAGCAGCAGCTCCTGACAGTTTTGTGATTAAGATGCTTAACGTAATTTAGAAAGTGCCACATTCATTTTGGTAAACGCAGGACTGTTTGCTCTGTGCTGTAGCTACATTATGTACCTTGACAAAACTTTTGTTTTAAAGTTTCTTTTACAATCATAATCTAGATCTAGTATTCTTTTTAAATACTTGACATGGTCACATAAAATTAAGTAGCTCTATAATATGACAACACATACACTAAAACCTGAAAACAAATCTACACCAATTTATGGTATCATCGGTATGGTACAATGTATGCCTACAAAAAATCCCGCACCATAAAAAAGGCATTATTTAAAACGATCATGCATATTTTTCTATTTAAAGAAAATGTTCACCTAGAATCAAGTACCATAACCCTGCTGTTATATTTCACGCATTACTTCAAAATGTCAAATGTCGGCCATCTTGGAATTTGACACGTATGGACAACAAAACTATAATGTATAAATTTCTACCACAACAGTTGCATAGATTAATGCTTAGCATGCACCTCATGTACTCCTCAACAGCCACCACATACATGTGCAACACACATTCTGTAGCAAAACAGCTTCAGGTAACAAATGTACACCGGGACGCTAACTGTCAATTGATGCTTTTTGCTAAATTATTTTTAAAGTCGCACACAGCCTCAACTGCTGTTGGGTATAAAATACTATCTGTCAATCCCCATGTTGCCAAATTGCCCTCACTACTCACAGTCCAATTTTTTTCAGTTTCTACTTTTGTATATTTCTGATTGCTCGCTTTCAATCCGAGGGAATTTGAATCGCTTCAACACCATCTCGCACGGCTCTAGCCTCGGCTCGCCCAGGTAATTTGCAAAAGTGCGGGATGGAAAGAGGAGAACAATATCGCACATATTGGAGAAAAAGGGAAAAAAGATGGAGGAGTAAAACAAGCGAATATGACTTGAGGCTGGTGATGTATTACTGTATGCAATATATGCCCAAGCCAGCAAAGTGAGATGTACCACTTTATTCTTATAAAGAGAAAAAAAGCCTACACATGCAATTCTCCATTTACAATAGCTAGCTGATGTTACAACTCTGTGCATATTAAGGGGTCAAATGTCAATTTGAACTTGAAGTAAAATAATTTCAGCAAGTTAATTATGGCATAAATATTTCTTAGTAGCTAAATTATAGGGGTCCACATTTATGTTCATTAATTTAAAACATAAAATAGGTGAGGATGTTCATGGTTAAAACGATCTGCAAAATGTGAATGTTTTGAAAAATACAGTGAACATTATTTTTTAACAAAAACTGTTATGATACCAGGGTGTTACAAAATCAAATAAACTATCACCTACTTGCATAAATTTAAACACAAGCCAGGGAAAAGTGGAACACAGTAACCTATGCCAGCAAATACAGAGGTATCAGGTCATTTAAACCATGCAAAATTTACATATGAATAGGGATCAAAAGCAGGAATAGTGAGAGAGAATGGCACAGCTCTTGTACTCTAAACCCAACCAAAATGGATCTGGTTACAATTCTAGTGTCAAAGGTTCACTGACCAGCTAAAGCACTACACCCATTTATACTCAATCCAAACACTACCTCATTTCCAATGGCATAGTTCATACCTGTATTGAATAACCACAATCCCAGATTTGACCTCAAGTGTTGGAGACTTTTGTGCTCAAAACATTCTGAAGCAGTTTGGTATGAAGAACTCTGTCCTATCAGTGATGCATCTGGGGACATTTAATTTACGGGGAGAGACTGTGCACTGTGTGCAGTAATCCGGTGGATCTTCTGAATAAAAAGGACTTAATTTCTCCGGATAATTTTTGTGCCAAAATGTGAAATTTTGCAGACTTTTGCCCATAATCAATGTGAATTTTGGTATGAGGGGCCTATAACAGGCATGAGACTGCACCTTCCTAAAAATAACTGAAAAAAACTGAAAATGTGCGTGAAATTGGGCAAAAAGTACCAAAAGCGGGCTGAAATTAAATAAAGTTGCGGAAATTTTAACTATAAAAAAAACTGAATTCAGTTTTTAAACTGAAAATTCTCATGCCTGCTATAAAGAACACACTTGAAGCAATTTTGGTTGATTTTTTTTTCAAGCTGGTCTGCCCTCTGTACCCCTCCTGTCTCCTCATGAGTATGTTTTTGAGATTCTTGTGATAGCTGCAAGTCTGAAATATGGGCACAAGATTATGGGGGGATTCATCATGCGTTTCATTAATAAAATAATATTGCAATAAATGCTATAAAATTATCTATCCTTGTTGGTGAATATTAAATGACAGCCATCATTGCCCCTCACGGAGCAAGGAAGGTTTGATTTAATACATACAAACATACTTGCGCACATAGCAGCAAATATATGTGTACATTGTAAATGTGGAGGAAACAATGCATCCTTTTTAAAAACAAACTGCCACAAATTGCAATAAGCCAACATATATTGACTCAAATTGAACTCAGTGATTCAGCATTCACATTCGGATCTAACGAGATGCAAAAGCAATCAATCAATACTGCACAACAGCTTCATATTTTGCGACATTTTTTATCCCACCTCATTGTCAAAAGCTTCCATAGCATTCCTGAAACAATACACTTCATATTAACATGCTATTCTTCAAGGCACCATACAAATTATCACTTGCTCCTCATTAATAATTTATAATTTGGCTTTTTGAAACCTAGCAGGAAATTTGTGAAATTATAAGACCAGCAAATTAAGTTGACTTTACAGAATATATTCAGAGACAATCGTGAGTGCGTCGGCCAGTCCAAGCTAGGGATTCCCTGTTGATTTCAGGCCATGTTATTTTTGCTGGCTTGCTACGTATGTATGGAGTAGGCTATTATGATTGCTCTTTTCATTTACTAATTAGAAATTCATCCACAAAATTTTATTAATTGGAATATAAATTTCGCTCTGCAACTGCATATATTCAAGCTCCCGGAATTTCCTTAAATGTTTAAAATTAATAAAAGCAGTTGGGACAAAAATTATTACATGAACCCAGTCATTTTTTGTACTCGGAAATTGATTCATGATATAATGTAGTATACTACTAACATGTAGTTTATGTGCAAACTATTGGAGCATACTAATCTCAAGACCAGAACACACAGGCTTGTACTTTGTATACAAATACTGAGAGCTGCCACTTGTACTGTACCTTGGGTATGAGGTTTAGCTTGGAGCATTCAGGTGTGGATAAGAAAATTCCTTCCAACCTCATTTTTTGTTTGGTTATAAAGTGATTTAGGGTTAGGTTTAAGGTTTTTAGCATGGGTATGAGGTTGGAGCCCATAAACAGATGATTTTTGCGTATGAAGTTACTGGAATTCACCTTTTAAAACCTTTCAAATAATACAGTTTTTGCTCAAGTTCATGTCATGCGTTATCGTTTTCATCTGTTTGCTAATGCAAAACTGTAATTTCCATAGGGCATTTACATACGTACGTACGTATGATAGCATGACAAGGTCTCGCCATATTACCCCGATGTGTTTTGTTAACAGCCTCATTGAGCCTTTGACGCAAACAACCTACACCTTGCCGTGTGAAAAATGAATCATCAACTGAAATTTAGAAAGCTTTTTAAGAGGCTAGCTGGAATTATTGCTCTTACGTACGCCACATATATCTAGCCTTCCTTCACATTTCGCACGTTAATAAAGACTTTTAAAATTGCACTGGTGCAAAAAAAAATATGCCCGTCTTCATACAGCAATAATATAGTGCAAAAAAGTAAACGGTAACTTGGAATGGGAAATTTAACAGGCATGTTATATCCCGGGGGTACTCAAGTTTGGTTTTGGTAGGGACGTGCCGCTGAGATTTTGGAAGTGGACCCATAAATATACCAATTTTTCAAGAAATTTGGACCCATTTCTATACCAAAAGTCCAAAATTGTCTTAGTTTTTACAAATTTTCCCAAAATTTTGGCTAGATTAAGGCAAAATTGGGATGTTTTCCCAAAAAATTGAGAAAATTTTGAAAAAAGGACCCATTCATATACCAAAAGGCGAAAATGCTACCCATGTTTTGCGGCACGTCCCGTATGGTCATTTGTACTGAGTACCCCGGGTGTTATATTAAGTTTCTCTATGCGAATCAATTTGAGCTACATTTTTATTAAATTGCACTTGATGGTTAATGCAAAGATAAAATGTTAGGATTCAATTTTTTTGCCAACAATACCGGTTTCTATTTTCCGCAAAGTTGTTGCTGGATAACCCATGAATTTTGCAATTTAAACCTAACATAGAAGATGCAACTTGACAAGTCGAAAGGTTGCAAAACATGTATCAACAATGGATGTCTCGTCTTTCCTGCTCTCGTCACCTGCCTCACTGTTGATTTTGTGCTTCAACCTTTCCTGGGCAGGTTTCCGCATGAATATTTTATTCCACGTCAGGCGATCGCTATTATATCGACTGACAGTTCAGAGTTGGGCGAGACCAATGGCTAAATATGGCTGCCGTGCCACAACACCAAAGATGTCAATAATTCCGGGGCAAAACTTCCCCTGTCTCGCTGAAACACTGTCCCCCGTCTTTAAATTCTATATTATTTGCTTGACACGAGGTTTTTAAATGGGAAACCCCTCGGCCATGTTTCCTAGCAAATTCGTGTCCTCTCATGCAATGTTGCATCAGGTTTTTTTTTTAAAGGGCTGCTTGTCAATGTTGCCATGGCAACAGCATGGAATAAACGAGCGAAGATGGGACTAGTTGCAACAGTGTCGTCTGCCGTAGTGCCAGCCCCAGGTTAGGATAACTCGACAAAATTTTATTTGTTGGATGGAAATCGAGTTGAGCGACCACAATCTTGCGTCGAGTCGTTAACTATGTGAGAGGAGTAGAGGACGGGAGAGCTTGATTTCATTGGGCAAATTTGATTTGACAGACTAAAAGATGTGTTTCATTCCCAAGCTCTCAACTCTCGCAGTTTCAGCTTCCTGAAAACTTGTGATACCTAACGGTTGCCAACTCAACGACTTTAATTAAATGGAACCCTCCTGGCTATGATACTTAGCAATGAATAACTCCTTCTTCTAGATCACAACTTCTAAATCGTTGCTGACTATCGGAAACGTGTAAAGCCTTTACGGCCGTTTACTTTAGCCATCTCGTTTGTTCCATAAAAACGCAGGAAAAAAATTGCCTGTGGGCCCAGCGATTTTCATCTGACTGGCCAAGCAAGTTCACCAATCATATAATTTGATCAATTTTACATTTCATTGCTCACAAACACCCCTCAAGAAAAAAGTAGTCTGACCTCTCGGTTACATGGTATTTATATTTTGTGTTTGTTTTTCTCCCCATGTTAGCACTTTTCCCTGCAAATGTTGCCCCAATCATTCGAGCTGCTTTGGCTGGCGAGGAAGAGATTGTATTTCTATACTTTGACAACAGTCCACCGAGCGTTAATATTAATCAAAAAATATCGGGCAAATAAATAAGTCTAATTTTTGTGTAAGTCTCACCATTCCAAATCTATAGAAGTTTAGCCTTTTTAAAGCTTTTTTTTTTCATTTTTCAATCTGAGAAGTAATATTACTGCAACCACACGTAAACATTGTACTTACATTTGTCAATGTTGTCATGGTAACACTAAAATCTATCTAATCAACCTCTTTTTAATGTTTTGTCACATATGCACATTCAAACAAGAATTAATTTGCAGTAAAATATGTTAATTATCAAATGGTGCATGTACAGTACATTTCTACATGTACATGCACTAGTCTCTCAATACACAATGCTCATACTATGTCCATAAGTAGCTACATGTACACCCAGGATCAGTCAATATTGGGTATTATAATTCCCAAGTTCAAAAATGGCCCCTGCTCAGAAGAGATAATCCAATTACTTCAGTCATGATTCCAAAAGAAGGCCGCTTTCTCTTGAGCAAGTCTGAGCACTGTTTTTTTCCATTGCCCTTCTCAAGGCCTATACTACCGGGTTCTTTCATCTCTCTGCACCTTTGTGTTGGAGTCCTGCCGCTCAGTTGCTCACCCTGTTGGCCTGCCAGGCCAATTCAACTCAATGCTACAACAAACCAAAAAGGCTTAACATGCATGGAGTTTAATACACTACCAAGGCTAAAAAACACAAAAACATTGGAAAGAATAATTTGAGCATAATAAAAATGACCATAATTAAATTTAAAAGCAATAATATTTTGTGCCTGTATGTGAATAGATAATTATTACTAGTATTTTTGATGATCCACAATTTTGGTGAAGTTAATTTTCTATATTATTTACAATTTACAAATAATTTTTGGTGCACACTGAGGTAGCCCCAGATACATGTACATGTACATGAGAAAACTTCAAATATAAACCTTGGGTAAACCCAACTGAATGAACCACTGGAAAAAATTTTTTTTTACCCGACTAGAACATTTTCAAGATATGATCAAACTTTAAACGACAACAATAACAAAGGGTACCGAAATATTTCTGCTAAATACAACAAATGAACAATATAATTACTACTCAATTAAATCATGCCAAAACAGATGCTCATTCAAGATACATATCTCTGTAAATGATCACCATAATTTGCTACTTAAATTGCCGACTCAATACCATGAATAATAAAACAGTATTTTTCTCTTTTTTTATTTTATTATATTATGACTTCCCTTCTTTTAGTGCTTATTGACCTGCATTGAAATTGTGAAAGGATTAATGGTATACATGTATGGGCTCTGTGTGTGTGATTCTGCCCGCTACCATTTCAAAGCTTTAATGCTATTGTATTCGGTGAACACAAAAAATGGGGATCTTTGTAAAAGAAACCACTTAAAATGGGATTGATAATGAAAAGAAAAGCCCTTACTGTCTCTTGTTAGGATTCAGGAGTGTGTAGGTAGGTTGACTTGAAAATAGGGTGTTGAAAGGAATTTTTGTTTGAAACTTTTTATTCAAAAGATACAAGAGGTTGTATTTTATGGCCAGGTCACTTGAATAAAAGATAAACTAACATAGCAACACCATTATTTCACTACTTTCAATAAAAGTCAAAAATACAACTCCTACTTAAAATTTCTTTTAATTTTCACAAAATAAACTTATAAAATTTATTATTTTGAGAAAAAAACCCAACAACTGTGATCACACTTCAAATCCTTTGAATATTAACCAAATATGACACTGTTGATTTTACAGAAAATGGGTTGTAATTTTATTTGCGACCAAATTTGGTGGCGTTAAATCGCATGCTGGGATAGGCCTGCTGGGCGAGTTGAGATTCATCAATGTGGGGGTTTGCTACAAGTAAATCAAATTACGCAAGAAATATCTACCCGTTGCCGATGCCAAAGCACACCGCCCAGACCATCTCTCTCAGGGTGGGCGTATCTAATAAAGTTGAGGGCACAACTGTTACAGTTAAAAATGCCTTGAACTTGGTAGGAGGGAATGGGTAAAGTTGGCGTGCCGTCCGCAATGTTTATCAAATTATAATTGTCTCGCTCTTTATTTTTCGTTAGTTGAAAAGTTTGGCTATGGATCTTACCATGCTATGCTGCATCACTTTCCATACACCGTGCTTCCAGATTCACAAAAAAAAGTTTCAGAGTTAAATTTTTGCAAATCAAATTTTCCTTAGCTTTTCAAATCAGCATCATGGTTTATATATTTAACAAACAGACAACCTGAGTTCTGAAAGCCAAATTCGCTAATGAAGGAAGGAATATTAATGTCGGCAAACTCGACGTGAAGCATCAGAAAGTAATTAACAAATTTGTAGACCACACAAACCGACTGTACAGGAAAGAAAAAACCTGTCCAGCATAGCAGGGTGGAAACATGGCGAACCATAAACTCAAAGTGTTCCTCTACATTGTAAATTAGCTGATTAGGCAGTGCCGCAGAGAGCTAGTCAACATTAAGCGGCAGTTTTTGGATGACGGCACACGAAGGGGACAGACTGAGTACAAAGAGACCGACCCTGTATACCCAATCAGATTCTGAGATAACTCTACAACAATGCCAAAACATGGTGATACATTCACACACATTTTTCCCCTTTCCTTTCAAACTATACACACACACACACACTGAGATGTTGTCATCTACTTTCGTATAAAAATACTAAACCCTGTTATTAAGTACACCTCAATTCGTTTTAAAGCTTAGAAGAAGCGACAGTCGGTGAAAAGAATGAAGATCTAAATGCCCTTTGATTGGTATTCGCATTTGCCGACTACCTCGACCACCTACATAACATGGTGCACACCAAGAACACTCGCAAACCCCAAGTCCAAGGTCCCTCATTTTGTTTGTTCTTTTATGACTTTATTTTGATTTCGCTGCTACTCGTTGAGAATCCAAACATAAAATGCTGCAATATTTCAAGGTTTCGCTTACAATGTCACACATAATGAGCCAATTGTATTTATGCAATATTAAAGTCTGCCAGTTGGATAATTCATGCCCAGACTCTATGTCAGGCCAACCACGCTTCATGACACACCACAATAGCCCAACTATCATGCTAATAGAGCGTATACCTATGTTGAACTCAACCTTCAATCAAAGCAGCGATAATAAAAAAATATCAGATATTTACTTCCTCGCAATTTCGATTTGATTCCGCGCTCGCAGTTTCAAAGAACACAATCGGAAGGGGGAGGAGCATTAAAATGTTATTCTCTCAAGTGATACAATTTCCAATTTTATTGCACTGGATCTCCTGGTCGGCGCTGATGTAATTACGTAGATGTGATTCACCTTGGCGTGATGAGCAGGCTCACGCTACATTCACTCCCTGTCACTCTTCCATCTACCATGATCGGAGCAGGAAAATCAATTTTAATTTTCTCCGCAGTGCAACTATCTTAAAATTGTCTAACTCTAATAAACCTAAATGCATTGCACAGGTACCGTTACTTATTTGTGAATTTGAAAATATTTCAACATTTTATAGGTGTTTTTTCTTTGAATTTGTTGAAAAACATTGATCTGCTAAATTAAGCAAGTGTGGTGATGGATGTGTGGCAGGGGTCGCGCTAAGTTGCGTTCTTGCGCGCCACGCGCATTTTTTTAAGTTTGAGCGCATCTATTCATTTTTGCATACCAGTTCGGGGGTTTTCATGCGCGCAGAAAAATGAAAACATGTGAAAGAAAAATAAAAGCTTGATCTCCAATATTTACGACCTGTCCAGAAATTATGTAACATAAAATGCAATAACATAAATGTTGATGTGAAGTCGCCCGTAGCATTGTAACATAATTTAAAAATAAAATAAAATACACACACGCCAGCGTAATTTAACACAGATTGTGATATTGTCTAGAATCACTGATGAGTTTTATTGCAGTACTGAATGACGACACGGACGTGAGTTGGTAATTTCTAATTCTAGGGATCTGTAAGAAATGCTTCAAGGGTGGTGTGTAGAGATATGCCCGCGGTGAAATTTACGAGGCCGTAGAAGAAAAAAGTGACAAAAATTTGCCCTTGAATTATGTTTTATAGTCAAAATACTCCAGTAATTCAATAAATATCATGATATTTGGCCTAAACTTGAACTCATTTGCAATGAAATGTCAGTTTTTATTGAGTAAATCATGGCTTTTTCACTCGTGACATGTGACTTGCAATGCTGTTGAATTCTGCACTTTGCAGAAGTTGAACTGCATTTTATGGAATTCGGCGAACTTTTATGGCATAAAGCAACACTTTTATAGCAAGTACACTGCGTGGGAACTTTCTTTAAAAGCCAGATAGTTGGTTAATAGCGAGAATCACGGCGTGAAAGGGAGATCGCGTTTTTTGCCAGGCCTTAACTATTTACACATCATAACCAAAATCACAAAATCTGATACTGATATATTGAAGCGCTGAGGCGAATATACCTATTCGTCTCA
Organism: Amphiura filiformis; assembly: GCF_039555335.1. NCBI lineage: Eukaryota > Metazoa > Echinodermata > Ophiuroidea > Amphilepidida > Amphiuridae > Amphiura > Amphiura filiformis. Next base: position 40,887,600 of record NC_092638.1, on the reverse strand, counting down.
GTTGAAACGGGCATTCAATACTTGACTAGAGAACCCCTCATTTTAGGATTTGGCGCATATTTTTAACACTTTCAGGGGTTCAGGGTTCTGAGAACCCCTGGTTTTAAAACCTAGTGCTACCCCTGATGTGTGGGTGACTTGACTGTGTTCATACATGTACATTTTGCATTTCAGAATAATGTACGACTCAAATTTACTAATTATTTCTGTAATAATTTCAGATTTTTAGGGGTTCACCCCCCCCAAATTCACTTTTTCAACTAACTTTCTGAATAACTGCTTTTGTGCCTGTGCATGTTAAAATATGCCCAAAAGGTAAAAAACACATTGCTTTTTTAGGGGTTCTTCGTGACTATTCAGTTTTTATATACTTACACACTAGAATCAGTTAGTGACATGGTGTCGTCTGAGATGGCATCACTGGACAAACTCTGCAACTCAGAATCATTCGCTGAAGCTGCTGGAGCAAATGCTGCATAGCTGGCATGGTATGGGCTCACCATGGAACGACCACTGCTGCCTTTCAGATAATGCCTATAAGCAAAAAACAAAAATTGAATATTCAAAAAACACAGATAAATATCTCGCCAAATTCATTATTGCCGACTGCTTAAGCCTCGTGGATAGCATGTGAGGAGATTACCTGGCTCCTATCACGTCATAAGATCAGGGATGCCGTGAATGTTCGGTCTGTTTGGTTCATGAGGATTAACACACACGGCTGGTGCATCTACTGCATGTACACAGAGGAAGGTGGATTAGGAACCTTTTTTTTTTCTTGCCTCAATTTAGATTCCTACATGGATATGGGGTGTCGGTGTTCACTGGAACTTTTTTGGGCGACAACGGTCTGGCATGCAGTAAGAAGGGGGTACTCATGCAGAAGCTAATCGCATATAATTCATCATGCTTTTACTTGCTGGTTGGTTCAAAATACCAGAATAAATAAATAGGTCAAATTTTGAGTGTAATTGACTTTAGCTAGTCCAGAGGCCAAAAGTGGGGACTTTGTGTGATCAAGTTGGCTCTCAACTGGTCTTTCCTTTCTTTTGTTACAGAGCACAGCAGGTTTAATGCCCAAACATTCCCATGCACGGCCAATTAGAGAGTCAATTTTTACTAATGGCTCAAAATAAAATTTCATATATTGTGCATGCAAGTTAAGTTTGTATTAACACAGCCTGCCAAAGGTTCACCATGTCGATAAAAATAAGGTGAATTCGCTATAATCCATGTTAAATCTAACCAAATACCCCTAAACACACCATTTTATATTCGACGTAGCAAACCTAAACATGTATGTTATTGTTAAGTATGTGATATTAATCCAGATTCCAATTTCATATTTTTTGACATTTAGCGAGCCTTCGACATAGGCCTACATACAATACTGTAGAGGGACATCGTTAAATTTGACTTGCATGTAATATTATGCTAACTTTACTGGTACTACTAGTACGGCTTTTAAATTTACTATGTGGGCATACATTTTCCAATACTGTTTTTGAAAAGTTTTCATCCTGATTTCCTCCTCTGGTTTCTTTTCAATAATCACAACAATTTGCTAACTTATCCATTGTTTCAATACCGTACAATACTCACAATGGATACTTTTGAAAATGTATGAATTATGCAGATCATCATCCTCATCATCCCTCTTTATTTCCTTTAATCATGTTAATTAACACCAGGTTTAATGACATCAATAATAATACTCCATCCTGACAGTGTTCAGATGATGAGGCTAAATTAATATTGATTCTATTATAATTGCAAGTGGTCATACACCTTTGACAGAATGCATTGCACTTTCTAACCCCAGCATTCTTTGTATAGACCTCACATGCCAATTTAGCTCTGCAACCTTCATGTTTTGGAAAATGTATTTGCGTTTTCTTTCTGAATTGTTCAATATTGTTTTTCAATTGGGGGATCAAATAAGGCGCATGGATTTGTACAAAGTATGCATACCAATTCAGTATCGAAGTTACGTAATGTTACTATGTCAACGAGATCACGCACTTGAGTAGTGAACCACGATCGAAACAATCACCACGTAAAGTATATGGCACTCGAAGGCATACCAAAATAGCGTGATCCGGTAACCAAGGGAATTACGTAACCACTTCGATGGTGAATTCACTAGGATTGCTATTATATTGAAAGTCTTCAAAATTCTGCATCAAATTAACTGTTCAGAGAAGCCTGTTTCATTGTTATTGATCAAGGATCACAAAACTGTTCTTTTGTGAATTAATGATAGCTACCTGGGCAGTTTGTAAACTGCAGCATGATAAGGCCTAATCAACACTGAGTTATTGCAATTTATTTTTTGAAACCAGTGTTAATTTAGATCATTGCGAATTTGAAATGTAACTCGGAAATCATATTTAAAATATAGGCCATACAAGCACATGCACACGTGAAAGTATGCACAACTTGTTCAAGATTCTGTGTTGTGCTGTCCTTCCATCGCAAAAACACACCAAATTTTCCCATAACACAAAACACTTGCCACCAACCATATTTACTACATTTTTTTGCAGTGCTGGCGAGCTAGGGTATAAATTCTCGCTATTTTCAACCGTTCTGCGTGCTCCATACGTGTTTGGCCGAATCTTCTCCACGGTACCAGGAGGCGTTTCATGTTGTTTTACCAAGGCAATCGACTGGGCCACCGTGCAAGCATAAACAAGTCGGGTCACAAGGCAGTGAGGGGTCTTTTATCGTTTTTACAACAGTATGATGCTGGCTAGCTGATTCATGCTACGACATCAGAGACAGAGAGAGACGAAACATCGTACATTTCATTCTACCACACTATAATAATTTACATCCCTCAATAGATTATAATTCCACGCAAGAATTACGTACAATATTACTTAATTTTGTTTTTACAAGGGCCGTACGGAAGGGAGGGCAATACTTCTCTATTATAACATGTCGCATAATTGTATTCCACCGTCAATTTCCGAGCCAGAATTACGTACAATTGCTCCTCCTCTTTGTTTTGATAATGGCGGACGGAATTCCACATCTACACTGGTGAATTGAGCTCATTCATTTTTTTAATTTTTATTATTATTTGAAATTAGCCATGGGTAGTTTTATTAAATTGGGAAAAGACTTTCAAGGAATTGGTAACCAAATTTAGGAGCCATGTGTGCCAAGTGGATGTCTGCTTTTCAGACATTTCTACATGTTCATTGTTCACTTTCGCCAAGCCAACTACATAACGATTTAATATGAAGGAGGGGAGATTATTAATAAAAAATAAATAAAAAGAAAGATATTTTACTTTCTGCTGTTCTCCAATTTAAATGAAACCTCATTGACTACAAATGTACACTCACTATACAAGCGATCAAAATAGATGGGCCAAGGGCAATTTTCCCCGGAAAATGCCAAAATAACTCTCAAAAATTAAATTATGCGGGCGATTTTTAATTAAAAGTAGGTCCTGAAATGAAAATATTTATGAGGCTTGTGGCTCCAAATAATGGCGATTTAGCTCTCAAAATCCTGAAAGTATCCCCCGAAAGTTAAATTACAGGAACAATTTTTTTTCAAAAGTACCCCCCCCAATTTTTTTTATTATAATTTAACTATTTTGAGGCCTGCTGTACAACAAATGCTCAAAATTTATTTTAGTCAAATTTATCACTCTATCATTACGGTAATGCTGAATGTAAATCTCTGACATTGGAAAAAGGCCAATGTAAATGACATGATAAAACCTTCATAATTTACACCCGATTTGACATTTGGTTGAATTGTGCCAGCGACACAGGAAGTCAGTGAAGGGTCGCAGGTCTACGGTCTCGTCGATATGATCGCGCTTCACACAACATATTCATTTGGGTTGCTCTCTCTCCATTGCTGTACACTTCATTAGTCTTGCAATCAAAAATGGCTATTATGCTTGTGTGTGTAGCCTTGCTTATGATACCGCTGCTGTGCTGTATGCATGCACACATGCAAACAATTTAAAACTCTTTATTTTTTAATTTTAAAAATATTGAAGTTTGTCCAACCCTGTAATTAATCATAAAATATAGGAGCCTATAGTATGTAGGCCTACTAGTACTATTAAATTAAATGAAACATTTTGGGATTTCAGTTTTTTTTTCTGTTAGCCTAAGACCTTTTCCAACTCAGTTGTGCTTATTGAGTAAAGGCTGTAAAGAATTAGTAAAATTATTTTTGGTTTTAAAATAAAAATCTGAATTTGTTTAGTTTCTGGGGTTTGAATAATATGTACGCATTTCATTTTTTCCTAATTGATGAATTTATGTGCTGATTTGCTTCTTAGCTACCATGTATGTTGGCTGCAAAGCTGTTACATGTCTGTACAAAAATGTTTATGATGGACCTTGGAATTGATAAATTTGTGAAATTTAAATCCACACACAATGCTCTTGTGATCCCTGAAAACAGATTTTCAATTTGGCAACATTGACATTCAGCTTTATAGCAATCATTCATGCAGCTGGTACCAGTAAAATAATATTTTGAGGAAAATTTATTTTTAAGATTATGCAATAAATATTTTTTCATTTTATCTTAAATTAAATTTCAGTGGTGTGCACATGTACGTACATTTACCAATTAGACAAAAACCTGAAATCATATAGCAAAATGGGTTTTTTAAATGACAACATAATTCTTTTTTTCAATTTGTGAAATTTTATGTTGGTTTTAATGCCAGAGCTACTATAGTCTATATTTCTACCTGGCTCACCTCAAGCCAACAAAAAATAATTCCTTTGGCATTTGGAAGAACAAAACCATGTACATGTGTAGGCCATATTATTACATTTTTAACACTTTCTTACTTTCTTGCTAAAATTCAATCATGTTTTCTTCTACTTATGAATTTTTCAACTCAATCACAGGCAAGAGAAAGAGAGTGCAGGATATGGGAACGAGCTGTAATTTGAATTTTGGTACCGGTATGAATTTATGAAACAAATGAATTTGTACACAAATAGCAAATTAGATCAAGGCATCCTGAATTTATTTTTATTTACCACATGCCCCATTTCGAGGGCATTTGACTAAGTTATGTCCGCACAATGCCATTTAATGTACCATTTGCCAGGCGCATCCCAGGCAACCTATCTCCCCAAATCACTGATACAAGCAATGCCGACATCTCACTCAGTGAACATACAAGCTCCTTCAATCCTCCAAGGTAATAAATTCCATCCTGTAACTCAAATTTGGCGAGCCATAATACACCGTCATTTGCAATCAAAGTGCCGGCGCCACATAAACGCTAGTTACCCCTCTTTATCCATACACAGTAACCCCCACTGTACTGCACTACGTTTAGCAAAAAAAAAGGTACATCCTCAGGTTTCGACGAAACGTGAGGAATATTTTAATACCCCACCCACTTCCCCTAAAATCTTTATTTTCAACCCATAATTTCATCATATATTTTTAAAATTTGCTGTGTAAATCCACCATACATGTAAATCATGTTAAGTCAGGGGGTATAAATCCAAGAGAACAACCAACGTTCCTATCCGCCTCACTAATTTGTGCGCATTTTGCTATATCTCATACTAGGCCTGATTTGGTTAAATTGAAAGCAGTATTATTAAAGAGCTTTTTACACATGCTCTAGGTGCTTTTTTCTCCATTACCCCCAGCTACTGTACATTTGTCTGTACGGCAAATTTTTAAGTTCAGAACAGAGTACTATGTCACCAGTAGTAAAAATTACAATTTTTTAATGTTTAGTACCCAATATTTACCAGTAATGCATTACATTACAATACAAGCACATAATATATTCACACTGTACAAATACAAAAGGGGAAAATCTTGCTGTATACATTTCTGTATAAAATGCAAATGAAATTCTCATTCATTCTCATCCATTATTGTGACCTGTGACCTCAAGGCAATTTCACGGTCAGTGTTATTCACTGGCACCTTATTGTACAGGAGGCCAGGGAAGGGGGTTCAATAATCTTTTGAAACTGAAAAGTCTTCATACTCTGTCAGAAGTGGATTTGATCTGAAAAGGGCAAATTAGAATCTTCCTTGCACTAGAACATGAAAGTCCCAACAAAATGCAATTAAAAACGAAGGCCCTGCAACTTGAACCAGCTTCAAAGTAGCAGTACATGTACATTTCTGGTTTCCAACCTTGAATACCAAGTAATTTAGAGTCTATAACTAAATAATTTTTTTATTTTTGTAAAAAATGAAAAATGAAATGAAATCATATTGTTTGAAAAAATCATGGTGCGTTTTGGCTTCCAAAACTGTGCTTTCCTCTGAGTGCTAAAAATGTCTCATGGTTTTTACCCATTTTTGTTAAAAAAAAGGTCACCACTGCCTAAAATTTATTTCAAATACTAAGTACTGCACTTTCTATTATGGCATATTTGGGACAACAATGTCACTTTACATCATTTTAATGTGTGTGAATTATGTCAATAAATGATATTACTGTCAATCAAATACCCTATCATCCAGTAAATTATTTGATTGATCCAATCTATATACACTCGTAAGCATCGACACATTTAATAAAATATCAGAACTTCTTATTCCATAATTAGACATCTTCAGGAGATAAAAATCCTGCAAGTCGCAAATTGATCACATTACGACATTTGAAACGATTTGCGCCGTAAATTGTGATTGACGTCTATTTCATCTCCATCCCCCTTGTTGGCAACATTGCGCCCTATTACCAACATTATCAAGCACGGGTCGGGGAACTCAATACCTTGGCCAATGGCATCGAAGGCATAAATGACGGCCTGCGATGCAGATGAGTTTTCTGGGGGGTAAAAAAGATTGCAAGCGATTTTTTTCTCTCGTTGTTTAACTGTGATTGACAGCAAATAAATGTAGTCCTTCCACAACAGACCCATTTTATATTGATCAATTCAACTTTTGAATCTTGCAAATTCTTTCAAAAATATACAATCTGATGTGTGATTCAATGGATTTCCTAAAGTAATGATGTACAAAATTTATGACAAATGTTTTGAATTGCTGCTGATTCTCTCCTCCATGCTTCCCCACCCACAGGCCAGAGCCATGCCCAAAGGGGTTAGGGGTGACAACTCCCCCCTCCCCCACCTGTTTATGAATGAAACATGACAAACCAGTCTAATCTGGGGCACATTTCAGCCTCTCCTGCACAGATCTGCAGACAGTCCCCCACCACCCGAATGCTCTCAGATCCCCAACCCCGGGGTTAGAAGATTTCTGGGCAAACCCCTGACCCCAACCATCTGCTAGCCACACAATGAAGACTACAAGTAGGACCATAAAACATTATAAATCTAGCACTGTACAATGTATGATGTACAAATGCAACACCAACCCATTTGCTTTGCAGCTTCATGTAGCAGTGGAAAGAAGAAGCGGATACTGTTCCACTTCACAATTTACCTGCTCTCCAAAACTTGAGCCCTATGTGATGTCATCACATTAGAGCCAAGTAACACATCAGTTGGAAATGTTTGGGGGCAAGTCGCTCCCTCCAGGGAATTGCATAATGGATACCATGGTTACGGAATCATCTTCAGAAATAAAACAGGAATATTGGTATCAAATTCTAGTATACCTACCAATCATGATGGTATCACTTTCCTGGGTTAAAGGGAGGAGGTATGAGTTACTGTCTAGACTTGTCAGACTTTAAAATAAAAAATAAAATCCATCTTAAAAACTTTCAAAAAGGAGATGAGATGAACTCATAATTTGTGTACATTTGCTTCAGCAAACAGTCTTCTAAGTTGCTTGTTCATTATTTTCAAGGTTGACTAAGTTCGACTTCTTTGAATTGTACAAAAAGGGGAAAAAGAGAAAATAATTATGCCTTGGACAATTTAACTTTGAATTGCACACACACAAGCCGCCTGCCTCTGCTTGCTAGCTCGCAAACCAATTTGACCCTGTGACCTCCAGCAGATAAGTCCCCTTTTTGAAGTTGTGCCGACTGAGGGGTCCAGAGGTAGCTTCAGGGCGATCGGCACTTAGACAAAATGTTTCCAAATACTATTGGCGGTGGTAAAGTTAGAATCACGGAGAGCGAGAGAAGAAAGGTAAACCGGCCGTGGCAGGGAGCCAGTGACAATTGTCAGAACGAGTTTCCATGCCGATATGTGGATGAAAAAGAGTGACATGGGGGAATTGTGCAGAATTAGAATCAGATTTGGAAAATGGAAACAAGTTTGTAACAGATTTGGTAAATTAAACACATGAGGATCGCTGCAATGCATTGAAACTTAGCCATGGCGGCATGTCTTTGCTCTTGTTATCATTCAATCTAGACCCCGACAGGATGATGATAAAGATGGGCAAAATGTTCCCAGTCAGTACACACACATTTTTTCCAGAAATCTTTGTCAATCAGCTGATATAAATTTTTATGAATTTTATTTTCCTGTACGATAGCTCTCATTCCTGATAACATTTGAGTTTCATCCCTTTTGGGACAGCAATTATGCCAAGAGAATAGAATGTAATTGCAGCCATACAAACTTCTTTTATAAAAGTTATAATTTATTTTGCTAACTGATGAGTTTGTTGACCTAAAACAAATTGGGTTTTAATTTTGCACCAAAATCAAGGAAAGAAAGATGTTTGAATTCTGGACTATTTTAGTTCAATCCTGTGCATGTTAAAGGGAATAATTACTTTTCTAATACAGATTCAGTTTATTTTATATTTGCAGCATGTATAAATGGTGAATTTGCCATTGAATGATCTTGCTAAAATTTTGGCCTGAATTCTATAATTCACCCAGTAGCTCATATTTAGCCTTTCTACATTCATAACAAATTAAAGTACCTGGGTTATATGCCAATGTATAAATTTAGTTAAATTTCTGTGTGAGTTTTGAGCTTATTCACAGATCTTAATGTGATTCTATGACATCAATGGTTGCAAATCTGCCAAGATGGCCGCCTGCCTGACTGGTTGACTGAGTTGGCAATTGCCTGGGGCAGTAATTAACTAGACCCCTCCAGTGACATAGGCCAATTTCACTGTTGTAATCGGACACTGCTTCTTCCAACCAAGGTTTGGCTGGCTTCAATGGCAGAGTGATGCCAGCCCACAGGTCTGCATGCTCACATGGATTCACACTTGCACAGTTCAGTGACCTGCAATCAACAATCACAGCTCACAAGTTCACCTCAAGTTATGGAGTATGAGTTTTTTTAAAATTATTTGTACCAAAACACATTCAAAGTTTATTGAATGTAGGAGCAGTACACAATTTCTTGAATTTATAAAAATACAACAATAACCTGACATTCAGGCATGAGAATGATCATCCATGAAAAAACCTGAAAAGTTTGAAAAAGCCTGAAAAAGCGCGTGAAATGAGGCTAAAAACGGGCTGAAATTAAAAGAAAGTGCGGAAATTTGGACCACAAAAAAGCAGGAAATCCTGCAAAAGCAGGAAGATTCTCATGCCTGTGACATTCCTGAAATATGATTTATAAAACATGTAGGTCTACCTGTAATGAAAAAAGATCTAGCCACTCTTTTTACGTGTTTATACTGAGCACCTCGCATTACTGCGAATTCACCTTCACCCGCATTTCAATCCTCTCGCATTCACTGGGTCGTTTCTACTGCGCTGTTAATGCAGGGTAACAATTCACTACCCACCTATTTAGTGGGGAAGGCGGAAGTCCAGCAAATAGTTTTGTGACCTTTCAAGGTCAAATTTTGAATGCTCACACTGTATTGTGATAGGCTAACTTCGGTGTCACCCGCAAAATCGTCACCCGTACTGTTTCTACTGCGAGCGTTACAGCGTATTAACCACTATTAACCACCTCAATAGGTGGTTGATTGGATTCACTTCGCATTACGCGCATTAACCTTCACCCGATCTGTTTCTGCTGGGGCCGTTACCGCGTATTCCTCGCATCACCCCGAATTCACTCGAATTAACCCGCAACCGTCTGCTCAGTAGAAACACGCTATTTCACACACACACCCCCACACCTCAACACATAAAAGAAAATGATTTGTTGCAAAATCTTCAATCCAATATTAATACTAATGTTTCCCCAAATTATTCCACTAATAAATTTTACTGTTTTTCCCCCCAACAGCTGTGAAGTGAAATTCAAAATATATTTTTAATATGTTGGGGACCAAGAAGGAGCTGAATCTTTCTTCCCTGGTGAAATGACTGGCCACATCGCAAATAACATGATTGATTCAGCACCTGTACAATAAGCCAATATCATGCCCACAATTTGCCCTCATTGAAACCTTTGATCAAATTTTTGTATTTTTGGGAAAGTAAACAGCATGCATCAAATTATGTGTATGGTAATGTTATAAAATACATTTTGAAATGTGCGCTTGGTCATGTCATACAATGCTAACAATCTTGTACATTGTAAATACATTTCAGTGTTTCTGAAAAACAGTCATCTTTCCACTTTTGGCATTAGTACATAGGTCAGCGATTTTAACTTCAAGGCGGGTCGAAGGGGAGCATGAGAGGTACTACATGTAGTAGTAGTAGTAGTGCTTGCAATCAAATACTAAGACAGATGAAGCTGACACACAAGAGGAATAGTAATTAGTATGCATGGCTCATGCCATCCCACTTCAAGCCATGATTTAAATTATTTTGTAAACTATTGAAGACCTTGCAATTTTGGTTCTCATCACATCAACCAGGTCCTATATAAATGGTTTATTATAGACTATATTTGACCCTTTCAGCTTGATTGATGCAGCCAACATTTGGGATTCATGTTCAATGAAATTGTTTAATTTAAAATTTTTTATATTGTCCAGAATGTTCACTACCGGAGACAAGTGAGCTTTCCAATGTTAAGAAGTTTTGCAAGTGCATGTTTTTAGTATTGTACATGTATACTATGTACTAGAGGGCAATGGGCATGTCTTTTTGCATCAGTTATTCCCCTCAATTAAAGGTTTCAAATTTAATTTGTGTACTGTATTTATTATAGCATTGTAAAACTATCTAGATGTACATTACATATATTGTAAGGGTAACCTGTGCATGTCCACATACATCACTAATCTAGAGCATTGTGTTACATGTATGCACATTGTACATGTACCTGGTACAAGGCAAAAATGAAGGCTGTGCATTGTGACCTTTTCGTTGACATGACCTGGGCTGCAAAGCACTTGTGTAAACAAAGACACCAGATAGGGGCTAGTGATACAATAGAACCAACAAGGGCAAGCTAGTCTTTGCTGAAGACTTGGTAGTCTAAGGAAAAAATTAGTTCTCTCAAAATGCACAGAACTGCAACAGAGCCTAGAGTAATCTAGCCTAAGGGCCAATGGCATCATAGTGTTATTATTGCTTTCATAAATTTCAACACAAAATTTGCCAAAATTATTTAGTTTTCTGCATCATCTAACACTTAATTTATTGTTTGAATTATTCCAAATTCAATTTTCCTCTAGAACTCTCTTTCTTCTCAGAGTTTCATAAAATTTCACACACTTTCAATGTTTGATCATTAAATTAAAAATATTCAATGGAGTTGAAAACGGTACCTTTGACCAACTTCAAACAGATTTACTGTGGCACAGTAATTTACAAATTTATGTACCATGTGAATGTGAATAAGTGTGTATTCTACAGGTTTATATCCTGGACCTACATACATGTATGAAAACACAAAACATCTCTCCATGACATGTTCTGTTTCTCATTCAGTTTAGGCCAAGGAAAGTCGATTTTGAGTTTCCCGTCACCCGCCCTCACTTCATTTTCAGACCCTCACTTGAATTCATTATTGTGATTTTCCAAAAAATACCAATGAAAACTGGTTATATTATGAATAGCCCTTTATTTTTTGTGGAAAAATCAAAATCAAAACATACATTTTGCTGTCAACCTTGCAGACTCTTTGTAATATACTTTTGAATCTAAACATCCATCTTCAAGTGAGTGAGCGGCAAATAACAACACATTTTACATGCATCTTGGTCATATAATGAAAGGCAGACAAATAATGAATAATGATTAATGAAAAAGTTACCTCACTTGTTTTCAGAAATTATGTGACGGGAAACTCAAAATTGACTGTTAGGGGCCTTACATTAGAAATATGATTACAGTTTGGGGCAAAGCTTTCAATAGGATTTGATACGCCAGTGCACATAATATTTTTTACCCTAAATTATAAAAAAAACCATACAAATTCAAGATTATGAAAATAAAAGTACTTTTCATTTTGGCATTTAGGCTCGTCAAGTTCTTCTGGGGCTGCGTTTAAATGAATGGAATTAAAACCAAACAGATGGATTTTATTGGTTTGAAATAATAGATGGAAAAAAATTCTTTCAAAATGGTTTACATATGTCATACAATGGCCTGCTGAGTATTGCATTCAATTAAACCATCTGTTATTGTACATCAGTTGTCTCAAATTGGAATTTTACACTGTATGGGATCACAACATTCAACCCACAATGCTGTACCATGTATGCAGTGAAAAAACTACGAAGCTGCTACTGTAGATTGTTTTAGGCCAAGTAAAAAAAGAAACAAGTTTCTCGTCCGCACTTTTTCAAAAAAGGAGGAGGCAGGGCTTTACTATTTACTATTTTTCAATTTTTTGCTATTTTTACCAAGATGGCCGCCATGCTAAATATGGCTGTTCAATGTATATTTAATCATCGATATTGTGCTATTTGAGTATACTGATGCAATGTATGACAAAACAAATGATTTGTATCATTTTTAGTCCACTTGGTATAAGCATGCTTCAAAATTCAGAAACAGTGAAAATTATGTACATTTGTTCAGCTTGACAATATGCATATTCGATATACCCAATTTCCTGGTTTATATCGGTTTGAAATCAATACCGAAATTAAACCGATATCGAATATTGTTTTTAATTTTAAACATTTTTTAAATGTTTTCCTACCTTTACACAAACTCTAACCCATCCCCAAATATACACCCACCCAAGCCAAACTAACCTTTAACCTATTCCAAAACCCTTGCCCTTACTCCCAAAAGGGAATTAGGGGAGAAATTGATTTCACCTGAAAATCAGACCTATATTCAATGTTTTAAAATGCATGAATGTGTTCAATTTATAATTACTTTTATTTTGCCTCAATTCTTCGAAATTGTTATTTTTATTACTAACAGAATAAAAGAGAAACCTTTCATATTATTTTGGAAATTTTTTCTGAAATTCTAAAAATACCAAAAAATACATTTAGTATAAAGCTTTTTCTTCTGGGTAAAATTTTTTCTTACATGCAACAGCTTTTTTATTGCATGTTAGAAATTTGATAAATAGGTCATCATATACAAAATTCATGCATGGGCCTATTTATCAAATTTCTAACCTGCAAGAAAAAAGCTGTTGCACGTAAGAAAAAAATTCTTACCCAGAAGAAAAAAGCTTTTGCACTTGAATGTATTTTTCTAGTATTTTTAGAAATTATGTGAAAGGTTTCTCCTTCCTATAATTAACCATAAAAATTGCCATGAGATGAGATGAGGCTAAATAAAGTAATTGAAACTATTAATATATTCATGCATTTACTAAGTTTAAAAGTTAAATATAGGTTCGATTTTGGGGTGAAATCAATTTCACCCCTAATTCCCTTTTGGGGGTTGGGTCAAGGGTGTTTGGCTAGTTGGGCTTGGGTGGGTTTGTATACATGTAGTAAGGTTTGGGGGTGGGTTAGAGTTTGTGCAAGGGTAGGAAAAACAGTTTAAAACTTTTTCAAAAATTTTTTAAAAAAAATATAAAAAAATAGTCCCAAACAAAAATGTTTGGTAGACTCATAACCGGTGCGATCTTACCTTTCCGATGTTGATTAAGATACTTCTTGCATCGATCCCGAGATGCGGAAAAAACCAATAGTCATTTTGTCCCACATAAATGAATAAATAACAAAAACCCCCGATCCCCGAGTGGACTCACCCATTCGGTGGCGTCACACGATAATCATCCCTTATCCGACTTGGGCAGCCCCTACCGGCCAAACTTGTAGAAGGCGGCGGGTCGAGATAATCAACATCGGAAAGGTAAGATCGCACGGTTATGAGTCTACCAAACATTTTTGTTTGGGACTAGACTCAGTACACCGGTCGATCTTACCGTTTCCGATGTTGATTAAGATACTTCTTGCATCAACATCTGAAAGATCGATCTAGCAAGTAACCGACGGATGGAGGTACAAGATTGGCCAGCATCTGATAAGGATCGGGAGAGTGGGTAGCATGGTAATCGCGAGGTCAAACTATTTCCCCCCCCTCACGGCCGGAAACAGAAAGACTACGTGAACAGACAAAAACCCTGAACTGAAAGTGCAGTGGTTAAGAATAGAAACACTGGTTCTTACCATGTTGGAATACTGATTATCTGAAAAACACCTGATACCCAACCACCATGTTATCTCCCCAGAACAGCCCTGGTGAACTTATCGCCTGGTCGTTGGTTTACGTTTTTGTAGTAAACCGTGGAAAAGGACGACGGGTTCTTCCAGGACACAGCCTGACAAATCTCTTCAATGGGGACCCCCTATGGGAGGCCCACGAAGATGAGATAGATCTGGTTGAGTGGGCCTTGGGGCGGCGTCTTTTGTCGCCCGAGTCCACCAACACCTGGACCAGCCACCGTGCCAGAGTCTGTTTAGCGGCTGGACCGTGCGGTTCTGCGTGGGTGATAAATAAGCGGTCATGAGCCCCTCTTAAGGTTTGTGTTCGGCCAAGGTAGTGAGAACAAAAATAAAATGGCGTCCTAAGGGCGGCCATTTTGAAAACGTGTGTCCCGTATACGAACGGAAACACTCATACAAGCTAAGTTTTTGGATCGTTTTTGTCACTTTTCTAGTCGAAAAATGTCGTCAAAACTATCTCCCTAGCATACTATACTGGTTGGTTTTTACCTCAGGTGTAACAAACAAACTGTATATCTAAATCCTTTGGTTAGTAATGATACTTAGCGTTGGTAAAGAAAAATCCACACGTCTATCTCATCTAGAAACCAAGGAGGATAAGGGATGATTATCGTGTGTGCGTCACCGAATGGGTGAGTCCACTCGGGGATCGGGGTTTTGTTATTTATTCATTTATGTGGGACAAAATGACTATTGGTTTTTTCCGCATCTCGGGATCGATGCAAGAAGTATCTTAATCAACATCGGAAACGGTAAGATCGACTGGTGTACTGAGTCTCGATTTTTTTTTTTTTTTTGTTGTTTTTTTTTGAATTTTTTAAAATAGTAAATAGTAAACAAAAGAAGGCGGTGGCCAAAAAAGGAGGGCGAGGCGGGGACGAGAAACTTGTATTTTATTTTACTTGGCCTTACATGCAACACATGCAGTCGAGATCTAGTTTTCTGTGTGCAGCTATGGCGAGTGCTATTCAGGTGGTTCTTTTGTAAACTAGCGAAATCACATGCTAGACGATAGGCCTGTAAACCGGGAGCCACTTCCAGATGGCATAATTTCATTGTCTATCACGCATCTCGCTTAGGGTGCATCAAACGCCCCTCATGTCAATGTTATTTTTTGCTCATATGATTAAAGTGTGCCATTGTACTAGTTAAATAAGTCCCCTCCAAATTTAAATTCAAGCGGAGGTCGGGAAATGGGTCCACCCTTGAGCTCAAAGTTTGAACGTTATTTGCATGTATAACATATAATTACACATGAGGCAGCTATTTAGTTTTCGGTACTTTATGACATGCACAATAAAGGCTGCCTCATTGATTTGTGCACTAAGTAGCCAAAATGTATCATCTCAATGATCTCATACTTACAAATCATAATAATCATGCTAGGATGATGTCACAGGTTATAGATATGCCTTCAAAATGAATAGCTGCCCCATGTATTCAAATACATAATAAAGCATACATATCTCTTATAGTCTTATTTGGTGTTAATTCACTTTACGGTTGCCATCAGAAAGGAGTCAATAGATAACCAGTTAAATACAATGATGCTTCTGCTTGAGCAGTGAACAATTAAAAAGCCATTATATTATTTATATTACCATTGCTCAAGATACTGCCCATGAAGTGAAAGTTACTAGTTTAGTCTTAATCACGGCTATCACTATACAGTTTACGCTTCCGCAAATTTGGTGTCTTCTTCCGATCTTGCTCCACCACCTGCAGAACATTCTGATAATGTTTCTCACTGTGGGCTGTAGCCAGGAAATCGGCACTCAGTTTCACACCACGTTGCCGTGCGTCATTAACCACATTGATGGCTTTAACATTGTTTAAGGAGGATAGATACGCTGGGGATTCTGGCCATGTGTCTACGTCATCTGTTAAGAACGCCTCATTAATCTGCAAGATGTTCATAGTAAACCAAGAGTCTCTGCCGGCAAAGTCAGCTAAAGCTGTTGTTTGTGTGATGTTCTCATCAGAGAACTTAGGCTTACCAAAGCCTGAACCATACCGATTAGTTGGTGTGACCATCACTTCATCGGGTTTAACTGCGAGAAGCCTACTAGCAAGAGCTTGTTTCTCCTGTGGTGGCACCTTATCACTGAAGAGAGCCAGTGGGATCATTTCTTGGGAGATGTACCACAGATGTCGTTTCATGGCTTTTAGGGCACTTGCAGCAACATCAGCATTGACATCAGAATACTTAAGCAGACTCTTGTATAAGCAGAGATCGTTCTAGGGAGCATCAACTGCAACGCTGCATGTCATCCACCAGGAGCTGTAGATTACAGTTGCGAAGATGACAAACTCGCGTAACTTGGGCAGCTGATGTTTTGTTGTTACAGTGCCTTGTGGGAGAAGTTGAATGTGATCTTGCACCAAGGAGATCTTGATGCTGTACAACAGCTTGGACATCCATCTTGCTTTGTGTAAAGCACCTGGCTGTTTGAAAGTGATGGATTGCTTACAACCGAGGAAGAACAAACACAATTCAGCAAACTCACGATAGTCATCTCGAGTTGGGTCCACTTTAGATCTGAGGATACTTTCAGTATCTGCTTTCCACTGCTCAATCAACACTTGGTTTGCTTCACTGAAGTCTGCTAGATCCAATGGTGCTAGAGGCTCAGCATCACTATCATGTGGCAGCAAGTTATAGTTTGTGCGGAATCTTGAAAAGACAGTGATATCAGGTGACCTGGACGTTTCTATCTGGAGATCATTGAAGACTTGGGTGAGAATCACCTCTCCGATGTGGTGTCTGCACCCTGACCACAGAAGAGGTTTCCGAAGTCTCTGTTGTATTGAAACACAAGCTGCACCCTGGGGAATTCCAGCTTCTAAAATTAGAAACCAAATAAATTTCAAGGAAACTGGGATTTTCCTATGTTAAAAAGCAACATACTTGGAAATTCCAGCTTATAATCAAGTAAATTTGGCTATAATAGTGATAAATATCAAAAAAATGCACATGGCAGCTATTATTTCAACTGCCAATTAAAGGTCTTTAAATAGCTGCCTTATAAATGATTGTGTTATGTTGATTATACAGTTCATTTTAAGTACCATAGGAAGTTCAATTGAAGGCAGCCATTGTTGTATACTGTACAACAGAATGTATAAATCAATAGCTGCCTTATTAGTTTATAACGTTTCCTACTAGGTGCCTCACGGCAAACTTTGAGCTCGCGGTGGACCCATTTCCCGACCTCCGTTTGAATTTAAATTTGGACCACTTATTTAACTTGACAAGTGGCACACTTTAATCATATGAGCAAAAAATAACATTGACATGAGGGGTGTTTGATGCACCCTAATCTCGCTATATACTTAACATCCAGATTCCATCTAAAAAAGCGTTTTGCATCTTCTGCATAGTTGCGCACTGAAAACTTCTCTAATTGGAATATGCAACTACATGTATTGAAAAAAATGGTAAGCAATACGATAAAATAAAAAGGTGTAAAAATATACCCACCCTTCCTGCTCTCCTCTGGTAAATCCTGAGCGGTAACATGATGTTGCCATTAACATTTCGCTAGTAAGAGGCACTGGTTTTTTAAAAGAGTCCACTAATTCATCGCGAGGAATGTCTGTTAGTTCCGCATCCTCCGGAAGCGTGGGTAAAAATCCCGGTAGCCGTGTATTCCCTGAGCTGGAGCTACCTTCGCTGCTTTTAGGACTAATACCTCCATTGTTGATGTATTGCACGTATAAATCCGATTTCAAGAACAGAGGGTACGTTGATTCCCGTATGCTCTCCTCCACTTCTCCTTGCGCTAAATCAAACAAGGTGTGATCAAAAGATCCCTTTCGGACATTCTCCTCTATTAGCGTTCTGTTTACAGACGATATTTTCACTGCCTGCTGGCCGCCAATTTTAACAAATCTTCTAAAAATAACTTTAGCTAATTCGGTTCTTTTGGGATCGTCTGACGATTTCTTTTTGAACCCTTCTGTGGCGAGCCAAAATAGAAGCGGGTCCTCGGCACTTTCCTGATTTAAAAACTCCTGAAATAACCTAATTCCATCATCGTCCGCTAACAACGCATGTAAACTTTCTGTCCATCTTGTGTAAGGGGGCGTAACTGATGCCGAGCCCTCCGGTTCAAATCCAAGAGGGGCGTCGTCATCTGTCATCGCCAGTAGTTTTTTATTAGGGTCTAAAGTACTTGGATATAAATTTGACCTGCGTGGTGTTGCGGCAGGCGACTTTTCGTTGCGGACGGTCCCGCCACCGCTACTACTATCCCCGCTTTTGCTGCACTGACTACCTCTCCCGTCATTCGATAGGTTATCGTTTTCCTCCCCAGGCACCGGCGGTCGCTGGCTGGTGGGCAGGTTCTCTGTGAAGTTTCCGCCTGAGTCGGATAGGTATCGAAATACCTCTAGACTCATGGCTGTGTGCAAAGCGTGCTCTCCACTCCTCAAGCACCATTTAGCAGCCCGCTTGAGTTACCAGACTCTCCACAACGAGGACATCAACAATCATCCAATTCTGGCTCAGGTAGTGCATATTTTCCACTTCTTGCATAGATCCAAATGTACACAGTATTCTCCTGCAAGAATAACAAGGCAACAAAAAACTTTTGAGTTAATAAATAATAGCATGCAAATAGATAGGCTATTGTACACAACACTGTATAGTTTCACATACATAAACCTGTGTAATATATTACATAATCACAGAGGTATTTGGGTACACAGTTTATTGGCACAGGGGCCACAGTTGGTCAAAAGGCCTGTATGTGATATATTGCACTGGCATGAAGTGGGCATATCACAATCATGAGATATGTTTTCTTGTGTGCTAGTGGAGAGATAACACAGCTTAGTGGCAGCTCCTAATACCCTGTAACAGCCTAGCAACACCTTCTTCAAGACACTCACATCAGAACGCTGGCACCAGGCAAGGGCAATTGCAGCGAAGAATACGACCCTTATCAAACGTCCGATCGTCATAAAGAAACAAAAAACCTAATGAAGATATTGTCCTTTATAGGATCATCTGTAGTATTTGCTAAGTAGATGCAAGGAGTATTGAAGTATGTGTCTTGCAAATACTCTTATCACACATCCAAGTGCATACTTCAACATTGATACCGCTGCCCACAAAAAAATTAAACGGACCTACACGAAAGATGGTTTTCCTCTTTTCTTTCTGAACTGAAATATGTTGTAGCATGTATGCAAATAATTTTTATCAAATTTTGCAACTGCCAGCAAAATTTTACATAGGCCCCCTAGGCCCCTACATATGTGTACCGGTATGCAATTCTGCTTTACATTTACAACAATCATGAAATTATGCCAATTTATGTACATGTAGGCCTATGTAGACTTCCTTTTCGGTGCAGTAAAATGTCTCCGCTTAAATTTCATTACAAATCCCCCACCTCCATTTGTTTGAAGGGTGTTGATTCAAAATTAAACCAAAAACATTTACACACAAGTCACATGTAGTGGTTCACAAAGTCTAGAATACTCTAATGTAGCTGTGAAAAAAGAATTTCCACAAAACTTTTCAGTAATTTTAACAGACTATGTTTAACACATTAACCTGGCCAATTGTAATTTGATGGTTCAAGTGACTACACAGATCAGTTGTGTATTGATACTATCAATTTGTTGAATGGTCCACTGAACCAGAGAGAATGGTTTCCTCCTGAATAATGGCAAAAAAAAACACCACCCACGTCCTGAACTTGGGGATTAGTAATTTACCGGTCCCACTGTTATACAATGATACATGTGATCAAACTATGTAGTTTGCAAAATTTCCACCATGGATGTTCATTAGGGACAAAATAAATCTCCCGATTTAGATCAAAAGGGGAAATTAAAACAAATTCATAAAATTTATAATTGCAATATGTGTAAATATATGCACAAAAAATGCATATCTTTCGCCCTGCTACGGTGTACGGAAGAGTTCACATCTATGCGAGAAAATTAACAAGTGCAAGGTTTACATGAATTCTCAATGTTCAAATAAAAAAATTTAATATAAATAAATATTTCAAAAGATAAAATGTAGCCTACATGTAGGCCATGTATTTCAGTTCATGTATTAATTTTTTACTTGTCAACACAAACTCTTAATTTCCGCAAGTATTTTTTCCATTATTAATTTCAAATTTAATTGAGCCCTAAAATTTTAATTAGTCCTTCATCTGTAATTTGCAGCAAAACTACTTCAGCCTTGATATCAATTAATTTAATTGCACTCTTTTACTCAAATTCAGACAGCAGTTGCAAAAATGTTCAAATCTAGCTTCAAAACCTTGCGTGCACAGAAGCAGCAGACAAGTTGACGACAGTTTTCGGTAGGCGAACGCAACGCTTCAATTCCTAGCCATTCACTAACTTGTACAGCTTGTCTTCTTGATTGCTGACTATCATACCTTTTGTGGGTGAATCATGCTTGAACTACATGGTGTCACTGTCTCAATGGAAAAAAATCACCAATTTTAAATATTTTGCTTCTCGACAAATTTGAGATCTGCATAGTATATTGATGATATTATACATTGGTAATTTAGAAAAGCTCTAAAAACAGCCATGTATGTAGACTGCATTTCTTTCTTAAATTTTAATTGCATGTTTGTTGGGACTAAAATTGTTTTTCTCTCTTTAATATGGTTACTTGATGATACAGGAATTTGAGTATGATGATATCAGCACAAAAGGGGTTAATCAGATATCTTTCGGACAAAATGGGTCAAATAAACGGCTCCCCAAAAAAGCAACTCTTCAATTGCGAGGTGTCACACTCTGTTGGCCAACTGTAGCTAAAGGTTTGTAGGGGTGGGTTCAAATTTTGGACTAGTTTTCTTTTTGATGCCTGCCTTCTCCTTTGTGTCCCCCTGGCTGCTCTCCGCTCCATCACAACTCAGATTGGCGGGGGTTAGGGGGTTACCGTCACCTTCAGATTGATATCAATTGTATCATATTTTCCCGAATAAATCATTTTTGAACAAATTGAGTAACTGAAGTCCAAAATTACTGAAAGAAGGTATGCATCAAAACTATTTTCAGAAGAAAAGCAAAAACAAGCAAACAAACAAAAAACAACATCGTAAATGACAAAAACAAAAACTAAAAGGAAAATCTACAAGTTCGTGTTTTAATGACGACCATACACATTTATGAACTTCAGTGCTGAATCGCAAATGAACTGTGCCAAAAAAAGAGACAAATTAAATTACAATTTACATTCCAAAATGTCAATTTTAATTCTACCCATCTTTGGGTGCTAAAATTTTCCATCAGATGGGTTTCAGCAACATTTGTTACATTATGTGGCCAGCATTACAAAGTGACAAAATCAAATTAGGTTGATGTCAATTTTAATTTACAGCGTCTTTTGGTGGTTACGATTTTCAATTGGTAGTGTAAAATTTGGCACTGATTGTAATTGCATCTAAACTAATGCTATTAAAGCATGCATACATAAATGATGGACAGGTCTATGGAATAGTGGAGAAATCAACGACTGAAGTCTATCGGGCTTCCGAATACTTATATTAAATTTATTTTATTTCGGGGGCTACATTTGCAAAGAATCGGCCAAGAAATTTAATTGGAAAATGCATGTTGTATACATAGACAGGGCTCAAAATCCATGGGGCCAAATGTCACAAAATGCTCTGGAAAAAATGTCAAGGCTGAAAATAAAGGCAAAAAGTACACATGAGGGCCATTTTCCATTGAATCTGTCCATAAATAGACATTGTTATTTTGAGGTGGAGCCCTGGTTGTATTTAAAATCTCTCTGAATTTTACATCAAACAGTTGCTGTTGAAAAAACAAACGGACAAAATAAATACAAAGTAGGACCTTGCAGACTGCAGAGCATGTGCACAAAATAAAAAATCTACAAGAAATTATAAAATGACCGACCAACAACATAGGCCTACATTTTGTAGCCCTACAGTGGCAATCTTTCCCCCACAAAACCACTTGACGAACAATTTGATCAGCACATCGTGATAAGTTATCAGAACACACGATTTGTAAAGAAGCAAAAGAACAGACGGGCACTAGCTGCCAGTAAAAGGGTCAATCATGATGAGTTCTTCTTCAAAGAAGAAAAAAGGATGACTGAAAATAGCTCAAGGGTTTCCTGGAGCATCTTGAATCACTATAACCAAAATGCAAAAAGCACCAGCGGGATCGAATGAACTTTTTACGAATCTCTGAACCAGCTACAACACATTCCTGTGTATGTCCCAACAGGCATGGTCAGGAAAAAGAACAACATGGCTGCTGCATGACGCTCGACAATGTTATGTGTCTTGCGAAGTTTCTGTAAGTTGCATACAATTTACACTTCTCCGAGGGGACAGGTTTCCTTTTAATTTTGAATAAAAAGTCTATGGGGCAATTTACGAGTTGCATAGATTGATAGCATCACAACTCGGGTGCGAGAGAGGATGCGGAAAATACGATCCCGGTGGTTGCGTTAATACGATTAGATCATCTACAGCGTGGGGAAATCCACCGCACACCATCGCTGACAATGACCCCTGAGAATGGCACAGTTGTTATGACAGCTGATGCTCAAGGAAGAGGCACAGGAAATTAACTGTTAATTTGGCATTTTGGAATTAGCAAACGAACAAGTTTTTCTGGACGTATACATTTGAGATAGCAAGAAACTCCTGGCAAATCGCTAATCAATGGCTGCAAATTTTGCATCGTTAGAAACCATCAATTTCTCTCCATCAGGGAAGATTAATTTATCTTCTCTAGTACTAGTAGTCTAAAAAACACTACAGTAATGTGTCCACATACACTTATAAAAATGGTCAATTTGGAATGACTGGGTAAGAGATTTAGCATCCAGGCTACCAGTCAAATTTAAGCT
This sequence comes from Amphiura filiformis, assembly GCF_039555335.1. Classification (NCBI taxonomy): domain Eukaryota; kingdom Metazoa; phylum Echinodermata; class Ophiuroidea; order Amphilepidida; family Amphiuridae; genus Amphiura; species Amphiura filiformis. The sequence continues at coordinate 40,864,307 of NC_092638.1, read as the reverse complement.
TCATGTCATCCACACATACAAGTAGGCTATACAAGCACTAGTAAGAATCACACCTGAAAAACTTCACAAATTGCCCGTTTCTTCTGATCATGGTAAATACGATGATGATTGCCGGGATTTGCAACTTGTTATCATCGCCAACTCTCGGCAATTATTCTAATGGACTACTACATTGTAGCAATGATGAGAACAATCTACAGATGAACATAGACTTGCATAGACGACATAGCCTTTTAAAAATCACACATGTGAGAGAGGAAAAGAGATGAGAACCGGTAATTGATGAGAATGGAACCTGAATGAGAAATTTGCAGACCTGTGCATGCGTGTAATCGTGGAAGCTAGGGGTATCCTCAGAATACAACATCCTCAAGAGGCCTTGCCCACACAGCCCTTGAACCTGCATTATGATCAATATGCAAATGAGGTCACATAGAGGGGAATGAAATGGAGAGTCTATAAACTACACTTGAGCTCACTCATCTTGAGAGGATTAAGTCTTCTACCAAGTAAACCCACTTATGCTCAGCTGGAAGCCTTTCATTTACCAGTTGGCAATCATTCTGTTGAATGGTGTTTTACCATACCAGAATTTAACACAAATTTTGCAGAAATCTAAACCCTAGTTATCATAATATCAAGCACTGAAACATAGGCCTGCTAAGATTTAAAAAAAAGCTTTGTCTCACAGCTCACGAGCGGTTTGAAAACAAATGCGAAATGCGATTTTTTTTTATTCCCCACTTGGTATTTTTATGGTATTTTGACACAAAAAATGAGGAAAAAAACAAAATCTGCATTTTTTTTTTCAAATCACACAATTTTACAAATGCGCGTGCCAGTTTTGAGACAACTTTGTTTTTTGGCTTAAGAATACAGCAAAAAACCACAAACATACACCATAAAAAATTGAAAAAACATTCCCCAAAATGTCAAAACGTGCATGCGACTTGCGAGCCAAAATATGTGATTTGCGCCACAAAATGCAATTCCGTATTCTTAGCAGCCCTACTTAAATTATAACACAGCAATTCTTTTCTGACTTTTCGTTAAAAAGTCGGGAAGGGTGAGGGGTACCATTTTCATCAAGATTAACTTCCAAATATCTTTCAAAATAATGTTTCATAAGGCCTTCATGATTCATGAAACTACTTGAGATATTAAAATTGTAATCTCACAATATTCCCTAGGTCATCAGACACTCATCAAACTGATCCAATGCAAAACACTGCCATACTACTGCAACCTTGAGATTCGATCATCAATTTCAAATTTGCACTGAAAAAAATTTAACATCACTTCAATGCGGTTCTTCATTTGTATATCGTTCCTACGCACCACAAATCTCCTGTCATCATTTAGCCCCAGACAGCATCTCAAAAATCAATGGTCGGAGGAGAATATCTATTGAGCTAAAGTGGGGTCTTTGACCATGTTACCTTTTTTCCATGCCTCAGGCAGGCACTAGTAGTAGTACTAATGCTTAACACACTTTCATAAAAATGTGTACCTCATTTAATTTCAATTTCAAATCATAATTGGCGGTGCGGGCGTTGCATTTTCCTCCATATAAAGTGAAGTGCACATTGCCTTTAATAAATAATGTTAGAATGCCATAAAATAAGTAATATGTCGCATACAAATGTAAAATTTGACTGCTTGCTTGCAATTTTCTACAAAATGTGGACAGGGTTCATCGTTGGACCAAGTACGTACTGCATGTAACTGTAAGGTCTACATGTCCTTCTTAAAATACAGAGTGCTTTTAAATTGATTCATCCATGTTATTTTCTAAAATTATGTTGAAACATTTTCGCAACACAGGACAGAGAAATCCACTGATCCAAATTTTATGTTCTTAAATTTCCAATGACCTCATCTGCACCCGTCGTCATCATCATCATCAGTCGTAGAATTTAATTGATTTTCATTTCCAGCAACTTGACGGCAACACAAACATCACTTAATTGAATTTTGCACGTTCTTAAGGACGGATTACCATGGTTTAAGTAATTTACCCAAAGCTCCGAGGTTAGGCAAGAAGCGTATTAACTGTGCACTGTACAGGCTCTCGCAAAAAGTGTGCACTTTAAAATTTTGGGGAAAAATTAACATAAATAAATTTACTTTCCAGATTTATCTAGGGTCATTTAACATTGAAATTCAAAATTTATTGACAGTTTGACACTGAACAACATTTTATTTCATATTTTAATTGTTTTCACTTGACATTAAAAAAATTGTTATTTGATGGGTAGAGCCATATATACATACAGTAGTCAGGATTACAAATTTTTACATTATTATCATTTGAACAATTTTGAGTACGGTACATACTAATTTAAAACATTAATACTAATAGCGGTCCCATTTGTTGAAGCTCTGCTCTGCCCATGTGATTAATCGCATCATTACTTCACAAATTACAAAATAAAAAGCATATGATAATCTAACGAGTCACATTTAAAGCGTACAACAAATATCTTTAAAAGCTTCAACATGAAAAAATGTATTAAAAATTTCAAAATGATTCACCCACAACCACATGGATCACTAGTTATCCAAATCCAGCTCTGCATTTTGTGTAGGCCTACAAATTGTGTGAACGTGGCTGCAAATCTAGATTGGGTGGGACAGACATTTGGCAAAAATTGGTAAGTTTGTTCTCTCGCTGAATACTTAACAAACTGAGATTTACACTTGAAGTGATTTCAAACTTGCCTATCCATCAAAACTCTGGTGCACCACAAAAATAGGAATCACAGCAAATGGCCACCCCCACAATTGACATGCAACAAAAATCCTGAAAAGCCTAGCTTTGCAATTTTATTGTAACCCTACATATGTTGTCATTGTCATACTGATGCACATTTCATGATTTCATTCATGTGAAATGTGAAGATCGATCTAGAACATGCCCCCCTGCAAATGATGCAATATACCAATAATGCAGTTGTTAATTAAAAGCTGTGAAGTCATCAGTTTTAGTTTTGTTTTTAAATTAATTATCATGTAATTATCATTATTGACTTATATATTTTGTCAAAGAAAAAATGAGATATGGTTGGGCAATAGCTATCTATATGGCAGGAAGTTTGCTCCCATGATGACTTAGTGACATGGTGAGAAGAGGAAAGGGTCAAGGGTGCAGGTGGTGGTGTTCATAAACATGATATTAAAATGTGTTGCTGATGCATATTTTAAAATGAGTATCACATATCACTATGGTATGATATGGATTATATCACCTTCAAAATTTAACTTTTTTTAAATTGCAAAAATTGTAAGCCATTTAAAACAAAATGGTGTATTGACCTCTGACATACATTGTAGAATGATTGCAACTGCATGTTGTTTCAACTTTTAAATTTTGCAGTCCACCTGAGAAGAATTTTAGTATTTTCATCTCGGCTGTCCACAGCATAAATCGGACAATATCATTATCAAACAACCGCATCTGCAACCAGTGGTGTAGCGTGGGTCATCATATGGGGGGCACTAACCACGATTGGGAGCACCAGGTCTGATCGGGGCACAAGCCATTTTCCTATGGGATTTTCTTAATTTTCTGATTGATTGGGGCACACGCCCTATGTGCCCCATTATGATGTAGCCCTAGGCCTAGGAATATAATGGTAATCTTTTTTGAAGCATAAAGTAAGTTGGGGATGAGGCTATGGTTCACAAAGTGCCCCTTAGCCATCATGCATGATAATATAAATCCATAATCAAACGTAGGCCTTAAAAGGCCACTTTTAAATCATGTATTTTTATTTAGGAAATTATTTAATTTATTGAACTGCATGCCAACTTTCAATTTATTCATTTAATAAGTCAAAACAAAAACATGTTTGGAAATAAAAAACACCAAACTAAATCAACACAATGAACACCTTACAAGTTCATGTTGTTGTACACTTTTGTAGCACAAATTTAACAAATATCCAAAAGGATGGCTGGAATTTCACCAATAAAAGAAAAATTCGCCTCAACAGTTCAAATGACTCTTTAAATCTAAAATCATGAAATACCATTCAACAAAGCTGACCGATGACCGAGCTTAGCGGCTTCTATTTCGAATGTTCCTCCATCATGTCGACGGCCTCGATTCTCTGTGAAAAAAGGATTATTCCAAACAGCGACACAGTATTGGTATTAATGAATTCCAACTCCAGTTAACAAACTGGAATGACTGGTATAATTTTTTACAACGAAAACGCAACAACTAAAATATAATCCCTGTATTACCAAGCAAAGGTGTAGCATACACGACTGTGGATAAAGTAAAATGGCCAACACACGTAACCGATTGGCCGACTGACCAGTGGCGTTCACAGACCCCCTGGTATAAATAATCACACACACGACTGGTAGTGGTAGAGAAACTTACACAATTATTTAAAATACTTCTTGGTATAAATCCACACATTCGAAGCACAAAAAATCCCCAAAAATAGAGTATGATCCACTGGTAAAGAATCACTGGTATATCACTTTGTTGTTTGCGTGACTAGTATAGAGCTTACTTCACAACACAGACGCTGGAATCATCAATGCAAGAACTAAAACTCCAAAGCGATCAACTCGCCAAACCATCTAGCACATGTACACTGTGGAACTGCGGTACGTCGACTGAGTGTGCTAATGCATGTGCATGTGTTAACAGCCCGTAATAATAATGGTGTCTCCCTATATCTCAACCATCAACAAAGCCACGCTATGGGCGCTTGAAATCTTACAGCAGTATACACTAACGGAGGAAATATGCTTCCTGCGAGTACATTATATATTTATGAAACATACCTGAGACTTAAAACACGGAGAAAATCGTCAAAAAGTAGCAAAATTTTGGTGAACGTTGTGCTTACCTTCAAAGTAGGCAAACCGTGGTCTCTTCAAAATGCATGGAAGTTTTCTGTGTTTCAAAGTGCAACACATCAAAGCAATTGCCCGCCGCCCGATGGCTCCCAAAGGGCAGTGACGTCACCTCAAAGGACGTGCCGCTCCAATCAATGCCCACCTTATTGGACCACGTTTATTAGTTAAATAGGGGATATCAGAGAAGAAATCGTCTCCGGAGGGACTTTTAGGATAAAACGAGTATTTAGATGAAAACAAACGATCGTCCGCATTCACCGCCAGTATTACAATAAAATAATGTAAAGGTGCTTAAATGCTAGCGGTAAATTCTTCCATATATCGCGATATCTTCGCACAATTTATGAATAGAATTCTAGTTCTTTTTAACTGATAATATCTCTTCGGCTCTTTGCCTACCCTATTTGCATTAATCCGCCCCTCCGGGTATAAAAAGCATTTTGGTATACATGCCAAGCGAAAAGAGTAGACCGCACGGGAAATCCAGCGGGTCATCTCAGTGTGGTAGATACATGCTGTGTTGAAATAAAGTGAATCATAAAAGAGGTGGACAATAAAAAGAAGTTTGCGGGACATTGGAAATTACAGGGCTATATAATAATCTGCTGTAGAAGAAATGAAAAGCCGCCCTGGTCGACCGACCTCGGTGAATTTCGGCCTAGCTATACCAGCGCACACACAACACAGAAGGAATTGCACGAATGCCAAAATTGCCCGAAAGTAGTTTGACTCCATGAGCCAACTCTCCCTGTGACCCTGCCGGGTTGGGGTCCGGTCAATCGTTGCGGCTGTTTGGCGCCTATTATTACTTTGCACGAGATGCCTGCATATGCATGACCCGGCCCTCGTTGTTGTTGCTAAATTTTTTTTTTTTCTATGCACCTTTTTATGTGTTTCAGTATTTATTCATTTTTCAGTCAACAACAAAACATATTTTATTACCCGTAGTGGGCCTCACTACAAGGTCGTGGAGATTTTTACGCGAGTTTGCAGATGTTGAGCACCATGATTATTCTACCAACTTTGTTTCTTTCCAGAGGTCGTAAAACTCGTAAAATCGACCAATTTACTGGTTTTATGTTAGGCCGCTTGACGATCAAAGTTTGATTGTTCTTTGCCGCGTCGGCAAGCTTGGATTGGATTATTATTAGGGGATTTCACTCATGAGTTGTCTTTCACGAGTTCATAAACATTGTTCCCCATAAAATGGTTTTGCCTTTTGCTATTCACGCGTCACGTCAAAGAAAACTAGGAGGAAGGAAATGTTTTATTTCCATGTATGCGGCGGAATGAATGCAATGAATGAGATGCAATGAATTTCATTCCATATGAATTATATCTTTCAGAAAATTAAATTTTGGTTCTATAAACTTCTGTAGCCTACCCCTAAAGAAATAAGGCTCGTTAAATATAGGCATTAATTTTTAAGTTGAAATCTTGAACAGTACTAGTAGTAACATTTCAATATCACCTAATTAATATCATAAATCACATCATTTTTAGCATGCGCTTCTATTTTTTTTGATAATTTTAATAAAGTCCTATGCTCTATACATGTACTATAAATTTCATACAGGCCTACTGAAATCATGGGTTGGGGACTGAATTTCAATTTTGGCTTGAAATAGGCCTAATTGGGCTAGCACAACAATTCATACCTAGAATTTTTTTTCTCAATTTGACTTTTATCCTTTCTACCAAATAATATTCAACACATAGGGCCGTTCACAAACACTTGTCATATTAAACGGAGGGCATGATGCAAAAAGGGGCTCTGAAAATTTTTAGCCCTTTGAAAAAAAATATCACCTTTTAAATTTTTCTCGTAGAACATGATGGTTTACACTATTTTCTGTGGTTGACGTTCCTCAAAAGGGGAGGGGGGAGGGGCTGAAAATAATTTTAGGTCCGAAATGGGGGCCCTGAAAAAAAATGTGATGTTTTTTTCTTTTTGCACCAGGCCCCCCTGTTACAATTGTTTGTGAACTGTCAATTCCCAAAACGTGACTTGTCCAACCCGGTTCCCCCCTCCCCGTCAAAACAAAATAAAAATCTTGGAAATCCATTTATAAATTAAAATTTCAAACGTCCCCCATACCACCCCACCCCCGGGCGTCTCCCATGCACCTGAAAAAAATCCGGGTGCCACTGTATACCATGTCAGTGGTGTATAGATGCGGTGTTTGATTTTAGGACCTACAAACTCCGCAACATACCGGTACGTCATGTGCATGAATGGCAACGCTATCCTCACAATCCTCATTTCTGTCATTTTTTGCATGATACCGGTAGCTTTGGCCTAAATCTGCTCTTTTTCTGAATCGTCCGATATAAACCGTAGCTATTTATTGGGCTGGGGCAAGTGAGACTGAGAACCCGGTCGGTATCGGTATAGGCCTACACGTTTTGAATAATAAATAAAAAATTATATAAAAAAATAAATTATAAGAATAGCCCTATATGAAGAAAGATGTGAATTTCATGCCCATGGCTAGTCATGCTCATTTTATGTAGGCCCTACCCGGTATGTTAACACGTAAATTTATGTATGTATGCTCGGAAAAATTATATAAAACAAAGAACTATAACAAAGCTTACCTTTTATACAATTCATTGGTGTACAACAAACACGACACATTTACTCAGCTCAGCAACCATTGAAATTGTTATTCCATAATTATAAAATCCTCATATCATGTGATATATTTCCATTTCTGTAGATTGTAGAATATTTTCCAGACGTTTGGTTTCTGTTGTCGTCCACAAGAAGAGCTGAGGTACGTTTGTCCTGGACTAAGTCTACAAATGCAATGTCACTGACATTGTGCGGTACATGTCATCTTTGCACGTACAATAAGCTTCGTCGGGAATTTCCCTCAAACAAAATTGCGTCCACTCAGTTACTGCTCTCAAATTGTGTTTACGTTTGCCGCGCTTCACAAAATGACGTCACGAGTGTATTGGAGTACCGTATACAACAATGGTACAAGCATGATACAGGGCATATTATGTAATCAATTCTATATCAAAGGTGCATCCGCAATGTGTAGTTGTGTAGTATTACTATTATAATATATTAAAAAAATCTGACTTCAAAATTATTATTGGAAAATTGACGTTGTGTTAATATTTCCAATTCCGTATTGCATGCTAAACTGAAAACATTCATCTATTCCTAACATGTGTAACATCGATATGTATATTCCAAATCGATTTGTGCAACAACACAAAAGCACGAACAGGGAAGTTATTTTAAGTAAAATGAAGTGATGTGCATGCAGCAAAAGACAGCTCGGCAATACAGCAAAGTAAAGCCTATTCACTTAGTGCAGGCGTTAATCATTTATCTCGAGTAATCAAAACAGTATTGAGCCTTAGATGTTACTGCCGCGTTCGGCTGCGCCTCGCCGCCTTTATCCATTGGCTTTCTCCACCCTTCGATTCGCCAAAATCAGTCGGTACAAAACTCACCACAAAAGGAAACCGGGTATAAAACCGAGTAAGAACCAGGCTAGCGGGGAAGTTAAAATCCTTTGCCTAAATTACCGATTTTTCACTAGTTTTGCATACAATTTTCCCTGCTTGTTTATATGCCGCTCTCTTTTCTTTTACTGTTTTGCCGCGGTGATCTAAAAGCTCTAAATTACATTGCATGTGAGGAATATTATAGGGCCTATAATTATTAAGTCATAGATAGTCACAGACCGTTTACTTCCGACTATTTGAATGTTGTTTATTGAATGCTGTTTCTGATTTTAGTGCATTAATTAATTAGTATGACTACCGATGACGCTTGGGGCTGGTTTTATATAAAGAAATAAGTATACATATACTAGTAATTTGATGTAAAAATAACAAAATTATCACAATTGAACTAAAAACATAAACAGTGGAAAAGGAAGCGGGGGGGGGGGGGGGAACGTTTCCGGGTTTAAATTTCCCCAGAGAGTAACATATTAAGAAACTGAACAATATATAATATTAATATATTATTTAAATCCTTAGTTTTTTAAGTTAGGGCCCTATATAAATAAAAGTAAATAGGCCTAAATTAAAATGGGTAACACAATGTTTTTGGTTTTTTTTTAATTTATGTATTATTTTGTTGTAGTAACTATAGGCCTGGTGTTGTTTGTATTTATAAGTTATGGTGAATGTCAATAAAATCTGATTATGATTCTATTTTCAAAATTACCAGCCTCTTATATAATTAATAAGGCCGTATAAAATTAAGTTTTTGGTTCTCGTCCCCTCCCACTACACGTCAATTTCTGGGATCCGATTTTCCACCCCACAAGTTGAAAAAAGTTATATAAGTTAGGGGGGCATAGGGCTTATACCTTTTTTTAAGTGGTGAAAAAATTAGGACTAGCCTAGTAATCCCAGAAATTGAGGTAGGAGGGGCGAGAACAAAAAGTGGCTGAAAAGAACAAAAAATGGGGTAATTTTGCCAAAAAGTGGGGATAAGCCTACACGTCCCCTGTCCCCAGGATTAATGGCCATGATACAGATAAATAAATTAAATTAAAGAACAAAGATCCGGTATAGGGGCCTACTCTAAAGGGATGCCATTTATCCCTCATAACAGCCCCTGTAAAAAAAAAAATTATAGGCTTTTTACCAGGAAGTCCAGGGCCCAAGTGTTTCATCACATTTTTCTTTAAACCAGCAATATAATTTTTAAAAAAATATCGATTCAAGTAGACTTACATGAGATCTCATGTAAGCCTACGTATGTGCACTTTACTGTTTTACAGCTACTATTTTCAAGTACAGGTTTTAACAACCTTGAGGGCGCTAGTCCTAACGCAATATTGATGATTCACCTGTATTGATTTACCTGATGATTTGGACAATAAAATATAAAAAAGTAATGATGAACCGATAACAAAGGGTGTTCATAACAGGGTTATCATTTCAATTTTACACGTGACATATATTATATGATAGGCCTCTTTCAACAAACCCTAGCAATTATAATTTTTTTCTTATTCTTATTTTACACAAAATGACGGGCCTACTCCCAGGGCCTACTCCATAGCCGATTATCGTGATTATCAGGAAAATATTTGTATTATAACTTAAAACACAAAAACGCTTTCCTGAGCTCAGACACTCTGATATAGGCCTACATAAGAGAACATAAGGCCAATTCAGTGATTTGCTCACTCCGGAGGATCGTAAAAATCATCAAAATTCAGATGTTGGCACCTTTGTGTGTCACATATCATGTTAATGGTTAAGCTAATCATTTCAAAGAACTGAGTTAACCCTAACCCTAACCTTAAACGCCAGCTAACGCCTAACCCCTAACCCTGAGAACTGGTTTTTTGAGGAGCGGGTTGTCTGAATAGAGGGTGTGATTCTCCAAAGGACCCGTTAATCAGAAGGCCCGCTACTCAGAAAATATTTTCTGAGTAGCGGGCCTTCTGATTAACGGGTTTTCTGATTAACGGGTTTTCTGAATACCCAGCAAACATTATAATATTGGCCCAGTAATGGCTTAAACCGGTGTACTTCTGGCAATACCGGACACGGCTGACGGTATAACACCAGTACAAATCCGATACTGGTCAATGTTTGGCCGCCGTTTTCTTACTGTGACCAGGATAAGCTGTGCCGTACTTGGTCCATTATTGGGCCAATTGAAGACTACCCGAATATGGCATCGAGCCGGCACATACATACTGGTCCAGTTGCGGCAGACACTTGTAGGCCGGGCTTGTAGGCCCCCGAGTGCCGGCCCTGTATTGGCCCAATGTTGCATTAATGTGGGCGTGGTTTTGAAACCCTGACATTTTCTACTATCAAAATACAATATTTGATCAGTATCATCTTCATTTTGAAGGGCCACATGTTATTATTATTATAAAGAAGAGGCAGTGAGTTTGCGCTTGTTCTGAATATTTTATTTACTGCCTTGTAAAAAATCTACGTGAACAAGGCATAATTTTTATCTGATGACACCACAGAATATATATATTTCATTTATCAATGGCTCAGTTTTGTGAGCTTGGTTTGTTATCGACCTTTAATACTTTGCACATCAGTTAACACAAATTCAATTGTGCTGAGTGCAAGTAACCTGTAGGTCTCCTTTATAAAGAAGGAGATCTGGTTCAACAGGTGAAACTGACCAATAATGCCTGAACCAACCGGATAATCGAGGAATGAATAGAAGAATAGACGTGGACCAAAATGAAATAAAATAAAAAGGACCAAAATTGGACCATTACTGTTTGCTTACGGTTGCATAATGGGATATATTGGCAATATTATATTGGCCCAGTACAGTATTGAATAAATTGGACCTCTACTGGGCCAATTTCAACCCATTTTGGCCCAGTGCTGGCAATATCTATTGGGCCAGTCGAATGCCCGTGTGCACGACCGTGTCGGACCAATACAGGCTGCCATTCTTGGTCCTTTATAGCAGCTTTTATAGAGCCAGTATCGGGCCGATTGTATAATTAGGGATGACCATCATAATTTCATGTTGCCCCTTTTCCTACAAAAGATTGTTTTCTGGAAAGAACTCATCAACAGAAGTATTTTGGTGGTTAAATGGTCAAAATCGGTCAAAAACTTTTCGAATTATGAATTTTCAACGTTTCCCATTCTGACCGGTCATTGGAACGAAATAAATTGACAAAGTCTAAATATAGCAATGTGAGCAAAATTGGTATAAGCATATATTTACCTTTTTATATTTCTTTATTTTAATATATATGCAAACATGAAACAAGCATATTGCGAAAGTATCAAAGGGTTTCTTATGAAATGGCACTTTACTAGTCAATAGCATTAAGTATTTCTTCAAACCGAGGCACTGAAATCATGCTTTTAGAAAACATTTGCCAAAAATCATCCATAATGGCCAAAGTGGCACAAAATCAAAAGACCAGGTGAACTTTTTTTCCACAACAATATACACTACACATAAGAAAAATACTAATGTACTACAAGGGATTTTCAACATAGGAATCCAAACAATCAAGCACCAACATGCACAGCTTTGTCCTGATATCACTTCTGGGGTTTTAACAAAATGTTTAACGTCTATTGTGATTGGCAGCAGCATAAGGCATCTCTTTGTTAGCTGATAATACCCAGCCATTCAGCAAGTGGCTAATATCTGACCTTGATAGGCTTGAATGAATGCTACATGTGCTACAAAACCATCACACTCCAGGGACTGGTCACTCCATATGCTACAGGGAGCACAGTGCTTTAACAATGGAGTGAAAGACTCATTATTGATTAGGCGCGTATTTTAAAAGTACAGCTCCTGTGCGTGTATAGCAGCAAGTCAGTGCAGATGGTATAAATATAAGAAAATGTTTAGGGTTAAGATCAGGTGAATAATACAACAAATGAGCATGAAACTTCACATTTATGTTCAGAAAGGTGTCTATTTAACATGATTCGAAAGGTGTTTGGAAATTCCAAAGGGAAGCTGGTGATTTAATTTTTAACTCGAGATCTACTTGTCCGTTTTTTTTCCTTTTTACAGAGGGTATGATAGAGGTAATAACAACAACTCTGCCAAATTACAGCTCAGTAGGTCAAGGTGTTCACCTGATCTTATTCATCTGAATATGTTGTGCCATTCTGAGCAGTGCTGCACTGGGCCACTGGCAATTAAGCGCACTGTGGCGATGGACCAATTTTGACTCACACTTACAGAAAAACCAAATAAGTTATGATGCTGTAATTTGCAGGATAGTTACAAAATATAATTGGCATTAACATCTCCAATTTTTACAGAAACATTATGAAAAATAAAAGAATGAGCTCAATTTAGAAATGTCTGTGCAAGCAGTGCACAGTTGAGCTCCCTGCATGTCTATGGGAGTGTTCTAATCAAGTTGATGGTTCATTGGTCATCCCTAGTATAATGTTTGCTGGGTAGCGGATTTTCTGGTTAGCGGGTTATTTTAAATGACTACGGGTTTTCTGAATAGTGGGCCTTCTGAGTAATGGGTCTTCTGAATGACGGTTGCCCCCCCCCCCCCATAAATGTATGACTATTTTTGTATTTTTCTCAAAAAATGAAAACACACTGCATAACAAAAGTTATGTAGGGCCCTAGGCCTATTATTAGGGGCATGGAATCCAGTTACCCGGTCCAGTTACTACACTGGATGATTTCAGTGACTCAAAACAAGCGGTACGTTATATAATTATGCCCGGGGGGGGCACTCAACTTTGGAAGTGACGGGTATGTGCCTACCGGAGTCGCGAAGTAGGGGCCTATCGGGTACAAAGCGTTATTTTAAAAAAGGGGGTCATTGGGTACAACCAAAATAAAAATGGGGGGTCATTGGGAACAATTTTTTTAAGGGGGTCATCGAGTATAAGATTTTTAAAAAAGGGTCATCGGGTAGAAACTTTTTAAAAAAAATGGAGCAACATTTTGAAAATTTCGGCATTATTTTGAAAAAATGGGGCAAAATTTGACAGTTTCGGCATTTTTTGTTGCATTTTGATGATGCTATTCTAGAAAAAGGGGGTCATTGGGTAGCCGCAACAAAAAAAGGGGTCATTGGGTAGCCGCAACTAAAAAAAAGGGGGGTCATCGGGTATGGCTTTTAAAAAAAGGGGGTCATCGGGTATAGTCGACTTCAAAAGAGGGGGCATATTGACAGGCACATACCGTCACTTCCAAAGTTGAGTGCCCCCCCGGGTAATTATGATAAGAAAATACCGCTATAGAATGTACCATGCACATTTCTTAACATGTATAATAAACCACTTGTCATGAATCACTAACATTTCAGTGGATTCCTTGGCCCTATAATAATTAATATACATAACTTTTGTTACCAGTGTGTAGTTATTTGTGTATTAGTGTGTGTATTTATCAGGGGTGTAAGGTATAGTATACCACTATAAATCTGTTAATTTGGTTAAAATTGAAGTTCTTTATCAACAGTTAGTCGATATTGCCAGCTTTAATTTGATTTTTATTTCATGCAAATGTGACATGGCATTCAAAAGTTATACACTTGATTGAAGCGAAGTAAAACAGTGGTTAGTATAAATTTAAAGAAAGAAAATGTAAAGAAAATGAACAGTATAACATGCAGAACCATCTCAAGAGTTAAACCAGTAAAGTGCTGTGTGTTTTGACTTAATATTTACCAGTCTTCAAATTGTCAGTTTCAAGTGCAATATCTGTAAAAAAAAATCCGACCTACCGACCCAACTGTTTCATAAGCCTCTATGGACAAACAAACAATTTTTTTTGCCTTATAATTGTGATGTTTATTGTCAAGAAAATATGAGGTTTAATTTGCATATAAAATGCAAAATTGACGTTAAATTTGCATATCAAATCTTAAAACGACTGTATCTTAAAATGTCAAATTTCCCAAACTATTCTATAGACAATTCTGCTTGTACCTATAAATTTGGAATTTTGATATCATATTTATTCATCTTATAGGTCATTTGCATACTAATTAGGCATGCAAATTTGTAATTTTTCGGGTTTTTGGCCATAAATGAAAATATTTGGACAAATGTAAAATTCTGGATTTATATGTACAAGGAGACTCATGTATTACACACATATTTTAAGTTTCATGTTAATAGTTAGGTCAGGAGAGCGTTTCAAAAATATGGCCTCCAATGGCGGCCATATTGCCTACCGTACCTAATTTGCATAAGTTATACACAATTTACTTTTTTGCGTATAATTTTTAATATACTTTTATATTATGCCTGAAGATAAACCATAAAGTGTAAAATTTAAAAAAAAAGTTACCCCGGCCCGGGCAAGTTGAAAGTTCCATGGCAGCCGAGTTGCACAAGCTCGGTCTTCTACTACTTTGGATACTTGTACATGTTTCTTAATCAGTAGGAAAACGCAGTATCGTCAAGTAAACCACATAACAGATATCCCAGTTTACCTCAGCAAAGCATTTTGAATCGGATTGCTTCCAAAGAAAAAGACAGTATATCTCATAATATCTGCCGGTATTTGACAATGCAGATACAGTGTTTTTGGTGAAGGCAAAGCTTGTAGAGAGTGTAAATCCGCTTGTGAGCAAGATTGTGTATAAATGCGGCGAGAAGACAGATTGTCACGATCGTGCTTTTTGTATGGCACAGATCAGTCAGATCTCTTAAATCGTAGAGCTCGTTGACCTGTGGTTTGTTTATGTTCGTTTTTCCTTAGCATTTTTGTTAATATAATCTGCAGCTCGGCCAGTTTGTTAATTAAGAATATGCCCATGTATGTCACGAGGCATGTTTTAATACGAAAACGCGGAAAAGAATTGAATTCGCAATCACGATTTTGTGTTTTGCATAAATTATGAGAATATGTTAAAAATCGAAAAAAAAAAGGAATTTAAATGAGAAAATAAAGAAATCTAGAAATTAAGAGATAAAAATAGACAACGCAGCATTGCTAACAATAGTATTAGTAAGTCCAGTATTTTGATTTAATTCTAAATTTCATCAATACTGACATCACTACTTCATCAATAGGCTACTGATATCATCAGTTACTTCATCAATACTGATATCATCAGTTACTTCATCAATACTGATATCATCAGTTACTTCATCAATACTGATATCATCAGTTACTTCATCATACTCATATCAGCAACTGCTTCATTAATACTGATACCAGCAGTTACTTCATCAATACTCATATCAGCAACTGCTTCATCAATACTGATATCATCAGTTACTTCATCAATACTGATATCAACAGTTACTTCATCAATACTGATATCATCAGTTACTTCATCAATACTGATATCATCAGTTACTTCATCAATACTGATATCATCAGTTACTTCATCAATACTCATATCATCAGTTACTTCATCAATACTAATATCAGCAACTACTTCATCAATACTCATATCATCAGTTACTTCATCAATACTCATATCAGCAACTGCTTCATTAATACTGATACCATCAGTTACTTCATCAATACTCATATCAGCAACTGCTTCATCAATACTGATATCATCAGTTACTTCATCAATACTGTACTGATATCAGCAGCTACTTCATCAATACTGATATCAGCAGCTGCTTCATAAACACTGACATCATTCAGCAACTACTTCAGCAATACTCATATCAGCAACTACTTCAGCAATACTCATATCAGCAGTTACTTCATCAATACTGATATCAGCAGTTACTTCATCAATACTGATATCATCAGTTACTTCATCAATACTCATATCAGCAACTACTTCATCAATACTCATATCATCAGTTACTTCATCAATACTCATACCAGCAGTTACTTCATCAATACTCATATCAGCAACTACTTCATCAATACTCATATCATCAGTTACTTCATCAATACTCATACCATCAGTTACTTCATCAATACTCATATCAGCAGCTCATCAATACTGATATCAGCCGCTGCTTCATCAATACTGACATCATTCAGCAACTTCTTCATCAATACTCATATCAGCAACTACTTCATCAATATTTATATCAGCAGTTACGTCATCAATAGTGATATCAGCAGTTACTTCGTCAATACTGATATCAGCAACTGCTTCATCAATACTCATATCATCAGTTACTTTATCAATACTGATATCAGCAGTTACTTCATCAATACTGATATCATCAGCTACTTCATCAATACTGATATCAGCAACTGCTTCATCAATACTCATATTATCAGTTACTTTATCAATACTGATATCAGCAGTTACTTCATCAATACTGATAATATCAGCAGCTGCTTCATCAATACTGACATCATTCAGCAACTACTTCATCAATTACTGATATCAGCAGTTACCTCATCAATACTAATATCATCAGTTACTTCATCAATACTCATATCAGCAACTACTTCAGCAATACTCATATCAGCAGTTACTTCATCAATACTGATATCAGCAGTTACTTCATCAATACTGATATCATCAGTTACTTCATCAATACTCATATCAGCAACTACTTCATCAATACTCATATCATCAGTTACTTCATCAATACTCATATCAGCAGTTACTTCATTAATACTAATATCATCAGCTACTTCATCAATACTCATATCAGCAGTTACTTCATCAATACTCATATCAGCAGCTCATCAATACTGACATCATTCAGCAACTTCTTCATCAATACTCATATCAGCAACTACTTCATCAATATTTATATCAGCAGTTACTTCATCAATAGTGATATCAGCAGTTACTTCGTCAATACTGATATCAGCAACTGCTTCATCAATACTCATATCATCAGTTACTTTATCAATACTGATATCAGCAGTTACTTCATCAATACTGATATCATCAGCTACTTCATCAATACTGATATCAGCAACTGCTTCATCAATACTCATATTATCAGTTACTTTATCAATACTGATATCAGCAGTTACTTCATCAATACTGATATCAGCAGCTGCTTCATCAATACTGACATCATTCAGCAACTACTTCATCAATATTACTGATATCAGCAGTTACCTCATCAATACTAATATCATCAGTTACTTCATCAATACTCATATCAGCAACTACTTCATCAATACTCATATCAGCAGTTACTTCATCAATACTGATATCATCAGCTACTTCATCAATACTGACATCATTCAGCAACTACTTCAGCAATACTCATATCAGCAACTACTTCATCAATACTCATATCAGCAGTTACTTCATCAATACTCATATCAGCAGTTACTTCATCAATACTGATATCATCAGTTACTTCATCAATACTCATATCAGCAATTACTTCATCAATATTGATATCATCAGTTACTTCATCAATACTGATATCATCAGCTACTTCATCAATACTGACATCATTCAGCAACTACTTCAGCAATACTCATATCAGCAACTACTTCATCAATACTCATATCAGCAGTTACTTCATCAATAATCGTATCAGCAGTTACTTCATCAATACTCATATCAGCAGTTACTTCATCAATACTCGTATCAGCAACTACTTCATTAACACTGATGATACCATCAGTTACTTCATCAATACTGATATCAGCAGCTACTTCATCAATACTGATATCAGCAGCTGCTTCATCAATACTGAAATCATTCAGCAACTACTTCATCAATACTCATATCAGCAACTACTTCATCAATACTCATATCAGCAGTTACTTCATCAATACTCATATCATAAGTTACTTCATCAATACTCATATCATCAGTTACTTCATCAATACTGATATTAGCAGCTGCTTCATCAATACTGACATCATTCAGCAACTACTTCATCAATACTCATACTAGCAACTACTTCATTAACACTGATACCATCAGTTACTTCATCAATACTCATATCAGCAATTACCTCATCAATACTGATATCATCAGTTACTTCATCAATACTGATATCATTCAGCAACTACTTCAGCAATACTCATATCAGCAGCTACTTCATCAATACTGATATCAGCAGTTACTTCATCAATACTCATATCAGCAGTTACTTCATTAATACTAATATCATCAGTTACTTAATCAATACTGATATCAGCAGCTGCTTCATCAATACTGACATCATTCAGCAACTACTTCAGCAATACTCATATCAGCAACTACTTCATCAATACTCATATCAGCAACTACTTCATCAATACTCATATCAGCAGTTACTTCATCAATACTCATATCATCAGTTACTTCATCAATACTAATATCATCAGTTACTTCATCAATACTGATATCAGCAGCTGCTTCATCAATACTGACATCATTCAGCAACTACTTCAGCAATACTCATATCAGCAACTACTTCATCAATACTCATATCAGCAACTACTTCATCAATACTCATATCAGCAGTTACTTCATCAATACTCATATCATCAGTTACTTCATCAATACTAATATCATCAGTTACTTCATCAATACTGATATCAGCAGCTGCTTCATCAATACTGATATCATTCAGCAACTACTTCAGCAATACTCATATCAGCAACTACTTCATCAATACTTATATCAGCAGTTACTTCATCAATACTGACATCAGCAGTTACTTCATCAATACTCATATCATAAGTTACTTCATCAATACTCATATCATCAGTTACTTCATCAATACTGATATCAGCAGCTACTTCATCAATACTGATATCAGCAGTTACTTCATCAATACTCATATCAGCAGTTACTTCATTAATACTAATATCATCAGTTACTTCATCAATACTGATATCAGCAGCTGCTTCATCAATACTGACATCATTCAGCAACTACTTCAGCAATACTCATATCAGCAACTACTTCATCAATACTCATATCAGCAACTACTTCATCAATACTCATATCAGCAGTTACTTCATCAATACTCATATCATCAGTTACTTCATCAATACTGATATCATCAGTTACTTCATCAATACTCATATCAGCAATTACTTCATCAATATTGATATCATCAGTTACTTCATCAATACTGATATCAGCAGCTGCTTCATCAATACTGACATCATTCAGCAACTACTTCATCAATACTCATATCAGCAACTACTTCATCAATAATCGTATCAGCAGTTACTTCATCAATACTCATATCAGCAGTTACTTCATCAATACTCATATCAGCAACTACTTCATTAACACTGATGATACCATCAGTTACTTCATCAATACTGATATCAGCAGCTACTTCATCAATACTGATATAAGCAGCTGCTTCATCAATACTGACATCATTCAGCAACTACTTCAGCAATACTCATATCAGCAACTACTTCATCAATACTCATATCAGCAGTTACTTCATCAATACTCATATCAGCAGTTACTTCATCAATACTCATATCAGCAGTTACTTCATTAATACTAATATCATCAGTTACTTCATCAATACTGATATCAGCAGCTGCTTCATCAATACTGACATCATTCAGCAACTACTTCAGCAATACTCATATCAGCAACTACGTCATCAATACTTATATCAGCAGTTACTTCATCAATACTGATATCAGCAGTTACTTCATCAATACTCATATCATAAGTTACTTCATCAATACTGATATCATCAGTCACTTCATAAATACTGATATCATCAGCCCGGATCATCAGTTACTTCATCAATACTGATATCAGCAGTTGCTTCATCAATACTCAGATAATATCATCAGTTACTTCATCAATACTCATAGCAGCAACTACTTCATCAATACTGATATCAGCAGTTACTTCATCAATACTGATATCAGCAACTGCTTCATCAATACTAACATCATTCAGCAACTACTTCATCAATACTCATATCAGCAACTACTTCATCAATACTCATATCAGCAGTTACTTCATCAATACTGATATCAGCAACTACTTCATCAATACTTGTATCATCAGTTACTTCATCAATACTCATATCAGCAGCTACTTCAATACTGACATCAGTAGCTACTTCATCAATACTGACATCAGCAGTTACTTCATCAATACTGATATTATCAGTTACTTCATCAATACTGGTATCAGCAACTACTTCAGCAATACTCATATTAGCAGTTACTTCATCAATACTGATATCAGCAGCTACTTCATCAATACTCATATCAGCTAATAAATATAAAAAAGTAATGATGAACCGATAACAAAGTGTGTTCATAACAGGGTTATCATTTCAATTTTACACGTGACATAGGCCTATATATCGTTATGAATTCGGCAGAGTGACGAATCGAGAATTTTGAGCAAATTGAGTTTTTGTATGCTTATGATTATGTTTCAGGTTATCTTTTATTTCCACCAAAAGTTAATGGTAAATCTTACTCACCGACGTAGTTATTGCAATTTTGAATTGGACGAATCGCGTAAAAGTGCGATAAATGAATTCGGCAGAGAGACGAATCGTATACTTAGCTGTACAAATCATGTTGATCTATAGTATTGTATAGCGGGAAACCCCGAATTTTCTATATTACATGTCCTATACTAATATATTTGATACCAACGTATAGCTGTAGTTATCTTCTATCCAGTGATACCAAAATAAGTACAAACATTCCCCACATGATATTGCTGTGGTTTAATAATGTGAGTGCGCGCCCGTAAAATTGGAAAAATCCCGGAAAATCATACGCAAAATATAGGCCAATATTGTTATTTTTGCTTTAAAATCCTCGAGTTTTTGCTAAATATTACAGGGATGACCATTTATAACTCATATAGCAAGTTAAGTCTACATAGCCTTAGGACAACCATTAATTTCTACACAAATGACCCAATTCAAAAATGCGTGCTTTGGTGTACACGTAGTTGAATGCGTATTCGACCTCTCTCTGCGCAGTGGTAGAGACATTTTGGATACAGCATAAAGCCGAATAGCTGTTAAAACGCGTTTTGAGGGATATATCAATTAATTTAGAACATGCAAGTATTGCCAATAATTCGTGTACATTCACTTCTATAATATACATTTCAAATGAATGCTCACAAATGTTCTAAATTTTTAGAAGGAACAATGGAATGGTACCAAGATTTTCAAACGCCGTTTACTCAGAACAGTCATTTTGCGTATTCGCCACTCTGCCGTGTTCATAACGATATGATAGGCCTCTTTCAACAAACCCTAGCAATTATTTTTTTCTTAGGCCTGCGCCTATTTTACACAATTAACGACGGGCCTACTCCCAGGGGGACTGCTCTATAATCCGAAGGTTCTATAATCCGAAAGTCCTTTAGTCCGAAGGTTCGCTAGTCCGAACACGTGTTCATAGCATTCGCTATTCCGAATTTTAAAAGAGGTTCTCTAGTCCGAAAAAAAATTGAAAAGAGGTTCTTTATTCTGACGATTCTTTATTTCGAAGGTTCTATAGTCCGAATTTTAACAATGGTTCTCTAGTCCGAATATGAAAATAGTCTCTATAGTCCGAATTTAAAAAAAGGTTCTATAGTCCGAATATAGAAATAGGCTCTATAGTCCGAATTTTAAAAAGGGTTCTATAGTCCGAATACAGAAAGAGGCTCTATAATCCGAATTCAAAAAAGGGTTCTCTAGTCCGGAATTGCAAAACGGTTCTATATTCCGAAACGGATACCGTGTTCTTTAGTCCGAATAAGTAAAAAGGTTCTATAGTCCGAAGTTTTAAAACATTAACATAACCTCTAGCTAAATAAGACTAAAGCAGAGTTTATGGTAAACGAGATGACTCTGCTGCTAAAAGGGCGTACACCACCAAATCACGATGTAATGTAGATGGATTCCAGTAAAAACAAGTCTTTTTAGAGATATTTTGGCCTTTCTGTGGAAAAAAAAAGAGGCATGTTATAGCTTAAATAAATATTTGAGACCTGCACATGAACTTGGATCGCCAAAAAAGTTGCATAACACAATTTTTGAATAAAGCAGGCCCTCGGATTGAAAAATGGCCAGAAACGGGTTTTCAGGGTAGAGTACGGGTTGAAAATGATGATGATTTAATCACAAGACTACCCGTACATTGAAACAGTTTACACCCCGGGCACCCCCAAATCGCAAGATAAAACTATACTTTAACTATTCTGTAAATTAATTTGTTTAAATGACTAATATTTGTTTAAATGAAAAGGCCGCAGCATTTACATGGCGGGAAGGCGCTATGAAAATTTGAACTCGACAATGCCCGAATACATCGTAGAGTATTACTAGTATATAATATTATAATGGAAGGAAAACGGATAAAAATGAAGAAAATATCACCAGGATAAAGGCGAACGTCAATGTACGCTACAGAAAATATCCAGAGAAACCAACTATGTTGAACAGCAGCGGATTTGTATTTAACAATAAATTGATGATTTGACACTGAAACAAATGATAAAAATAAAATTCGGACTATAGAACCCGTTTACCAATTCGGACTAAAGAACACGGTATCCGTTTCGGACTATAGAACCGTTTTGTAATTTTGGACTTGAGAACCTTTTTTCAAATTCGGATTAGAGAACCTATTTCTATATTCGGACTATAGAGAACCTTTTTTAAAATTCGGACTATAGAGCCTATTTTCATATTCGGACTAGAGAACCGTTTTTAAAATTCGGATTAAAGGACCTCTTTCAATATTCGGATTAGGGAACCTTTTTTAAAATTCGGACTATATAGAACCTTCGAAATAAAGAACCGTCGGAATAAAGAATCTTCGTAATAAAGAACCATCGGATTAAAGAACCTTCGGAATAAAGAACCGTCGGAATAAAGAGCCGTCGGACTATAGAGCTTCCACCACTCCCAGGGCCTACTCCATAACCGATTATCGTGATTATCAGGAAAATATTTGTTGGCCTATTATAACTTTAAACACAAAAACGCTTTCCTGAGCTCAAACACTCTGATATACATAAGAGAACAAGGCCAATTCAATACGGATATCAGCAACTACTTCATCAATACTAATAATTATTAGCAGTTACTTCATCAATACTGATATCAGCAGCTACTTCATCAATACTCATATCAGCAGTTACTTCATCAATACTGATATCAGCAACTACTTCATCAATACTCATAATTATTAGCAGTTACTTCATCAATACTGATATCAGCAGCTACTTCATCAATACTCATATCAGCAGTTACTTCATAATATCATCAGTTACTTCATCAATACTCATATCAGCAGTTACTTCATCAATACTTATATCATCAGTTACTTCATCAATACTCATATCAGCAGTTACTTCATCAATACTTATATCATCAGTTACTTCATCAATACTCATCAGCAGCTACTTCAATACTGACATCAGTAGCTACTTCATCAATACTGACATCAGCAGTTACTTCATCAATACTGATATCAGCAACTACTTCATCAATACTCATAATTATTAGCAGTTACTTCATCAATACTGATATCAGCAGCTACTTCATCAATACTCATATCAGCAGTTACTTCATAATATCATCAGTTACTTCATCGATACTCATATCATCAGTTACTTCAATATTCATATCATCAGCTACTTCACCAAAACTGATATTAGCAACTACTTCATTAATATCATTAATACTGATATCAGCAGTTACTAATCAATACTCATATCAGCAGATACTTCATAAGTACTCATATCAACAGTAATAATGATATCATCAGTTACTTCATCAATACTGATATCATCCGTTACTGCACCAACATCCATATCACCAGTTACTTCATCAATAACCATATCAGCAACTACTTCATCAATACTGATATCATCAGTTACTTCACCAACATCCATATCATCAGGTACTTTATTAATAACCATATCAGCAACTACTTCAATAATACTCATATCAGCAGTTACTTCATCAATACTCATATCAGCAGTTACTTCATAAATACTGATATTATCAGTTACTTCACCAACACCCATATCATCAGTTACTTCATCAATAGGCCTACCCATATCATCAGTTACTTCATCAATACTGATATCAGCAAATATTTCATCAATACTCATATCAGCAGTTACTTCATCAATACTGATATCATCAGTTACTTAATCAATACTGATATCTGCAGCTACTTCATCAATACTGATATCATCCGTTACTTCATCATTACTGATATCATCCGTTACTTCATCAATACTGATATCATCAGTTACTTCACAAACATCCATATCATCAGTTACTTCATCAATAACCATATCAGCAACTACTTCATCAATACTCATATCAGCAGTTACTTCATCAATACTCATATCAGCAGTTACTTCATCAATACTGATATCAGCAGCTGCTTCATCAATACTGACATCATTCAGCAACTACTTCAGCAATACTCATATCAGCAACTACGTCATCAATACTCATATCAGCAGTTACTTCATCAATACTGATATCATCAGTTACTTCACCAACATCCATATCATCAGTTATCAGCAGCTAGATACATTGTAGCTACACCCATCAATACTGATATCAGCACTATTCAGCAGTACTTCATCAATATGAAAGCTGCTATTTGGTATTGCCAAGTAGGTGCTGCATGATATCGGTATGCTGATATCAGTAGCCTGAATCAGTCTGCCCTGAAGTAAAGGCAGTATCTATTAGCAATAAGCAAAGCATAAGCTGCATTTTGACTTGGGAGGACAGGAGAATGATTACGATAGCAATTATTATTCAGTCTGACTACCACTTGCACAGATTAAAAAGAAACATATAAATGCCACGGATGGCTAGAAACGGACTACATTTTGCTGCCTTTGTCTGCTAACGTTAATAGGTATAGCTGATAAGAAAATCCACTTAAAAGTTGTTTTCTTAAGACTTTGTCCCACTACATAAACATCCCGCACTCGACTCTAATACACTGATTCCATTAGACTAATATAATGACCACAGCCATTTGTCTTAGTACAGCGTGTTAAATCGAGTACTCTTCATATTGTTGTCTCTCCGTGGTGTGTTTTGAAAGAAAACATGATAGTGGTCAAACTCACTTACATGTTTATGATCGATGTACATTGGGAATAAAATGTACTCCTCATTTTGCTGTAACTCATTTTGTAAAAGCGTGGGAGACGAAACATGGACATTAGTAATAGGACTTACGGTAAGGCAGGAGAAAATAATCATGTATTATAGACAGTCGTTGTGTCAAGTTAAACTCATTAAAAAGACAAATAAGTCTGTTTCCTGTATTATACGTGCGGGTTTTTTTTAATTTGTCATATCTTTTCTCAGAGAATTTGTTTACAAGTGAGATGAATCAATATAACACGAATACTCTTAGAAAAAAAGTTCCCAAAAAGGTTTTAAAGTGTCACACCTTCACACTGTACTTGATCCGTCAAAAAGGTTCCTGAAAATTCATACACCCTTCACAGAACATTAAAGTTTCTGAATCCTCTTTAGAGAACCAAAGGTTTCTCAGAATGACCAAAAAAATCTTTTCTGGTTCATTTTATGGTTTTTCTCAACTGATAGGGTTCTCTTGAGATGACTAACAAAGAACCATTTTAGCATGTTTAGAACATATTTACTGAAGAAAAGAAGCTTGAAGAAAAAAAAAATCAAAATCAACATAATTTTATATACATGTAAAGCTTTCCTAATGTTTATTTTACAACTAACTTGACACCAGTTATTCCGGTTTGGAAACATATGTTACCATAAATCCTGATATAAAAATAATAAAATAAATAAAGACAATAAAAACGCATCTCATTATAATCATCTTGATGTTTGACCTGCCATGTCTAGTAAAGAGCAGAGTAATGCTATTAGTCTTATTTCATCAATCCCACGAAACGGGCAGATATATACGAGGGTCATTCAAAAAGTCCTACCTGTCATCACATCTCTGTTATCTTACGTGTCAGGATATTAAAATCACCCATAATTTATTATAATCTTAAATCTCTGCTACAAAAAAAAAGTTATTTGGATTAAAATGTGATTTTTGGTTGTTTAGATATGTTGGTTAAATCGTATACAGGTTTGGTACGTCGGAAACGGTTAAAAACTGAAGCCAAAAGATTAGTCAGCATCATATTGTAGCTTTAGATAATCTCCATAAAAATATTTTCAAGATGCGGTTGTCCAACTGTTTACTCAGGATAAATATTTTGTTCCTATTTGAGCTCCCTGACATGCATTGGGGCTTCAAAACAGAATAAAACACTTTGAAATGAGATTGAAAACATTGAAGGTTTCAACAGGCACACAAATGGAATGTTAGTGAAATTTACCAGATTTCAACTATAGACAACGTTTAAGGGTAATTCGTAATTACGTCCTTATTTTAAGCAATGGATGCGTCTTAACGTGGAAATAAGATGAACAATTTGTTAATAACCTTGTAGGCCTATATACTTACAAAATACAAAAAATGTTCATACGACTTATTTGAATTTAACTAATGAACCAATTAATACGACTTGAACCAACAAGTGCTCACGAAGTCAACAGCCTATGGAAAACGGTCAAGGTGGAGGCTATTCTGAACATGTGTCGATTTTGTTGTGCAAAAGACACAATACCCAGTAAAACAGTACTATCTGCAACCAATAGATATTGATTAAATTATTTGAACAACAATAAAGCAATTAAATCATTTTCAATATGAAAACTATAATGATTTCCATTATAGATGTGGACAACCTTTTTAATCAAAATTAGCCTTTCTTTTCAGATCGTTTCCGACATACCAAATCTGTATTCGCTTTAACCAAAACATCTTATAACAACTAAAAATCACATCTTAATTTATTAACATTTAATGTGTAGCCAAGATTTAAGAGTATGAGCATGAGTAATTTCAATTTCCTGGCACGTAAGAAACAGAGATGTGATGATGGAGGTAGAACTTTTTGAATGACCCTCGTATGTTGGGTATATTTATGCTATATAGATCGGTTTGAAAAAACAAGATTTTTGAACATATTTGATCATAAATCAAATATAAAATACACTCAGTTTCACTTCTACGTTAAAGGTAAAGCCGATTTATGTAAACAGGAATATAATAGTCATAGATAGCAACACTTTCGGCTCACGTGATAAAATATTACAGAATAAAAAATATCGGGTGCTTTGATAAAGAACTCTCATCGTAAATGAAAACACGCACCTCCGAAGATAGGAGATCTGTGATAAGGAGAGAAGTCACATATACCTATAATAAAACAGTACTATTTTCATAACTGAATAATAAACACGGACAAAGCCGACTTAAAGCAAGGTGTAGTTCGTCCTTAATGCCCCGTGGTAGCAAAGCCTTTGAAGTGCCGACACTGTCCATTACGTCCAAGATATATTTTTTTCCTTTTTCGTTTTGAAGTAACAGTAAATTAGCGGCACGCTAGACGCGAAAGAGAAGAGTTTGTCGGACCAGACTTATCAATCAATTATTCATAATATCCGTTTATCTTCACTTCGAGTTTCTCTTTCATCTTGAGCGAAATAGAACCAAAAATAAATGTACACGTGAGCCTGGTAATTTGAACGTAACATTATTATTAACAGTATGATACTTTGATGGGTACAAATTCTTGTTACTCGTACTGATGATACAAGTGTCAATGCTCGCGGTGCTTTTATAAATCAAAAGCAATATTTTTGATGATGTTAATTTTTTGCACATTGAAAGAAAACCCATTTGTTTCGTTATTAGCGCTTGTAAGTGATTTTGAATCGAGATAAAAGATGTAATTTGTTTCCCCACGGCTAGGTCAATAGCTAAATGAAATCATCAGTGGATTGTACTGAAGTAAATATTGGCGAGTATATAGACAAAAGAATATATACAAAATGAATGAAATACGGTTCTTGCCCAAATGCCCTTTGTTTATTATACATAGTGATGGAAATTGAATGGATACAATGTCAGAAACATGAAACAACAACAACAACAACAATCATGACAATGACGCCTAGCCATTTACTGCTGATGGTTGAAGAAAATATCTGTTACTGTGATCGGTATTGTCAAATAAGCAGATACTGCTGATACAAAGTCTGATGATGTAGCTATCGAACTGTATTGACGAAGTAATCATCACTGCTAAGTAGTGATATCAGTATTGATGAAGTAACTAGGCCTATCTACTGCTGATACAAGTATAATTTGATGGAGCCTGAATCTACTGCTGATACAAGTATTGACGAAGTAAAATACCTGTAATTTACTAATAATACATAAGAATATCGATGAAGTACCGTAGCTATTATCTGATGATGTAGCTAACTGTTAATAGGCCTACTATAGCTTTATCTACTGGTTATGCGGTACGATAAAGACAAAATTAATGATCGTGGTACTGCTAGTTTACTGTTGATGTCAATATTATTAGCTACTTAGGCTTATATACTGATATCGGAGTTAATGAAGTAGCCATGCTGGTATATCAGTCATGAAGTGGATAATCTTGTCATATCAGTACATTGGACATGTACCGATGAAGTGGCCATCTACTATAATGATATCAGTATTGATGGTATGGGTAGCCCCCCCCCCCCAAGTTGGGGCTTCATACCCCCGCCACTGGTGTTGATGAAATATCTACTACAGTAAACTGATATTGGCGTTGCTAAAGTAGATGTCTACTGCTGATATCAGTATGGATGAAGTAGCTATCTACTGATGATGTCAGTACTGATGAAGTAGGTGTACACTGCTGATATTGACATTGATGAAGTCACGGTAGCTATACTCTGAGCCGATGCCAATATTGATGAAGTGACAGTCTACTGCTCATTGGTATTGTTGAAATCTAGTAATACTTGCAGATAGTAGTATTGATGAAATACCCAGCAAACACACATTATACAAAAACATGTCGGGTTATATAAATGGTTTAAAACGTTTAATAACATTCATAAAACATCTTTAAAAACGTGATGCAAAACATTCTAAGAGAATGTTATTTTTAAATAAAAGTGTGGATAAAATATTTTGCAAAAACGTTTGCCTAAAATACTGTACAATAACGTTTTAAAAACGTATTCATGATCTTTATATTATATAACCCGACAATTAAATGTTATTAAATCGTTTTTAATAAACGGTTTAAGAACATTTTGTGTTTGCTGGGTAGCAAGGATGCTGGTACTTGTGAGGTAGCTACTCCGTTTTGATGGATGAAGTCGCTATCTATGAGTAAGCAGTTAGTTATTGCTGATACCAGTGCAGTACAGGACTGATGAATTAGCTATCTACTGCTGAGCCGGTATTAATGAAGTAGCTATTTATTACTGCTAAATTAGCTTTCTATAGCTAATGCTGGCTTTGATATAATACTAGTAGCTATACTATACTGGTATCGGTTTTGACGAGGTACCTATATGCTGTCAATATTGATAGTGACAAAGTAGCTATCTACCGCTGATAACAGTATTGATGAAGTATGTACATGTACCTATCTACTGCTGATATCGGTATTGATGAAGCAGCATTCTACTGCTGTTAAATTAGTTTTCTATTGCTGGTACCAGTTTTAATGTTGGGTTTGATGAATTAGGCTGCTGCTGATGTTGATATTAAAGAAGTAGCTATCTACTGTACGCTCCTCACATTATGATGCACAATAATCATGATAATATTGGAAATTACATTTACAACATGTTCATCTGATTAGGTTTAGTGTGACAGAACATACTGGATACAAGAACGATATAATTTGAAGCTATTAAGGGATGGGGTATGAACGTTTGGAGAGTATTTATTGTGGGACATTAGAGCACATCAGACATATCGAATTACATTCTGAATACGAATAATGTCCTTCTGATATCAAATAATTTTGATTTTTTGAAATTCGCAATGTAATACACGTTTTATGGCAAATGATTAAAATTTATATTTTTGATATTTAACAGTACTCGAAGTAAACTTTATAAATCTGATGATTTATACTTAAAGTGTATGTAGGTGGGATGAAAAGCCGACGATCAATTGAAAATGTTGACCTTTCGTATTGAAGATATGGATTTTTTCCAAAAACACCAAATAAAATTAGGTCTTTTGGGAAAAAAATCCATATCTTCAATATGAAAGGTCAACATTTTCAATTGATCGTCGGCTTTTCCTCCCAGCTACATACACTTTAAGAATATATCATTAGATTTATAAAATTTACTTCGAGAACTGTTATATATCAAAAACGTGAAAAATATCAAATTTTAATAATTTGTCATAAAATTTGTATTATATCGTGAATTTAAAAAAATGAAAATTATTTGATATCAGAAAGACATTCTTCGTATTCAAAATGCAATTCGATGTCTGATGTTCTCTCATGTCTCACAAAAAATACTGTCGAAACGCTCAAAACAGATCCCTTAAGTCGCCTTAAAAACATTAATAGTACATGTACCCATCAGTGTCAGGAATGACGTTAATTGGACATTTCACCTGACCAATATGATCAAGTTTCATATCTTTTCCAAGGGACGGCTGTTAATGCTAAGCTTCCCCTCAAACGATGGCAAGTACCGATACTAAATTTGTTTTAGACACACTGTATGGTTGATCCCTTTGTCACGATATCATGTTTTCTGTAAAAATGTTATTTATAACATTCGGCCGAAGCCAGGCAAAACCCAATAGTGCTCAGAGGCTACTAAATATTCAAGGGATGCCATCCGGATATGACGGGACAGGTATATGGGAAGAGGTCCGATTTTAGATGCAGGAGGAAAACCGGAGCACCCGGAGAAAAACCTGCAAGGACGAGCATGGATCGGCAACCAAACTCACATGTGGCACCGCGGGGAATTGAACCCCGGCCACAGTGGTGAGAAGCGAGTGAGAAGACCACTACACTACCCCGCCCTTTCATACATTCATGCATTATGACCTTAATCTTTTTTAAATTCTTAAAAGAATTTGTCGCGAGTGATATATTTGTTACTTCAACTACATTCTAAATCACATCACATCCCAATGACTTCATACAATCTAACCAGTGCTTCTGATATCTGCACAGAAAACATAACAACTTTCCCATAATCCCATTTCCTTTACCTATACTGCTGATATTGGCGTCGATGAAGCAGCTATCTACTACTGATATTGGTGTCAATGAAGTAGCTATCTACTGTTATATCCCTCATTAATATATTCTCGTTCATTAATTGGTTAAACGAGTATCATGTGACCAAAAATAGTTTTGCTATTTTGCAAACTTGTTAACAAGCCGATTGATGAGGGAACGGGGTACTATTCAAAGTACTATCTCCCGGGGAAATAGTTTTACTATCTCCCTCTGAGCGCGTCCCGGAGCGCGTATGACCTCATAACCGCGTCGCAGTTCCTAGTGGTCAATGCAACTCGCCACATACGCGGGATATATGTTGATGAAGTAGCTATATCTACTGCTGATATTGGTGTTGATGAAGTAGCTATATCTACTGCTGATATTGGTATCGATGAAGTAGCTATATCTACTGCTGATATTGGTATCGATGAAGTAGCTATATCTACTGCTGATGTTAGTATCGATGAAGTAGCCATATCTACTGCTGAATGCTGATATTGGTATAGATGAAGTAGCTATATCTACTGCTGATATTGGTGTTGATGAAGTAGCTATATCTACTGCTGATATTGGTATAGATGAAGTAGCTATATCTACTGCTGATATTGGTGTTGATGAAGTAGCTATATCTACTGCCGATATTGGTATCGATGAAGTAGCTATATCTACTGCTGATATTGGTATCGATGAAGTAGCTATATCTACTGATGATATTGGTATCGATGAAGTAGCTATATCTACTGCTGATATTCGTGTTGATGAAGTAGCCATATCTACTGCTGATATTGGTGTTGATGAAGTAGCTATATCTACTGCTGATATTGGTGTCGATGAAGTAACTATATCTACTGCTGATATTCGTGTTGATGAAGTAGCCATATCTACTGCTGATATTGGTGTCAATTAAGTAGCTATATCTACTGCTGATATTGGTGTTGATGATGTAGCTATATCTACTGCTGATATTGATATCGATGTAGTAGCCATAACTACTGCTGATATTGGTAGATGAAGTAGCTATATCTACTGCTGATATTGGTGTTGATGAAGTAGCTAAATCTACTGCTGATATTGGTATCGATGAAGTAGCTCTATCTACTGCTGATATTGGTATCGATGAAGTAGCTATATCTACTGCTGATATTGGTATCGATGAAGTAGCTATATCTACTGCTGATATTCGTGTTGATGAAGTAGCCATATCTACTGCTGATATTGGTGTTGATGAAGTAGCTATATCTACTGCTGATATTCGTGTTGATGAAGTAGCCATATCTACTGCTGATATTGGTGTCAATTAAGTAGCTATATCTACTGCTGATATTGGTGTTGATGAAGTAGCTATCTACTGCTGATATTGGTGTTGATGAAGTAGCTATATCTACTGCTGATACCAGGACTGATAAAATAAATTTCTATTACTATAATAGCAATATTGATGAAGTAGTTATCTACTGCTGATACTGGTATTGATGAAGTAGCTATAATACTGCTGGTATCAGCATTGATAAACTTATCAACTGCTGAAGTAGCTACGTGTGAAACGATTGACATACTACTGCCTTGAAATAGCTTTCTAATGCTGCTTTTTTTAATGAAATTAATGAAATTTTAAGAGTTCTTTTCACAAATTCAAGAACCTTGGCTTTGAAAAAGAAATTACAACTTTCAAGGACTCAATGACATGAACCTTGAAGAATGTATGGGTGAAGGGAATGCAAGACGAAGTAGAATTTTTCTTAATCTTTGCAGAACTTGGATAATTATCAGACCAAGTAAACAAGATTTGTTTTGTTTCAAATATCAATCTCCTCTGGATTGCAATAATTTATTTACAATTTCAGTCAAGTTAAAATGGAAAGAAATTACATAATTTATTTCTCTAACAAATGTATACAAACATATGAATGCAATACTGTAAAAATAGCTTTGACTTTGATATTACAATAATAACATGTCAAGAAAGTACATAGAAACTGAAGTTCGCCTCCTTTGGGCTTCTTGTATCATATTGAGTCATAGTCTGTGCTACAGACCAAGTAACTATATGTGATGCAATCAAGCAAAATCAGTCGGAACTCGGAAATATTAAATTTTCAGTTTCTTACAGGAGAGTAAAAAGCATTTACAAAGCTCGATTTTGCTGAAAACCCCATTGAGATTGAGCAACCAGTTTCAAAGATACAAGCAATTAAAGAGTTTCCAAAACAAGAGGAAACTAAAGGAAATATTTCCTTTGTTTGGCTTTATCTCAAAATCAATATTCCCGAGTTCCGACTGATTTTGCTTGATTTTGCATCACATATTATCCATAGGAAGAGAAACTACTTGGTTCCACACTCTCACAGAAGAAACCAGAGTGGTAACATACTGGGTACCACCTCTCACAGCCTCCTCGATCATGAGTAGTCTGACAAATACTAATTGTGTCACATATTTTGTAGGCAACAAAATGCTGATAATCTCATCAAACTATTCCATCTGCAATCCATACTCCCTGTAGCATATGATACAGTTATCTCATTTTCAGTTGACCTGCATGATCAACTCAAGTGGAAATTTTTTCATATTTCGTGTTAAAATTCATCAGAAAAACAAAAAATTATGAAATCCAGTTAGGTTTTATGCTGTTTTCCACTGTTTTTGCATGATAATTTGTGAATCTGGAATAGCTAAAACTGTTGATTTTGGTTTTAATTCCAAATCTTCTTCAAGGGAGAAGTTACCATGCATCACACACCACCATTCGCTGACATTGTGCATGTTAGTAAAAAATTGGTTACTGGTTCAAACCTGGGCTCATACACCTGTTCCAAATTATGATATGCCATAGACTTTGTGTTGTGATCATTTCAATCAATGTTCAGTAACAAAGAAAGCGTGAGCGAGTTGATCTAGCAACGGTCATATTCTAACATGCACTACACTAGTGAATTATGACTTTACTGACAATAAAAGGTAAAGAATATGACCTTTTCTATTGGCCATAAATAAATCAAAATTGATTTTTATTTGTACAAATGACTCATTTAGATTGATCACATCACATAATGTCACATATTGTAATGGAATGAAGCAAAACAAGTCATATACTCACCAAAAATCTATATTTATGTTGTGAACTGTTTTTATTGACCTTGTTTTTCTGGAAACATTACATAAAAGACCCCCATTACAAATGATTTATTCCTATAATGTCTCTATATTGGCAAGCAGCATGTGACAAATCACCTCCCATATTACGCACACAAGAAATTACCAACAGATATTGATGGCTTAATTGGGTCATATCCCAGCCCATTTCCGCTGCTAAATGACCCATTAGGCTTACTTGCATTTTGCACATCTTTATTGCAAGCAGAGTGACACAATATTTTGCAGCCCAATGGTGCGGCAAGCACCCAACCAAGGTGGTGGCAGATAGAACTCAAGTAGTCCAATATCCAGTAAAATAGAGGGTCACCCAAGATCATTAAAGCCCCTTTTTCCTCACGAGTGTGCATGCGACAAAGTGCATTTGGGCAATATGCATTGGAGATAAACAAGCCTGGAACTCACAGACGCACAGAATTGACATGAACTTTGCACTTTATAAAAAATGCTTTATACTTGTGTGTTTTGCATAGTTTTGCATAAGCCTAGGCCTACTCCCTATTCCAGAAAAATACAGCACTAAATTGTTTGGATTAAAACAATATTATCCTGTTTTGCCAAATGAAACATAGCTAAATCCTAATCCGTTATTTAGTTCTAACTGGCAATGAAAGATTAATATTTGTTTTAAGGCCATTTTTCTTATTCTGTGACAATCAAGCCCAAAGACTTGTAAAGAGACTAATTTTGAGTTATGCATTCTAATTATTAAATAACACATTACTTATCTTTTTATAACCAATTATCAAAAATAACATATATTAAAACTATGAGCCAACTCTTAGCCTATACACAAGATTTTGGCCCATTTTCCCTCAAATTGCAAAAATATTTAAATTTGACTTTCATTGCCAGTTAGATCTATACTGAAGGATTATGATTTAGCTGTGTTTCATTTGGCAAAACAAGATTGCTTAATTCCAAAATATTATTGTTGTATTTTCCTGGAATCAGGAGTAGAACAAATTAAATTTGGTTGAGCCATGTTAGACATGCCAATGTTATTTTCACATTAATGAAAAGTAAAATTCCAAAAAAGTCAGCTCATTCACAAGACAGTCAATGGAGGTGATTGGATCGTTCATCTGTCTTTACATTACCCACAATGCATTCTGTTGCATGTGCTTCCATAATTCGCCAGCAAAGTGGTTACATAAATCCTTGGTAACTGGATCACCCACCTTTTGGAACATACCATAGACTTTGTGTTGTGATCATTTCGATCGTGGTGCAGAACTCAAAAGCGTGATCCAGTTGACATAGTGATAATCGGATTACACGTAATACTTCGCTGGCGAATAAGAACAAGGTTTATTTGGGTATTTATTAATTCTAGCCAAGAAATCACAAATAGGGTGATTTTGGGTGGATAAGCAATTGATTTACTGTACTTCCTTATATGTGACATGATCAAGGGGAATGAGTCACATGTCGAACCTGGTCGAAAATGAGTTTTACACATGTTTCTAATGAGGACATTTAGAGCTTTCTGAAACTGAAAACCCCATGATGATACGACTTTTCTTTGTGAATTTACATCAATTTATAAATCACTGAAAACAATATAAAACAAAAGAATTTTAACACTTTCTTTGCTAATATCTCAAAATCAATATTAGCGACATCCAACTCATTTCCTTGATCGTGTCACATATTTGCAAAAGTAGCAATATTTTAGCAAAGCGTTGTGACTCTTTCTGAGGCGTGGCTGTCCTTTCCAAAGTGCCCCATTTGTATGTGTGTGCAAGGCTCTTATAGACATTGCCAATTACAAGCAGGGCCATATAGGTGATTATTCCACACCATTACCGATACTATCAGAGCCAGTTAATCCTATTTCTTACATAAAAATATTTGTAATTGTCAGAATTAATTAATTATTGATTGATGAAAACCAAGGTGATGTTGGTACATTAGGCACCACAGATCCTAATGTGTGCCATTTACAGATATAGGAAATGTGGCTATAAATTTTAAGGATGCAGGAGTTCAAATGAAAATCTTACTGACTTTGTAACTTAATATAAACAGCCAAGTATGTAAAAGTGTGTATCATTGGAGGAGATGATGAAAATAACTCAACTCAGTATGTCACAATATTTTGGGAGAAATTGCTCACCTTTGAGAACAAATAAATAAATAATAAAAAATATAAGTGGTGAACAACTGTCCATACACATTTGCTGATACACTTTTCTATTATTACTCTGTCCAAAAATACAATAAGGTTTGTTCAGTGCAAATTATAACCATTATATGGCCCATTTTTCGGAAAACCATATACTTTTTTTTTGAAGTGAAATTTAGGCCAAAAAAATTGTTTGTTTGGCGTATTAAACCTGACCTAACCTAACCTACTGTCAGAAAAGAAAAAAAAAACAGTAATTTAAATTTGATATATTATGGTTAATAATAGCTAATTGGTCTATAAAAATCTTGCGATGCTGATTAGTATTATGCTGACAAACATTGTGTACATGTTTAAAACAGGACTTTGACCAAATGTAAGGGTACAATATAATTATTTTTGTGAGATCTCAAAATGCCCCCAATCAATCTGAAATTTTAAAAAATCCCATAGGAAAATTGCCGAAAAACGGCTTGTGCCGCCCCCATCAGATCCGGTGCCCCCAATCATGGTCAGTGCCCCCCCAATATGATGACCCACGCTACGCCACTGGTTGAAATTCATACACCCAGCCCTATTGGAAGACATGAATGACCTTAATCTTCCTCACAGAGAGTGTGAATTTCAAATGGGGTTACCTGAATGGGTGATTCCACTTGAAATCTACACTCCCTGTGGGGAAGATTAAGGCCATGTCTTCCATAGAGGTTTCAGCTGGAATAGCCCAATGTAAGCTGATGAAGGCTGCATAATGCTGGATGGGTAGTATGGTGTCACAGGCTTGCTACAGGAATCTGATACTGGCTGTGAAGGCACATCCCCATGTAAGCTAATGAGGGTTCTGCACTTTGAAAGTTTCAACATTGCAGTAAACTGAATGGGTGATATGCTCGGCAATTTGCACTGCACTATAATACAACATTGCATCTTTTTCAGCTTCTGCTCGCCTCTTATCATCATAAGGTATACCAGAGAATGTTTCCATGTCATTCACACCACTCTTTAGGCAAGGTACCTGTCCATGAGCTGTCACATGCAAAATAGTGTAGCACTAAATTCACCCTGGGTCCCTGCTCTCTTCTTGTCATAAGGTATATCCGGCTCCATTCCCTTGTCACACACCATTCTCCTACCTCAAAGTTCAAGTCTGTAGGCGTGCTATCACATGAAGATTGGTGTAGAACTAAATCCACCATGATTGCTTCTTGCGACAAGGTGTACCTGGCTCGTCTTTTTCATCTTTTGGCAATGTTCAAGTCTATGATAGGCATGCCGTCACGTGCGGATTGGTGTAGAACTAAATCCACCCGGTAATCTTGTTTTATTAAGGTCCACTTCTTCTTCCAATAAGGCAGCTCGTTTCTGAAGCATATTCACCTGTGTTTTCAGTGATGTGATTGTGTTTTCAAGCTCCTGTAATAAGAAAAACAAAAGCACATTGATATAACAAACAAAATAAAAGCAAACAAACAAATATGAAACAAAAGAATCATTGTGTAATGAGTGTGTTTTAAGTCTTTTACAAAAAATCTGAAGTGATGGCGCAAAGCAGCTGGTAAGTTGTTCCACAACCGGGAGCAACAAAAATGAATGATTTGTCGCAGCACAAGGGGTGAAAGTTTGTTCAGTAAGTCTGGTAGTGTCAGATGAAGAACATAAGCCAGTTTGTGCAGGTTAAGTACAGAGGCAAGTTGCAGGCAAGGTATGATGGAGCAAAGCCATTTTATAGGCACTTGAAAACAATGACCAGGATTTCAGTTGATGAAATCACTCAGACACCCCAAAAGTCAAGTGGCTCAACACAATATTTAAAGAGTTGGCAATTCCAATTACGCAATGAAAATCAAAATATATTCTTTCAAATGTAAAATATTCATGATGTAAAATCTTGAATAAATAATGTAAAAATTAGAGGTAAATTAGAGGTAAATTAGAATGAAAGACAGAGATAAAAAGACTAAATCACGTTTGACATCAGGGCAAAGGCATGCCGTGATTGGTTGCGGCAGAATGGCAGAAATCTAGTTGTCAGAATTTCAGACGCAAACTAGTCTTTTTATCTCTGTCTTTCATTATAAGGTGATTTCAAATGACTCCATCCTAAAGTACTTTTAGCATACAGTACTTAAAAATTAATGTTCTCTTATGTTTTATTTATTGAAACCTGTTAGGCATATACCGTAAAACCCCGTCTACAAGCATATAGTGTGCTTCTGATGAAAGCTACATTAATCCAGTCGCCATTATGGGGTTTGAGCAAACAAATTACGGAGCATATACAAACAAGTATTATTTTAAGACCGATCAATTGTATTGGTATATTAACGCTTGCTTCGAATTAATTAAGCTTTTATAAAAACACTATATATGCTTGTAGATGGGGTTTTACGGTAGCTCAGGTTTAAAACATATGACTTTGGCGTGAGTAGATGGGATCATGTGCTATTTACCTGCTGTACTGTGGCAGGCATCAGGCCCCTCATCTTGTCTGTGTATTCCTGTTTGAGACGAGTCATCTGAAAGAAAGAAGAAAAAAAAGCATAGATGAGGCAAAATGTTATTGACATGTGATGTGAAAAATTGTTTGCCAAAGGTTGTTGTTGTCTTTTCTTGAGAAGGGCACTCACATATTAATATAGAATGAAAGTACATTGGTCAAGAAACTCCCAGTGCGTACCTTTCTGGCAGCTTTTTAAAGGGATAATACAGACATTTAGTTTTGACACCTAAAATGTAAAACCAACATTGATATTAAAAAATCTGAAAGTTGTGATTTAAAAACCTGACACTGAATTGGACTCAAATTTTATTTTCATATATATATTACTAGAAATACTATGTAAATTATAGCATCCTTGAATAACTGGCATGTGTGCGTCCTGTTGCGAGTTTAGCAAGGGTCTGCCTTTATACAGTTTTCTCTTTGAATTGAACTTGTGAAAGTTTTGGTGTGAAAAGCACCAAGGTTTGATTTCCATTTAAGGATGTCAAAATTGAAATCCATTTTGCTGGCAAAATGACAGCATATCTCTTGAAACCACCAATTGAAGCCTACTCTAGTTCAACCAAAACTGACCAAAAGTAATTTCCCCCTGTATGGCCCAATTCAATCTGACCCTGATCCAGCCATCAAAATAATGAAAAGCAGCACAAAGTAAAAACACTGCAAAATGTAACGAAATAAAATATGACATGGGCAGTTCACCAAAGTCAAGCTTAACCTAGAACTGATGTCACACTACTCCTACCCTACATATAGTGTAATAGAAAGTTTGCCCCTTCACAGCTGAAAGCATTATCGGGCTATTCCAGTTAAAATGCATACACCCCCTATGAAAGACATGACCTTAATCTCCTACAAGGGGGGGGGGGTGTAGATTTCAAATGCAGTCACCCATTCAGGTAACCCCATTTGATATTCACACTCCCTGTGTGGAAGATTAATGTCATGTCTTCCATAAAGGGTGTATGGATTTCAATTGGAATAGCCCATTGGTTGTCATGCAATAGCTAGCCAGCTTAACAATTTAGCTCCAAATTAATTCAGTAAGACCCATTTACAATAAAAACATTTCTTTTTCCATTTTCTAACAAATATCATGCCAAATTTAGAGCAGCAACTATTGGCAATTATACCTGCTATTGGATTTCATGTTTAAATCAGTTCAAATTATTAAAATAAGCAATAAAATGTCTGATTTGCTCCTGGTGCTCATGCAAGTTTCAATTAAAAATACAGGAAACAAATTAAAGTTTTTATAAAAGAGATTTTGAACGACACAGAAACCGAAAAGCAAACGGCTGTAGTATTTTGTGCCGATATTCACGCTTTAACAGTAACAGTAAGTGACAAATCCCTAGTCAGCCTAATACAGTTAATCAGTACAATTTGCGCATCGTGATCAAAGTGAATGAGGAACAAATAACCACACCATGCTGTGCATACTCAAAACACCATAATCTGAATAAACTCAAAGCAAATCGTCAATTCACCCGATAGAAAAGGGGCGGGAAATTACGCACTTCAAATAAAACAAAAATAGCAAACAAAAGACCAATTAAGCATCAAGAAAAGAAAAGCCCCTCCAGTGCATCTATCTTCCCCATATTGCCAATGATATTATTGTTTATAAATAAAACATACGCATATCGCGCCAAACGAGGAATAAATCAAATTGTGGCGGGGCTGGGTGAGTTGAAATGATGCTGAAAGGAAGACATGGAGTTAATTTGCCCAGTCGGTCGGCCGGTCGGCAAGTGCCTTTGATGTTGGGTGATGATGATGCCTTGCCAGCTCTATCACCCTGGAGCTGTGTGAACTCTGTGTGTCACCACGGAAACCACGTGGGTGTATATATACGTTGATGATGGTGGTATTGATGATGAGGAGGCTGATGCAGAAGTATGTCGCTAAACCCCAAGCTTGATCACAAACGAGTGATCCCAGTTGAGAACTTTAATTGTGATGCGATAAGCAAAAAGCGGGCTCTTTGAAAGGCGGTTAGCTTTAAATCTAGCTCTCTCTTCAACTATATTTTCAATTTTTATAGATTGAAAGTTTTTATTTTGTCTTTGCTACTCTTATTATTTATAATGCTGCATTCTAGTCACAAATAAAACTGAGAGATTAAAGATATATTGACAGATTAAGTGAAATTCAATTATAAATAAATGAATAAATAAATAAGTTGCTATAGAGTGTTCAAAGAAAAAGGTTAGCGCAAAAAGCAAAAAAAAAAAAAAATATGGAGAAAAATTGTAAAAAAGCTGTCACAAGTTTTGTGTTCTAGATGTGTACATGTATGATAAGTTTGTTGGTTGATAAATGGGACTGAAAAAAAACCCACCTTGTTATACAAGCCCAACCAACGCAGATTCCCTGTTTTGATTTCTTTTTTTGCTGTATAGGTTGTGTCAAAATGATTGTTTTCCTAATGTTATCAATTTTTGTGAATTTTGTTTAATCAAGTTGCTGAAGTTTTTTGGCATTAATTAACTTGGCAATTTTGTTGAAATATATTCAAATTGCTAGGAAAACTAGGTTTAATGAGAATTTTAACTTTATGAGAATTGCACATTCTGTGAAGAAATTGTGTGCTTTTTAAAGATGCCTTCTTTTTACAATTTTATCACAAAACTGTCTTCAGAGAGGTAACGATCCACTCCCTGCAAAACATGCGAGCCTAAGGTGAGCTGTCTCGTGAAATGTCCGAATTCCGGGGGTGCAAGGGGGATTGTCCGGGAAATAGGCTGCAGGGTATCACCCCCTCCAAAAAAGTCAATTTTCCAGGAATTTCTGGAAGACTTACATCTCAGTGTCTTGTTGGCATATCCCCTAGTAATAACAACAATTAACAGATTCAAGATGTGATTTGACTAAAAATGTGTGAAAGCAAGTTTTGTTTTTAATCAAATGAATTATGATTTTAAACATGTTTACAACCCAATATTTTAGTACATAATTTGAACCAATTAAGACAAAATTATGACTGCAAAATACAGAAATAACCATTTTGCTTTGTAGAGTTGGGCGACTAAGTCGCCAATAGTTGTTAGTCACGACTATTACTGGTAGTAGGTATGTCACAGTGGCTGCACAATAATTCTGCTACACTGTGCATGCAAGCATAACAGTGAATTGAAAAGGGCGCGCTTCAAATTTGGCCAATTTTAGAAAACATCCATGTCGATAAATGAATTTCTTCATATGCTTCATTATCCAAATTGTTTAAATTTTTAATATATGATGTGTGAAGCCTTTCCGAGGCTAACATCGGGTCCTCCAAAATTAAAAATTGTTTTGTTTAAGAGCTACTGCCTGTTTTTATGGATTTTTGAAGATCGCTCATAAATCAGTAAATATAGGCCTATTGAAGTAAAGGAACTACCACCATTTAGCTGAAATACTAATCTTTCTTAGCATGTAAATTAATTCCGTCGACAACAAATGAAACACTTCCCTAAAACCAGTTGAAGCAAAACATTAATCAATGTTTTTTTAGGGAGTAATTTTCCAAACCGCAATAGCTCTAAGCCATTGTGTGTGTCCAAGGCCATACTATTTTTGTATACGCGGTACAGTAAAATTGCTGTTCACTTTACCGATTGTCCTTCCATGTTAATCCAGATGACAAAATGTTAATTTAAAGTCTCATTGCAACTGAATTTTACTTTTTACTTTTCGGACTTGGCTTTGAGTAATGGTGACACATACCATGTTTACAGTAAAA
Source organism: Amphiura filiformis (assembly GCF_039555335.1). NCBI lineage: Eukaryota > Metazoa > Echinodermata > Ophiuroidea > Amphilepidida > Amphiuridae > Amphiura > Amphiura filiformis. The sequence goes on along the minus strand of NC_092638.1, from coordinate 40,821,450 downwards.
ATGAAAATTATATTCTAGACACCGTCAAAATGTCAAACTTTTATTTTTTTTTTGTATTGTTTTTAAATAATTAACTGCAGTTCATTTATTCAACCTCATAACAGGATCATACTTAAAAAATTTATGATGAATGAACAGACGTTCATTAAATATTGAAAAAAACCTAAAATTACTCATGCCTAATTTGCATAATAATAGCATAAATACATAATTAGCTGTAATTACCTAATTTGCATAATTAATTACTTTTTGTGTATTTTTTGTTATCAATTGAAAGAACGTTGTATACATATGTGTGCAAAAAACCCGCACCTTTATATCATGTACGGTTTTCTATTGGCATCAATTTTGCATATTAATTAGCTGAACTTAGTCATTTTTTGAGATTTAATTTGTCTGCAGATTGGCGAAATTGCTAAAATAGTATATTTGGTTAATTTATTATGATTATTCAATGATAGATTTTAAATTTTGTTTTCTGTAACGAAGTCAGGAAAGATAGGAATTTAACATGTGATATTTAAATTAACGCTGCTTTTTCAAGCAAGCGTCCAAATATACCTTCAAAATCTCGAAATGTGCCAATTTTGTCATTACAGCCATTTGTGGCAGGATTTCATTCCATCTACGAGCATCTTTAAATTGACGCTACATCACAATGCATTGACCGATTTCAATTCTGTTTTTTGATTTTTGATGCTTTAATAAAGCTCAATAATGTAGGAACATTAAATAACGTGTTTCTGCTGCGATTATTTTTGAGGTGATATGCCTACTGGTAGTCGCGACTACAACTATTGAAAACCAAAAGTCGTCAAACGCAACTATATTTAAATATTACAAAATCATGTTAAAAGCGCCAGATATCTGCACCAAAACCAACCAAATATTTGCATATAACTGTGATAAAAATTCCCTTTAAAAGGAAAGCCAGCCTCAATGTAGAAGAGGTCTTGTAATTAGTTTTGGTCAATGTGAAAGGCATTTTTAGGATCACGCTTACATCTACATGACAGTCCACCAAACCATCAACGATGAGAACATGCACACTGAAACAGCAGAAAACATTAATTCCTAATCTCATGTCAACTCTTTTAATTCATTACATGTACTCCAAATTGTTCTGGTCTGTTTGTTTTTTGTTGTTGTTGTTGTTGTTGTCGTTGGTTTTTGTCTTTTCAGCTTTTTACCCACGATATCTCAATTTCCAATTTTGTAATACCAGAACTTACGAACTCAATATCTTCGCTTAGGAATGTCCGATTTCACTGCTTTCGATATATACACTGCCGGTTTGAGTTAACTTACATGTACATTTTATTTTAAAATAACTTAATTAATTAGCAATGTATAGTTTAAGCCTACTATATTATAATAGATAGTGGCCAGCACATTTATAAAGGACTGGTTACTCACTACAATCTTCACTCTTAAACTGTGTTTTTTCTGAATGTGCTGATCATGTTGATTGCTAGTCGGAAACTCCTGCGAAGTTATGGACATAGCATCTTACATACTCCATTCTATAACAGTCTGCCTAGTGCCTTGTGTGTTTTCTCTTCAATCATTTTGTTGAATGTAATTTTATGAATCAAATAGTTATGTGTCATTTTATTTATAATAAAGAAGTTATTAAATTAATAAAGTAAGACAATTTATTTATCTATAAGTGCATGTCAAATGGGGTACATTGTTCAATACTATATGCATAAATTATGCCCATATTATAGCTAGGCCCTAAAAACTTTATTTTGCATCGGATTTTTCCGTTGAAAAGACAAAACTGATGTTTATGATAGCAACCATTTCATCAATAACATTTTGAGTCATTTTTATCCATAAAACGACACAGGATATGATAGATAACTACTTTCACATCAATATGGTCCATATGATCACAGATTGTTGAGAATCTGTGATATGATCCGGGATATGATGAAGATTTTGATTCTATAGATCTGTTATCAACATGATATCACGCTGTTCAGTGGTCAAGGAGTAAGGACCCCCGGTCAAGGACACTGATATGACATCATAGGTGATGTCAGATTTTCTTCTGCTGACCATATGATGCTATATATATTAACTATTATTGTTACATTTAGGCCTTTAAACTTTTAAAGTCATAATTAATTAGTTCAAACATAACTTTGGTAATACTCACTCGTTTTTTTTTTTTGAAACGGCAAAACATACTTACTTTTCCTAACAAATCGAATTAAAATATTTAAAAAAAAATTTAACCACAAAAAGTAAAAAAAAAAAATCATTCCAATACCACTAAAATATAATCTCTTGAGTAAACTGACCCCAAACCTGAACAGGTACCAGCCCCGAATGGGCTGGCGAAAATGTGATAAAAACGGTAGTCATTGTCTTACCAATAGTAACACTATACAAACAAGTAATCATAAAGTCCATAAATCATCTTTAAATTGGTCTTGATGACTTGTTATTGTAAATTTGCACCAAACTTTCACCGATTTTTTGGTCCAATTCTGACCACAGATAGTCGCGACTATAGTCATAGTCATGGCTATTTGCTGCTGACTAGTCGACAAGGAAAAAAAAGTGATAGTCGCTCAACTCTATTGCTTTGAACAGTGGAAGCATTCATGTTTAATAAACCTTGCAAGCAGTGAACAAATTATTTTGCGCGGTGAGTGAAATTAGCCGTATCACTATCCTACACTCAAAGTACAAAATGTTACAGTAAATTCCAATAAAATCAACAGATCGAGTAGTATTTTAAGTACCATTTCAATTGGTATAATTTGCATTCCAAATGAAATGAAATGAACAATCATTTTGATATAACCTGTACATGGAATTGAAATGTTGTAAGATTTTTTGTGCCTACTGCCTAGGGTTAAGTTCCTTTCTGTTTAAGGGTGGTCTTAACCCTGGAATTATGGAAACTTTTGGGCCTCATAACTGCTAAATTGTTTTTAAAATAATTTTTTTTTATCCAAATTTTTTCGGTAAAAGTAACAAAAAAAATTCTTGAGTAAATCAAGGACCTGTTTTTGTAAATAATTAACTTCACCAAAAATATGTGTAATTTGGGAGAAAATCAGGCTTTTTTAATGATTTTTTTAGCAAAGTTTAGCATTTTTCAACCATTTTTGGTGAAAATTTTTGAAAGTTGGTCAAAATTAAAAAAAAAAGAAGTCCTAGATATTTATATATATCTAATTTTTGAAAATTAACCAAAACTTTTTTTTTTTACTTGTTTTTTTTGTTTGTTTTTTAATTTTTTTTTCTCCAAAACTGAGCATTTCTGCCCAAATTTGACCGTATGCACAGATGGATTCATCAAGTCTTTGCCATTCTAAATATATTTTTATATACTTTAGACCAAGAATTTAGCAGTTATGAGGCCCAAAAGTTTCCATAATTCCAGGGTTAAAACCAACCCTTCAGCATCATTGCATTACAGTATGACTAAGAAAGACTACTGAACCTTGAACCAATTAGCTGAGCACACTAATAACCTAGCAAGTTGGAGCACTTCACTCTACCTGTAATACCCTGTCAAAACCATCCCAAATCTTCTTCAATCTCCAATTCAACCCCCATCATCATCTTCATCATCACCATTCTCTATCCACTTGTAATAGAAAAAGTTCACATTATTCCTGGCTGGATAAGTTGACAAATTGAGATAGATGTAACAGATTAGTGATAGCATGGTCCCTCCTTTATCTCACAGCAAAAGATAACAACTTTCAATTCCTTTCTGACTTTTTCCCTGTTTCACTCACTTCCCCCTAAACCAAGTTATCTTGTGATGAATATAACATGAGGATTTCAATAGGATTGTACGTCTTAAGGTTCCTAGGGGAGGGAAAGCTTGGAGCTAGTGTAGTGGGCTTTCCCCTGATCGCACTACTGATAGGTGAAGCTTTATATTCTCATCTATGTGGCAGTCAAGTATCGCATGGGAAGGAAATTGCTTGCTTACTTGAGAACAACACAACAAGCTGCAATGTAATTGTACATATGATTTCATTTGGAGGCTTTTTTTTTCACTGCGCGAAGTAGTTATTCATAGGTTTAAAGCTTAATCATGAGAGATGTGTTTACGGCGGACCCTTAGGCTACTGTTTTATACCCTCAAACTTCCTGACTTGGTAGACAATTATGGTTTGTTGAAATCAGTCTACTTGTCTATGCCAAAATGAATCAGGGTTATCAAATTTTTGTCTTAAAAGGGCATTTTGTGGTCCATAGCCTCATCCCCCACTTTTATAAAAAAAGTTGAGATTTTTATACTATTGGAAACCTCTGCCTACATAATGTTTGTGTGCAAAAAATTGTTTAATTTTTTTTAGTACTTCTTTATGATAAAAAGTTACCAATGCAACTTTTCAAGCTGCAAATTGTATTTGATAAAAGCCTTGGATCTTTTTTTCTTCTTTTTGTTTTAAATTAAATTTTTTATTTCCTTTTTTTTATATATATATATTTATTTTTAAGAAAAAAAAAGAAGAAAAAAAGTCTAGGGTCGGGCCTAATTTTAGGGTAGGTCGGGTTACGCCAATCAAACAATTTTTTTAAGGCCTTGTGTTCTGTTAACAGAACAAAATTACAACACAGTGGCCTATGGAGCCTAGATGTAATACACATAATCATGCATAACTCGCAAGTTACGCAAAATCGGTATCAACTGGCATTTTGGAAATAACATTTTCTTGTGAATATCTATGGAAATATAACATAAAAAGTGGATTTTAGAATCATGAAATGATGCTTTAATGTACATATATCATGACTAAATGGTTTGTTAAAAATCTGTGGCAAGAATTGAAGTACACTTGATAAAGATTACAGAGAAGTAATTCATTGATAGAGCACCAGCGCAGTCACCTTCAGAGCCTTATTTCACCCTAATACAGAGGAGCACTCCATTATAATGCCTCTTTGAAGGTGGCTCGGGAAGTATTTCTTGAGCTGCATATCTCCTTGTCTTAGGTAGGCATCAACACATTCTCTGAGGTCTCTGGACTTGGGACCAGACTCTGGTGGTTTGAACCAGTTTTAAGGGATCCTAACCATCCCACTCCCTCAGAGCATATTCCAGTGCTGACATGAACTCCATCAGCCGAAATGATCCAGAGAACCTGCGTAGACACCAGCGAGCTCAGTGCAGCTTAAATTATACTTTGGTCAACAACAACAACAACAACAACAACAACAACAACAACAACAACAACAACAACAACAACAACAACAACAACAATAATAAAAAATAATAAAAATAGTAATAATAAAAAAAAACTACAGCTAAACAATTTCAGTGATGGAACATGCAGGCACATTTTATGCCATATGCACGCATACAACCAGAATGGGTGACTCCAATTGAAATCTATACCCCTCTGTGGGAGATTATGGTCATGTCTTCAATATGGGGTGCATTGGTTGGCATAAAAGCACACTGTCAGAGTGTACAACAACAACAATAAACAAGGCGGTTCTCGAACCACGAGTCTCGCCTGCTTTTGCGACCGCCTGCATTTGCAATTACTTTTGGTAGAGGTAAATGAATTTGGTGGTTATCGGCTAGGCATGATTATCTGGCTGATGGTGACTGTACCCACCAAGAGTCATGCCCATGCAACAGTTTTTACTAATTTGACCTCAGATGACCCCTGGTGACCCTGAAATGACCTTCCAAAAATTTGGCTCTAAATGTTGACTGTACCCACCAGGTTTCATGCCCACCTGACAGTTGTTACTCATTTGACCTCAGATGACCCCTGGTGACCTCGAAATGACCTTCCAAAAATTTGGCTTAAAATGGTGACTGTACCCACCAAGTTTTCTGCCCATACAACTGTTTTTACTAATTTGACCTCAAATGACCCCTGGTGACCTCGAAATGACCTTCCAAGAATTTGGCTTTAAATGTTGACTGTACCCACCAAGTTTCATGCCCATCCGACAGTTTTACTAATTTGACCTCAGGTGACCCTTGGTGACCTTGAAATGACCTTCCAAAAATTTGGCTTTAAATGTTGACTGCACCCACCAAGTTTCATGCCCATACAACAGTTTTTACTAATTTGACCTCAAATGACCTCTGGTGACCTCAAAATGACCTTCCAAAAATTTGGCTTTAAATGTTGACTGTACCCACCAAGTTTCATGCCCATGCGACAGTTTTTACTAATTTGACCTCAGATGACCTCTGGTGACCTCGAAATGACCTTCCAAAAATTTGGCTTTAAATGTTGACTGTACCCACCAAGTTTCATGCCCATCCGACAGTTTTTACTAATTTGACCTCAGATGACCTCTGGTGACCTCGAAATGACCTTCCAAAAATTTGGCTTTAAATGTTGACTGCACCCACCAAGTTTCATGCCCATACAACAGTTTTTACTAATTTGACCTCAAATGACCTCTGGTGACCTCAAAATGACCTTGCAAAAATTTGGCTTTAAATGTTGACTGTACCCACCAAGTTTCATGCCCATGCGACAGTTTTTACTAATTTGACCTCAGATGACCTCTGGTGACCTCGAAATCACTCTCCAAGAATTTGGCTTTAAATGTTGACTGTACCCACCAAGTTTCATGCCCATCCGACAGTTTTACTAATTTGACCTCAGATGACCTCTGGTGACCTCGAAATGACCTTCCAAAAATTTGGCTTTAAATGTTGACTGGACCCACCAAGTTTCATGCCCATACGACAGTTTTTACTAATTTGACCTCAGATGACCCCTAGATGACCTCAGTGACCTTGACCCACTAACCAATACAAACCGGTTCTGTCTCGGGTCAAGATGCACCCACCCACCAAGTTTGAGGAACGTATGCGACTCATAGTCTCCGAGAAAATAGGCGGAAAGCAAACTTTAACCAAAACTTTAACCAAATTTGTCACATACACACACACCCCCACACCCCCACTACACATACGCACGGAAAAGTGATTATATAGTCTCCTGCCTTATCAGGCGAGACAAAAATGGAGTTCATGTCAGCACAACCTGTAAAAGTGTGCTGAGGCTTGTGGATCAACGTCTAGGCGTTGTGCCTCAGCGTAGCGCACTATAATTTAAATCACTGCGCTTTTTTTTTTTACAACAAAAGAAACATTCTGGTAATAATATGACATGCAGGCACACATAGCAACAAGGTCCACAAATGGGCACAAAAAAAATCATCAACCACTGGGATACTAGCTACTGAAGATAGCATAGCAAAGTGCTACATGTACTAGTACTGCATGGACATTTTGAAGAACATATATGATACTAACATGTGATATGTAGTAAGCTATCCCTCTCTGTATTATGTCATTATTCTGTCACAGTGCTATTTACTTTAGCAAAGTGCTATGTAGATTCTCAGCACTGCACAATTGAATTACCGTACACAATGATATTAAAAATATACACAATGCTAGCCTAATATGGAGACAGCAACTATTTGCTTAAAGTAAAATGATGCACTTACACTGTGCTATCTACTGAAGATAACAACCTGTACTAACAACACTATCAGAGTCTATGTATTGAAGTCTACAAACTGCTATGAATACATTGTCTACTGAAGACATCATATCGCTATTTATTAGGACAAACAGTAGCCATGTTTTGTTATGAAACTATGTTGATGATTCTGTAACATTAGGGACAATAACCCTGTAGATTAAAGTTGTTTATGGGTTTGTTTATACACTACAAAACAAGAGACAGCTAGAAATCAGTATCACAAGTTTCCATTTACCGTAATAGGAAAATATAACAGCCATATGAAACACCAGTACCACGTAAATTTTGAACATAAATTACTCTTTAAAATTAAATCTATGTACGTAGCAAGCATTATCTTGAAAATAAACGATCATTTAGCTTTGAGTACATCAGATACAAGTCATTCATATTGTAACAGGATAGATAAATTATGAATTTGCCGTTTTCTCCCCAAAGAGTTTTATCTCATAATCTCCCTATGATTGACAGCTACCTGAAGCGGAGGCAATCTGTTCTTAACCCAGTACTGCACTGACATGCAGTCCAGTCAATTTTTTCCACAAAATTTAAAATTTTTACACAGAATGTTTAACAAAGTCAAAATTTTACATTTATACAACCATTTTCGGAATGTACATGAAAAATACATCAACATGAGTACAAACATGCCTAGTATATAATTGAGTGATTCTTTTGATGAACCTTTAAATTTCAGTGGAAATTTTCCAAATTTGCCCATGTTTGTATGGTTAAACCTATACAGCCATGTGTAAAGTATTAAAATCCACTCATGGTAAGATAGAACAGTAGGGCTATCTGTGCAGCACTAATGAATCCAGATCAATATGGGCTGATCCATGTTAAACTAGACAAGTATAGTATTTCTACAACACTAAATTATGTTGGTTTGTATGGGTCCCGGTATATGGGTCTGACAATGGTGTACATTATGTGTCTGCTTTTTGAGGTGCCTTGTTGGTATTGGCAATCCTGCTGGATACACTAACTTGAGAATTACATGAGATGGGTTGTTTGGCTGCCCCTCTTCTAGAAAAAAAAAGCGCAGTATTTATAGTGCGCTATGCACAGGCACAACACCTAGATGTTGATCCACAAGCCTCAGCACACTTTACAGGTTGTCGCTGACCACTATGGTCCCACATCATTCCATAAACCATTTAACAACAATTCAGGGACTTCGCTGCTATAGTATAAGAGCGTACACCTTAGACATTTCACAAATAACCATCGCAACCAGGATCAGCTTCCCGAGTTTCGTACGGGTTACAACGAGACAATTAGCAGTAAGTTCCTTGTCCAGGGGAATTTCAAGCCAACTCAATTTTTCATGAGATCGCATTTAGGCACCACCAGGGTTCGAACCGCAACCTCTCGCACCATAGTCGAACACCTACATGTAATAGGGGTAGACAAGTCACATTATTGATAGACAACATCAAGGTGTGGACAGAAATGATTAATGATATTGGAACATCTATTGAGAACAGCAGGAAACTGGGAAAAGTGGCAACTGTGAATCGCCAATACCATCACGTTGCCTCAATGGCCTGCCAGCTATGGGATAGAGTGAGAGAGTGAGTTTGGGCTTCACCTAATGATGCTACATTGATATTTTTTATATTATAAAATGTTGCTTTCACCATCCTCTTCTTTAGCCAAATACCTAAGCTTTACTGATGTTAAAATCCCCATATCCTTGGTGCAGATTCTGGTAATCCAGATCAATTTGATTTAAAAAGATTCATGCAGATAGCCCTATAGTAGCTGCAGCAATACCTGAGCTGACTGCTTCCCTGTTTTGTCCCCACAAGACATAAGAGATTTACCCCGCAATTCTCTTTCCAGCTTTTTTTTATCTCATCGATTTTGTAAAAAAATGGTGTTTATTGTTAGCTCATGAAAAAATGATGAATCCACAAGAGGCTAGCAGCTAGCTCTTGAAAACTATGTGTTCAGCCACAGACATTACAATGCAACATTGTACAAATTTAAAGATTTTTCACAAAAATGAGAGAAAACCACCCAAAAACGTGTTTTTTTTGCCCCACAAAAATTCTTGAGTAACATTTTTAAATTAATTTTTATAAACTAGATATAAACATTTGGGTGAAAATCAAACTTTTTTATGATTTTTTTTTTTTACAAAATTGATCATTTTTCAACCATTTTGGTGAAAATTTCTCAAAGTTGGTCAAAATTCAAGCTTGCAAAGTGTTCAGCCAGGACCAAGAATTACTTGAAATATCTTTAGTTCCATTTGATATTTAACTTCCAAAACCATAAAACAATGGCTTAAATTATTAACACCATATTTTACTTTTCCAGAAAGTTTTAAACAGCTCAAGAAGGCCCAAGAAACCATCAAAAGAGCAAACAACCGGAAGCTACCTTTACCATGTGGACTAAAGATTAATGCTTGCACTCATGCTTTCAATCAAATTATTCATCTGGCTTTATCATCCACTTCATACAAAAAGAAAATATCTCATAAATTGATGAGTGGAAATTTAAAATAAATGACAGAAAAAGACTAAAAAAATAGTAGATAACAAAAGGATCGTTTGCCAAACACAGAGGACAAGTCGGTACATGCATTGATTTAATCAATTGAAATCATCAAAATGACATGTATGATCTGATTGTCATTCTGGTAAAATGAATTGAACATAATAGATGCAAAATGTGATTAACTCCTTGTGCTGCCTTGTGGTATTTTAACACCGCTTTTCTTACAGTGCCCCTGATTGGTTAATTACATGCTGTAAGCATCTGACTGAGTAACCAATCAAAACAGAGGTTTTACGTCTCTTAAACAATTTTAAGCTTAATCCCTTTCAGCCCTACTGGCTATTCTTACCATATCACTGATTGGTTCAATACATGATATAGCCCTTTTTGTAACCAATCAAAATTGTTCTTGGCTCCGAATTCAGCAGAAGTGCCAATGGGGTTAATCAATATTGTTATAGGAAAGTTTTGTTATATTTTGGTATTTTATTTATAAAATAATTTTGTTGGTTCTCATCACTGCTGCATCATTTCTGGAGTTGGTGTATTTTTTTCAATTTCTAATATGTGATGCGATCAAGCAAAATCAGTCGGAACTCGGAAATATTGATTTGGAGATATAGATTTGTTTCCTTTTGTTTTGGAAACTCTTTAATTGCTCATATCTTTGGGACTGGTTGTTCAATTTCAATGGTATTTTCTGCAAAATGCAGCTTTGTAACTGCTTTTTACTTACCTATATGAAACTGAAAATTGAATAATTCCGAGTTCCGTCTGATTTTGCTTGATCGCATCACATATATATAGAAAGCATAATTTGTATAACTCATGATTTTAAAGCTCCAATACTTCATTATGATCATAAAAGTTCATTTAGTAACATACATTTTAAAAGTTTTTGTAGTTTTCTACCCCTCAGAAGCTTCAAATAAAAGTACCTCATCGTTTTCCAAGAATATGTCTAAAAAAGGACTGCAACTCCCAGCAATGCCAATTTTGCATTGAAAAAAAAATTCCTGCCCTTCCAGATGAAAGCCAAAAATAATAATTTGATGACGCCTTACACACACATTTCCTTTGATTGGACATCATTTTTATTTAGTGCTCTCCCTAATTATCCATCCCAAAGGTATCTTTTGAATGCAAAATAAAAATATTAGTTGAAAATAAACGCAAGGCAGCCTTTATATATATCACATTTTGAATCTGAACTCAAATTGTTTATAATCGGTTGTTCGCAAAGGTCGCAATCAAAATTCATTTATCTTGCACTCAACCTTCATAATGATGACGACAATCACGTTCACAATAGGTTTCTATAGGCATAGTTGGATTCTTCTTTTGCCAATTAAAATCTTATTTTCATTCATCTTTTATGATTGTAATTCTAGTCTTTGACAGATTGCAGCCTTGAATGGCAGGAATAGAAGAAATTATGAACATAATTTCAGATTATTAGATTTCTTTCACTTCATTATTGTTTTATGATAATCTTTTCATCCTTTCAAATTATCCTTGGCACAATATAGCTTAGACAGGGCCTAAGGCCAAAAAACAAATGTGTTTTCTAATATTTATTGTCAAAATTACACTGTTTTCTGCTGCAAATGATTAAATTGAACAAGTTTTATTGAAAAAAAGGTTAGTCTTTTGGAATTATGGAAACTTTGAGTCCCTCATATGTAATTGATTGCTGGTCTAAAGTATGTAAATTATACATATTTAGAATGGCAAACAAATCCATTTGCGATGTCAAATTTGGTAAAAATGCTCAGTTTTGGAGAAAATCTCAATTTATGAACCAATTTGTTTTGACAACAAAACATCCGATTATTAATATTTTGGAACCCATTTTGCATATTGCCCAACTTTAATCAAGTTATTGAAATTTGAGTGAAAATTGTGCTTTGTTTATAACAAAATTGAGCATTTTTCAAGCATTTTTGGTGATCAAAATGTTTTGGTATCCATTAGCTACTCTTTTATATAACACAAAATTGAATCAAAAGAAAAATCAATATAAAGCTATAAATAAACATAGTAACTTTTGTTCCAAAGTGAGCCAGATATGAGAATACAATTAAATGGGAGAAAAGGAGAAAAATGGCTATAAATAAATAAAAACTAATAAATTTGGGCAACAAAAAACAGGAATCCCTGTTTAAAGAAAAAAAATTACTATCACACACCATGACATACACCTAATATCATGACATTTTGAAGTTAACACTACTGTCTGCCAATTTATCAAGCTGAAATAATAGTGACTGACACAGGAATAATTGTTGGGCAATTAAAGCCCCTTTTTTGTCAATTTGGAGTATGCGTGAACGATCATTGATCATCAGTGACTGTCAAATCGACCCAGCCTCGCTCCCAGCTTTTTTTTTGTTCCGTGCTATCGTATCATAGATCAGTGTTTTTAGGCCAGTCACGATTGCACGTCAGATATGGAAATCGACGTGAACAAATGTCTGTATGGTATTATAATAAATGTCTGATTTGCACCCAAAAATAATGTCTGGTTTTCCTGCCAAGGTTGATCTATTATTTAAATATCAATTGGAGCAGAAATATTTATACTTTTGAAGTATTTTTTTTATAAATCTTGCCATTTTAAAAACAGCATCAAAGAGAAGGCTTTTATTGTATTTTATATGGTAACATAAAATTACTTATTTTTGTTCTTGTCCAGAGGATTTTTATGAATTGATGAGGGAATGGCTAGGGGGAGATCTAGGTGTTTGTTTCCTTCAATGCAAAATTAGCATTGTTAGTAGTTTTCAGTCTAGTGCTTGAGGAAAACAAGGAGGCTTTTTTTGAAAATGTGAGATTCTGAGGAATAAGCTCCCTAGAGTACTACAAAAAAGTGATTCTTGTTCTAATGTTCTCTAATACACAAGTTCATTTATCTGTATAAAATTTCCTAAAACATTCTATAAAGTCTTACATTTTTTTAAAGTCTAAAAGTAACTGTCTGTGCTTTGCCAATTTTTGACTGTTTCCCTTGTTATTAAATTCACAATTCTAAGTTCCCTTACATTGACCTAAACACAAAAGGAATATATTTGTGTGTGATTATTTTTGTGTTAGAAGCTTGGAACGAAAAAAGCTCAAAAATAAATGTAGGGCGAAATTTTATACTTTTACAGTACTCTGTATTCTACAAATGAAAAGACCAAAAAAGAACCTAATGTATTAGATAATAGTATCAAATTTTACATGTTAGTCAATTTTGGAGATCTCTACACATGTAGAAACACTTCAAACTTTAAACAAATATTTGACTGGAGCTTCATATTTTCTAGCAAATTTTGTTGGTTTCTTAATTTTTCGAAAAAACAAACAACAACAACAACAACAGGGAATCAGCCTTACTTTTCATTTTTAAGCTGAAATTACAAATATTGAGTATTTTATATTAATCCATGCGGATCAACGATTATGCCCTTAATTGTTTTAAATTTGTCAATTGCTATGATGTGCTCTTGGTTGGCAAAGTTGGAAAATACTGGAAATATCAAAAAATACCAATACATATAAATTTTATACATTTGGCATTTTTAATGCTTGATTTACTTTAAAATGTCATTAGCTGTTCATTTCATTCATTCATTCATTCATTCATTCATTCATTCATTCATACATTCATTCATTCATTGTTGTGGTGTGGTGCGATGTGGTGGCCGAAAACTTGATTGTTTGCAATGTCATATGCTTCTACTAGCGATGTATTTATTCTCTTGGGACAGGGAAGACATTACAGCTTTCGCTCAACTAGATCAGCAGAAATCCTTGCCCCCGAATATTTGCCATCCCCGTATTTACGCCACTAATCCGCAATATAGTAACTTCCACTGCTGGAGGCCAGGTATCATTGTGTACATGTAATTGTTATGTGATTCATGTGTCACAGCCTGATATATTGCTTTCCCTCATCTCTCTTCTCCCTCAGATTTCTTTCTTCAGTCTCATTGCCTCCCATTTCCTTATCTGTGCTCATGGTTTGTGCTGCTGTCTCTCAGTTTCTTTATTTGTCACTTCTTTCCATTCACTTCGCTCAATTTTGCCAAAAAACTGCTCATTTTACAAGCACACATTAAAAAAAAATCAACAAAATCCAACTCCATCATGACCACAAAAAATTACATTTTGAGTATTATTATGAGCATTTATCATTCTCTAGTTAACTCAGTTTTTTCATGAAGTAGTTGGTGACTTGTTTGTGTTCTTTTCCTCCTCCCTCCCTCTGGATTCCTACACTGTACACATTACAATAATAATTTACATATATTCAAAATTTTGTATTCAGTATCAGTGACTTGTGAAACTTATCAAGTTCTGATTTGGTACTTTTGGAACAAGTATAAGCCTGGTGGGGTATGCGACACAGAGTGCCAAACTTCAGGACCTCAGAACTGTTTTTCTGGCAAAATACAGGCTTTGAGCTGCAATGTCAATTGTCAAAATATTTTTTGGGGCTAGTTAAAATTGGGCCAAATTATAGGCTGTGGAGGTAAGAAGATCAAAATTTTGGAAGTTAAAGAGCTGCAATTTTTGGAAGTTTCACTCAAAGTGAGGCTAAAGAACTGAAGAATTATCCCAAATGTGGGTCTTCAAAATTGCTAGATAGCCCTTAAGGTGGAATCCCCCCGGTTTGGGTGATCTGGATTAAAAAGCTTGTATAGGTAAACTTAGTGAATGAAACTTCCCATAACTAGGTGGCATGTATACCTTGAATGTATACCTTCAAATCCAATACTCAGATTGTTGGTCATATCACCCGTTGCCATGGTAACGGCCGCCATATTGGATTTCGTGAATTTCAAAGGTAGAGGCCTTTGGTACATGATATCTCAAAAAGTATTTTTGCAATAGAAATGAAATTTTGGGAATGTGTTCTTCATAGGCAGGACTCGAATCTGAACTAGAATTATGATAATCATGTGATGTCTTGGGGAGGTCAAAGGTCAAATTCAAAATTTAATAATTATTGTTGTATGCTATTTTGATGTTGCCATAGCAACAACATAGTTCCCAAGCTTGGAATTAAAAACTTTTAGTCTAATTTATAGCACTGCATATCAGCAACACTCAGTTCAAATTTGAAGTCCATACCTCAAATACTTTTTGAGATATTGTGTTCCGTGTGGACATGCGTTTGAGAAAAAAAGTTTTCGAGATATCAGCAATTTAGTGAATTTTAGTCTAGAAACACTGTTTTTAGGATTTTTTATATTTTAGAAACATTGTTTTACTTTAATTTTGATTTGGAAAAGACACACTTGAATTATCACAAATAATAATGAAGATTTGAGGTCAAAATCTTGATTATTTTTGAGATATGAATTTTAAATGGAAAAACGTTAAATATCGCAGCTTGAGAAAACAATAAAATACATAAGAATTAATTTTTAAAAAATTGCCTCACGAAGTTACATTTTTGAATATAACTTTTGAATGGAAGCTCCGATTGTTGCCAAACAAAAAGCAAAAGAAAGGTATTTCTTTCCTTAATTCCAATTTGTAAAGTTCTTTTTTTTTACCACAACCGGGGGGATTCCACCTTAAAGGGGCATTTCATGATCCACAGCCTCATCCCCCACTTTTCCCAAAAAAGTTGAGATTTTTACACCACTGGATACCTCTGGCTACATAATGTTTATGTACCAAATATTTCTTGCAGATTAATTCGTTTAGCAAAAATATCGCCAAATTTGAATTTCGTTCTGGTGCACCAGAACGAAATTACAACACATTGTCTATGGAGCAGTGTAATACACATAATCATGCATAACTCGCAAACGCAAAATCGGAATCAACTGAAATTTTGGAAATAAGCTTTTTTCGTGGATATCTACTGAAAAATGTCATAAAAAGAGGATGCTAGGATCACGAAATACTCCTTTAACCACCACACATTAGAGACAATATCTTACACTTCCCATAATGCATTTCTCCCATTTTCATTTCCTGTACTGAAATCTAGTGCAATATATGGGTCGAAATGTACCTCAATGAACATAACTCATCCAGATCTTGCAAAATATGTTTACTTCTTGACTATCGATCTATGTTTAGCCAACCTATTCTCAAAATGAAAACAAAGGGAACAAAGCAATAGGAGTGTCATTGATAAAATAAGTGATACATCATGTTGCAAAGGATTGTGGGAATGGTAAGATATCTTCTCTGGCCGCACAAATCCCTATATCACCCCACACCCCAATACATGCGAGAATGTGATAACAAATCTTGTAAATGGCCAAAGTGAAAGCAATCATTATGAAGTCAAGATCTATCAGTTTATTCCATACAGATATATATGATGAAAATAAGTCGCACCATTTCCGCCAAAACGCGATCTTCATCCTGCATGCACTCTTCAATAAACACGCAATTAAAAGCCATTATGATCTTTATATTTTACTTGCAAATTATTCATTTATAGTTACATGTGTAATTAATGTTGTTGCACATGCTGATGACAACACTTGCTATCAAATCATGTACAATTCATTTAGTCTTGTTAAATTAATCTAAGCTAATCTTGAATAAGCATTTGTGCATGATTTATTAAGGTTTTACCACATTATGGTCAGCACTGAATCATGATGTTTGTTCATTCATATTCACTTCAACATAACAATAATAGTGTGAATTGAATCATGGCACGTGCTAAGATTTGTCGGTTTTAATGAATATTTGTATGTGGTTACATGCAAGCTTCAATTTATACAATTTATACTTTCATTTGCATGGTTGTATGCATGTTCTTAATGGTAGCTTAGCAGGAGGGGATCACAGCTTGTTCCTATATAGTTCAGTTGGTGATAATACAGTCCACACAAAGTTCTAAAGATGGTTTTTCCAAAACTTACTACTCAGTCCACCAACATGGAAGGGCGAAGGGGGATCTACAATATTGTGTTTTGTTGTGAGAGCTTGTGATTTCAAAACGTAGGCCTACGTATCATATGTCTGTTCATCTATTCAAAATCACTCATGTGATGGGATTATAAATAGATGCATAGGTGTATGATGTTAAGTATGTTTGAAAATCACAGGCTCTCTACTAATATTGTCACACAACTATAAAGATGACTTTCCAAAACTAGTTCCATCCACCAAGATGGGGAGGGGGTGAACAAGCTGGGGGTTAGCTTTTCCAACACTGTGTTCTGTTCAAAAAATTCTGTCAACACAACTAAAGTTAGCCTTCACAAAACTTGCTCCATCCACCAACATGTTCCTCCTTAACTAATGTTTGGTCAATGGTCATTACTTAACTGTCTTTCCCAAACTTGAAAATGCAGGCGATATTTTGATGATGGTAAATATTAAATGTGACTTAATTTCCCAACTTAATGGAGGGATGGGGGAGGCATTTGATATTCAATGAAATGTTGCCACGTTAAGAAATGACTCAACACAGTACAAGAATTAAATTAGGATGTTGTGATCTTAAGCATGTATAACTGTTTGAGCTCCCTGCATGATTGTGTGCAAAATATAACAATATTTTTTTTCAAATATTTCTTGGCATATTAGAAAATTTGCTGACTAAGGCTATTTGTTTTTATTTTAATATCCCCGTTTTTTTTACCTTTAGGGAAAACAGTTGGTGAAAGCCACTAAGTAAAACCTTTACCATATCTAGATATTTTGGTTCAAATTTGAAGAGTAAGTTATGAAATTAGAGACAGATTTGTACAAGAATTGCGACAGAGAATTGCATTGTATGATGAATTTCTGGTCATCACAATATTGCAGTGGTTGTTCATTTCCGATTGGCAATCAGGGTCGGGTAAACACCAAATAAGAATTAAAACAGTAGTCACATCTACCTCTCAATAATATAGCAAAATATTGTATGGACTACATGTATATCTCAATTTCATCTACATTGGAAAAAGCAACACAGCAATACCAGATATTGCGATATTTGAATAAAGGCCTGACAGTTTTTCACCTGCCTAAAGGGCTTATGGACATCCCTGCAGCATGTAAACATGCTGATAAAATATTGCTTATGATTGATGCAATGCAAAAAATACATAATTATGTAATTGGGTTATCTGCTATTAACTTTTAGATGTATCATTATCATTTACATCATGAGTGAGACACCAACATGAAGATCCGTCCAGCTTTCTGATAAAACATTTTGAGAGAAAAGAAAACACCCTCTAGCAAGATGCAGTGAATAATTTATCAAACTAATAATTTAAACAAAATCGTGCTATAATGCCAAATTAAGTTTGTCAATCAATTGATCTGTTCTTGCACATATCATGTTACATACACTGCCCTCCAGTACGCAATGCACGCTGCACGCATCTAAGCAGGTTCATTGTACTTGCATAAGGAGAAAAGAATTAGTCATCGATTTATTCTGCAACAATTCGCCTTTTGTCTAGAAAACATGACAAATGGCTTGCTAAAAATAAGTGAACATTTTGTATTGTGTGAAAGTACTGATTCAACCAAATGTTAGTTGAACTTTTTTTTTACCAATTAGCATTTGCTGTGAGCAGGGCTAGTGTTTTAATTACTACAGGGGTTTGTGGTGTGTATATCAAAACTTTGTCTAATTTCTCTTTAAATTTCTTTGTCTAATGTAGAAACAAGTTAGAACTGGCTCCATTTTCTCGAGGGGGGTGAGAGCGAAGGGCTGCCTAAGAGCGTGCAATACGAGGAGAACTGGGGAAAATTTATAGTGCCAGAGAGGGCCTGTCACGGGCACTGAACAAGTGCTAAAACAAGTCTAAACACATCACAAAAAGTAAATGTACCCCTTCTTTGGAAACAACAATTCAAAATCGGTTTCAAACTGAAATAACTAAAAGATACTCCATGCTAAAATTAAATTAAATATAAAACTGTTCATCTGGACTTACTGTGTTGAGTTGGCTATAGTATACTCCATGTTCTGCACAAGTTTATACCTTATTTGTGTCAATAGCCCCTTAAATGTTACAGTGGTGACCATGTGAATGAAAGGACTGATGCACATTGAAAAATGTTGACTTAGTTCTACTGTCGAAACAAGTGCTGGTCATCCTTGAGCCCGGACAGCCAGATGGACGGCTGGCTAACCATCTACGCCATATTACATAAGTCATACACAACACATTGTTATGGGGCCAAAAATGAAAAGAATTGAGTGAATTGATTTGTTTTCTACAATATGTGGTGTCAATTTGTCATATGTGCATGGACTTTTGGGAATAAAAGTGGTATGACATACTTTCTTTCCAAATTTGTCATCTGTTCATGTAAAATAATTACCATATTGACCTAATTAGCACTCCACCCCTAAAATTATAACCCCCCTTACAGAATTTGCAGAGTGAAACTGTCTAAGCATCCCCTTTTCAATGCAACGGTGCAACTAAATTCCATCAAATGTCGGATCTTCTATTTAGGATTGGGCTACTTTCCACACTCCACACTACCCCTGTACAAGATTTTGGAAATATCTTCAACAGGAAGAGTATGAATTTCAATGGAACTAACTCTATTTGAAACTCACCATCCCTCTGTGAAGATTCAGGTTGAATCTTTCTCAGAGGGTGTATGAAATTCAAATGGAGCTGCCTAATGTTTCATTTGAAATTCATACTCCCCATGTGATTTCAAAGGCATCCACAGAGGTACATGTAGTGTGGATTTTAAATAGAATAGTGCAATGATGATTTAGACTTCAGATTGTATTTTGAATGTTTATGCATCTAGATCCCCACTTATAACTTTCATTTCATAATTCTAATAAGCCCCCCCACCCCAAATTGCACTTAGGCACCTGTGGGTGCTACTAATAACTAAAGTCATACGGTACATCAAATAGTTTTCTAATGACAAACAAAATAATAAAATCTTTATAAGACTAGTTCTTCATGATGCAGCATAATCAAAAATGGCGAATACAATGCATTCAGTTTATGATTTATCATGATGTGCAATTTGTACATTTTGCTTCGAGTCTGGATCTCCTTGCTGCTGCATACAAAATGACAAGTGATATGTTATGCATTTAACGGTTCATTTCAAAGTGTAATTGCTTTTACATGTATTAATGTTCAAAAATAACATGCATGAAGTCATTCAAATCATCATCCCAGCACAAACTCAAATGTCAATTTTGACTCCTTTTCAATTCTTGCATTTTCCCCTTCATCAATACCATTATTACAATCTCAAAATAGCTCCTATTTAAATACAGGGTGTCTGAAAGAATTATGCTGACGGAAAATTCACTTGAGTATTTTAATGTCCTGACCAAGCATAACTGAATAGTTTAGGTTATTGAGTAACACACACACACACACACCCCAACCACAGGTTTTTTAAATTTTCCCCTTCTTTCATTAATTAAAAACACTTTGAAAATGGTATCTTATTCTTAATCCACTCATCATGGTCTATTGTTCTTGTACACACCTTGCTGTGTCTTGTCTTTTACTGTCTTGTCTTGTCTCTCCCCCTTTATTCCTAATTTATATAAACCCCTTGGGTTAACTTGACCTCCCCTTTGTATTTTTTTCCCCTCACAAATATTTGATAATTCCCATTTTGTAACCAATTCTTCTAATTTTCTGAATTCATCATGATGCTCAATACGCTCAATAGTATATTCCTGTTATTAATTACTTTGGTACTACAATTTCATAAATATTATTTTAATTTGCGTCATAAATTATTTTATTTTATATAAATTAATCAATTTGAAATGAATTGAATTGAATTGAATTCCACAAGTTGAATAGAAAGAAAGTGCATTAAGAATTCATGCTACTCAGGACTTGCTGTGCCATTGCTGGTACAGATCTGTGGAACATATTCAAAATGAGGCATTATCGTTCTTCTATTTCAAGTAACTGAAGGCTTTAGCCCTTTTTGATTCAGGCTTTAAAATACAATTAAACAACGAGAATATCCAACAGTACAATACTTCAGACACCCTGTATACTCGACATCATCAAAATGGGTTATAAATATAGTATGCCTGCCTTCTGTCGTCTTTGCATCGCATGATTTGAATCTGTCGGTTTTTTATCACCCTTCTATCCTCGCTGTAGTGTTGTCACTTTTTTTTATGCCGAGTTGGTGAATTATTTGGCTCAGTGTGCCCATGAGGGACTTGTGCTCAATTGGTTTTTGCAGCCTGGGAGATAAAGTGCTGATTTGAGGGGAGGTGCTTAGTCTTTCAAGCAGACACAATGTAGGGGAATAATGCACAGGAAATAGAGGAGGCTTAAATAGATATCACCAACATTCATTTCTTATTTATTTCTAATTTGATTATTCTCTTTATCTTTTTAAGAGCATAACTGGCAAAAAAATGGCAAATAAACCATTATTTGTAGCCTCAAGTTGATGCTAGATCATTCAGGTACATGTATTTGTCTTTTTTTATTTGCCATGTATGACTGATTTTGTATCTTAGCATATCTGAGAGATCCTAAAACTGATCAGAATATCTGGATTTCATATAGAGTTTTCAAGACATTTTTTTCTGAATGTGTGAAATTAAATTTCCTGAAATCTTGTAAACATCTCTGTTTGTAATTGAAGCTAAACTGTTGGATTTATTTCATCCATTATAACAATTGTTTTTTCAAATTAGTTGCAAGCTGCTTCTTTTAATGGTATTCCAGTCAATCCTGCAGACAAACTTGAGAAAATGTTCTCAGTTCACATTCTAACATTTTCAGTCACATATCAAGAATGGATAAATAAAGTTGTTTGGCTTATAATTGTTCATAACATCATCTATGGGTGCAGCACTTACACCCGTGGGGGGTCACTCCCATTGTGGCCTGTACACCATCCGCGATAATCAACTTTTGAAAAGCACCCTAAACAAGGATTTAACCCTTGGCTAAAACAATACCCTAAACAGGTGTTTTCACACCCTAAACAAGGATTTTATTCCTTGCATCAAATTTCATAGCCTAAATTTCATTTCCGCGTATTAGCAATTGCAATTTTGCTGCCCTTTTTCCCAATATTTCATGTTTTTGACACCCTAAACGCGTTACGCGCGTATCGTGCTGCCCCACGAAAAACTACCCTTTTTACGCGTTTTCATTATCGCGGATGGTGTACAGGCCACAATGGGAGTGACCCCACCGGGCACTTACACTAGTTACATGTTGCGTAATGTGTGATCATTGGCACACGCTTGTGTGAATTTATGCAAGGGTTAGTTGAGACTCTATTGACATGTGTAGTAACAAAAACCAAATAATTTTCGCCAATTATAAGCCAAACAAACTAGCATTACAGAGTTCCAATAAATCACTGTGACCATAAAAATAAGACTCTTCACATGTTGCATTCCACAATAATACTGTAACTTCGGAGTCCAGAAATGATGAGAAATTTACAAAATGATTAAAGTTGTTTCATCAGTGTGTCCATGAGGGACTTGTGCTCAATTGTTTTTTGCAGCCTGGGAGATAAAATGCTGATTTGAGGGGAGGTGCTTAGTCTTTCAAGCAGACACAATGTAGGGGAATCACACACCGGGATCACACACAGGAAATAGAGGAGGCTTAAATAGATATCACCAACATTCATTTGTAATTTCATTATTCTTTATATATTTTTTCAGAGTTTAGAGGGGTGGTCAATAAGTTCGTAGAACATGGTACTTGAAAGTGGACTAGCTAAATTCTTTCTATCTCACTCTTGAACATGATCACTGCATACCTTAATGCACCTGTCACAATTTTTCTTGAAACTTTCTATGTCAACAAAATGGAGGTCTTCTGACTGCTCCATGAGCCACTCTTCAAACCTGATATTATGAAGGTAAGACTTAAAATTCTAAAATTGATTCCACTAACTAGAGGCCATGGCTGGATCACAATTGATTTAGTTAACTGACCCCTCTATCGTGAATGGCCACTTGACAAACTGAGAAAAGGGTGCAGGACACAATTTGAGAACAGCCCCCATTCCTACCACCAACCTTCTTCACTTGATGGCTTGGCTCAATTTTGCTATTAAAATTGTATGATATATACTTGTAATTACACAGCCGTGACGTTAGTCACGGCTGTGTCTTTTTTCTTACAGGTTCTTTCTTTCTTTCTTTCTTTCTTCTTCTTCTTCTTCTTCTTTCTTCTGTCAACCATTACATTTGCTCTAGCACTCACATGCTTACATCGATTTTGACCTAACTTGGTCACAATGATCATTGACCGTGCCCCTACATGTCACATGAAACTCGTGGGGTCAAAGGTCACACAGAGGTCATAAGGGGTCAAAAACGTGATTCTAACTAAAAATGCATCTTCTCCCACAGCTTACGTATGACAGCGGCCCCACTTGCACACACATGCATTGTTATTACCCAGTGTCTATGTGGTGTACTCAGATTTGGAGTCAAACGTCATTAAGCGGTCTCTTCAGGTATAAAACGAAAAACCTTCACACATTTTTATTAGCTAAGTAAAACATAGCACAGTAACGGTATGTTCACATATGATCTGCAGTCACCCAATGTATATGTGGTATTTTTTTTATTTGGGGTCAAAGCTCATTAAGGGGTCACTTCCTTTATAAAAAGAAATACCTTTAAAATGCATCTTCTTCCACAAATTATGTGGGACAGAGACGCCATTTGCACACATGCATTGTTATTACCCAGTGTATATGGGGTGTACACAGATTTGGGGTCAAAAGGTCATTAAGGGGTCACTTCGGTATAAAACGAAATACATTCAAAAATTTTATTAGCTAAGTAAAACATGGGACAGTAACGGTATGTTCACACATGATCTGCAGTCACCCAATGTATATGTGGTATTTTTTTTATTTGAGGTCAAATCCCATTAAGGGGTCACTTCCGTATAAAACGAAATACCTTTAAAATGCATCTTCTTCCACAGATTCTGTAGGACAGTGGCGCTACTTGTACACATGCATTGTTATTACCCAGTGTCTATGGGGTGTACACAGATTTGGGGTCAAAGGTCATTAAGGGGTCACTTCCGGTATAAAACGAAAAACTTTCAAAAATTTTATTTGCTAAGAAAAACATAGGACAGTAACAGTATGTTTACACATTAATTGTGGTTACCCAATTCATATGTGTTATTTTTTCATTTGGGGTCAAATGTCATTAAGGGGTCACTTCCGGTCTGAGACGAAAAACCTTCAAAATGCCCCTTCTGCCACAAGTAACATGGCAAAGTGATGCCACGTGCACACATGCGTTGACATTAGACAACGTCCATGGGCGTTTTCATATATTTTGGGGTCAAAGGTCATTAAGGGGTAACAACACGGCTGTGTTCGTGGTCTTAGACCACAGCTAAGTCTAGTTGTACTTTTATTTGGCAAATGAACTGTTATTAAGACTCCCTGAATCTCAGAAAACAGCGATGAAGACCATCCACTGGTGACCGAGTGACAAATATAGATTAAACTTGTCTCAGTCCTCATCAGGTGTAGACCTGATTATGTCAACTGGTATCAGCATGAAGATTATGGGACCCCCATGAAGAAGATGCCCTAGAATACCCAAATGTTAATAGATTTATGTTGGTTCTTTATTTATCATCAATGCCAGAACCTATATCATTAGTGGTAACGTCAGCAAGTCTTTTGGACCTTATATGATCTTCAAGGAATCTCATTCCACCCTTCTTAGAACCATTTTGTTGCTGCTGAATATCAAGGACATCATCACCATTTACTGCAACTGTACATTGTTAAATTTCATTTGAGTTTTTATCACCGTCAGGAGAAATTTCCATGATTATCCTGTGTTCACTTTTGGTAGTACCTGTGAATTCATTGAGGTAGGCTTATTCTGAAGAGTGTCCTGCCCATAAACAGTAATGCAAAAATCTAATATTTTGGCTTTAATGTTTTGAAGGAAAACTGAACTGAACTGAACAAGCACATCAAATGCTGCATTTCATTATAATGGGCCCTATTACAACTGTTGAGAAAACTACTAATTGATGCAAGTTGTTGAATTATTTGGCTCATGAATCATTTTACCCATGAGGGGCTTGTGCTAAATTGCTTTTTGCAGCCTCAGAGATAATTGCTGATTTGAGGGGAGGAGCTCATGCTTCCAAGCAGATGTAATGTTTGGGATGCACAAGAATTCATGCTAATATAAACAAGTACTCATTTCCTAATAGCTCATTTTTCTTAATTTAATTAAATACTAATAAAATGGTTATATTCTCCTGTTGGTATTGATTGGCAACAAGAGTAATGGACTCAGGTCATGACTCCAAAGTCCAAAATAATGAAATAAAAATTAAAAATCTGAATCAATAAAAACTGTGTGCTATCACCCTACAAATTGTTAATAAGACAAGGCCCAAATAAAAAAAAGTTTGCTTCATTAAGGGATTGGATAGCAAAGTTTGCACGGTATTTTTTGTGGGACATAAGAGAATATCAGACACCCCAAATTGCATTCTGAATATGAAGAATCTGATATCAATTAATTTTGATTTTTGAAATTTGTGATATCATATAATACAAATTTAATGGCAAATAATAAAAAATTGATGTTTTTTATAACAGTCCTCGAAGTAAATGTATTAATCTAATGATATGTACTTAAAGTGTATGTAGCTGAGAGGAAAAGCTGTCCATCATATGAAAATTTTGACCTTTCGTATTGAAGATATACTCCCCCCCCCAAAAAAAAAAACACCCAAAAAAAATTAGGTCTTTTGGGGAAAAAAATATTTGTTTATTTTTAAGATACAGGATGTATGGAAACAAAATGTCTCAAATTATTGTCAAATCAGTGCAGAGTAGGTTAGGCTAATAAAAATGAATCATACATTTCCCGTTGCCTGACCACATCCAATTTTCATTTTTGGCAAAATGTTGCATTATTTTGAATAACATGCACTTTTTCTATAAAAAGATTTAGAGTGTCTGTACCAAACTCAAAAGTGCCTCTTAAATCCATCAGATGGATTTGAACACAATTTAAAATTAACAGAGGTAGTGCAAGGGCTTAATTATGACATGATCAAGAGGAATGAGTCGGATGTCGCTAATATTGTTTTTGAGATATTGGCAAAAACAGTGTTCAAATTCTTTTATTTTATATTGTTTTCAGCCATTGATAAATTGCTCATAACTCAGTAACTAGATGTCCGATTTTGATGGAGTTTGCATCAAAATGTAGCATTCATAAACTGCCAGATGTTAAAAACTTCTAATTGAAAATTAGCGACATGTGACTCATTCCCCTTGATCATGTCACAATTATGAAGTATTCATTCCCTAATCATTTGTGATTTGGTTAGAGAGGACATTGTCTTAAATTACAAAAGTATGATAATTCTTGCAGACTGTTATAAAAACAATTCCACGTGATTTCTAACTGCTTTCAGATCTAATCAGAGAAGCATTTACTGTATTTGGCCCTCTATTGACGGCAACACAGATGTGAGATTTAATTCTTAATTCAATACTCATGATTGTGCATTGAATACCCGGAGGGGGGGGGGGGGTCCCTCCCATTGTGGCCTGTATACCATCCGCGATAATCAACTTTTGAAAAGCACCCTAAAGAAGGATTTAACCCTTGGCTAAAACGATACCTTAAACAGGTAAACGCACCTGTTTTCACACCCTAAACAGGGATTTTATTCCTTGCATCAAATTTCATACCCTAAATTTCATTTCCACATACCGTAAACGTTCGCCTAATGGCGCTTTTGGATTCTTAGAAATGTGAGAGCGCCATCCTTGTAAAATCTCAACAGCATTAAGGATACGTGTATGTTAAATTGAGCAACCTGGACATATAGCTTCAGAAAAAAATATCGTGACATGACCCAATACTTCTTAGTTGCTAGAGCAGCAGATGTTTTGGGGTTTCTTCAGGTATTCTTTCTCAAAGTGCCATTTGACTTAATTTGTAAATCGATTCATACGTTATACCTAACTCATTTTGGTAAACCTTTTTATAACATTGTAATTTCTTCATATTTTTTAATATTCTTCAGTTCAAAATTACACCCTTCTATTGTCTGACCCGTTAGCTCAGTCGGTAGAGGGTGCGCCTTGGATAGTGAATGGTACTTGTTGAATCTTGATTTCTGCTCCCACTTTTATGTGAAAAAGGGTCAAGAAATGTTTTTGGATTTTGTCCCCATGTTACGAATGAATATTGTGAAGTTTTTTTAATTTAATTTTAATTTTCTTATTTTTTTTTACATAAATGGGCACTGCGAACAAACGGCAACAAAAACCGCTGACAAAATTTGCTCCACCTGCTACCTATCAATGCGTGATATATTCCACTATATTTAACAGTTAAATGACCTTTGAAAAATAGAACGGCCTCAATGTTTCAAATTGTGTCTACATTACTTTATTAATTTATGCATTATAAATGATCAGCTATTTTTTCTTTTATTAAAAGGATCAAACCCAATACAAGTAGATCAGACCATTGATCATATAACTATCAGACCACGAAGTAGTTACGTAACTCCGTGATGGTATCGGAACCAAGCACTGTTTGTATGGCGATCATTTCGATCACGCTATTTTGGTATCCCTTTTTCTGTAGGCTACTGATTGTTTCGATCGTGGTTCATTACTTAGTAGCGTGATCCCGTTGACATAGTAACATTACGTAACTTCGATGCCGGGCTTCGATACTGAATAGTTGTTGAGTGCACATAATATGGAAAGCCATTGGGGTATTATGTGCCTTCCAAAGCGCCTTATAACATGTTCTTATATTTGTGTTGTGGAATCCTAGCCAGTATTCAATGATAGCTATAGAGGCCTTGCGTTTATCGATTGGCTCCAGACAAAGGATTTGAACCGGTGTTCTTCACCGTAATCATGGCGCAGTGCAGTCCATTCAATCAAATGTTGTCATCACCCCGGGTCATCAACCTATTTGATCGTAGTGCATTTTGTTATGTGTGTGAGACAAACTGTCGTGGTAGATGCAATCATGCTTTTGTTGAATGCATTTGAGTAGTCCGCCATATTTACGGGATGATACGTCATATGCACAGCCTCTATTCAGTTGGTTGTTGTATGATTTTGTTCGTTCACTCATTCAAATTTTATTTATAGCATTTGAAGACTGAGCCTATTATGATACATCCTCCGTGGAACAGTTTCAAACAAATATAGCTAGGGATTATTGGGGCAGAGGTTATCTTTTGAATCCTCTTAGAGAGCTATCATTTTTTTTCGGAAGGGGTCCCAAATTTACAAAAAGTCTCGTCAATAAAATTGCGCACCCCTATTTCGCAACAAAATTTTATGATCCCAAACCCCAAAATTGTATTGAAATCAGTCTTTTGAATAAAATAACACACTTTCTGTGGTCATCGTGTGACTCACTACATTTTGGTCATAAAACATTTTATGACCCCCTCCTATTATTCTTTCCAAGACTTTATGACCCCCCGTATATTTGGGACCCCCCCCTTTCGAATAAAATGATATACGTCTTATGACCACTGATGCATAGGCAAAGACACCCGCGCGAGTTGAAAGCCTTGTCGCACACTACAATTCGTCTCACACACATAACAAATGCTTATACAATCAAATAGGTTCATTACAACATTTGATTAAAATGAAACGATAAAAACAAAACATGAAAAAAGACACATAAAAGATAAAATAATAAAATTATATAAACAATGTTAAAGATAAAATAGAGAATAAAATTTCCTCAAATCAGAAAAAAAAACATTGACAGACATCATAATCTGTCAGAAATTACTGCATGAGATTCGAAAAAAAACATTGACAGACATCATAATCTGTCATTATCCTCGCACTATAGTCTAATGCTCTGCTCACTGGGCCACAACGTATCAGGTGAATGATTACCACATTATCATGAACAAGTTTGTTCGATCTTGTTCATAATTGTATGTGTCGATAGGTTTCACCCTTTAACTACACGTACCCTTAATGATCAGTGATAATAGTCGGCTTTTACAGGGATGGCGCTCTCTCATTTCCATGCACTCCATAGCGCCATTAGGCGAACGTTTACGGTATTAGCAATTGCAATTTTGCCACCCTTTTTTCCAATTTTTCATGTTTTTGACACCTTAAACATGATACGCGCGTATCGTGCCTACCCACAAAAAACTACCCTTTTTACGCGTTTTTATTATCACTGTTGTGTACAATTCCTGGGTACAATTCTGTATAGCACACAATAAATAATGGGTGGAACCCCCGACCTCGGGACACCGCAGTTTTATATCGGGGACACCGGAGTAATGGTGAAGTCAGATAAGTGTATGTAGTGTGATCAAGCAAAATCCGTCTGAAGATGGGCACATTCAATTTATCCCAAAAGCTCTGATTGCGTCATCATGCGGACACACATGCCAAGGTAGACCCTGTGGCAAGCAATCCCTGTATGCGTGTCTAGCACACGAGGTCCGTGGTTCATCCGCACCCGAGAAGTTTTCTGTTTCTTCTTTCTCTCTTTCCTTCCCCCTTCGGTTAGCCAATACAACACCTTGGACCTGTGCAACATGACATTTGACCTAATAATGAATAATGAAAACCGACCTCATTCTTTCCTTTATGTGTCCTTTATTATTTCAATTTGTTTGTAAACAAAATATGTGAGAAAAAAATCATGCTTAAATCATACTTGCCCATACAGCTTTGTATAATATTCAACCCAATAAGTGCCACTTTCTTTAATAAAAATTCCTTTAAAAGGAATAGGGCGGGCAAATGAAATATTGTCAAGAGAAATGAAAGAATGAGTAAGTCTTCACAATTAAAAACAGGGAAAATATGACACATCGATTTCCAATGGGGGAATAACACAAAACGTATAAACAAAGTTAAAAGAGTTTTTAACTTTATACGTTTATCGTTTGTTATTCCCCATTGGAGGTTGTGTCATATTTTCCCTGATTTTAATCTTATCTATTGCTTATCCTTTATGCTGGTCAGTTGGAACATATTTTCCCTGTTTTTATATTAACCCTTCACATCATATCAGAAGACGTTTTATGTTAACATTTTATATAAAACATTGTTATAAAACCTTTGTAGATAATAGTTATTTAAAACATTTTCGTAACCATACCTAGAGGTTTTTTTTATCATCAGATAGAAAGACTTCTGCTCATCTTCTCTGGTGAGACAACATCTTTCCATATCAAAGTTTAAAAATCTGTCATATCAATTTCCTCAATATGTTGTTTTGATACAACTTACGAGGGGAAAAGTTTGATTTTACAATATTTCGATATTATTTTTTAACTTTGTAAGTTTATTATGATTAACATAACTGTATTTCAAAGCGTCAAACTATATCATTATTTTGTCCCAACAAAAATACTCCAAGGAATTAAATATTCATTCATATGTTTATTTTATTCAACCTGGGCCATTTACTGGTGCACATGCATTCTAATAATTTGTCTATAATACCTTATCCCCAAGCATCAGCAAGCATAATTATTTGTCACAAGATTTGAAAAGTAAATAGCCTATGTACACACTGAACACAATGCACATACAAGCTGTATTTAAGTACATACAGAAGCTGTCAGTATAAAATGGGAGTATATATGACCTTCACGATGCTATTAATTTAGCCCAAAGATGAGGAAAACTAGCAAAACTGGTGAACTGGTACTGTTCAAATAAAAACATCTGCAAATCTTGCTGCAATTTCCAAATAGTATTTCTATTACTTAAATAATTATTTTTGTTATTTCTTTTATACAAACACATTACTGCCTATGACGACTTTATCGTATTACTTAAATCAAGTAATAATTACAAAACTCGCCGTAAACTATCACCTCTGTGGGTGTTTGGGATATAACCGGCACGAATATTTTCTCAACACTGCGGCATGTGAAAAAGTAGGTCAATAGTCAGAGAATATAGGGCGGGTGCGGCACGCCGCACCCACCCAAAAAGTGACAACTGTTTAAGCGCTCTTTTCAATGCACCTGTACAACTAAATCATATCTAAATAAAATTAACATCAAAACCTTCTTCGTTTAGATTATGAAGTGTTTGACCTCAGCTACACACATTCCCAATGTTGACTTTAATTTCATCATTTTAATGAGCACCCCTCCCAATTGATGGACTTAACTAACACCCAGGTGCTACAGTAATACATCCCGGTGGGTTCAGTCTTCACTGACGATGGGTACGTATGATGGTTCCAATTAGGGGTACTTTTCAAGAAATATCCGCGGAATTTTCGAGGACAAAATTGTTTGTGATTGTCCAAATTAGGGGTGTTTTGGAGCAAAATTGTCCTTGAAATGAAAAATAGGGTGTATTTCTAAGACTTTCGTCCGCGTTTTACCGCTACAGTTTTCGTTTTTTGTATTTTTTCTGTACGTTTTTTAGTAGTTCCACACAAAAATTGAAAATTGAAAAAAAATTGTCCTCATTTTCCCGTGAAATAGGGGGCAAAATTCAAAAGCATCCTTGAAATGGTAAAAATTGGGGTATTTTTTCGGAAAAAATGTCCTCGATTCCCTGTGATAAGGGGGTGAAATGAAAATGCATCCTCAAAATGATCAAAATAGGGGGCATATTTGGGGGCAAATTTTCCTTGATTTCGTGCAAAATAGGGGGTAAAATTGTGCAAATGTCCTCGATTCCCCACAAAATAGGGGGTCATTTTCAAATCCTGGAACGGTCATACGTCCTAGCTTCAAATACAAACTGAACCCACGGGTAATACATACATTGTACAGTCATGCTAACAACAGACAGCATGTCTCTAGCATACTTGGCTGTGATGATACTATATTTGAAATAAATTTTCACCTGTTTCCTGCGGTTTTGCTCATTCATTACTTTAACCCTATAATGTGACACAAAGATGACACATTAAATAATATAATGTTTATAGATATTGATTAACATCAGTATTATTATTCAAACCATTCTTGTTTGATTATGTGTAAATTTTCAACAACAAAAACATGTCAGGAAAAAATACACAGGCAGGCGGTATTTAATACCCATAAAAGAATATGTAAAAAGAGATTTACAACTCATTTTGCATGCTAATCATATTCCATATTAAAGTGTATGATAAATGTTGCGTAGGATGCGTTATTACCAGGGCAGTCATTAATCTAGATATCATTTATGATTCATATTAATATTACTAATTGCACACAGCTTAGTCTATGTCAAGATGCCTCCATATGACTTCACAAGGTAATAGCAGGTGATTTATTGCTGATACATAATGAATGATACTTGCTATCATTAAGGGATGCAGAGGGTGCTTGTCAGGGTATAATGACTTTAAGATTTTTTTTAATATATTATTTGCAAGAGATTTTTGAAAGGTCAAAGAAATAGCAATTTATTTATTCTGACATTGTGACACATAATAGATGAGACACTATGGTTTTCTTTTAAGGGGATACAGGTGCCTGTTATGTTTTGAGAGGCTTAAAGATTTTTATGTTCACAGTAGCAAGAGTGAATATAAGACAAAAAGCATGTGATTTATTTCAGACACATAATGAATGGCACTTGCTATATAATTATGTTTAAATACACTATAACTGTCAATGATACATATATACCAGAAAATAAAGAAAAGCATCAAAAATCTTTTTTGTAAGGAGAGTACAAAATATATAAGTATATGCAGGTGTGCTAAAATACTCTTTAGTTATTCAGTCATTAACTTATAAAATAATATACTCAAGTAGACATGAAGATATATTCTATATTCTGTACAAAATTGATTGCCTAACTGCTACCAAAATTGATTGATCAATGAGCATAAATAGGGCACTCTGATCATATAGGTCAGACAATTAATTCTCCCCACACTGCAGACGACAAGTGCCAAATTTTCTTTTAAAATATTTCAGAATTGAGCATTTGCATGACCATATTTGGAATCGGCATGAAAAATGCATTAAAATGAGCACAAACAAACTCAGTGATGGTTCAGTGGTTCTTGAGATAGCTCTTGTTTTAAGAAAATATTTTAGACCTTGGAACTTTTTATGTTGAAGCCTATGGCCAGTTTGCAAAGCATTAAACAGGTCAAAGAATTCCTAACTGTTAGTGTCTGTTGATCTATCACAGCATATATCACACCACAGAATTGGTACAACTTATCTGGTGAAAAAATAACAATAGTAGTGTTTTCATTCACAGAACAACACCTGGTTGATCTAAATAAAACAAAACAAAAAGAAATTGGGAAAAAGGGCTGATGTAGCAGCTGTGCTTTAGGGATGGTTTTCTCAACATCTAACCATAAAAAAATGTTACAATTCTGAAATTTGAGGCATATTTTTTGGTTAAACTTCACTACAACAGCGTTCAAGCTTTGACTTACATTTGGCGGACAAATGTGTGAAAAAATTATTTAGGGGTGAAAACAATCAAAATTCTTGATTGTTTATATGTTTCCAAGGGTAAAATATCATCTAGTTTTGGCACTTAAAACTCCCCATTTTTTATATTTTTTGAGAATAATCATTTTTTTCAGATTTTGGCTGAAAATGGCTGTTTTGGGTGACAAAATTTTTGACTTGCTAATTTCCTGTGAGTGTATGCACATGAACACTATCAAATAGTGCTTAATTTTCTATGCTAATTGTGTAACAAGGGTTATTAAAAGCATTGAATGGGATCCCTTCAAAAGTTCGGGTGACAATTGATTTAAAAAAAAAGTATAATATTCGCCTCATTTTCGATTTGAAAAGGCCATATCTCCATAATGGTGTAAGCTATAGGATGTTTTTTAAAAGTGTCTTTTTTTTTTTTTTTTCAATAGCTAAATGGTGATATAACAAATAAGTAAGCTAGATTTACAGAAAAGAAAATAACTTGCAATATGCTACCCCCACATGAATTTTGAGGACGTGAAAAAAGTAATGGATTTTGTTAAAAAAATAAGTCCTTCAAAACTGGGAGGTGTAAGGCTAAACAAAGAACATGTTGCTCTTTCCAATATCTTTCTCTAGATCAACATGTTTTTGTTTAGCCCTAAGTATCTCCATTTTGAAGGACTTATTTTTTAAACAGCAATATTTTGCTCAAATTTGAGGATTTTGGGCAGAAATATGCCTGTACAGTGCTATGGGGAAAATGTTCAAGTTGATAATTATGCATTTTTTTATGTCAGATTCAGTTTCTACACAAAATTTCACCCTAGAAAATGTTCCTTTATGTAGGATATCTTTCCACCATTCTGTCTGCCAAACGTAAGTCAAAGCCTGAACGCTGTCCTACATAGAACTTGTGTGCTGTTTGATTGGCAGGATTGATTAGTTGTAATGTACACTACCAAACATCATGTTTCACTTATTACGTACCAAAATTATGATACAGGGTAGAAAATATCGCAAAATGGTGATTTAATGCACTAGGGACAAATTACGGCGTATCGTCATCCTATATCAACATACAGATGTTATGAGTCTTACTCATTTACTCACTTATTTTTTGCCTATTATAAGCCAAACAAACTTTAACAAGCAGTTGAGAGGTTTCTTGATTTTACTTGAATATCCTGTGAGTTTACCCATATTTTATGTAAATGTTCCCGCATACATAAATTCACAATAGATAGTTGACTGTTACCATACCATAGTCAAAAGACTGCAACTATGACTCAGTCACCTATAATAGCTGACTAAACAAATTTTGCAAGGGGCCATGGAAGGCCGACGATGAAGAGGACGTCCACCAACATCTTGGACAAATGATGTGAAGCTGGTTTCTAACCAAGGAATGCAAGGTGCAACACACTTGGCATCAGATCGAGTGAGATGGCGTACTCTTGTGAAGACCACAGCAGCGCTACACAGCGCCACCTGACAGAGAGAGAGAGAGAATAGCTGACTATGTCATGCAACCCTAATGCAGACAGGTGCCATCATCCTATAGGACTCATTTCTAGGTCAGGCATCATCTTAGCAACTAAATGCTACACATCACATATTGAGACTGTGGCACCACTGGAAAGCTGATCACATTTTTGCTTCTCACTCTTGTAATCTTATATACATGTACACCTGAAATATGATGTAATTTATATGGAGATGATTATAGTACTGTGTGTATCAGGGATATAAATGAATTTGATATTTATATAAATCTCCCAAATCTAGAAGTAAAAACCCTGTAATAGTATTAAACTGTAATGGTTGAGAAACCTCAGTTACAGAATTTTAATGAAACTCTTACAAATCAACTATGGAAAAATATGCACAAATGGCAAATATGGGGCAATTATGATCCATCACAACGAAATTACGGCAGTGGTTGCAAACCCGCATTTAAAGACGATATTATGGAAAATTTGTATTTACGGTATTAACTATTGTGTTTGCTTCTTGCCTCTTGTTTTTTTCCCTGTATATCTTTGTCCAGTAAATTTTCATTATTTTCTTGTAATTTTTGTTTGGTTTGTTGTGAGGGATGCTCCTTGTATAATGTTTTCACTTTTGAGCAAACCACTACATACTATTCGCATGTCTCTGAAAATAAAAATGATTTTAGAGCAAAAACTAAGTTCTGTAACTTGGATTAAAAAATCTAAATTGGCATGTACGAAGACAACTGCTGTGTTTTGATGTAATAATAACAGTGCTAATAATAAATCACTTGAATGTAATATTCATCGTTCAATCATTTATCATAATTATACCCAGAATAAGATTAAATACAATTTTGAAAGATTATTATATGATTATGAGAATATGTATTTTTATGAACAGTAGATATGAATTGGAGAGAAAAGGAAAGAAAATTGTGTGGGGGAAAATATACAGTCAAACATAGAGGGCAGTATCCTCTGTGCTTCCCATCTGATTTTAACCTGGCTGTGTTACATGTTGTAGCAGATCCTCATCTATTTTATCATTTAACATTACAAACATCTCTCAGCACTACTGGTATTTTTTTTATTCGAATTGTTTTTTCATTTCAAAGCTCATTTAGGCATAAACAGCAGTCATCAATTTAGGTAACTTTGAGGAATTGGTGCTAATTAACCTCCCACTTGAAGATCTGAAAATCTTGGTTTGATGCTACTGTAATGGTACAGTATTCCAAATGCCTGCAGACTATGGGAGAAATAATCTTCTGTGGGAGACCAAGTTGTATCTTTGGATTTTCACATCAAGGTCATGCGATCTGATAGAGCACAGATACTAGAAGGCAAGGATCAACTGTATCAGATTTGCTCTGTAGTAGTATGGCAACTCACTACCTCCATAGATGATGTCTTGACACACATGTCCAAGTAGCATCAAAACATTAGGACTGCTATCACCTTCACTTGCAGTTATCTGTTTCAAAGACGTTTCAACTTGCAAATAACTTGAGCATTAATTGGTAAAATCCAAGCTGCAAGTACCCTACTCTTTTCAAAACTGACTGCGAGCTATACATACAGGTATGCCTATCTGTACACTTACATTTATAGACATTTAGGGCCCCATTTACTATGGAAACCACTGTGCTTTAATACAAATATTACACAACTCAAGAGAAAACATAGCAAACAAATGAGTTGTTAAAAATTTCTTGAAGTGAGATGTTGTTTTCTGATGTCCAAGGAAGTGAGTTCCATGCTTTAGCTGCTGTGATGTAGAACATCCTGTAACCAGTTAATGTTACTGAATTTGGGCATGGCAAGGCATCTTTGTACAGTTTGATATGTAATGAGGACTTTGGTCTTGCAAGGATTTGTAGAAGAGTATCTTGAATAGCACTTTTTGTCTAACCGGAAGCCAGTATAAGATGTTAAGAAGTGAGGTAAGTAGGTAACATTTCAACCTGGCGGTCTCTGGAAAATAGTAGGCCCATGGTCTCCAGTTCACCTCGGAGACCAATAGATTCCACAGATCCCTCATGAGCAGCAAATATTTATATTATTAGCTTATGTCGCACATTCCAACCTGGTCAATTGGGACCAAAGGTGGCAAATTTATAATTGAGATAAAGGCAAAAATATGGAGTAAAAATAAAATACATTACAAAATAGACATCACAAAACTTCAGAACTTTAGAACCAAGTATGCTTAGACTTCTGGTGTTTTCAGTATATGATAGCCTAATAGTTGCATAAGGTACTAAATTATATAGTAACTCAATTTTCAAAAATGCCTCCTTTGGCCCCCATGGAGCAGATTGTGTCACATAATAATTATATAGTACTTAATTAAATGTCTGGCAATTACAACATTCAAAGAACAAAGAAATTACTACATTCCCTAGGCCTCAAGGAAGAACAGATGACTAATTGTGTTTTCAACTGATTGAGTGTCCCAGGTTAAAGGAGAAATAAAACAAAGAAACAAACAAAACAAACACTTAAAAGGATATGTATTGTATGGTCTGAGAGGACAACAACATGCTACACTTCAATAGTGGGCTTAACAAAGACCAGTAATGTCTTCCCTACTCCATTGTCATAGCACATGAACAGTTGACCACATTAATGATAGTCACATGAGCATGAAGTAATCCATTATGCCTAGAAGCTAATGGACGCTAGCCGCAGGCTATGCAACATTTCAACTTCAATGTTAGTTTGGTTTCTCTTTTTCTCACCAATTATCATTTTTATATTCAAGGTTGAGTTTGTAAATTTGAATGCACTTGGTGTTGTTACCTATTGGAAACAATGAAGATTTGCACATGCTGATAGTGAGGGAAGTCAAAAATTGTTAACACTATTAAAATGCTAAACCACAACAACAACACACCCCATTTGGCTTACCATGAGGAGGAATAAATTGGAGCATGTATAAATTGAAACATCACAAATACATAAAATTGGGTTTGGGAAAACAGAAAAGAAGAAAAAAAAGTAGAATTTGTTTTCATCTTACCTGTTCTTGATGATCCAACTGTTGTTGTGTTAGTCTTCTTTCAAGTTGTTTCATATGTCCCTGCTGTTTATCTACATCTTGATGAAGACTCTGTAATAATGATGGTATTATTTAATTCATTTAGTGCAAGACAGCTAGGTTACATGCACATATGGATATGTTGTAATGGATCTCTAATAGTAAAATAAAATGTGAACTACTACAACCCACCCCTTTGTAAACCCAGACCCGACCTATTTTTCACTTAAAACAATAATGTGCGATTTGCATTAAAAATAGATTTTTATTTTTCCCAAATATTGTTAGTTTTCATTATCAGTTATGTAAACAGTGCACGCAACATGATATAACACATTTTAGTGCTTATTTTCTCATCAACTTCTTTCATGTCAGCTTCCACTAAACAATTGTTAATAGTGGACTGTATTGTTTGCTTTGATCGTAAAAGAGACAAAATAAACAACAACAAACACAACGCTAATTGAAAGCCAATCTTTTGATGATCATTTGATCACGTTATCAAAGACCTTGCTTTGGAGCAACAACTTTCAACGGGGGTGCTGTCAAACTGAACAGAGTTGAATACTTGCTGCCAGTTTTGGATTCCCATCACAAAAGTCTCTCCACTTACTGACCTTGTTTCATATTAGAATTAATCTGTGTGCGCTTTGTGTTTGTGTGCACATAGGGGTTCACCTGTGAGTGCATTTGGGTAAGGTAAAATATTCACCTTGAGATAAGCTGCATGTTCTTCCCGTAAGACATCTTTCTCATTCTCAATCCGTGATATTCTTGCCTCTACTTCTTGTTGTAATCTTTGTCTAGAACTGGCAAAAAATAGTAAAAGTCATCAGGGTAATCTAAACTCCTCAAAAAAGTTTGGAAACTTTACAAAAGGGCTATATATCAGAAATATTTGAAATCTAATTCCATATTGTTTCATATCAAAACAAACATTGTTCTTTCCTGTCAAAAATGACACCAAATTTATGACCATAACTTATCAAAATGTGCCAAATCTTCCATTGTTTGTGCCATTTGCACCAGTATACATTAGTATTAATAATAATAATAATGATAAGGACTATAATAATAACAACCACAAAAGCATTGTCAATTTGTGAATGGATTTGACCCGGTTTATATTAAGCAAAAGTTGGATTCACATGTTGAATAAGGTTATTGTCATGTGCACAAACAGAACAACTTTTGATTCTGTACCTTCTATTGATTTTAGTTTCATAACTTGGTTAATACTGAATCATTTGCAATTTTAAATCAAAGAAACATCCTTGTGGTCATTATACTCACCGTGATTTTCTAAATCAACCCTCACTTTGGCTATAAAATCATAATTTATGAACTGTTACCTTATCCATTGTGCTGACTGTATGATGTTTGTATTACCTTCATGTAGGCGTACTCAGCGTTAGCTTAGTATCAACAGAGGATTATACAGCTTATGGAATAAAGCCGTCCAATTTCTCACAAAAGTCTTGACAATAGGCTATTGTGTCTGCATGAAGGATAAACCATGATATCTTACCTATCTGTCTGTTCTTTTAATGCACTTATTTTGTCCTGTAAATTCCTGACAGTCTGTGAAAGGTAAACAAATAAAATAAGCAGGACATTAAATACACTCAAATCGGGTACCGGGGGAATAGTTTAATTAATGTTAATGGTAAATATTTGTTTGGAAGGAATATCATGTTTTGAATAATGAAAAAAAAAAACACATTTTGACGTTACCATTATGTTGGTGGCTCTTTTTTCCCCCTTCATTAAGGCCTACACTAAGACGGCGTGTTACTAAGATAGATAAATATAATAATTACCTCATTTGATTTTTCTAGCCTTTGAGTGTACTCCTTTTCTATTCCTTTTAATCTATCATTAGTCTGAAAGAAAAAAAACATTGTTTTTTTTAAGGTGATTTTCACAATTCACAATTCCTTCATGCAAACTAAAATTATGGGGTTCGCAATTAAGGTGGCCCCCACAACAACGGTTTATAAATAACAAAGGTTTGTAAAATACAAGGAATATGCAAATGAAGTCATTAATATTAATAAATATGGAAATAACATAGCACAAACTATTGTTTGTGCTACCAACGATATAGTGGATGTGTGATTTGTGATTTTGTTTTGCTCCCGTTTTTGACTGAAAAAGTGAAGAAAGAAGAGGAATCCAAAACGGTTTGATGGTAGTAATAAGGTCTCATTTAAGCCTAAAACCCCATTATCTTATATCATAATGCCAAATACTAGAGGTAAATCTGTCAGTGAGGATGGTACCGGATTGAAAAAGCTAAAAGCCATTGACAAAAATCAAAATGGCGACGACGCTGGTGATGATTTAAGCAAACTCAGAGGTGCAAAAGGAGGTAATGTAGATACACCAAGTTCATTAAACGATCAAAATGACTCTGCCGAGTGTACATTATGTGCCGAAGAGATCACAGTAAGTGTGGTAAGAAGTCAGACATGGCAACTGGAAGGTCAAGACTATTGAAAGTAACTTTAAATAACATAAATGACAAAAAGAAAATGTTATCAAATGCCAAGAAACTTCACAGTAGTAAAGACGATACTCTATCCTTCATTTACGTCACACCTGATATGACACCAAAGGAACGTGAAGAGAACAGAAAGTTGAGAGACGATCTTAAGGAAAGACGACGCAATGGTGAGGATGTTGTAATACGTGGAGGAAAAATAGTACCGTCAACAAGTACTACAAGTAGCTCCTTTCGTGGCAACAAAAAAGGAGCCAGGCTCAAAGAATGGTAATTACAAAGATACAGACTTTTTACTAGCACCGCACCATGCACCACAAGTATCATAGACCTGCCTATGTCAGAAGATATTGCTGCAAGGAGAGCAAGTTTTTATCCACCTGAGTTCCAGCCAGTGTCAGATGACAGAAGAGCAGAAGGGACCAGTGGAGAAGTGAGTTTAAACCAGAACTTTCCGGTAAGGGGCGATGTGCAGACTGACCAACCCCTGGAAGTTCCGGGTACTAGTGACAATGATATGATGACAAGGCAGGCAAAAGTTAAGCCAAATCCTTCAAAGGAGAAAGAGAAAACCTTGTATATAAAACCTGCACCCAAGCACAACAGCACAGGTACAGGAAGTACTGTACAAGAAGTACATGAAGTAAGTGATACTTCAAAGATTATGAAACTAAAGATAAGTGATATTGAAATAGACAATAAAGAATCAGAACCAGATGAGAAGTTTAGCGCTACCCAGAAAGATGGTCCTACCTTAAGAAATGATGGTTCGACTTGCAGAAATACAGGTAGTAGCAATCCTAGTTCTCTGAAATGCTTTTACACAAACGCCAGCTGTATTATGAATAAGCGGAGTGAACTACTAGTGCACATAGACAGACTTGATCCTGATGTCATCGGCATTGCAGAATCATGGTGTGGCGACTCTGTACTAGATGGAGAAGTAAATTTAAGTGGGTACAATCTTTTCAGAGAGGACAAGCCTACAACAGCAAAAGGAGGAGGCCTACTAATGTATTTCCGTGACAATCTGCAAGTCTCAGAATGTCATGAAGTAGTCAGCAACAACTTTGAATCATCACTATGGTGTGATGTGAAGTTAAGTAACAGTGAAGTTCTACTTGTTGGACTTTGTTATCGTAGCCCAAACAGTACAGACACAAATAATGAGAAATTACTTGATCAACTGAAGAGTATTGATAATATGAGAAGAAGCCACATCCTTGTTTTCGGCGATTTTAACTTCAAAGAAATCAAGTGGACAGAAGGCTTTTGGAAGCGAGTGACACACATCCAGCAAGTGTATTCTACGATGTTACTCAAGATCTTTATTGGATTCAGCATGTTACCAAACCAACCAGATATAGAGAGGGCAAAGACCATCGTTGCTTGACCTTGTTTTTACAAACGAAGAACCAATGATTGATGGGGAACTAGAGGAAATACCCCCCATAGGGAAAAGCGATCATGTCGGTTTATTTTGGAATTTTACATGCCATGTTGACATAGAGACTCTGCAGGATGACAATGAGTCAAAGCCAAATTTAAACAAAGCAAACTATAATGATATGAGAGCCGACTTCAGTTCTATCAAGTGGAATGAAGAAATGGACATTCTTGACAGTGAAGGTGCATGGCAACTGTTGAAACACACAAGTATCAGAGTGTGACTGATAAACATGTGCCAAAGAAGAAGCCTGCAAAGAAAAACAAACCACGATGGATGAAATCTGGAGTCAAAAGAGCTGTCAAAAAGAAGTATGAACTCTATAAAAGATACAAGAGAACGCAAAATGATAGTGATTTTGCAGATTATAAGAAGCAAAACAACAAGACCAGACAAATAGTCAGGAAAGCACAAGCAGACTATGAAAAAGAACTCATGAAGGAGTTCAAGACGAAACCGAAAAAGTTCTATAGTTACGTTAGAGAGAAACAAAAGGTGAAA
Source organism: Amphiura filiformis (assembly GCF_039555335.1). Lineage (NCBI taxonomy): Eukaryota > Metazoa > Echinodermata > Ophiuroidea > Amphilepidida > Amphiuridae > Amphiura > Amphiura filiformis. Next base: position 40,779,093 of record NC_092638.1, on the reverse strand, counting down.
GTTGGAGTAACACAGCTTGAAAAAGGAGATGGGACAAGAACAAACAACGACACAGAGGCAGCTGAAGTACTGAGTTCCTTCTTTCAATCAGTGTACACTAAAGAACCAGATGGAGAGATACCAATTCTACCAAGTGTTATTGAGGATGAACTGAGTGATTTTGATTTTAGTATAGAAGATGTTGAAGAGAAATTGAATAAGCTTAAGGGTGATAAATGCCCGGGACCAGATAAATTTCATCCAAGAATTATGCAAGAGTGTAGCAGAGAATTAGCAACTCCTTTGTACCTCATCTTCAGGAAAACACTTGACACAGGAATTTTGCCAGCAGCCTGGAAAACAGCAAGGGTTGCACCCATCTTCAAAAGGGATCGAGAACAAAACCTGGCAATTACAGACCTGTGAGTTTAACTTGCATCCCTTGCAAGGTCATGGAATCGATCATCAAAGACAAGATTCAAAAGCATCTTGATGAACACAGTGCACTTTCAGAAAAACAACATGGCTTCTCAAAGGGGAAATCGTGCCTTACAAATTTATTGGAGACTCTGGAAGACATAACAGACAACCTTGATAGAGGAAATGGAGTAGACGTTGTTTTTCTTGATTATCAGAAGGCCTTTGATTCGGTGCCACACAAGAGACTTTTGAGTAAACTGAGTCAGAGGAAATATACTGAATTGGATCCAAGGCTTTCTCAGTGGGAGATCACAGTATGTAGCTGTAAGGAAAGGCAAGTCAGCAGAAGCAGAAGTTACAAGTGGAGTTCCGCAAGGATCCGTGCTAGGGCCACTCCTTTTCATAGTATACATAAATGACCTTCCTGAAGTTATTGAATCAGAGGCGCAGATGTTTGCGGATGATACCAAGGTATTTAGTAGTGTGAACTCAAATGATGATGTACAAGCGATGCAGAAAGACATAGACAACCTCCTTGAATGGTCTAGAACATGGCTCCTGAAATTTAACACAGCAAAGTGTAAGGTGATGCATATGGGATACAATAACCCCTGGGCCTCATGGAAGAACAGAGGATACCTTAAAACATCCACTGAATGAGTAACCCAGGCAAAAGAAGAAATAAAACAAACAAACAAAAACCCAGGTGGAAGCTACAAGATGAATGGGTCAGCACTTGAAGAAATTGAGAGTGAAAAGGATTTGGGAGTGTACATCACGAATGACTGCAAGCCCAGCACCCAATGTTCAAAAGCAGCTCAGAAAGCCATGAATTCTCTCCGAGTGATTAAAAGGACATTCAAGCACTTTGACCAAGATGCCTTCCAGATTCTTTATAGATCATACATACGGCCTCATCTTGAATATTGTGTTCCAGTATGGAATCCAGGATTGAAAAAAGATATTACTACTCTCGAAAAAGTGCAAAGAAGAGCCACCAAATTAGTTCCAGAACTGAAAGATCTTCAATATGAAGAGAGATTAGAGGCACTGGGTCTATTTACACTGGAGACGAGAAGATTGCGCGGTGACCTGATAGAGGTGTACAAAATCATGAATGGGTTAGAGAAGGTAAATGCAGACAAGTTTTTTCAATTGGTGGATGAAAGCAGCAGCACAAGAGGACACAACAAGAAGATCTTTAAACCCAGATTGCATAAAGGTCTTCGCTGCAGAAAGGATTTCTTCACGCAAAGAGTCATTGAAGAATGGAATAACCTGCCTCAGCAAGTTATTAACGCACTGACAGTTACCTCATTCAAACATGAACTCCAGAACTATTGGCAAAGATATGGGGATATAAAGGCGAGTGCCTAAACACTACCCATCAATTCCGTAAGTCCGTAAGTACAAGAGGTGATCATACGCTATCATCTCTACGAGTTGGAAGTTAATCGGTGATTGCATGTTGGCTGCAGAGTGGATTAATTAATGGAATTTCAGGCAAAATATACAAATAAGCTCATTAATATTCATAAATATGCAAATAATGACACACAAAAAAGCGCAATGATTTATAGTGCACTACGCACAGGCATAACGCCTAGACGTTGATCCACAAGCCTCAGCACACTTTACTGTAACCTTTACCCATAAAAGTTTGAAGTTGGTCGGTTACTGCGTGTAAGCTGCAGAATGAATTACTCAAATTTCAGGCAAAATATGCAAAAAAGCTCATTAATATTGATAAATAAGTTATTTGGTTATTGCAGGTAGGCTGCAAAGTGGAGTAATGCTTTTGCTTCCGACCGCCCACCCAACCACCCCCTTGACCGCTCATCCGACCAACCATCTAACCCATAACATAAGCCTCACATAACACATTGTTGAGGGGTCAAAAATGAAGAAAAGACATATCAACATAATCAGACATTCAAATTTAATTCAACAAATAAGTTGGATTGTGCTAAAAATTGATTTCAAACATGAAACAACCCATACCTGTTGTAATGTTCTTTCCATTTCTGCACCGTGTTCTTTCTGTAATCTTAATTTAGTTTGTTCCATTTCTGATTGAAGTTGTGATACCTGAATACAAGGAACAAAGTTGATCTTGGTATTACTGCATATTGTCAACATGCTTCCTTTTTGTATATTGGTAGGTAATCAGCAAATCTTGAAGAGCAATCTGACTTTTTTGTTCATGAATATTTGCTACACATTGTATAAATGCAAAATTTTAATCTTAAAAACCTTCTTTCAAAATCTGTCAAAAAAGGAGTTAAATTGATCAGTCTCTGCTCCTTTTTATATATCTTCACCTATTTATATATAATAATTACAGAGACAAGGAAAACAATCTCTCAGAGCTGGCTCAAAGGGAAACACTATTATGACAAGCATCCCTCACAACCAACCAAAACAATAAAAGTATGATATGAAAAAGACTGCCAAGTGCCATAAGATCACACAAGAGACAAAAGCATGATACACAAGTATATAGGTGTTTTGATCTCATCTAATTGTCTTTTTTTAAATATATAATGAGCTATTCCAGCTGAAATCCATACATCCCTATGGAAGACATGACCTTAATCTCCCACACAGGGGGTGCAGATTTCAAATGGAGTCACTCATTCAGGTAACCTCATTTGAAATTCACTCCATGTGTGGAAGATTAAGGTCAAGTCTTCCATAGGGGTGTATAGATTTCAACTGGAATACTGTATTTAGATCTTGTTCACAAAAAATCACAACTTAGTTGATATTATTTAGCTTACCATTGTTTGATACTCCCTGTTGGCTTTCTGTTTTTCTTCTTCTCTCAAGAGACCAAGTTCTACCAGTTGTTGTTTTCTTAATGAGTTTCCTTGTATTAATTCCTCCCTCAAATCTCGCACTTGGTGCTCCAGCTCTGACATTGCCTTCAAGATTAAAAAAAAAAAAAAGTCAATTGTAATGTGGGAATATCAAATTGTGCATATTGACTCGAAATTGTACATGTGCAAAGTGTGTTGAGGAAGCCAAAGAGACTATAAACTATCAAAAAATTGTCACAAACCACTCACTGAAGTATTCTGCACCATCTTTGAGTCACTTCCAGTGATGCTGGTTGCTGGGCCTCGAACCCAAGATGAGCATGCACTGCTAGTGTACACACCAAAAGAGGACATCCCCATCTGGTCCATGACACTTACACATCCGTGACAATATTACATCATAATTTAAAATGATTACTGGCTTTTTTAGCACAAAGTTAGTTTCAAACCAAATTGTTTCAAAAAGAAGTCCTTGGTCATACAAATTATTTGTGGAATCTGAAAAGAAATGGACCCAACAACTTGGAAATAAATCTCTTGCTCCGACATAGACTTTACATATTGTCTTCTAGAGGATGCAAATGCCATACCTTTGCATCTTTTTCCTGTTGTTCTTGACTCTGTCTCTCAGTTAATTCCAGCCTATAATGTAACTGTTCTGTTTTGTCTTCTATTGCTTGACTATGTTCCATCTGTAAGGATTCCTTCTCTGCTCGTTGGTACTGCAGCAACTTGTTCTTCTCCTGCTCATGAGCTCTCTGTATGTCAGTTATCTAGGATTGCAAATTGGAATTTTGGTGATGATAACATCAAAGTAACACTAACTAGAGTCTAGACAGACAAGACATGGTGTGTTACTGCATTCACATTGCGTTGTGTTAAATCTACTGTAAAATTCTGTAATTTCTGCTGCAATGCCTGTTTTAATGTTTTCGAATGTTGCATGATGTTATGGATAGATGCATCACCAACTAAAACATTGATTCTTAAGGTTACACAAAGAAACGTATAAAAAACGTATAAAAGACTTATAAAGTTGTTCTCTAAAACAGAGTTTTCTCAGTAATTAAATATCATAGCGAGTGAAATGTTGGTGCATTGGATGTAGCTTAACATTATTTTTGTGTGTTTATACAAATTTTAGAATAAATTTGAAAATCCTTCGTTTAAATCCTTTTAAAATAAAAACGTGTTCCATGTCATTTTTATCGAATGTGCGCCCCGTATAAAACCATGCCGAGTGATTGTTTTCTTCTTTTTTGTATTGTATTACAAATCGATCAAAGAAATAATGTTGCTATTTAACAGTACCGATTTAATTTTAAAAGCCTGATTTTGGGGAACATTTTCGAGAATCTTGCATGAGAAAAAACTGTTTTGTTACATTATCGATATCTTGATAGTAGAACATTAATTGACATCTAACTACCTACATTATTTCTCAACTGTCTGTCGATTACTCTACCATTTGATTTTCATTCCAAATTTAAGCTACTTTTGCAAAAAACAAGTTTTTTCGTCATCGATGCGTCCAACTTTGCAGGGGCAATGCGCTTGTTTATCATAACAGCCTGTATGCACTATTGCATATTATAGTCAGTTTGAGACCATCGATTTTCATAAGCCCCTCCGTGGCGCAATCGATTAGCGCGCTGGACTCGTACTCTTCTCGACTATGTAATAGTTTTGAGCTGGACAACTATAGTACGGGTTCGAGTCCCGGTGTGGTCCAATTCTATTATTTTCTATTTTTTTCTTAATTTTTTCTTTTTCTGTCTGCTTTCTTGTTCGTTTCTTTCTTTCTGACTGCCGTGATTGATTGTTTTTGCCGTTTTTTTATTATTATTATATAATTCTGGAATAGGCCTATATACTAGTCTAAATAGGCGTGGCCTATATAAGCCTATGAATATTTTTTACAAATTAGATATTGTTGTTGTAGTTATTGTTGTATATATTGCATAATCAGGGTAGGCCTACTGGGCATATTATAGCCTATAGCGGCATTGATTTATCTCACAACAGATATCATATAAGGATAATATTTAAAAAATTGAAAATTTACAAAATAGCCTACCATAGGAAAATTGCAGAAAACCGACTGCACCCCCCCCTCTGGCAGCCCCTATCATGGTTGCCCCCTCCCTATCCCTGCAACATAGGATGACTCACATGCCACGGTTTCATAGGTTCGTGGTCATTGTGCATGTAGATTGATACACCAAGTACGCTTGGCTGTTTCTATTATTAACTTACGCCCCTCTGGAATCAAGCCTTGAAAAATCCATTGCATAACTTTAAAGGAGTATTTTGTGATCTTAGCATCCTCTTTTTATGACATTATTCAGTAGATATCCACAAAAAAAAGCTTATCCCCAAAATTTCAGTTGATTCCGATTTTACGTTTTGCGAGTTATGCATGATTATGTGTATTACACTGCTCCATAGACAATGTGTTGTAATTTTGTGGTGTACCAGAACGTAATGGGTCGGTACAAAAATCTCAACTTGTTTTGAGAAAAGTGCCGGGGGGGGGGGGGGATGATGCTGTGGATCAAGAAATGCTCTTTTCATCATTTTTGTTTTTGTCAGTACCACCATTTATTTTCAATGATATTCATTTTTCACATAATTTTAAGAATATATGACTTTGAAAGTTGTGCCAAATTTACAGAAACCAGATTATTTCTACCATTAGACTGTGTGTCCTAAGCTGGACATGCTGGGTGAGCAGATGTCATGTGGTGTTGGGTGAATAGGCTGCTAGCCAGCTAGCATAAGCATAATGCATAGGGGGCAATTAAGTTCCCGATTTCATCTCTTGGTGCCTTTATGTATACAAGTCTCAGTGTGTGTTTAGCTTACCTGTTGTTGATGTCTAATATTTTGTTCATCTTGTTGTCTGGCAAATTCCCTGGCTTGTTTCTCCCGCAGTTCTTTGGATTGAGCTAAGTCTGCCTCCACTTGGCACATCTGATGAAATAAAGTGGTCATACATGTATCAGTTAGAAACAAGGTTTTCCACACAAAAAAAATATACTATTATTCAATTATCGTAGCCATAAGATTTTTATTGGTTTTTGTCAAAAATTTATTTGCTCTTTACAAACTCCCAAAAAAACACATAAATAAATGTAGCAGAAAAATGTCCACTTTTACAGCACTCTAGACTCACTGACCTGTTTTTTCATGTCATCAAACATCTTGCCTGAATTCCTCTCCACCTGTGACTTGAAATCTTCTAATGCATGCTCAGCTTGCTGGGACTGTAGTCTCTGTAGCTCACCCAACTTACTCAACTGTTGGTCTTTCTCTCTATCAGGGAAAAACAAAGACATACATAGCTTGCTATTGCATTTGAGGATGCATGCACTGCTCAGCATGTGTAGATATACAGTGTGTGTTAGGAACAAAGTCCCGGGGCAAAGTCCCGCTGAAAATCCAAAATACATAGTCCATTTTTACCCCTGATTTTGCGATCAATACACTGGTAGATTCCAAAATCAGACTTGTTCAGTAAGTGACCTCTCATTCTAATAATGCCAAGATATGTAGCAGTCCATAACAAACATATACCGTATTCGTTCCATTAACCGCCCAGGGCGCTTAACGGAATAATTTTGTGTGGCGTTTATTTTCTACATTGTCTAAGCCAACAAGACGTAAAAAAAGGCCCAAAATATTTATCTATCATCATCAGTGTTTCATGTTTCAGACCATGATTCAGATTTGCATAATAAACTAATATCAGTTTGCTTGTTATGAAGTCACTGGGTGGCGCTTATATGGGTATGGGCGGTTAATGGAACAAATCTGGTACTTGGGTTTTGCTGTTCTTAATTTATAGGCCTATATAAACCATTTTTTTTTTTTTTTTTAAAAACTTTACTTGTGATAAATAATTTTGAGTTCAACTGAATGTGTACATCATATTGATCAAGTATTGATTATGGCATAGCTTATTATTAGGCAGGCTGTTAGTTTACCACTGTCAGTCCGGTTCTTTGTCCTGGGATTGTTATAAAAACAACTAGTGTTTTTATAAAGGTCTGCATCTTAAAACTTGGTCTGTGAACATGACAGGTGTGGTGGTTGCGAGTACAATATCAAGGCAGACAATCCAGGAGCAGTGGGAGCACAAGGAATATTGTTGGCACAAGGGGGGGGGGGGGGTGTAGAATGGTCATATAGTCCCAGTGTTGACTTCATACCTTATTACTTGCTCTAATTTCTGTCTTTGCCTGTGTGAGTCTTGTCTCTCCTGGTCTAATTCCGCTTTCACGCTGCTCAATTTCTTCTCTTGCAGTGTCTCTAAGTGAGTTCTATCTTGTTTTAATTCTGCTTCAAGTTCCTGCAAAATAAAATTTTGCTTTCATGAATCATTAAAGTAGAATGCCAAAGCAACATAGGGTTCCCACTCACCGAAATAAGGGTTGTCACCATCTTGATTCATGCATGGGGGATAATTTCATTTTATTCGGAATGCATGTTTAAAATCCTACCCATCAGAGAGAGAGAGAGACTTGTGTATTAAAGGCAATATGTCAAGATTTTTCAAGAGTAATTTTTCAATACTTTTTGATGTATGAACATGTATATAGCTTAAATGTACAAAAAAATAATGTTTAGACCCATATTTGTCTAAATATCATACTTTTAATGTTTGTGGCATTTCTGAAAAGGCAGATTTCTCATCGATCATGAGCACCCAATTTGTGACGTCATCTTGTTAACAAAGTGTACTTCTGGTTGGGAATCGATGCATTCAGTGGCATTTAAACACACATAATCAGCTGACAACTACCCCAGATATCAGCAGAGAATCAATCAGAAGATGAACAGCATCTACCAACCAATGCAATTCACTCATCAACACTCAAGCTTATTTTGTCTCAAATCAGTTAATTTTAGTAAGCTACATTTAATGCATCGAAAAAAAGGTCAGTGATGTTGCCAAAAATAATATATTTTGGTTTAAATTCATGTGTTTACAGCCATCAACATGATTTATCTCTTTGGCTTACCCTGAGTTGTCGCTGTCTTTGGTGTTCTGATTCTTGCACTGATTTCTTGAGTTCCTGTACATGCTGTTCTAATTCATGGATGGTATCAGTTGCCTGTCATATACAATGAAATGGGAACAAATGTCAACTTTGTTATGTTTGTTGTATAGGTCTATTACCCTTAACTCTCATTATGTTTTATGTTAACTAGAAATCCTGGTTGTTGTTTTGTTTCTGTTTTTAATATATTTTAATAAGTGACTTAGCACAAGTAAATGAGGCTTTTGTAAGGGTAAAAATTGAACTAAAAGGAACAAGCCAAAAGATAGCCGAAATCCTATAAATGAAAATAGTTTTGTTAAAGATAGGAGGGTTTAAATGTGGCTTACATTTCTCCTCTTGAAAACATGGATGATATTTTGACACACTTCCGGATTTGTTACAGACAGACAGGGAAATGTGTTGCTCCCTAAGGCCTAAAAACAGTTTGTCTTGCTCTTAAAGCTCCAAAGTCAAGGTAGGTCAATTGGTTTATTTAAAAATTACAAACAGCAAAAACATATTGCCAATTTTATACCAAATATATGAACATTCAAATATGAAAAAAATTTTTTAATGACCTTATTTTTAAAGACTTTTGGGTTGGTCGAAAAGGGCAATACAAACTTTGTCTGTTTTTAGGCCTGATAACTGACAAAAAAGACAAGTATTGCTTTATACAAGTCACAAGATAATTGGGTACAACTGTTTTAGTATCCCAATCATTATAGTGAAAAATAGCGTGCTGAGAATGCCAGTACGTTGCATTGTCATCAGATTTGTAACAAGTCATGACTCGAGACGTGACTTTTCAAAAATGAAATGACTCAACTCGGGAAATTGCTAGAAATGACTTGACTCTACCATGAAATGCTCAAGTTGACTACAACTCTGATTATCATGCATGAGGCATGTAAAGATACTCTTACAATAGTGCATCAAATACCTCTTTTATAACTTGTGTCAATGCTTTAATCCTCTATAGGAAAAGTGATAGGAGCCAGAAAAAGTCAGTGTACGGTTACTAGTAAAATAGCTTGTCTAAAATGATAAATTTACACCAGTATGGTCTTGGTATAGGTTGACGCCATATGAAATTCACACTCCCTGTGTGAGAGATTAAAGTCATGTCTTCCATAGGGGGTGTAAGTCTTTCAAATGGAATAGCCCACTATGCAGTACCTGCTGTTTTTTACTTGCAGATACTACATTTAAACATTGTGAGAAGACGGATTCAATAAAGCACCTGTCTCCCATCAAAAGTCAGTATCAGTTTCATCATATGTCCTCAGATACTCCTTTTTTACTTACCAACCTACCTTATTCATAGCTAATGCATGTTCTTGTTTCAGAAATTCCACGGTAGCATCCATCTTATTTCTGAGCGTCCGAGTTTCTCGGGAATGATCTTCTTGACTTTTGACAAGATCTTTCTCCAGCACACTATACCTATACATGTAGAGGGGGAAATATAACATTATGATGCACCATTCTTTTTTATGACTGTAAATCCTGGGTGTTATCACAAGACATTGAAAGCAAAATCAATGCTTTGGCTACCTCCTGCAACAGGATTATGCTAAATATTGCTACATTCAGTACAGGATGAGGAATGTCAGTAAAATAATGCAATTGTCAATTCTATTAAATAGTATGAATTCCGTAATTTTCATTCACTACATTTATTTTACTACCATTAATTTGTCCAATTGGTAGCTTTACCCACATGCTTCATACTTTGCTCCAACGCTTTTTATAAACCCATCATTTATATACAGCAAAATTTTAACCCCCAACCTTATTCCGAATTTTGGAATTTCAAACCCCCACGATGTAAAAAGTGTGCCGGACAAACAGTGGGCAGCCCACTCAAAAGTAACCTAAAATAAGAGTAATGTACCTTTAGACAGCCCTAACCAGATGAAAATAATAAATTGAATATCTGGGTATTCAAGCCTTTGCAAGAGAACCAAAGACTATGTCATCGCCAATGCACCTGGACGATCACCTGCACAGACGATATTCATATCGAAAATGGCATATTTTCAATATCTTTTACCAAAGCTTTCTGGAGTTATCCAAAATGGTCAATTAAGTCTTGATGTCACAAACTCTTACCTATTTCTTAGTGTTTCTATTTCTTTACTAAGTCTTGTGTTTCTCATTTCTAAGTCTTCTTTTTGCTGTGATATCTGTGTCTTGCTACTGGTATGGGTTTCAGCTTCCATTGTTAACTGCTGGATTCTAGCTTCCAATTCCTGGATTACTGATGCCTAAAGAGGTGATTCAAATTACACAATTTCTCAAATTAGCCTCATATTAATAATCAACACAGAGTTGACACAGTAATCCAAATTTCATTTTAGAAAAAAAAAGTGTGAGGTCTTTTCAACAGAAGATATTGATTAAAAAATACCAGAAATGACTTTTACTTACATGATCTTCCACCTGCGTGCTGTATTCTTCTTCCATCTTGTGTAACCTTGCATTGGTATCATCTAATATCTCTTGGATAGCTTTAGTATGCTGCTTCTGCATCTCAAACTTCTCCTGCTCAAAGTCAGCAATAGCATCATGTAACTAGGGTAGGAACAGGGGGATAAGGTCATTACTAGTGTAATCTGAATTACTCAAAGTCAGCAATAGCATCATGTAACTAGGGTAGGAACAGGGGGACAAGGTCATTACTAGTGTAATCTGAATTACTCAAAAGTCAGCAATAGCATCATGTAACTAGGGTAGGAACAGGGGGATAAGGTCATTACTAGTGTAATCTGAATTACTCAAAGTCAGCAATAGCATCATGTAACTAGGGTAAGAACAGGGGGACAAGGTCATTACTAGTGTAATCTGAATTACTCAAAGTCAGCAATAGCATCATGTAACTAGGGTAGGAACAGGGGACAAGGTCATTACTAGTGTAATCTGAATTACTCAAAGTCAGCAATAGCATCATGTAACTAGGGTAGGAACAGGGGGACAAGGTCATTACTAGTGTAATCTGAATTACTCAAAGTCAGCAATAGCATCATGTAACTAGGGTAAGAACAGGGGGACAAGGTCATTACTAGTGTAATCTGAATTACTCAAAGTCAGCAATAGCATCATGTAACTAGGGTAAGAACAGGGGGACAAGGTCATTACTAGTGTAATCTGAATTACTCAAAGTCAGCAATAGCATCATGTAACTAGGGTAGGAACAGGGGGACAAGGTCATTACTAGTGTAATCTGAATTACTCAAAGTCAGCAATAGCATCATGTAACTAGGGTAAGAACAGGGGGACAAGGTCATTACTAGTGTAATCTGAATTAATCAAAGTCAGCAATAGCATCATGTAACTAGGGTAAGAACAGGGGACAAGGTCATTACTAGTGTAATCTGAATTACTCAAAGTCAGCAATAGCATCATGTAACTAGGGTAGGAACAGGGGGACAAGGTCATTACTAGTGTAATCTGAATTACTCAAAGTCAGCAATAGCATCATGTAACTAGGGCAGGAACAGGGGGACAAGGTCATTACTAGTGTAATCTGAATTACTCAAAGTCAGCAATAGCATCATGTAACTAGGGTAGGAACAGGGGGACAAGGTCATTACTAGTGTAATCTGAATTACTCAAAGTCAGCAATAGCATCATGTAACTAGGGTAGGTAGGAACAGGGGGACAAGGTCATTACTAGTGTAAATCTGAATTACTCAAAGTCAGCAATAGCATCATGTAACTAGGGTAAGAACAGGGGGACAAGGTCATTACTAGTGTAATCTGAATTACTCAAAGTCAGCAATAGCATCATGTAACTAGGGTAGGAACAGGGGGACAAGGTCATTACTAGTGTAATCTGAATTACTCAAAGTCAGCAATAGCATCATGTAACTAGGGTAGGAACAGGGGGACAAGGTCATTACTAGTGTAATCTGAATTACTCAAAGTCAGCAATAGCATCATGTAACTAGGGTAGGAACAGGGGACAAGGTCATTACTAGTGGAATCTGAATTACTCAAAGTCAGCAATAGCATCATGTAACTAGGGTAGGAACAGGGGGAAAAGGTCATTACTAGTGTAATCTGAATTACTCAAAGTCAGCAATAGCATCATGTAACTAGGGTAGGAACCGGGGGACAAGGTCATTACTAGTGTAATCTGAATTACTCAAAGTCAGCAATAGCATCATGTAACTAGGGTAGGAACAGGGGACAAGGTCATTACTAGTGTAATCTGAATTACTCAAAGTCAGCAATAGCATCATGTAACTAGGGTAGGAACAGGGGACAAGGTCATTACTAGTGTAATCTGAATTACTCAAAGTCAGCAATAGCATCATGTAACTAGGGTAGGAACAGAGGGACAAGGTCATTACTAGTGTAATCTGAATTACTCAAAGTCAGCAATAGCATCATGTAACTAGGGTAGGAACAGGGGGACAAGGTCATTACTAGTGTAATCTGAATTACTCAATAGCATCATGTAAAGTCAGGCAATAGCATCATGTAACTAGGGTAGGAACAGGGGACAAGGTCATTACTAGTGTAATCTGAATTACTCAAAGTCAGCAATAGCATCATGTAACTAGGGTAGGAACAGGGGACAAGGTCATTACTAGTGTAATCTGAATTACTCAAAGTCAGCAATAGCATCATGTAACTAGGGTAGGAACAGGGGACAAGGTCATTACTAGTGTAATCTGAATTACTCAAAGTCAGCAATAGCATCATGTAACTAGGGTAGGAACAGGGGGACAAGGTCATTACTAGTGTAATCTGAATTACTCAAAGTCAGCAATAGCATCATGTAACTAGGGTAGGAACAGGGGGACAAGGTCATTACTAGTGTAATCTGAATTACTCAAAGTCAGCAATAGCATCATGTAACTAGGGTAGGAACAGGGGGACAAGGTCATTACTAGTGTAATCTGAATTACTCAAAGTCAGCAATAGCATCATGTAACTAGGGTAGGGTAGTCAACAATAGCGATCATGCTAAATACAAGTTCATTGCCTATACACCGCTGTACCAATCCATTACTAGTGTAATCTGAATTACTCAAAGTCAGCAATAGCATCATGTAACTAGGGTAGGAAAAGGGGGACAAGGTCATTACTAGTGTAATCTGAATTACTCAAAGTCAGCAATAGCATCATGTAACTAGGGTAGGAACAGGGGGACAAGGTCATTACTAGTGTAATCTGAATTACTCAAAGTCAGCAATAGCATCATGTAACTAGGGTAGGAGAAGGGGGACAAGGTCATTACTAGTGTAATCTGAATTACTCAAAGTCAGCAATAGCATCATGTAACTAGGGTAGGAACAGGGGACAAGGTCATTACTAGTGTAATCTGAATTACTCAAAGTCAGCAATAGCATCATGTAACTAGGGTAGGAACAGGGGACAAGGTCATTACTAGTGTAATCTGAATTACTCAAAGTCAGCAATAGCATCATGTAACTAGGGTAGGAACAGGGGACAAGGTCATTACTAGTGTAATCTGAATTACTCAAAGTCAGCAATAGCATCATGTAACTAGGGTAGGAACAGGGGACAAGGTCATTACTAGTGTAATCTGAATTACTCAAAGTCAGCAATAGCATCATGTAACTAGGGTAGGAACAGGGGGACAAGGTCATTACTAGTGTAATCTGAATTACTCAAAGTCAGCAATAGCATCATGTAACTAGGGTAGGAACAGGGGACAAGGTCATTACTAGTGTAATCTGAATTACTCAAAGTCAGCAATAGCATCATGTAACTAGGGTAGGAACAGGGGGACAAGGTCATTACTAGTGTAATCTGAATTACTCAAAGTCAGCAATAGCATCATGTAACTAGGGTAGGAACAGGGGGACAAGGTCATTACTAGTGTAATCTGAATTACTCAAAGTCAGCAATAGCATCATGTAACTAGGGTAGGAACAGGGGGACAAGGTCATTACTAGTGTAATCTGAATTACTCAAAGTCAGCAATAGCATCATGTAACTAGGGTAGGAACAGGGGGACAAGGTCATTACTAGTGTAATCTGAATTACTCAAAGTCAGCAATAGCATCATGTAACTAGGGTAGGAACAGGGTAGGAACAGGGGGACAAGGTCATTACTAGTGTAATCTGAATTACTCAAAGTCAGCAATAGCATCATGTAACTAGGGTAGGAACAGGGGGACAAGGTCATTACTAGTGTAATCTGAATTAGTCAAAGTCAGCAATAGCATCATGTAACTAGGGTAGGAACAGTCATTAAGTGTAATCTGAATTACTCAAAGTCATGTAACTAGGGTAGGGGGGACAAGGTCATTACTAGTGTAATCTGAATTACTCAAAGTCAGCAATAGCATCATGTAACTAGGGTAGGAACAGGGGACAAGGTCATTACTAGTGTAATCTGAATTACTCAAAGTCAGCAATAGCATCATGTAACTAGGGTAGGAACAGGGGACAAGGTCATTACTAGTGTAATCTGAATTACTCAAAGTCAGCAATAGCATCATGTAACTAGGGTAGGAACAGGGGACAAGGTCATTACTAGTGTAATCTGAATTACTCAAAGTCAGCAATAGCATCATGTAACTAGGGTAGGAACAGGGGACAAGGTCATTACTAGTGTAATCTGAATTACTCAAAGTCAGCAATAGCATCATGTAACTAGGGTAGGCACAGGGGGACAAGGTCATTACTAGTGTAATCTGAATTACTCAAAGTCAGCAATAGCATCATGTAACTAGGGTAGGCACAGGGGGACAAGGTCATTACTAGTGTAATCTGAATTACTCAAAGTCAGCAATAGCATCATGTAACTAGGGTAGGAACAGGGGGACAAGGTCATTACTAGTGTAATCTGAATTACTCAAAGTCAGCAATAGCATCATGTAACTAGGGTAGGAACAGGGGGACAAGGTCATTACTAGTGTAATCTGAATTACTCAAAGTCAGCAATAGCATCATGTAACTAGGGTAGGAACAGGGGGACAAGGTCATTACTAGTGTAATCTGAATTACTCAAAGTCAGCAATAGCATCATGTAACTAGGGTAGGAACAGGGGACAAGGTCATTACTAGTGTAATCTGAATTACTCAAAGTCAGCAATAGCATCATGAACAGTCTGAATTACTCAAAGGGGGACTTAGGGGGGAAGGTACATTTTACTAGCGTGACATCCCCAGCACTGATCCCGTTAAAGTCCGGCCCTCATGTAACTAGGGTAGGAACAGGGGATAGTGTGCAAATTTCCTGTAATCTGAATTACTCATCCCCATGTAACTATGAACAGGGGGACAAGGTCCCCGCTCAAAGTCAGCAATAGCATCATGTACAGTGTGACAACCGGCACAATCCCCGAACCCCATGGGCGGGACATGTAACTAGCGTAGGAAAACAATGTACAATGTAATCTATGAATTACTCAAAGTCAGCAATGCATCATTTAATATCGGTAGGAACAGGGGAAAGGTTTACTAGTGTAATTATTTGTTTGGGTTTGTAACAAGTAGGAACAGGGGACAAGGCATTAAGAATCTGAAGACTGAACACATCATCATGTAACTAGGGTAGGAATATTTAACCCTGTTACTCAAACGGGCATAGATAAAAGAAACAGAAGAAAAGGTCATTACTAGTGTAATTAAACAAAGTCAGCAATTTTAGGGCAATAATATTGCGTTTAGTCAGTAGCATGGAGAGAGGGTCAACGACAATAATAGTCAGCAATAGCATCTAAAGTTTGCAGCGTGGTATGCCAGGGGTGGTCATTATTGAACTGAATTACTCAAAGAGCGCACATTATAGGCCTAACAAAAAAGTCATTACTATGTAATTATTTGGATAGCATCATGTCAGGGTACAGGGGACAAGGTCATTACTAGTGTAATCTGAATTACTAAAAGTCAGCAATAGCATCATGTAACTAGGGTAGGAACAGGGGGACAAGGTCATTACTAGTGATTTAAACAAAGTCACTAGCATCATTTATAGAACAGGGGACGAAATTGGTTTATTATAAGTATTGGTTACTAGGAACAGGGGAAAACAAGTAATTACCCCTCAGTTTGCTTTGTAGCGCCACAATCATGAAAAAGCGCTACAGAAGAGTATGCATGTAACTAGGGTAGGAACAGGGGACAAGGTCATTACTAGTGTAATCTGATGTTTTTAATGGTGTGACAAGGTCATTCTAGTGTGAAAGTCAGCAATGCATCCGGCAGTGCAGGGGACAAAAATAGTGTACACCCAATAGCAATGGCAAAAGCATCCTAGGTAGGCTAAGTGTAATCTGAATTATCAAAGAATGAGGCATCACAGGGTAGGGGACAAGGTCATTACTAGTGTAATCTGTACATCGCCATAGCATCATTAAGCCAAGTCCAAAGTCAGCAATAGCATCATGTAACTAGGGTAGGAACAGGGGACAATCATTACTAGTGTAATCTGAATTACTCAAATCAGCAATAGCATCATGTAACTAGGGTAGGAATAGGTGGATAAGGTCATTATAGTGTAATCTGAATTACTCAAAGTCAGCAATAGCATCATGTAACTAGGGTAGGAACAGGGGACAAGGTCATTACTAGTGTAAACTGAATTACTCAAAGTCAGCAATAGCATCATGTAACTAGGGTAGGAACAGGGGGACAAGGTCATTACTAGTGTAATCTGAATTACTCAAAGTCAGCAATAGCATCATGTAACTAGGGTAGGAACAGGGGACAAGGTCATTACTAGTGTAATCTGAATTACTCAAAGTCAGCAATAGCATCATGTAACTAGGGTAGGAACAGGGGACAAGGTCATTACTAGTGTAATCTGAATTACTCAAAGTCAGCAATAGCATCATGTAACTAGGGTAGGAACAGGGGGACAAGGTCATTACTAGTGTAATCTGAATTACTCAAAGTCAGCAATAGCATCATGTAACTAGGGTAGGAACAGGGGGACAAGGTCATTACTAGTGTAATCTGAATTACTCAAAGTCAGCAATAGCATCATGTAACTAGGGTAGGAACAGGGGGACAAGGTCATTACTAGTGTAATCTGAATTACTCAAAGTCAGCAATAGCATCATGTAACTAGGGTAGGAACAGGGGGGGACAAGGTCATTACTAGTGTAATCTGAATTACTCAAAGTCAGCAATAGCATCATGTAACTAGGGTAGGAACAGGGGACAAGGTCATTACTAGTGTAATCTGAATTACTCAAAGTCAGCAATAGCATCATGTAACTAGGGTAGGAACAGGGGGACAAGGTCATTACTAGTGTAATCTGAATTACTCAAAGTCAGCAATAGCATCATGTAACTAGGGTAGGAACAGGGGACAAGGTCATTACTAGTGTAATCTGAATTACTCAAAGTCAGCAATAGCATCATGTAACTAGGGTAGGATCAGGGGGACAAGGTCATTACTAGTGTAATCTGAATTACTCAAAGTCAGCAATAGCATCATGTAACTAGGGTAGGAACAGGGGGACAAGGTCATTACTAGTGTAATCTGAATTACTCAAAGTCAGCAATAGCATCATGTAACTAGGGTAGGAACAGGGGACAAGGTCATTACTAGTGTAATCTGAATTACTCAAAGTCAGCAATAGCATCATGTAACTAGGGTAGGAACAGGGGACAAGGTCATTACTAGTGTAATCTGAATTACTCAAAGTCAGCAATAGCATCATGTAACTAGGGTAGGAACAGGGGGAGATGGTCATTACTAGTGTAATCTGAATTACTCAAAGTCAGCAATAGCATCATGTAACTAGGGTAGGAACAGGGGGACAAGGTCATTACTAGTGTAATCTGAATTACTCAAAGTCAGCAATAGCATCATGTAACTAGGGTAGGAACAGGGGGACAAGGTCATTACTAGTGTAATCTGAATTACTCAAAAGTCAGCAATAGCATCATGTAACTAGGGTAGGAACAGGGGACAAGGTCATTACTAGTGTAATCTGAATTACTCAAAGTCAGCAATAGCATCATGTAACTAGGGTAGGAACAGGGGACAAGGTCATTACTAGTGTAATCTGAATTACTCAAAGTCAGCAATAGCATCATGTAACTAGGGTAGGAACAGGGGGACAAGGTCATTACTAGTGTAATCTGAATTACTCAAAGTCAGCAAAGTCAGCAATAGCATCATGTAACTAGGGTAGGAACAGGGGGACAAGGTCATTACTAGTGTAATCTGAATTACTCAAAGTCAGCAATAGCATCATGTAACTAGGGTAGGAACAGGGGGACAAGGTCATTACTAGTGTAATCTGAATTACTCAAAGTCAGCAATAGCATCATGTAACTAGGGTAGGAACAGCGGGACAAGGTCATTACTAGTGTAATCTGAATTACTCAAAGTCAGCAATAGCATCATGTAACTAGGGTAGGAACAGGGGGACAAGGTCATTACTAGTGTAATCTGAATTACTCAAAGTCAGCAATAGCATCATGTAACTAGGGTAGGAACAGGGGGACAAGGTCATTACTAGTGTAATCTGAATTACTCAAAGTCAGCAATAGCATCATGTAACTAGGGTAGGAACAGGGGGACAAGGTCATTACTAGTGTAATCTGAATTACTCAAAGTCAGCAATAGCATCATGTAACTAGGGTAGGAACAGGGGACAAGGTCATTACTAGTGTAATCTGAATTACTCAAAGTCAGCAATAGCATCATGTAACTAGGGTAGGAACAGGGGACAAGGTCATTACTAGTGTAATCTGAATTACTCAAAGTCAGCAATAGCATCATGTAACTAGGGTAGGAACAGGGGACAAGGTCATTACTAGTGTAATCTGAATTACTCAAAGTCAGCAATAGCATCATGTAACTAGGGTAGGAACAGGGGACAAGGTCATTACTAGTGTAATCTGAATTACTCAAAGTCAGCAATAGCATCATGTAACTAGGGTAGGAACAGGGGACAAGGTCATTACTAGTGTAATCTGAATTACTCAAAGTCAGCAATAGCATCATGTAACTAGGGTAGGATCAGGGGGACAAGGTCATTACTAGTGTAGTCTGAATTACTCAAAGTCAGCAATAGCATCATGTAACTAGGGTAGGAACAGGGGACAAGGTCATTACTAGTGTAATCTGAATTACTCAAAGTCAGCAATAGCATCATGTAACTAGGGTAGGAACAGGGGGACAAGGTCATTACTAGTGTAATCTGAATTACTCAAAGTCAGCAATAGCATCATGTAACTAGGGTAGGAACAGGGGACAAGGTCATTACTAGTGTAATCTGAATTACTCAAAGTCAGCAATAGCATCATGTAACTAGGGTAGGAACAGGGGACAAGGTCATTACTAGTGTAATCTGAATTACTCAAAGTCAGCAATAGCATCATGTAACTAGGGTAGGAACAGGGGGACAAGGTCATTACTAGTGTAATCTGAATTACTCAAAGTCAGCAATAGCATCATGTAACTAGGGTAGGAACAGGGGGACAAGGTCATTACTAGTGTAATCTGAATTACTCAAAGTCAGCAATAGCATCATGTAACTAGGGTAGGAACAGGGGGACAAGGTCATTACTAGTGTAATCTGAATTACTCAAAGTCAGCAATAGCATCATGTAACTAGGGTAGGAACAGGGGACAAGGTCATTACTAGTGTAATCTGAATTACTCAAAGTCAGCAATAGCATCATGTAACTAGGGTAGGAACAGGGGACAAGGTCATTACTAGTGTAATCTGAATTACTCAAAGTCAGCAATAGCATCATGTAACTAGGGTAGGAACAGGGGACAAGGTCATTACTAGTGTAATCTGAATTACTCAAAGTCAGCAATAGCATCATGTAACTAGGGTAGGAACAGGGGACAAGGTCATTACTAGTGTAATCTGAATTACTCAAAGTCAGCAATAGCATCATGTAACTAGGGTAGGAACAGGGGACAAGGTCATTACTAGTGTAATCTGAATTACTCAAAGTCAGCAATAGCATCATGTAACTAGGGTAGGAACAGGGGACAAGGTCATTACTAGTGTAATCTGAATTACTCAAAGTCAGCAATAGCATCATGTAACTAGGGTAGGAACAGGGGACAAGGTCATTACTAGTGTAATCTGAATTACTCAAAGTCAGCAATAGCATCATGTAACTAGGTAGTAGGAACAGGGGACAAGGTCATTACTAGTGTAATCTGAATTACTCAAAGTCAGCAATAGCATCATGTAACTAGGGTAGGAACAGGGGACAAGGTCATTACTAGTGTAATCTGAATTACTCAAAGTCAGCAATAGCATCATGTAACTAGGGTAGGAACAGGGGACAAGGTCATTACTAGTGTAATCTGAATTACTCAAAGTCAGCAATAGCATCATGTAACTAGGGTAGAAACAGGGGGAAAAGGTCAATACTAGTGTAATCTGAATTACCCAAAAGTCAGCAATAGCATCATGTAACTAGGGTAGGAACAGGGGACAAGGTCATTACTAGTGTAATCTGAATTACTCAAAGTCAGCAATAGCATCATGTAACTAGGGTAGGAACAGGGGACAAGGTCATTACTAGTGTAATCTGAATTACTCAAAGTCAGCAATAGCATCATGTAACTAGGGTAGGAACAGGGGGACAAGGTCATTACTAGTGTAATCTGAATTACTCTCAAAGTCAGCAATAGCATCATGTAACTAGGGTAGGAACAGGGGGACAAGGTCATTACTAGTGTAATCTGAATTACTCAAAGTCAGCAATAGCATCATGTAACTAGGGTAGGAACAGGGGGACAAGGTCATTACTAGTGTAATCTGAATTACTCAAAGTCAGCAATAGCATCATGTAACTAGGGTAGGAACAGGGGGACAAGGTCATTACTAGTGTAATCTGAATTACTCAAAGTCAGCAATAGCATCATGTAACTAGGGTAGGAACAGGGGGGACAAGGTCATTACTAGTGTAATCTGAATTACTCAAAGTCAGCAATAGCATCATGTAACTAGGGTAGGAACAGGGGGACAAGGTCATTACTAGTGTAATCTGAATTACTCAAAGTCAGCAATAGCATCATGTAACTAGGGTAGGAACAGGGGGACAAGGTCATTACTAGTGTAATCTGAATTAATCAAAGTCAGCAATAGCATCATGTAAAGGGTAGGAACAGGGGACAATAGTCATCAGTGTAATCTGAATTACTCAAAGTCAGGTAGCATCATGTAACTAGGGTAGGAACAGGGGACAAGGTCATTACTAGTGTAATCTGAATTACTCAAAGTCAGCAATAGCATCATGTAACTAGGGTAGGAACAGGGGACAAGGTCATTACTAGTGTAATCTGAATTACTCAAAGTCAGCAATAGCATCATGTAACTAGGGTAGGAACAGGGGACAAGGTCATTACTAGTGTAATCTGAATTACTCAAAGTCAGCAATAGCATCATGTAACTAGGGTAGGAACAGGGGACAAAGTGTAATCTGAATTACTCAAAGTCAGCAATAGCATCATGTAACTAGGGTAGGAACAGGGGACAAGGTCATTACTAGTGTAATCTGAATTACTCAAAGTCAGCAATAGCATCATGTAACTAGGGTAGGAACAGGGGGACAAGGTCATTACTAGTGTAATCTGAATTACTCAAAGTCAGCAATAGCATCATGTAACTAGGGTAGGTAAGAACAGGGGGACAAGGTCATTACTAGTGTAATCTGAATTACTCAAAGTCAGCAATAGCATCATGTAACTAGGGTAGGAACAGGGGGACAAGGTCATTACTAGTGTAATCTGAATTACTCAAAGTCAGCAATAGCATCATGTAACTAATAGCAATCACTAGTGTAACTAGTCAGCAATAGCATCATGTAGGAACAGGGGACAAGGTCATTACTAGTGTAATCTGAATTACTCAAAGTCAGCAATAGCATCATGTAACTAGGGGAGGAACAGGGGGACAAGGTCATTACTAGTGTAATCTGAATTACTCAAAGTCAGCAATAGCATCATGTAACTAGGGTAGGAACAGGGGGACAAGGTCATTACTAGTGTAATCTGAATTACTCAAAGTCAGCAATAGCATCATGTAACTAGGGTAGGAACAGGGGACAAGGTCATTACTAGTGTAATCTGAATTACTCAAAGTCAGCAATAGCATCATGTAACTAGTGGAATTACTCAAAGTATCATGTAACTAGGGTAGGAACAGGGGGACAAGGTCATTACTAGTGTAATCTGAATTACTCAAAGTCAGCAATAGCATCATGTAACTAGGGTAAAGGGGTAGGAACAGGGGGACAAGGTCATTACTAGTGTAATCTGAATT
Source organism: Amphiura filiformis (assembly GCF_039555335.1). Taxonomy (NCBI): domain Eukaryota; kingdom Metazoa; phylum Echinodermata; class Ophiuroidea; order Amphilepidida; family Amphiuridae; genus Amphiura; species Amphiura filiformis. The sequence continues at coordinate 40,756,590 of NC_092638.1, read as the reverse complement.
ACTCAAAGTCAGCAATAGCATCATGTAACTAGGGTAGGAACAGGGGGACAAGGTCATTACTAGTGTAATCTGAATTACTCAAAGTCAGCAATAGCATCATGTAACTAGGGTAGGAACAGGGGGACAAGGTCATTACTAGTGTAATCTGAATTACTCAAAGTCAGCAATAGCATCATGTAACTAGGGTAGGAACAGGGGACAAGGTCATTACTAGTGTAATCTGAATTACTCAAAGTCAGCAATAGCATCATGTAACTAGGGTAGGAACAGGGGACAAGGTCATTACTAGTGTAATCTGAATTACTCAAAGTCAGCAATAGCATCATGTAACTAGGGTAGGAACAGGGGACAAGGTCATTACTAGTGTAATCTGAATTACTCAAAGTCAGCAATAGCATCATGTAACTAGGGTAGGAACAGGGGACAAGGTCATTACTAGTGTAATCTGAATTACTCAAAGTCAGCAATAGCATCATGTAACTAGGGTAGGAACAGGGGGACAAGGTCATTACTAGTGTAATCTGAATTACTCAAAGTCAGCAATAGCATCATGTAACTTGGGTAGGGAGAGTGGGACAAGGTCATTACTAGTGTAATCTGAATTACTCAAAGTCAGCAATAGCATCATGTAACTAGGGTAGGAACAGGGGGACAAGGTCATTACTAGTGTAATCTGAATTACTCAAAGTCAGCAATAGCATCATGTAACTAGGGTAGGAACAGGGGGGACAAGGTCATTACTAGTGTAATCTGAATTACTCAAAAGTCAGCAATAGCATCATGTAACTAGGGTAGGAACAGGAGGACAAGGTCAAGGTCATTACTAGTGTAATCTGAATTACTCAAAGTCAGCAATAGCATCATGTAACTAGGGTAGGAACAGGGGGACAAGGTCATTACTAGTGTAATCTGAATTACTCAAAGTCAGCAATAGCATCATGTAACTAGAGTAGGAACAGGGTAAGGGGGACAAGGTCATTACTAGTGTAATCTGAATTACTCAAAGTCAGCAATAGCATCATGTAACTAGGGTAGGAACAGGGGACAAGGTCATTACTAGTGTAATCTGAATTACTCAAAGTCAGCAATAGCATCATGTAACTAGGGTAGGAACAGGGGACAAGGTCATTACTAGTGTAATCTGAATTACTCAAAGTCAGCAATAGCATCATGTAACTAGGGTAGGAACACGCGAACAACGTCATTACTAATGTAATCTGAATTTCTCAAAGTCAGCAATAGCATCATGTAACTAGGGTAGGAACAGGGGACAAGGTCATTACTAGTGTAATCTGAATTACTCAAAGTCAGCAATAGCATCATGTAACTAGGGTAGGAACAGGGGACAAGGTCATTACTAGTGTAATCTGAATTACTCAAAGTCAGCAATAGCATCATGTAACTAGGGTAGGAAAAGGGGGACAAGGTCATTACTAGTGTAATCTGAATTACTCAAAGTCAGCAATAGCATCATGTAACTAGGGTAGGAACAGGGGGACAAGGTCATTACTAGTGTAATCTGAATTACTCAAAGTCAGCAATAGCATCATGTAACTAGGGTAGGAACAGGGGGACAAGGTCATTACTAGTGTAATCTGAATTACTCAAAAGTCAGCAATAGCATCATGTAACTAGGGTAGGAACAGGGGGACAAGGTCATTACTAGTGTAATCTGAATTACTCAAAGTCAGCAATAGCATCATGTAACTAGGGTAGGAACAGGGGGACAAGGTCATTACTAGTGTAATCTGAATTACTCAAAAGTCAGCAATAGCATCATGTAACTAGGGTAGGAACAGGGGACAAGGTCATTACTAGTGTAATCTGAATTACTCAAAGTCAGCAATAGCATCATGTAACTAGGGTAGGAACAGGGGGACAAGGTCATTACTAGTGTAATCTGAATTACTCAAAGTCAGCAATAGCATCATGTAACTAGGGTAGGAACAGGGGACAAGGTCATTACTAGTGTAATCTGAATTACTCAAAGTCAGCAATAGCATCATGTAACTAGGGTAGGAACAGAGGGACAAGGTCATTACTAGTGTAATCTGAATTACTCAAAGTCAGCAATAGCATCATGTAACTAGGGTAGGAACAGGGGACAAGGTCATTACTAGTGTAATCTGAATTACTCAAAGTCAGCAATAGCATCATGTAACTAGGGTAGGAAAAGGGAGACAAGGTCATTACTAGTGTAATCTGAATTACTCAAAGTCAGCAATAGCATCATGTAACTAGGGTAGGAACGGGGGGGATAGGGCCATAACTCAAAGTGTAATCTGAATTACTCAAAGTCAGCAATAGCATCATGTAACTAGGGTAGGAACAGGGGGACAAGGTCATTACTAGTGTAATCTGAATTACTCAAAGTCAGCAATAGCATCATGTAACTAGGGTAGGAACAGGAGGACAAGGTCATTACTAGTGTAATCTGAATTACTCAAAGTCAGCAATAGCATCATGTAACTAGGGTAGGAACAGGGGGACAAGGTCATTACTAGTGTAATCTGAATTACTCAAAGTCAGCAATAGCATCATGTAACTAGGGTAGGAACAGGGGACAAGGTCATTACTAGTGTAATCTGAATTACTCAAAGTCAGCAATAGCATCATGTAACTAGGGTAGGAACAGGGGACAAGGTCATTACTAGTGTAATCTGAATTACTCAAAGTCAGCAATAGCATCATGTAACTAGGGTAGGAACAGGGGACAAGGTCATTACTAGTGTAATCTGAATTACTCAAAAGTCAGCAATAGCATCATGTAACTAGGGTAGGAACAGGGGGACAAGGTCATTACTAGTGTAATCTGAATTACTCAAAGTCAGCAATAGCATCATGTAACTAGGGTAGGAACAGGGGGATAAGGTCATTACTAGTGTAATCTGAATTACTCAAAGTCAGCAATAGCATCATGTAACTAGGGTAGGAACAGGGGGACAAGGTCATTACTAGTGTAATCTGAATTACTCAAAGTCAGCAATAGCATCATGTAACTACGGTAGGAACAGGGGGACAAGGTCATTACTAGTGTAATCTGAATTACTCAAAGTCAGCAATAGCATCATGTAACTAGGGTAGGAACAGGAGGACAAGGTCAAGGTCATTACTAGTGTAATCTCAATTGAGTCAGAAATTTGGAAACCATTTAAGATGAGGTGTGACTTAAAGGGGCATTTTGTGATGCACAGCCTCATTCCCTTACTTTTCACAAAAAACTGCCTATGGAGTAGCGTAATTCACATAAATCATGCATAACATAATTCACAGAATCAACTGAAATTTTGGAATTTTTTTTTTGTGGATATCTACTGAAAAATGTCATAAAAAGAGGATGCTAGGATCATGAAATACTCCTTTAAACAACTTCATTTTTTGTGTGCTTTTTTAGCATGAAAACAACCATTATATCCATTTCGCCATGGTTTTCATCACATTGTATAGTAATATGTATGTTAAAACTCTTCCTGACGAATCCACACTTTGACAACAACATATACGCGAACGCAAGTTAAGGGAAACGCTTACATGTTAAATTCTAAAATAATTAATTAAGTTTAATTAACACATCATGGCCACTACTCCGAGTTTCATGCTACAAGCATGTAGCAATCATCAGGTGGAATGATGTGACAATGATCACACAGTCTTATTTTTTCTTAGCATGGTTGGCTGGTTTGTATCCATGACGACATTTAGATACTAGCTCAGATCTTTTATTAAGGGCACTTGAGCTATTGGTTTTTTTGGCAAGTAGGATTGCCAGCTTTTCATCAATGCATAAATTACAGTTACCAGATTGCCTCATACAAGTGTTTGATTTGAGCACAATTTCCCAATTGATGCTGTAATCACTGTTTTGTTGCTTTAATTTCCAGATATATTTTGATAGCTCAGTTTCTTTTTCATACTTGCTGTGCCTGAATGACTTAGTATGATTGTTATAGCGATTTTTGAACTTTCCCCCCGATAAGTCCACATAAAACATAGATGTATTGCCCGATTGGACAGTAGCCCTATAAATGATGCTCTCTGTTAAGCATTTCCTTTAAGGGGGCAGCTGCTTTTAGTCCTGCAATTGCACTCCTTTTTAGGAGTGTTCTTGGCTTTATTCCTGATACGAGTGTTATGTGATCTCATTATAGAGCCCATATTAGCATGCAGCTATAGCTGACTTTCATACTGTAATTATTAAAGATCTTGTTTAGCTTGCTTCCCGCAGGGAAATGCTTTTGATTAATTTGGGAAACTTTCCTCCTACATTCGATTTTACATTGTTGCTAAATGGCGGGTTAAACCAAATTGCCTTTCTTTTTCTTGTTCTATGTTTGTTATTACTTCTTCTATTGCTTGCTGTGTTAGATTCTTGATTGCTCTCCTCGTACGTTATTTCTTCCGAATAACGAAATCAAACACTTGTATGAGGCAATCTGGTAACTGTAATTTATGCATTGATGAAAAGCTGGCAATCCTACTTGCCAAAAAAACCAATAGCTCAAGTGCCCTTAATAAAAGATCTGAGCTAGTATCTAAATGTCGTCATGGATACAAACCAGCCAACCGTGCTAAGAAAAAATAAGACTGTGTGATCATTGTCACATCATTCCACCTGATGATTGCTACATGCTTGTAGCATGAAACTCGAAGTAGTGGCCATGATGTGTTAATTAAACTTAATTAATTATTTTATAATTAGCTCTACTGACAGTAATGTTAGTATTGAGCACTCTTGTATGAGGCCTATGATAACTTTTTCATTGGATACATGTTAAATTCATTATTTTGGAGGGAGCAGCTAAACATAGCCGTTTTATTCTGTAGTTTCCTTTCTGATATCAAGAGAAAAATCAGCAATCTTCTTGTATTGTTGACTGGCAATGATTAAACTGGACATTCCTCATGAAATAATCCTGTGAATTAGACAATATTTAGCTTGTTTTCATTATTGAAAGGGATTCAATCATATTTCACTGTTGTTCATCCCCGTTTAACAACTTGCCTCAGGCGCATCTGCTAGAGCTGAAGTAAACCACGCGAAAAGTGATGAACAACGGATGAAACATGATTGTCTGTGTGATTTACTTCACTATTTCATTTGTGTTATCCCCAAGAACCCCAATTATTCCTCCATAGCTGACAGACAAGGTGGTATAGGGAGTCTGGGTTTTCCTTTTATCCATTACTGTGCCTTGTTTTGCCCACATACCTGTTTCTCAAATTCATTATGTGTTGACATACTGCTCTGATCCACCATCTTCTTCAACTCTGCTATCTGTTTGTCCTTATTCTCTCTCATCATTGCTATTTCTTTAGATTGGTTTTGTGCTGAAGGTATAATATCAATAAGCATAGATAAATGTGTAATATTTTTTAAGAGCACACCCCAGATAGTCTTGTCAAGATGTTCTCTTATAACTGCAGCGGCCAGCTAATCTCCCCGGCCAGCGGTGCATGCTGCATTAACCTATTTATGGATGTGGACCGCTAGTCTGCTACCATGTTCTACCAGAGATAGAGAAGATGAGAAATTTCTCTGATTCTATTAACTAATCAAACTGCGGTATCAACTAGGAGTCTACTTAATGAGTGCTTAATTTTTATAGACGGAGGATCCCTCAAAGGTACCAAACAAGAACTCAAAGGGAAGCTGACCTTGGCTGTGATGGGTTTTATTTTGGTATGTATAGGGTGTCACGCTTCTTAGCTGCAGATCCCTGATTGTTGCTAAATAGTTTATAGAGTGTTATTGGGCGACAGTGGTCAGTGAATTCCCGTAAAGTGTGCTGAGGCTTGTGGGTTTATGCCTTTGCGTAGATATCATACCTTTCTTTTCCAGTTTTCTAATAGTTTCTTCCATCTCTCGTGTTTTTGATCTGTAATGTGACTTCATTTCCTCCATTTCAGTGTTCTTCCGATCTAAGATCTTCTGTATGGCTTCATCATGCCTTTGTTGTATTCCGAGTTTTTCCTCATGGAATTTTGCCTCTGTCATTTTTGTCCTCATCTCCAGCTCCTTCTCATGTTGACGCAAGAGACCTGCTTCATCACGAGATGAATTATCAGCTCTGCTGTAAGCTGTGTATCTTGATGTTTTCGTTGCGGTTGTCTGGTAGTTGTTGCTTGGTAGTCTCCATTCGTGTGTGTAGGCTCCCATTTCGATGTTAGTGTCACTCTTTGACAAAATGGATACAAAACAAAGTTAATTGACCATTGCAAATCTAGATCGGAAAATTTGGGAAAATCAGGTGTAGTAAGCTAGGGGCCAAAATGGCAGATAAGAAATGTCATGACTTACAGTTCCCTTTTGAGCAAAAATGCAGCTTAGTTAGCTAATGTCAACATGGGGTTATCAGGTAAAATATTTTCCTATATGTGACAGGATGAAGGGGAATGAGTCACATTCAATAAGAGGTTTTTTACATAATTTTCTGGCAGTTTACAAATGCTACAGTTTGATACAAACCCCATCAAAATCTGACATCTGGTTACCAAGTTATGAGCAATTTATCAATGGCTGAAAACAATAATATAAAACAAAAGAATTTGAACACTGTTTTTGCCAATATCTCAAAAACGATATTAGCGACATCCGACTCATTCCCCTTGATCATGTCACATATATTGAACTAAAATCTCCGCTTTTTGGCACTTCATAATATGATGACAGTAATGGAAGGAAAAGCGCAAATGTTGGTAATTTTTGGGTTGAAATTACCAACATATAACCATTTTCCATTATGTTATTCAGACTATTTCGGGGATTGGATGTTTAATATTGATTGATGAAGTACTTCTCTAGTCCATAATCACAGGCAGATGGTACCAATACATTTAATGCAACACCTACCAATGCATTCCTTGCTGTAGGTGACTTAGACTTCCTCCTCACAGGTCTTTCTCTATGCCTCTGGTCCGACTCATCTTCATCTGAAGAAAACGTAAACGATGCTTTGTGTTTGGAACGAATCTCGTCCTGTAAGTTAAACAAATTAAATGCTGTATTTTCCTGGTACAGGTAAGCAGCAATATAATATAGCATAACATACAAGTACAGCAGGTCAACAAAGATAAACAGAGCTTGTTCTAGAAAATACATCAGATCAGAACACAAAGTTTCTGAGAGTGAACAAAATAAGTCAGCTGTTGCTGACCATGCAGCAAGAAGTAATTATTTTATTAACTGGGAGGAGTCGAGAGTTATTGATAAGGAGGAGGTACGTATCAAGCGATGGATAAAGGAATCCATATGGATCAGGAGGATCTCAGGAATGAATAACACCATGAACCGAGACGAGGGCACCTACAACATGAGCAATCTCTACAACCCTCTGCTACAAAGCGACTCAAGGACTGGCAACAATAGTTCGCACAGTAGCAGAGATTCACAACTCTGAAGAACTCCAACTGAACAAGACGGATGAAACGTCAGTTGGTGAGTTTTTACCATCATTTCACCAAAAAAAGTTTTGGTTTTGTAAAAACAATCTCTATTATTTGAACAATAACAAACCTGATGAATCTCTACAGTCAGCATTACTTAATTTGTAGAGTGGTTGGCAACTTTTACTCAAAAATGAATATCATATTCTATTACACCATACGTACCCTTCCTCTGACCACCTGCGCTTCGCAACCATTATGCAAATTACCAGTCCCTGTTCTTCTGTTGCCTGGTAATGCATCCTCATTTCTGTGCAAATCCACACCTGTCCCCTCACGATATCTCTCTCTCAAAGTGGATGTTGCGCTGGGTTCCCCAAACCCCCTTGTGCTTTGTTGCGAAGAACCAGAAAATGCCTCGCTCATTAGTTCGCCGTTTACCCAGTCTGGAGGCGATTTGGCATCCGATTATCACGCATGCGTGGAGATTTGTTGCGAGATGGCTCGTCGAAGAAGATTGACTGAGGAGAGATGATTATGATAATTAAACAAAAATTAGTCTTTCAAGTCGATAAGGAAAATGAGATTAAAATGATGTGTATGTAGGTAAACTTGCAGTTTTAAAATTGTTACAGTTCTAATTAAGCCAATGATATTTTTGAGTCGTACGTAGTTTACAATATCATACGCCAGTGGAATGCACTTGCTTCTTTCAAAATGCACATGTTGTGACAATTAATAGTAGTGCAGGGCCTATATTTCGTCTTCGTTTGCGAGAATCAAAATCCATCATAGTCACTGCACTTAGTGTATGATACAATGAGAGAAGTTGATTCTCGCAACCAAATCTTACAAGAATCATTACGAGAATTGATTCTGTGATTCTAGCCCCTAGTGTTATATTTTCTATAAGTGTTCGAAATAAGCACTTACATTTGTATCCTCTTCTCCAAAAATCACTGGGGACAACCATATTGAGCTATGTACTTATCCCTTGGACAACCACTAAATTTTACCTCCAGAATCATGATTTATAAAATATAAAACATTAAATTTTGACTTTTGACTTCATGTTTGATTGTAATTTGTATCCTTAAGCAAGATCTATAAACCACACTGCTAGCACATATTATAATATGATGTGATGTCCACTTGTTCGGCATGTCCGGATCCAGTTCTGAATATGTTTAATTAACCATTTCACTGAGTTACCCAATGGTGGCAGTGCTTGAGATCCGCATGATCAGAATGGCAAATTTTGAAGCTTGCACAGGTTTAGCAATTTGTGGCTACGGATTTTCCAGAACAAAAGACATCAAACAAATTTGATTTTTTTTGGGGTTACAGAATTTACTGTTGGTGATTTTTCATTGGCTCTGTATGGCCTACCTCCACTAGCTTAATCGGCCTTTTTGCTTTTATCTTTCAGGGTGCACAGGGGTCAGAAGTGGTCAAAAAAACACATTTCACTAGCAACCTGGAAACAGACATTTGTTTTCCAATGCTGCCACTTTGAACTATGTTGAGCCTACCAGCTGCTTTTGTTGTTTTTACATGTATGTAGTGAACAAGTTGCACTATACAGCCATACATGAACAAAGTATAAGTTGTCAGTTAAACTAGCATGAGAACCATTTAAATTTCTGAATTCGGATGTGACATTTTCCGTTCACATAGATGTACCTTATTCAATGTAGAATAGATCAACTAATACTTTACATGAATGGCAAACTAGTGTGTTTTAGTAAAGTTCAGAGTCTTGATATTATTTGTTGACCAAATTACACTTGTTGCTCTTAATATGAAGATACAGCAATATTTTGAATTTTTGCCAACAAATTCTGTTCACAATTTTGTCACATCCGATTAATTTTCCAAATAGTATAATTTATTAACAAATATGTGGTAGAATTTTGTCTCCTTGGTTTTAAAATTCCCCTGCTATGAGCTATCTAATGACACCATTTAATGAAAACTCCTTCATCAACTTAGCTTGCAGATGTCATTTCAAAGTTTCCGCTCACATGTGTCACATCCATGGTACCTGTCACATCCAAAATAGTTTCTTCAAAGAACTGAGATTGGAATAGGGCTAGGATGCCAATTTGAAGTTATTTCATTACAGGTTTGTGGGGGTTCAAAAAACACAACAAATCTTTAATTCAGTATGCTTTCTTTAATTGTGACAGGGGACTCAAAAAGCTTCAGTTTCCGTTCACATGTCACATCCTCAAAATTAGTAGTTTTGGGGCAAAAAGACTTGAAGAACTTGATATTTGACTTTCTAAAATAGGTTTATTAATATTATTTCATACATGTCACATATGATTATTTTATGGCTTTGTTGTTGTCTTTAGGGGACAGTTTTGTATACAATTTATAGAAGTGGATGTGACATTTTCAATTGTGAACGGAATATTTCAGGATTATAAACATTTTGCTTGTCAAAAATTCAAAAATATAAAGGGTCAGGAAAAACATTGTAGCATCAATGCTCAATTCAATAGAATCTCACAAAATATATGTGTTAGAAGTGCCAAAAGCTTACATTTTTGATAAGCAAATACTGTTTATAATAATGAAATATTACGTTCACAATTGAAAATGTCACATCCGCTTCTATAAATTGTAAACAATGTTTTAAAACGAAAGCTAACACAGGTTGATATGTTTCAATATATCCCATTGAATTCACTGAGTGTGTGAAAACACTTTAAATCATTATTTTCTCAAACATACTTTGGTTTAGTCCCAAACAAAAATGTTTGGTAGACTCATAACCGGTGCGATCTTACCTTTCCGATGTTGATTAAGATACTTCTTGCATCGATCCCGAGATGCGGAAAAACCAATAGTCATTTTGTCCCACATAAATGAATAAATAACAAAAACCCCGATCCCCGGTGGACTCACCCAAAAGGTGACGCCACACCATATGATCGCCCCTTATCCGACTTGGGATCCCCTACCGGACCAAACTTGTAGGGGGTGGCGGGTCCGGGATAATCAACATCGAAAGGTAAGATCGCGATCGGTTATGAGTCTACCAAACATTTTTGTTTGGGACTAGACTCAGTACACCGGTCGATCTTACCGCTTCCGATGTTGATTAAGATACTTCTTGCATCAACATCTGAAAGATCGATCTAGCAAGTAACCGACGGATGGAGGTACAAGATTGGTCAGCATCTGATCAGGGATCGGGAGCGGGTAACGATGGTTTTCGCGAGGTCAGAAATATTTCCCCCCAACGGTCGGGAAAACAAGAAAGACCACGCGATCACAGACATAAACCTCCTTACTTAATAAGTTTGGTGGTTAAGAATAGCGACACTGGTTCTTACCATGCTGAGTATTCTGTATAGTCTGAAAACCTGGTACCCGTACACCACCGTATTATGATCGCCCGAACAATGTCCCGGTAAACCTCCCGCCCCGCCTCTGATTACTAACGTAAACGGAAGTATCGTGAGAGAAGGGCGAAGGTGGCTTCCGGGACACCGCCTGCTAGATCTCCTCAAGGGACAACCGAACGGTATACCCAAGATGATGAGATAGCTCGTGTCGAGTGGGTCGTGGGACGCGAAACCTTCGCGATCCCCGGACCCCACTAACACCTGGACCAGCCATTGCGACAGCGGCTGGACCGAAAAGGCTCTGTAAGGGTGATGAAGGCGGTCGTGGGTCCCTCGCAAGGCTTGTGTTCGGAAGAAATAGTGCTGCAGCGCCTTATCGGACACCCCAGCCTATCTTTGGCTTCAGCCGAACCTTGCCCAACCCTGGGGATTGGAGAGGGACGAATGTCGGTATGCACCGCGCCCGCTCAGAGTCACGAGAACAGAGCGCCGAAACAGTGTCGCTCCAGTGTTTGTGTACACGGAAGCTAACCTCGAGACCGTGTGCAACTCAGCACCGCCGCCCCGAAGCCAACGCCAAGCCGGAAAGCCATCTTGAGAGTTACGTATTTAAGCGTCGCTGTTGACGGAAGGTCAAAAGGGTGACCCTTAAAGTAATCTAAGACTGTGTTGGGATCCCTTAGGAGGATCACTTTCCTTTTGGTAGACACTCGCTGAACATACCGTCGAGGCGAGACTAATAAGGTAACCATCGGTTATGATAGTCGACCGCCTCGAAACCTCGGTGAATGGAGAGGACAGCTGACTTATAGCTGGCCCCAGTGGCCCGCTGAAGTCTTGCTTGGAACTTTTCTGTCAGAAACTCCGAACTAGCAGCACAGAGGTTCTAGCGGGAGAGCTATTTGTCTCATTGCACCAAGCGTAGTATGGAGCCAGACTCTGGCTATACGCACGGAGGGTAGACTTCCGCCTAGCCCGGCGATGAGAAAAACAGCTTCTGATGAAAAGTATCCCTCCGCTGCTGCGTTCCTGGTAAGGGCCATGCAGCTAACTGCAGGTGCTCTAGTGATAGACTGGTACCTCCGCCCGGGCATCCGGAGTAGGTCTGGTACTGGGAGTGCCAGCGGCCTTGCCGCTAGCAGAATGACAATGCAGTCTTCCCACCCGATCTTGGTCACCACCTCATGAGTAGTGAGATCGGAGGGACTGCATAAGCTGTCATCCTCCCCAGTCTATGGACAGAGCGCCCACGGTGAATGCTTGGGGGTCCGCGACCCTTGAGCAGTACACCGGCAGTGGATGATTGCGATGAGATGCGAACAGATCTTTCGAGGGGTGGTACATCCCCTTGAAGATCGTCTGAGCGACCGGCGGAGCAAGGGACCATTCTGCTGGTCCCGACACCCTTCCTCGTGACAGATTGTGCGCGAGGATGCTGGTGACGCACGCGATGTGTATCGCTCTCGTCGTAATCTGCCTGAACTTGCCCCACCCTATCAGGTGTCGTGCCTGCAGGCTCAATCGTGGTGGCCCGGAGTCCCCTTGTCTGTTGGGGTAGGCTACCACGGTTGTGTTATCCGTCAGGACAACGGTATGTGATTCCACGATCACCTCCTCGTAAGCGAGGGAGGTTGATGTGAAACTCTGTCTCTATGGCCCCCATGGGCCCGAGACGGAGTCTCCGTGGATGTGGACCCCCAGCGCCGTTGTGAGGCTATGGGCGTCACTACGGGACATACCGGGGGTGCAGGAAACCTGACACCCTGGGTCAAATTGGGCTGATGGGTCCACCACCAGAGTTCTCTCGCGCGATCTCCGACAACGGAACCGCGAGGGATATTGGTGACGACTGGGCCTGCAAGCAGGCTAGAAGGTGTAGTTGGGTAAGCCTAACGAGAAACGGCAGTACAGTACGAGGTCTACCATACTGGCCATTAGGCCTACCACCTTCATCCATGCCACAGCGGGTTTTGCCCGAGACTCGGCCAAGAGTCAGGCACACCGCACCATGTTCGCCACCCGCTCGGGTGAGAGCACATGCGAACCCCTCCGTGAGGGTGATCTGGGCCCCTACAAATAGTGGTGTTCTGCGTCGGGACCACGCTGGACTTTTTTGAGCTGATCAAAAAATCCAGGGTCCGCACCCCACGGACTATCAACCCCATGAGACCCGTAGTCTTCAGTGGAGTGCGTCCGTGATATGAGCCAAACGTCCAGGTAGCAACTGATGTTGACACCCCCTGTGCTTCAGGCACGCTGCCACCGCTCTGACCAAGAGTGTTAAACACCCTGGGAGAGATGGACAGGCGGATGGCCGGTATCAAAACTGGTAATTTTGATCCTGTACCTAGAAGCGCAGATGCCTCCGATCTTGAGAGGCGATTGGCATATGCAGATAGGCGCCCGAGAGATCTAGCGATGCTGTTCCCATGCCCCTGATGGGGCAGGCTAGCACCGAGGCGAGAGTCCCCATTCTGAACCTCTTGGGCCTGAAGAACGTGTTCAACAGCCTGCGGTTTCGGATGGGGCTCCCGTCGCCGGTCTTCCTTGGAGCCAATGGCTCCAAGATCACCCGTAGAACGGGGGTAGACAGGACAATCGCCCGCTTCGTGAGAAGCTGTGTGATCCCTGTCAGTAGTGCCCGACGCTGGGGCCATCTGACGGCACTACTGTGGACCTCTGAAATGTGCAGACGAATGTGGGGAGACTGGGTTGCCAGTCTGTAACCCCCACTCACCACTGACCATACCCAGGCGCTCAAAGAGATGGTTTCCCACCTCTGGGTGAAAGCCATAAGCGGTCGCCCACTGGGAGATCCCCTGTGGAAAAACCGCTGAGCCCCCCAGGAATGCTCTGCCTGGCTGGCCTTGGAAGAGCGCTTGCTCTTCTTCAGGGCTTGCCAGGTGTTCCTGTGGTGCGCTTGGGGCTCCCAGAAATGGGTGCTACAGAGGTAGTGGGCTCGGTACTGTTGGTGGTGCACGGCCTGCTGAAGTCGGAGCTCCTACCCATGGTAAGGGCAGTTTCCGACTTCTTCAGAGTGCTCCGCTGGTAACTTCTTTGCACGGTCCTCCACCGTAGCGCAGAAGCATCCAAAGAGAAAAAGGACCCTGCCTTTCCATCGCGTTGAGCGATTGGAGTGGCAGGCCCCACCCCCCGGCGCTGAGTGGACACCCTATGGGCTAGGCCCATGGAGCTCTCGTTGAGGCTAGCTGTTAGCACCGCTAATAGGCTCACCTCGCGGAAGAGCTCAGATGTTGTCTGAGCGTGATACGCTTGACGACATCTGGGTCCCTCTCGGATCCCCTCAGGTAGGTCCCGTGGTCCTCCGCTGTTACACGCAGAGGAAGCGTGCAAGCACGCGGCGCCATAGCTCTACTGAGCTCGACAGCCCCACGATATCTACCCGTGAGGTTTGCCGGGAATGAGAGTGCAGGCGTCCCCTGTGAGGAAGCAGCAGCTGAGCATCCTACTGAAAGGATCCCTGGTCCTCCTCCATGGACTCCCCATAGGGGGTGTCCGGAGGAAGATCAGTGCTGTTGCTCCCCTCGCTGGGCAGCGGGGAAGGAGATTGTAGTGATGTCACTACCGGACTCAGCTTCCGACTCCTTTCCTCGCCCACAGTATCCGTGATCATGCCCGATGATGACGGTAACTGAGGACGGGCATCTGAAAGCGGGTAAGAAGGCATAACCACTGTGTGGCTCGCCGACTACCTGCCAGCAGAAGAGGGAGTACTCCCGCAAGACCCTGAGGTATCCGCCATGGCACCACTGGGTCCGCGATGCTCTCGCAGCCGCCGTCCTAGCGCTTAGCAGCACGGGCCTACCCTGATCAAGATCTGGGTTAGCCCCATGCCGGCTGGCCTGGTCAACAGCTGATGTTGGTACTGCATGGCCATCGCTAGGCGACACTTGCCACGGTGCTAGGCCGTGGAAGAAACACCCTGCGGCGGGTACCACGGGGCATACCCAGCCGGCAGCTGACCCTGAAAGGATCCGCCACCAGGGTAACCCCATGGTACTGCAGTACCAGCACCGCCTCCCCCCCCCTTGTTGCCACAGAGACTGTGGCGACTAAGGCGGGTGCTGCGGTACCGGTGCGGTATCAGCGTGGGTACCCTTGAGGGTTCCCAACTGTGGACCGCTGTACCCTCGCCACACTGCGTTCCCTGTTTGGGGGATCAAGCTGTGTGCTGGCGTGGTACCGGTGCGGTACTAGCATGGGTAACCGTGAGGGTTCCCGGCTGTGTACCGCTGTATGCGTGGTTCCAGCGTAGGTGCCCGTGAGGGCTCCCGGCTGTGTACCACTGTACCCATGCCTCACTGCGTTCCCCGCAAGGGGATCAAGCCGTGTGTATGGGTACCCCGCTATACCGACTGTCCCTTGGCTAGAGGGAGCTTGCCTAGTACCACGGGTAGCTGAGCGTGCATACCCCGATCAATCACCTCGCCACCTGAATAGGCAGCGCCAATCAATGGAGCTATGCCCTGTTGATTTGACAGTGATCGATCAAGAGAGGGTAATTGACCCATTGGCGATAATGGATCACCCACGCTCCGCTGGCTCTCGAGGACATAAGTGGGTTGTTGATCAGCTAGGCTGTTCAAGCTACTTACTGTACCCTCTAGAGCTTCGCCCAAGGTCGCTGTGTGTGGCGGACCACTCACGGCAGCTATGGGCGGTGCATAGCGGCTACCACTGAAGTCAAGCCGTAGGCTCGCCTTTGTAGCTGCCACCGAATGCACCTGGGTCGCTGTCCCGTGAGAGACTGCGAGCCCAACCCCTGAATAATCGCCAGCCAGTCCCTGTGGACAGCCAGCAGCTATTCTAGGGCCCAGGGTATCACTCGGCGGTCCCGCCATGGAACGCTGCTGTGTGACAACCCCAGTTGGTTCTGCTAAGACTACACCCACAGCGCTAGCCGCGGTATCGTCCCTGCTGAACCCATGCATGCTAGGGTTCAACCCAGGCAAGCCGGGTACCCTTGCATGCTGCCCGTCGCTGGCTACTACTGTGGCTGTTTGAGCCCGTAGATATGCCTGCAACAGACGGGTGTCCTCCTGCTAAAAACCCGTGAGGATTTTTGGCTAGAGGACTGGTATCCTCCTGCTACAAAACCCGCTAGGGTTTTCGCTGGTGGTTACCGCTCTGCTGCCTGCTACTTTGCTCCGACGTATAGTCAGTGCTTTCGCTGGCTGCTGAGCCTTTGGACGCGCTTAGCAGTCCCGAAGGAACCGCCTGCTTGTCCGGGGACCGGAGCCCCTTAAGCAGACCTGCCATGACCCATAGGGGCTGTCACAGCAGAATCTACCGTGTCGACTGGTATCCTCCTGCTGCAAAACCCGCTAGGGTTTTCGCTGGTGGTTACCGCTCTGCTGCCTGCTACTTTGCTCCGACGTATAGTCAGTGCTTTCGCTGGCTGCTGAGCCTTTGGACGCTTAGCAGTCCCGAAGGAACCGCCTGCTTGTCCGGGGACCGAGCCCCCTTAAGCAGACCTGCCATGACCCATAGGGGCTGTCACAGCAGAATCCACCGTGATCGACCTTACCAGTGCCCTTGGTAGATTTCTTCTTCGTCTTATGGCGATGATGGAGCCTATCCCAATCGTCAAGCTGGAACTCGGAGAGTCCTAAGCAAAAGAAAGACATCTAGAAGATCGTGAGCACTCCCTGAGGGTGAAACAGAGCGGTGTGGGTCCGCTCCGTCACCAGGGAAGGGCAAGCCCTACAGGGCCGAGGCGAAGCGAGGGGAAAATGGTGGGGGGCACTCCCCCCCCCCCCCCAACACGCGACTCAAGCCCAGTAAGCAAACCTGAGCACGGAGGCTGGTCGCTAACGTTAGTGGTAAGGTAAGGACTGGCTAACTTTATTACTAAATGTCAGACGGGTCCCTACCAATCCCCACCGTATGAATATCTGATTAACTCGTCTTATCGGACGGTAATGAAGACATAACGATAGAGTAATCACCCTAACATAGCAACAATAACCTACCGTACATGAAATACAATGTGTATGTACAAACATCTATTGTAACTTACAGGCTGCAATGGTTGTTTTACGTACGTGGGAATGCCATTTTGAATTGCTCGTGTGTCCCGTATACAAACGGAGGCACGATATGTAGCTAAGTTTTGGATCGTTTTTTGTCACTTTTTCGCCAGAAAATGCCGTCAAAACTATCCTCAGCCGAACAATACCGGTTTGGTTTTACCTAAGGTGTGAACCTACAACCGTATATCTCGCCTTGGTCGAGAAATTGATACACAGTGCTATGAACAATCGATAGGCACGTCTGTGTCAGTCGGAGACCAAGGAGGATAAGGGACGATCATATGGTGTGACGTCACCTTTTGGGTGAGTCCACCGGGGATCGGGGTTTTGTTATTTATTCATTTATGTGGGACAAAATGACTATTGGTTTTTCCGCATCTCGGGATCGATGCAAGAAGTATCTTAATCAACATCGGAACGGTAAGATCGACCGTGTACTGAGTCTACAGTGTGTGATTTCCGTTCACATTGACATCAGTCACATCCAAAATTGCACAAACATCAGAATCTTGAATTTGACCTGTGTTTTCAAACTGGCTAATATTATTTGTGAACATTACCCATATTATGACCTTCAAAGCTATGAAATATCAGAGTCATTCATTGATAATTAAAATTGATGAGTAAACCTTTTCATGTCAATTTCCCTTTTTTACCACAAAAATTAAGTAGCCATAAATTTGTCATTACACAACCAAATTTGCCCAAATTTGGCCAGAAGTAAGCCTACATGTATGACATACTAATTTATGTTCAATATCTATTATAAATGTATTGGACAGTCAAAGTTTAATATACACTACTCAATATTTATCAACTTTGTTTAAAAATTACATAATATGAGATAATAAATCATAATTTTCTTCGAGAAGTAGAGAGATTTAAGTTGGAAATAGTCCCAAACAAAAATGTTTGGTAGACTCATAACCGGTGCGATCTTACCTTTCCGATGTTGATTAAGATACTTCTTGCATCGATCCCGAGATGCGGAAAAAACCAATAGTCATTTTGTCCCACATAAATGAATAAATAACAAAAACCCCCGATCCCCCCAGTGGACTCACCCATTCGGTGACGTCACCTACGATAATCACCCCTTATCCGACTTGGGCAGCCCCTACTCGCCAAACTTGTAGGGGCGGTCGGGGTCGGGATAATCAACATCGGAAAGGTAAGATCGCACCGGTTATGAGTCTACCAAACATTTTTGTTTGGGACTAGACTCAGTACACCGGTCGATCTTACCGTTCCGATGTTGATTAAGATACTCTTGCATCAACATCTGAAAGATCGATCTAGCAAGTAACCGACGGATGGAGGTACAAGATTGGCCAGCATCTGATAAGGATCGGGAGAGTGGGTAGCATGGTAATCGCGAGGTCAAACTATTTCCCCCCCCTCACGGCCGGGAAACAGAAAGACTACGTGAACAGACAAAAACCCCTGAACTGAAAGTTCAGTGGTTAAGAATAGAAACACTGGTTCTTACCATGTTGGAATTCTGATTGTCCGCAAAACACCTGATACCCAACCACCATATTATCTCCGCAGAATAGCCCTGGAGAACTTATCGCCTGGTCGTTGGTTTACGTTTTTTTGTAGTAAACCGTGGAAAAGGACGACGGGTTCTTCCAAGACACAGCCTGACAAATCTCTTCTATGGGGACCCCCCTATGGTAGGCCCACGAAGATGAGATAGATCTGGTTGAGTGGGCCTTGGGGCGGCGTCTTTGCCGCCTCGAGTCCACCAACACCTGGACCAGCCACCGTGCCAGAGTCTGTTTAGCGGCTGGACCGTGCGGTTCTGCGTGAGTGATAAATAAGCGGTCATGAGCCCCTCTTAAGGTTTGTGTTCGCCAGGTAGTGCTGTAGCGCCTCACCGGGCACCACAACCTGTCTTCGCTATTGACGAACCCTGCCCAATATTGGGGAGGAAGAGGGCGAGTGTCGGAATGTACTTCGCTCATTTTTTGCAAGGAAATCCGGGCGAAGAAACAGCGTCGCTCCGTTGTTAGTAAATCACGGAGGCTGACTTGAGACTGCGTGCAACTCTGAGCAGCGCCGTCCGAAGCCAACGCCAGAAGAAAGGCCGCTTAAGAGTGACGTATTTAAGGGTTTTGACAGGGGCTCAAAAGGGGACCCTTAATATACTCCAAGACTGTGTTGAGGTCCCATGGAGGGACCACCTTCCTTTCGGCGTGGCGCCGTTGAACATACCGTCGAGAAGAAGACTTAGGGACCCATCTGAATTGATAGTCGACCCGTCTTCAAATCCCCGATGAATCGAGAGAATGGCTGACTTATAGTTGGCTATCGATGCCTGCTGAAGTCCTGACCTGAACTTTTCTGTCAGAAAATCTGCCACTCGGGGCACAGGGGCTCTAGTGGGAGATGTATTGCGCTCATCGCACCATGCGTAGTAGGGAGCCAAACGCTGACTATACGTGACGGAGGGTAGACTCGCTCTACCCCGGCGATGAGAGAAGCAGCTTCTGATGAAAAGCCTCCCTCCGCCAAGACGTTCCCTGATAAGGGCCATGCAGCTAACTGCAGGTGCTCTAGTGGTAGACTTGGTACCTCTCCTCCGGGCATCCGGAGTAGATTTGGTAACTCGGGGAGTACTCGCGGCTGAGCCGCTAGTAGATCCACCATCGGTCGAAACCACAGGTGTTTCGGCCAGAACGGTGCTATCAGAATGACGTTGCACGCCTCCCTCCCGATCTTGGTCACCACCCTTGCGAGCAGTGAGATCGGGGAAAGCGTAAGCAGTCATTCCTCCCCAGTCTACGGACAGAGCGCCCACGGCGAATGCCTGTGGGTCTGCGACCCTTGAGCAATACACCGGCAGCTGATGATTTCGATGAGATGCGAACAAATCTATCGAGGGTGGTACATCACCTCGAAGATCGCTCTGGGCGACCTGCGGAGCAAGGGACCATTCTGTAGGTCCCGACACCTTTCCTCGTGACAGATCGTCCGCGAGGATGTTGGTGACTCCGCTATGTGCATCGCTCTCAACGTAATCTGCCTGGCCTTGCACCACCCTATCAGGCGCAGTGCGTGCAGGCATAACCGTGGTGACCTGGTGCCCCTTGTCTGTTGAGGTAGGCCACCACGGTTGTGTTGTCTGTTTGGACAACGATATGAGATCCCACGATCACCTTCTCGAAATGCTGGAGAGTTCTCTCCACTGCCCAAAGTTCGAGAAGGTTGATATGGAACTCCGTCTCCGTGGCCGACCATAGGCCCGAGACTGAGTCCCGTGGATGTAGCCCCCAGCCCAGCTTTGACGCTGGCCGGTCGTCACTACGTGGACGCACCGCTGGTGCAGGAAACCTGACACCTTGAGTCAAATTGGGCTGATGGGTCCACCACCAGAGTTCCTCTCGCGCGATCTCCGACATCGGAACCGCGAGGGATATTGGGTGACGACTGGGCCTGTAAAAGGCTAGAAGGTGTAGTTGTATAGGCCTCATGTGAAAGCGGCAGCACGGTACGAGGTCTACCATACTGGCCATAAGGCCCAAAACCTTCATCCATGCCACAGCGGTGCCCCCCTGACTCGCCAAGAGTCGGGCACACTCGCCATGTTCGTCACCCTCTCGGGTGAGGGCGCCGCGAGTCCCCTCCTTGAGGTTGATCTGGGCCCCTAAGAATAGTGGTGTCTGCGTCGGGACCAAATTGGATTTCTTGACGTTGATCAGAAATCCCAGGTCCCGCACTGCACGGACTACTAACTCCACGAGACACTGTGTCTCCAGCGGGTGCGCCCGTAAATGAACCAATCGCCCAGGTAGCAACACATGTTGACTCCCCTGCGCTTCAGGTACGCTGCCACCGCCTGACCAGGAGTGTAAACACTCTGGGGGAGGTGGACAAGTCGAATGGCAGGCATCGAAACTGGTAAGTTTGACCCTGTACCTTGAAGCGTAGAAACCTCTGATCTTGAGGTGCGATCGAACATGCAGATATGCGTCCGAGAGATCTAGCGATGCCGCCCACATACCCTTGATGGGGCAGGCTAGCACCGGCGAGAGTCTCCATTCTGAACCTCTTGGGCCTGATGAACTCGTTCAACGGCTTGAGGTTCAGAATGGCCTCAGTCGCCGGTCTTCTTTGGAGCCAGAAAAACGTGCTCCAAAACCCCTTGGTGAAAGGGGGTAGACCGGGACAATCGCTGCTTCGTGAGAAGCTGAGTGACCTCTGACAGTAGTGCCCGACGCTGGGGGCCGTCTGGCGGCACTACCGTGGACCTCTGAATCGTGCAGGCGCACGAGGGGTGGCTGGTAAATTCCAGCCTGTAACCCCCACTGACCACTGACAATACCCAGGCGCCCGGTGAGATGGCATGCCATCTCTGGGCGTAATGCACAGCGGCCGCCCACAGGGGAATCCCCTGTGGAAGTCCAAGGCCTGCCGGCATGGACTGTCGACCGCCGTGCCCTCAGGACCGATCTGGTTTGCCACCCTTAGAAGAACGGCTCTTCTTAGGGGGCTTGCCATACGGTCCAGCACTACTCTTGCGCTTCCCAGTTTTTTTGGGAGGTGCTGGAGTAGCCTCGGGCTCGGGTGTAGTCTGTGGTGCGCGTCCTGCTGAAGCCGGAGCTGGCGCTGAAGAACGCTTAGAAGACTTCTTGTGCTTCTTCTTCGCCTTACTGCCCTTCCCCTTGGTCAGGGCAGCCTCCGACTTCTTCAGAGTGCTCTCATTGGTGGCCTTCTTTGCCCGGTCCTCCTCCGTAGGGCAAAAGGCCTGTCCAAAGAGTAGCCCCTGTCCCACCGAGTCTGACTTCTTCATTGCATCAGCAAAGTCGGAGCCGTAAGTTGACTGGAGGGACAGACAGGCATTCTCCCGGCGGCGAGATGACATCCTATGGGCTAGGCCCATAGAACTCTCGTTGAGGTTAGCTGTTAGCACCGCTAACAGATTAACCTCGGAAGAGTTCCGACGCGTTGCCCGTGGTCGTTCGCTACCTTCCTACCGAGGTGTGCTCGGCAAGCGTGGTAGCGACGCTAGAGACTCTGATAAGCGGCGTGCTCGCTTATCGATGAGCTTTAGCTCCTCCTCCCACTGGGGGAGAAGCGACCCGTCGCGCCTTGGCCGCTAGCGGCAGGCGCTGGCAACGCGTCTGGATCCATGTCAGGGACCCTGAGGTAGGTTTCAGAGTCCTCCCATGAAACACGCAGTGGAAGCGTGCAAGCACGCGGCGTCGAAGCTCCAGCGAGCCTGACAGCCCCTGAAACCTACCCTTGAGGTCCGCGGGACTGCAAGTGCGGGCGACCCTTGTGTGGACGCGCTAGCTGGGCATCCTACTGAAAAGATGCCCTGGTCCTCCTGAACGGACTCCTCCTGAGAGAAAGCCAGGCCCAAACCTTGGGCCACACGGCTCATCACCTCAGCGGTGTCCGCAGGCAGACCAGTGCTAGCGAGTTCCGCACGGGGAAGCGGGGGAAGGAGACCTGAAGCTAGCTGCACAGTCTCATCAGACTGTGAGTCGCTACTGGTTTCATCTTCCGACTCCTTTCCTCGCCTTCAGACTCTGACTCACTCTCTGATGAGGAAGAGATCTGACAACGGGCATCTGAAGGTGGACAGGGCGGTGTCGCCACCGTGTGGCTAGCCAACTGAACACCAGCAGAAGAGGGAGTACTCCCGCTAGACCCCGAGATGCTAGCTATAGCACCCCGGGATCCGCACGCTCTCGCTGCTGTCGCCCTAGCCATAGCAGTGTGCGGCCTACCCTGAGCTGTATCAGGGTTAGCCACTCGCCGCCGGGTTGGGTAACAACTGGTGGTACTGCTTGCCCAACGCTAGGCGGCACTTGCCACGGTGGAAGACCGTGGAAGAAACCACCCTGGCGGCGGATACCACGGGCATACCCTGTTGGTAGCTGACCCTGAAAGGATCCGCCACCAGGGAAACCCCATGGAACGGCAGTACCAGTACCGCCTCCCCCTGTTGCCACAGAGACTGTGGTAACCAGGACGCAGTACTGCGGTACCTGCGTGGTTGTAGCGTAGGTGCCCGGTAGGGCTCCTGCCGCGCACCACTGTACCCATGCCTCACAGCGCCCCCGCTAGAGGATCAAGCCGTGTGTATGGGTACCCGCTATACTGGCTGTCCCTTGGCTAAAAGGAGCTTGCCTAGTATCACGGGTAGCTGAGCGTGTATACCCTCGATCAGTCACCTCGCTACCTGAATAGGCAGTATCAATCAATGGAGCCATGCTCCGCTGAATAGATAGTGATCGATCATAAGAGGGTAATTGACCCATTGACTGTAATGGATCACCCACGCTCTGCTGGCTCTCGAGGACATAAGTGGGTTGTTGATCAGCCAGGCTGTTCAAACTACCTACCCTAACCTCTTGAGCCTCGCCAAGGTCGCTGTGTGTGGCGGACCACTCACGGCAGCTATGGGCGCGTGCATAGTGGCTACCACTGAAGTCAAGCCGTAGCTCGTCTCGGTAGCTGCCACTGTTTGCACTTGGGTCGCTGTCCCGTGAGAGACTGCGAGCCCAACCCGTATAGCCGCTAGCCAGTCCCGGAGGACAGCCGGCAGCCATTCCAAGGCCCAGGGAATCACTCGGCGGTCCCACCATGGAACGCTGCCGTGTGACAACCCCAGTTGGTTCTGCTAAGACTACACCTGAAGCGTTAGCCCGGTATCGTCTCTGCTAAACCCATGCGCACGTTTTCATTCGACCCTTGCGGGAACGAAAGGCGTGCTGCGTGCCGTGGATCAACCCAGGCATGCCTGGGGGTCCGCTGGCACGCTGCGTGCTACAGACCGGCCGAGGCAAGTCCGCTGCACGCTGTATGCTAGGATTCAACCCAGGCAAGCCGGGTACCTTGGCATACTGTCCGTCGCCGGCTACTTCAAGGGTGCTAGACCCACTTTCGTTAAGCCAGCAATAGACGGTGTCCACCTGCAAGAAGCTCGCTAGAGATCTCACTGGTAGACTGGTACTCGCCTGTTAGGGCAAGTACCGCCCTGCTGCCTGCTACTAGCTTAGGCGTAAAGTCAGTGCTTTCGCTGGCTGCTAGGCCTTCGGGCTCGCTAGCAGTCCCGGAGGGTCCGCCTGCTTGCCCGGGACCGGAGCCCCAGAGGTTACCTTAGCGTGGCCCTTGCCGCCTCGCTAGTACCTACCATATCAATCTTACCTGTAGGCTTCTGTTTCTTAGTCTTCGCGTCTTCTGTCTGTGTCGAAGACCTAAGCGAAGCGCTACTTTCTAAATCCTCGAAGTGGATGTCCGATAAGCCTATGCAAAAGGAAGCACACTTATTTGATTTAGAGCAATCCCTGTGGGAGTAGCAGAGTGGATGCGGGTCCCACTCTGGCACAAGGGAAGGGCATGATTGACAAGGCCTAGACATTGTAGTAATCGGGAGCGTACAGCACTACCCCGAACACAAGCTCAAGCCCAATAAACAGACCCACACGCACAGTGGCTGACGCTGATGTAGTGGTATGATATAAAAATATATATACAAAGGGATGAAAAACTGAAAACCTTTTTGGGAAGATTTGTCAGGCTGGTCCCTTCGGAAACCCACCGAACTCTTAGCAGTAACTCGTCATCAGACGCGTACTGAAAGATATAACGATAGAGCACACCATAAACATAGCGATAATCACTCACCATACATGTATACACAGTACTGTACAAACATCTATTGTAACTTACTAGTCTGTTATAGTTGTTTTACGTGAGAACAAAAATAAAATGGCGTCCTAAGGCGGCCATTTTGAAAAGCGATGTCCCGTATATGAACGGAAACACACATACAAGCTAAGTTTTTGGATCGTTTTTGTCACTTTTCTAGCCGAAAAATGTCGTCAAAACTATCTCCCTAGCGACTATACTGGTTGGTTTTTACCTCAGTGTAACAAACAAACTGTATATCTCGGCCCTTTGGTACGTAATGATACTTAGCGTTGGTAAAGAAAAATCCACACGTCTATCTCATCTAGAAACCAAGGAGGATAAGGGGTGATTATCGTGTGTGACGTCACCGAATGGGTGAGTCCACTCGGGGATCGGGGGTTTTGTTATTTATTCATTTATGTGGGACAAAATGACTATTGGTTTTTCCGCATCTCGGGATCGATGCAAGAAGTATCTTAATCAACATCGGAACGGTAAGATCGACCGGTGTACTGAGTCTGATATTTTTATGAAAATCTGGTCTTATTTGGTTAAGAAAACCCCTATTAAATCAAATTTAATCCATTTTGAAATTTTTGAGGTTTTTTCACCAAAAGTGGCGCCTAACCGTGAAATGGGCCTTTAGTTATCCTCGGGACAACCTCCATATTTTCCTTATTTCGGACACTGTTTTCTATTGTGATCACAATTTCTGCCTAACTTTATTTTCTAGTTAAAAAGTTTACACAACAACGTACCATATATGTGGGTAGGGTTGGAAGTGGTCCTCGTTCTGGTCGTTGAAGAAATGGACCTTCCAGGACTCCTTTCTTCAGCATATGGATAAGCAGCTTAGCGTACATGTTACGATTTTTCCTGCCAGTTGTTCCACTCCCGGGAGACTCACAAAGCTTCTTGATCCACAGTGCACATTGCTGTCTCTCTGTACATAGTAAGTCAGAAGGCAGATATTTACGATTTTATCTCTTGGTTGAGGCATGATTGTGTAAATGTGGTGATAAGTACTATACTTTCTAATTTCTAAGAATGGTCAAGCTTTTGTCACAGATGTCTCCAGTGGCGTGCGCAGGTCTCGATTCCCCCAACTATTCTAACATTTTGGGACCGCTTAGCTCGCCATAGTAGCTAATTCGCCAATTTTTCACCCCATTGGCAGCATTTTCCCTGACTGCCTGACAAAAGTGGGGAGAAACACATAAATGTATGCTTTGCCCCCACTTTGCACATGCCACTGGATGTCTCTGACTTCATCAGGACTGTTGCAAGGACTGCTGCAGTCCTGCTGATCAGTCCTGATGAAGGAATTGTCTTAGATGTTTGACAAATAGGTCCATGCATGCATTTTGTATAATAATGATAACCTATTGATCAAGTTTCTAACCTGCAAGAAAAAAGCTGATTGCACGCAAGAAATAATTCTTATCCAGAAGAAAGAAAAACTTATTACATACTCAAAAATCTTCTTTTTTTATCTCAGAATTTTTCAGAAGTGAAAGGTTTCTCCTTCATATTTTTGGCAATAAAAATAGCCATTTTGATGAGATGAGGTGAAATTAAGTTATTTAAACATGCATTTTCATATAATAACACTAAATACAGGTCCGATTTTGAGGTGAAATCAGTTTCACTTCTAATTCCCTTTTAGGGGTTGGGCCAGGGTGTTACGTTGGGCTTGGTTGGGTTTGTATAAATGTAGTTCTGGTAAGAGCAATGTTTGAGAGATGGGTTACAGTATATGTATAAGGTTAGGAAGAACAAGTTATACATTTTAATTAAGATATAAGATATAAAATTTTAAAAAATCAAAAAATCATTAATTCTATTTTTTTTCTCAGAAAATGTTTGGTACTGTATCGGGTTTTGGTATTGATTAAAAAAATATATATAAGGCCGTGTGTCTTGACTTGGGACCCTGGAAAAGTGGGAGGTGTGACACTTTGACTGAAAATTGCAACTTTTCTCTTTAATTACACTATGAAGACAGCATCATAATCCTTCAAGTTTACATTCATTTGAAAGCTAATTTATTCTGCTTGAACATGATACCAAAAGATAAGTAATACGACATTGCTAATTAATTTTACGGACCAATAAGTTAACGAAGTGCAAAGTGGGAGGATCACGGACACGGATCTTCGGACACGGTACAATGTAATCTCTATGGGGAAAATGAATTTTTATAGGTACCAACTATGATCCACTTGAAATTTTTAGTAATTTAATATTGTGTGGTTAATAGATGTATTTGAATGGACTTATTAATAGTTCTGCTGTAATATTTTATGAATTTTACTTTAATTATACAGATTAATGACACTTAACGAGCTGCTAATTAAGAGTAAAACGATGATGCGACAAAAGCTCTGACATTCAGAAATTGTGTTGGGAGTTTGAACCACTGTGATAGAAGTCAAATATCCACCCTCATTAATGCTGTATTTTAGAAGCAAGTAATTAATGAAGAATTAAACAAATTGTTGGCCTGTAATGTTCTAAATTATTAGATTAATGACACTTAACGAGTTGTTAATTAGCAAAGGCTAAAATAATTTTGCCATCAAAAGCGAGTCTGATCATTAGAAATTGTATGAACTACTTTGAAAAACTACATTGTCCTACAGGTCAAACACTATACTCCCTCTCATTTATGCTGTTATTGTTAAGCAATTAATAATATTAAAAATAAAATGCAACATTGTTTAATATAACTGATAATTTAATTATCATAATCTAAGTCCAGGAACAGAGTTGACAAAGTGTCAAGAACTAAAAGTAATGGCCCATAACAGTTCCAAACACTGAAGCTCCGCTCTGTAGCATTTGTTAACTGTGATGGATAACTGAATGTCAGAGAGCTGTCATGTTATTGTATGGCATGTTTATAAACTGAGTTTCATGCTTGTAAGGTTCGCAGAATCAGACACCAGCAAAGATCAAAAGTCTTCTACATCTAAAGCACCAACAAAAAAGTGTCATATTGAAACTGAAGAAATGGCAAACATTATTGCCAAGGATCAGTAATTGCCATTGAACCATCAAGTGATTCATATGATTACCACTTGTTTAAAAGTTGCATCAGAAGGCATTATTACAGTCAATGAAGTAGCTTTTGTTCTTTCTGACTATAATCATACATTGAAAATGTCGATTGTAGATCAAGCCAGGAAGCAGCAACTCCACGGCTATGGAATTTCACTCATAATTATCAAGTGACTACAAGAGAAGGGTGTTTGAAAGTAGATGAAAGACCAGCCATGTACCAAAGCAAAATATTGTACAATATTATGTTGGTATTGACCTTTCACAGAGCAAGAAAAAAGCAAATTATTGTGTTCTTCAAAATGCAGACCATGAAGACATTTTGTGTTCATTATCGTGACTGCGCTTTGATTCAGCTAGGATAAACAAGATGGGTAAAAACTGAGGATTAAAGCATGTTAGACAGGCTCATAGTTATGCCTTGTATTTTTGATGTTTAGAGAGCATGTGTGTATAACCAGAAAGCACTCTGGACATGATTTTCCTAGACATGTTATGCTGAAATAACAATGTGACGATTTTTACAGCAAATTTTATAAAGGTAATTTTCATCCTCATGTATCACGATTACCTTCATAGGGATACCTGTAAAACTATACATATTTAGAATGCTCTTGCCTTGAATAATCCAATTCTGGCATAGATTTTACTCAAGGATGTATCTTATCAGTGCATCAAATTTTTTGAGTCATACACTTTTTTATGGAAAAATCACCGATATTTGTACTTGCAACTTCTTAACCCTTACCCCTATCAAGAAAATAATGTCATTTTTGAATTCCTTGGAGCAAAAGCTTCAAAAATATGTATACTTTTAATAGGGTGAGATGTTTAGTTCTTGCAAGCAAACGTTTGAATCAAAAAAGGCGTAAATTTCTTGAATTTTGTCGGTGTCACGCAAAAGGTTCCCAACTTAAGACACGCGGCCATAAACTGTAAAGTGTGATTAAATATGCCTACATAGTGCCTTACTGATTGAGTTAACTGGATTGCTTATTAGACTTACCTGACTTGTGTGGAAGCCTGAGTACTTGAGGCTTCATATCAACCAGAAACTGATCAAAAGCTTCGTCAAGTTTCTGGTTAGACTCCTCCATGATAGATTCCCTTGAAAATAACAAATCAAGAACTTTAAAAATACAGCAAGATTGTAATCCTGGAGACAATGGTTAGTAATGAACTTAGTCAGTTTCATAAAATGTCATCAATGTCTGAGCATGAGCTGATGATTTACTCAAGCGCTCTAGCTTCAAATTTGCATGCGAGTTACACATAGTGTGCAATTTACTGCCTGCACGTGTGAATGTACAATTTTAGAGCTAGCGGTTGATATGACAAGGCCTTGTGAATAGAAATGTAAACAAGCAGTCAGTCCAAGTTGGAAAAACCCATTCCTATTTTCTAGCGCACAACAAATCAGACTTTGCTATTTAGAGGGGTAGCGTACCGTCCACGACTAGTTCTACAGATCGCACAGTAAAAAATCAGTGAGTGATTGGAATAAACAAGACAATCATGACAGTGGAGCCGGGGATATAAGCTCAGGTGGTCTTGGACGTTTCTTGGGTAAAATAATTGTGTTTTGGTATTCAGCATGATTCTTGCTTCGTGCATGTACAGTTTTTGCTGTGCATGTAGATTTTTAGGCTGCATGCACCAGTGCAGGCAGTGTTCGAAATATTCCTCAAAAAGTTACAGGCCAGCCGCGCTTGACCTTAAAAAATTACCGGCCAGCCGGGCCGGCAACTAGATGCCAGTCAGAAAAGTTACCGGCCAGGCCAAAAAGTTACAGGCCAATGGCCGGCTGACCGGCCCTATTTCGAACGCTGAGTGCAGGTAGGAAAAAATTGTAAATCGAACACTGGTTACGCATTTGAGGCTAGAACCCAAAAGCTATTGTTTTTCAGTAGAGCAGCAAAGTCAATTTTTGCAACGCAATTGAACGCATGTTATTTTTTATATTTTGTTGATTTTGGATTCATGATAGTTCAGTCTGGGATAAACGCTCGATAGGGCAATCAGCGGCAATTGCTGCATAGAGCGAAATCGGCGAATTTGGAGACATTAAACTTTATCAAAAAATTGAGAATTTTGTTCAAACATCAGATTATGGTACATATATGTACTTCGCTTTTTATTCATCCAGTAATGATTTTCAAAATTCCAAGTTTAAAGTGTGTATTAATTGATGTGCAAAGTTGCAGAATTACTTTCTTTAAGGTGTGCACAGCCATTTTGCTGTACAACTCCCCATGCGCACAAAGTCACGTGAGAGTGTCATGCCCTTATAGGACCTGCCGCTTCACATTCTAAATTCATCCAGAGCAATTGCATCTCATTGGGCAATTAATTTCAGAAATGTTACTTTTTTTTATCCATTTGCATCCGAAAGATGAGGCTATATTTACCCACAAATCCATGCACATGGCTATTACCCCAAGACAGAGAAATTGAAAACACTCGGACGCAAAATTTGCATGCATGTTGGCAATCAGACACGACAACCATTTATTGACTTTTGTTAAGACCCGCACCAGTACCTACAACAAATAAACAAACAAACAAACAAACAAACAAATTCTCAGCCGTATAATTGCCAAATATATAATAGGAGATTCTCTAATCGAAAGCTTAATTACCCAACCCAAGACTCTAGCGAAACAACGACCAAAGGCGCAGAAAATCTCGTTTTAGCAAAACCAAATGTGATCCAAACTTGCACTCTGGTGGCCGCCACCCGAGGCTAAATTCTGAGCGTTTGACCCCGAACCCGTGGATTATTCATCAAATATCATGGCTGGAAACTCAACAATAAATTATGGTACTGGTGCATACAGATCCCACGCTCCCAAGTGGAATTCCTGAGACTCTTCAACAGGTGGTCTACCTGAAGTTACAAGGGATCAAGTCTTAATGTTAGCATTCTATGACATATACATATATCATAATAAATAAATACAGAAAAGATAATTCAAAACCCAGCATTATTTTCTTTTTGCTTACTGTGTGAAGTCTTTGACCTTATAAAAGACTACTTTACTGTTTTTGATGACACCGGACCTGTGCCTGCATGTAACAATACGATTGTCAATTCCTGTACATATATATAGTTTTGACGACTTACTTTTTCTCTTGAACTATCATTCTAAAAAGTTTGATACAGAACAATTATATAAATTTTATGTAGCAACATATTGAACACATGATCTAATTAAACAGTGTACATTGTAAATATGAAGATCTGAGAAAGGGAAATTAATTGCAAGTCACATGTAATTTTAATGATCGGCGTCAACTCTTTATTCCTCCCTCCTTATCTACAGGGACCATAATTCTTGATTTTTCTTTTAAACTTACAGACAGTTAAATGCTTTAATTAACTATTATTTAACACACTACCATGTAGTAGATAAAATATATCTGTATTTATACAGGTCATTATCTCATTACTGTCACACATAATTATATTTTACTTCCTTCTCACATGTCCACACAGGGCGCGGTGGGTGGGAAGATTTTTGTTGTTGTCGTGTCCAATACAAAACCAACAGTGAATAAATAACCACCTAATCACGCCTGAAACCCATGAGGCGGCCAATCCCATTGGTTCCCGGTCGAGCCAGACAATACAAATTTATCTGCATGACAATGATTGACATCTGACCCGTAAACAATAACATGGATTGGTCCATTTCTCAACAAGGGTAAATTGAGTTTAACTTGTTGCACTGTGTTAAACTTTATTTTCAGATGGCGACTTTTTCCTTTCTTTATTTCTTTCTTCTCTATTCCTTTTCCTTCCTTTCTTTCTTTAAAGAAAGAAAGGAAGTAAAAGGAAGTTAAAACTTCTTCGCATTCTTTCTTCCTTTCTCCCCTTCTTTCTTTCTTTCTTTCTTTCTTTCTTCCTCCCTTTCTTTCTTTCTTTTTTCTTTCTTATCTTATTTTCTTTCTTTCATAGGCATATATACTTTCATTCTTTCCTTTTCTTTTCCTTTCTTTATTTCTTTCTTCTCTTTTCTTTTCCTTCCTTTCTTTCTTTCTTTCTCTTTTCTCTTTCTTTTTCATTCTTTACTTTCTTCCTTTATTTTCATCTCTCTCTCTTCCTCTTTCTTTGCATTTCATTTAATATCTTAAGTTTGTCTGCGACCGCTTACGCTTGCGCTGCTTTAATTTGCGTGTTGCGCCATTTCTAGTACGCACCTTTTAACATCGCGTTTCTCATTTTTGTTTTCGCGCTCATGAGACATTCTCTATTTCATCACTTTGATAAAGTACTTTTGTAAGAAACGCGTCAGTGTATTATTTTATATTAAAACATCGTTGAACAACACCTTTTTGTTCAGTTTCTTTTCACTCTTTACCATGCGATGTAACGTGGGACTCTAAACGTTTTTCTAAACCAACATCGGATACTTGCCGAGAATCAACATGCTTTCCAGAGAGGGCGATCCTGTGAGAGTCAGCTCATCTTGACATTCCATGATTTCACTCATAATCATAACAAACGCATTACTACCGATGTAGCTGTGTTAGACTTTTCGAAAGCGTTTGATGTTGTGCCTCATCAAAACTTCTCCATAAAATAGATTTTTATGGTATAAGGGGGAAAACCAAAAATTGGATTTCAGCATTTCTCACCAATCGTCTGCAGCGAGTTGCTGTCAATGGTGAATTCTCTAGCTGGCATGAACTACTTAGCGGCGTACCTCAGGGGACGGTACTGGGCCCACACATGTTTCTTCTTTTTATAAATGACATTCACAATGCTGTTGGAGGTGTTACTAGACTTTTCGCAGATGATTGTCAAATTTATCGAAACATCAATTCCGAGGCAGATGAAGGGCTGCTACAGGCCGATCTTGACAACCTCACTAGTTGGGCTGATACATGGGGTATTGGGGTATGCGCTTTAAATGCTGGAAAATGTAAAACGATGCGAATGAGTCGCAAACCCAACGCTGGTGAACCTTCTTATGAAATGTCTGGCACTCGTCTAGAGGCAACCACAGATTCTACATACCTCGGGATAATCATCCAAAATGATCTTGGGTGGGAAAAACAGACTCAGCATGCAGTCACCAAGGCAACAAGAGTCTTAAATTTCATCCAGCGCAATTTCTACATGTGCTCCAAGTCTGTTAAAGAGAGGCTTTATCTAACGCTGGTTCGGCCACACTTAGAGTATGGAGTTGCTGCGTGGAATCCATACAAAAAATGTCACCAGTCTGCGTTAGAAAAGGTGCAACGTAGAGCTGCGAGATTTGTTCAAGGTGACTACAAGAGAGTCAGCAGCGTTACAGAAATGTTATGTTCTTTGGGATGGGAAAGGCTGACAGACAGACGGGAAACCCACCAAGTCACACAACTTTACAAGATCATCAACCAAGACATTGACATAGATTCATCCGACCACCTCAAACCAAAACTTCAAAGAAACAGGAGGGGAAACAACACTCAATTTGATATACCACACTTCACATCTACGGCGTATAGCAATTCATTTTCTCCACGGACCACAAGACTTTGGAATGACCTACCTCAAGACATCATTGACATCCCTACCCACAAGACCTTCAGAGACAGCTACTTGGACTACATTATTAAAGACAAGAATTAGACAACCACTCCTAGCGACCTCCTAGCAAAGCTCCCAAGAGGAAGATTCAGGAGGAAACCAGCAAAGTACAAAGTAAGTAAAGTAAGAAGGAATGCGGCAAGATGTAAAAAACAATCTGACTATATTTACGTATACAATGTACACATTTTGTACAGACTCTCTGGAGAACTTTATATTAACTTGTTTGTATGGAGATGGTTATATACCGGCTCCATACACCCGATGTATGTAAACCCTTCCCTAAGGCAGCTACATGTATTACATGTAAAAATAAAAAACCCTAAAGTAAAGGAATGCCGGTATAACAAGCCCCGTTGCAAAGGCTTTAAACAAACAAACAAACAATAGGTATGCCAGGTGAATTCAAATTTGCCATCAAACTGCATCCTTTATATATCAAATTAAAGCCCTTGAGTAAAGAAAGCCAAAACTGAAAACCTTTTTTCATAGCACAAAGTTACATCTTGTCAAAGATTGACTTTCATCAAAAAGATTCAGCTTGCAAAATTCCCAAAAAAAGCATTTTGGTGGTGTTTCTAGATCTTAGTCTCATGTTGATAGCAGCTTTTTAATGGAATTGCTATCAAAATCACTCTAAAATTCCATGTGCGAGTGACTTATCACCATAAAAAATCATATATTTGGGTTAAGTGAAGTATAGACAACATATTTATGTAGGTTTCCTTGACCGGCCAGTTCTTTTATATTTCTATGTAAATATATATGTATCATGTATAGGTCACCCCGGTCATCCGGTACTTATTTTACATGACGCTACAGTCGGCTACACTTACGCTTTTCAACCCACAATAGATCGTGCAGCTGAGCGACTACTTGAAGACTTGTTAGCAGAGCTCATTCAGTTGTTTACGTTCTGTTTAAACCTTGAATCGAGCAAATTTCTCGGTCGATTTCGGTAAAATAAAGGTTAAATACTTGGCGAAAATTGCATTTTATGTGAAGCTGAACACATGAACATATAGAGGAGAGTCTTTATTTTTGTTGTTGGCTGGAGGCCCCATGTAGAAATGATAGAAATGGTAGTATTTTGGCCGATTTGAAAAGGGACAAACCACAGAAAACTAAAATTTGACTTCTGAATCGGATTTGTTGTCAACGGAGGTCAACGGCTTGTGACGTCACTCCGGGGTCACCTATTGTGTTCTAGGCGAATTTGGCTGACTATAATTAAAGACAGAGATAAAAAGAATTTATTGCGTCTGATGTCACTGTCAATTACGATCCTTGATTGGTTTAACACAGGTTAATCAGCGCGTAAAAGGTAGACCGATCTATCTGGTGCTGATCGGAGTAAAGGAATAGCAGCAAATGGCGAAAAAGTCCGTACTTTTACAAGGCAAAAAGCAGCTTTTCTAGGCATTGTGGACATGGTGCCTTCCCCAAAGAAAGTTTCCAACTATAAAGACCTAACTTTTGAGATGGTTTGCATTTCGAAAGGTGCAAAATTAACAATAAGGCGCCCGCTTATAAATCCGCGTTCAGCAAGTCATCATCACGACACTTGTAAACAAACCGTGCTCGAATTTGATTGACAGATGACGTCAGACGCGATAAATTCTTTTTATCTGTGTCTTTAATTATAGCAAATGTGTTAATTAAGGTTTGCCTGGCATACCTACAAACAATAACATCATGAGTTCATGAATGCACACACTGAGGCTAGCTGAGCTGACACCACAGGACATTAAAAAAATTAAGCTTAACTAATTTATGTCAAATATGCAATAAACATATGTCGCAATGCCTTAAAATACAAAATTCATATCCTTTCAAACGCATGTTCTCAGGACAAGCATGTCTACTCACTTGTATTTCACACTTTGTGTCTCATTTCCTGTCCAAAACAAAATCGACGCTGATTTCTCTAATAATTTGTCGATTTGTTTTGGTCGGTAATCCATGTATTCCAGCCGTTCAAGGTACCTATGAATAATTAAGCAGATGACGTGTTTACCAACTCTGAGGACGTAGTGTTTCGTCTGTTTTGACCCCGGTTTTGACGAATACAATGTCAATCCAAAGCCGGGATCCAAAGATAATATTCAAGTTATTATTTATTATTACTACTGCTCTTATCATTCATTATTATTCTTCTTCTTATTATTATTATTATAATTATTGTTATTGTTATTGTTATTATTATTATTATTATTATTATTATTGTTATTATTATCATCATCATTATTATTATTAGTGTTATTATTATTATTATTAGGCCTATTATCATTACTATTATCATTAATATTATTTACATCATTATCAAGTAATCAATCAATATCTACGATATCCATGAATGCTGACGTTGCTGATGATGATGCTGCTGATGATGACGCTACTGATGATGATGCTGATGATGCTGCTGCTGATGATGCTGATGATGCTGCTGCTGCTGCTGACGATGCAGATGCTGATGATGCTGCTGCTGATGATGATGATGCTGCTGATGATGTTGATGCTGATGATGATGCTGATACTGCTGATGCTGATGCTGCTGCTGACGATGCAGATGCTGCTGCTGATGTTGATGATGATGTTGATGATGCTGCTGCTGCTGATGCGGCTGCAGATGCTATTGGCGATGCTGATGCTGCTGATGATAATGTTGCTGCTGCTGCTGATGATGATGATGCTGCTGATGATGATGCTGATACTGATGATGCTGCTGCTGTTGCTGATGATGCAGATGTTGATGATGCTGATGATGATGTTGATGATGTTGATGATGCTGATGATGCTGCTGATGATGACTGATGATGCTGCTGCTGCTGATGATGATGCTGATGATGATGCTGATGATGATGTTGATGCTGCTGCTGATAATGATGTTGATACTAATGATGATGCTGATGCTGCTGACGATGCAGATGCTGATGATGCTGCTGCTGATGATGCTGCTGCTGCTGCTGCTGATGATGATGCTGATGATGTTGATGATGCGACTGATGATGATGCTGCTGCAGATGATGCTGCTGCTGATGATGTTGATGCTGCTGCTGATGATGCTGATACTGATGATGCTGATGCTGCT
Source organism: Amphiura filiformis (assembly GCF_039555335.1). NCBI lineage: Eukaryota > Metazoa > Echinodermata > Ophiuroidea > Amphilepidida > Amphiuridae > Amphiura > Amphiura filiformis. The sequence goes on along the minus strand of NC_092638.1, from coordinate 40,720,425 downwards.
GCTGCTGATGATAATGGATGTTGATACTGCATAGCAAAAAGAAAAGGTATCGGTATAGTTGCGGCTACTATACGGGATAGTATCCGGTAGGTATTCTGGAGCTATCCGAAAGTATCTGCTAGCAGATACTAGTTGGATACTAGTATCGGTATAGTGGTACTATTCCGATACTATTCCGATACTAGTATCTGATACTATATAGTATCGGAATAGTACCCGCTTTCAGCTGGCGCCAATCCATGTCACATGACTAATTAGAATAACTGCCATATCGGTTGGAGCCAAATTGCTATACAGGCAAGGAATGAGTTCCTCTGATTCAAAGGATAATATATACTGTTGTACAAGGAGTTGTACAGTGTGTTCTATTTCTGGGCTTCACAATACAGGTATGGTTGTATTGGGTAACAGTTTTGAACAGAACTTTATATTTTATCTAAATTTAGTATAAGCTTAAGAACATCGTACAATGTAGGCTATATCAAACCACGGAGTATGTTGAATTCTGCACCCAAGACAAAATGATGCTCAATGCATGCAATAAATGTGAATGTGTATATTATTATGTTTTTAGCATGCAATTGAGCATTGTACATTTTCAGTTGCTTTTTGCCACAAATTTCAATGCTGCATGTATGTACAATATTCAATTGCTACACATTTCACATTTAATGTATGTACAACTATAATCATTTGAAATTTTCCAGTGACCTTGTCCATATACCATGCAAATCTCTGGACATATCTCTATGACCATATTTGGGCAAAACAATTTACATGTGAAACAAATAGTATCAGACACTATCCCGATACTAGTATCAGGTACTATCCCGATACTAGTATCGGGCACTATTCGATACTATTTATCAGTGTCTCCCAGTAACAGTATCGGATACTATCCCGATACTATATGTCCATATATGGACAAAAAATTTGCATGTGAAACATATCCGGATACTATACCGATACTAATATCCCACTAGGTAGCGGGTACTATTCCGGTATTAGTATCAGATACTATCCCGATACCTATTATATTTTGATATGGGTGATGATGATGCTGATGATGCTGCTGCTGACGATGCAGATGCTGAGGATGCTGCTGCTGCTGATGATGCTGATGATGTTGATGCTGATGATGATGCTGATACTGCTGCTGCTGATGCTGCTGCTGACGATGCAGATGCTGCTGATGATGTTGATGATGATGTTGATGATGCTGCTGCTGCTGATGCTGCTGCAGATGCTATTGGCGATGCTGATGCTGCTGATGATAATGTTGCTGCTGCTGATGCTGCTGATGATGATGATGCTGCTGATGATGATGCTGATACTGATGATGCTACTGCTGCTGCTGATGATGCAGATGTTGATGATGCTGATGATGATGTTGATGATGCTGCTGATGATGACTGATGATGCTGATGCTGCTGCTGATGATGATGCTGATGATGATGCTGATGATGATGCTGATGCTTATGATGCTGCTGATAATGATGCTGCTGATGATGCTGTTGACCATGATGATGCTGCTGATGATGATGTTGATGCTGCTGCTGATACTGATTCTGATAGTTATGATGATGCTGATGCTGCTGACGATGCTGATGATGCTGCTGTTGCTGATGATGCTGATACTAATGCTGCTGCTGACGATGCTGCTGCTGATGTTGATGCTGCTGCTGATGTTGATGCTGATACTGATGACACTGACGATGATGCTGCTGCTGACGATGTAGATGCTGATGATGATGCTGATGATGATGATGCTGCTGCTGATGATGCTGTTGATGATGATGTTGATGGTGCTGATGCTGATTATGCTAATGATGATGATGCTGATGCCGATGATAATGCTGATAATGCTGCTGCTGATGATGATAATGCTGATGATGTCGATTATGATGATGATGCTGATGATGCTAATGAGGATGATGATGATGATGATGATGATGCTGATGCTGATGATGATTCTAATGCAGATGATGGTGATAATGATGATGATGCTGCTGATTATGATGTTGATTATGATGCTGCTGATGATGATGCTGATGCTGCTTCTGATGATGATTCTGATGCAGATGATGTTGATGCTGCTGATGATGATGTTACTGATGCTGCTGCTGATGATGATAATGCTGATGATGCCAATTATGATAATGATGCTGATGATGCTGCTGCTGCTGATGATGATGATTCTGATGCAGATGATGCTGCTGCTGATGATGATCCTGATTATGATGCTGATAATGCTGATGATGCTTTTGATGATGCTGATACTGCTACTGATGATACTGATGCTGATGATGATGATCCTGCTGCTGCTGATGCTGATGATGGTGATGATACAGCTACTGATCATACATGTCATCATCATGCTACGGTCATCGTGCATCATCATCATGCAAGTCATCATCCGATGCATCATTGTCATCATCCATCATCAGCAGCATCATCAACATCATCATCATCAACATCATCAGTATCATCACATCATCATCATCATCAGCATCCTCATCAGCATCTACATCGTCAGCTGCAGCATCATCAGCGTCATCAGTATCAGCATCATCATCAGCAGCAGCATCAACATCAGCAGTAGCATCGTCAGCAGCAGCATCATCAGCATCATCAGCAACAGCATCATCAGCAGCAGCATCAGCATCATCAGTCACAGCAGCATCATCAACATCATCATCAACATCATCATCAGCATCATCAACATCTGCATCAGCAGCATCATTAGTATCAGCATCATCTTCAGCAGCAGCATCAGCAGCATCATCATCATCCGCAGCAGCAGCAACATTATCATCATCAGCAGCAGCATCATCAGCAGCATCACCATCGCCAATAGCATCATCAGCGGCATCATCATCATCAACATCATCATCAACATCATCAGCAGCATCATCATCATCATCAGCAGCAGCATCTGCATCGTAATGAGGCAGCTGTATCAGCATCATCATCAGCAGCAGCAGCAGCAGCAGCATCAACATCATCATCAGCAGCAGCATCGTCAGCAGCAGCATTATGAGCAGTAGGCCTATCAGCATCATCAGCAGCAGCATCATCATCTGCAGCATCATCAACATCATCATCAGCAGCACCATCAGCACCTTCATTGTCAGCAGCAGCATCATCAGCAGCAGCATCATCAGTATCAACATCATTATCAGCAGCAGCAGCATTATCAGCAGCAGCATCGTCAGCAGCAGCATCAGCAGCAGCAGCATCAGCAGCAGCATTATCAGTAGCAGCAGCATCATCAGCAGCAGCAGCATCATCAGCATCATCATCAGTAGCATCATCAACATCATCATCAGCATCAGCATCATCATCAGCATCTGCATCGTCAGCAGCAGCATCATCATCAGTAGGCCTATCAACATCATTATCAGCAGCAGCATCAACATCATCAGCAGCAGCATCATCAGCATTAGCATCATCAGCATCATCATCAGTAGCGTCATCATCAGCAGCATCAGCATCGTCAACAGCATCATCATCATCAGCATCATAAGCATCAGCATCGTCAGCATTCATGGATATCATAGATATTGATTGATTACTTGATTAGATTAATAAACTGATTAGGTTAATTAAACTGATTGCGTTCAGTGACAAACCCCCTGCCCATTTTAACTACACCCCATGTGGGATGCTGGCTGCCCTGATAGAAGATATTTAAATGCTTTTTATAGGCCTAATAATAATGATGTAAATAATAATAATGATAATAGTAATAATAATAATATATGCCTAATAATAATAATAACACTAATAATAATAATAATAACACTAATAATAATAATAATAATAATAATAATAATAATAATAATAATAATAACAATAACAATAATAATAATAATAATAAAACTAATAATAATAATAATAATAATAATAATAATAATGAATGATAAGAGCAGTAGTAATAATAAATAATAAATTGAATATTATCTTTGGATTGACATTCAAAATAGAACCGTCAAAACAGACGAAACACTACGTCCTCAGAGTTGGTAAACACGTCATCTGCTTAATTATTCATAGGTACCTTGAACGGCTGGAATACATGGATTACCGTTTTGGTCGCCGTTTGCCATGTCAAAGGTCATTGTAAAGGTTGCCAGCTTTAAAATTACAAACTTTTCTCTATTTCACTTGAAATCCATCGGGAAAATCCATGCATTTTATGCATTCAATTCAAATAATTATATTCATCATAACAAATTTTAATCAAATTAAATCCAAAATTTTACAAAGAATTAGCTAGGCCTTTCTCAACTTAGAATCGATCAATCCCGTTCAGTATTGACCTTTTTCCCTCTATCCCACAATGCACTATTCCAGGATATCTGACAGCGTTCAGTGGTGGCGCCACGGGGGGGTTGCGGAGGCATGGGCAGAAAATTTACGAAAATTGCCACTTTTTGCAGCAATTTTGCGCAAAATTTGTTGATTTTGCTTCCTCTGGAATTCACTTTGCCCAAAGCTAAAGTGCTAAAGTGTGTGCTATCGTGTGCCATATCACGGGTAGGCTAAGAATCTGAGATTAGGCCTACATTCTGAGGGCATTACATGATCCACGCCTCATCCCCCACTGTTTTTTTTAAAAGTTGAGATTTTTATGTACTGGAAACCCCTGGCTACATACATAATGTTTATATACAAAAAATCTCTAGCAGATTAATTTGTTTAGCAAAAATATCGTTAAATTTGAATTTCGTTCTGGTGTACCAGAAAGAAATTAGGCCTACAACAGTGGCCTATGGAGCAGTGTAGACCTATACACATTATAATCATTGCATAACTCGCAAACGCAAAATCAGAATCAACTGAAATTTTCGCTGGGATCATTGAATGGGTTATAACCTGTTATTTAATAAATAAAAATTAAATAAAAAGGTATAAGGGGAAGTCGGAATATCATATCATTATGATCACAGTCAACCTGTCTACTTCTCCCATGCATCAAACATCATAAAATCATTATTAAAATAGCTTTATTCTGCACTTCATGAGAATGGTAACATATCATGTTTTAGTTAGAGAGACTCTATACTTGTAAAGTCTTTGAACCTCCCAAAAAGGGCTTTATTGGGCCTTATTAAAATGTGCGCGCATAGCGCGCAAAATTTTGGTATTTTACACTAGTTTGGCCCAATGATTCGGGTGAATTTTCGTGAAACACTGGCTTCTTTCCTTCTTTTTCCCGTTGCCCCTAGCTCCATTTTCTCTTTTATTTTTATCAGGGGGCACTTTGCCCACCACCTGCCAGGTCATCCTCCATTGCCTCATCATCAAGCACACGCGATTATATATTTTTGAAAACGATTATTTGTCTTTTTTCAAAAATGTCTTAATAACAATATAAAATAGTGTAGATTTAGTAAAAATTTACCATAAATGTCTTAACAAATCTGTTATTTTAAAGGAATTTACCAAATATGACTTGACAAATGTGTGATTTTAGTGTGTTTTGATGTCTGAAGGGTGGCCGATTGGCTGCCTTTTGCCTTGTTTCTAAAAAGGCAGCCAATTGGCTACCTTTTGGTGTTTAAAAGTAACCAATTGGCTATCCAATTGGCTGTTTTTTTGCGTGCAAGACAAAAGGTAGCCAATTGGCTGCCTTTCGGACACCAAGATGCATTGAAGTCCTATATTGTCAAGACATATTTATAAAGTGGTCTATAAACTGATAGTTTTATCAAGACATTTTTGAAAAAGGATAAGGAATCGTTTTCAAAAATATATAATCATGCAGGTGTTTCTTGTAAACTTCTTCACAAATCTATGTCAGAAAGCACATCTGATAATTAATTTGATAGACTTGTCGACAAAGTCATGGTACATGGGCAGGGCCTACATTTGTATTGTGTCACCAATCTTCAGTCCAGATTGTCCTCTCCCCACTGGCACTTCTGATTTCTTAGTATTGATACACTGCATTTCCTTTATGACTTTTTCCATAACATCCTTATTGCCGCCTCTGTATAAATTTCCTCAGATATGTGCCCTATATTTCCATCTACCCGGCAACTTCTCTTTTTCCTGTTAAATTATTGAATACCTCCTCTGGAGGTATGAATTGTAACTTTCCTCAAATATGAATTGTTACCCATTTTTATACTCTAACACCAACACCTTCCTCTTTTAAGGCTCTTATTTCTGCTAAATGCCACGAAGACTAAAGTAATGGTTATTGATAGAAATGGAACTGGAGAGGACTTTGTGATAGATGCTCAAAAGATCGAGGAGGTTAAACAATTTGAATACCTGGGTTCAATGATAGACAACAAAGGTGATAGCACATCTGAGATCAAAAGAATATTAGCTATGGCAAGGACAAACTCAGAGTATGTCAAAGATCTGGAAGAGTCGCGTTGATCTTCCTCAAGGTACGGTTACTCCGTGCAACAGTCTTCTACATACGGGCAGGGCTATGACACTCACCTTATTTGCATGGCAAAATTACCCGTCTCCTCTGCAGCCAATTTGGTTTCGCTCCATCGAAATCAAGCTGGTCACGGAGGAGACTACCCTCCTTTGTGTTTGTTCATTTGTGTATGGAGAGCCCTTTTGGAGTCTATAATGACTTAGGCTACGCTCTCAGCTAGAGTCCGACGCTGCATTGTACTAGAAATACCTTTTTTGTGAAATCGCTATAGAGCCAATCGGGAACACGTATTCGTTTTGAAAATATAGCATTAAAATTAGTATCACCCTTGTGGCCCCCGTGAAGTGGAAAACCTTAATTCTTTCATTAAAAGGAAATGAAAATTAAAAAAACACGGATCTACCTGTGCACCTATAAAATGGGCACAGCAATTTGTCTCAAATATGAATAAATTTTAAGAAACATACGGGATATGATGAACATTGACCTGACGCCATGATAGTAGGATCTATTAGTCGTTTTATATACAATGTATATACCGTATTGTCATAATACCAATATTTGTCATTATGATGAGTAATATTTAGCAACGTAAATGTGCAGTTCATATGCACAAACGAATACTGATCTTTATGATATTCAGGTTTTTGTACATCACATATAACATGTCACATAGGAGGTCATACGTGTTGACCTTCATCTATTGTATTTGTTCATCTGTGTATGGAGAGGATTAACGCCATTAAAACTCCATCAGTATTAGGGCGTAGTTCAGTGAACTCACCGGATTGCTGTTCCAAGTACTTTGATAATACAGATAATATGTATTAATGGGTCGAGGCGATTGCATTGAAAAACCTAATAAATAATTCATAACAGTTACGTAATCAATCGATAGTGCGGACACTTTTCATTTGCAAACCACCAAAATTCGTGATCTTTTAGCGTTGGAAAAGAAACCACGTGAATAGAGTACCCTCTCAAGAATATCAACTCTCTGATACGGGTGCGAATCCTGGGCAATGACAAAGAATGACAGGAAGAAGATAGATGCATTTGAGATGTGGTGCTATATAGGAGGCTGTTGGGAGTATCTTGGAAAGACAAGAAGACAAATATCTGGGTCCTGAATAAGATTGGCACAGACTTAATCATCAGAAAGTCCATCATTGAGAGGAAATTGCGCTACTTTGGCCACATTGTAAGAAAGGATGGTGGAGTTGAGAAGCAGATTCTTCAGGGAGCTGTGGAAGGCCATCATGGAAGGGGACGTCCATCAACATCTTGGACAAATGATGTGAAGAATATTTCATCACACGGAATGTATGGTGCAACACGTTGACAGAAGTAGATGGCGTACTCTTGTGAAGACCACAGCAGCGCAATCCTGCGCCATCTGCACTGCAAAAACAAGTGTTTATATTTAAACACCATATTGTGTTTATCAGAGCAACACTTAATAAACACATAATTCATGTTAATGGTTCTAACACTAATGTTCATAAATTAACACTTGGTGTTATATTACAAACATTAGTGTTTGTAATATAACACCAAGTGTTAATTTATGAACATTAGTGTTAGACCATTAACATGAATTATGTGTTTATTAAGTGTTGCTCTGATAAACACAATATGGTGTTTAAATATAAACACTTGTTTTTGCAGTGTGACCCAGAGAGAGAGAGAGAGAGAGAGAGAGAGAGAGAGAGAGAGATTTCTTGAACAATCATGTGAATTCCTCAAAACTTTGCACAACCAGTGTCTTGAGATTTCCTCTCTTCCATTCAGTAGCTGCACTGCCTCACAGCCCTAAACCTATTAACTTGTTATTTTTTGCTAAGATATGTTTCCTTTTTCTTTATCTTCTACCTCAGTCCTCCGCCTTCTCCTCTCCTTCTTCTTTCCTCTTTTTCTTCTTCAGGCCTCTCTTCTTTTCTGTTTATTCTCCCTTTCTCATTTTTCCTCTCTTTCTATTTTCTTTTCAAGGCATCATTTCCTCATTTTTGACTGCCATTTCCTAGGAGCGGTGCTCCACGCTCCCGCACAATTTGCATCCCTGGAAATATTGTATAAAAGTGGAACAAAATTCGCTAAAATGGCCAAATATGAGGTTAATTTGGTCAGAAACCCACATACAGGCGTCAACATTGGGGGGATGATTGATTGTATGGACCACCCCGGCAAGATATTAGGGATTTACCCCCCCCCGGATCTACGCCTATGGCCGCCAGCAACTGGTAAATCCAGCCATGTCCAGATTCAGACACAATTTAAAAAAAATCATGACTAATATACTGCACGCTGTGAAATAACTAAATTTAGTAGAAGAAGCAAATACATTTGGCAACATCGACAAATATCTGTCAATAGAGGGCGCCAAACCAAAATAGTGGGAGCAGAATTCGGGAGGTGTGGCACGGATTTCTACGTGTACGTCTGAAAAACTATATTTTCTTTCACTTTTTGCAGAGATAAGACAATGTCGTGGGGAGGAAATCCACCAGCATATAACCCAGGTTATGTGAGTATTTGCTCGTGTATGTTAAATCGCCGATTATTGTATTTTGATGAAAAAATCATTACAATTTGTTTGTGGTGACTACTTGGCTTTGAACATGTTGAACTTCGATCCGAGAAAAAAAGATAGAGAAGCGATAGTGCCGTACTATTACGCTGACTTTCGTATTCGGCGAGGAGGACGATTTCGACCTCCTGGTTTGTTTACAAACAGAGAGGTAGACAAAAAACCGTTCCGCGTGTCCAAACACTCAAGTATCAGAAGGATGGTCCACAATTAGTCACGATTATCGCACTTTCAGTTTCCCACGCGTTTGAACAGGAATTGGATTGCCTACTTTTTCGATGTCTAGTGAGCAAATTTTTCAATATTTTGAGAAAATGATGTCAAATTTTCTATTCTGTATTGTTTGGTAATAATGTCTTTTGCCAATAGTATGTTTAAAGTTGTAATTTTGTGTTTTTGATCGCAAAGATCGGATATTTTCGTTCCCGATTCGAATTCTGAACCCTTCGCAAGGCCACGGGTGCCGATTTCGGCAGAACTTTGACGATAATTTTGCCTTTTTGGACACTAAAATGCTTTCGATCCTTAATTTTGTTTCAACCGAGTCTTAAATTAGCAAGCACAATACGGTTGGTACCACTTTTATATACATTGATAAAATTTTAAAGATTTTTTTTCAAGTTTTTAACCGGCGCAAAGCGTTAAGTGTGTATTTCCCATTGACATCCAAAATGGGAAATACGAGTCTGATGGACATAGGAACGGCGTCCATGAGACTCAGCGAGTCTAGTCCACAATAGCGTGATTCACGTAACCTGAATAGGGATTAAAAAGCTGTCACGTAGAACCATGTGCTTTTAAGTTCTATTGTCCAATTTGCCATCAAGATTTCATATGGAAACAGTTCAGACCCAGTATAGTACAAGGAACTTATACGATGTCCTCATTCACAAACTGATACTATCTGTCCATCGTACATGTATAAGGTTATTACCGCACGGCAACTCGTTGAAGGAATAGTACACAGTCAAGAATAGGCTCCATAATTTTTTTGTTCTGATCTCTCCCAGTCTCCCAAAACATCAAAAGCATTGTACATTTACTTACTTAAGACTGTCCTTTTTCATATAACGCAGACAAAGTAGGGCCAACTTGCCTAGAAATGGTCAAATTTTGGCAAGAAATATCTCTGTGTAATCCTATGTAAGTCCCATATCACATCGTTATCGGCGATCAAGGTTTTTTTTTCTGAAGTTTGGTTGGTACCCACCAGCGCGTCATGCATGTGACGTGACACAGCTAAAATAATCAACCGGGAATCGGGGATCGTTAAAACGTCAACGAATTTCAAAACAGAGAAAGCAGACTGGCGAGCGGTCCGAATTTTGAGCCATACAAGTTTACGTGGTGAACTAGACCCAGTACAAGATCATGTCAGAAATTAATATTTTGTTCTGGGTCTGATTATTCGGACTAGAGAAGCGACACTCTCTACAAACTGCCTATACCATGCTATACAGCAGTTGAAGACATGCAATTCGCAAGCGTCGCACACCGTCATCATCCCTATATCTTCGTGTTAAAAAATGCCGTGATAGTACGATGAATCCTCACGTTTTTCAACAACTACGCATGGTGATTTTATTCGAGATAGGCCGTGCAACTCAGGCTAAGCATACAATTTGAGATTTTGGCGCCTGCCACACTGTTTCTATTCTATGTTTTACGATTTTCGCATGATCAATATATGGCTGGCCGTAACCGCCACAGCGTGGAGCTGCTACGCGTAGCTTACTTTTCGCTTCGCGGAGCTAAATTGACCAATCATGTTAGATCTTTTCATTACGCGGAGCCAGTGGATGCATCCTCGTTCCAGAGAGAGAAAACTCTTGCCAAAATTAATGTTTACTATGGGGATTTTAAATGAATCGATTGTAAATAAACCACGACCAGTTGTACAGGATCAATACCATTGTTTGATTAGTGTATAGTCAATGTTACCTTGCATGCATGTGTCATGTGTGTGGCGTGTTTGTTTGTTTGTTTTTCTACTGTGTCAGGCCAGGATCACTGACACCCACGGTACTGATACTCTCATACTATCACGGTGATCATATTGTTGAATGTTGTTGACTTAAAAATAATCATGATGCAGTCATGTCTACAGTAGAACTCACCACGACCTTTGAAGGACTTAAACCCTATTAAAGCTATTAAACCAAGATAACACACAATGAAAACGGCTCAACTATGTTACATCAGATCTTCGCGGGTTAAATACACACTGCACTTGTGTCTGTTTTACCTGTGCAATGAGCAATTAGCTGATATTATAGTTTCAGTTGGGTGAACGATTATAAAGCGACGCATAAGGTAACAATACTGTGGGCTTTTGTTTACGAAATGAGACAATAGTCTGCTTATTGTTAACCAGCGTTCTTGAAAATGAGAAGCTTAATGACTTAACACGGTTTAGAAATAATTTCTTCATATTTTTTGGTACAAAAGTACCAATATTTCCAAACACCTTAATTAGCTAAAAATTTAGGACATGTTACAAAACTATATTTTCTAGAATTTCAGAGAATACTTTAAATATTGGCGGTTATTTTTACACAGTAGTAGACGTCAACTAGGCAATGGCCTATACTTCTAACATACACTATTTGTAGAGGTCACGCGTCAATGGTGAGCGCACTGAGTATTGTGTATAGGAAAAGCGGACAGTAACTACAGTATGTATGGCCTACTACTAGTATATAAAGTAAATCCGAACTGGTTTGCAGTTTGCTGAAGGTCGAATTCGCAGGGACACCGCGCAAGTTATACAAATTAGCTCCGGCGATACACTGCAGATCGCAGAACTGTGTGCATAGTTTACCACCACTCTGCCTAGCTATATAGTTATGTACAATACTGTATGAGTTTCTTATGAGTGCATGTCTATCTTAATAATAAGTCAGTTCGTACTTTTCATAAACTACTTTTGAATCATAACTTTCGTGACCGAGGATATCTTGCAACTACGTGGCGCTTCGTCTGGCAAATTCTTAATGAATAAATTCGCTTCACGTAATGAGTAAGTCGTACTTAATTAGTCAGTTTTACCTCCGAGTAATGAAAAACTCTAACATGATAATTAGTAGGTTTTTAGCGCAACTCTAACATGATCATGATTGGTCAATTTGGCTCCACGGAGCAAAAAGTCAGCTACGCGTAGCAGCTCCACGTTGTGGCGGTTGCGGCCTACCATATCAGTATCCCATATGATATTTCTATTGCAAGAAAATTTTATTTGTTGTCAGGTTTTATCTTAAATACACTAACTGGAAATTAAATACACTAATTAGTGAGGACCGGTATTTTGCTGTGGATATGTTTAACTGCAATTTGCGGGTAAAAATTTGAAATCCTGAGTAAAATTTTTTATCATATTCAACTCTTTGAGAAAAAATTTATATAAAAGAATGCATGTAAAATCCAGCTGCAATACAATGCACATTATTGACACACTATCACTCTCTTTATCTCACGGCAATAATAGAATATCGATTTCAATCGAATTGAATACGATGCTCAGTTTTGAGTTTGTAGTTGACTACTAAGCGACCTAAGCGATCGATTGCTAGCCAATCAGATAGAACTCCTTTTCTTGCGTTCGGTGAAATACCAGTCGCCCGTCGCTCACCAACGGAGTATTAAATTTATATTTATCGAATAGGAAGTCGACACTGTGCGTCGTCGCCGGCCAAGTCTTACTACGATCGTGTAATGAGAAGATACCATAGAGTCCTGCATATAACATAGAGATCTGAGGAAGAGACGGTCTGAATTGACCTAGTGACCTATAATTTATAGGAGAATCACATTTTTAGAGTATAAGTCCGCCCACCGCTGTCAATCATTCTAATGAACAAATAAACAAGCTCTGTCAATGACGTAATCCTAATTATAAATGAGAGATGTCTTCCAACAAGTGCCGGAGTGTCGCGGTCCTGCTTCGATTGCATGATTGAGCTTAGACGTTCGCTTTTCGTATCTCTTTCGGGGGCACACCACTAAATAATCGTCCCATTGAAATACACATGAAAACACAAGAAAGTAAATTCGTTTTTCTACCCTTTTGCCTAAAGTTGAGAAAATGTCGTATGGATTTTCTAAAAGTATAAAGTCTGAAATTTAATAAAAATTTTTTTTTTGGGTCCCTTCACTCTTCAGTCGAACTTTTGAGCTACGGGCACCTGAACAGCGCCCTCACAAATTTCAGCCGATAATTTCGCCTCTTTACCAGTTCTGGCCTTGATATTATTCCGACAGCCTGTCACTAATTCACAATCGATTTGAAACATTTTTGGAACAGATTTTTAATGTTGAGGTCCTACTCTATTCTTTTCATAAAAACAAGCACGATTCACTTAAATTCAGTACCCTCTAGAGGCTGATATATTTAGCCCAGGCGCTATTTTTTACCGGGACTATACAAGGTTACACCAAATGCGGAAGGATTTAGTGTAGTGCCCCTTATAAGGAGAAAAAATTATTTTTTTTCTTTATTTTTTTCAATATTTTGAAAGAATAGACAGTTTAAAGAAAAATGGTCAAATATTTTTCTTCTATGTATCTTAATTACGTAATGAGAGCGTTTTTCCGAAAAATGGCAAATGCCGCTTTTGTCACATTTGAGCCAAAAAAGCATGTTTATCTTGCATTAGGCCTTTACCCAAAACATGTGATGTAGGCCTATCTAGTTTTACCTCTAAATGCTCAAATTTTCTTTAAATAAAAGAAAGTCACGTCAATAATTAATTGTAAGGGTCCAGTAGCTAAAAATTGTGCAGTAATTACCCCCCCCCCCTCATAAAAACAAGTTTGGAAGGGTTTAAGGACCCGGGCAGATTTATAACCTTCAAACCAAATCAATTAAAATCATTTATTTTTTTACATATCTCGACACTTTGTTCAGCTTTGAAAGCCCCCTGACGGAATTATATCAAGCACGATTTGCATCTAAATTCTAATTCGATTTAAAATTACACATTAACATCTAAACTATCAATATAAATCGAAATTAACATAATTCAAGCAAAAGCCGACTTTAATTTTGCCTGAATTTATCAAAAAGCCGATTATAGCCCCAGTTGAAAAAAGCGCCTTCGAAGGGTGCACACCACTAAATAATCGTCCCATTGAAATACACATGAAAACACAAGAAAGTAAATTCGTTTTTCTACCCTTTTGCCTAAAGTTGAGAAACTGTCGTATGGATTTTCTAAAAGTATAAAGTCTGAAATTTAATAAAAATTTATTTTTTTGGGGTCCCTTCAGTCGAACTTTTGAGCTACGGGCACCTGAACAGCGCCCTCACGAATTTCAGCCGATAATTTCGCCTCTTTACCAGTTCCGGCCTTGATATTATTCCGACAGCCTGTCACTAATTCACAATCGATTTGAAACATTTTTGGAACAGATTTTTAATGTTGAGGTCCTACTCTATTCTTTTCATAAAAACAAGCACGATTCACTTAAATTCAGTACCGAACATCCGGGACCTACTCTGCCGTGTTTGGCTGAGTAACGGTACATGAACACGGTCTTTTGTGCCGATGTAAATTAGTCATTGTGTAAAGCTGTGTTTATACTCATGGTTAGGCCTACTCATCATCAGACTGAATCATTGTCGTTAACTGCACAAGTTATGTGTGCAATTCTAGAGAACGTTGACCGACAGAGGGTGTCAATATAGGCCTACGTGTCGCTTTTGAAAAACAACAATTCATGCGCATGCTCAGCAGGCAAATACGACGGCGATTTAGTACACTGATCATGCGTGCGATTCAGATTTCTGCAAAAGCGATTGAGTATAAATGCATCTTTAGAAATGACCGGCGATTGTGTGTTCTCAAGTGGGTTTTATCATGTTAATTAGTGACCTGACACACATTTGTATTGGTTCGATCAAGCATTGATTTTTTGTACTGGATCGTTCAAGCATCTCCAACAAATTTTTCAATGTATAGTGCCTCTGGCCCTAGTGGAAGTAAAAACGGATACTATGGCCAGAGTTCTAGGGCTAATTGAGCTTCATTTTTGCTAGCTCGTTCACGTAGCGGTTTCGTTGTCCCACTGGCCTATTAAACGTAGATTGCCTGGCGATCGGAGTGTTATCGTCAGAGCACCTCGGACTACATTTTTGCAGGCGCAGAGCATCAACAACATGTTTCATAATTATACATCTACATCTGTGGGGCTGTAGCTACGGACGCAGGCGTCCATTACTGCTACAGGAGGTTAGAGAGGTCTAATTAATTTTTGATGAAGTCCATGACAGCTGCTTTGAAGCTATCTTTCCCAATGCTGATGATTTGTTCGAAAATTTCTAACTTTCGTATGAACAACCGATAGCTTGTGATATGAAAGTTAGAACGTGGACGTACTATCTCGTAATACGTATTCGTACTTGTTTACGCACATGTACAATGATGTACGCAGTCGCCATGCAGGGCACAATGTCATGCATATGAATAAAAACTTCTTCCTGAAGTTTCTTATTCGCTGTCGTAGTGCACTTAGGTAACCATTGGTTACTGCTCCAAGCCTTGGCCCATACACCTGTTCGAATTTTGATATGCCATAGGCTTTGTGTTGTGATCATTTCGATCAGTGGTTCAGTAACAAAGAAAGTGTGATCCAGTTGGCCTAGCAACGGTCATATTATAACGTGCACTACGACAGCAAATTGTCTCAAAAATATGAGGATATTGTTCTTGACTATAATACTGACACACTCTGCTATACATGTACTCCTGCATCAGTTCGTCATTATCATTATTGTACTTCTAAAATCATCATTTTGTGTAAATTTTTCTGGAGTGATCGTTGGACATCAACAACATGAGGCAGCCACCATATTGTAATTAAATACATACTTGCAACACTGCCAATTGATGACGCGCAGCCAAATTGTGTTACCGTATCTATAATTTTTCACTATCTTTTGCAAGTTTTCTGAGGTAATTGATTATAAATATTAAAAATAATATGATTTAAATAAAATAGCATGGCATTTTCCCTTTCTTTGAATTTACAAAAAATTATTTTATTATAAGTTTTTTTCCGTTAAAAAAACCCAGGCTTACCGGTAATCAAGTTAATCCACCATTCCTGTAACTATACTATGCACGGTCATCTTGTTCCACCATGTTAATTTTTTCGAGATCGGGGCGGAGAGACTTAGGCTATTCCAGCCGTTCAATAATTAAGCAAGTGATGTATGGTACCTTGCAAGCTTGAGGCTCCATGAAGCGGGTGAGAAAAAGTCCTGGGGGACCGGCGAACCAGTCAGTCGTCAAAACAACTTTGATCTGAAAGCAAGATCGCAGAATTACAGGACCTATTACCGTTTTTTCAATGGTCAGAATTTGTACTTCGGCAATCGGCACATGTGTTTCCGGTTAAAAGTAAGCAAATTATCTTGCGAAGATCCATAAATGTTAGCCAAACTTAATTGTAGCCAAATTTGACAATTTAAAAAATTGTTTTAGAGCGTCCCAAAACAGTCGACGGATCTCCAACTTGGGCATGTGTGGTTCCCCAGTCTACCTTATGATCCACACAGTTAACTATTGTGTCGTCGTGGATTGTAAGGTAGATTTGTCGATCAAGCTGGTGATATGCTCAGGCAAACTGTTCCAACTGCTGTACATGCTGTATGGTGCGTGGTGGAATGAATGAATACACATTGGACTTGGTGATTGGTTTAGCCATGGCTTTTGAATGAGTAGTTCTCCCCCCTCTGCGCGGATGCGGGTTGACGAGTGAATGCGGTATCGCGATCTCTTCCTCAACCATCTGCTTGAAAAGATGTAATCTGGTGACTTCCCTTCTGTCTGCTAGTGAATCCCACTGAAGTTCTCCCAACATTTTAGTGACACTTTCTCTCCAGTTATAATTATTTGACACAAATCGGGCGGCTCTTCTTTGAACACTGTCGCACAGCGTCATCATCCCTATATCTTTGTGTTAAAAATTGCCGTGATAGTACGGCGAATCCACTCGTTTTTCAAAAGCTACGCATGGCGATTTTGTTCGAGATTATTGTCGACTCAGGCTAAGCATACCATTTACGCGATATGAGATACCACAGAGTTTCTATTCTACACGTTTTTACGATTTGCGCATGCTCAGTACCCCATATGATGTTGCCACTACAAGAAAATTCAATTTGTTGTCAGGTAAAACCCAGGTTTTGTTTTCAATACACAAACTGGAAATTATATACACTCAGCGGCGGTTGCTGTTGTCCAATATACGCATATAGTTTAAGTTTACTGCATTTTATACATTACGATTTTTAAATCGTATATATTCAACTGTTTGAGAATTATATTCATAAAGCTCAGATCCATGTGCTGATAGAATATTAAATCACAATGCACTATATCGAGACACTATCTTTCTTTATCTGCGTCAATAATAGAATATTGATTAATAGAATTTTTTTTTTATGTCGGGCATATCTAGGCATTAACACTAACAGCTGATGAAATCTAGGAGATAACGCTGACAAAACTTCGACCAGGTACAAGTGACCTGGTGAACGAAGTGGGTCGCCGTAGATAGCTGGTCGGGATATTTTTACAGGACAGGCAAGTTTAGCCGACAATCAGGTGTTACCCTGATCGGAACCGCCTGTAAATGAGGTCTTTATCATGGATCATCTGCCCCGCCATTACCAGATGAACCACGCACTGCGTCATAATCCCTATATCTTCGTGTCAAAAATTGCCGTGATAGTACCATGAATCCTCTCATTTTTCAAAAGCTACGCATGGCGATTTTGTTCGAGATAGGCTGAGCGACTCAGGCTAAGCATACCATTTACATGATATGAGATACCATAGCCCTGCCATAGAGCCTGCCGCTTAGTTTCTATTCTACGATTTGCGCATGATCAGTACCACATATGGTGTTACTATTATAGAAAATTCGATTTGTTTTCAGGTAAAACGCAGGTTTTGTTTCCAGTACACTCAACTCGAAAAGCAATACATTAATTAGCGGGGCCTTGCTGTTTGCTGTGGATATCTTTAACTGCATTTTATAAGTAAAGATTTTGAAATCCAAAGTAAAAATTGTGATATTTTCAACTCTTTGAGAAATGAATTATACAAAGGAACCCGTGTAAAACCCAGGTGCTGTATCTATAATACAATGTACATTTATCGACTTTCTTTATCTGCGTCAATACTAGGATATCGATTCAATCGATTTGAATACATGTCTCCATTTTGAGTTTGTATTACACCTCTGAGCGACAAAGCGATCGATTTCTAGCCAATCAGATACGGTAGGCCTCCTTTTCTTGCGTTCGGTTGTCGCTCACATTGTTGACACTGTGCCAAAAACTGTGCTGAGATATTACCCATGCAAAACCCCAATTGTACATTTTTTGTACATTTTGACCCCCCTGAAAACCAATGTCAGACATTTTGCCCCACCATCAACTTCAGGTATGTTGAAGATATGTCCTTGGACATCATTTCTGAGAGATATTGGCTTTGGGACTCGATGGCTTCAACACATCACTTAGGTTTGCCTACTCCATAGAGTTGTACACATTTTGATTTCGCATGTATAATGACCTATGTACAACTCTATGGAGAATGCAAACCTCACTGATGTGTTGAAGTCATCGAGTCCCAAAGCCAATATCTCTCAGAAATGTTGTCCAAGGACATATCTTCAACATACCTCAAGTTGATGGTGGATCAAAATGTCTGACATTGGTTTTCAGGGAGGTCAAATGTACAAAATATGTACAATTGGGGTTTTGCATGGGTAATATCTCAGCTAAAATTATTCGAATAGGCTCAATATTGGATAAGAGTAATGTCCTACCAAAGGGCTCTGACTGGCCAAAAAATGGACATTAAAATTATTTTTACTTGGAGTTCTGACCCCCCAAAGTTGGTCCTGGATGGACGAAGTTGCATTTTCAAGGCCCTATATCTTTTAAGTAAAGGAGTTACAAGTTTTCTGATGCCAGATTTGAATTCTACACAAATAAGTACCCCAGGATACATACTTTTCAAAGTTGTAAAGGGTTCCCTTTATACATTTATGGACCTCCAAGCGTCGTCTTTCGGCGTTGCGACACATTTTTATGCTGACCCCTAAATTTCAAATTGATGCCACGGGAAAGCGAAATGGAGTATGAAGCTCAATTTTTCGGGATTGTACTTTCTCATCAATATCTACCACCACACAGAAAAAGAAAAAAATTGAAGAGGTGCTGCGGTGCACATCCCTGGAGTTGACATGGAATGGGTCAACAATAAATTAAGCAAGTTTGCAAAGTATATGATTTGTAGAATGAACTTTTGCAAAACATCAAGGTGTTAATTTTCAAATTCAATAATATATTGATCTAGATAATGAAAATCGCTTTTTAGGTTGCTTCGACCAACAATACCTTGTCTACCCTTAAGGAGAGCTAAAAATCACTCTCTATCAGATTTAAGGAAAGCAGTAGAGAGTGATTGCTCTTGTTCTCCTCAAAAGGCAGTCCTTGGAGATCCATAAAAGAGGTCTGGATATAAAGTGACATTCTTTTATTTTCTTTTTTTTTTTCCATGCAGGGCCAAGCCGCTGGGTATGGCCAACAAGCATCTGCACCACCCCCAACTGGGTATGGAGGGTACGGCGCACCCCCTCCACAGCAAGGGTATGGAGCACCCCCACCTCAGCAAGGATACGGAGCACCCCCACCCCAGCAAGGTGCTTATGGGGCACCACCCCCAGGTCAGCAGCCCTATGGCAATCCCTATGGAGGTCAACAGCAGCAGGGTTATGGCTATGGTGCCCCACCCCAGGAGGACCTCCTGGAGGGGGAGATCCATCTTTATGGCACTGGTTTCAGGTGAGATGGTGAATTATATGAATATGTGTCATGAAGTGGGTTCTTTTGCATTTCAAGGATCGCACATAATTTTGGATTGTAAAATTTTATAACATTTAGAATTTGCCATCTAGATCCTATCATAGCAAGGGTACATAATGATTTTCTGAAAGGAAAAGATCCAATCTTTCCAAAACTTCTCTGATCTGATTTTACTTTCAGTGGTGTTGATTTTGCTTTTATTCTTTTTGCAGGCAGTTGAAGCCGATAATAGTGGTCAAATAACAGCAGAGGAGCTACAGAATGCACTAGTGAATGGAAACTGGTCACCTTTCAACAAAGAGACGTGTAGACTTATGATTGGCATGTTTGATAAAGACAAGTAAGTTGATAGAAATTGGTTACTCACTGTTCAACAAAGAGACATGTAGATCACCAGGGATTACTTTAACACCCACCTGAATGCCAGGGGCGGATGACTTTGCTGACGGTCAGGTAAATTTTCAGAAGTACCCGCCAGAAGAAATTGAGGATGATAAACTGGTAGTATCACAACCCTGAGCTGAGCTGCCCCAGCTAGCTCTTGGATGTGATATCCTTTAATACTTCTCTGACGCCCTGTCACCTCATCAGGGAAATCACAGAAATCCAAAAATCAACGTAATGAATCAAGTTTCCAAATACCAAGTTCCATGACATTGGTCAGTTGGCCTAATACTTGATGCATCATGCACATGCATAACATGTGCCTCCCGCGTCTGTGATGTAAATGCAATACTCCCCTAATAACCTGGGGGTGTATCACACCCCTGGCTATGTGCCTGGGCATGGAAAGTCATGCATAATGGAAAAGAAAATGGTCCAGTTTGACTGCACTCATCTACCTGTTTTCTCTCCGTTGTATGTTTGCAGAAGTGGTACAATAAATTTCCAGGAGTTTGCTGCACTGTGGAAGTACATCCAGGATTGGAAGCAATGCTTCGATAGGTAAGGAATAGAATTACTGGACACAACTGCAACAGAACAATTTTGAAAATGAGGGGGAAATATGAGACCATTAGAGCAGAGCTGGATTTTATTTCAAAATGGGTGAAGCCACAATTTAAGCCTGAATTAGTGCATTATTTTTATACTATTGTTGGTAATAATATTATTTGATGATGATTGATTTTTTGTGTGGTTACAAGGTGGATATGCAGTAATTATGTGGTGTCCAGGAGCTTGCTGAAAGGCCCATGGTGGGGTCCAGGCAAATGCCTGAGCTAAGGTCTAGGTGCCATTGCTTTCTGGAATGGCTAAGGAGGGCCGCTCTTTCTTTACATTTGTGAAGCAAAATCATGGCAACAATATGCATCCATTAAAAATGTATATTTTGGCATCCTTGATTGTTTTAATGGTAACAGCTGTAACTGATGTACACCATTAATGTTCACAAATTGATGTTGTTCACAAATAACATGATTGTGTTCCATCATAATTCAATTTTTTTTTTTTTTTTTTTTTTTTTTTTTTTAGTTTTCAAAAAAATATTTTTGGCCAGAAAAGCAAGTTATAGGCCCAAACTGACTTGTTATTCAAGGTTGACTCTCTTTTTTTTTTTTTTTTTTTTTAGAATTTTTTTTATGTCGACACACTGTCGACGCCGGTATATCTGAATTATATCGACATGTCGACAATAAAAAACGGTGCCGACCACATCACTATTATAAAATAGTGCACATGCTTATCTGTTCCGGCTATGGAGCCTATGGTACATGTTCCCAAAAAAATATGTCAACCAATTATTATACTCTTCCTCTCTTTCTATTTTCTTCTCATCTCTCTGCCCTTTCTCCCCTTCTCACTTCGTTTTTCTCCCCTTCTCTCTCTCCCCTTTTTTCCCATTTCCCTTTTATGCCCTTCTCTCTCCTTTCTTTTAGGGATCTCCAGGAAAATAAACAAGCCCAAAAGAAATACTTATTTAGAACTTGTTAAAATTTCAGACATTGGTGTGATTTGATCTGATCATGTCACATATATTTAGTATTATAGTATTAATTGTTTTTCGCTTGCTTGCTTCTTTATTATTCTGGAGGGCATGGAATGCCCTACTCTTGGGGTCCTCTAAAAGAGGGAGAAAGAAGAAAGAAAAGAAGGAAGAAAAGAAGAGAACAGAAAAAAAGAATACAGAGAAAGAGTATAACAGACATGAGAATTTTCAGGTTTTAACCTGTGCATTATTTTTCTACCCATTTTGGACCTTTTAAGCCTGAATTCAATCACTTTTTCAAAAAAGCCATTCTCATTCTTGGTCAATATATTTTTGGGGAACATTTTACCAGAACATATCAGCCTGTTTATTTTACACTTCTTTCAAAATTTCTTGATTCACTGAGCATGGGTAGCAGCCATGGCTGCAGACAGTTTATAGTTATGTTGGATTCACAACAATGTGATTGGTTCAATATTTTCCTTGTTTGTTTGAATGAATGATTGATTGATTTGAATAATAATCTTATTTCATAATTTGTTTTGTTTTATATTTTCCAGGTTTGATACCGATAGGTCGGGTAATATAGATGCCAATGAACTGCATAATGCTTTTAGAACGTTTGGTTATAATCTGTAAGTAGCATAAAAAAGTATGAATTCTTTCTTCCTGTGAAGTTGCTTTGAAGAAGAATCCTTCTTCTAACTACAATAAGTTCTTTTTGAAACCACCAAACATATCAGTCTACAAATACATATGATTCATAAGGGATGGCATCTAAACTCAATCGCCAGCTGACCGCAGGCCCCTGGCAGAAGTGGCACTTTAATCACATTATGTTCCAAACAATATAAACAAAGCCTAACCACTGGTTTTGCCAGGAAGCTGGTGGTCGCCGGGGTAGTTTCCTGATTGCTGCGTCGTAGGTCCTTGACAGGTTGTGGCGAAGTCCCCCTCCTCTGTAGGAAACTACCCCGGCGACTCTCCTGTGACGTCATACCATCAAGTGTGTCATCACAGGTCAATAGTCAATAACCTGATCAGTCAGCCTGATGAAGCGTCTTGGATGAGACGCGATACTGTCGCTATCAAAAATAGTAAGTCCAGATGAACAGATTTAATATTCATTTTATTATGTTTATCTACCTGGATGACTGAGAATATTCACAAATTTACTGTGTTATTTATTTTATTTTCAACAGATCCATGGCATTCTGTCATCTTATAGTGCAAAAGTTCAACCGAGTAGACAGGATGCGCATCAACTTTGATGATTTTATCCAGTGCTGCGTCATGTTGAAATCATTAACAGGAGCCTTCAAGCAGAAGGACACATCACAAACTGGCTCCATAAGAATACATTATGAAGAGGTAAGCATGGCGGAAATACAATCAATATATAACAAACAAACCTTGTTCCGCTGTGGGCCTGACTCATCCAGATTTTGTGTTTTTTTTAGCTGTATGCAAGTCAAAACAGATGTTTTATTGGTAAAAGAGGATTAATTTTGACTGAAATTTTTTGAGATAAATTTAGAAAATGTTCAAAATATGTTTACAAAAATTGTTCAGATTCCAGAAAACATTGCACCCCCACCCATGACTGGTCGATCCTACTTGGAAAGCCTGTCCGCCGTCCGGCCGTAAACAGGATTGGGTTTGTTGTTGTTGCTCTGGCATAAAATGAGTGCAGTCCAATCTCTCTTATCTTGCCTTGATGGGACCAGGCATTGTCTGGATAAGTGAAAAATACGGATAAATGAAATGTCATTCTACAATGGATGACCAAGTGCCAAAATTGGAAGAACAAAATATTACACAACATGGGGTAAAAACACTGAAAGATGATATTTGAATGACATATATCATCAACCTGCCTATAATTTTGGTAGTGATGTCAATGCTTCTTCATGGTTGCGCTGCAAGCGTGCCAACAAAACGCTCATGTACGTGTGCGTGCACACTTAGGGTGTTTAACTTTACACGCATGATTTGATACTGTGGCACGGGAAATACGCACATATATCACTACCAAACTTGAGATGAACCAAATTATATTTTGTAATTTTCAGAACAAAGAAACAAAATGTGGTTCAAGCATGCATCAGTTATGTAATCACCCTAATTATTTGGATCATTCCCTTTTATTAGTGTGATTTTCATTTATTCTTGTGCAAAGCTTGGTGAATAAATATGTTTAAATGCATGCTTGAACCATATTTTGTACTTTGTTCTCAAAATTACAAAAAACGACTTGGGCAATTAGCGTAGCAGGCTGACGATAGATGTCAATCTGAATGCTTCTGAGCGTGAAATTAAAGTGTTAAAGCATTAAATACAGGTTTTCCTGTGAAATTCATACATCATGAGAACAGAATTTTTCCTTTATAAAAGAGGTCCGGATTAGAGAGGGTGGATTGTATTTGAAAGAAATACTTACAAGTGAGGAAAATATGTTCCTTGAGTCGCTACATAAGTTGGATACATTTGACAGATCCAAGAAACATTACAATTACGAAGTGATAACTGAAAACAAGATGTTGATGCCAATGTAGGTGACCATTTTGTGGCATACAGTGCAGTGTATGCAAAGAAGATTAAATGTGGCATCAAGTAAAATCTGTATGGCAACACTGCTGGTGATGCAAAACAATAAATCTTGTCTTGTGGTGAATTGATAACAGCACACTCAAGTTACATACATTTGAGCTGGCTACAAAATGTGTTGCTTCCCATAGATGGAGCAAACATGACGATACAAGATGCATTTCACATTTGACATGTTAAAGCCTAAGGTGGAGGTGTAGAATTTCATCATATAATAAATTGGATGCATGTGCAAAAATTAATTTCATTCTTTAAGAAGAATTTTTGGAATCATTTGATTCTTGCTTATAAATGCTAGTTATCTACTGTATTGGTTTCACAATGGACAAGAATTAACTTTGATTCTGGAATATGTTCTATTTTTTAATGTACAGCTAGATTCATACCAAATTTGAACTATTAGGTGTCCTGGTCAGGTGCCTATAAATGCAAAATATTGCTGTTATAAACTAGTTTTTTGATAGCGAGCAGAGGTTGTTTATCACTATTCTCAAATTTGGATCAAATCAGATAAATGTACAGATTTTTTTAAAGGCAGTGGGTTTCAAGTTAATGTACTTTATAATTGTATTGAGAAAGTGCTCATGAATATTACTTTTCTCTCAAATTTGTTATCCATGGTTTGAAACTTTGGTATTTCCTTAAATTCACAAAACGTACGTTGAAATTTTAACCAATTTGTTTACCAGCTATAATGAAGCCTAATTTGCATTTATACTAATTAACTAACCTAATTAGCTTGTATATATGAGTAAAACAATAAATATAATACTTCTCCACAATAAGATGCAATGTAACTGTTCACAATGCTTTTTGAGAAGAAACTTAAGTTAAATAAAACTCATGTCACTACAGGATCGTAAAATAGGCCATGGATGATGTCACAATTGCCAAGCACAGGTTGCTGACCTGTTGTTTCATTGCAGTCAATCTGCATTCAACATGCTCATGTTAAATAAGAGCATGCATGCATGTGCTGGGATTGCATTTCATAGCAGCATGTTGCTTGGCCAACCAAACTTTTAGCAAGTGCAGTGCCCGGATGTCCACCCAGCCTATAGTTGGCTACTGGCACCGTTTTTTGCAGAACGATAAACAAATAAGATCCAAGATAGAACTGTGTCATCTCGAATGACGTAAACACAGGATCTGTGGTTTTCTTAGAGCAATAAACAAGCAATTGTCACAATAACAAAACAACAAAATATAATATATCACACTTGACACTCAACTCAAGTATTATATTTTGATAAATGTAAAACACAGGGAGATGTATATTAATAGATGTCTGTATTCACACAACGTTCATACACAAGGGCCCAAATGGCCCTTAAAAATCAATATGAGCTGATAACAATTGATGAGGGCCCATGTATATTTTCAGATATACAGGCTATATCAAAATGATTGATACCAATCAGTTTCCTGCTTCTTCAGTATGCAATATTAAATCCTCTATAAATCCCAGGATTTATTATTATGATTTAACATTAATCTATGAATATGGTAGCCCCTGTTGCATTTTGATGCCATAATCAGCGGAAGCTGGTGGTTAACCAACACTTTTGATACAGCCTGTAAGCGCCCGAATGGTCTTTTACTTCAAATTTTTGGTTTGCCCTTGATCATCAGAAATTGTTTTTCAATTGTTGGTGTCTTCAATGGAATTAACTTACATGTACTATTTGTAGTACATGTATAAAAGAATCATATCTTCTTCTGAAAGTATTTTTTCGCTGTACATTGAAAATACTATACCAGAATTGATATGTATGTAGAAAGTGGAAGGCCCTTGTATCTTGAAGACACTATACCACAGTCAGTTGATGTAAGATCAACCAATCAGCCTCAATTTAGCCTCAAATTATTATTTTTAATTGCAACACAAACACAAGTGTTGTTAAAGTGAATAATTTACATCTGTGTTTTATTAATGCAGATTGAATACATCACTCTGACGGATACCTCTTAACACACAAACTCTATTCAGAACAAAGTCAACTTTGTTTTTATGTAAAATTAGCCTTACATGTATGCATAATTATTCCACTTAAAGTTTGTTCATGTAACATTTATTCCAATTATTCCTTTTGACAATGCTAACTAGATGAGAAAGATGCTAATAACACACTTGCATAAAGATGTACTTCCTTGTCAAGTTTCAAGTATCGTTCAAGTGGGTTGTTTACTTCAACAGATATCAAACTGATTCATGGCACCAAAAATAGGCTAAGTGAAAAATCAGGATACATGAATGATGTGTATTTTCTGTATTAAATGTTTCAAGTGTTGAAATTGAGACAACAAAAATTACTTCATCATTTATGGTGATAAAAGTAGATTTTGTTACAGGGAAAAGAATAATCATGCATTGCACACTCAAGTCTTATGGATATGAGCAGTCAGGGTAAATAGTACAAACAACACAAACAAGGGATATCAAGTCCTTTTTATCAGGGACAGGACAGTTTGTGTAGCTCAGTGGTTAGAGTGCTCTCCCCATAAGCAATAGGTCTGGGGTTCAGGTCCCGACACAGGCAGGTATGTCCAGAGTTTTTACTCTGGTTTATTTGCCTTTATGCATGTTATGTTTCCATTGTCATTTCATGTTTAATTCTGCTAGTTTGTGATGCGTGATTCTTCTTTCCCCTGTATATTGATATATTAAGATTATTATTATTTTTTTTTTATTAAGATTAACAATTGAATACCTGAGTGGAAGAAGGGCCCAACTCCATCAAAACTGTTTTTGAGATATTAAGAAAAAAACTTAATATTTGGAAAAGTTATATAGACAGAATGTTTTCATCCTCAGGGGACCTCTAATACACGAACATACAGTATTACATACATTCGAAATTATATATGATGTTTCTGTGACAACAGTACAGGTCTTAATACAAGCTGGAGTTGGGCCCTTCTTCCACTAATATACTGCAAGTGCCAGTTCTGTAAGCAGATGTGTTATAAATAGCTACAGAAATTTAGTAATATGTTAGCAAGAAAGTTTATTGTAATGAAAAGCAGATTTCATGGATGAATAAAATTTCTCTTTAACCAAATATTTGTGGAAGAAGGGCCCAACTCCATGGAGTTGGGCATTTCTGCCATGAAATCCGTGAGTAAGTGTACATGAAAGACATTTAGAGAGTGGATTTTGGCTCATCTTTCACACAAAATGAAGAACAGTCTGCTGGCAATGAAATGATGGGCCTAACTCAATTTTGTAAAAAATTGGAGTTGGGCCCTTCCACTTAGGTATTCAATTAAAAGTATCACTGATTTCGTGCACTAGTTTGTAATGTTTAAATGTTTCTATGTTTCAGTGTATGATGCGTAAGCCTCTTTCCTCATTTGTAGCTTTTGTTAGTCATGCAGTTGGGGAAAATGCTCCCAATCATGGGGAATGCAGCATTTCCAGCTACTTCTCCAGACAGGTTGCATTTTCCCCTACTGACTGATGAAGGTGAGGGTCTGTGTCAATTTTCCCCCAGACTAATAGCCTAGGTAATGGTTAAAAGTACATGTAGTTTAAAAAAACACTTTTGAAAGTAATTTTGTTGGACCCTTGGGAAAGTTAGATTCTTTTTTTTCACAGATTTTGTGTAATTTTCATGTTGACTGCACTCACCAAATTGCACCCAAGAAGTGAGCTTATGTATGATTTAAGCAGGCATGTATATGATCAAATTAAATGTTTGCCAGAAGTTGTTGACAGTATCTATTCAAAGAACACTTGTTTTGATCCTAATTTAGATACTTTAGATACCTGCAACTGAAACTTGGCACTGCAAAACTCAATGAAGTAGCTGATGACAGACTTGAAGAGTACTCATAGGCGGCATTATGCTGAACAATGATGATAAGGTGTAACAGAAGAATATTAGATCAATCTTAACTAAAAGATTTAACCTCGGATTGAAGCATTTATAGTGATATCTCAATCGCTTTTTTGAGCACCTACTTAAAACTGTAAAGTGGATGTTTTTGAAGAATATTATATTTCATGCTTATCAACACAGCTATTAATTATGCTAGATTAAATTATGTGCATAGGTTCTTTGATGCATATGTCTTTGTATGGAAACTCAAAATCGCAAATTATAAGAACAAGCAAAGCAGTTCACAATCGACAAAGCAAATAATTATGTTTGTGGAAATTATTACAATTCTTGTGTGGTTAATGATATGTCTCCCTCTGTTGGTCAGAATACATCACAATCACTTGAGTACTTCACTGTTTTAACTAGGGCTCAACCGATATGGCATTTGTTTACCGATCCGATATCCTATATCGATGTTGCAATATCAGCCGATATCCGATACGATCCGATATCGGTAAAAAATTCAAGTTTTTCAAAGTTTTTGGTGACTTTGGAGAACCACTGGACCTATTCTGAAGTGCTAGGATCATTCACAGTTAATTTGAAAAAAAAAAAAATACAAAAAAATTATGAAAAAATTAGTTTGTTATTCTTAATATGCAAACCATTAACTAATGTTTACCTCTTCATGTATCACATATTATACATGCATTGGTTTTCCATGCATTTATAATATGTGCTACATGAAGAGGTAAATATTGGTTAATGGTTTGCATATTAAAGATAACAAACTGTAATTTTTGTGTAATTTTTTTTCCATTTCTTTTTTCCAATTAACTGTGAATGATCATAGAACTTCAGAATAGGCCCAATGGTTCTTCAAAGTTGACGAAAACTTGAAATTTTTTTTTTCATTTTTTTACCGATATCCGATCCAATACCGATATCGATATCGTCGATATCGGGCCAATCCGATATCCGATCCGATAATCGGTTGAGCCCTAGTTTTAACCCCATGGATGATGTGTCTCTAAGTAAAGCCTGCGGGGCAAACCGAAAATCCGAAATACCTCGCACCAAAAGCGGATCGGATTGCAACTTTTTACTTAAAAGTCTTATATTTCCACAATGAATACAGTTGAATAGATGGTATGATTCTCGCTTGGTGTGGGAGGTCCCGGGTATAATTTCCGGTTGGAATATTTTTCTTTTTCTGTCCATTTTTAACCCAAAATTGTTTACTTTCATGTGAAAATGTACACTGGGAAATATATTTTGTGTCAATTTTTCTTAAACATTACTGCATGGGTGCGAAAAAGAGCCAAAAATGCACCTCAGAAATAGATTCGTTTTAGAGTTTTTAAAAGTAACTGCATCCTATATGAGCCAGTGAGGGCAGTTTTTTTCGAAGACCTTGTTTGGCCTCATATCAATTTTAATCAACCAATCAGGGGTGCTATGAGAAAGGAGTAGTTAGGTGCCCATAGGGTTAAGGGGGTACTACACCCATTGATTTTTTTTTGCATTTTTTGCATTTTGTGAAGAAATTACAAAAAAAATTGGACAAAATGGTATGCAAAATGAAGGGCAAATCTTCTCGTTTTATTGGTGGCATCGGTATCAACGTAGCTTACATGCTTTTAAAAGTAGAAGCCAAAAGGTGGTACATCACTGATGATTTAAATTCACTTCATTTTGGAAAGCTTAATATCAACAGATTTCGTTAAAATTTTGGATATGTGTTGCTAACACGTTAGGGAAATAAAGTTGATATGTAAAATGGGAATAAGTGGTTCCTGATTTCTTTTATGACTTCATGAACTTGGTGCTCCACAACTATCAAAAAAGGAACTGGTTAAAATGCTTCTATTTTCAATGTTGAGCTATATTTTGTATTTTTAACTTGCGACATTATTTCACTGAAACTTAATTAAGCCATAGGTAACAGGTTACCACAACCATACTACAGCAATGTTGAAAAAATTGTATTTCTTGTCACCTATACCACCATATTGGGTAGTTTTCCGTAAGCTTAGCTTTTGTGATTTTGGTAACTATTTTATATTTATTTGTGAAATCCATCTCAACTAGGCATTCTAAATTGTACTCACCATTTACATCCCAAGGTATATTAGTATATCCACCTTGCACTTCTCGATATATATCCAGTTAAAGACAGAATATCAAAATTATTCCTCATTATGATACATTTTGTATCACAGACTCTCAACTGTGTATTCAAAATTGATGCTTAAATTTGACCTGAACCAATTGACCTATAACCTGACATACGGTGACCTAATAGCCTTTTCTTCTCCTAACAACACATCAATAACAACATCAATATCAAATTGACTAATGACTATGCATCTATTGTGAAGTGTTTATTTAATTTATTCAGTGTTATATATTTTGCAAGCACCACTAGATTTTCTATAGAGAGTATAACAAAGGATTTAATGTATTCTATTCATGTACCCTACTTGAACATGTTGAAAAGAATAAATTATGGTTTGTTATGAAACACGCATCTGAGTTACCAGGATACGGTAAACAAAAAATATATAGGGCTAAAATGACTTACTATACAATGGTTTAAAAACACCTTTTTCATTTATTTTTTTTAAATTTTTTTATTTCACATGGTCCGTGCATATATCGCCTCGCTATAAATGAAAAAATATTTTTTTAGAACAATCAAACCAATATATGGGTGTAGTACGCCCTTAATGTTTTGTTTAATTTCTTATGTCTTATTTAAAAAAAATAACTTCAAGTTATTTCCTTTTTCTATTTGTTTATCCTTACAGTTCTTAGAAATGGTACTAGAGAATGCACATTACTGATGATGATTAAACCACACTATAGCTGCCATGTGTACATTCCACCCACCTTCATACACCAAAGCACATAATGCATGAAGTCAGGTTTCAACAAGAAAGTATTGAAATGAACTGTGCCAAACTGCTACAAGGTATTTCTTCAGATATCATCTGCCTAATGTGCCATCTGGAATTTGTTGGTCAGAGGGAACTCCACAACATACAGGCTAGCAGATATGAACGCTATTCTGTGATCAAGGTTTTTCATCCAAAATGGTGGTGTTTAATGAAGTTTTGACAACCTAAACCAAAACCATTTTATTCAAACCTTTTGCATACAGGCTAATAGCCAGCAGGAGAGAGTAATTTGGATGAAAGGAAATTCACAGGGAAGTTCCTGTGGACAACATGGTACATCACTCTGCCAGTACACAGTGCCTGTGAAATTTTCCCACAGGTCAGCAAGACAGACTCAATTCTGATTTCAACATCAATCCATGCATGGTATTATCTGATGTTATTTGTGAGTCTTGAAGTCTTACAAAGTGTCACAAAATGTGGCCCAATGTAACATTGAAATTTTACAATATGAGTTAGGGCCTGTGTAAATTGACAAGGACCTGTAGATTTCAAACACAAGGAGCCAAATAGCCCTTAGATGATCTGTACTTTGTGACTCCTCACCTCACCTATGGAGTATCTTATCTATAATTCGCTGTAGAAGTGATGATGTAACAGGATTAACTACCATTGCAATAGGTTTAAACAATTTATGAATATATCATACTGCACTAGTACGTTCACGCGGTACCACTGCATTGAACCATAGATGTCAAAGAACAGGGACAAAGACCTGGATCATAATTCTATAGAATATTTAAACATGCTGATCACTCTCACCTGTAAGATTACTTAGATTAGTATCTTTGAAAAAGAGCGGTATTGTATGCAATCTATGATAGCAGACATACACAGGTGATGAGTGCAACCTGCTTGCAGTGCAGGGCGATATATACAAAATTGTATTCATCTATTGCTATTGGTAGTTAATCATGTTACATCATCACTTCTATGGCAAATAGTCCACAAGGAGCATCCCATTAATAAAAAAAATTGCTTTGCGGTACCATAATAGAACTGCATGTGCCATTGAAAATGTATACAAAATTCCCCATTTCAACTATGAATTACCATGCTTGTTCATTAACCGCCCAAGGTGCTTTTAAGTCATTTTGGATGGACGCTTATTTTTTACATTGTTTAGATAATTGCGTGCATAAAAATTGGCCAAAATTTTCATCCATCATCATCAGTGTGCCATATGTTTCGGGCCTCTGATTCAGAATATCACAGTGTACTTGTTGTAAAGTCACTAGGAGGGCATTTATAAATTATAGGGGCATGGGCGGTCAATGGAATGAATATGGTACTCACTTCCCTGAGAGGTGCTGAAATTTTTGTGTGAAAAAATATGACCCGAAGTATTGTACAGCTATCCATAGGATAGGTCTCAATATTTTTTGTATACATTTGATATGGAGCAAACAGATCCACTGCACTGGGATGGTACTTTTAGCTGTTGTGGGTCTTATCATATGTGATGCGATCAAGCAAAATCGATTGTAACTCGGAAATATTAAATTTAGGATAATAAACAGCATTTATAAAGTTGCATTTTGGAGAAAACTATTGAAATTGAACAACCGGTTCCAAAGATATGAGCAATAAAGGGTTTCCAAAACAACAGAAAACAAAAGGAACTATTTCCTTTGTTTACATTTGGCAAATATCTCAAAATCAATATTTCCGAGTGAGTTCTGACTGATTTTGCTTGATCGCATCACATAATGTGAGTGATAAGCACAGGCTGCTTCCCACTACCGGCACTATGTATATGACCATCAATGCTGCCATCATAGCACTAGTAGATATAACACGTCATAGTCACATGTTTATGCACTTACTTCGTATGCTGGAAACCCTCCCATGTTCCTGAATTGGGATGCTTGCAATTTATTTGCTGTGTTGCATAGGGTCTGTTGTCTTGGCAATGCAAACACAAAGCAGGAACAGTTGCTGTCCCTCTTGTGAATTGGATCAATTAACACATATTATAATTTGCCAATTAATTATCCATGACCACAAGTAAGTTTTGAGTTTTGAAATAGGTCTGTTTTAAAACTAAATGAACCAACTATTTGGTTTAACATAATTTTGCTCCAATTTTGCAATATTCCAATCAACACAATTTAAAAAAATAAAATTGTGTGTACTAATTTTCTATACATGATTGAAAACAGTACTTTTTTATGATGCACATTGTTTTTGGAAATCTTGTTGGATTGCTGTCCGCTTGTCTTGTTCAGTACCCTGTACCATAACTGTAATACTTCTTTTTTACATTTGCAAAAAAATGTAAACAACAAACAATTTTTTTATAGAATGTTATCAAATGTTTTAAACCTTCTAAATGGTGTTATTAACATCATTTTAAAGTTAATTGATAAATGCTTAAAATTGCTTGAAAAATGTTTTCAAAGATATTTTGTGTTTGCTGTATCTTTTGTGTTTTGCTGAAATCAAATTAACCTATCAATCGTAATTTATCAAATCCTTTGAGTGGCTCTTTTTACCCATGGATATTTGGTTCAAATCTATAGAACTTATGAGCGTAGAATTTTCGTACAAATGTTTTGTAACGTAAGTTACAAAAGGTCAGGTCATCTAAGGTCATTGTTGTTCAGCACTAGCATATTTTGTGATTTTTTCATGGTGTGGTTGTTTCTATCTTATCAGTGGAAAGTGGGGTAAATGCACAGACTACTACAGACCATGTATCAACAGTCAAAGTCCCTGTGTATTGTATAGTGTGATTTCTCGCATATTCATGAGGGCCGATTGTTCAATTGTGCCGTTTCTAACAATCACGCCAGCGCTGCGTGCCTTTGCGTATACGCGATAGAGCATTGCGTGCTTTCGCGATTACGCGATAGACCGTGAAAATACGTGGAAATTGCGTAGCAGTCTCGCCTGTCGCATTTCATGGAACAATCGGCCCTCATTATCGGGTGATGCGGAGACTTTGACTGGTTGTACAGTCTCTGTTTTCTTTCTCCTCTGTGGGTAAATGTCTCATTTAAGACAGACCATCACAATATGTTAATTAGGGTCAGGGGTTACTAACCCTAACCTCTAACCTAACCCCCGTAACCCGTAACCCCTGACCCTAATTGGCATATTGAGACATCTACCTAAAGTGGGCAAGGATATTCATTTGCCATTAAAGTGTTTGGTTCCATAACATAGGTTTACATCAATCATGTTTCTTACAGATATAGCTTTTAACTTAAATAATAGCATCTCATAATAGCACCTGTGAATACTTGTAAATAGAAAATTAATGTACATATAGAAAGTTTTATCTATTATTCAGAATTTTATGTATTGCATAAATTTCATTTTTGTTTTCATATAATATTTTCTTATCTAATTTTATACTCTTAAAATGATTATTTGTTAATACACGATATCTGAAATTATATTATAGGATTATAATGTATGGTACTAATATAAACTAATAATATGTGATGTGATCTGTGAAAACCCTTCACATGTCGCATTATCCTTTTGTTTAAAAAAAAAAAAGCGCAGTGATTTATAGTGCGCTACGCACAGGCACAACGCCTAGACGTTGATCCACAAGCCTCAGCACACTTTACAGGTTGTCACTGACCACTACGGCCCCACATCATTCCATAAACCATTTAACAACAAATCAGGGACTTTGCTGCTACAAGAGCGCACACCCTAGACATTCTACAAACAGCCACCGCAACCAGGATCAGCTCCCCGAGTTTCGTATGGGTCACAACGAGACAATTAGCAGTAAGTTCCTTGGCCAGGGAATTTCAAGCTAACTCAATTTTTCCACGAAAGCATACTAGGCACTGCCAGGGTTCGAACCCGCAACCTCTCGCATTATAGTCGACGCCTTAACGATTGAGCTAACTTGACTGCTTTAAAAAGTGTCTTAGATTTCAGCGGTTAATGCCTAGCTATGCTTGACCTAATTGGTTTTAAAGGTAATAAATTCTGAAACTAATTCTTTTCTTTTTTCAATCCTTTTTTGCTCATAAATTTTGATGTTGAAGACACAAGTACAAAATGAAAACAGTTCTATAAATAGTTTTTCCGTGTTTTTTTTGTCTACAAAACTCAAAAAATAAAAATGTCACCATGTTAATGGTTTTCACAGATCACATCACATTATTATAATACTACATGTACATGCTAATGATTATTCATTTGCATTGTCTATGAAAGAATATTCTGGTAGCTTTTCTCTTCTACAGGGTGTCCCAGAATGATTTATACCGAGAAAGATGGAATTTTTTAGGTCTGAACGGCATTTGTATTAGTCATATTGTTTTGCATTTTAAGTTCTACATACATTTAGCTTTCTCAGATTTTTTAGGTTTTAAAAATTGGACGTTTCTAGTAGAAGTTATAGAGGATTGCGTAAAAATGGTGAATTCCAAGTTTTGACAAAGCAACCTATTTTGAAAATCTGTAAAATTACTAACCGTTCAGCACAAAGTAATGTTATACAGTAAGTTGCTGTGTCCTGTTCTTACTTCTACTAAATAGTCGATATCTATCGTTTATTTATGATGTTACGAAGCAATCATTGTATGGAATAAAGGATTTGCTACGCTTGAGTAACCTTAAACTATTCTTTCTTTGGCGGCAGTTTTGAAGACATTATTATTGAGGTGTGTGAGTTTCATCATTGAAATACCCGCAGAGATGGATTTTTCATAAAAGTATAGAGAAGGTTCGTCCTCGGTGTCACATCATGCATTTATGTCCCTGGGTAAACCCCAAGTTATGTAACGAAGAAGATTAAAATTTACCGCGGAGGATCCTTGAGGAAGTTATATCCTCTGTAATAATGACATTTTGGGTAAACATTGTGGTAAAAATCACATAAAATGTATGTTTTTCAACCTAAATATCTGATGTCATATTGAAATGTTTCACTTAATCCCATATCAAGAATTATTTAGCACTGTAAGCTCTACATCTGTGCCAAATTTGGTGTATTTCCTATCAAAATATAGGATTTCTCCAATATATTGCACAGTGTGGCTGGACGATGGTGATAAAGGATCCATGTGTTATGATGCCTTTGCACTGTAAATTATACACATGCAGTTTTCATCCATTTTCAGTAATAGCAATGTCACGCTTAAACGAATCAAGCTATTTCCATGAAAGTCACAGAATAAGTAGGAGACATGTGTGGCATTGTATTGCACTTATTAAAATTAGATACACTGTTGACTATATATTTTTGATATTTTGTTCAAACACTGTATAAATCATTCTGGGACACCCTGTATTTATAATTTGTGTTCAGTTTGTAGTATTGGGTACCTGGTTCTTAATAGCACTCAATGGTAAATAATGATTTCAACTTTGCACGCAGCGAATCGCCCACCCACAGTATTTGTAAACATTTCTGAGATTATGTATTGTTGTTAAACATGTGATTTTATTAATTTTTTAATACAAAGTAGATCAAATGAATTCATAGATGGAAAAACATTACCGAGTGAATATGGTCTTATTGGACCATTCCAGTTAAAATCCATACACCCCCAATGGAAGGCATGCCCTTAATCGCCCACACAGGGAAGTGTGAATTTTGAATGGAGTCATCCATTCAGGTAACCCCATTTGAAATTCACACTCCCTGTGTGGAAGATAAAGATCATGTCTTCCGTAGGAGGTGTATGAATTTCAACTAGAATAGCCAATTTCAATGTTTTTTTATCCTTTATTTAAGATGAACTTGTTTTGTGTTAACTTACACAAATATTTCTGTAAATCTGATTCATGTGTTATGAATTTGTGGCGTAATTGAGCTGGATGTATATTCAATGATGACTCTTTTTTTTTTACATAATTGTATGTAGCATATTAGACCTGGTCTCACATAATGAGCGGAAAGTCACCAGGGAAAAAAGTGAGGTATGGCTCATTGAACACAATAGAAAACAAAAGAATTCCTCTTTTGCAGTATTGACATGTGAATATGAAGTGACATTGTAACTCTGTCAAGTTTTATATCATTTTAAGCTTATAATCCTGAGATTATTAATCTGACAATAATTTGACCATAATCTGACCATTTTTAACTTTCCTCTCATTTAATTTTTTTGGAACATGTCTCATATATGTATACAAATTCATGACCTATGTTTTCAAAAACCTTGAACAAGTTACACCCTTTTGGCAAAAGTACTTTTATCCATTTTACATGCAATTTTGATGCCCAGCAAGGTTTTGGGCAAAAAAATACAGTTTTTGGACTCAAGTTACAAAAAGTTTGAGGAAAAAATTGCCTTTGACTTACTTAACTGTCTAGGACAGGGTGTCCTTTTGTACTCTCTCAGGTAATCCTTCTCTGTTCCTTCAGGCTAAATAGATTGACTAGTTCAGAAAGAGATTTTATCCCCAAAGTTACATGTTTGGTCAGGAAAAAATACCCCTTCTTTGTTTTCGGTCATGTGTACAATTGTAGTATCTTGAATGGCCTGGGCCGATTTCTACCAACATTTCGATTACTACATTACAATGTATTGAATAGACTTGCAATGGCTGCGTCCACCTTTATGATACAGGCATGAAAAGATATCCAATACTCTGGATTTTTTTTTGATTCAGATAAAACTGATGTAAGAGGTAGTCCAGTAAATCCTTATATCAATTTTCATTGCCATAGTATGATTGCAATGTAGGCCTATTGCATAGATAGAAAGGTTGTTGACACACATATCCACATGGCAAAGTCATCTTAATGGTTGCGTTCTATTTGTTTTTGATTTTTCCCCATCTTAATGTCTCTGATGTTGATTGTATCTGTATTTCTTTCTTTCATTAAATGATATAAAATGTTCATATTATGGTAATAGTTGCAACCTATCTCCGGCAATGTTTATATTAAAATTATTAGAAAATATTAAATTAAAAAGCTTGTTGATGAAATTAGTTAATAATAATAGTTTATTCTTTTAAATAAAGTCTATCCAAATAAATAGTTTTATGGATGTTGGTTGCGGTTGGTTTCTTCTCCATGTTGACTGATGGGAATTGCAGGAAATTAGGTCGCAGGTTTATTGACTAATGTCTCATTGTACAGGGTGAGAAAGAACTATGCTTAGCTTGAAATATTGTTTAATCCGTTATTGTTTTCATAAATCCTAACATCCTTTAGGTGGCCTGGTTATAGGTGCCTTGTTGCCGGGTGAAGGGGAGGCACCTGTGCTGTAGTAGTATTTTGTAGTAAAGCGGTGATAAGCTTAAATAGTAAAATGTTGTAAACCTTTGATGACAGCATACTGACAATGCATACAACATGTTTATGGTGGACTTATCAATGCGTACAACACAAACCATGCATACTATGTGCTGTCAATGCTCTCGTGAAAGGTTTACTGCAATTTACTATAATGGCTGCATGGCAGAGATTTGGGATTGGGTTCTTCCATAAATTGTATTAAAAATGCAAAACTACCAATTAGAATTAGCTATTAGCACTAATAATTTATGAAAGTTTAAGAGGAACTACCTGTTCCACGTAATGTTTGCATGATCAAAACCTAAAGGCCAAAGAGACACTTGGTCCTGGCACATGGTCATAGATGGTGTATGTATTTTTCAGTTAGATCATATTGTATGTATTATCTCATGTATAGCTTAATTGACCTTTAAACTAAATATCATCCTATTTCAATCTGGGTCTTTATCCAAAGATGTAATTTATACCGTCCAATGAGAGATGCAATGCAAACTAGTATCTCCTCATTACTTCCAAAACTGAAACTCAATTTCAACCAAGGTAAACAAATGGAAATCAGTGTACAGTAATAGTTCTTTGGTTATATAGAGTTTATTATTCAAAAATGCAATGTCAAGTGGAAAATTGACCAAATAACCAGGACTCACAGTAACATACATTGGTCACTAACTAATCATACACATTTAAACTCAATATTACATTTTGTTAGTTGTAACACAATACTTTCACAGCCAAACTGAGCATAGTTCTTTCAGACTCACCCTGTACATTCCATGCCCTTATAATACTGTATAACTGTAAATAATCATGGGGATTAATTTTTGTGCTTTTGCAGTTAAATAGGCAGCTGCAAATTGAAAACCCTGCAGAAATATTTTTGATGCATATGCCATTATTTAAATGTTTGAAACCATGAATAAAAGAAACTCCAGAACTGTTAAAACCACAAAAATTTAACCCTGTGAAAATAAACCGTTATACAGTATTGTAATCCCTTGCATTTACAGTTACAGATCCAATATCCTACTTATGTCAGACATATTACATTATTACAATGTAACACCAGTCTACATGTATTTACATGTTAAAAGATGTGACTATTTTAATTCAGGGTACTATTATTTTATGAAATAATGCATGTGGTGTATACTTTATATAGTTGGAATTTTGAAATGAATTATATAATTATTACTGTATAGATATTATATATATATCTTTCATTGTATATATACATTTTGTTAACACTTCTGAAGACCATGTTTTTTGAAAGACAACTGTTTTTAGTCTCATTTACTGTATAAAATATTGAACTGTTCCAGTTGAAATCCGTACACCCCCATGGAACACACAACCTTAATTTTTCCCACAGGGAGTGTTAATTTCAAATTAAAGACAGAGATAAAAAGAATTTATCACGTCTGACGTCATCTGTCAATCAAATTCGAGCACGGTTTGTTTACAAGTGTCGTGATGATGACTTGCTGAACGCGGATTTATAACCGGGCGCCTTATTGTTAATTTTGCACCTTTCGACATGCAAACCATCTCCAAAGTTAGGTCTTTATAGTAGGAAACTTTCTTTGGCGAAGGCACCATGTCCACAATGCCTAGAAAAGCTGCTTTTTGCCTTGTAAAAGTACGTAATTTTTCGCCATTTGCTGCTATTCCTTTTCTCCGATCAGCACCAGATAGATCGGTCTTCCTTTTATGCGCTGATTAACCTGTGTAAACCAATCAAGGATCGTAATTGACAGTGACATCAGACGCGATAAATTCTTTTTATCTCTGTCTTTAATTATAAATAGATGATTATTTCAAATCTACACCCTTGTAAGGTCATATCTTCCAGGGGGTGGAGGGGGGAGGGGTGAGGGTGCATGGATTTCAGCTGGTATAGCCCAATTCTTTTTTGGTATCAGTTACCTTTGGGCTTTTCCAGAAACATACCACATGTACCCCTAAGGCTGCGATCACAGAGAAGTATACTGTATACGGTATATGCTATACGATATATGCTCATTTGATCAGGCTGAGTTCACATAGTATACTACTTCTATGTGATCGCAGCCTAAAGAATGACATTTCCTGAATCAAAATGGGATTTCCCCATTCATCGCATTTTAATTACCCAACTCAAACTTTAGGTGGTACTCCTAGCCCTGCAAATTGGAAATCTTTGAGATGTGTTGAAAATTGTAAAAATGGTCCAATAAAAATGGTTTGTTTATTTTGGTACTCAGGTATTTTGGTTCATGTATACTTGAGAAAGGTCGGCATTATTCTGTCGGTCCAGCTTCTAGTCTTGGGCCCAAGCTTCACGTGACTCACGGTTTGTAATCAACGACAGAAACCGGCTGTGAAGGAGACTAGTCACTCCAGACTGGAGTGGCTACATCGTCAATTTCTGAAAAACAACTCTCGACCATGGACTTTAATTGTCGGTTTGTCATTATATAAAACGATAAATCAAGTAAGTAACTTCCACTATGAAAACTTAGAAACTTGTTTGATTCCACTGACTATTTGCGATCGAAATATACACAACACCAATGACAGAAATCATCAAGAAAAAAATTGAACCAATGACTTGTTTTCACTCAAATTTGTGTCGGATCATGACCCGGAAGTGACGTGACACGGACCGACAGAATAAAAATGAAGACTCTCTTTATGTTCATAAAACATACATTTAGGTACTTGTAGGTATCCGGCCGGTCCATGATTACGTTTGGAGAAGGGTCAGCATTATAAAAGATTGGGGTAACTTGGTAGCTATGAATATAAAGCTCATTATTCTTACTTTGATTAAAAATATTGAAATTTTATTCTGCAGGCACAACCCTTACCCTATTAAAATTGCAATCACACACCAGACTTGTCGTAACCTCGCGACTCAATAAAAGTGGATCTGACTTGACTCAACTATATTTCTAAACTTTTGACATTGAAATTGTTCAGTGACTCAACTCAGCTGGATCGGAATAAGATCCAGTGACTCGGCTAGACTTGTGGTTTCATGACTCAATGACAAAACTGGCTGCTGCATAAACCTAGATGAATTTAAGATATGCAGAAAGTATAGTATGTAGTTCAACTTCACAGAAGTAACCATCAGAAGTGTAAATAAATTATTCACAACCTTGTCCAATCTGCCAATCGTCCATGATCACAGTGACCTTAGGTTTGAAGATTTGAAGTGCTGTCTAGTATAACTTGCAAACCTGAAAATGTGAGGTAGATGTAGCACTTCAGGAATGTTATATACAGCACTTTGGCACCCTGATCCTGTGCAAACCATGAGCTACATATGTGACCGTACACCACGAATGAGCTGTAAAGTCGGCAAATTGTATTCTGAGTTACAGTGTAAAAATGTGCATGAAGGTCGTATTTACGGCTCATTGGTGGTGTACGGTCACATATATACATGTGCCTTGAAAATTAGTGAACCTTTTGATGGTGCATTAATATAATGTACATTTTGAAGTTCAATTCTTCATCATGAGACCTCAACACTTCTACAAGAGCCTCAACCGATAATACAGATGATATTGTCAAACAACTTGTATTTTACTGAATACTACATGATGCTCCTTTGTTTGATTTTCCACGATCAAATGATCGTCTACTTGAAGAGTGATTGTCTGATCGAATCATGGCTGGGTCATCCATGGCTTGACAGTCCTTGCTTAACTCGCTCAAACGTCTCTGAAAATAAAAGGGCAAACATTGTTTTTACTTAAATGTTTCTAACTTTCTAACAAAAGTGCAAGCAATAATTCATTATGAAACATTTTTCCCTGGAATTATAGCCCAATGGAATAGCCAGGTGGAGTGCAGACATTTGCATTTATAATTAAACAGGTCTTGCTAGAAAAACCATGACAAAGGCTTACACTCTCTTTGTGTAAAAGAGTGAACCTAAGGATAAAAGGTAAAATCACTCCAAAATGCAATTTTCACTCCGAAAAAGTGGAATTTATACTCTTTCAAGGAGCCATAATAAAGGACCACTCCAAAAATAGTTGGCCCATATGGGGTCAGAGCCAAAAGGCCCTAAGTGCATTTTTGGCCAAAATGAGATTTTGGTACCAAAATAATCCTTACTGGGCACCTTATGATTGTATAGCCATTATCAAGCTATAGCCACAGAAACTTAACAGCGAAAATGTAAACCCTAAGTATATCACTAATGCATGAAATGTGTGTGAGTTAGAAGGCCCCAAGTACAAAAATGCCTGTATCATTACATGGCATTTTTGTACTTGGGGCCTACTGGCTCTAACCCCTCAAATATTTTCTTTTATATAGTTCCTTTCCATTTTACTCTTTTGGAGTGATTTTCACTCTTTTTGGAGTGCATAAAGACTCACTCTTTTGGTTCACCCATTCTGAGCGTTTTTACTAAAAGGAGCCCATGAATGTGTGCCAAAAATCGCTACCCCTTCTCGGCTTACCAAAACGTGCTTGCCCCCCCCTAAAAAAAAAACCCTTCGAATTCTTGGCTGGCTGCTCATTATACCCTCCCCAGGGCTCATAATTATTGCACAGCCCCTTAATTCAAAGTGGATTCAAAGCTTTTATTTGGGACTAGCATATGATCATAATGGGTATTTTATAAAACTTACATGCTCTTCTGTTTGTTTGTGATGTTCATCTGAGTCCAGAGTTTGCTGATTCGCGGTTGGTGCTGGAACAATTTCCTTTGTAGCATTACTGCCTTCTTCTGATGGCTGTGTCATGATTGCATCTGAATCGTATTCCTATACACGGTTGATAAAATAACAAAGAACACGGTCATTAAAAGATGTCTCATACTTTTGAAATGTCCCAAGCCCAAGTTTAATAGGAGCCCCTTCGACAAGTGTTAATTGCGGCTTCAAAATACTGAAGACATTTGGCGATCTTCAATAATATGGGAAGTTTATCTCACAAGAGCTTGGTTGCAATAATTCAATCCAAAAATCTCCTGCCTTTTACTACTGGATTTTTATTGTATTCTGCACTGAGGTTCTTCACTCTAGGGTAGTGCTCGTCTGTGTATACCTATGTGATGGGTTGCTCCAGGAGGTAATCGATACACTCTTTGAAGCAGTTGTTTTTCTTGTAGTAAATTATGTTCCAATTGGAAGTATATTCCACTGAGTTTATGATATGACCCTTTGAATGGAAAAATGTCTTCTTAGTTACCCTTTTCTGCTCGTCGTCTTGATCATCAGATTTAAGCACCTCTCATAGGTTTACCGTATGCAGTGCCGTGTGTGTTTCTTTTCATATTGAAAGACGTTGATGGGCTTAACATTTACCAAATATTCATTATATTGGGTGTACAACCCTCTTGTCTGTTTACAAACAGAGAGGTAGACAAAACACTTGTCAAAACTGTTCCGGTTATCCAAACACTCAAGATGGATGTTCAACAATACAGTGATTCACGCAGCATATGGTGGATCATAAAGCTGTGAAGTGTTCCCATGTGCTTCTTTTGTCCAGTTTGCCATCATCATTTAGAAGCAAATCCGTTCAGGCCAAGATCACGATCATGTCAGTAAGCGAGTATTTTATTCTGGGTCTGAATATCCGGACTAATTATACTAAGATCTCTATTGGTCCTGTGTACGTCAATGTTATTGAGTTTCAGCCTCTCCAATCTTTGGGTTCTCAATTTGCAATCGAATCTTTGGGTTGCAGTATAAACCAGTAAGTCGCATATCATTCCTGATGTTAAAATAGCGACTGCCATAGGAAGCAATAATGCAAATAATCTCCATATATACCAGGTGTACAAACCGTATCCTCCTGGTCAGTACATATACGCACAGATACAAGTAAGCTTTAAGAATGCTATATGCTAAATTTAATGTCGAAAATTGAAATAGCCTGAAGTGATTACTTACATTTTACTAAGTGCTTCTGGAAGCAGTGGCAGTCTAAATGCCCCGTGTTAACCGTGTAACGCAATTTTGTTACCATGTACCAACCAGCAATAATTTAATATTCAGTTGAATTATTTTTCCTAGATAAACAAGACCAGCATATAACTACTATATCCAACAATATTTAGTGTGCTCCACGGCGAGGTCATAACCCAAAATCGTCATAATGGGACCCAAAGAAGCACTGAAGCGGATGAAATGACATAAGTATATTATTGACTTCAGCTGCTCGCCAAAGCGTCAAATCAGGCAAATATTTTGCGACCCAAGTTGAATTTGTCGAATAAATCGCGCACCATTTGGTACCAATCAGACCTTAAATAGTAAAGGGTTGTATCTTATATTTAGTTCACAAACATGTCACTTCCTTCTGCTTTTTTTTCAA
Organism: Amphiura filiformis; assembly: GCF_039555335.1. Lineage (NCBI taxonomy): Eukaryota > Metazoa > Echinodermata > Ophiuroidea > Amphilepidida > Amphiuridae > Amphiura > Amphiura filiformis. The sequence goes on along the minus strand of NC_092638.1, from coordinate 40,675,692 downwards.
TGACCCTCACGTAATAAAAAGATCAAGGGGGTACTCACTAAAAGTGTGTGATGGGGATGTGCATCCACATTGACCCCCATTTTCAATTCCCTCTCACCCAATGACCACCTTTTTTGTTTTACTGAACTCCCTCTCACCCAATGACCCCTTTTTCCTGTCACCAAAACACCCCGTTTTTCAAGAATTTTGGACACATTTCTGATGATAGGCTCACCGAATGACATTTTGAAAATTGTGTATCAACTTTCATATTTTGACCCAAAATTGTTCCCAGTCTCACGGAAAGACCCCCCTATATATTCTCTCCGAAATACCCCTCGTTTCAAACTGCTGTCCGCACATCCCGTCACTTTCAAAGGCGAGTGCACCCGGAGATTAACTTACAAAGACAATAAAAGGAAGATTAGTAATTTCTTTCGTGCCAAAGCGTGGCCAAAGTAAGTGCTATACACTCAGTAGCCAACACATGGCAAATGAATGTAACATTATCGGCCAAGTAAAAAACAAACAAAAAAACATCTTTCACTCCGGGTTTCCAAAAAAAAAGGGATGGGGGTATTTTTTATTTTCAAGAAAGTTTTTACGACAACCATTGGAGTTTCCTCTGTTTAAAGGCACAATAAAATGAAAGAGCCATGCTTTACCATGTGCAGTGTTTTAATAGTTTTAATATAGGTTGTAACACCATGTTAACACCAAACTAATTAAAATGTATGCACGGTGGCTTCGATCAACCCGAGGCTGTCGATATTTCGTGTTTCTAACATCCCAGCTTTTTATGAGATTTTTCAGTAGATATCCACGAAAAAAAGCTTATTCCCAAAATTTAGTTGATTCCGATTTTGCGTTGGCGAGTTATAAATGTGTTGTAATTTCGTTCTGGCATGTCTGGTGTACCAGAACGTAATTAAATTTAACCATATTTTTGCTACACGAATAAATCTGTAAGAAATGCTTCTTACATAAACAATATGTAGCTAGAGGTTTCCAGTGGTATAAAGATCCCGGATAAAGATTTCTACTTTTTTTGAGGAAAGTGGGGGATGAGGTTCAAAAATAAGTCAACACCGGTTGATAACAAATGCAGAACCCTTTTAAACAATTTGAAATTATTAAAGAAAAGTGGACATGAAATTTGACAAGTAGACACTGTATTTTCACCCAACTGTCTTTACTTTAATAGTTTAAACATTTTAATGAATGGCTACGTTCATATCCTAATGTAAATTCAATGCATACTGAGCCCGGGATACTGAGCGTCTCCATTCACTAACACATTAAAACTATTGAAGTTAGGACAATCAGGGGATAATGCCGTGTCCACTTTCCAAATTTCGTGTCCAATTAAATTCTTTGTATGGGCGGAGCCATAGGCGGAGAGCCATACTTTAATTTTGTTTTGCAATATTTGTTCGCACGTTTAAGGGTTTATCTAGCCACTGTATAGATTGAAAGTTGCAGGGTATATAGTATGTAATCGAATGAAGAAGTAGATAGATTTTCTATAATAATATGTGTTCAGGAGAGGTGATATTTAACAAAAACAAAAACACCCAAGTCCGTCAAATGCACGAATAAGAATACGTGTATAGTATAGGCCTATCCACCATTGGGGAATTGCCGCAGCTGATTAGAGTCGTTCATTTCGTGCGGTACATGATTAGAGTCGTTCATTTCGTACGGTAAATAGCGGGCAATGGGTGTATTTTTTGTTTGCTTTTGTGTTGCTTTTTGGAAACACTCGCGCCCGCAATAAAGTCGTTAATTTGTTTGCACAGACCTAGTCTCCTACACAGCCAATTTGTGTCGGGCGATCCGAACAAACATCGTGATAGCCACATACAGTCTGGCCCGAGGCACAGACTATCAAGTGTTTATTTACCAGTGACCTTCAATAAAATCGATACTGTAGTACAAACATGATATATACAGGGTGTCCCTGAAAGAACTGTTTCGTCAGAAACTTAATTGTTTGGGGATTTTAACGCCACAACTAAACAAAACTAAATACTTTTTGAATTTTGACAAAAGACGAAATATTAGATTAGAAATTTAATAACGTGGCATAATCACTGCGCATCATAATTTTTACTTCATTTACTGTATAAAACACATCTTTTGACTCATTATGACCCCATATTTTTTTTCTTTTTTGAGAAACAAAATCCTTCCAAACTTTTACATAGAGCCAAAAATTTACAAGATTAAATTTTTTATTTTGGCATAACAATTCAGGGAATTTTGTTTTTGTTGGTTAACGTTTGTTTTCATACGCAATCACTCGGGCACACCCTTTCCAACGAAAAATGAAAACTTTAATCTCAACATTTAATTTTGAGCATGGAGAAAGGAAATCATAATTTCCCTCCCGTTTCTCCCCATTTTCCCCTTCTGTTTTTCTTCTCTTTTTTTCATTTTGCTTTTCACCTTTCCACATTTTTTCTTCTCAGACAACCCTTGTTTACCAAAAGTAATAAATTTTATTTAATTTATGACGACACAGCATTCTGTCATCCCTGTCTAGCCCCGCTCCAAAGGTCTGACCTGTTGTTAAACCGGCGCAGGCCAGATGTCAGAACTGCAAATCAAATGCAGCAAGGTAGAGGTTGTAATATCGTGCACATAGCTACGTATACCTTGCTGTGTATAGTGAACAGAGCACGTATATTTTGCTCACTGGCAATTGATACAAACAGAAGGTATCAATAAATGGGACAGTATGAATGGATCGTTTTCGAAGTTTATGTTGTGATGAAGTTTGGCAGTCAACATGTGCGATGATGCCGAGTATTAGGGAACAAACCAAAAGATCAATGACGTCCTATAAACGAAACTAGTTTCGTTTAGGGGTGAGGGGGTAAAAATACTCGATTACGTTTGTACACAACCATCGGTCTGAAGAATGTGTCATTATTATTATTATGTCAAAATTTTCAACATTTCATTATTACGTTTCTGGCAGGGAGGGAGGGGGTCGGCTGAGAAATGAAACTAGTTACGTTTATAGGACGTCATCGATCTTTTGGTTTGTTCCCTTATAGGGTCTAAAGGGGTTTTAACAACATGGTGTATCGCCTAAACTTGGTCAGTTGTATTTGTAGAGCTGAATAGATTTCGGGGTCATCCATGGTCACCCAGGGTTCATCTGAGGTCAAATGACTAAAAAACTGTCATAATGGCACGAAACTTGGTGGGTATAGTCAACACTAAGAGTAAAATTTTTGGAAGGTCATTTTGGGGTCATCCGAGGTCACCCAGGGGCATTTGAGGTCAAATTACTAAATACTGTTATATGGGCTCGAAACTTGGTGGGTATAGTCAACATTTAGATTCAAATTATTGGAAGGTCATTTCGGTGTCATCCGAGGTCACCCAGGGGTCATCTGATGTCAAATTACTAAAAACTGACATAATAGCATGACATTTGGTGAGTACAGTCAACATTAAGAGTCAAATGTTTGGAAGGTCATTTTGGGGGTAATCCAAGGTCACTTAGGGGTCATCTGAGGTCAAATGACTAACATCTGTTGTATGGGCATGAAACTTGGTGGGTACAGTCAATATTGCTAGGAAACTGTCTATACATACAAACTGAACTTCCACCACACGGCTCAGGTTGTTTTGGTAAAGCAATACCAACACCTGTTGTGAACTCGACACCACGAGGGGATATCCCATATCCCAACCCGTGCTCTGGGCATCTTGTAAAACACAAACATTACACAGCCGTGCGGCCTATTACATTTCCATATTATTTCCTTCTTTAATCACCCCACACTCCCCATCCACCATCCAGGCTTCGCCCATACAGGGTTCTGAAAAGAAACTCACATCTAAACACAACCACTACCATACCATCACCCAACAACCTTATACACCAACCGCGTATGCCGAAAACCGCGCAACCCGAGAACCGCTCTAGTTAATAGTTTGAAATTTTTTTTTTTTTGTGACCAACGATTATATTGTCGACTTGTTTTGGAACACCAATAGTTTGTGTTTTAGCCAAAATTTTTAACAACATTTTCTGTAATTGTTTTTTCAAAAGGAAGCAGGCGGGGACGTGAAACATGTTTTTTAACTTAGCCTCATACAATCTTTTCCACCAAAGCCAAATAGAAAAATTAAATAATATTTTGAATGATGTGTATTGTATTTCATATAATTGTAATATAATAATAATGAAAGTGCATAAGACAAAATATATGAACATTTTGGAAACGGGTAACTAACAGCTCTTATAGATTCTTATCTTCAACTGAGAGTAAAGATCTAAACATGCCTTACTGAATTCACTGTTTCCGGGCGCTGTTTTGCGATTGGCGAAATGTTCTTGATTTTCATTTACTTGATAATACTTGAATAATGAACTGGAATAATGAGTTTCATTTGATATTTGTATCAAGAAGACTGACTCAACATGCAGGTGCGTTAGTTAACAATAAACATGCAAAATGATTTAGTTTAAACAAGTAAAATTTACTTACAGTAATAGATGAACTATATAGCTGTTACTACAGGAGCTTGCTAACTGAATACTGAAACATGTTAAAAAGGTCTGATGCCCTGAGCCCGGCCCTGAGCACGTGTGAACCTTGAGCACGCGTGATTACTGAATACTGGCTTATGAAGCAAGTGCTTTTAACTTTTCTAGCTTTTTCTTAACGAAAATCAAATGTCATTGCGCAGCAATTACGAAGTGTTTCCTAGTTGTGACACATACCATGCATACTGATAGGTTGCTCGTGTTGGTTTAAACGCAAGCAGACAATCTTCAGATCTATGACTTCATGACTCACTTTGTGAAAGTGAAATTTGCAGAGCCTGTCATCAATCTTAAAAAAGAAAGAAAGAAAGAAGTTTGACCTATCTTTTTGCACAGCATTAACTTTTAATTGCAAGGTAGGCTATTTGTGACCGTACACCACGAATGAGCCGTAAATGTCCTCAATTGTATTCTGAGTTACAGTGTAAAATGGACATGAAGGTCGTATTCATAGGTACCTCAATTTGGTGCTACGTGTACCTCATTTAATGAGATACACGTAGCACCAAATTGAAATGCCTATGAATATGACCTTCATGCCCATTTTACACTGTAACTCAGAATACAATTGAGGACATTTACAACTCATTCGTGGTGTACGGTCACATTGTTTTCAACACAAACGGATATGAAAAGGATTCACCAAACCTTGTAATTCTTCAGCAGTCTTGGCCAGGGACTCGTGCCACCGTGGTTTGGAGAAGATCATAAAAGTACAAACTTAGGTATGGATTTCTCAGAGGTATAGTTGCTCAAACATGTAATCAGATATCATTCCAAGTTTCAAATCAATATAGGAAATATATGCCTGCATCATTATTAAAATAGATCAACACAACACTGTTCAATGTGTATTAGGAATCTGCAGTGCTAGTTGAATTCCTTGCTTTATTTCATTTCTGAAAATGTTTATTTTTATGTACTTATCCTCATTAGGCCTAAACAAGGTTTGACTGCCCTTTCCCGACCGACTCAAAAAATCACAGTCGCTTTTTTTTTTGCAAAGTGGAAATGTAGCTTTTTAAAACATTTTGATGGAGTTATCTGCACTAAATATTAGTAAAATTTAAAATTTAAAAGGTGTTGACCCAATATGTTAACCTATAGACGTCAATGAATGATGTATTATACAGGACCGGATTTGGGCCCAGGGCCACAAATTTTTTGGCCCCACAAAATTGTCCTGTGCATCTTCCTTTTTAGCCTGAAAAGCACCATGCATGTTCTGGGCCAGAATGAGTGCACATGTCTTCCTCAGGGTGAATTGGGGGCCTCCAAATTTTAGCCTGGCCTAGGGCCCCCAAAAAGGTAAATCCGACCCAATGCTATATTCTAGAACTGAAGTTTTAGTCATACCGTTCATGTACATTCTGTTAAAGTTGCCTCGGTGTTACTGACCAATATACCAAGAACAGTGAAAACTAATATTGCTTCAAGTCTTCGAGGTAATGGTTGAAACTCTGTTTAAATGGTTGAGATATTCTAGTACAAACTGTTGATATTGAGATAAATGAAGATACGTGTGCCCTTGCAATTATAGGAATGTTGAGCAGTACTTTTTAAAACAATTGCCAGATTGCCTGGTTACGAGCACGGTGAAAGAATATTGCCACGTTTTATTGTACTCATAGTCATACCACATTACTTGTCCAAATGATTGTATTAGTAAATTGCGTCACAAAGAGTGACTCGTTCAATATTTGGATGTAAGCACTGTTACAATCCCTGTCTCCTTGTTGTTTAATTGTGATGCGATCAAGCAAAATCAGTCGGAACTCGGCAATAATAAATTTTCAGTTTCTTGCAGGATAGTAAAAAACATTTTGCCGAAAACCCCATTGAAATTGAGCAACCAGTTCCAAAGATATGAGCAATTTTAATTGCTAAAAGAGTTTCCAAAAACAAGAGGAAACAAAAGGAAATATTTCCTTTGTTTGACTATATCTCAAAATCAATATATCCGAGTTCCGACTGATTTTGCTTGATCGCATCACAATTTTGAGTAATAACAGGGTTGAAGTTTTGCCAGATAACTGGTTAATGTGTTTATTGATTTGGACATAGTATTCATGTTATTTGTCATTTGTTTTGGATTTGTAATCTAACCTTTTGAACAGCGCTGTAACAATGTTTTGGGCTCTCTTCAATCTCTAGTAAGTTTGAGAAACTCTTCTTGGACAGAAACCAAAATTTTTCTGACAATTTGTTTTCCATGCTTGACAATCTGAGCTTAAACAAAAACAAGTTATCCTCAAAACGTATTTACGGTATCAGAGGATTACAAAGTTGAAGTTTCCTGCAAATCATGTTATGTCCGTGATCCACCAGTTGAGCTCCTACACCCCTCCGCAGAACCCTTTCTTATTTCGAAACTTTTTTTTCTTCGATTAGAAAACCTTATTATCGGACTAGAGAACCGGCTAACGCATGCTCACCCTTTTTTGTAGCTTGTGAAACATTCAGCAGAATCATTCAAATGTGGGCTTATTTCAAATATCACAACAAAATAATGTAAACCGTCCAAACCAATCAACAGCAACAGCTAATAAAACATACTTATAAAAAGCATATCAATAACCATGATTACTGCTGATTGTAGACAGAAACCATGATAACTGCTGATTGTAGACAGAAACCATGATAACTGCTGATTGTAGACAGAAACCATGATAACTGCTGATTGTAGACAGAAACCATGATAACTGCTGCACACCGACACCGCCTGGCTAATAATTATTTGGTGTAGCAGAGACACTAAAACGAATACACGGGATCGATACACGTGAATTGCTATGCACGATTTTGATATCAGACAAAAATCTTCGGATACCGGCTTAGAAAATGATGAATATCTCCCGTAAATGAATTTTTCTCAAGAAACCAGATGTGGTCTCATACACTTGAAAATACGTGTTGAACAGATATAATGGTCGCTAGAATGCGCTTTGAAAATTGGCCGTGCGCTTTGAACTCAAAATCGGACCAAAACCGGGACCAAAACTCTAATTTTATATTGCGTTGGTCTGTATGGACTACATCGTGTAAAAGTCATAAAAGTCGATGACCATTGACTTCAATGGGGTATACAAGCTTATTCACGCACAACCAAGATCAATTACCCTGCTATTGTGAGTAGCCTTAGTCATGTCCCTCGACTAATTATTCGTCTCAAAGAGCTTCAAAGGTCTGAACCAAATGGCCAATCGTGGCTGTGGATTCAACCTACCATGGCGATTTCTGCTATGAAGATATAGGGTCGATGACACTGTGTGCTGTATGTACATGATGTAGCAAATCCTTTGATTATACAATCACTCATGGGCAAGTTTTCGTCCAATCATCGCGCTGACAATACCACCGACAGATGGCGCTATCTATTATATATTTTGGAATTTCTGCGAGATAAGAGACAGGCATTTGTTGCGCTTGTGCTAAAGATCATGTTTCCAACATTGCTATAATTTTGGGATCTTTACGACAAAAACGGTCGAGTATTTCGTAAATCATATAACAATTAACGATCTATTAATTTACAGGGCACTCGAATCGGCATCCGGATCGCGTAGTGCGCGAGTTTCTTGTGTATACGTTGCGTCTAGGGCGTCTTGTCTTGTGTAGAGTCACCCACTAGAGCTTTTATAGTTAGATCAGTACTACAAGTGATTTCCCGAAGAAAATGCTGATTGTGTTGGACCTGCACACCAGTTCATTCAGAGGAACATTAAATTACAGGTCCCTTAAAGTTCTTACCAATTTTTCTTTACAACTCAAGTTTCCAAAATAATTCTGGATCTGGTCTTGAGATGACCAGCTTATCATTATGTCCATATGTTTGGTCAGTTGTTGCACAAGATAACCTATTTTCAGCTTTCCAGAAAGTTACCTTGTCCTGCATGTTATAGTTGTAACAGTTGGCAACAAGAAACAGTTTTGTAAAATATGACAAAGTGTTTGATGGATCTGTAACGTAGCACTGATAGCGTGTGCGATTGCAGAAATTGTGCAGATCGAAATTATTGTTTTACCTTGTGCCATTTCAGTATGGACTTGTTTATTAAACAGAGGAATGTTTTGCCATGTGTTTAGCAAAGAGACATCAAATTTTTAGTTGGTTTTAATTGACTAACTCTATTTGAAGCTCACCCTCCCTCTGGAATATTCAGGTTGATTCTTTCTCAGCAGATAATGAAAATGGAGCTGCCTTAATGTGTTCATGCTATTTGGAATTCATACTGCCAAAATTTAGAAGATATTTCCAACATCTTTTGTTTGGGAATAAACTTCTTTTTCACATAATAGCGTAAAATACCTTTGCATGTCTACAGTATCGACCCTGGCAAAATATTAATCAACGTGTTTCATGTTGTCATACCGATTGGCCAATCACGTGCCACTACGGCATGGTAACGCGTAACAACCAATAAACATCATGATTGACATTTTTCTTACATTCGAAATTATTTTTCTAATCTTTTAAATTTGTGAGGCGTGTTATCATGCAAAAGAGACGAGTAAAGCTGCATGTCTAGTTCTGTTCTTTGCCTCAAACCATGCCATTTTTAGCCAATGAGCTGGAACGTTATATTTGCTATCATAAATAACGATCCATTTGATTGGCTGGTGGTTAATCACGCAATGCAAGCGACTATAAACTAATAAGTCATCGGCATGGTTAACCACCGTTTCTGATGAGAAAAATGTCTGTTGCAACGAGTTCACGGGTTGCATCTAACAAGTGAGCAACAAAGCTAAATACCATTACATGAATTGACGGCAAACAGACGGCTTGGTAATATGAAGGAGAAAGCTGTATCATTTACGCAACTGTTCCAGGACATAAACATCAACATGCTAAGGCATATATAAACAATTATGTACTTCAGAGTGCCGTGGATATTTTTTCTTCAAACATGATTCTGTTTTATATCATCGTCGGATTAGTTGTCGGGTATGACGGATGGTCGTCGGCATCTACTACTGTTGATTATTCGCCGGATACATGCAGATCCAATGTGCCAGGTAAATATTATGTGCTTTAATTGCAAATGTTGTTGTAAAAGCCCGCCCGGTAAGTCGCCATGTCTGGATTTTTTTCTTGTGAATACAAAGGGAAATCTATTTTACAATAGCTCTAGAAATTTCAGACGACTATAGAAGACTATAGGAAAATGCATGGATGTTACGACGCTGTTCATGTTGGTGATATTGTTTTCCCGTCTGAAAGGGCCAATAAAGTCCAACATTGACGCCGGCGTTTTCCCGTTAGGTTGTGCTACCTGCCAATTGGGGTAGGCTTACGTATTCAGTTCTGTTATTAGTAATGCGGGGCTAGGGTATACACTGTCTATTAAAACAGCACGCAACAATTAAAAAAGGGTCTTATGGAACCATTATACGATGAAAATTATCTTGGAAAAACAATGTTGTAGTTTGGTTTTATTAATAGCATTTTACACAATTTTCTACCAGTAACGACATCACTGTTGCCTATATAATAGAGGCAGAAATCAATATGGGACTTGCACAGCTGATCAAGTTTGAAGCAAATCATGTCCTTTCATAGGGCTATGTATTGTGACATATACATAGACGAATCCAACGAGCCAAGTTATGGTCAGGATTTGGTCGGCCATTACTTGGTCCCCGCAACACCAAACTGGTGTTGTGACTGCCCAATTGGGTGGATTAAAGCCGCTTAAAAATCGACGTTAGATTCTTTTGTGTTGTAAACTGTCATCATTCTTTTGTCTACGTGTAACATAGAATACAGTTTAAAATACCCTCCAAGGCCGCATCATTTCACATTTTAGGTGAGATTGAGCCGACAGGGACCCAGCTATGGCTACCATTGAGGTGTGGGAATGCGTGAAATTGGATTCGTCTATATACAGTTAGACGTTGTCAACTTGCGCATCAGGTTTGCGCACAATATATTTATGTTCCGGCTTCAAATTCTAGTACATTTTCTAAAGAGCTGATACGTAATGCGAAGATTTGTTTATTGGTAGGCCCTACTCATCCATTTGTATGCAAAACTATTTAAGCGTTGCGGAATTCCATTACAGAACATTGTTTTTAAAAGCCGGTAGTACGCGATCCTATACCAGGTACAATACAAACGTTGATTTTCCTGCGCCAGGCTCTCCTTAAACTTCGTAACTATAAGGTGGTAAATGCATATGGTCGAATTCAACCAAAAGTGTACACGGGTCCTCTTTAAAAGTACAAAATAGAATCACTAGGATGCTTTCACTATTGCAATACTAATCAATCTAAAACAAATGGTCAATTTCCAGTAATGCGTTTTTCGTGTATTGTAGACCACAGGGTGTCAGGAAAAAACTAGCTCAACAGAAAATACTAATTTTCATGTCTTATAACGCGAACAATATGATCTTATTCAATTTTTGTTATTTTTGAAAATGAAGTTTAGGTCAGCTTCTGTATTTGGTTTAGCAAATGAGTATAAATCAATTTACATATTGTATTAGAAAAAGTGGGATATCTTTTTTCTGGAATATATTAGGAACTATATAAGCATACACCTAACGCTTTATAGGTGAAGACACCCGGGTATTCGTAGGTAACATGATCGATTTAGCAATATCTATATTGAGTTTAGAGGTTCACAATTTGCTATGTATGTAATGAATAGATAAAATTGTAGTTTTTTGGATCTGTTTCAGATGGTGCGTCCAAATGAAAAAATGTTATTACCTTAGATCACAACATTTTAATTAATTTAGCAAGATTTTGAACACTTCATTTTGATATACAAATAGTTCAACAGCAAATTTACGTAATAAATAATTGTTGAATTATCCATAATATGAAAAATAATATTGTCCGGGAGTACCACTTTATATTTTTGACAATTAATTTCCTTATCGCAATCAAATCTTCATTTTATAAAGCACTTTGAATGTATTTTTATCTTTATGTTAGTTTATTAATACTAGAGGCCCTGTCACATATTAATAATGTCGCCTCGTTATTACAGACTTGTGAAGTCCATCATGGAGTCAGTCACGTATTGTGACCTTTCGTTTGAGTGCAACTACAAGTAGCTTTATACCAGAGTCCGTCACGGTATTGTCTACAGTCGTTTTTGTCCATGGTATTCGTAGGTAACCTTAGCAAAAACATTAAAAGTTACCTTCGAATAAATCAATTTGGACAGACATTACTCAGAATCGTGTAGGTCGGTAATGTTGAAAATGAAGCACACATGACAGCTGACAAATCCAAGTATTTATCCTTTCTAATCTTCCTCGAATCTGATTTTTTTCCAGATGAACGGACTGTTGTCTATTTCAGTACATATTTTACAATAATTAAACCACATTCAGTTTTGCATGGCAGGCATACATGTGAATTCGCAACTTCCATTGACATATGATTTGATAGCGAATATAATTATACGGGCCTTCTCTATGTACCAATATGGGCATTGGCAGGAATGGCGGTGTTTCGCAATACTGTCATAATGTCACATTGTATTCAAGTTACCTGCGAATACTTGCTTGTTTTGTTCTCAGAAATATTTAAACGCAGGCTATTGAAACTTGCTAGTATTAAACAATGTATTACCTTTCACCTATTGCTTAAATATTATTTACTATTCACTCAGTTTGTGTTTTTTTTTACCAAACCAACCTTTGTGCCATTTATAATTTCTGGCAGCTAAACAAAATAATAAAGATGTCTGGTTTCTACAGATGGCACATAAATTAATGACTTTCATTTTTTAAACAGATACAGATAGTGCAATGAAAAATTGTATTCGTAGGAGACGTAGAAACCAGCACTCAAAAAATTATCACAAAAAGTCCACAAATATGTACAAATATGTGTAAATTTGAACAGGCAATCTTTGAATACACACCTTTCAGGAAATCAATGTAGAATAAGTCCACGACTGCTTTTCATAACTGATGTAAATGTTTTAAAAAAGGAAATATTTTTAAAAATGGGTCAAAATGTTTTTGGGTCCCATTTTTCACAGAAGTTGGTCTCATCAGGGCCGGATTTACCTTTTTGGGGGCCCTGGGCCAGGCCAAAATTTGCAGGCCCCCAAACGCACCGTGAGAAAGACATGTGCACTCAAGTGGGCAAGTTCGCGCGAAAAAATAAATTCAATTTTAGATTAATTTAGCCCAAATTGAAGCTGATTTTTGTTATATAACAGATCAGTGCGCGCGAAGCGCGCAAAATTTGGCAATTTTTGTACCCTATTTTGGCCCAAAATATGGTGTTTTTCGTCTAAAATGGAAGATGTACACTGCACAGGCAATTTTTGGGGGCCCCAAAAATTTGGGGGCCCTGGGCACGGGCCCATCTGGCCCTATGGTAAATCCGGCCCTGGGTCTCATTATGTGTGGCGCAATAAGAACAATACAAAAACGAAGTGTTTAATACTTTTGATTTATGGCCCTCAACAAGCATGCACACTTTTCGCTGGATGCAAACATAATATAGCTCATGGAAACAAACTTACTATTTGCAAATACGGTAAGAACTTCAATCTGCATAGAAATTTGAAATATTTTTGGAAAACAATGTGGGCGCTTTAGCTTTCCGAACTTGTTTCTTTTTGAAAAAAGTTCAAGTACTTTTTGAAATTTAAAACTTAAATTAGAACTATAAAATATAACTGTTAACATTAGACCGCTACATTGCTGTAATAAATTATTTCTTGTTTGCACAAGGTGACTAAAATTAGTATTATTATCAACATTTTAAGTTAGAAATGTTATAACATGATGGAATTTCCCTCTCAAACCCGGGCTCAACCCGTCATGACATTTATTGTCCAATTAGTTGGTGAATGTACTGTTAAGGGGTTGTTTGGAATGACAGGTGAGTCAGGGGTCAAAAACAAAATTTTACCTTTTGACCTCAGCACATGTGTATGTATGATCTGCCATACAAAAATTAAAAAAACAATACCTCAAAGTATCATTTTTTAATGTTTTTTGTCATAATCACGCTTTTCTACAAATTTCATCTGTTTGTACCGGGGGCGTGTCTGTTGCCAGGTAGGCCTATATGACAGCATAGACACACGTTACAACCTTGAATAATAATACAGAATGACGTTATATTCTTCTTAACCTATCTTAGAACTGCCTATTATTTCAATTGTTATACTGTTCTGGTTGGTTTATTGCATATACTGCATATACTGTATAGAAATTATGCAATATGACGTCGAGCATGACAGAGTCATCTTCATTCAAATAAAATTCAGGTACCCGTAAGGTACCACGGAGCAATTCGCACGATAATACAATAAAACAGATGAAAGGTATGAATGGTTGTGGAATCGAATTGCAGACCTGTCCCTCTGTCACCTTAGAACTGCATCTCGTAGGCAATGGTAGGTAATAAACCAACCGGAACGATATAACAATTGAAATAACAGCATGTCTTGGTCTCAATTCAAGATGTGCAATTTGGACACACCTACTCGTTGGCTGATTTTATACTTCAACAGTTCCTCAAAGTGATATCAGAAAAGCCACTATCTCATTGTTCATTGGCCCGCAGTATGCGCTCGCCCTTGGGGCACTCAACTTTAGAATTGATGGGTATATGTGCCTACATTTTGTACAAGCGTCGCGTAGTAGGCGCATATCAGTACAAAACGTTGGGGTTTTTTTATAAAAAAAGGGTCAATTATGTACAATCAAAATGAAAAGGGGTCATTGGGTATAATATTTTGAAAACTGAAGGTGCCTGGTCATCGGGTATAGTCGGCTTCAAAGAGGGGCATATATTGACAGGCACATACCGTCACCTCTAAAGTTGATGCCCCCGGGTGCTCGCATTATATTTTGTTCATGGCTCGGCTTTTAAAACTCCCACACATCACAATAAGGCTATTGAAAAGTGTATAGAATAGCTAATGATAGACTGGTCCCTGCGATTAGTCGCGGACCCGAGCGACAATATAGTAAACACATCGAGTTTATAACACAAGTGACAGTAGTCGTAAATTATGGAGGGTTTCATTAGACGTTCGCTTTTCGTATCTCTTTCCTTGTTGGAAAGGTATAACGTTGAGGAGATAGGAACATGTACCGTCATCCGGGACCTACTCTGCCATGTTTGGCTGAGTAACGGTACATGAACACGGTCTTTTGTGCCTATGTAAATTAGTCATTGTGTAAAGCTGTGTTTATACCCATGGGTTGCTCATCATCAGACTGAATCCTTGTCGTTAACTGCACAAGTTATGTGTGCAATAATTCTAGAGAACGTTGACCGACAGAGGGTGTCAATATAGGCCTACGTGTCGCTTTTGAAAAACAGCGATTCATGCGCATGCTCAGCAGGCAAATACGACGGCGATTTAGTACACTGATCATGCGTGCGATTCAGATTTCTGCAAAAGCGATTGAGTATAAATGCATCTTTAGAAATGACTGGCGATTGCGTGTTCTCAAGTGGGTTTTATCATGTTAATTAGTGACCTGACACACATTTGTATTGGTTCGATCAAGCATTGATTTTTTGTACTGGATCGTTCAAGCATCTCCAACAAATTTTTCAATGTAAGTGCCTCTGGCCCTAGTGGAAGTAAAAACGGATACTATGGCCAGAGTTCTAGGGCTAGGTTTCATTGAACTTCTACCAGCAAAATATGGAATAATACTAACACAAGACACCAATCGAGATGATGATACCAGCCATAATGGAAGGCTTGTATTTGACCTTCTTATGAATCCAATTTCGTGGCGAGAAGTTAAAAAGGTAATGTATATTTCAAGAAATTTGGGTTCAAAAATTCCGTATCAGCTCGTATCATCAATTCCGTAAATATGGCGTATAGAGGCACAACTTGACAATAAACTGAACTATTTAAACGTAAAGGACGCACTGGATACACATAAATTTGTGTTTCCTTGCTGGCGGAATAGTTGTAAAACTCTTTTTGTCAAAAAAGTTGGACAATTTATGAATTATGATTGGCAAAATAGCGAAAGGAAATAGACTTTTCCAACCATGTAAAACTACACTGGGTTGTTGACATGGTCGACATACATTAAGACATACGCATGTTCCTAAAGTAGGAGGTAAGTACTATAATTAATTGTTTAAAGTGCTCAACATACCAGCAAAAAGTCATAGGGTCATCAGAGTACAGGGACTTTGTGAAATACTGGGTACAAAAATAAAGTGCGTGAGCCAATATGCAACATCAAATATAAAAGCCGATTTACATAATTTCCCATGACCTTACAGAAGTGATCGTGCTCAAATATAAAACTATAGAGTTTGGTCCTTGATATGCACCATCAATTGTGTACTTGTGATCAATATTGCTAGGCAAACAATCACAGCAAACATGCCAAAATCCTCCCATTTCTCCTCCATTTACACACATATAAACCCATCCCTTAAATTTCTTGGTTTACTGAAGACAATGCTTTATCTTTCGAAACTCAAAAGGTCGGTCGGTCGATGGTAGACGCAACACAAGATTTTGGGATTAAATAATAGTATTAGATTCCTGTGAACAGATACGTTGTAAAGTTAATTAAAATCAAAGCGGTAATTCCAGACATTCGTGATGATAAAAACACACATTCCTAGATCTGAATAAATACATGAAAGCATCCGAAATTTCAAACAAACAAATAAATGAATAAAAGGGGAAACCCCAAAACAGTTGTATTGATATTGGCCTTAACTCAACAACCGCAGGACTTGCGGAAATAAAAATTCAATTATTGGCTTCCCTAACTCATTTTCTATAAGATTAGTATTAAAAATTCATATTAAGAAGTACACTGCAGTGTTTTAGTAAATAGTTAAATGGCTATATAAAACTTGAAAAATATGACTCCCGCCATTCCTCTCGCTTTAATAATAATTATAATGATAAAAAAAACGTGGTCGAGTTTTGCCAAAGTTTAAAAAAAAAGAAGACATAAATAACGGATAGTTAATAAAATGAAGACTGAAAATCCACTATTGTTAGGGATAAATCGTTATGAAAGAATCGCCTAAATTGGTCAAGTACACATTTATTAATTTTCTCTACCGCCGACGTTTCGCAATCAACATTAAAAATACTCCAATACTCTTACACTTATAGACTTAGACGTGCTTTTTCATGTTTTTATATCATACAAATTGCAATTATGAAAACTACCAACTTTTAAATTGAACATAATTATATCAACATGATCAAACAGTGGTATCACCAATTACAAGATATACAAGGAAACAGTCTTGGATATCGACGAGATAAAGAACCAAGATAAGATAATATTTCATAGTTTTGTTTTCAAAATTAAAGACCCATTCAGTGATCCCAGCGAAAGTGTAAAAAAATTAAATTATTTATAAATTGCTTAAAAGTGAAGGATAAGTCATTCAACAAACAAAGAAAACAGCAGTACAGACGAAGTTGAAGCCCCATTCAAATACATGCAGCTAATTTAGATACTGTCAATATCTAAATTACAGATTCATGTAAATTCCCTATTTTTGTCTTAAATACACGGCTTTCGACTGAACCACTAGCAGGCTATCACTCTAATGACAGCCTATTAATTTTTTTGAATAGAAAGTCTATTCATTTTTTTTTTAATAGAAACTCATCAATTTGAATAGATCCCTTATCATTTTTAAATCGAATCATATCGTTTGATGCGATTTAGTATCAACATCGCAGAAAACTTTGAATCGACACACTCATCAAAATGACGTCAACGATAATGAGGGATTTCATTGGTCAAAAGTACGCACGCTGCTGTATCCGGGGTCTTGGTCGGCCGCCATTACACATTTGTACAGTACGGTGGGGACATAGGCACTAGTAAGAAATCCACTTTTATTGATATATTAATCTAGCATCTGTATTTTTGTGTTCATTATGTTTTAAAAGTACGTTAGAATCTCAGTTGAAATAATAGGAAACAAAACCACGGGTGAAGAACACAGGGCAAACGCTATTTAACACCATAGATTTTATATTTTCAAGCAAATACATTATAATTTTCTGCCATCCTCTTTTAAGACCGTAATTTTATAGATAATTTCTGTAATACGTGTCACCATGCTATCAAATTACACTCGATGGCTATTTAACACCACAGTGTTGAGTCGTATAGTGTTCCTCTCTTAGCGTGAAGCGGACAAGAGACGACGCATTTCCCCAAATTAACATGACTAGAATTTTAACCAGATTCTAGTCAAATAGATTCAAATAAATTGAATGGATTCTAATCAACTGCAACTAGTAAACTATTCATTTTTGATATATTACGTATTATTTTGATAAGGATCAAATCAAATTTGAATAGTTATCTAATCATTTTGATTAGATAACTTGTAAAAAATGATTAGTTCCCTCATCAAATATTTGATTAGACTCTCCGTATCATTTTGATTAGATTCTAGTAAGTCACCTATCGATACGGCAGTCTAATCAAATTTGATTAGTTTCTAATCATTTTTGATTAGTTTGTTTTAAGAGTGTATGTTTACATATTTATGACAATGACAAAGGTACCAAAATCTGAATTTTTTTCTGATTTTTACGATCGTTCGGATGAGCAAATCACTGAATGGGCCTTTAAGCAAACCCAGGGCCTGGGGGTACAATAGCTTGGGTTAGAGTAGAGGATTGAATATCATTCACCCCCACCCTTTCAATAATAATACTGAAACCATCACACCAGTGGTTTTAGATATAACTAGTTCACCCGTAGCTGTGAGAGTAACTGGTTCATGTTATATTGAGGATTTTTTTACCACTTTTAAGCCCGATTGGACATACTCTAACATTGGTCCCCATATGACCTTTGACCTCAAATGACCTTGGTTTGATTTTGTTCATGCTCCCGTAATATAGATAATTACTTTCACTAGGTTTAAGTAAATCGGGCGAAGTTTAAACTTCAGCCACAGGATGACCTTTGACCTCGGATGACCTTGATTATATTTTCCCTCTCATATGCATGATTCTACCCACCAAGTTTAAGCCAGATCGGACGAAGTTTGGAATTTGAACCCTCCGTGATGACCTTTGACCTCGGTTGACCTTCATTTGATTCATTCCGCACATTATATTTCCCTTATATCAAGTATTCCACCCGCCAAGTTTGAGCCTGATCGGACAAAGTTTGAAATCCACGACCTTTGACCTTGAACTCCGATGACCTTTAAAACCAGCCGAAGGACATGCTTTTTCCGGTACCTATCCATATCCGAAATATCGCATCGATGCGTCGAAGCGCGGCGAAACGCATAGCCGGACAGACAGACAAACAGACTGACACACTTCGCTCATTATTTTAGTATAGTAGATATTTCTAAATTAGAAAATATTTGCATGTTGCTGCAGTTTGTTGTGATATATGTAACAATAATTCTTCAATTAGATTGCTACTGTGTGTTACGTATAATGTACAATGTGCGTCTGTCAAAGAAGTAATTTCTTATTTTAAAAAAGGGTGAAAAGCCACACAGGAAACATTTGTTAACTTTAGCCCCTTTTTTTCGTTTTGAAACGTTTTTGTGGAAGGTTATAATAGGGAAAAATCACTATTTTGCCCATTTTGAATTATTAAGGGATGTAGCAAAAACCCTATTTTTCCAATAAACAAGATTTCCAAATGTTTCATTTGTTTGTACCACGCTCTCTGTCTTTTCTATGGGTAGGCAGAAGACAAAAGGGTATTCGTGGTACTATTACTGCATCTTGCATAATACGGCGCTACCACTTAATTTATTTTTCAATGAAAGTAATAAGTTTACTTAATTGTATACTATATGTTTTTTCAAACCAGCATTCATGACATTTGTATTTTGTCTACAGGTATTTACAGTTGAAGAAAGATTATTCTAAAAGTCGACCTGCTCAGTCCAACCAAGGTCCAACATTTTCGGACTGCTGCAAAAATACTTCATAATGAATATCTAATTTTATACTCACAACTTTATTTAAAAACAAAATATGAGACTTTCTTCAATTGTAAATAGCAGCAATGTATGTGGCATATATTTTAGCCATATGGAACTCAGTAGTGAAAATAGTAAACATTTGAATTTGTCAAGCAAAAATGCCAAAATTTAAAAAAAGAAAATGCATTGATGTCCAGAGTGAGGAAAGTATGTATATATTGATTACATTAATTAACATGGGTATTATGGAACAATGATTATCAGTATAGGTTTAGAAGAAATGCCTGCATATAAACACCTGAAATAAAGAAAGTCCGCAGTTATGTAACCCGTCCTACACCAAAACCTGCTGCTCTAGTTATGACAATTACTTGACTGATAAGGTCGTGTGCAGAATCTTGTTAGCTCCAATTTGTTACCAAATTTGCTGCCAAACACTCTAAATTGACAAAAATTGCAGGTAAAATTTAAACAGTAATGCAACACAAAATTATTGAGAACTATTTCCTCATCAGGAGAACTCCAGGGATGTTGACCTGAGATGACCTTAGGTCTAATCAATGAAGTGTACAGTGTCGGGATCTTGAAGCCCTGGTCACGGTTGAGTTGCGGCGTGTGTCTTCTGATTTGTATGGCTTCCCTCACTAAGCGTGGGTACTCTCTGTCTTCTCTGTCAAGCACTTTAACATTGTCCCAATCTATGGAGTGGCGTGAGTCGGTACTGTGTTCTGTGGCCGCTGAGGGGGTCCTGCTAGGGGCAGTAGATTTGTGTTCTTTTAACCGTTGGTCCAGTTGGCGGCCAGTTTGTCCAATATATGATTTTAGACAGTCAGTACAGTTTATTTGGTATACACAACCAGCTCGTTTTCCAGCGGGATTGGGTCCTTTGGTGAAACAAGTAGTTTCCTCAAAGTGGTATGGGGATGTTGACACCCCATAAGACTTAAAAATGCGTTGCAGTTTCTGCGACAGTCCATCAATGAAAGGAAGGGTGATGTAAGTCTTGCTCTTTTGGCTAGGTGGTGCAGGTTTTCACTCGAATTTGACAAAAATTTATACCAGTATATGAAAGTTGGTGCATTTTCAAAATGATGCACGCGGTCGAAATTGCTTTAGCGTAGTCAAGCTTGCTTGCCCACGATGGCCACTGACGACTATCCCAAGTGCCAGTACAGTGCGCGGTATATATATATATACATACTTGACCGGATGTTTTGGTTTTCCCGGAAGTGGTATTCCTATATCCAGCGTTGGTCTTGAGTAGCGGATCACTATATATGACTTAGACAGAGGTGACAAGATCATCACCGAGGATGAGGTTAAAATCGCAGAAGAGAATCACATCAAGAACGCGTTAGAAAAGTGTGGTTACCCCAATTGGACAATGGAAAAAGAAAAAACGGACATATCTAATAAGGTAAAAAATAAACCAAACAAAAAAATAGACAATCCAAACGCGGAAAAGAGCAAAAAGATGCCCGTTTACCCGAAGGAATACAAGAAAAATAAAGAACTGCCAATTGTGTCTATGAAATCCCGTGTAAAAGCTGCCCCCAAACATACATCGGTGAGACTAAAAGAAAATTCGGCGTCCGCATGAGTGAGCACAATTAAAGCAGAGAAAGCTAGTCAGCATAAATACACCCGCTCCAAAAGATCAGAATCTCTTACAGAAATAAACAAATCCGCTACTGATCATGTGTCAAGAAAAAAAACCCATATCATAGAACAGTTCATCAATCATCGGCAAAGAAGAAAATCGCAGAGCAAGATGGGTAAAGGAAGCGATATGGATTCGCAAGAGAGGGGACAATTAACACCATAAACAGAGACGAGGACACTCAAGACCAACGCTGGAGACAGGAATACCACTTTCGGGAAAACCAAAACATCCGGTCAAGTTTCCCGCTCCAAGCAGATGGATCAATAGCATCATCAACGCTTTGAGAAAGCCAGCAGAAGGTTTCGGCTATAGCTCAAGGACGATCAAGTTCCATATCAAGGTGGAATCATGGCAACCTCATCAGCCCCTAATCTAACAGTAATGATGCTGCCTCTAATACAATTTTCACATTTAATTGGAAACAGCATACTGAACATACCATTACCGTAATATCTTCAATCCATGCATCAGTAGTGTCCGAAGCAATTGATGACAAAAAGTTGATCATTTTACGTGTTAGTTTGTATCTTAATTTGATACATTGGTGAATGAAGAAATATGTATTTTTTTACTATTTTTAAACATTAGGTAACAAAGACATATAACATGAAAAATCAACTTTAGTACCCTAAAATTGCATTTTCTATATAATACCAAAAGCATAATCTCGAATTTTTTCCCCGACAAAATGCTTAAAAATAAAGGCAAATGTATCTACCACATGCACACAGTCAGCACACTAAATAAAATAGTAATTTATACATCATACCTTACAGAAAATGTGAGGATGGGTTTAAAAAAATATTATACCAATCTGACAAAACAATTTGCAATATTATGTTTCTATGATCCGTCCTTGTCCTTGCCATGTCACGTCCGCAATTTGAAAGAGATACGTAAAATCCCACCTTTACTTGCGCCCATGTCAACGATGACCTTTTGCGATAAAGGACTCGTACAACCAAGACTACCTGCTCTCTCTCGAGCAGTAGACTTCGGTTGTATTAGACCCTCCCTCGGGTCCGTGGAGAACGACTGGTAATGTAGATTACATAGCATTAAAAATCAACCCAATACACGGACCCTCCCAGTCTGTAGGCAATTTGACTTCCAGCTCCCACAAACTGCTGGAAGTTCACTTTTACGGATTTGGAGTCACGCAATCTTTCTATATGAAGAGTTGAATTGCAAAACTGCTTACATCCATTTTTGACTTTTGAGAAAAACACGTTTTTTTAACTGTGCAATTATTACTTGTTCGATTTGATTCATTTTGGTTTTGATTAAAGTGTTGGTGGATAGAAACTAAAATAAGAAGTTTGGTACAATTTTTTAGCCTTCGTATTTATTTTATTATTTCTTTTATATCATGCCTTTAATGGATGTAAGCAGTTTTGCAGCGCAACTCATGTACAACATTTCTAAAAAACATCTTTGAAATCAAAATTGAGCCCATCCGTTGGCATTATTTTATGCACCTTGATTAATGCTTTCAAAATCAAAAAGAAAAATTTTAATATCTCATTTACATTTTTAATCATGATTTTTTAATTAAATTCACCAAAATGCCATATTCTGTCCTTTTTGGAG
Source organism: Amphiura filiformis (assembly GCF_039555335.1). Lineage (NCBI taxonomy): Eukaryota > Metazoa > Echinodermata > Ophiuroidea > Amphilepidida > Amphiuridae > Amphiura > Amphiura filiformis. The sequence continues at coordinate 40,652,974 of NC_092638.1, read as the reverse complement.
TATTTCCGAAGTTATAACTTTTGTTATTTAAAATTATTTTTTTCAAACATGGAGACTCACAAACAGTTAATTTTGGTTTTGAAAGTTAAAAACCATTGAATGCTACCATAAAACATCAAAAAAGGAAAATAAAATTATTTTTCGGAGATTTTATAGCCCATATAAGTTCAAATTTCCGGAAATTCCCGAAGATTTCCGAAAGGGAAAATTTACGATATCTCAGGAACGGAAGGTGGTATGAAAGTCAAACAAGCACTAAAATGTGTATTTTTATCAGCACTATAACTTAACATCAAAAACTCAATTTTGAAAAAATGGTCTCTAAGCAGTTTTGCAATTCAACTCTTCATATACCACGTCCATGTTTTCACTACATTAACGTTTGTGTAAGCGACTAATCAACGATATTGTATCCGACCAATCAACGCAGCTTGGCAGCGCGGGGATATTTGAAAAGGCTTCCCTAGCTAAATAATGTGCAAACATTTGCAAACCGCACGCGATAATGTACGCAATATGGACAATAGGCCCAAGTCCGAGTCGAGAGGTTGCCTTTTATTATTGCGCGTACCATGGGTCTATCAGACGCGTGCCACTTGAGCTCAATACCTCTCAGTTGTTGACAAGTGTCCCATCAGATCTGGCGTCACATCCCGCGGCATAGCTTTGTGCTACCATATTTGAATTGAAACTGGGGCGGGGCTTTCGTAATTGACATCGGAATCACCGTGCTTCGTTGAACGAATATTTGGAAGTGAGATCTCTAACAGATTGGACCAGTCTCGGAATCAGCGCTCAATGGACTTTCGCGTTCACTTATAATACGAGTATATTTCTATATTGCTGCATGGTTGACTGTGGTGGGTGTAATTAGTGGCGTCGATTTGTGGATGAAGAGGAATGGGTTTTGGCATTGAAGAAAATAAGGGGGGAGTTGGCATTTTTTTCATAAGGCATTACGTAATTATTTATTGTTACATTATCCAGAGATGGAACCGAACCGAGACTGGGGGCCAGTCTACGGTTGTATATGTGACGTGTCATGTCAAAAGGAGACACTTTTGGGCAGGATCGTAAATGGAGAAATAGCCAAAAAAATCTGCCCGGGGGTGATTTTTTCACAATTTGAGTTTGTTTCGAATTTGTGATGTAAAACAGTTATTAATGTTTAAAATATTGTCTGATAGTTTCAGACCGGAATATAACTGGCATCTTATATTTTTGGAGACATTTTTCAAGGTAATTCCTACTCTCAACATTGTCAATAATATTTTTAAAGGCTGATATCTCAATTTCCAATTTTATAATACCATAACTTACGAACTCAATATCTTCACTTAGGAATGTCTGAATTCATTGGGGAAAACGGCGTTGAGGAGCAAAATATCTCTATATTTAAGATATGCAATAACCTCAAAATTGATAACCTGCCCAAAAGTGTAGTCTCCTTTTGACATGACACGTCACATATATAAATGCGCTTTTATAAAAGCGCACGTGACCAGATGGCCAGCGCCATATTTGCATTACATCACTGTCAATCACTGAAATGGCAACCATTGAAGGAGTGGCTACAGTTGTGACCTTGTTTCGTGGCTAGCACTGGCAAGGAACATTGGCTGGAGGTTCGATGCTATAAATTTGCAAGGATAAATCATGGATATCAAAGGATCATGATTATTGCACAGCACCCCCCATGTACAAACATAACTAATGTTTATTTATTTATTTTTATTTATTTATTTATTTATTTATATACACGAAAAAAGTTATCACAAACTGCTGTAAAAGAGGGCTCGATTTCGAAAAAGAGCAGTAGTATTACACGTATATCAATACAGTATATATTGGACTCGCTACACTGTGTTTCACGTTGCTAAACGATCATCAGGCGAATGACTACAAACTACAGAGGTTTTTTCTTCTTCCTGGCAGTGTTGCCATGCCAGGAAGAAGAAAAAACCTCCGTAGTTTGTAGTCATTCGCCTGATGATCGTTTAGCAACGTGAAACACAGTGTAGCGAGTCCAATACATACTGTATTGATATACGTGTAATATTTATTTATTTATTTATTTATTTATTTATTTATTTATTTATTTATTTATTTATTTATTTATTTATTTATTTATTTATTTATTTATTTATTTATGCAACGAAAAACGAAAACCCTGTTCTATTTTGAACAAATTGGGAAACAAATTTTTCCTGTACAAATGAATGCCGACTCCAAATTTCGGAAATTTCAGGACAATTTTATTTTTTATTTTCTCAAATTGAAATTTATTTACAGCATTTTTGTGATTTTTTGGGTTATTAATTTTTTTTTAAATACCAACCGACCGAACCTACTTGAAAGGTCCGTTCGCCCGTAGAACAGGGTTTCTCTCTTTCTCGCCTTACTTATAATTTTATAAATATTATTTGTCCCCCCTTCCCCAAAACCACCCTCCCTTTTACACTCATAAATTAATTGTTTTTTTGCTAACTTTCCCCTTCCGTGTAAAGCAAAACTTTATAAGCCGGTTGAATCAAACTGAACAAAATTGACGCATACAATTACAATATACCATGACAATAATGTGTATGACGAGATCTAACTTACTAGCTGAATAAACCTCAAACCATGCATCACATACGTGATTGTACGTCATATTGTCATATAACGTATGAGCGTGATGTATAGTATACGAGTCTTCCTCAACATCTTCCAGCCGGGATGATTAGATCATGTACAGTCATCTACGTGTTTATACTCTAAATTGTACGTCAAAGGATGACAAAGGGTGTACAGATTACCGATTTAGCATGGGGGACAAAAAGGTGCTTAAAAAACACATTTTGAATTTGTTTTTGTCCATTTGCGAGCGAATGAGTAAGTTAGAATTGAGGAGGTCGGGCGGGGACATCTAGCCTATTAGTTTGAGAGGGTCATTATACCGAAAAGGGCTAAAGTTATAGTTTCCTCAATTTACGTTATAATTAGAGTTAAAATTAGGGTCAGAGTTATGTTCATTGGCGGCGCTACGGGGGGGATACTTATCTTGACTCCCAAATAAATAAATCCATGACCCCTTCCTTCCGAAGAAAATGACAGCCCCTAAGTTCCCTACGTGCAAACATTATCAAATAACATCATCGGCAGCTACCCAGTTCTGACCGTAATGCCAGTAAGAATCACATCGCGACATCAATATGGCCAATTGCCACGCCCATTTAGCACGGAAATAATGAAATATAACTTTTAAATCAGCTATATCTAGCTTTTCCGTCATAAATTTTTTTTCCGTAATGGAAAATCCAAATAAAGAGTTTATGTTTCGGGTCAAATTATTTTGCCCTTTGCAATCAATGGCACTATTTTGCAAAACCAACTTTCCTTGTAACCTGTCATTTTCGCCTATACTTTTGCGTGTGGAATTTGTGCACATCCGGGTACCTTACATCGTTGAACACGACTTGTAGATGTCACGTGCGCATTTATAAATGCGCATTTATATACGAGCGTATATACCCGAAGTCCAGTGTCGAGTGCTGGTAAAGATGTGAATGCGATGGTTAAGCGCGATTTTGACCCCCCGTCAACATTTGTAGATCGAAAGTCCAGATTTGTAATATGAGAAAGCTATTTGGTTACTTTTTATAATCAAAGATCGTCAAAAAACATACCGATCTCTGGTATAATGCAAATTATGATAAATTGCAGCTAAAATTAGAATGCTTGAGCCTTTAAAATGCTTTGAATAGCTTAAGGTTTATGTTTATCTTATCTCCATAATTTCGGGCTATTATATCATGTGATTTTTTTCAGCACAAGGACGCTCTGATTCGGATCGATTCAGATTATGTTTATTCAGATCTATAGATGAGTTAACATGCATTTACATTAAAACCTCTGTTGGTCTGAGATTTACAAAATGGTATTTTAAAAATCAAGTAAGATATCACAATATTAAAAACAATCATGTCAGTGGGGTAACTGTTTTTTCCTTTTTTAATGTTAATATCTTTATGAAATTATCAGTTACAAATTACGAGTATATGAATGTAACGACCTCCTTGTTCACAATTGATACATAATTACGTGCCCACAACACGTTGTGCGTTTATTCTTAACCAAATGAGAACCGCACTGTATTGGAAGGAAGGAAGGTAGGCTTTGAGTGCTCTTTTATTTAATGCAGATCCGATATTAAGTCCAGATTGAACTGAACCAAAAGTAACAAAAGAAGAGCTATATTATTACTTCTACATAACCAGATTGATACATTTCATATCCAGTGTAATAAACTAGATAGGTCCACTACTAGCAGCACTTCAAGGTCAATGTCAGATAATGAAGCGTTCATCATTATTAGCACACATCACATCATAAATTGTCAGATTTTGTTTCACATAATGAGATATGCATATTGGCCCCAGACATTACACAACATTATACATGTTATATGCGGCTAATCTTGAATACATCATCCTATTATTCTAGTATTATCAGTCTATGTCGGATACTTGAGTGATAACCGCCAGGAGAGTGGGTCTACTCGTTTTTTTTTTTTTATATCTTTATACAGTTATTTTATTTATTTATCCATACCTACTTTAGATTGTATGCAGTATAAGTATACCTATTTACGATAAATGTGAATGCTGTTTTTCTACGCCAGGCTCGTCATGAACTCTAGATCACGTCCTTGCACAGCGTCATCATCCCTATATCTTCGTGTCAGAAATTGCCATGGTAGTAGGGAGAATCCACTAGTTTTTCAACAGCCACGCATGGCGATTTTATTCCGCCGTGAACAGGGGCTATTTTGGCAAGTGTAGTTACTTTTGTCCCAGTACCTGCATTGGAGTGGGGAGGGGTCGAGGGAGTAGTCTTGAGTTCCCCGATCGGTACGCCTCTGCTCTCGACCTGCGGCATTCCCTACCAAAATATACAGGGAGAAGCGGAGAAACTGTCGGCGTCAATGTTTACTGTGAGGAAAACCGGACTCGTTTTTGTGACTTGATCTTATTTCGCTAAAAACATTAAAAAAAATTCTAGACCTTTATAATACCAACAGCTATCACGCTAATATACACACATATTTTTTAGTTATTTTTTTACTTAGCTTTTCTTTTCGTTATCAAATTTTTAACCTATTTATGCCTTTTTGTGGTAATTTTTATTCTATTACCTGTATATTTATTTGTGTGAAAACTGAGGGCGCTATTTACAAATATTTTTAATTTAATTTAGCCCAATAATATAAGTTATTCCTTTCATTTCATGATAAATGTAGTTTGAAAATGTGTAAAAATGCAAGCAAGATTTAAGATAAATAGCGCCATCAGTGTTCAACTTTGCCCAAAAATGGTTACAGTTCTACATAACCATCAAACAACCTTGTGGTCATTTGACCGGTTGAAACTTTATTGGGGTCTGTCATGTTTCCTATGAACTTTCCCCATAAATATTTATCACATGTGCAATATTTATTGGTGTATATGAAAATGTAAAGGCTACAGATTAATATTTTAGCTTTTGTAAGCTCATAGGAAATTCTTAAAATAGGCTTGTATATTTGATGATGAATTTTGGTTCATGCTCTTTTTTTGGAGACGTGATTACAGGCATTTTTGCATAGGTTTGTCAAAAAACCCAAAGAAATGGTTATGCTATTCATTTGTTCTTTTAGAGGGCACCTTAGACCTTGTTGAACCTTAACAATACAGAAAATTCAACGTGCTTTTACGTGGTAGGAAACTTCTATTTCCATTTGATATTTTGTTAATCACAAATTTTTAAAGAAAAAGACTTTATATTCCGCTAAGCTAACCATGTAAACCAAACTTGTGTGTATAGATATCATATTTTCTGTCATCAATCAACCGAATTGTAAAACTTTTTAGTACAAAATGATTTAATTAAAACTTGTCCGTCAACGTGTCGTTATGAAATTTAGCATGTTCACATGCGAAATAATAGCGACATCATTAAGTGTTTTCTGTCATTTACCTTATTAATTCAGCTTAAAATGATCTGATCAGAAAACCTCCTTCACTGTTGGTATTAAGGGATCTAAAATGAGCGTTTATTGCGTTTCGACAGTATTTTTTGTGGGACATGAGAGCACCTCAGACCTATCGAATTGCATTCTGAATACGAAGCATGTCTTTCTGATATCAAATAATTTTCATTTTTGAAAATCACGATATAATACAAATTTTATGACAAATTATAAAATTTGATATTTTTGAATTTTTGATATATAACAGTCCTCGAAGTAAATTATATAAATCTAATGATATATTCTTAAAGTGTATGTAGCAGGGAGGAAAAGCCGACGGTCAATTGAAAATTTTGAACTTTCATATTGAATATATGGAATTTTTTCCCCAAAAGACCTATTTTTTTTTGGTGTTTTGGGAAAAAAGTCCATATCTTCAATACGAAAGGTCAAAATTTTCAATTGATCGTCGATTTTCATCCCACCTACATACACTTTAAGTATAAATCATCAGATTTATAAAGTTTACTTCAAGTACTGTTAAATATCAAAAATATCAATTTTAATGATTTGCCATAAAATGTGTATTAAATTGCGAATTTCAAAAATCAAAATTATTTGATATCAGAATGACATTCTTCGTATTCAGAATACAATTCGATATGTCTGATGTGCTCGAATGTCCCAAAATAAATACTGTCCAAACGTTCATACCCCAGCCCTTAATATATTGTGTAAAACGTTTTGGCAAAAAATAACAAAATTATTACTCCTTGGGACGAGTAATAAGAAATAGAAATTCTTATCCCATATACCGCTAAAGCTGGTAGGGTGTCTGAAACCTCATACATGCCACTTTAAGGTTAGCAACTATTTTAAACTGTTGCGATTTGGTAGTTTACAGCATCTTGCGAATGGCAGTCAGCTTTGGTAAAAATTGCATTGGTTATTTCGTAGCCAATGTGTAGAAGAATTCAAACATTACAGATATACTTTTGTAGGTCATGTGGTTCTTGAGTTATGTTGTAAAGAGGACTGAAACAACAACACCTTTGTAAAACGTACATAACTCATTCACAACAATAAATTAAGCAAGTTTTCAAAGTATATGCTTTGTAGAATGAACTTTTGCAAAACATCAAAGTGTTAGTTTTCAATAATATATTGATTTAGATAATCAATTTTTTGGGCTACTTCGACCAACAATACCTCGTCTACCCTTAAGTAACCGAACTAAGTTAAGTTAAAACTTGTTCATCATGTTTATCGTCATAGCAGGCAACAGAAATCAAGGATATAAAAGTACAAAGGTGATAAACGTATCCTCCCCTTTATTCATCTGAAAAAGATAATTACTTTTGAAATTATATATCTGTCATGCTTTCATGTTTTTCAATCGATAAATCAAAACTGACATTTCAAACGGTGCACGCGATATGGTATGTTGTCTTAGAAATCGTTATAAACACCATACATCTTAGAACGCGAATGGTCTTTACTAATAACGCACGTGTGATAGGTTCAGTAAACATATCGAACAAATTTCATAAATATTTCAAAAATTTCAAAATTGTAAATTTTCATGACAAAATTTGAAACCTAAATGGAATATCTATTCAAAATGACTATAAACATGCCTAGTATTGGTTCAGTGATTCTATAGATAGACAGTGACATATATTGATTTTGTTTCGTGAATCTTAGATATTAGGTACCTTTTGTACTCGGAATTTAGTGAATAAACGTGTGAAAAACATTATACGTCAATTTGTGAAAACCAATGTCAACCACTTGAACTACCACGGATCATAAAATTTATGTTTTATTATTTGCGTAGCAGTGGTGCAAAACATCTGCCCGAGCTCATGCTTGTTGGTTTTTAAATTAAACTCCACGGATGTAATTATGGCGCGTTCTCGGATCGTTGGCGATATGAACTAGCCCAGCTTTTAGTTTTATATATAATATCACTCGTGAGTTTATTGCGTATCGTTAGTAAGATAATGGTGGGATCAATAGAAAATGGGCAGGTTTAAGACCGTAATTAGCGTAACTTAATTGCGTGCTTAACTGCACGGACGCATGTTGTTATTGATTATGATATAGACTTCTAAAAGTGAAGATGAAGTTTATTACATACATGAAAGGTGATGACGAAGTTTCTTGAATAAAGTAAGATTTGACATTTTTTGGTTTGGTATGATATGGATTACGAATATAACTGGTAAAGGAAAACTAAGCCTGAAACGAATCATATAAAAATAGATAAAGCCGTCAATAATAATCGTTCAGGTCATCCTTCCTTTTTAATTTTATGACTTTACGGCTGATTCGTAGTGTCCGGTCACATTTTACACTGTAACTCAGAATACAATTTCCCGACTTTACGGCTTATTCGTAATGTACGCCCACATACGTATGTTAAGAAATGAGGTACATTCTAGCGGTACCTCTTTTCTTATCATAAATAACGTACCGCTTGTCTTGAGTTACTGAAATTCCAGTGTAGTAACTGGATTTCTCGCCACTATAATATACTTAACTTTTGTTAGCAGTGTTTTTTGAGAAAAATGCAAAAATAGTCACAAATTTATCAAGGGGTGAAGTACCACCTGAAGTGGGTTTCAGATCATTGTAGATCTGTGTTTTGATATTTTTAAACATTGTTGCAGTTAAAAAAAATTGATGTTGCAATGCTCAATGTAGGGCACGGTGGCACAGCAGTACAGGCTCTACCTCGAGTTCGAGCCCCGGTGGTGCCATCTTGTTGTGCACTTGGGCAAGGCGCTTTACCTCAATTGCCTCTCTCTACCCAGGGGTGAAATGGGGAGCTGTTAGGAATAATGTCCATTGAGCACCGCCCAAAGGTATGAGCATGCCTTGGGCATTGTATGACAGCTGACGTATTTCTAATGACAGCGGAATTTAGCGCTTTGATACATGTGAATGGCGCTATATAAATATCAACATTTGTTTATGCTTTTTATATCAGAATTTAATATAGAAAATTTACCCTTTGTACTTCAGGCCGATTACGTCACGTGTCAGGTAATTACACTCTCGTTCAAGATTCATTTCATTTATTTCAACATCTTTGTGTTATTTTGAAATATAGTTCAATTAAAAACCATACTGTCATATTCATCCATAATGATATCTGATAAATTCATATTTCCTGCGGGATCATCAATTTCATCAATAATAATTAATTTCATTATTTCATTATCACTTTTCATTACCATAGTTTTAAAGCAGTATATACACACATTTTCATCTAGCGTAAGTAACGAAATGCGGTTCATGTTCACACATCATGTACATTTTCCTCTGACAGGCAATACATATTTCCCGATTTCACCTTTCCCTCCCAAGTCCATACGTTCTTGACCCAAGGAGTTCTTTGGCTCAATTAACTCCTTTAATTTGTCCAATAAGTCCCGTGTGAATGCTGTCAGGTGCTTCTAATTCACCATGTTCCGACCCTTCAATCAGTGGCGTAGCGTGGGTCATCAACTGGGGGGGGGGCACCCCCGTGCCCCTATGACGCTACGCCACTGCCTTCAATTTGTTCTCACCCTCATTAATTTGTTCTGTATTTTGTATCTTGTTGACAATGATAGACCTGGGTTTCATACCTGGTTTCCCTATGCGATGAGACCTCAATGTCTGTGGCAGTAAATATCTGGATTTACTTAATTCGTATGCCGTACTCCCCCCTTGCTTCGGAAAGCCCTATCATCATGTTTTACTAAAATTTCTCCTCGAGTACTGCAATTGGCGTTCAAGTACCCTGCTTTGTTCTTCCAGGTTAGAAAGAAGATCAGTTAGTTGATCCTGTTGATTGCCACTATCCTTTTGCAATTTAGCGTTCATGTAACTTAGTTCGTGTATTTCTCCTTCCACTGGTTCGATTCTTCTCGTATGTTTCTCTTCGATATCACGTTTTTCCCTTTTCATTTGATAAACCTCTTTATTACAGTAAATAGATGCATTTGTAGGATTGTAGATAAATAGTTCAAACATTTTTGCATGACAAATCCATTAAATGAGTACTCACGACTTTAGCTTTCGCTATCCGGGCTGATGGCTTGATCACAAGTGACTTGGTCCACTGCGAAACATAACACTCCACAGCCACGCAGAGGATGATTTAAGGAAGCCCCATCATGCACTGTAAAAGTGTTATCACTAGAGTTTCAACTGCCACTTTACTTTTCAAATCCCATTGAACTCTGTGCAAAAGATGTTGTTTAGAATTGCCCGTGTGTCATTATTACTTGGTCGATTTCAGATCTAAAGTGATGTATGCATGAAGGATAATTCACACCTTCTGTAGATAACATAAAATGTGAAATCGACCAACCTTTTGAAGGTGTTTTTATTGTAAATATATCTGTCCAAATTCAAATTTAACCATGCACGTGTGTATGCAGTGGGCGGGCAGTGGTGTCATGTTCACTCACACAGCTGTGTTAACCGCAAGACTTGCTGGGAAGTGCTTAAATCATCCTCTGACAGCCACGAGACCTACCAACACACTTAAAAGTCTGCTGGTCTATCCTAAGGACAATCAGACCAGTGACGTAGTGTACAATATTCCTTGCAAAGGATGCGACATGTCTTATGTAGAGGAGACTGGAAGACAATTCAGTACGGGACTAAAAGAACATAAAAAGGACTCTGAAACAATTGCCAAAAGAAAGTTCACAAGAACAAACAGAAAAGAATCAACCACAGAACATCACAAATCAGCCATTACAGACCACATAGCTCAAGAAAATCATATCATAGAATGGGAAGAGGCACCAATCCTCGGTAAGGACTCAAATGCGTTCACTTGAAGAATAATGGAAGCAATCTACACCGTAAAAAGGGGGCCAAATCAATCAACAGCTACTAAGGCATCATTTCTTTACATCACGCATACGATCCACTGCTCAAAACAAAAACATCATCACTTCCTGGAAATATCAACAAGCCTTTTCAACATCAGCCCGTTGGCGAAAGCTAAAGTCGTGAGTACTCATTTAATGGATTTGTCAGGCAAAAGTGTTTGAAGTAAACCTCTTTATTCTTTGTTACCGTAATATCTTTGAATTGCTTCTCCGTGATCCATTAGTGCATGTTTCTTTTTCATCTCCTCCATATATTCCATTTGTATCTCCTCCATCCCATGCATCTAATATGTGTGTTTGATCAAACACCCGTCATTATTTTAGGTGGTCCTGCATCTCTTTGTCCCTCTTAGCCGAGATGATTTTAAAATGGCCTGAAATGGTCATTTCTAATGAGTTTTGAACTCATATTGAGTCAATATTGACGTATAAGTTACAATAACTGACGCAGAAGAATATTACATGAAGTTGTTGCTGCGGGCATACGCCTGAGAAAAAATAACATTGCAATCATATTGGTTCGTGGAGCGTTTTGAATGCATGTCCGAACTCTTCATACATTATCCTTCATGTATTCATAATGGAGCAGAGTTTCTCACAATAAATTTTGTCACCCTTCTTTGCACTCTATCAATGTCACTAGCAAGATATTTGTTAATAGAATTCCAGATTTTAGAGATGTATTCTAACATTGGTCTGACATGAGCAAGATATAACCTTGTTCTTATTTTTAATATCATGAAAGTCAAAACAAGTGTGGCGAATCATGCTCCAAGCGCGATTTGCTTTCATTTGCTTGATATTTTTCTACTTAAAAATACAATTGATTTTCTTTATTATTATGACCTACAGGTTCAAACAGTTATCGTTTTTCCTGGTTTAGTGAAATAGACAGCGAAGATCCCCTCTTATGGACAACGTGTTGCGCAAGTCATCAAGAATACAACTTTGGTACCTACTATGGGTTGTGTCGTGAAGATGTCAATCAATGTAGCAACGGATTCGCCGTATCGATGTGGCTCAAACAATTAGGTACACATATCGGTGAACATGGATCCTATTTAATATCCACTGGTGCACAGCGCAGCGAATCGTGCGGTATTTACATCCGCTTGAATTCCATCAACCAAACCGCCAACAATGCATTGTTTGACGTGGGTATATCTACAACGGAGAAGAAATGGCATGTATTGTTTGTAGCGCAGATACAGAAATCCATGCATCTTATTGTAACATGGAAAGATGATCTGGGTGTAGACGTGTATGTTGATGGACAATGCGCTGGGAGCCAAATTCAGGGTGTTCCAAGAGATACAATCCCAACATGTGGCAATGATGACCCGTTTCGTGATTTTCTAGTCGGACGACGGAACGATAGATCAAAGGGATATTGCAACGCAAATATAGGAAGGCTTTATTTCTATTTCTCCTGGCAGCAACCAACCGATCTTTATAATGCTGAAATGGAAGGTAAGATTCAGTAGTTAAATTTGGCAACCGTTTGAAATATTTAATTTTTCAGCGTATAATATCGTTGTTGCTGTTTCTTCAAGGAAGTCTCCGGCAATCACAACATTATGCCATGTATGTTAGAAATATAATTATCAAGAACGAATCGATTTTAAATGACCATAAAAATGAATAAAAACAGTCGTCTCTTAACGTTCACGTCGTGGTTATTTGTGCTCAACTGTCGCCAGCCTCCATTGTATTACTGGGATGTCATTGCACGAAAACAATTTCGGCGCCCGGGAATTTTGAATATCGTGTGTTGAGACACGGCTGTTTTTTTGGTCAAAATGAGTTTGTTTAAAATAAAACCATGTGTTCGTGCTTGATAATAATTGTCCTAACAGGTAAGGTATAATGTTTTGATTGCCGGAGACTTCCTTTAAGTTTGGTAATGATTATCGTCGGACGCATCACATACTGGTCGATCTCGAAAAACACGTATTCTTCGTATTAAGTTTACCGTTCTATAATTTAATTAGACTAAGGATTTTCATGAAAGTGGTTTTAAATTAAAGCATATACCGTAAACGTTCGCCTAATGGCGCTATGGGCTCCCTTGACATAACTGGAATTTTAGACACAAACTAAAAGTGTCCTCCCATAAAAATCCCACCAGCAAATAAGGGCACATACACTTAATCCTTGTTGGGATTTTTAGAGGAGGTAAGGTACTTAAGGTACTTAACAGATTTGTTGAAGTGGAATCTTGAATTATATTTACGTGTGCAATATTGCTTAAAACTACACTTAAGTTGTAGTTCTGTATGTGAAATAGTTAATTTCCCGATATCGTATTTTAAGTGCATTTCATACTGGTCTATCTTGGGGCTATTTCGATTTCGCGAACGGTGACGTGACTTTAACGCATCACATACTGGTCTCTCTCGAGATAGACCAGTATGAAATGCACTTTAAATACGATATCGGGAAATAAATTATTTCACACTATTTCACATACAGAACTACAACTTTAAAGCGATGTTATTGCGTTGTTGTTTTATTTCTCTTTGTTTTACACATTGTTTCTCATACAACGATGCACTTTTGTTTTTATTGTCACAGGAGCGGCTCTAACTTATTACCAGGGATGTATTGACCATACTGCATCTTTATCTATCTTGACCAATGCTCCTGACCACGCCACAACGACCACATACACACCGGCATCGTGTCGAAGCAGTTGTCGCGGAGCAAACCATCGCTATGCTACGTTAACCCCAGATTCGGACGGAAACATACATTGCTTCTGTCTCGATACCTTAATAGAGTCAATGATTGTGGATGATTCCCATTGCAGCACAACTTGTCCTGGTTTCTCATCTGCCACGTGTGGTACTCCAGGAGACTCTGGTAGCTTAGGACATCTAAGCGTGTACATCACATCTGCCTTTGAATACTCATTAGGTGCAGTAGAACCAATATCTGGTTTTAATGTCGAACTTGTGGGTATTGATGGATTCACTGTTATCTACGGTCAAACAACTCACATTCGATTCATACTTGATACCGGAAACAATGCTGTCTTCTTTACTTATGGAGACCAACGGATAGAGGAAGTAGAGACATCTGAGGAAACAGCACGTCTAGTTTTTCCAACTCCTGGAACTTATCAGTTGACTGCTGCAGCTCTCAATGCCGAAAACAGACAAGAAATTGCTTTTACTGTTACAGTTGTCGACGATACGAATGCTATCAAACATTTGACCATATTAGGTGGTATTGGCGAAGTAAATGGATCATCTAGGATCCAGATAAATATCGTGGACGGGAAAGAGGTAACATGTCATGTGAACTTCGGAGACGATCAGGAAGACACTTATCAGAACACTGAAACGATCAACCAAATCGAACATTCATATTCCTCAATTGGTGTATATATTGTTACCATGATGTGCTCGGCTGGGTATAGTAACATCAACAGCAGTACTTCAGTGATAGTCATAGAGCCGATCGCCATAGAAGTAAAGTCTTCTTATAAGCTACAGTATGGCGAAGATCAACTGATCACATTTGGGGTGACAGGTACAAACGTATCTGAAGTCAACGTGACTTTCGATGGCGTGCAAATGGATAAATCGTGCGATGATGATTGGAACTGCCAAGTAACGGTCACCTCAGCTGAATACAACACCGTAGGATACCATGTTGTAAGCGTGACTGCTGATAATAAGATCACAAGTACCGTCACTGCATTCGTCAATATCTTCATTGGAGCACCTGTCGATGGCTTTGTCGTCGACATAAGTACCTCACACGCATTCGTCAATGAAAGCTTTGTAGTAAATGCAAGCATTGCAAGTGGGACAGAGGTGTTTATGACTTTGAGTGTAGGTGATGTGAAACAGCTGTATGTTTGTGAAATGGCTCCTTGTTTATATAACATAACCATTATATTACCGACGCAAGGGATGTACCTTATTGAGTTGGAAGCGTCGAATGACTTTACGGTACAGAAAACTGAGAATGTCACAGTAGTGATTTATGGTCACATTCCATCGATGACGATGATTGCTCAAAATGTGAGCACTCTTGCAGATGCGGTTGCCATACAAATCGAAGCAGAATCGGGCGCAGAATGGCCTAATGGCGCGAAAATCTCTTTGGTTTTCGCAGATAACGATGAGGAGGTAGCTTTTGAGCAAAACGAAGAGGGCGCTTTCATGCATTATATGAATCCAACAGATTACGGTGTCTTCGAAATCCGAGCAAATATATCAAATCCATTGGAATACCTAGAGATAGATTGTTCGGTTCAAATTGGGGGCGCCATCGACGGGCTATCAATTGATGTGTATCCAGAATATCCGCTTATCGGCAAAGATACCGACATCGTAGTTAGCATAGCAGAAGGGAATCCGTTGGCCTTGAATATTGACTATGGAGACGGCGAAGTTATCACCTATCATCACGACTTTGGTAACAGTTCTTCATCAAATCTGTTTCAAATTGACGGCACATCTCGCGCGGCTACTTTTACTCATGTTTACCAAAACGTTGGCGATCACACTATCAACGTTACAGCCAACAATGTTTATGGCTTCGCGTTTCTTAACGTAAATGTTACGATAAACAGAGAGCTTGAAGGATTGAGTTTAGTGACAGACACTTCCATCGTACCTCCCAATAAAGTGTTTGAGATATCGATAACATTGAATGAATCTGCCCCTCTTCCATGGAATGCGTCTTGTAATGTTGACTTTGGAGATGGAACCACTCTTGATGAATTGGTTCTTAATGTTACGCATATCGAAGACAAGATTCTGCACCATACCTACGTAGAACCACACGGCAATGTGACAGTCAAAGTTATTTGTTTGAATAAAGTCAGCGTTGTTACAATGTCTGTTCATGTTGCAGTGGTTGCCGCCATCACAAAATGTGCGCTGAATGGTCCAATCTTTAAAGTGACTGGTAAAGTAGCTGAATTTCAGATTAGTTTAGATGGCTCTCATGTAGATCTAGAAATAAGCATTGGTGATGGTAACAGCTTGATAGAGAAATGGAATCGACTACCTTCCGATGATTATGTCCACACATTCGAGCACACATACACACAACCAGGGTTGTTGGACGTCGTTGTAACTGCAGAAAATCCGCTTAGCAACTGCAAATCTAATGTCACTCTGAATGTTCTCAATCCCGTCATTGACGGCAACTTTGATCTTGCAGTAACACCTGAAGTAGCAGACATCAAAGATCCTACAGTCATGTTTGAGGTTACTCTAGCAGAAGGATTTGAAGCTCCATCACACGTCACGATGTTGATCGATTTTGATGATGGCACAACTAGGGACGAATTTTATCCGCTACCTGATGATGAATCAATACAACACGCTTACTCAAGAATAGGCATCTTTGAAGTTTCTATTTTGTTCAGAAATCTTGTCAGTGAGTGGAAAATCTTGAAGGCGGTAATCGTTATGGAAAGCACTAGAGAGATGCAAGTCAATGCTAGTTCTGCCTTGGTCGCTGTGAACGAAGACGTCACTTTTGTGTCTTCAACCGAAACCGGTACCAATTTGACGTATAAGATCAATTATGGAGACGGCACATCTGAGCTTGCTTTCAAAGAAACGGCAACACTTGTGACTTTTTCTCATAAGTATCAAACTCCAGGAAAGTGTGTAGTAACATTTGAAGTGATTAATTTACTGAGTCATTTGGTGGACAATACTACACATATTCACGTTGTGACACCAATTAATGGCCTTGTCCTCAAAGCAGAACCAGATGTCATTTACTCACCTGGAAGCGTTGATCTTACGCTTTCACAACTAACGGGGAATATGCCACCAACAGAAATGTCTTGCACCTTGGACTTTGGCGATGGTTCGAATCCTATCATGAATAATGACGTGGAGGTATCTGAAACCACACCTGTGACAATTGAGAAAAGTTATCCTGGGGGTCTGTTTGAAGTTCTTGTGACTTGTAGAAATCCTTTAGGCGAATCAAACATGGCAACTAGGATAAAAGTATATGAACGGATTTCGAACTTACAGTTAGACGTTGATGATTCGATTGTTAAAATTGGTACAGAAGTCACTTTTATCGTCAGTATTTCTTCAGGTTCGTTCGTCCTCTTCTCATTTGAATATGGAGATGGTTCGATGGAACATCGCAACATAACCCAGTCAGGAGATGCGTATTCGCAGTCTTTTACGCATCAATACATTCAGGCTGGTAATTTTGAGGCAAAGGTAGTGATATCTAACGGAATAGCAACAGAAAACAGCTTGGATTTTGAGGTGGATACCATTGATATGGAGGTTCTTCATGGGACTGACATGTTTCAATTGTCTGCAGAATACACTGGTTACATTCCACCGGGTGAAGTACGATTCATTTTAAGTGTCTTTCCAGAAGATCAGCAATTCCCTAGTGAAGTCAATTTAAATTGTGCTTTCGGTGACGAGAGGTCAAATCAGATTACCGGATACTTTAATGGCTCCAACCAGGTTACAACGACCCACGTGTATGATACCCCTGGTGTATACCAGGCTAGTGTCATTGTGAGCAATGATGTCGAATCCAACACGTATACTACTATTGTAATGCTCTCCAAGAAAGCACCACCGTTGGCCGTCTTCATTCAGTACATCGATGCAGAAGATACATGGCTGAATGGACACGGACCACAGCTAAACTGGATGCCCGTGAAGACGGGACTGCAATTTTTCGCTAATACCTCATTCCAAGGATTGGATACCACCTGGTCCTTCGGAGATGACACTGAAGACATCACATCAACCACAACCTTCCACGTTTATCAGGAAGTTGGATGGTACAATGTCAGTTTAAAATGCATAATACATCACATATAATCATCGAAGAATACTTTGACCTGTTCATAGTCTCTGATCCAATAAGTCTACGTTTAAGTACAATATTATCTGAGGGATCGACTGACGATGTTTGGATCGATAGTGAGACTACTTTTCTACTAGAAGCAACGAGTCCTCCTGGTCCTTCTTGTGTCTCCTGGGACATGGGAGACTCTTCACCGATAGTTACCTATGGACCACCTTCATGCATAGAGCAGGCAATTGGCGATAACATGATATTTGTTGAAATTGACAGGTACTCTCTAGAAAGCTTTGAACACAGACATGTATATCAAACTCCTGGGTACTATAAAGTTCGAGTTGGCGTGGAAAATTATCTGACACTTAAGAATGTTACCATTAAAGAGATCGTAACAGTCAAAGGCTGCTCTAAGCCAATCCAGATTACTTTTCCTGGTACAGGCCAAGACCAGTATCACCCGAGAAAATTCTTGCGGTCTGAGAAGATTCCACTGGATCCAAGTGTATATTTCCCATGCGTTGGTGTTGAAAATCCCGAATTTTCATGGACAGCAAAAAGACTAGTAGTCATGAAAGGTGGCTTCACCTTAAAATTGGATTATGTAATTGAACCTTTCCAGCGACCAAAACGTACGTTTCCGCCATTAACATTCAAAGCTGCTTTATACGAGGTAACACTGACTGTATCAGTACCTGGACGTCCAGCTTACACTGGTTTGGACTCAATATTCCTTGACATCGAAGAAACCCCGTTGGTGCTGGTAATCGTAGGTGGATCCGCCCGCGCAGTTGGGTCGGTAGAGCCACTAAAAGTGGACGCTGTAACATTATCATCTGACCCCGATGACCCGGAAAGAGATCCAAGCACGTGGCGATTTGTTTGGTCGTGTTTCCGTGTTCCGAGAGCAAACTTTATAACTTCAGCACCAATATCAACAGAAATGGAAGAAATTCCGAGACAATGTGATAATCAGACTCCTGAGCTTCTTGACACGATGGCAGGTGTGTTAGAACTGGATGCGATGACATTAAGAGTGGGATCAATATATAACTTTAGAGTGAAGGCATACGCAGGGGCCAAAGGAAAGAAAGTTGCGTCTGAGAAACAAGTGGTGATTATTGAGCAAGGTGATCTGCCTGCGGTGTCTATCAGGTAAGTAAATTACAAAGTGAATGACTGTCTTGTGAATTATTTTGTTTTTATGTTTTAATACTGAAGTAGTTAAGGTACATCTCGGCATATATGTATGTAAAAAAATCGTCGTCGTCTAATGAATTGAATGGTCGTTGAACAAGTTTGTATGCATGATAAAATAAATTTAGAAGGCACAATTATGTCATACCCCATGTTGTCCTCAGTACAAAGAGTAATGTACAGTATAAAAATATAAAGTTACATCCTAAAATCCAACGTTCATTTGCTTTATTTCTAAGTTAGGCATCAGTCCTAGTAACGATCCGTCTTAAAAATAAAAATATTACGGTCACAGGACGTTGTGCCGTAAAGGATATATTAAAATGTACCTATACCATTGGCTACTGAGGTTGTATGCTAATATACGCGTAGTTATAGTCCTCTCTTATGCATTTAGTAAGACGCCATACTAATCCAAATAAATTGATCCATCATGATAGGTTTACTTATTTTTCTATGATCTGTGTTGGTTTAAAGTTTTGTTCAATAATGTACATTCATTATTCCCTACAGTTATTATGGTTGGTTATGATATGAGCTTGTAACTTAGCATATTGGACTGCCTTTATATTATAATGATTATTCTTGTCTCATGGGCTGTGTTGTGATATTTGATTTCGGCAGTTTGGCATCTGGCTTACAATCCTTTTTACGACTGGCAACCTAAACGCCGCTGGTCACCTGTTCCAAGATGGTAGCGCCCACATGAATAAAGCTGTGATTATTGCAAGTGTTTTGAATCACATATTGCCTCAGAACCCCAGCTAGAGAATAATACAAACTGGAATGCAGATTTTTTGTTTGAAATAGAAGACCACTCTCTCAAAATGGTCTGTATTTGCCTTTATACACAACAAGTCAACATTTCAGGTTGCATTTGTCAATTTTACATTATATTTCGTCTTTTTGTAACAATGTTACAGGTGTGTGACAAATTGCAAAGGAAAAATGAATCCGACGTCATCGTTTGCTCTTCAAGGTAGCTGTACAAATTGTCCTGACTCCATAGTCAAGTACCTGGTGTATAAATGGGATACATATGTGATGGAAGACTACGAATATGTTAAGGTCTCTAATCTCACGGAAATCACGTCGACAGGTTGGTTGATTTGTTTGTAAAAGCCAAATGCTGTCAATATCAGGTGGTATGAGCCGTGCATTCTCTAAATTCAGTAAATTTCCATCGTCAACCGTGTAATTGAATGGGATTATTTTTGAAATTTTAAAACGCTTGAAATATCACAAACAAATGGGCCAATGTTAATAAATAATATAAATACAAGCTTAAACCGTTGGGGTTCGATAATGAACCCCACAAAACTAACCGAGTATATGGAAAATGCCATACGGCCGGGCGGTTTCACAAGTTGCCGGCTCTATCATGCCACTCGCCGCCTGGTCAATATGGAAATAAAGATTTTGCAGTAGATCAAAATGTCATCTCTTAAATTTAAACATTTAAATTGTGTGCATACAAGTCATTTGACCCTATATATCTGGTATAAGTTTATCATGTTTATTGAGCAAATTCTAACAGGAAATTGGTTTTCTGAAGAGTAGTACCTGTAGAAATATCCCTTAATTGCCCACAAAATTAAATCACGTTTTGAAATGCTTCTGTAAATTGGTAACATCAAATCACTTAATCTATATAAGGATTACGCCAATTCTGCCATTATTTAAACGTTCAATTTTTCAGGAGATCACGGAGCGGGATTGAATTTCATAGCAGGTGGGTTAGAAGTTGGTAAGAAGTACCGACTACGACTTTCCATTCAACCGCCTGCAGGAACCACCGGGTATAGCGAGTTCACCTTCATGACAAACCTACCGCCTTATAATGGAACCTGTCATGTCTCACCATCATCAGGTAATTATAATACACTACTTACATAGTTTTTGTTTGGGGCTTTCAAAAAGAACTTACAAATCAGAACCGGTGGGAATTGAACTGGCGCACTCAAGATGGTGCACTAAATACCGTAAATCGTGAGTACGCTTGATTTTGTCGCTCTCTTACAACTCTCTCGCTATTCTTAAACAGTTGAGATATAACACGGTTAAGCGCGTGCGCGTCGTGCATCTATCGTCTTATGTAACGCGGGCAACATCATTATTTTTGGCGCAAAACAACCCGGCTCCTTAAGATGCACAACAGCGGCTAAAAACAATACCTTTATTCTCTAAGTCAAGATTCACCAGCAAATCGCTGTTGTTCTGTGTGATGCAGTTGGATAATAGACCGGAAATATTGAGTGCGCTGGTTCGATCCCCTGGTCCTAATTTTCCGCTCTTTCAATTTATTATTATGTCTGTTCACCCGAGTTTCATTTCTATTTGAGACCTAAACTAAGATTATATTTAAAATCAAATATGTTATGTACAGCGTCATGTTTTAACATAATCGTTCACGTGGTATTTTATCAGGTTTCGCAATTACTACAAAATTCAGTGTAGAGTGTACGGGCTGGATGGACGAAGGCAACAGTCTTGAGCGTCCATCTCCTGGAGATTACATTGAGGATCCGTATCTACAGTACAAAGTCTTACAAAGACCCAAAGGAGGCAAGGCATATTCACTGATGTATTCTGGAGAAGATAACATAGTATCAGGCCTTATTTTTGGCATCGGACCACCGGCATATAATCACTCCTTTGAATTGAAAGTTCAAGTTGTTGATAAATTTGGCGCCAAAGCGGAGAAGAATCTTACAGTTAAGGTAATAAATTGGTGTCAAACAAAAGCTATTATTTATTACCTTGAGGATGACTGGCATTTTGCTGGCATTGTTATAAGATGTCAAAATTACGAATTATGAGTAAGCAAAGTATAAAAATAAACACCAAAAATTAAAGTTTAAATGGTAATTTAAAATGCACCAATGTAACCCGTCATCAATCTAAACCTGCTTATGTTTTGACGATTTGATTGACACAATCATGTGCAGCAACTTGTATACTCCAATGTGATACCACATTTACCACCAAAAGCTCTAAATGGACAAAGATTGATACCAGTATATGAAATTTTGTAAAGTTGCAAATTAGAAAAAGGAGCACCCAAGCTGTAGAGGTGAATGCAGAGCGTGACCATTACATAGCCCGAAACGACCGCTGGGGAATGTCGATCGCATCATGCCCGCGTATACAGCAATAAAGCAGTGTAACAATCCGTGCGTTTCCAATTAACAATTGAATAAACGGGCACTTGAGATACTTGACAGGGGCTCGTCGCAGGCAAGCGAGCTTGGCCATGCCTAGAATTTCAACTGCGTGATCGTTTTGATTTGCAACTTTTGAAAATGCACCAACTTTCATATACTGGTATCAATCTTTGTCAATATAATTTAGAGCTTTTGGTAATAAAGGCGGTATCAATTAGAGCTAACAAGATGCAGCACACGACCGTGTCAATCAAATTGTCATAACATGAAGAGGTTTAGATTGATGTCGGGTTTTGTAAATCCCGGGATGTAAGTGAGATAATTCCCTTTGTGTTGTGTTTATTATACAACGCTGGTTTTAAGTTTGTGTAACGTTTTTATTTTTAACGTTAGTATATAAATACAAATACAAAGCTTGCGTAAAAAGAGTATCCCATGCTCTTTATGTAACTTTATCTTGTTTCATAGACAACTTGCTTAAATGTTGCATGAAACAATTGTTTTCTCTATATGAACTTCTATCCCAACAAGTGATTTTGTCTCTGTTTAACACAAGGAAAAGTGAGAACACGATATGTCATCCAATGCGTGTAAGGATTTAACTAGTTTTGTTGCTATGTTTTTGTAGGTCACCGAAAAGGTGATAGAAGCAGAAGAATTAAATACATTAGTTGGTTCAAACAGCAGCTATTTACAACAACTCATCGCAGCGGGTGATGCAGAAGGTGCAACTCAGTTGATAACCGCCGTCCTCTCTGTTATTTCAGATCAGGTTTGTATGCAACCAAAATAATGTCTCTAGTAGCGTTGTCATGCAAAGGGATGTGATTTCCTTTATCACATCTTAGCTTGACCAGTTATTCGTTTGGCATGTGATATCATGAGAGGGGGATTAAAACTAATCATTCTATTATTTGAGCGATTATAAGCCACTTTTTAATATTTTGAATATTTTACATGACTTTGTGTTGTTGTTTTAAACCTATTCAATAGGGCAACTCAACCAGTGATTTATCAACAGAAGAAGTGAAAGAGGTAAGAAAAATAAACACTGACTGCCTGATATGACTTGATGGTGATGTGACGGGCAGTTGTATGGGTGTAAAATACACTCATATTTTGTTAGGCTTCCTTAAAATTTCAACGTAACCGCCTGCCTCAACTTTTCTGATAATGCCAACGAATTCTTCCACGAAATGAGCGTTGGTGTTTTTGGCTGCTGAATTAATGGACATTGTTTCACGTCCAACTGTGCATGCCAGAAGTATTTTTGTGAATGGGGCATTCCGTATACCAGTTATGTCCTCTGCGAATGGGGTACAACATGCACAATAGGGCTTTCACAAAGGACACACTTATGGCTTGTAAATGTTTGCATCAAATAAAGAAGGTCTCGAAACTACCAATTTGCGACTCTACTCTCATTTATGGAAGCAGATCACATAGTTTTAAGTAATGCTAAGATTATTTTTATTAACAGTTAATGGAATTAGTTATAGTAGATTAATTGCTTACTTAATTTGTTTAACTCACGCAAAGATATTGTGTGGCATATAGTGTAGCAAACTTCATGAAAGAGTGGTTCCCATATGAAAGCTGTTATTAAACTGAACTTTGTTTGAGAAGTGGTCAAATTTAGACAGATTCAAAAGTGTTATTTCATTTCAACAAAGGAATTTGGTGGGCTTAAAATGTTAGAGTTTCATTAACTTTTTAAAAGATTTTTACTTGATAGACAAGTAATATTGCCAAAGTTATAATAACAAGACAAGCAGGTCATATCTATGCAACAACGATAATGACGCACATTGATAAACTGATTGCTAGAGCGGGATTTATGTCGAAAATTGATGTTTTGAGTTGATTATTTCTGGAAAAAAATCAAAATCCCAGCAAAAACAATATTTATTTTATTCTTCTTAATGATATAATGAAAAAACAAAAAACAAACAAAAAAACCCAAAAAACCCCCCCCAAAAACAGGACATAGGACACAACACTTCTCTGTCACTGTGTGGCCATTACATACATGTACTTAACAGCATGAGTACTTTTTCCTCAGATCCAAACATCCTTACTGGATGAATTAGCCAGAGTGTCTATATGGGCTGATACCATTAGTGACTTAAACTCTGCCGCGTCTGCACTTTCCAAAGCTACGGGTGGAAGCGCACATGCCCAGGCATTGGTAAGATTACGTTTGTGTATGTTCTTTTTAAGTACATGCAAGATGCAGAGGTGTGTTGTTGTGTATCGTTATGTATTGATGGGTGGGTGGGTCATAGTGGAATGGTCGGGTCGGGAGGTGTGACAGATTTGAGGTGCATGTATGGGTAAATGCCCGCCATTTGTGGAATAAATAAAGCATCGCGTTTAATATAATTTTTCCCTTTATTCACCCAGTTCAACGCAGCAACGACTATGGCTGCTATGGCATCGAAGTTGGACAGCGTTAGCGATGACAGCCCCGAAGAGGTGTTTAATACAGCGGAAGGTAATTGCCTTAAAATTGATATTGCGTAATCAATAATATCAACGTATAAATGACAGACATGAAGAGATAGACATGAAGAGATACAGATTAGGGTTACGATTTAGAGTATAGGCCCCCTATAGGGGAATGTATTTTGTGTTGTGGATTCTTATATGGCCGCGCAATTTTATATAACATTAAAGTAATAATGCGTTTGTTTTTCCTTTTTCAAATTCAGGTCTTACGGATGCTTTAGGTAACCTTATGACCCAATCTGAGGACATTGTCAATAGCGCATTAGTTGGCTTGGTAGAGATAACCGACCCCACAAATGAACCCGCGGAAGAAGTCGACGAATATGCTGCTGGAGCGATAGACCCGGAGCTTGCGGCCGATCTGATGGCTGAAGAAGCGGCTAAGAGAGCGTTAGAGCTAGAAGGTGCTCGATTTGCGGTATGAACACAATATTATACCAAACTCCTTTATAGTTATTATTATAGTTAACACCGGTTGAGTTCCAACACTTTTACCATGTTTACAGTAATACCTTTTGTATGTGTATAGATAACCCCAGACGACCTTTGTTCTTTATTGGAAAGAAGTGGTGTAAGTGCTCTACAAGATGTGACATCAATTATGTTGGACAAGCCCGGAATTACATGCATCCTCTATAGATGCAATGTTATAGGTGCTCTCTGTCATGTCTGTGTTGCCATAAAATAATACTGGACTTGTGTTTTAATTTGCCATTTTAGTATCATTGTTGTTATGTATCTGCTAATTTCTATTATATATAATCCTTGAATGTAATTTACACTATTATTGTTTGCCAAAGTGACATATTCAAAGTGCTGCCCGATTGTTTTTAATATGTTAGGCAAAGACAATCAGTGGAATTACCGAAAGAACCCTGGACAACGTAGCCAATGTATTAATCAGCCAACAGGTCAGTGGTCAACCACCGGTCGTTATGGACACCGGCACCGTAAAGGCGGAATTCTTCGTCGAAGAAAAAGACAAAATGGGCGGCAGGGACCTTGCGATTGGTGGAGGGTCGTGTAGTCTCCCCTCGGCAGACGTTTTATTTGCTGATGTACCAGCTGGAAATCTAAAACAAAAGGTTTGGCTTATTTTACTTTTTATATCGTAGCACTTACCCTAAGGGGGTAGTTTAGGGAGAGTCACTATTTACGCCAGGGAACGGAGGATTTTATGGGGGGGGGGGGCACATTTGTTGATTAACTTGAGGAGGGGACATGAAATCTTGACCTTAATATTGGAGGGGGACATGAAATTATATACAAGGAATGGAGGATTAAAGGGGGCGGGGGGGTGAAAGTGAATTTTTCCCTTCGATGTGAGGGGGATGCGAAATTTTGTGCGAAAATATATACAGGTAGGGTTAATATCATGATTGTAGAAGATTACTGCGGGCAGCCGTGGTGAGAGAGACCTTTAGAATCCGAGACGACTTGGCTCAAAGCAGAGTACCTGGTTATTTGTTCAGGATATGGACGTGGACTAGTGGCACATTCCTTTTATTCGGCCCTCGGGTTCGTCTTACACACGCAATGGAATAAATGGATAGTTTTGGAAGTCCCTCTATGCGTTAAAACACCCGCCCATTCCAAGCCGGCCACCTCATTGAAGGGAGTCAAAATCGGATGTTGCATGGGAATTGTTGAAATCATCAGATTTCATTTTCTTTTCTTTCAGCTTTACTCCTTCAACGTGAATCCACACGCATACGACACTAGCTCGCTCGATGTAGGCACGGAAGGCACAATCAAACTTGACTTTGAATCCGATACCAATGAGGCCATTAACGTTCAAAATTTGACCAAAGAAATCGGCATAATCATAGAAAACAAAAACAAATTAGTCCCCGTGGAGCTAGTATTCTGGAACTCTACCGTAAACTACAGAGTTGACCTACCAAGTAACGATTCAGATATTCATTTGATAGTGAAACCGGGTAATATTACCAACGTAAAGCTCTACGTAAAATACGGTGATCCAGTCAACTTAACCAATTACGATTACGTATTTACGATACCACGTAATTTAACGGAGGATGAGACGTGGACTGATAGAGAAATCCGTGAGGAGGCTAGGTATAGCGTCTGGGTGCCTACAGCTAATGGAACTGGTGCTGGGATTTACTATGTAGCCATAGCTCTGCCATGTAAGAAACCTTATTCATTGCACACTCCTTAACAAGTCGGTCCTACTTTACTAATGTTTTAGCTGTTAATAACGTATTCAACCATGCATACTTTGTGACCAGGAAATGCTTCCAGTTTAAAACCTGTTATAGCAACCGTCAACATTTGATGACCAATCGCCTCAGAATGTCACTTGCTGGAAAGGTGATCTGACCTAATTGATTCCCCAACATGAGAAACCGGTTAACTGACCATTTCAAATTAGCCATATTTCACTGACGCTTTAGCTGAAGGGTTAATAGCTTTTTCAACCATGCATACTATGACCAGGAACTTCTTCCAACATGGCACATGTTATACCAATTTGATGCCACATGTTATACCAATTTGATGACAAATCGCTCCAGGCAAAGGTCACTTACTAGAAAGCTGGTCATCTGACGCAGACGTAATTTATCCCCCTATTATATAGCCCTTGGCTCTATGGCAAAACCGGTAAACTGATCATTTAGGGGAAAAGACAGAATACAGAATAAAATTTTCAGGGGCATGTAGCGTAAATCAGGATATGCCTGTGTTGTTGGAATGTACCAGGTCAACCACTAGCCACAAGAATTTTTCACGATTCTTTAAAGGCTTAGCTCACCAAAATCTTCTTCCCATATAAAATCACAAAAAGTCAAAAGCGTTTGTTGACCTTATCATTTCAGTAAACCTTAGTATTTGGGATACAGAAGAAGACTTACCGACAGCTGACTTACCGACAGCAGCCTTGTCAAATGATGCCGAATATCTGCCAACTATTGATCTCACGATATATGTTGCAGCCTGTAGATATTGGAATGAAGAAAAAGGAGGATGGATACCGGACGGATGCAGGGTAAATAGTTTTAAATAGTTTTTTTTTTGGCATTAGATTAAAAATTATGAGGCATTTAGTCAAAATAATTTAGTTGATGGTTGAATCTTGTCCTCCCACAACTGTAAAATCACTTGCATGTGACCATTAATATGGCTATTTTTGTGAGCCGTGGAAAATGCAGTTGCGCGAAGTCAATTAATATCACAGTCTCACCACCTTCTTTACAGTAATTGACAGAACACCTTGCAGAATTGTTTGGCAATCGTGTGATTGCTTTAAAGCAACAAGTGAAATGGCTCCTACGATCTCCTGATCTTACACCTCTTGATTTCTTCTTGTGGGGCTGAAATCAAACATTTTCACAAGCCTTCCTTTCAGACACATAATTACATAAGTTGACATGCCCAGGCAGGACGTCTCACATAAGATGTGGAGTGAATGTCACCTTCATGAGAGCTGATATATCTGCGTTTAGAGGAATGGTGGCCATGCCCTGGTGTCCATTTGGAAGACTAAGACTGTCAATTAGTGTGATTACTGTGAAGAAAATGGTTAAACATGTGATTTTCATATTGCTTTGATTTAATTGACTTCGTGCATCTATATTTTTACTAGGATCCCTAAAATAGCCAACGAGTCCTTATTGATGCTCACAAGCCAGTGATTTTATAGTTATGCGAGGACAAGATACTGATTTAGCTGTTAATTACCGTATATCATTTTGACCAAATACCCTATACTTTTTAATCAACAGGGTGTATCAAAATAAGGTATAGAGTACAACAAAATGCCACTAGATTAAAAAGTACGAGGTATTTGGTCAAAATACTTTTTCCTTCCATTTTCAGCCTGGTCCGCTCACCTGTAGTCGATACACGCAGTGTTTGTGTACCCATCTTTCAGATTTTGCATCTTCGTTCTTCGTTCCACCAAACTCGATCGATTTCTCGACGGTTTTCGCCAAATTTAAGAATCTTGGCGACAATGCGGCAGTATTTTCAACTTGCTTTGCACTTTTTGGAGTGTATCTTATTCTACTTGTGTGGTTGAGAAGAAAAGACAAACAAGATGTTATAAAGGTATATTGTTTTTTGCAAAGGATATATTGTGTTATAATTTTGAAAAAAATGGAATGATATGCCATGAACTATTAATGTTGCAATATCAACAGAGAGATGGCGTTTAAAACTTATATGTTCAGGATTATCTAGGACTCTACAGAGCCAAAGTGATATTGTTATTTCGCTGATTGACCTGACAAGCTCCAGAGACAATAGGCATTCCCATGAGTCTTAATATCCAACACATAAATCTGCTATGTTGCCAATTGAGACAATCATTTGGACTGTTTGTCAGCGATTTAAATTTTGTTTGTGTTCTCCACAATGACCGCAGTATGTCAAAAATATCACAATTGTTGGATAATACGTGGATCCTGCATGGGTTTTGCTGCTGGAAGTCAGTTTGACCGAAATTTCTTACCATAAGATATTAGGCGTATTGCCTAACAAAAGATACAGCTCGGAGGGTAATCCATCTCCTTTGTTATGCAATACTCATATTGTATTGTGGGAAGGAATTTTGATCAAACTGACCTTCCGGTAGAGAAGTGTGACGCAGCTCAATTCATGCAATGCGCTGACGGAAAGTTTGATTCTATTCTATTGAGCCTAAATTGTATTGTTCGGAACAATATAACGTCGGTTAAATCGCCGGTGCTGTCATTGCACCTGTGGTCGGTAGGCGGTTGGAGTTTGAAGTCACTCATTAACACGTGATTAGATTGTTATTATAGCTTTTCTATACTAGTAATTGTCTTTACATCTTGTTTTGCTTTAGTGGGTGTGACCCTCTTGCAGACAACAGCCCAGAGAATAAATACTATTATCAAGTAACAATAGAAACTGGAATGCGACCTGGGTCAGGAACCAGTTCAAAGGTTGGACTTATCATTTCCGGTGACCTTTTCGACACTGGGTTTCGCCTGCTTGACGATAACAAACGTGAGGTAAAGATTCAAAAACATTAAAATACGGTACATGTGTTTAGATATAAGGAAAGCCAAAATTGATATGAAAACTTTTTAAACGATACTTTATAATCAGTCGGTGAAAGATGTATTGCCTATTTCACGAGCCGTGATAAGTTAAAACAATACATCTTTCACCTATTATTATTATCATTGCACGAATTGAAAGTTTTTATATCCCTATTACACACATTTGACGTCTGATTGAATCGGCGAGTCGGAGGGATTTTGAAATGGTAAAGACTGCAAATGCTCTGTTTTAAAGGTGTGGCTGTTAGTCAAATGCATTGAGTGACATAATAATACTAACAAATGAGACATAATAGACCTATCCTGCTCGACTACTTAAAACCAATGCTTTGATCAATTCATTCTGTCAATAGGTATTTGACAGAGGAAGTGTATGCCATTTTTTGATGGCTGTTGAAGGCAATCTCGGTCCACTCTCTTACTTGAAAATATGGCACGATAATTCTGGTGAAGGCGAAATGGCTGGCTGGTATTTGTCTAAAGTTTCAGTACTCGATATCCAAACCGGAGAACAGTAAGTTGTTTGCTCCAAAATAGGGCTCTATTTATTATCATACATTTTAAGTTTGATTATAGTTAGTCTTTTGGACCTTACGTCTACACCTTTTACTATACTCCTTGAAATATCTGCTTTGTCAATGCTGCTATATTTCCTTTTTGACCGAGTTGGAAAAGAAGCTTCTGTTTGTAATCGAAAGCATATTCTTTAATATCAGACCTGCTTCCATCTAGTCGAACACCCGGTGTATGCATGGATATCAGATATCTTGTGGATAGTTTTGTTTTAGAGGGGTTATGATAGGTCTATGCGTTTCAAACAGTAAAGTAAAGTTACAAGTCAAATGATCTTCTGTTGGCTTATGTTCTAGTGACCATGGACAATGGTGGACAAGTAATTGTGGTACCGAAGCAAGCACCACTTGCACATTTTTTGTGGTTATACTTGTTATTGATTTGCCTTCTCTAACGATATCTTTAAGACAACGTTTTGTAATATGTTTTCCAAGTTTCATACCTTATGCAATTATTTGACGTCAGGTTTTACTTCATCTGTGAGAGATGGCTAGCAGTAGAGCAAGACGACGGAGCAGTTGATCGCATTGTTCCAGTTGCCACCAAATCAGAACTGACACAGTTCTCTCAACTCTTCTATTCGTCGTCACGTGAGAAACTTTTTGATGATCATCTTTGGTTTTCACTTTTTACTCGTCCTACACGAAGGTTAGTAGGTTACTTTGTAGTATACGTATATATATATATAGTTAAATGCCTCAGAAAGTTTTCGATAAATCTTTCGTGACTCGTTAAGCTAACTTTTATACTTGCCATTGATGAGCAGTATTTTTTCACTCAACATTTATAAAACTATTGGTAAATATCTTTTTTGACATTTAAAAAGCAACTATCAAAAATCTTCTCTGTTTTCTGAAATAATATTATGTGAGTTAGTATTTAGCAGAGAAGATATCTTACACTTCCCATAATGCATTTCTTCCATCTCAATTTTCTGTACTGATTTGCCATCTAGTGCGTGCAACATGGGTCGATAGTGACAAAAAGTACCTCAATGAACAGAGCACATCCATATATTTCTTGACTATTGACACATATTTAGCCAGTATATCCTCAACATGAAACCTGTAAAGAGTAATAGGATCATTTGATGTGATGAGGTGATGCGTTATGTTGCAAAGGATTCTGGGACGGGTAAGATAATATAGCCTCGCTTTATCATGTTTATAATTTATGTCACTTTAAATCCATATTGACCAAATTCATTATACTTTTACAGCCATTTTACTCGCGTACAACGTCTGTCATGTTGTTTATCACTACTTTACTGCAGTATGATCGCTAACGCGATGTTTTACCGATCTGAAGAAAACGTCGAAAAAACAACCTCCATACGATTGGGACCTTTCATCTTTAGTGGCCAACAAGTTTTTGTAGGGTTCATAAGTGCTCTCGTAGTCGTGCCGATTAACGTTGCGATTGTGCAAATTTTTAGAAAATCTAAACCGAGCAAAAAAGACAGAACTAACGCGAGTTTACCAGAGGATGCTCAACAGAAACTTGATGAACTCGAGAACCCTGGCAAAAGAAGAAAAAATCCAAGGTGGAAAAAACTAAACTTTTCGATGAAAAACAGGAGTCTGTACCGGAAGTAAAACCAGAACCTGAACCGGAATTAGAAATAGTGCTACCCCAAGAACCAGAGATGATTACAGTGGACGAGTTTGCATTACGTAAAGCGTTTAAACCAAAAGTGCATATGGAAATGATTGACGAGGACGAGGAATACCAACACGACCAATATAAAGCCAGTACTGAAACTATCCCTATTGGGGAAAGCTCACGGACGGAATCAATGAATGACGTCGCCATGTTGAAATCTCAATCGGCCTCGACGAGTCGTGAGACTGTTTACCAAGTAGATTTAGAACCTAGTAACGAACAAGATATGCCGAAAAAGGAGAAACAGGAGAAGAAAAAGAAAGAAGAATTTATGCTTCCCCATTGGTGTGTGTATATTGGGTGGTTTCTTTTTGCCATATCGTGCTTGGTGTCAGCGTTCTTTACTATTTTGTATAGTTTGGAGTGGGGAGCTGAGAAAGCCAATGAATGGTTGACTGCTATGCTGTTGTCTTTCTTCAATTCAGTTGTTGTAATTCAACCAATGAAGGTCAGTTTTGAACAAAATGGGCTATTACAGTTGAAATCAACACTACCCCTGTGGAAGATTTGGGAAATATGTTCCATTGGGGAGTATGTTTTCAAATGTAATTGGTCAGGGTTAATCATTTTGAAACCCATACTCCCTCTGTATTATGGCTTTACTTTAATTTTCCACAACTTAATCTTCTAAATGGAAGCTACTCAATCTATTCTATTCGAAACTCATTTTCCCTCCGTGGAAGACTTAAGCGAAATCTTCCACAGGGGTAGTGTGGCTTTTAAATGAAATAGCCCAATATAGCTCCTTCTATTAAACTTAAGGGGCGTTATTCTCAAGGATGCTCAAGTTATATTAGAGGTGCTTACCCCTTGTCTACCAAAGGGGAGGGACATGTACCAAACTCCTGTCAGTTTTTTTTTTTTTTTCTAAAAATGCCAAAGTTTACTGCCAAACGGCTTGGACCAATCATTATAACGAGAAAAAAAAGGTGACTTACCAATTCGTTAATAGGGCTTCATCGAACTTTTGGGTTGTTCCCTAAGGACACCTCCCTCCTTTAAATCCATCTGCAAGATTCACATCAACACATGCAATAAGAATTTTGAACAGTAGGGCTGAATATGCGTTGTTTGGGACGCACAAGTTTCGAGGATTTTTCGGGAAAGTGGTAGAGTCTACTCGTGATTCTTCGCAGACAAATGATATTCCCCAATGTGTATTTTGTATTTCGGGTCCGGATAAATAGGGAATATAGAAGGAGGGTGACGTAATAGGAATTGATTTATCCACGTTTGAGCATGCAAATGAGAAAATAAAACCCGCATTAATATGCCCCAACTGAAACTAAAGAGGAGTAATCGAAAGCTGTTGGTTTAAATTCCAGATTTAATGTCATTTTGTTTACCCTGTTTACCCGAGACAGGTTTTGGTTATCGTCACTATTCTGTCACTCATCTTCAAGAAGCCCGCTAAGATGGATGCAGACACAGACAGCCAGCTGGGATCTCTGTCTGAAAATCAGCTCAATAGTGACGAAGAGTTTCTCCATAAGACGGGTGATAATAAAGCAGGTATGTGCGGAAGAGATGGCATCGGCTATTTCTAATTTTTAAAAGGATTTTTTCTTCAAATTTTAACTTAAAATATTTTCATTCCGAGTTCACCGATCGAGTGATGGCTAAACACATCGTGTACATGTGTTTCATTGAATCATTAAATCAGTGACGTATAAACTGTGTGCATACCGCTATTAGTCTTGCGTCTTGATCGCTATTCGTTTTACGTCTTGACGTATAAACTGTGAATATATCGCTATTTGTCTAACGTCTTGTTTGTACATCCCAGCTGCGTGACGCTCCGCCAATAATCATTAAATACGATCGGCGAGCTAATACACACATTGTAGTCACTGGAATGAAATAACAATTTTGTTCGTTTTACCTCAGTAGCTACCAGTGAAACCTATTATATTTAAATAGGAATCTATTCTTTATGCAAATCACACATTATGGCTTTAATACATCATCTCCCTTTCTTTCTTCAGCCACGGCGTTTCCATTTATGAGGAAACCACTAACTAAAGAAGAACTAGAAAGGGCCCGCAAGAGACGCTTTCAAGAGATTCGAATGTACAGTATCGTACGAGAGACCGTAATTTACACCATATATGTCATGATATTACTGATCCTGTGTTATACCAACCGGGACACATTGGCCTATTATGTGTCCAAGTCAATTCGGGATAACTTTGTGCATGGAGACGCTGGCGAAAATGTAAGAAAACAGATTTTGATTTTGAGCCAATTATTACAGTTTCTATAAATATGTCCTTTGAAATGGGTATGAAGCCTAGAATTATTGTAAAATTTAACGGGATCACAAAACAAAAAACAAAAACAACCAAAAACCAAAACAAACAATCGATGAAATAAATAATCAAACAAAACCAATAAAGATAAAACATTGACGTTATATAAGTATAGGCATTCATGAGAATATAATCAGTTATGACTTTTCAGACTGCCGAGTAGCGATTCGCCTCTCATGACTGATTGAGGGAATCGCTAGCCAGAGGGCAACATATCAATTATTTAACGGGAATTCAGCGTGATAAGTGAGCGAAAGAGGGCGTAATACAGGTTCTGTTACATTAGATATCGCTGTAGTGTATCGCCGCCTGGCGAATCGATGGTTGGCAGTCACCAAACTCATAACGAATATTCTTTCTTATTCATTTTACCAGACAACACTGAAGTTAAGCAGCTTATCGAAAAGTACGCCAGATTTATTCTGGGATTGGATGGATAAATCTATCATACCAGGACTATATGGTAATACCTACTACAATGGGGAACCTATGCACTGGAGACACTCTAGATTTCTCGCTGATTGGCAATCATACCGAGTTGGTCCTGCTAGACTACGACAGCTAAGAGTCAAGCCAGGTAGAAATGTGCTGGTCTCTGTCAATTTTAATGTCTGCCAATATTTTGTGAACCGGGCCACAGACTGCGGCTAGGCTTTAGGCACATGTTAACATTTTGTAGACCCTCTTAGTTATTTTCTGATTGACAATTATTCGGTATTCGTTCCGCTAGATTGAGACTACTTTGAGACTAGATTAAGTTACTTCCCTAGGTTAATTCCCTTTAAAAGTCCAAACACAAACATACGTTTTAGATTACCGAATTAGTCTTACTACTGAGTGAGACGGGGTTGGCTCGTTATTCCGAAAATTTTGGTTAGGGTACGGATTAGGATTCTGGTATGGGTTTATAGCTAAACCTGGGTTTTGCTCCGTGGTTTGTGTAATAACGCCCCTTTTGCTCAATTTGGAATAACGCTCCATCGGAATAACGGGTAGAACTAGCTGTATACGTTAATTAGTTATGTCAGCATGTCTTTGTCTATACACTGGTTCGCTTCAAATTTGGTAGTGACGTAGGTGCATATTTCGCTGGTCGCACTATCGAATCGTGCGCGTAATGTTAATCTCGCAGAGCGTACGTGCACGTGTACAAGGGCTATTTGTCGGCACGCTTGCAGCGAAATCGCGAAAAGAATTGACGTCACCACCGAACTTGAGGTGAACCAAAAATAGCCAAAGCAATGCACCGGAGTCGATCAATATGATCAAATGATCAAGGTCCATAAGATGCATCTATGCTGGGTTTGTCTAGCTACTGTGAAAGTGTTCCCACTTTTTCTTATTAAACTGTGCCCTGCATGGTCATGTGAGTAAGATACTTTTTAAAATTCCTTACATTTATTACGTTCCTCTATCATGGAGGCGTTACGAAACGTTTGAGTAATTTGTGACAACACGGAAGAAAAGAAAATAATTGATTCACGTTTTCATGATTTAAAGCAATTCACCCCAAAACAAAATTCCCAAATTTCTAATTTTTTCTTCACAGAAATTTGCATAGCCCCAAAGCAAACTGCCTTTTTCATACCAAACTGTTACAAGGAATACAATAGCGACAACGAAGAAGAAGGCAGCTTTTCAATCGGCTGGCAACCACCTCGTAATAAAACGTACGAAATCGGCAAAACTCCCGAGTTCATACCGGATGACGAGGCCATGCCGTGGAAGTTCCAAGATTCGCTCGATCTAAAGGGTGTTCCTTTTCCGGGCAAACGTACCCTATACGGCGGCGGTGGATTTGTTGCCGAATTTGGTGCCAGTATGGACCGAGCTTATGAAATATCGCGATTTCTGAGAGAGAACGATTGGTATGATGCGTTGACACGTGCTATATTCTTAGAATTTACTATATACAATGCAAACACCAACCTTTTTAGTGTTGTGCAGATTCTAGTTGAGTTACCAACAACAGGCGGAGGCGTCGTGTCAAACTTTGTGCATACATTCAGACTTTATCATTATGCTGGAGGTGTAGCAGCGATTGTATCCATTGTTTTTCAGGTAAGTAATGCAGTATAAAGAGAAGCTTTGTCGATATTTTGTCTAAACTAACTGGAAACTCGAAAAATCGAAACTCGTAAATTTAACTTGTCGCGTTTGTAATTAATTGTAATACTGTGTAGGCTATACATTATCGTGTCGTAAGAACATACCATTTTGAGTTCGCTAATAAAATGAGTATTTTGAAGGGGCATTATTCTAAAAAGGTTTAAAGTTAAGGTTTTTTGAAATTTGATGGTTCGAATTAAAGTTGGGGTTAGTGGTTAGTGTCAGAATAGGCAAAGTTAGGGTCTTGGTTATAGGGCGAGGGTTAGAGCATGGATTAGGTTTCATAATGATCATTTTTAGTTTTCGGATTTATTACCCTTTGGGTTAAGGAGGTATTAATATTCTGATGACCCGCGTGCAGTCGTTTTTTTACTCCCAAGATATATTCTACTAAATGTACCGTAATTAAGCATCCGACCGACCATTCTCCGACATTTGCTATCGGCTAGTCACCTGTTTTAGCTATGAGCATTAACATGCACTTATTATGTCAAACCTCTATCCTTTCATGTTCTCGATTTTTCATTTCACAGCTTTTATTCGTGGCATACATAATATACTTCACCGTTAAATTGATGATGAAGATACGCAAGGAAGGCAGGCAGGAATTATTAGCATTTTGGACCTTTATAGAGCTTGTGACGTTATGCCTGGCATTTACAGCTGTTGGGCTATTCGCAATAAGGCAGCTATTTATTTACTTTTCACTGAAAGAAGTCAGGAATAAAGATGAAGGTAATTATATAAATGCATGGCACCTTTTTGATTTCAAGGTCATCTAGAATTGTTAAGGTGAGTCTAAAAGGTTAAGGTTCATGCTTGTGTTTACAAGCCGGAGTGCCGTGTCTCTTTTGAAGCGACTTGGCAGACCCTTCTGTGATGTGCATAATGTGGATTGGGTGTGGGGTCCGCTACTCTTCCTGCACATCTAGAGTGTAATTACTTCCAGCCTCCTTTTATACTAGTTGGATCAGCTTTCCTTTTACGCGCTACTTACCTATCACGAGCTGTGGGAACTGGGAATTGATTATCAGACGCGAAATAGTTTCTTTATCTCCAATTTTTACTATAGTTTCAGAATCTAACATACGATATCACTGTAATGCATTATACGCGGACTGAGAAAATGGTCTGTCCCGACTCCTGAGCCCTGTCAACACAATCCTTTACCTAACCCTCTACGCTTAACCTAAGCCGTATCCTTAAGTTGAAGTTTATGCAGAAACAATCAATAGATATTAATCCGTACGGATTATGTTTAATCCACAGGTAAATTTGTCAACTTCGCCCATATCGCCAAGTGGGATGAGTTATTTGGTTACATAATGGGGCTCCTGGCATACCTGGCTATTCTTCGCTACATGCGACTGCTTCGTCTTAGTCCCCGAATGTTGATGTTTGGTCTTACCATGTCACGTGCATCCGCCGGGATCATCTGCTTCTCCATAATGTTCTCTGTGATGTTCTTTGCCTTCGGTCAGATGGGTAATCTGCTGTTCGGCCATTCTGTGTATATGTATTCATCTCTGATAACAACAATGGAGACACTCTTTGCAATGATGTTGGGGTCGTTTGAGTTTGAGCCATTGCGACAAACAAATGACATTCTAGGACCAGTATTTTTCCTCTCATACATATTGTCGATGTTCTTTATCCTAAGCAATATGTTCATTACTTTGATATCTGATGCTTTTGGTGACGTGAATGATACGACCGCGGAAGAGACCGGTGATGGTGATACAGAAATGGTGGACTTTATGATAGATAGGTTAAAAGGTTTCCTAAGAAGTTTTGGTGGCGGAGGCGGTGGAGGAAAGAAAATGAAGAGACAAGATCCAATTGAAGGCAAGTAAAAATGAATTGATGTTCGCTACCTTTGACACCTATTTAATACCACATATCCAGTTTGTATTGTTCGAAACTCTACCACATGTTCTCCTCTGACCGTCTGTTGCAAATTTGGATTCTTTGCTTATATAAAAAGGGAAAGGGGAAACAAATTTGAAAAAGTTCAAGGAAAATAATGTTATTCCAAAGAAATCCACAAGATGAAGGAACTTAATAATCCAATTTCATCTGCCACTGATACTTTACTTTTGATGTGGATTTTGAGAACAATTTCTCCAGAGATGTGCTGACATCTTGACACCTTTCCGGATTTGAGTAGGATATTTTTTCTAATGAAAAGACGCGGTGGATGAGAGTTTATAAGAGCAATGCTGGTGATATTTTTTCTGATCAACATTTGCATCACATAATACCGTACACTTACATGATGTACGAAGTATACGAAGCTAGATTCCGTTGTATTCAGTTTGATAAGACGGATTTATTGCCATTATTATTTCCTCTTACCAAAAGAAAAGAAAATTATTAGAATTAAAATTCTACCAGGGTTCAAACCCACAACCTATTACTAGTCTATTACTAATATAATCTCCGATCAATAATGAGCCTTGCCTTGTATTTAGGTTCTGATAGACCCATTAAAATGTAATATGAAATATAACAGCAGTAAAAGTAAAAACAAAATAGACATGCATATTTCTTACTTTATTTTCAACAGAAGATGCAGAAGAGAAGGATGTATCACCGATGGATCTCATTGAATCCCGCGTGGACAAGCTGCTTGACTTTGTCACAAGAAACTATGGCAATGTGGATTTACCTTCTAGTGGGGACAACTTGACTGATTCGTCAGCAAGTCTTAGTGGGATAGCTGTGAGGACGATTGGGAGTCCGGCAGCGCCAAAACTACGCTCAAGGACAGTTCTAGTTTGCTGACGATATGCTACTCTCATACACCAGTGGCACTTCCCTGTATACACGAACATCTCAAGAGAGAGCGAGGGACGAATTTATTATAAACAAGACAAAGAACCGATTTGATTGGGAAATGACATTTGTTCAGGAAACAATTTGACTCTTGTCTCATGTATTGCAATAGTCACGACAATCAAAATAATCAAATACAACAATATGTTGTTGCATAGTTTATATGTCTATTTTGTAGAAATCAAGAAGAGACGTTGCTTTCTTAAGGTATGTGTGAAATTGTAAGTTTGTTTTGCTTTTGTCAAGCAACCAGATGAAATGTAATTTTTAGTTTATATTTAGGCCTAAAATGCCAAAAACTGCCGCGTTTTTTGTAGATCGATAGTGCAAGTGTCCGGTAGAAATAGATAATTTCGGAAATTCCCGAGAGCCTTTGCCTTTGCCATTGATGATGCGCACATCGTTACTGAGCAGTTCACGTGTTCAACGCGTGAAGGGAAGACGATTTTGGGAATTCGGAGAAATACAATGGCCGGTATTTGCAACAACAAAAAAGTACTATTAAATTTAGTCACAAGACAAGAAATTGCATATTAAGCTGAATTTTTACTCCAATTGCTAAATACTATCACGTCACTGAGACCAAAGAAGCAATACAAAACATCTGTTGTTTTCGGTAGGAATGTAAGTGCACACACCACAATCCTGACAACTTGGGATGTGATGTGACCTCTCATCACGCAGGCACATAAGATGTTGTCACAGAGATTTGGATAAAATGCTTACTATCAATGATTGCAGTGTGCTCCAGTGATCAGTTGATCTTACATTGTGGTATTTTCAGGAAAGTAGAATATCCCAATGTACTATTATCTCTCTAAGCATTTTTTGTATATCTCAACCGAAACACTACAGCACCAGTTTTTGGAATGTGGCTTACTCTTTCTATCTTTCCAAAGTCGCGTTAATACATGGACTCTAAGTTTCTCTACCGGTATTCAGATTGATCGAAATGCCATCCCACAACACAATATCCATAATGCGTAGCAAAGGAGACAGAGTAGCTGCTTGACTTTGTCACAAGAAATTATGGCAATGTGGATTTACCTTCTAGTGAGAACAACTTGACTGATTCGTCAGCAAGTCTTAGTGGGATAGCTGTGAGGACGATTGGGAGCCCGGCAGCGCCAAAACTACGCTCAAGGACAGTTCTAGTTTGCTGACGCTATTGACGAACATCTCAAGGGAGAGCGTGGGGCGAATTTATTATAAACAAGACAAAGAACCGATTTGATTGGGAAACGTCATTTTTTCAGGAAAAAATTTGACTCTTGTCTCATGTAATGCAATAGTCACGACATCAAAATAATCAAATACAACAATATGTTGTTGTATAGTTTATATGTCTATTTTGTAGAAATCAAGAAAAGACGTTGCTTTCTTAAGGTATGTGTGAAATTGCAATTTGTATTGCTTTTGTCAAGCAACCAGACGAAATGTTTAATTTTTAGTTTATATTTTGCCCTAAACATGCCAAAACTGCGTAGATTTATAGTGCAAGTGTCCGGTAGAAATAGACAATTTCGGAAATTCCCGAAAGCCTTTGCCATTAAAGTCGGGATTTTAGGAATTCTGAGAAATACAATGGCCGGTACATGTATTTGCAAAAAGGGTACTATTAAGTTTAGTCACAAGACAAGAAATTAAATAAATATTAAACTGAATTTTCACTCCAATTATTGTTAACGACTATCACTGAGACCAAAGAAGCATTACAAAACACCTGTTGTTTTCGGTAGGAGAACACACCACAATCCTGACAACTTGGGATGTGACCTCTCATGGCACACAAGATGTTGTCACAGAGATTTGGATAAACTGCTTTAATACTATCAATGATTGCAGTGTGCCCCGCTGATCAGTTGATCATACATTATGGTATTTTCAGGAAAGTAGAATATCCCAATGTACTATTATCTCTCTAAACATTTTTTGTATATCTCAACCGAAACACTACAGCACCAGTTTTTGGAATGTGGCTTATTCTTTCTATCTTTCCAAAGCCACAATAATACATGGACTCTAAATTTCTCTACCGGTATTCAGATTGATCGAAATTTCCTCCCACATAGTCCGACGAGTAGGACTTTTTTCTAAGTTTATACCAGACCATACTCAGCTCAGACTATGATCACTATCTCACATGGCGCAAAAAAGACGAATCGCGAAAGTCCAGTGACCGTGCCGCCCGAAAAAAAAGTTCGGGAGGGGCGGTTAGTGGATTTTTGTGGTTAATCTTTCTTGAGCGATCAGTGTCAGAGCTGCGGAGTATAGTTGGTAACTAAGAAAATAAACAGGTCCTACTCGTCGGACTACTCCCACAACACAACATCCGTAATGCATAGCTAGCAAAGGAGACAGAGTAACATCAGAGCTGTATGCTTATTGCACAAGGAGAATGATTTACAGCCGAGCTGTATATATTGTTATGCATTACGTGTATTATCTTGTGGAAATGTATTTTGGTCATATTGACTTCCGGTAGAGAAACGCAGGATCCACGCATTGTTCATTGGTTTGGTTTCGGTCGTTCATCATTAGTAAAGTTTAAACATGAAGAGTGAAGTTGCAGATTCTGCTTAGTTTCTTACTAAATTTAGTATGAAATAATGTATTTATGTGCATGTTTTGAACCAACAAAGAAAATGTGACAAATCTGGTTTTAAAATGATTTCAAGCGATTTCTCTATTCAAATATAACTTTAATATAATGCTTGTTACTTAAAATATAATGCTAGCGATGGTAGTGTGAGTTTTGAGACACTGAGACAAAATGTACCATTAAGGCACAAAGACCGAAATTAATTCATATACTACTAGTAGAAATATCAGGCTATTATATACAATTATATTTTTGTAGTCAAAATGTTCTCATGTATAGATATTACTCATGATGAGAGCCAAATATTATGTATGTAATTTAAATGTATTAGCTTAACCATGTGAATTAGTACCAAAATGCGACTGTTTTCATATTAATTCATCAATACCATATCAAATCGGATACGGTATGTCGTAAAATGTAGACGGACGAATACGAAACTCGAGAGCTGATCCTGGCTGCGATATTTTTTTCTAGATATGCTGGTGCGGGTTCTGCGCCTGTTTAGAACTACATTAATGATACTAAGTTGTTATAATAAGTTGTTAGGCCTTGAGGCATAGTAATGTAAATGATATTGGATGTATAATAATATAATGAGAATTTGTAAAGCGCCGATGTCCGCATACGAAAAGACGATATGTCGCATAATTTATGGTGGTTTTAAATGCTAACTTAACATATCATGTAGAATCAAGGTCAAACAATTAAATCAAAAAAATTGCAATTATAAGTTTCGACTATTATTATGATATCTTTGAATGTATTTATAATTAGATATTAATCATAGGCCTATAAGGAAGTCCGAGCAGGTTCCATAGTATTTTTGTAGATTGGTCCTGTATGCGAAGTGGCCGAGGAGAGCATTATGGGTACTTTGTTCCAAATACAGACACGATGGTGTAGTCTTGATTAAAATCGATACAAGGTCAAACGTCTAGGTTTTATGGTGAAATGATCTGATGTTTCCCAAATTTAACATTTTAATAGTATAACATGTACCTTTCTTGTGTATTATACTTTTTGGTATAACATACTAACATACTTCTGCAATGAGGCATTGATGAATGGAAAGAAACCTGACCAGTGGTCAATTCTCAACCTCATACCAATCCCCAACAGTGGAGATTTAAGAGAAGGGAAGAACTACAGGGGAATATGTTTGTCATCCATCGTAGCAAAAACATTCAACAGGCTGCTACTCAATAGGATTCGCCCTTACCTTGACCCGGTCCTGAGATTCAATCAAAATGGTTTT
Organism: Amphiura filiformis; assembly: GCF_039555335.1. Lineage (NCBI taxonomy): Eukaryota > Metazoa > Echinodermata > Ophiuroidea > Amphilepidida > Amphiuridae > Amphiura > Amphiura filiformis. Next base: position 40,610,006 of record NC_092638.1, on the reverse strand, counting down.
CGACCTGGGAGATCTACGGTGTCACAAATACTTGCTCTAAGGAGGATAATTGAGGAAGTCAAGAACAACAATCTCAATGCAGCAGTAATATTCATCGATTTCAAGAAGGCATTTGATACCATCCACCGTGGGAAAATGCTTGACATAATGAGAGCATATGGAGTCCCAGAGAGGCTAGTGGCTGCCATAGGATGCATGTACCATCATACTATAGCTCATGTCACATCACCTGATGGTGTCACTAAGGATTTTGAGATCCAAGCAGGAGTTCTGCAGGGAGACACTCTGGCACCATTCCTCTTTATCGTAGTCCTTGATTGTGTTCTAAGGAAGGCTATGGAAGGCAATGAAGAGCGACTTGGCTTTACTCTGGAGCCCAGGAAAAGTAGGCGAATAGGCCCACGCACAATCACAGACCTGGATTTTGCAGACGATATTGCAATTCTAGCTGACAACCTCAAAGACGCGCAAGAACTGTTACATCTTGTTGAAGCTGCTGCACAGAAAGTGGGACTAGGAATGAATGCCAAGAAGACCAAGGCAATGCTGTACAAGGAAACTCCGTCTTCAATAAAAACACTGGACGGAAGCGAATTGGAGATAGTACAAGACTTCAAATATCTAGGTGCATGGACTGCCAGTAGTGAGAAGGACTTCAACATCAGAAAGGCACTTGCTTGGAAAGCATGCAACAGCATGGACAAGATCTGGAAAAGTAATCTACCAAGAGATCTAAAGATCAAGTTGTTTACCACCACTGTAGAATCGGTACTAACATATGGCGCTGAAACATGGACAATAACAACCAAAATGAGAAAAGCTATGGATGGCTGCTATACCCGTCTCTTGCGGAAGGCACTAGATATCTCATGGCAAACTCACACCACCAACAAAGAACTATATGGGAATCTGTTACCAATCTCTGAGAGGCTCAGGATTAGAAGGTTAAAGTTTGCAGGGCACTGTGCAAGAAGCGAAGAGGAAGCAGCTTCAAGTGTTCTTATGTGGCAGCCCAAACATGAAAAGCGAACAAGAGGTGCACCCAAGAAGGATTATATCAAGATGTTGGCAGATGATACAGGATTAACAGGCCCAGACATCAAGAATTGTATGCTAGACAGATCAGTTTGGAGAGCCATTATGGGAGTCCGACTACAAGAGTCGACATAAGCAAGTAAGCAAGCAAACTAATAAGAGCTTAATAATAGTGTACTTATAAATAATCACGAACATGGCAGTAATAGTACGCAGGATTGTTAAGCCATTCATATGGCATCATACATGTATATCAGAATATATATTGCAGGTAACGTCGCCCTCTTTGGCCGAATGATACAAAGGACCGTAGATGGTCGACTGTTGTGTGCTATTCGACCGTATGTGGTAATCACCACCAAATGAGCTATTCCAGCTGAAATCCACACACCCCTATGAAAGACATGACCTTCAATTTCAAATAGGGTTACTTAAATGGGTGACTCTATTTGAAATCTATACTCCCTGAGTGGGAGACTAAAGTTATATCATCCATAGGGGGTGTATGGGCTTCGACTGAAATAGCCATTGACTGTATTTCAATGTAATTTATGGCCTATGTATATTTTATACATAAATTCAATATGCCAGGACGTGTGAGGCATCTTTGTATGTAATACTACTATTATAGCGAGACCGGTATTAAAAACAGCCCTTTTGTTTCAACGACTTAAATATTTGCCTATATATATATATATATAGGTATAATAATTGACCGTTTAATATCGGTTTCCAATCTTTGGAAGTTTTGAGAAATAAACTACTTTATTTTAAAGTCAATCGGAAGTACCGCCATTTGAATCGTTGAAGTGGAAGCACAACCATTTTGAAACGAAAGTTCCAACTTCCGCTCCGCCATTTTGAATCGGTAATGCGCCATATGTGAACCGGAACCGGAAACCATCAGAGGTACACAGGGTGCTATTTGGGCTACTACTCAGCAAACACAAAACGTTTTCGACATCATTCGCAAAAGGTTATAAAAGGTTGTCAGAAAACGTTTAAATGTCGGGTTATATAAAGGGTACATTAATGGTATAAAACGTTTTCATAACATCAAATAACATTTGTTGGTAATTGACTGCACAGCAAGCACAAATGTTTTACAGGAAACATTTAAATGTCGGGTTATATAAAGGGTATAAAAACGTTTTAATAACATTCCAAAAACATTTTTGAAAACTTGGTACAAATCATTCTAAACAGAATGTTATTTTGGGGTTGAAAAAATATTTTGCAAAAAATGTTTGCCTAAAATATTTACAATAACGTTTTTAAAATGTTTTCACGACCTTTATATAACCCTACATTTAAATGTTATTAAAACGTTTTGTAAAAAACATGTTTTTGCTGTGTTTGCTGTGTGTAAATATTTTAACACAATGTTATTTAAGTGTTGACCAAATATTTGGCTAAAAATGTTTGCAAAAATAGTTTACAATGACATTTCGAAAACATTTTAAAAATATTGTTGTAGTGTGTTTTCATACAAAACGTTTTAAAACGATTTCATGACCTTTATATAACCCAACATTTTAATGTTATTAAAACGTTTTTACCTAAACCAAAACCCAAAATATAACTTATTTAAAACGTTTTAAAAACGTTTTTGTGTTTGCTGGGTAATATTCAAATTGGCGGTTCTACAGCACCGCTCGTTACATTCTGAAATATCTTACGCGTAGTTTCCGAGAAAATCGAGATTTAAATTCTTTTGCAATACATTTGTATAATGTATATTGCTTTGTTCATGTTTACGTATTTCGTATAACTAACGTTAAGAAAGGATTTCAGATATTTTCTATACAATTATATCACGTTTTCAATCTTAAATATGGCATCAAAGTCCATTAAAAAGTTGGAGGACATCTCCCATTCACCCGTGTGTGGTAAATTGACTACGTAATAAGCACACAATCAAGGGTATAGACCAACTGCCAAATCTTTTGTATGCTTCTCAGCCGGATAAAAGATTACTCACTTCAAAGTACGCCCTCTCCTTTTGTGCCCGCCATATTTCAAAAAGGCTTATTAATATTGATTTGAATATGTTATCTTCATATTTAATGGTAGATAAAATGAATTAAGGTTTAAATTCAACACTACACTATTTTTCGCTCACCTGGAACGTTTTCACTAGTCCGGCTAGCGTCTTCAGCAGATGGCGACGCTGTGAAGATATCATCACAGCATCAACGGGTTAGATATAAACATCTCAAAAAAAGTAACTAACGCCCTTAAATAATGGCCATTATTCAAAAACGGGCTATTGTATTACAAATCTGTAAAATGCGTTGGAAGCACATCATTTGATACAATAGCCTAGAACACAATAAAAACACCGGTCAATTTAATGAAGTAAGGTCCAGATTTGAAAGTTGCACTTACAATACAAAAGCACTCGGACATCATGACACAGATATCCTTCCATTATACAGTAAGCAAAAGAATTAAGGTATCAGTTGTGTTCACCCCTGTATATTCTAAATAAAGGCAAATGTGTCAAAATTAAAACAAGCAGCCGATGCCTGTACTTTTTAGCTCTGATTTAAGACCTTATTTGTTGAAAATGGTTGAGAATTAAAGAAACGGTAGTCCAAAACCTGATGAAGATACGAAATAAAAAGTTGCACTTTTGTGTTCTAATCAATGAAAGCACGATGCTAGTTTTTCGTGCTAATCAATGAAAGCACAGCGCTAGTATCTTGTTCGCGTACGCTTTGTGTACAAATCAATAGGGCATGCAATGTGGCAAACTGCAACTTTTATATTTGCATCTTCCTTGGGTTTTTGGATCGTCGTGTCTTTATTTCTTGGACAATGTCAACGAATGAGGTCTTAAATTCGAGCTGAAAGATGCAGCTATTGGCTGTTTGTTCCAATTATGACATGTTTGCCTTTGTATAGGATATACAGGGGGTGAACGTAACTGGTACCTTAATTTTTTGGCTTACTGTAGTACACTGAATACAAATCAATAGATTTTACTGCAACTTTCAAATCTTGGGTTACATTAATTTAAATGTACGCTGCGGCGGCGTCAATATTTAGACAATTGCTACAAATGAGGTGTCAAAACGCGCAGAAATAAATTCTGTTTCCAACGCATTTTACAGATTTGTAATATAATCGCCCGTTTTTGAATAATGGCCATTACTTAAGGGGGTTAGTTACTTTTTTTTGAGATGTTTACGACAGTATGTGATATTCAGTTGTGAGTGATGGGAAAATCCCGATTTTGTGAATATGACGCAGATCTGTCGCCATATCGTTTCATATCAGTGATTGCTTTTTCCTGTCAATAATGACACCTCACTTGTGACGATAACTTATTCCACGGCTGAGTAACTTTCTCTGAAAGATATAAAATGTTGTTTGCATTATATCATTTTGAATGAAAAGTGCCAGGATAGGATTAACAGTTCAACAGGTGGATTCAAGTGGATCAACGCATTGTGGTCATTTGCAAGAAAGTTCAAATCAACCATGGCTCGATTATAAGATCTGGATAAGGCTCGAGATATTGGTCAGCTTGAGGCTGGCATACCTCAATCAGAATCAAGTTGCGGCAACTTTAGGAGTTTCACAGACGCAGAAGTGGCCGCCCAAGAAAAAACAACGGCTGCAGAAGACCGGTACATCAGGGTGGCAGCACTTCGAAACCGTTTTAAAGAAACAGTGTGATATTCCTTATTCATGTTTACTGATGCAAATGGCGCAGACAATGGCAGATTTGGCAATTTTTGTATGAGATCTCCTAGACTGACCCACAGCCTCGGTTCGGTTCCATCTCTGGATAATGCATAATGCCCTTATTGCCCTAGGAAAAAATGACAAAGTCCTGTAACCCCACCCCCCTAGTTTTCTCAATGCCAAACCGCATTCCTCTTCATCCACAAATCGACGCCACTGATTACACACAGTCGAACCATGCAGCAATATAGAAACATACTCGTATTATTAGTGAACGCAAAAGTCCAGTGAGCGCTGATGTATTGGGTTGATTTTTAATGTTATATAGTCTACAGTACCAGTCGTTATCCATGGACCCGAGGGAGGGTCTAGAGATCTCCTTGACTTTCAAAGAGAGTTACTCAACCATAGAATAAGTTACGCATACTGCAGTTACTGTCCGTTTTCCTATACACAATACACAGTGCTCTTTCCCATTGACGCGTGACCTTTACAAATAGCCCTACGTTAAAAGTATGGGGATATGACTAGTTAACGTCGCTGTGTGAAAAATAACCGGCCAATATTAAAAGTACTCTTCTAAAGTTCTAGAAAATATAGTTTTTTAACATGTCCTAAATTTTTAGCTAATTTAGATGTTTGGAAATATTCGTACTTTGGTGTTTTAGTTAATGTTATAGGTAATAGTACATTGCCTAGTTAACGTCGCTGTGTGAAAAATAACCGGCCAATATTAAAAGTACTCTTCTAAAATTCTAGACAATATAGTTTTGTAACATGTCCTAAATTTTTAGCTAATTTAGGTGTTTGGAGAGGGTCGTACTTTTGTGTTTTAGGAAGGACATGTAAACGACAGATAACACCAAAAATATGAAGAAATTATTTCCAAACCGTGTTAAGTCAAAAATCATTATGTTGCTCATTTTCAAGAATGCTGGTTTACAAAAAGCACGCCATTGTCTGATTTCGTGAACAAAGCCACACATAACATTGTTTCCTTTCGTTTCCTTTATAATCGGTTACCCAACTGAAGCTATGAATACCAGCTTTATTGCGATATCGCACATGAAAACAGTCACTTGTGCACAACCAGAGAAGATCCGATTTAATCAGTTGAGCTGTTTCAATGAGTGTTATCTTGGTTTAATAGCTTTTAATGGGGTTAAGTCCTGCAAAGGTCGAGATGAATTCTACTGTAGACATGACTGCATCATGGGTCACAAATTTGATCAAACGATATAGAGGGTTATAAACTGGTCGCTGACATATTTGGGAAAATGACAGTCCCTAAAAGTGCTTGTGACGAGAAAAAGCACACAATAGGGTGTTTTTGAATTTTGTTGACCTAATTTGTTTGATGTGATGTAATGTTTAATGTGATTAATGTGATTAATGTTTCTAACAAAACATTCGTAAATATAATTTCCAATTCTAGGACCACCAACAGCTGTCACATTAATATACACATATATTTTAGCTATTTTAAACTTAGATGTTCTTTTCTTTTCAATTTTTCATCTTTTTCTGCCTTTAGTGGTAATTTTTTATGTAATGAATTTATGTGCAATTGACATTCCATAATGAACTAGTTTCTAGTTGAAGTTTACAGCATAGCGATATTTCAAATCACTATTCACCTCAATTTATGGGCTGTGGGGTTAATGACCAGTATTGATAATATTAATTTAGTGATAAATGGGTTCATAGTGCATTTGGTGACCTGAAATACTGACATGTAGACTGTATAATATAGTATAGCAGCAAACTTGCAGAATATTGCAACCATTACTGTGAATCACATTTGGATTGTAGCCCTACTCATAATACTGAAGTCAGTTTTCTTATGAAAGGTTAGTATTATTGAATGCGCGCACAGTCACAGATTTTAGGAAATAACAAATGAAAGCCACACCAGCATGTTCATTCAACAGAGCAGCATGATTTGTGAACTTATATAATTTATTACCACTACTTAAAACAGGTAGGTATGTTGGTCTGTGTTCGTGTTCATGCTATTTTGTGTGAACACCTATGTTGTTGTTGTTTCCTCATTATAAGTGTTCTTGGGATCATCAAACGACGAACCCATTCACCCATATTTCAACAACTCTTCCTATACTTTTGTACAGGAGCCAACCGTTGTTAATCCGTGATGAACACACACACTTTTGCAGTAAGCGTATAGCGTATACGCGAACGCAAGGTTACGCGTACGCGTTACGCATGAGCGCGTAAAAAAAAGTCATGCTTGGAACGTATGCGTAAACATAAACTCACTTATGTTGGCGGAAGCAGCTAAATATTACCGCTTTATTCTTTAGTTTTATTGCTGATATCAACAGAGAAATACCGCGATCTTCTTGTAAGGTTGAATGGCAATGACAAACAGACATTCCAAATGAAAGAATTATGTAAATTAGACATCTTTAGCTTGTTTCGTTGTTGAAAGGGATTCAATCATGTTTCACCGTTGTTCATCACCGATTAACAACTCGCGTCCGGCGCGTCTGCGTGGTTTACTTCGCTCGGGCAGCTAAAGCTGCCCTCGCGAAGTAAACCACGTAGACGACGCGAACGCATCGTTGTTAATCGGTGATGAACAACGGTGAAACATGATTGAATCCCTAAATCTACACGGAGCACGTACCATATCTACACGGTGGACACCGTTGTCTACACGGTGGACTGGACACCGTTGCTGGATAAATATCCTGCATTACAGGATACGTATGTACACGGTGTACTACGTGTCCAGAGCACCTTACATATCTGGATGGATATGGTACTCTAGAAAAGTGATAGCGCCCTCTGAGTTTTTATAAGTTGCATTTCAAGGTCGTTACATTAAGGTTAGTCAAGGTTTTAACATTAAGGTTATTTTTTTAAACATTTTTTAGACAGTCCGTTACTCTTGCCTTCTTGCCCTGCCTGGGCGCTTATATTGGGGTCCCAGCCTTGATGTTTTTTGTTGATACTGGAAAACATCAAGGCCGCAGAGCCGGCAGGCCGGGCTAAGGCCGGCGACTCCATACGACGACTAAACAATCCAAGTGGGACCCAATATAAGGGCCCCGCAGGGCAAGAAAGCAAGATTAACTTTAAGGGTGAAGGGCTTTCTCTACTGGGCGACGGGCTGACGATAAAGTCACCCGTACTTATATTTATAGACAACCCGTCACCATTTCATAGTTTTTACTTTTTACCCCATAATGTCCCTCATTCTTCAGACCCTGCCCTCTATAGGGGGCTAATTCACTGAAAGTATTAGTCATGACAATGTATTTTCAATTTCGCGTACGATAAAGAACAAAAAACCACTCACAAATCAAAATCATAACGATGATCGCCTGTTATGTTGCGAAACACAGGTAACGGGGCTTACAAACAGAAACTTCGTTTTGAAAAACACATTGCCAAATCATATCATCAGGCGGTCACCCGACATTTCTGCACAAAATTAATAGTCCGCGTAGAGTTACTCTTTTCATTGTTCTTAGTGTTTTGAAATGGCGGGGAATATTAAAAGCCATAACAATTCCTGAGGAGGAAGCCCTCAATACTTTTTAAAATTACACGTTTCTAAAGTACTTTAATTATCATACATACCCTTTATGACTTTATGAGGCCAGTTGGGTGGCCAGCAGTGTAGTAACAGAAGGGCAAGGGCCCAATCAAAGTGAAAATTTGACATTCTCATTGAAGATTGCCCTGCAAAAGTTTCTTTTATATTTGGCCTAAGGCCAAGATATATTTTTTACCTTTGTTATTTATGTTTAATTGAGTTATTTGGCTCCTGTAAATTTGATCTAGGCACCTCGAGCCAAGATAGACACGTAATAAAGCTACTGTTACACCCTGGGGACTCAAGTGTCCCACTGCGCGGATGACTGGATATACTCGTACAGCTAGTATTTAGCAGAACAATGTCAAAGGAAGTCTCCGGTAATCACAATATTATGCCTTATATGTGAGAACAATAATGATCAAGTACAAATCACATGGTTTTATTTAAAACAAACTCATATTGACCATAAAAACGAATAAAATGCTAGTCTTTCAACACGCGATATTCAAAATTCCCGGGCGCCGAAATTGTCTAGTGCAATGACGTCTCAGTATACAATGAAGCCTGATGACAATTGAGCACAAATTTTGAATGTATCGTGTGTTGAGAAACGGCTGTTTTTATTCGTTTTTCATGGTCAATATAAGTTTTAAACCCATGTGATTCGTGTATAAGAATTATTTTTCTATCATGCACAATGTGGTGATTGCCGCAAACTTCCTTCAATGATCTGTTTCATTCATTTTATGGTTGTAGGGACCCGAAGGCGGACCCGAAGGCTAAGATAGAAGGGGCTCTATCATCAACTGCTGACTTACTATTAGCTTAAATCCGCTACTGCACCCCACTGACACTATGCTCTCAATCATTTGTGAATATATCAAGCATTTCGGAGCGAATTGGCGCAGCGGTAGTTCCCTCGCCTTGCACCACTGAGGTCCCGGGTTCAAGCCCCGGCGCGGCCCAAGGACACATGTGCATTTGGTTTATCCCGATTCCATGTTCGCTCTCGCAGGTTTTCTCCGGGACCTCCGGTTTCCTCCTGTATCGCAAAAATCGGTGATTAGTTGTTTGATTATGAAAAACTTCCTTCACCCAATGGAATTTGGGGAGCTGCACAGATATTTGGTGGATGTTACAATCTAAATGCGGATAGGTGTGCGCCGTTTGGCAGCAACTGGCCTAGTTGATGCAGCGAAATTACAGCGCTTTGAGTCCTCTAAGATCTGGAGAAAGGCGCTTTATAAATCCAAATTTAATTTTAATTTTATTTATTTGTATTGTATAACGATTATATTATAATTCTCGTTTCAGAGTAAACATGGCGACGGCAGATTCGAACGATATTGTCAACTCCAAATCCTCTCGAAAAAACATGACATATCTGCAACCTGCTCCCCCAGGTGCACCGCCCAACCTTCAAAGGGCAGCTTCTCGATATATTACAGTGGAGCCCGTGCTTCTGTTAACAGCAGTAGGTTTTGGAGTGGCGATATCGGTGTTACCACAGTTTCTGCGCTACACGGTAGCCATAGAACTAAATGTGACATTACCTGAGGAAGATGGAGGGATAAACGGCACGTGTGTGGGACGAAATCGAAGCAATCCATATTACGTGCGTCTTCAAGAAGTCCAAGCGGAGGTCGCTTACTGGCAGATGGTGATCTCTATGTGTGGTCTTCTTCCCGCCATAATAGTCACACCGCCATTGGGTGCTTGGAGCGACATAGTAGGACGAAAAGTAATAATAGGTTTAATTTTATCCGGTTATCTTGTTTTCATCACGAGCTTTCTTGTGTATCATCTCACGCTGGGTCCTCGCTGTGGCTAAATTTATAGAAGGTAAATAATAATGTCAAAATCTCTGCTTAATCAGCAGAATTGTCTTTGAGCTTCAAAACGATATTTCATAATGGTAGAACATTTGACAAATATCAAGGCAACCGGTATAATAAACTATCCTTTACTTTAGTATTATACTTGACTAATTCCTCTTCATTATTTCTTTTAGTTGTTTTATTATTGGTTTCAGGGTATATGGAATTACAGAAGCTGTGTTTAATTATAGCATCTTTCTGTTCCTTTCCTAACTTTGCTAATTTCATACCCGGAGCTAAAGCTGTATATATCCTAATTTTAATTTAATTTGATAGGTTTAACTGGAAGCAATATGCTCATGGTAGCTCAGTGTACTGCCTACATATCTGATGTTACTAATAAGGATAACCGATTGCTGCGCATCGCACTCACTTTCACAGCACCATCAATAGGGATCGGATTGACTCAGGTGGCTATTGGCTATCTTATAAGGGACTACGGATTTGGCCCTGCACTATGGATGACATGTATTGCCTATTGCATTGCATTCCTGTATACTATTGTCCCGCCATTCTTAATCGAAACTATTGACAGAAACGAAAAGAGCGCGAAACAAAAAATTGAAAAATCGGAATCCAGTTTTATATCTGGATTTAAACGTCAGATACTTTTGTTCAAAAACAATACGTACCTTCGAAGATGGCGTTTGGCATTTCTCTATATGATAGAGTTTATGAATCAGGTGCTGAATACTGCACTTCTCGGGATTGTCCTCGTGTATGGATTAGGACCGCCGTTTTGTTGGTCGTCAGTGCTGGTTGCTGGCTATTCGACACTGGTTATTTTTACCGGTGCTCTAGGTAAGCGGAATGTCGGGGAGATTATTTATCTTGAAGTTTTTGATACATAATGGATAATCTACATGCCAGTTATATTATAATTTCAAAATAATGTGACTATTTATTAAATAATTTGAATTATTATTTTGTAGCAGTTTTTAAACATACGATCCTCTGCGAAAAAAAAATAAACCAAGGTAGTTCCTGTCACGATAAAACCCGTAAAAGTTTCAACGACAAAAAACGATTGCCCTGAATGTCCAGAAGATACTTTTGTTATTCAACAGCGAAAATCGTACTAAAGCAGCTAGCTGTCCCTCGTTTAAAAATGTTAAATAGAAGCTGAAAACGCAATGAAAAATATCAAAATGTTTAAAGATATCTTTAAGTTCTTCCGTATGTGTTTTACAGCTGGTGCAGTAGGTGCGAAGAGTTTTTCTCTGTGTCTTCCTGACCTCTGGAATCTGCAGGTCAGCATGGTATTCGCTATTCTCTTTGGATATCTTCATGCGTATGTCAACTCGACGCTAGGATTGTACATGGGTAAGTTGGTATTCATCAGATTAGTGTGGTATTTTCTGTTATCAATGCATATCAATACCATATAACGTACGCTCGACATGATTGATTAGAAAGTTGCCAGTTTTCTGTATTTTTATGTAATGCTTTTAACCCTATGGACACTAGTACTGCCTTTCTTACAGTGCCACTGATTGGTTAATTACATGATATAATCATCTCGGTAACCAATCAAAAAAGAGCCTTCAGATGTCTTGGTACTTTTAAGCTATTCTTATCATATCTCTGATTGGCTAAATACATGCTATAGTCCTCTTTGTAACCAATCAAAGTTGCTCTTAGAGGCCGAAAATACGGCCGGTAGTTGCCATAGGGTTCAAAACATTATCCACCAAGGCAATTAAAAGTTTTCTTCTGATTGAAAAAAGGAAAACAGTAATCTGGTAATTGGCGCGACTTTAACGTCACAGCGGCGCACGTCGCTCGACGGTGTCTGAGGTGTATGCCACTGAGAAGTTGGCTTTTGTTTTCAAACTGAAGCCCCAATTAAAGCCATTTGGAGCACCATTTTTTTTTACAAAATGTGGTTTAATTTTATTAGACCATTTATAAGCAAATCAGTGAGAAAAGCCAATCTGGCCAATCTTATACAGAGCAAAAGAAGCTGAGCGACAAAAGTTATTAACAAAAGAATACATTCTCAGATCATTCTGAATAATAACCTTGTGAGCATAATTTAATATTAACATATTATGCTATAATAAGGCTATGTTTTTAACACTTCAGTTCTGTCAGATAATTATTTCAAACATACATAGGCAATAACGCATTAATAATACTAGGGCGATTGCACGAAAGGTCATTAGTTCAAATCGTCCTCCAAAAGACATACAGTACAAAAGAACCAATACCAATTTAACAGGTGAATGATATTGTACTCCATGGATTTGCATGTCCTCTGGAGGAAGATTTTAACTAATGATCTTCCGTGCAACCAACCGCCTTAAAGTTTAACTATAATAAATTAAGTTTAAATAAAACGATGAAACGTAGATCCTGGGTTTCTCTACCGGAAGTCAGTTTGACCAATATTACACATTTATATCAATATGCGTTTTGCGTAACAAAGAATACGAGCTGTATGCTCATTGTGCAACAAATGATATGGATTGATCCCGAGCTGTATTGTTAATATGCAACAGGCGCATTACCTTATGGGAAGGAATTTCGGTCAATCTGACTTTCTCGGGTAGAGAATCCCAAGATCGATCCAAGCATGGCGATCCAAGTTATTTTTTGCTCTGTTCACCACAGCGGCGCTTGCGGGAAGTTTACGTGCCATTAGCGGGCCTCTGATCCCTGCGATGTTGGCTAAACTAGTATCAGATCATGAACATGGTAAGTTTTGTTTAATGCAAATTGCATTTTCTAATATATATAATGATAAACTCTTAGTGGATGCAATATTTAATCTGTGCTTTCCAGATTCATATACAGCCTGTCTCAAACAAATTGTGTAAGTGAAAAGCGCCCTCTTTGACAAATAGAAAATACCGTTGTGACATGATGCTTACATCAACGTCAAGGGCGTCGTCTTAGCTCTTAAATGTCGTTCGTTCTGTTCAATTTGCTTGTTTTAATCTCGAGATATGTTTAGTTAAGGGGGTACTACACCCCTGTGGTAAATTTGTGACTATTTTTGCATTTTTCTCAAAAAATGATAACACACTAGTAACAAAAATTATGTATATTATTGGGGCAAGGAATCCAATTACTACACTGAAATTTCAGTGACTCAAGACAAGCGGTTCAGTATATATGATAGGAAATGAGGTACATTCTAACGGTACCTTATTTCTTACCATAAATAACAAACCGCTTGTCTTGGGTCACTGAAATTCCAGTGTAGTAATTAATTCCTTGCCCCTATAATATACATAACTTTGTTACCACTGTGTTATTAGTTTTTGAGAAAAATGCAAAATAGACACAAATTTATCGAGGGGTGTAGTACCCCTTAACAACGAAAGGTAGCAATATTATTATATGCCTAACCCATTTGCTCGAGGTAGGCTATGTGCATGTTTCGGGTATTCAATCTATCCATGTCTATTTGAACAGTACATTTAAATGCAATATTTTGTTCATTTATTTGAATAAAATTCCTTAATACATGGAACTATAATAATGTTGCCCTCCACAGATGAAAGTTGATGCCGACTGTAAAGATTATTTGTGAGCTGATCAGGTATGCGGATGTGGTTATGTATTTAATTCCAAATTTCATGCTACTACAACTGGATGACTGTGAACATTCATCATAAATCATCATGTTAATACTATTAATGCGTAATGATACGTTAACTTTATTTTTCTCTTCAGGCGTGGTCTTTGCGTTTAAAGCAAGCATAGAGAGCATTGGCTCTCTGTTATCACCTTTGCTTCTGAACTCCATTTATAGGAAAACTGTGCAAACACAACCCAACTTTGTCTTCATAATGATGGGAACTCTCAGCTTTATTCCGTTGATACTCACGGCGTAAGTTCAAACAGATCCGTCATAAAGTGTAAAGTGTTTACAAATGATATACATACACCGTTAACACACACCGTCTTTTCAATACACCTCACTTCTCATAAGCACATGTCTATATGTTCGCATTCTTTTTTGTCATTTATTATGTTGATGGCTGTCAACTTTTCGGAATTGCCTGGCGTGATATATTCCGGGGATATATTGTCGAATCGAGACGGAAATATTGCCCGATGGCTAAAATTGTTGACCCCTGATGTTTGTTTCCAGGACACTCGAGAAATGGAAAAGTGTGGATGGGGAAGTGGGAAGACCAGAAACATTTCTGGAACTATATTTCAACAATGCGTGAGATTTTACTACCTTGGCGCGATAGCTTAAATGCGTGAAAATGCGTGTGACTTACGTCGAATGCTTGATCACGTTTCTGTAAATTAGGCAAATACGTGTTGCAGCCATTTACAATGGTTTATTCATTGTCAAAACCAAAATATTCATAAATAGTATAATAGAATAATAAAGCGGACAACTAGCTCAAGAAGTCTGAAGTCAAGAAGTTTGTTTTAAAGAGCTACTGTTATTTGAAAGTGTGGATGTTTTTCGTGTAATTAAAGATAAAACGGCAAAAGTTGTCTGATGTGGTCTGATTAAAACCCTCCAGCGCTTTTAAGGGGGTACTACACCCATTGGATTTTTTTTTCGCATTTTTTTGCATTTTGTGAAGAAATGAGAAAAAAAATTGGACAAAGTAGTATGCAAAATGAAGGGACAAATCTTCTCGTTCTATTGGTGGTATCGGTATCAATGTAGCTTACATGCTTTTACATGTAGAAGCCAAAAGGTGGTACATCACCAATGTTTTAAATTCACTTCATTTTGGAAAGCTTACTATCAACGGATTTCGTTAACATTTTGGATACATGTTGCAAACGCATTAGAGAAATAATGTTGATATGTAAAATGGGAATAAATGGTTCTTGATGACTTCATGAACTTGGTGATTTTCCGTGCTCCACACCTATCAACAAACGAACTGGTTAAAATGCTTCTATTTTCAATGTTAAGCTATATTTTGTAATTTTAACTAGCGACATTATTTCACTGAAACCTAATTAAGGTAAAAAGTTTCCACAACCAAACTACAGTTATGTTGAAAAAATTGCATTTCTCTTCACCTATACCATCCCAGCTAACACACTACGTTTTCACGACATTCGCGGATGTTGGACTTAGGTTGTCATTTACGTTGTTAATACGTAAATCTGTGAACTCGTATTCGTGTAGTGACAACGTTATTTTCGACGTTGATTTTTGGACGTTGATATAACATCATTATGACGTTGTAATGACGTTGTTTCGACGTTGATGCAATGTTTGACCAAACCTGGTGACAACGTTTGAATAATACGTTCAGAAAACGTTACACAAATACGTATCTGAAAAATAGTTTAGATATTGACACCACGGAATGTAAATTCTTCCATTCCAAGGAGTTTGTTGTCCAGCAAAAATGTTCTTATCGTGTCATTTGACGATCGCCTTTAGGCGTGAAACTCAAAGTAACGACTTCTATTCCTGAAGTTCTAAACTTTAAATTTTTATACGCTCTCCCTTTGTGTGATTGAGCATCATTGTTGCCGGATGTTAATATAATGTCTTTTAAGACAGTAAAATCACGTTGTCTCGACGTATAAAGCACGTGGTTAAAACGTGGTTTAAAAGTCATGAACTGACCCAGATACAACGTCATCTACGGACGTCGTTAGTACGCACATTTATGACGTTGTTTCGACGTATAAAGTACGTTATTACAACGCCGTGTAAATGTCATGGTCTGACCCCCGATACAACGTAATCTACGGACGTCGTAATTACGTTAATTTGTGAACTCGTATTCGTCTTGTGATTTTCGGACGTTGATATAACGTCATAGTGACGTTGTTTCGACTTTCACAACTTGACGTCGAAACAACGTCATAATGACGTTACATTAACGTTCGGGAATAACGTTTTCACGATTTACGTACTTACAACGTCCATATATTACGTTTGTACGACTTTATATAACTTTTAGACAACGTTGTAACAACGTAAAATTGTTAGCTGGGATCAGATTAGGTAGTTTTTCGTAAGCTTCATTTTTGTGATTTTGGTACCAATTTTACCTTTGTCTAGTTGAAATGGATTGGACAAACCAAATGTACTCACCATTTACATCCATTCCCAAGAAATGTTATTCTGTCCATCATAGCATTATATAGTCAATAAAAAGACAAACTAGACCAAATATCAAAATTGATGCCTCATTGCAGCTATGTTGATATTGTCACAAACCCCTCACGGAAATATCCTGCGCCTCCTCGAGCCACTTCCGGTCCTGCCGGGACTCAAACCCACGACCCTGGGTTTAAGAGGCGAGCGCGCTAGCGTATAGACCAAAAGAGGACTTCCCCGTCAGGTCTATAACACTAACGCACTTATACCTCCGTGACATGCTCCCCCTCCTCGTAAGGCGCCTTACTTCCTTTGTTTAAACTGGTCGTCCTTGATACAAGGCCAGACTGGTCGTCCTTGATACAAGGCATACTCGGCCAGCCATTTTGTGAACGCCTAACCCTTTCCGATGGGTGGATCCCCCTGGTGTTAAGAAACACCAGGGACCACCGCTGCCACCATTTATGTCACAAACCCCTCACGGAAATATCCTGCGCCTCCTCGAGCCACTTCCGGTCCTGCCGGGACTCGAACCCACGACCCTGGGTTTAAGAGGCGAGCGCGCTAGCGTATAGACCAAAAGAGGACTTCCCCGTCAGGTCTATAACACTAACGCACTTATACCTCCGTGACATGCTCCCCCTCCTCGTAAGGACTCGAACCCACGACCCTGGGTTTAAGAGGCGAGCGCGCTAGCGTATAGACCAAAAGAGGACTTCCCCGTCAGGTCTATAACACTAACGCACTTATACCTCCGTGACAATATATCACGTGTGTATACAAAATGGGGTAAAATTTGAACTCAACCAGGTGTCATATAACCTGACCTATGATGACCTATAACCTTATAGAAATCTCTTTCCAAACAACACATGATAGAGACATTATAGTATTAAATTTGCTATACCATTCATTGAGGAAGAGATATAGTTGATCACAAGTCTGAAGATGGTATAACAAAGGATATAATTTATTCTATTCAAGTACTGGCTTGAATAGAATAAATGATGTTTTGTTATGAGTGAGGGACACATACTGAGTTACTTTAATCCCATAGTAACACGTAAACAAAAAATATATAGGGCAAAAATGATATACTAAAATGGTTTAAAATCACTTTGTAGGTAGAGATATTTTATAAGTTTAGGACATGAGATGATGAACAAATTTATGTAGTTCATAAATTTGCAAGAAAAAAAAGAAGAGGGGTACTGACCAGTAGATACAAGTTGTAGTCCTACTGTATATGGCATATTGGATGGCCTAGGGGAAAGTTAACCCATATTTGCAAGACTATCTATCCTTGCCTTCAAGGTGAAACAAACCTACTCATTTTACCCTCTGGCCATGGGCTGGCCTGGTATCAGATCTTACCCAGGGAAAGATGACATTCCAATGTATGCCTTTAAGGGTCGCATTGAAGCAGGAGCTCACTAGATGAATAAGTGAACGAGTTAATCAAATATGGTATTTGTATTCATAATATACTTCATGTCATAACTGACATTTGTTTTGATTGTTTTTATAGTATTCTCCAAGTCATAACTCGATACGCTAAAAAGATGGAGCGAAAGGACAATAAAGCTGCAGAAAAAGAAGGTATAGAGAATAAAGGGATGGTTGCTATGGGCACAATGACGGAGTAATAAGGAGAAATTGGGACTTTGAAGCAACACGTCAGACTGACAATGTTCGTAACACACAAAGGGAAATCTGTCTAGATTGGACTGGAGTGGCATAGAAAAAACATGTTGCAAATATTATAAGAGTGCTAATTATTTCATTGTCATGGTTTATGTCCATATCTATCTTTACATTTTAAAAAGATATTACATTTAGTGTATAAAAAATTATAACAATGGTATTTTTAAGGGTGTGTGACAATTTTCTCGAGAAAGCTGTTGGACTAGCTGGAGGAGTACCTCTCGGTGGTGGGGGGGGCTCCATATATTGACATACGTCATGTGCCCATGAAAAAAACCCGTTATTTTTGGCAAATGCTACACCCAATGACCCCGTTTTTTTCAGTAACCTACACTGAATGACCCCCTTTTTTGAACAATTAGTCCTCAAAATAGAAATTTCAGCGCGCATTTTGAAAAAAAGAAAGGAGTTTTGTCTATTTTGTTCCGTAAAATTGGGTAAAAAGCTATTTTTGATTGTTAATGATGTAAAAATTTGGGCCCTCCCACATACAAAATCACCACATTTTTGACATTGCCAACATCGAATGACCCCCTTTTTTTTTAAAATGTCTACACTGATAGACCCCTAGCTTCGAACGCTGGTGGGCACAGGTACGTCACTTTCACATTCGAGTGCCCCCACCCTCGGGGAGTACATGTTAAACTAGTCCCTGAAAGAACAATATTGCTGCATGAAATATGACGTAGTATTTAGCGCCATATCATCACATTATTGTTCGATCGTCGTTATACCTCAAGTTTACAATGTTTTTCAGTGAAATATGTAACTAACCATGAATAAAACACAGTAGTAATTTGTGATTATTTTTGTATTTTATTCAATCACCATGTAGAAAAAGTTTGAACAGTATCAATTGCATAATTAGTTGCATTATTTAAAGCATTTGTTTATTTAGGAAGAGGAAAATGCGGATATTCACAATCAGAACCGTGATATTCTTTTAGAAAGGGGTACTACACCCTCGATAATTTGTGTCTATTTTTGCATTTTTCTCAAAAACTAATAACACAGTGGTAACAATAGTTATGTATATTATAGGGGCAAGGAATCCAATTACTACACTGGAATTTCAGTGACCCAAGACAAGTGGTTTGTTATTTATGATAAGAAATAAGGTACCGCTAGCATGTACCTCGTTTCCTATCATATATACTGAACCACTTGTCTTGAGTCACTGAAATTTCAGTGTAGTAATTGGATTCCTTGCCCCAATAATATACATAATTGTTTATTACCAGTATGTTATTATGTTTTGAGAAAAATGCAAAAATAGTCACAAATTTACCACAGGGGTGTAGTACCCCCTTAATTGGTTCTTTCACTCCTGTAAACCCAGTTAGTGTCAAATACTCTACAACCTCAGATTCGTAAAGTTCTTCAAATCTTGGTACATCACGTGCAAGAACAAACAGACTTAGTCCAGCATTGTCACTGATAATGGAGTACTCGTACATGTTATCCTTCATCGGGCCAAGTTTCAAGATCCAATCTGAAATTAATCATTCGTGAGCGACAGTTTTAAGTTAAACTTGCAGTACTTTGGCGTATGCGTTCGCAAAGCTAGTTCAGATCGTAGATGTATTCTACGACAAATTGACGTTATATTAGAATTACGATCACCATGGAATTTTACAGCATCCGTGGAATTGACTATATGGGTGCGAAGTTCTCAAAACTGGTAATTTCAAAGTCGCTATTCAGAAAGATACTACCCATTAATGACATTCCAATAATACTAAAATCACTGTCATGTTAAATTAAGGGATCGGATAGCAACGTTTGCACAGTATTTGTGTGGGACATGAGAGCATATCAGACATATCGAATTGCATTCTGAATACAAGGAATGTCCAACTTATATCAAGTAACTTTGATTTTTTGAAATTGGCGATATAAAACACATCTGATGACAAATTACTAAAAATTATTATTTTTTATTTTTCACCTTGAACAGTCCTCGTAGTGAGATTTATAAATCTACGTTCTAAAAGTGTATGTAGCTGGGAGGAAAAGTCGACGATCATTTGAAAAGTTCGCATTGAAGATGCACATTTCCCCAAAAGAGCTATTTTCCCCTCAGCTTTATTTAGAACATACTTACATATTGGAACATCATCCAGTGCAACAGTAAGTTTGCCAGGTTGTTTCACATCAGCAATGTATGCATAGCATCCTATTTGGTCCTCTAATCCATCGCGTGTCTTGTATGTGTTTAATAGAGTGACGAATGTATCATTGATCGGCCCATCTGAAAACGCAGATTAGACATCGTGATTATCATTGTATATATATCTTCAGATTACTAATATAAACTCTATAATCATGGTAAAATAGTAACGAGACAGTTTCTAGTTAATCTCAGTTTTGTCAGTATGCGGGAATCACGATTCATAATGCAATCAGGGGGGGATTTACCCCCCCCGGGATCTACGCCTATGCATCTAGGTCACATCTTTAAGACTTTTGGTGGGATGTCGTGTTCTCCACTACTCTTTCCTTCTGCCATTCTTCATGGCAAAAAGGATCAACCTCAATCGTGAGATCACCTGTGATGGGCTCTATTATAATCACCTTCTCCCTCTATATCTGGGGAACTTCCTAGTAGGTCTTTGAAATGATGATACCACTAAACCCTTTCTATCTGAGTGTCTCCTTTCAGTTGGCCTCTCATTGACGACTTTCTTCCTGTAATGTCATTAATCAGTCTCCAACTCTGACTGTGCTTACATTTGTCGTGGGCCATTTCAACTTCTCAGCTTGATGTTGAGATTATCCTCTATTGCCTGGTTATAAGCTCCTGCTAATTCAGACTTTGCCTGATTATAACTGAGCCTGTTGTCTTCGGTTGTGCATTCTTGTTATGTCTCATAAGCATCTTTGATTTTCTGTCTTGTTGTTACTCTGTGATCACTTGTGAAGCACGCCTTCCTGATTTTCTTTCTAACAGGGATGATCTTCTCCGTTGCTTCTGCAGTGGCGCTTATAAATCCCTCATATCGCTTGGTCGATATCTTCTAGAGGCTGGAATCTGTTGAGATATTAGACAGGCAAATTCTCCTCAACATAAGTGTTACAATGATATATATAATTTATATGGTATTTTATGTCCCTGTTGCTTGTTTGCAAAATTAGTAGTTGATCCCATGGGGTTTTTTTTTTGGTAAGTTTAATGGACCATATCTCTAGCTCTAAGCTCTACTGACATTACAGCCCATTCGTGATGGATGGTCACATATTTCTTTGATTTGAAAACGATCTGGACTTGTTCTGCAATGGGCCTGTGCTCGGCATTCAAAAGATATGATTGACTCAGACTAGTCAAAAACTACAAACAGAGAGTGATTGTAACATGGTAACTTGCACCAGACGGATAATGGAAGATAAGGATCAATCCCTGTGGGTGTTTTTAATATTTGACTGACGATCGTCTCATGTTGAGAGTAACACCATGTTGCATTTCGATCATTGTGGCAGATTCAAATCGCGCGCTAATCTAATACCACGGGGCGTATACACACGCGTAGAAAGAATAGCGATTTGTCCGTACGCTGGCGACGTAACCGCGTCAACTTAAGACGAGACACAGTATAGTTAGTCTATTATGATTGAATGAAATTGAACGAAACAGATGTTAGTATACTAATGTTCGAATTGGTAAATTGTGGAACCCTTTATTCTGGTCATGCGAACCTCGCCTATCACCCTCTCAAAAAAAAAACCCAAAACCCAGGATATCATTTTAGGAATGAAATCAAAACTCGATCGGTGGTTGACCACCAGCGTGACATCCCGCTATCTCTAAGGACCGCTATCTCTAAGGTTCGCTATCACTAAGGTTCGCTATCACTAACGTGTAAAGTCTATGGAGATCAGAATCCCGCTATCTCTAATAGAGAAAAGGGTTCGCTATGCCTAAAAAAGGTCTGCTACTTCTAAGGTCCGATATCGCTAATTTAGAATAAGGTTCGCTAGTTCTAAGGTTCGATATCACTAATTTTAAATAAGGTTCGCTATCACTAATTTAAAATAAGGTTCGCTATCACTAATTTTGAATATGGTCCGCTATCACTAATTTATTGAAGGTTCGCTATCTCTAAGGTTCGCTATCACTAATTGCAATAAAGGTCCGCTATACCTAAGGTTCGATATCACTAATTTCATTTAAGGTTCGCTATCCCTAATTAATTAAGGTTCGCTATCTCTAAGGTTCGCTATCACTAATTTTAAATAAGGTTCGCTATCACTAATTTAAAATAAGATTCGCTATCACTAATTTTGAATAAGGTCCGCTATCACTAATTTATTGAAGGTTCGCTATCTCTAAGGTTCGCTATCACTAATTGCAATAAAGGTCCGCTATACCTAAGGTTCACTATCACTAATTTTATTTAAGGTTCGCTATCCCTAATTAATTAAGGTTCGCTATCTCTAAGGTTCGCTATCACTAATTTCGATTAGGGTTCGCTATACCTAAGGTTCATTATCACTAATCTTAAATAAGGTCCACTATCTCTAATTTTAAATAAGGACCGCTATCTCTAATTTCAAATAAGGACCGCTATCTCTAATTTCAAATAAGGACCGCTATCTCTAATTTCAAATAAGGCCCGCTATCTCTAATTTCAAATAAGGACCGCTATCTCTAATTTCAAATAAGGCCCGCTATCTCTAATTTTCAATAAGATTCGCTATTTCTAATTTAATATTAGGCCCACTATCTCTAACTTAAAATAAGGCTCACTATCTCTTATTTTAAATAAAGCGGGAAAAGCGCATTCGAGTTTAATAGTTTATACGGGTGAAAATATACCCAAAAAGTACACGAACACTTAAAACAAAAGCCATTTCTTAAAGACACTAAAACTAAATTACAAGATAAAGTTAAGTAGTCAATAGATAGAGAATTTTGTCCTGCATATTTTTATACCTCATTCGGCACGATACGACTTTATTTCCCTAACTTTGAATTAAAAAAGAGAGCTTTTCAAAAGTGACAAAAATTAACATTGACTTTTTTCCATCTAAGCACGCAGATGTTGATCTTAGCAGAAGGATTGTTCATCCGCGAGGATAGCGAACCTTAGAGATAGCGGTCCTTAGAGATAGCGAACCGTCGCCGACCACCAGTTCCGTCCGCTTCCGTCCGGTTTCTATTATTCTAAACAATGGAAACCAGACGGAACCGGCGGACAACCACCGGTCGAGTTTTGATATCATCCCTTATATACACAATTTACCAAATTTGCTGCTAGAATTCACCTTTACCTTAATCTATGCGCAGTGGGGTTAAGTGGGGTTGAGTGACCAGTATTGATAACATTATAGTGATAAATGGGTTCATAGTGCATTTTGTGACCTGAAATACTGACATGTAGACTGTATAATATAGTATAGCAGCAAACTTGTGCAGAATATTCGGACCATTATTTTGTATCTCATTTGGATTGTACTCATAAACTGAGATCAGAGATCTTATGAAAGGTCAGTATTATTGAATGCTAGTACATTCACTGATTTATGAAAAAAACAAATAAAACAGGTAGAAGCTTAACACCCCCTCTTTACATCACAGACGACAGGTGGTTGCTACATCTGTGCTCTACAAGATGCACACTAGCTTTTGCCCGCCAAGAAGGCATACGTGATCAGACGAGCCACTTTCGTCCATTTCCAAACATGTGTATTTGGAGAGATAACTGATTATGGAGCTCAGTCCTCCAAGACCCCGGGTACTCAGTACAAATGTCCATACGGGGACGTGCCGCAAACATGGGTAGCATTTTCAGCCTTCTGGTATATCAATGGCCCCTTTTTCAAAGCCTATTTTGGTATATGAATGGGTCCTCTTTTCAAAATTTTCTCAATTTTTTTTTTCATTCAATGGATTTGGACTAAGAACCTTTTGACCATGCGTTGAGCGACCTAACCATTACACCACTGTGTTCCCAATCATTTATGAACATTTCAAATATTTCTTTATATTGTATAACGATTATATTATAATTCCTGTTTCAGAGTAAACATGGCGACTGCAAATACGAACGATAATGTCAAATCCAAAACCTCTCGAAAAAACATGACATATCTGCAACCTGCTCCCCCAGGTTCACCGCCCAACCTTCAAAGGGCAGCATCTCGATACATAACAGTAGAACCCATGCTTTTGTTAGGAGCGGTTGGTTTTGGAGTGGTGATATCGGTGTTGCCACAGTTTCTCCGCTACACGGTAGCCATGGAACAAAATGTGACACTACCCGGTGATGACGGAGGTATAAACGGCACGTGTGTAGGACGAAATCGAAGCAATCCATATTACGTGCGACTTCAGGAAGTCCAAGCGGAGGTCGCTTACTGGCAGATGGTGATCTCTATGTGTGGTCTTCTTCCGGCCATAATAGTCACACCGCCATTGGGTGCTTGGAGCGATATAGTAGGCCGAAAAGTAATAATAGGTTTAATTTTATCCGGTTATCTTGTTTTCATCACGAGCCTTATTCTTGTATATCATCTCACGCTGCCAATATGGGTCCTCGCTGTCGCTAAATTTATCGAAGGTGAATAATAATGTCAAAATCTATGTTTCATCCGCACTATTGAAACTGTCTTGGAGATATGAAACGATATTTATTGGTCAAAACCATCACTAATCATGCTCCTATATGTCACATGAAAGTCGTGGGGTCAAAGGTCACGTAGGGGTCACATGGGTCAAAAACGTGATTTCAACTCAAAATGCTACTTCTCCCACAAATTACGTAGGGCAGTAACGTCACTTGCATACTTGCATTGTTATTACCCAGTGTCTGTAAATCATACACAGATTTGAGGTCAAAGGTCATTAAGGGGTTTCTTCCGGTGTAAAACCAAGTACCTTCACAAATTTTATTAGCTAAGAAAAACAGGAGAGTGACGATATGTTCACACATGAATTGTATTTACCCAATGTATATGTGGAATTTTTTTGGTCAAAGGTCATTAAGAGGATACTTCCGGTAGAACACGAAATACCTTCAAAATGCTACTTCTCCCACAAATTACGTAGGATGGTGACGCAACTTACACACATGCATTGCTATTGAGGTCAAAGGTCATTAAGGGGTCACTTCCGGTATAAAACAAAATACCTTCAAAGAATTTTATCAGCCATGAAAAAAAAAATATAGCACAGTGACGGTATATTCACACATGAATTGATGTTACCCAGTGTACACGTGGTATTTGGTGTCAAATATCATCATTAAAGGGTTATTTCAATCTGAGACGAAAAACCTTCAAAATGCCTCTTTTCCCACAAATAACATTGCAGAGTGATGAAACATGCACACATGCATTGACATTAGCCAATGTCTATGGGTTTTCATAGATTTTGGGGTCAAAAGTCATTAAGAGTTCACAACACGGCGTTCGTGGTCTTAGACCACAGCTATGTCAAGTTCTTCTTTCTTTCTTTCTTTTTTTCTTCTGTCGACCTCTACATTTGCTGTAGCACTCACATGCTTACACCGATTATGACCTAACTTAGTCACAACCATCACTGACCATGCCCATACATGTCACGTAAATCTCGTGGGGTCAAAGGTCACGTAGGGGATATAGGGTCAAAAAGGTGATTTCGATTCAAAATGCTACTTCTCCCACACATTACTTCTCCCACTCATACACAGCTGGGGATCAAATGTCATTAAGGGGTTACTTCCGGTGTAAATCAAATAGCTTGATTTTTTTATTAGCTAAGAAACACATATGACAGTGAGGGTATGTTCACACATGTGGTTACATTGTGGTTACCCAATGTATATGTGGTATATTTTATTTGGGGTCAAATGTCATTAGGGTCACTTCCGGTATAGAACGAGATACCTTCAAAAGAAATTTATATTTATCAGACAAAGAAAACATAGCACAGTGAGGTTATGTTCACACATGAATTAATGTTACCCAGTGTGCACATTGTAAATTTTTATTTGGGGTCAAAGGTCTCTAAGGGGTCACTTCCGGTCCTAGACGATTAACCTTCAAAACACCTCTTAGCATAGCAGAGTGATGCCATGTGCACTGCACACATGTATTTACATTATCCAATGTCTATGGGGTTTTCATAGATTTTGGGGTCAAAGATCATTAAGGGGTCACATCACGGCTGTGTTCGTGGTCTTAGACCACAGCAATGTCTAGTTTTAATTTAATTTGACAGGTTTAACCGGAAGCAATATGCTCATGGTAGCTCAGTGTACTGCCTACATATCTGATGTTACTAATAAGGAAAACCGATTGTTGCGCATCGCAATCGCTTTCACAGCACCATCAATAGGGATCGGATTGACTCAGGTGGCTATTGGCTATCTTATAAGAGACTACGGATTTGGCCCTGCACTATGGATGGCATGTATTGCCTACTGCATTGCATTCCTGTATGTTGTCGTCCCGCCATTTTTAATCGAAACTATTGACAGAAATGAAAAGAGCGCGAAACAAAAAATAGAAAAATCGGAATCCAGTTTCATATCTGGATTTAAACGTCTGATACTTTTGTTCAAAAACAATACGTACCTTCGCAGATGGCGTTTGACATTTCTTTATATGATAGAGTTTATGAATCAGACGATAAATATGGCAGTTCTCGAGATTGTCCTCGTATATGGATTAGGACCGCCATTTTGTTGGTCGTCAGTGCTGGTTGCTGGCTATGCGACACTGGTTCTTTTCAGCGGTGCTCTAGGTAAGCTTAAAATTGGGGGCTATTTATCTAAGTTCATTTAATGAATTGATATCCAATAAGAGAAACACAGACGGACGCAAGACCGAAAAATATGGTGGATTTTGGAAGGCCTGCAATCTTATCCTAGAACAGTGGTGTAGCGCGTGGGGCAAAGGAAGGTGGGGGGGGCACTGAGTGTCAAATTAGGGGGATGGTGAAATGGTGATGGATTAAAACATGGGGTCAACGAAAAATAGAACTCAACATGAAAAAAATAAAATAGCTTTTATTGCAGAATAACAATTGCACGTTGCGCGGGCACTATCGTATGGTGTCAACATATTCGCTATCCATGTTTAAATACAGTAGTGTTTAAAAATAAATTGTTTAAAATCAGTAATTAATCATTTCCGTTTGGGGCGCAGCCATTTTGTATCCTTACCTTGGGCGCCACAATCCATAGCTACGCCAATGTCCTAGAACCTTGTACAGTAGCGTACTCTCTTAAATGGAAAGATTGGGGTGAGGGAAAAGTCCAAATTAAGATTGAGAAATCAGTCTTAAAGATTGAAAATTCAAACTAAATTCCTTTGCATTTTCAATCTAATTTTAGACTTTTCCCTCAACACAATCTTTAATATTGATTTTTCAATCTGTGGTTTTAAGAGAGTAGCCAGGATTTTAATGTGAGGGGGAAAGCCAAATTTGTCATTTTTTGCCCCATTTTTAGTCATTTTAAGGACACTTTACTCTTTGCCGTCCCCATTTTATCCCTGAAATTGTTTTGTGGGGACACTTTGCCCCCTGCCCTCCTGACTACGTAACTGATCTTTTACGTTTAAAACTGGAGAATGATGGTTTTGAAAAGAAACGCTAACTTTTACGTACCAGTTTATTAACCAACTTTATGTAGATGTAGATGCTAGAAACACAATAAAAACATCTCGCAATGTTTAAAAATGACTTTATGTTACTCCGTCCGTGTTTTTTAGGTGGTGCAATAGGTGCAAAGACTTTATCTATGTGTCTTCCTGACCTCTGGAATCTGCAGGTCAGCATGGTATTTACTATTATTTTTGGATATCTTAATGCGTATGTCAACTCGACGCTAGGATTGTACACTGGTAAGTTGGCCTTTGTTCTTTACTTTTTGTATTAATTTAAAAACTTATTCACCATGGCAATAAATAAGCTGCCGGTTTCCTTCTGATTGTAGAAAAAAAAGAAAAAAAAGGATAGAACAAAGATATGGGTGTGTCAGCGGCGCACGCCGCACTTTTACGACGGTGTCTGTGATGTATGTGCGCCTCAGACTGTGAAGTCGGATTTTGTTTTCAAACTGAAGCCCCAAATGAAGCCATTTGAGCACTACGAGGGCTTACCCCATTGTATTCACATACCTTGCTATTATAGTCTATAAATAAAAGTTTTTTACTCTTAGTTCTGCCAGATTCCGCGATAATAATTCCTCCTAGACCACGTTTAAAACACACATAAGCAATGATATAAACTTCGGCTCATAATAATAAATTTAAATCGAACGATGTGGATCCTGTGTTTCTCTAATGGAAGTCATTGTGACCGAAATTCCTTCCCACAACACAATATGCTTATTGCACAACAAAGGGGACCGATTAATTTGGGAGCTGTATGCTTATTACACAACAAAATGAGATGGATTAACCCCCGAGCTGTATCTACTATTACTATGCAATACGGAATGTCGGTCAAAAAATATTATTTTTGTTCTGATCTCCACAGCGGCGCTTGTCGGAAGTTTACGTGCCATTACCATGCCCCTGATACCTACGATGTTGTCCAAACTAGTATCAGATCATGAACATGGTAAGTTTCGTAAAAGGCCCATTCAGTGATTTGCTCATCCGGACAATCGTAAAAAACATCAAAATTTAGATTTGGGTCAGTGTCATAGATGTCATAGATGTGCTAACATAGCCTGCTAGTGGTTCAGCGGAAAGCCGTGTATTTATGTAAGATAAAATAAGGCATTTACATGAATCTGTAATTTATATATCTGACAGTATATAAATTAGATACATGCATTTGAGTGGTAAGTTGGCAAGGGAAACACTTAGAAAGGAGGTCTGGGCCAGTCTATCATACACTTTATAGGCCCTCTAGCAATATTATCATATACCTATCACATTTGGTCGAAATGGGCTAGCCTATGTGCGTTTTTAATTCGGGTATTCAATTTATCCCACTAGAGCAAGTGTTGAATGAGAAAACGGTCATTTTGGTGAGAATTAAACGGCCAAAATGGAAAGAATATAAATTTTCTCATTCTTTTGGATGATAAACTTCGTGGTGTATGTGTCAATCATTATTGTCTTATTAAAACTGGTGAGAATTGGTAATTCCCGCTGAGCTAAAAAACAAAAAACATTATTATTTTCTCATCCAAAAGAATGAGCAAATTTAAATTCTTCCCATTTTGGCCGTTTCTTGCCAAAATGTCCGTTTTCTCATCCAAAATTTTGTCTAGTGTCCGTGTCTATTTGACCAGCTCACTTAATAAATACTCTAAAACATGGAACCATATTACGCTGACATCCACAGATGAAAGTTGATGCCGGCTGCAACGATTAATTGTGGGCTGATGTGGTATGCGGATGCGGTTAGATCTGCAGAACGCACAATGATCGACAACATTGAGTATAACATCATATGTTAATACTATTAATGTGTAATGATACGTTAACTTTATCTGTCTCTTCAGGTGTGGTCTTTGCGTTTAAAGCAAGCATAGAGAGCATTGGCTCTCTGTTATCACCTTTGCTTCTGAACTCCATTTATAGGAAAACTGTGCAAACACAACCCAACTTTGTCTTCATTATGATGGGAACACTCAGCTTTATTCCGTTGATACTCACGGCGTAAGTTAAAAGTTCCTCTAGAAAGTGTGTCAAAATGAAATACACACACACCCCACCCATATACCTCGATCATCTCCTACAACATGTACAAGCATACATCCATACGTGATCTACGGGGTCATTCAAAAAGTTCTACCTCCATCATCACAGCTCTGGAATTAATGGAATAAACAAGTCTTTAACTCCTTAGAAAACAATATTTGCATCCTCCGTCAATTATTATGTTCAGGGATGTCAACCTTTTGGAATTGCTTGGGGTGAGATATTGTCGAATCGGGATGGAAATATTGTTTGGCGACTAAAATTGTTAATTGTTGACCCCTGATTTTCTCGAACTTGTACCATGACAATGCGCGAAATTTTAATACCTTGGCGTGAGAGCCCAAATACGTGAAAATGCGCGAGACTCGTACCGAATGCGTGTGAGTTGACAGCCCTTGAATACTGTTCTACATATCACATGTTGCTATAAATTAGGTAAATACGTATTGCAGCCATGCACAATGGTTTATTCAAAAGTCAAAACCGTAAATCATAAATAATATAACAAAATAATAACGCAAAAACTATTTTTAGCTCAAGAAATCAGGTCTCGAAGGGATTTCAGGGGATAGCAGTTAATATGGTAACTCAAAGGTTGTTTTAAAGATACATTTGTTCTTGTGTGGATGTAATGTAAGTAATAGAGGTTATCCACTTAACTCATGTGTGACTTCTAACAAAAGGCACTGGTTCCCGTAGTATTCCTCTTTCAAACTAATTCAATGCACGACCTCGGAGTTACCTGCATGACTTTGGCGGGCTATTTTGAAATAGTCATGGTTGCACATGCAGGTACTTCTTTTGAAAGTCCTAAACAAGGTATAGGAATCGCTGGTAGGATATGCAGCTTATAGAACACGGATAACCTCTATTAAAGATAACACGACAAAAGGTAGGCTGGGTGGTCTGAGTTAAAACCTCCAGTGCCTTTGGGGTCGGATTGAGGCATGACATTATTAGATTAATACGTGAATGATTTAGTCTAAAGGCAGCCACACAATTCAAATATACTGCACACAAAAAGCATCGGAACACTTAAAACATCTTAAAGACACTAAATCTATATTGAAAAATAAAGTACTAGTCAATAGATGGAGAATTTTTTTCTGCGTACTTTGATACCTTATTCGGCACAATTCGATTTTATTTCACTAACCTATAATCATTCGTATGACATGTTGTCGAGTTTCAAAACTGACAAATTTAGATATTTCCTCCTTCATGGGATTTCTGCTACCTTTTGTTATGGGTTCAATGATCAGCTGTGATCAATATCTGTGTGCTTCGAGGGATGAAAAGTCAATGCAAATTTGTGTCACCTTTGAAAAGTTCTCTTGTTTTATTCAAATTGCTAAGTTAAGAAAATAAAGTCGTGTCGTACCGAATGAGGTATCAAAATACGCCGAACAAAATTCTCCATCTATCGACAACTATTTTGTGATTTAATTTTAGTGTCTTTAAGAAATGGCTTTTGTTTCACGTGTTCGGATACTTTTTGTGGGAAGTATAGTATATGCTTTATGCTATTATTTCATACTATACGTCATGTCATAACTGATTTGTTTTTATAGTATTCTTCAAGTCATAACTCGATACGCTAAAAAGATGGAGCGAAAGGACAATAAAGATGCAAACAGGAAAGGCATGGAAAATAAAGGGATGGTTGCTATGGTACACACGGGCACAATGACGGAGTAAGGAGAACTAAGACCGACAATGTAATTTGGACTGAAATGGTTTCGTTGTTTAAAAATGTTTAAAATATTATAATAAGAGTGCTAATTATCTCATTGGAATTGCGCTAATCATATCCATATTTAGCGTAAGATGTTTGTATAATAAATGAAAAAAATGCAGCTCAGGCAGACTGGCACTATAATAAAGGAGATAAAAAATCAGAACCGTTCGGATTCGAACCAGCGCGCACTCACTACATGTCGCTGAGTTCACTACCACACGCCACAACAGCTCATGGCTGATCTGCCGACGAATTAAACGTATAATTCCCTTGAAAATGTCTCACGGGCAAGTAAATTTCACAGGCATGTATCCTCTGTGATGTATATTGTATAACATTGACTGATGTCCTGCTAGGACACATAAGATTGGCCGCCCACAGTGTCAACACCCTGTATTATAAATATTTTTTCATACAGTTCCATACTCCGTTGGTGATCAATATTCTATTGTTGACACAGATAAAGAAAGTTTACATATGCATTGTGATATACACGTGCACGATCGAATATTCTATACAAGCAGCTGGATAGGCTAAATGTGTTCTTTTATATAATTGTAATTCTCAAAATTAAATATATCACAATTTTAACTTACGATTTAAAAATCGTTACGCTACAAATGCAGTAAAAATGTATCCAGAGCAAACAGCAATGGTCTCTAATTAGTGTATTTAATTTCAAGTTAGTGTATTAAAAACAAAACCTGTGTTTTAAAAACAAAACCTGAAAACAAATCGAATTTCCTTGTAATAGCAACACCATATGTGACCCGCCAGCACAAATGAGCCGTAAATTCCCTAAATTGTATTCTGAGTTACCGTGTAAAATGTGTACGAAGGTCGTATTCATCGGTAACTTAAGCTGACCCGACATCTGTCTCATTTTGATAGTCAAAAACTAATCAATAATCCTATTGTTGAAGTGGATAATAAGCTTCTACCTTAGATGGCTATAGAACTTTTAATAGCTCTGGTCTTTGTTTGCTTTTGCTAAATCCTGTTCAAGTGGTGGGTTACCAGGCATTGTATTTTGTACAGGTATGCATAACCAACAATTAACAATGAGAGAGCATTCTTAAACCTCGTTGACTTGGGGATGATTTGAAATGACCGCCAATTATGACTGTTTGATATTTATTGCCAGCAATGTGGAAAAAGAGACACATGTAAAAACGTAAAAGCTATAATTTTGTCGAAGGAGCAAAGTTTAACAAACCATAACCCCGCTTCTGGATATCGTTTGAAGTCAAATGATATACCATTTTTAAGTTTATGATGTTTATTTTTTAAACACGAAATAAAACAAAATTGACCGGGGAGGAATTTATTTATTTATTTTATTTATAACATTCGGCGAAACGCCAGGCTAAACCCAATATTGACAAGCAATAAATTGAAGGGATGCCTATACATGAATAACATCAAAAACAAACATAGAGAATAAATAAAAACACAAAAAGGTACCAAAACATGCCAAACAGACAAAAGAAGCAAAGGAAATAGCTGGGAAAATACACAAAGATACTGGCTAAAAGAGGTGGGATTGGACAGCCAATTTGAAGGCCTGAAGGATGTGGACTTGACGATGGCTTCCGGGAGGTAATTCCAAAGCGAGGGAGCATATGGATAAAATGATCTCTTGGAAAGAGTCAGGCGGCAAAAAGGGGGATCAACAGCACAGGAATTTACGGCTCATTCCCCGTGAACGGTCACATATGGGATACTAGAGCATGCGCAAATCGTAATAATGTATAGAATAGAAGTTGGTGGTATCTCATATGCCATCATATGATAGTCGTATTATGCTTAGCCTGAGTCGCTCGGCCTATCTCGAACAAAATTGCCATGCGTAGCTATTGAAAAACGAGAGGATTCGCAGTACTATCACGGCAAGTTTTGACACGAAGATATAGGGATGATGACGCTGTGCGCCCTCTCTATTTAATTTTTTTAATAATAGGGAGTATTACATTTATTCTATAAAAATGACAGCCATTATAGTTTTAAGGGTGTGTGACCAATGTTTCTCGAGAAACATGTTGGACTAACTGGAAGAGTACCTGTTAAACAAGTTCCTGAAAGTCAAAAGAAAGGGACGGATCTTACTGCATGATTATGACATAGTATTTAGCGTCATGTCATATCTTTGTTGTTCGCTTGTCGTTATACGTCAAGTTTACAATGACGATATTTTTCAGTGAAATGCGTAACTAACCACGAGTAAAACATGTAGTAATTTTTTTATCATCTTGTATTTTATTCAATCACCATGTAGAACAATTTTTAACAGAATACATAATTAAGTGCATCATTTGAAGTGTTTGTTGTTTCTATTTAGCAAGAGGAAAAGGCGGATATTCACAATCGGAACCGTGATATTCTTTAATTGGTTCTTTCACACCGGTAAACCCAGTTAGTGTCAAATATTCTACAACCTCAGATTCGTAAAGCTCTTCAAATCTCGGTACATCACGTGCAAGAACAAAAAGAAATAGCCCAGCATTGTCACTGATAATGGAGTACTCGTACATATTATCCTTCATCGGGCCAAGTTTCAAGATCCAATCTGAAATAAAAGTTGGAATATGAAATTAATCATATATACATACTGCGCCAATAAAGTATCCTTACACTTGGAAAAATAATCACAATTTCCAAACTAAACAATATTGGGGTAAATATGTTTTTTTAATAGATGCACTAATCTAATGCATGATCTAATCCTGCACATTCTGACACCAAATTGAATCCAATGTGACTTCAAGAAGCAAAGTTACAAGCATTTGATTAGACAAAGGTCCAGTTTTAAAAGTGACAAACTGGCCTATTCAAATCTCCACAGACTATAGACATCTGGTTTGAGAGCGGTGAATGGCTAATTTATGCGTTTAGCTTTAATTTAAAACAAAAGGAACAAAAGAAAACTGAAACAAAAGAACTGACGAATAAAATGAAAGTTATGAAAAGTACAGAGAAGTAAACACTGAAATAAAAACTGCTTTAAATAAAGCCTCATTGAAGAAACTGTGTTGTCTCTGTGTTGGAATCTTTTGCCTCTTGTATAGGCCAGTTTGTCACTTTTAAAACCGGACCTTCGTCTATTCAATTGCTTGTAACTTTTCTTCTTGAGGTCACATTGGATTCAATGTGGTGTCGTAATGTGCGGGATTACATTGCGCATCTATTAAAAAAACAAATTTCCCCCAATGTGGTTCCCCCAGGAGCAGGTTCGTGTGAATGATTTTGCGACAGTTTTAGTGAAGTTTGCAGTAACTTTGACATATCGAATTCCATTATGAATACGAGGAATGTCCATCTTATATCAAGTAATTTTGATTTGTGAAATTAGTGATATAAAACACATTTTATGACAGATAACTGAAAATTTATATTTTTCATTTTTTCCATTTAACAGTCCTCGTAGTAAACTTGTTCTTAAGGGTATACGAGGTATTGTTGGTCGACGCAGCATAAAAATCTATTTCATTATCTGAATCAATATATTATTGAAAATTGACAAATCATATACTTTGAAAACTTGCTTAATTTATTGTTGTTAATGAGTTATGTACGTTTTACAAAAAAGTGTTGTTGTTTCAGCCCTCTTTACAACATAACTCAAGAACCACAGGACCTACAAAAGTATATCTGTGATGTTTGAATTCTTCTACACCCTCGCTATGAATTGGGTAATGCAATTTTTGCTAAAGCTCACTCCCATTCGCAAGAACTATTTTTTTCTGCTGCTTCGACAAACAATACATCGTATACCCTTAAAGTATATGTAGCTGAGAGGAAAATTCAATGATCCTTTGAAAATGTCGTATTGAAGATCCACATTTTTCCTTCAGCTTTATTTAGAACTTACACGGAGAATCTATTGGTTGACCATCTAGTGCAACAGTAAGTTTGCCAGGTTCTTTCACATCAGCAATGTATGCATAGCCTCCTAGTTCGTCCTCTAATCCATCGCGTGTCTTGTATGCGTTTAATACAGTGACGAATGTATCATTGATCGGCCCATCTAGGAAAGAAAATACAGATGAATACATCTTGATGATAATTCATTGTGACATATCGCCAGATTACTAGTATAAACTTTATAAACATTGTAAAATAGTAAAGAGACTGTTTATAGTTTATCTCGGTTTTGTCAGTATGCGGGAATTGCGATTCATAAGGCAATCAGCTTTGTAGTCTTGAATCACACCATGCATGCGTGTATTGGGGGGCTTTGGGGCGCCAGCCCCGGGGTCAAAGCAGGGGCGGCCAAAACGAAGGGGTGGCGGAAGAAGAAGGGGCGGCAAAAACAGGGGCGGCAAAAACAAAGGGGGCGACAAAACGAATTGCAAAGAAAAAAGGGCTGAACAAATTGAAAAAGTGCTTTTATTGCGCTAGCGCCTAAAATCCTTAGCGCCTAAAAACCACCGAAAAAAATTGGGTCAACCTTTTCGGGCTGTTAGGGAAGGGGCGGCAAAATTGAATTTTCTTCAGCCCCCCGGGATACGAGCGGCCACGGTACGCCACTGCCATGGGACGCTACGCGTTAAAGCAATAATGTGGGATTTGCATAAAAATAGATTCCTATTTAAATGATAGTTTTCACTGATCGCATTGCCCCCTTTTAATTTCGAGCCAAACAAATGAGGTAAAACGAAGAAAATTGGTATTTCATTCCAGCGCCTACAATATGCGTGTATTTAGCTCGTTGATTATAATGATCATGATTATCGGGAGCTTCACGCAGCTGATAAGTGGTGGCGCTATTACAGTAACCATGTATACAGATTCTGATTGGCCTATGTCGAGGTATTTTGCTGTGTTTAGAAATGTTGTTATGTGCCCCAAAATATATAAAAATTATTAAAATGATGTATTTTGCTATTGATTTTCACTTGTTTTGATATTTATCTCCTTTGGTTTGTACATGGAATCTTCTGGAAATTCTAGAAAATGCTATTAAATAATCATACATAATGGAAACTACTAGAATGGGCATCGTGATTGCTCAGTGGTGCAATTACAGTGGGGTGTGGTGATAAAATGAGCTATATTTAGAAACGATGTAATGTGCTGTAATATATAAGGCCTGGGGATTGTGAAGTAAACGGGAGTAGCAGTTTAGAGTTACAACAGGGAACTCTGTAAAATATATGTTTGCCACTAGTGGTTCAAAATTAACCATAATTGTGAAGTCTTCAAACTTCAGTTCGCGGTTCTTGTGTGTTTGAGAGAATAAAATAAAGGCGGCAGTAAAGCCCAATATTGTTTTGTCGACTCAAAGAAGCGGCAGGCTGAAATATCTCATGGCATTTTGCTGAACTAAGATAGTGTGTTATCGGTGTTTT
Source organism: Amphiura filiformis (assembly GCF_039555335.1). Classification (NCBI taxonomy): domain Eukaryota; kingdom Metazoa; phylum Echinodermata; class Ophiuroidea; order Amphilepidida; family Amphiuridae; genus Amphiura; species Amphiura filiformis. The sequence goes on along the minus strand of NC_092638.1, from coordinate 40,573,360 downwards.
GTCATATCAAACGTTTTAAACATGTTCAAAAACATTTTCAGTGTGTTTGCTGGTTAATTCGTTAAGTTAATCCGTGGAAAGCTTAGTGCCCGTGACTGCTTTAATTATATGAGTACTGGCCGATGAAGCAACCATATTATATTTGACATGCTTTCTTTGTTTTCATGATTTGTAAATTGCTTTCTTTTGCTTTGTATATACTTACATGTTGCAGTTACACATTCTGAGTCTGAAATACCGGCAAAGAAATCGGCAAAGATGTTTGAGTGCGTCTGAAAAACACATTTTCAAAAGCTCAATTTAGAAACAAGTTTGAATAGTGTGCCCATTGAGCGCGCTATAGCCACACCAAGGGCGGCGGAACGATTTTGAAAGTGGGGGGGCCAGTCCGGGTGATGCAAAAATCTAAATAATGGCCGCGAAGCGCTTCATCTCGTCACTGCTTGCGCGACGCAGAGGGGTGTCTGAGGGGATGTGCCCCCCCTCAGAAGTGAAAAACTTTTGCAAACTGAAGGCCCAATTGAAGCCATTTGGTGGACCATTCTGGCACTATCATTGTGTACAATTTTTGTTTGAAAAATCCGAAAATAAGTTTTCACTATAATTGTATAAATTATTGCTTTTATTGTTGGGTGTCCTAATACAGGGGAGTTGGAAAATTTTGCAAAATGAAGGTCCATTGAAGCCATTTCATGCATCATTTTTACACTTTTTTAAGCATGTTAAGGGTCTAGAATAGAGATTTGATTTTTATGTTCACCAGGACATGTTACACACAGCACATTATGGGTTAAAAGTGGGGGGGCCAGGACCCCCAGTCAAAAAAAGTGGAGGGGCCACTGGCCCCCCTGGCCCCCCCCGGTTCCGCCGCCCTTGAGCCACACTTGTCAAAAATGCATTAATCACATAATAAATTTGAATTCGACTTAAATTCGGATGTTTACTCTCCATCTGGTACATTTAGAATTTGGTAAATAAAGCCCAGTGGTAGTTAAGGTTGAGAATTTTCTTTTTCTTGACCCAAAAGGTGACTATAAAATTGTTAGGAGTGTTTCTTGATCGTTGTTTTGAAATTAGCTTCTCTGTTTTCTTTACAGGCTAACAAGCAAACCACCTAACAAACCAACCAACTTAACCACCCGAATTCAAAAGTATACACGCTAGATATACCACACACACACACGTGTAGACGTCTAAAAATAGTAAAATCACCTTATAATCAGTGGAGATATGTATGTAATTCAAACGACCTTTGCTTCATAATCCACTTTATAAATAAAGGAAAACATTAAAAGAGGATACGTGTAAATAGAGTTGAACAAACAAACGTGACACGACCTGATATACTGAGATTTTGAACATTATTACTATTCCTCACTTGCAGAGTAGCTGCTACACAAGTCCCTGGCATGTCATTTTCCTTACGTTTTGTATTGTATGTTTTGGACCATAGTTTTGCCTAAATCTCAATTTCATTATTGCGCACTTGCATCTGATTGGACTAGATGGTGTCACATAATAGCACTATATAGTCTGTCTCAAACAAATTGTGCAAGTGAAAAGCGACCCCTTTGGCAATTAGAAAATATCGTTGTGAAATGATGCTTACATCAAAGTCAAGGGCACAGTCTTAACTCTCAAATACCGTTTGTTCTGTGCAATTTGCTTGTTTTAATCTCGAGTTTAGTTAACAACGAAATGCTAAAGTCACAATTGTGCCACTTTTACTAGGGAAGAGGGCTGTACATGTAAATCAATGATAGCTGATGTTGATGCGTCTAATGCACCGCGATTTTGTCTAATCTCTCTCCCAACAAGTAATACGAGTTCATTTAATTATATGTTTGTCTTTTAACATGTCTCGAGTGACAAAGAGAACAGTATTTACCATGATAAAATCATTGACATGCACATGTATTTTAGTTTTACAGCAAAATGTAAAATATTTATTTATCTTTTAATCTGTTTTAAGTGGAAAAAGAGAATAAATATACCTGTATCATGATAAAGCAGTAAAAACAATTTTGTATTGTTGTGTAATTGATGCATTCTTTTATTTTCACGAATGATAAACTTGACCCTTCTTTGATTCAAGTTACATGTACAGCCCCCTTTCCTAGTAAAAGTGGCACAATTGTGATTTTACCTTTTCCTTGTTAACTAAACATATCTCGAGATTAAAACAAGCAAATTGAACAAAACAAACGGCATTTGAGAGCTAAGACTACACCCTTGACGTTGATGTAAGCATCATGCCATAACGGTATTTTCTAATTGCCAAAGAGGGCGCTTTCACTTGCACAATTTTTTTTGAGACAGGCTGTACAATGGGATAGGCCTATGTGATGACTCTATCTAGCGTATCCCCATTATTGTTGAAACTTTCGAAATTGCAAGGAAATTTTCCATTGCAAAAATAATACGCTGACGAAGAAAACCCTAACCAACACAATACACATCTGCTATATATTCCTGAACATAGACACACCTATCCACAGAAAATGTCCACACACCCCCACACACCTCACCCTCCTCCGCAACACACATCTACCCCATAGCTACACCGGCGCGAAAACACAACCCACCATCTACACACTCGTACATTAAAATGAAAGCTCAAAAAGTTTTCGTGTAACATGGATCCATTGTCTAATGGTGTTTCAACACCATTAAAATTTACTCTACACACTTAAATTTTGTTAATAATAATATGCATAAATAATGTAAAGTGAGAATTTATGTCGCTGCATACTCAATAACCATGCACCATGCATAACTTTCAGAGTAATAGTTGTCTTAACCCAAGTTTATATTTTAGGTGAAATCCGTTTAAATCCAAATATCTCAACTAAAATGAGAAAATGAAAACAAGAACGTGTTTTAAATTACTTTCAAAATGATTTCAAAACTGTTTCCAAAAATGTTCCACGAAAAATCTTGAACTGATTATGTGGCCTCTCTGTTATAATAGGTACTATTAATAGTCCATGTGATTGCTCTCGATGATTACAAAAATATGACATTTTTATGATTTAGTCTTAATTGTGATCTTACCTGATACCACCTTCCTAAATATGCATCAACTGACACATACTTGACTGCATCATATGCGGCATCCGAGTTGTTTACGACTGCTAATGCCACTAACAGCAAAATCACGCCAGATTTACACGACTTCATTTTAGTTCAGATTGTCTCCACTTATTTGAATGTTTATTTTCCAAACTCAACTCATGATTTCATGAGTGTGGGTCTATTCAGTCACTATTGAATTGGGTGTTGGTTTGATTACTTGACGTATTAAAGAAGATAAGATTTAATTCGAAATAGAATGTATTCCATGTCTGATTGTCGAAACTCTGCACAAATAAACCCTGATATATGTCTAGAAAATTAAGATAATAGTCAATTCAATAAAATGATAATATCAACTACTTGGAAGCACAAACCTCTTAAGAGTAATTCAAGGAGTAGACCACGTGGATCAGCAAAGAAGGGGTAAAGGGAGGGGGGGGGGTGGAAGTTGAACTCATATACTGTGCTATCCTTACTGTGATCTCATCCTCATTGGAAATCATCAATTTGCAAACATCTGCTTCCCAGCAAACACAAAAATGTAAAAAAGGTTTATTCAAAAAGTTTTAATACATTTCTTAAAGAGATATGGCAAAAAAGGTTTTGATTTCAGTGTAATTAAAACAAAAATGGGCCAGAAAAAGTAACGAAAAATACCCCAAAATAGGCATGTCTAAACGTGTTAAAATGCCCAAACCCCTGGAGTTTCCGGGGCTCTGCCCCCGCAACCCCCGCCAGGGCTTCGCCCCTGAATCCCACCAAGGGACCTTACACGAGCCCCTGGACCCCACGCCGTTATGACGCTTCGCTCGCTACGCTCTATTGGGTACCATTTTCAGGAGTGCTCCCTTTCTCGAAAACCTAGATCCGCCCCTTGGGTTACATAGGACTTCACAACATATGGTTTTAATTATGGTTCTTTCAGCATCATGAATACAATTTTTAAGACATTTTTGCTAAATATTTTGTCAACAGATAAATAACATTCTGTTTTAAAGTTAAAATGTTTTGCACCACGTTTTCAAAAATGTTTTATGAATATTGTAATATTAAAACGTTTTTATACCCTTTGTAAAACCGGAAATTTAAACCTTTTCTGTAAAACGTTGTGTGTTTACTGGGTTACCAATAGCACATGGTTATAGGTACATAACTAGGTTTTTCACATGGATACTTAGAGATGTGTCTCATTATTATGCATGAACAAAGAAGTTCAATTGAGTAATTTTTTATCCAGAAATGGCATTTTACAGTAAAAATGGTATTTACATTGTGATATGCCCTGAGTAATTTGATTTATCTTTGTTTACAATTAAAATCTATTTCATGAGACATTTTAGGGATTCCCCTTTCTTGCATCAACTTGATCAAAAACAAATTGGATCATTGGACCCCTGAGATTGTAAAGTGCAGATGGCATCGTATGGGATCCCCCTCAGGAAGTGATGTCACGGGATTCCCCTCAGGAAGTGATGTCATGTGAAAGGTTAATGTTATAATTAAGACTTGGGAATTCCCAAGATCAAAATAATGGGATTTCCCAGTGCTTGACATATAAGAAAATGTAAACATACAGCCTGTCTCAAAAAAAATTGTGCAAGTGAAAAGCGCCCTCTTTGGCAATTAGAAAATACTGTTGTGACATAATGCTTACATCTACGTCAAGGGCACAGTCTTAGCTCTCAAATACCGTTTATTCTGTTCAATTTGCTTTTTTAAATCTTGAGATATGTTTAGTTAACAACGAGAGGGTAAAATCACAATTGTGCCACTTTTACTAGGAAATAGGGCTGTTACATGTAAATCAATGATAGCTGATGTTGATGTATTTAACTCTAATACCCCCCCCCAATCGGGGCTGGTGCATAAGATACATCAACATCAGCGCGCGTGCATTATTTCGTCTAATTTCATTAATTTGTCAAATTTCAACTTTTTCAACTTGTCTAAGTTCATTAACCTAAAAGTGTGCAATATCTGTGTGTCTTGAGTGACAAAGAAAACTGTCTTTACCATGATAGATATAAAATCATTGACATGCACATGTATTTAATTTTACAGCAGAATGTGAAATATTTATTTATCTTTTAATTTGTCGTAAGTGGAAAAAGAGAATCATTATAAAACAGTAAACACAATCTTGTATTGTTGTGGAATTGATGCATTCTTTTGATTTCACGAAGGAATTCTCGATAAACTTGATGCTATCATTGGTGTACAGCCCTCTTCCCTATCAATGCCTATAGTAAAAGTGGCACAATTGTGATTTTACCCTTTCGTTGTTAAGTAAGCATATCTCGAGATTAAAACATGCAAATTGAACAGAACAAACGGTATTTGAGAGCTAAGACTCTGCCCTTGACGTAGATGTAAGCATTATGTCACAACTTTTTTTTCTAATTGCCAAAGAGGGCGCTTTTCACTTGCACAATTTTTTTTGAGACAGGCTGTAATTCTTCACAATTTATAGTGTTGATCTGGGCTAGCTAGCTAATATGCTTACAGTCCAATTCCAAGAAAGGAAATTGCGAACCAGAATGATTTTATGTAGTCAATGTACTACTAGTGTTGTCGGAGAAGATATTCAATACGTCAAAACAACTTTTTGTTGTTGTTAGGACAGGGGGTTCTTAATACAGGCCATCCGGCCTTCCGAGAACCTTCTCATTCAATGTATGTGTTTAATTGTTATGCTGTTATATTTTATATTTGAATGAAATAAGGATGAATGAATGAAGAACGTACTTCTTCAAAGAAAGGAATATACATTCTTCTGTCGACTTGCTGAAGTCTGGTTTATGCATATATTATCTAAATATGTGACCGTCCACGGCGAATGAGCCGTAAATTCCTCCCCGGTCAATTTTGTTTTATTTCGTGTTTAAAAATAAACATCATAAACTTAAAAATGGTATATCATTTGACTTCAAACGATATCCAGAAGCGGGGTTATGGTTTGATAAACTTTGCTCCTTCAACAAAATTACAGCTTTTTACGTTTTTACATGTGTCTCTTTTTCCACATTGCTGGCAATAAATATCAAACAGTCATAATTGGCGGTCATTTCAAATCATCCCCAAGTCAACGAGGTTTAAGAAGGTTCTCTCATTGTTAATTGTTGGCTATGCATACCTATACAAAATACAATGCCTGGTAACCCACCACTTGAAAAGGATTTAGCAAAAGCAAACAAAGACCAGAGCTATTAAAAGTTCTATAGCCATCTAAGGTAGAAGCTTATTATTCACTTCAATAGGATTATTGATTGGTGTTGTGACTATCAAAATAAGACAGATGTCGCCCCAGCATAAGTGACCGATGAATACGACCTTCGTACACAGTTTACACCATAACTCAGAATACAATTCAGGGAATTTACGGCTCGTTTGTGCTACCGGGTCACATATGATGATCTATGGTTTTTGATACAACACATCTGTCAATATAAGTGGGGAAAACCGCATCGCAGTCCTGCTTCCTGAAGAAATTGTGTGAAAGGTGGAAATAGCACCATTTTTGGAGAAAGTAGCGCAAGGGGATTTAAGCGTTTGGAGAACAGCGCAAGGAGACAAGAGAAAGCAACGCCATTTTGTGTGAGGATTTTATTCGCAAGGATATTTATCAATGCAAGTGTACAAAGGACTGATTTTCATAAAACAAGTGATTTACCTCAGCCGTCCAGAACATTGCAAGAACTCTAAGATCACCTACAAGAAGACTGCTGGTTAAGTACTGAGTAGATAAAATATTATTGTGATTGTGTGATTATTTTTTATATGCATTTGTTGTCATATATTGTACCAATCATATTTTGCTTTCAATTAAAGATTTTGATTTTGTTAGCTTAATCAAACAGTGTACTTAGTATTTGTATTGTGCATTCGTGTGAATTTGGGTAAAAGGTGCATTCGTGTGAATTTGGGTAAAAGGCGACTCGTAACAACATAATATGCGTTCAACTTGCTAACCCCCTTCTCCCCAGTGGACAGCTTTGTATTAAAGGATATGTCTCCGGCAATCACAACATTATACCCCATATGATAGAAAATTAATTATCAAGCACGAATCACGTGGTAGTCTCTCAAATTTATCTTAAACTTGATACTTTAGACTATTTGATTTGAAATAAAAAATCAATGATGCTGTTTTGCAAAATCAGTAAAAGAGTTTGTTTGGTTTTTTTGTTCGAGAAGTTTAATGGACCATATCTCAAAACATGTTCTACTATAAACGTTACACAGTGTCAACACGCTATATTATAAATATTTTTTTCATAAAGCTTCATACTCCGTTGGTGATCAATATTCTATTGTTGACACAGATAAAGAAAGTTTACATATGTATTGTGATATACACGTGTGAAAGAATTTTCTATTATACACGCACCTGGATCATAAATGTGTTCCTTTATATAATTGTAATTCTCAAAATTAAATATATCACAATTTTAACTTTCGATTTAAAAATCGTTACGCCAAAAATGCAGTTAAAATGTATCCAGAGCAAACAGTGATGGCCGCTAATAAGTGTATTTAATTTCAAGTTAGTGTATTTAAAACAATACCTTGGTTTTACCTAAAAAAAAATCGAATTTCCTTGTAATAGCAACACCATATGGGATACTAGAGCATGCGCAAATCATAATAATGTGTAGAATAGAACTTGATGGTATCTTATATGATAGTCGTACTATTATATGCTTAGCCTGAGTCGCTCGGCATATCTCGAACAAAATCGCCATGCGTAGCTATTGAAAAACGAGAGGATTCGCCGTACTATCACGGCAATTTTTGATACGAAGATATAGGGATGATGATGGTGTGCATTACAGCCCATTCTTCTGTGCGTGGTGGATGGTCACATACATGTATTTCTTGGATTTGGAAACGATTGGGACTCGGGCTGCAATGACCTATGGTCGGCATTCGATAGACTCGGACTAGTCCAGCTAGTCGGATTCAGCTCCAACTGTTTTTGTTATTCCATTATTTACAAAAGGAACTAGAGAGTAATATCAAGGGGGTGACACTAAATTCACGGTTGTTCTATTAGCAACGCAAAACCTATGAAAAATTCCGCTGGTTTACTAGCTAGAAAGTGAGGCCAGTTATCGATCCGTTATGAATAATTCATGTTCGACCCCTTGGATCATGTTAATTGATATTGGCAAATAACAACGTTGTTAGTTTTGCGAACTTTGCCTGTTCAATGAGAGTATAGCGCGCCCCCAATACACCTGGGCACAAACCAGGCGAAAACGATCCAGTTTAATGAAATGGCGGACGAGTATTCCCATCAGGCACCAGTGATATGTTTTTACAAAGAAAGTCTACTAATTTGATATGAAATGACATGTTGCAATAGCAAAGTCAAAATTAGGACTTGCTGTCAATAATATGAAGGAAATATGTGACAAAGGCAAGGTGTGAAATACAAGTAGTATTTAAGTTATAATAACCTTTGATACCCGACCTGACCTTCTATCATGGCGGCTTATTCGTCTTATGTATTTCGATGCTCTCAAATAAAATAAAATACCACTCTGCACTAAGCAGACAGAATGTTACTTGGCTCCCAGCATGAATTATTGATTTTATACGGAGGTAAAGAAATGCACAGTGTATGTGCAAGCCGTGCATCAATACTACAAATATTTACGGTAAATCTGAATAGTGGTTACATATGACATGTCATGTGTTCGGGAAATCACGTGGCAACATTTTAAGATTTCAGGCTTGTTTACTAGTTAATTGCCATTTGTACGCTTTATTATTTATCTTTGTTAATTAACATATATTTTAAATGCTGATAAATCGTGGTTGGCTGCCCATGATATCTGTTAAATTCAATGTTTTATGAATATAATTCTACCACGCAGAGGAGGTCATGCAGCAGAATTTCACATCACCTGACTTAGCTAGATTTCGAAGCTCTGCTCTTCAAATTCATGTAAATTTCAAAGTTTATACATTTAATATATTTAATATGATTCCAATTTTTTTGTTATAACCAACTGGTACACGAAATATACTAGCTTATTACCTATACAGAAAGGTGATTATCAGCCTCCACTCAGCAAATTGACATGCCCGGCAAATGCAGCCATTCTCCGTCTGGATAACATGACTGTCGCCCTCAATACGTCTGGGCGCAAATTTAAATAACAATACGCTATTTACATATCAATTCGGCCTCATGCTAATTAATGTTGCCCCATCCAGGAGTTCATCTATGGTAATATCGATCACAGGGTAACTTGCACGGACCGTGACGGACGGGTAAGATAAGGATAATGAACTGAGTGCAATGCATTCGTCAAGATAATCGCACGCGCCGTGGAGTTATTGCATTTAGCTTGAGAGCCGATAGGCTCGAAAGCTAAATGCAATAACTCCATGGCAAGTGCAATTATCTTGACGAATGCATTTGCACGAGTACATTATCCGTCATACACTTTGAGTGTAGGCCTATTAAAACAATAGGCAATATTAATTGCTGCATTCATTATATTAGTTTTAATATTAGGAAAATATCTTACATTTTAAAAACACCGTCAGGACATTGACCAGCTACGTAGCATTTAACTGGTAAAGAAAATCAATCCCTGTAATCAATGGTATCGATTGCGCCATACGTCATACTTAGGTAACTTATTCACGCATGGTTTAATTGACTTGACTTAATGTTGTGATCATTTAATATCGTGGTTTCGAACACAGGGAGCACTGAACCAGTTGGAAACGATCGATTTAGATGTCAGACTAGTACTACGGTGAATATCAACTGGACTTTATAGCTCTATAATTTGAACTACTTATATTAAAACACACGACATTGGGATTTAACAATTTGTTCAGTATTATCATAGGCCTTCAAACACATGTGTTTGAAGGCCTATGGTATTATAAAGCATGATCATGATATTATGCGCTAGTGTGTGTTTCCAGGCCCGGCTATGTTATTTTAGATATAGGCCTACATGTATTTCATTTGTAAAATGCTGAATATTTTGCAATGGTGTCATCTTGTATAATTATGATCCACCTGTTTTTGGCCCTTTTTAATTAATAGAAGCTCGATTATTCTCATTTGATGTTTGATTTATTTGAGGTCATTAATCATAATTTATGACAATGATATTTGCAAGGGTGCAACTCTACTAGTCTTATTACAAGACTGCCCTATCCCAACCCTAAACCCTAGTAACTATACCATTTTAACACCACAGAATGTATATTCGTACTTTTTTTGTTGGTATATATATCGAACAGACAATTATATAGTTATGTGATCTCTGTGTCTAAAGCGCCACCTAACTCTACTTTATGGTTATGTGAAAGTAGTATTTCTAGTATTTGAGCGTGCACGTATTATCTAGAATCTATTGTTTAGCGTGCAGGTTTTAGATAATGCATTGTTTAGCGTGCAGGTTTATATAATTTGGGCTGTGAAGGGTAGTTCGCGAAAATAATGCACGGGAGAAGAATACATAACGATGAATAGAAACGGGCACTAGAAGTGTATTGGAAGATAAGGATCGATCAATGTGGGTGATTTTAATGTTTAACCAGAGAAGATGTAATAAAGAGGAGGTTGATCAAGCTATCCTCAAACAAAATATGTGTGAGACCGCTCATTCAAAGTAAATGATGAATCACCCTATTTAGCTGCTTTACAATAGAATACCACAATGGGGTTTGAACCCGGGATGGGTGTGATACACAAGTTGTAGCTAACTGCTTTTAGGGATAGGTCAGTGTGTGCATGTCATCATGCCATGCACACCATGCATGCAGACCCTGTCATCTTGTCAGATTTCAGATAAAATATGACTGAAGTTCCATGGCAAATTATAATTTTTGCTGCTTGTTGCCACTTTCAGCCTCTATTATTTATGATAAAGAATGTTTTCAATTATCAGAATATCTTTATTAGGTTTGCAGGAAATGACAGGAAAATACATAAAATAATAAAATAGAAATGATCAACAATCATCACCTCTCTAAAAAATCCTAAAATGTCTTCTTTAGAAATTTATATATTTACAAAAAACGGCGGATTTGGGGGGAAATTTTACAGCACTTTGATTTCTTTCTTGTATTATCCACATGTGGTATCCCATCCAAGCAGCAGGTTCTTAACACACGCGCTTCATACTTTTCAACAAATTCTCTATAGAAACATTGGAAATATTTTCAATTCTGAAGTGAAAATCGGTCAACCATGGGCGGTCACACACATAACATCATAGGATATTTCAAGTGGATGTCTACTACTTGAGAATAAAGGACTATGAATAGATGCGACAGGATTACCTTCGGGATTATCTCAAGGATATAATTCCGTTGACCCTCCTCTTTATTACATCTTCTCTGGTTTAACTGACGAAGCTTTTGTCTGTCCAATTAACTTAGCCACCCAGTTTTTGTTACTTATTTGAAAAAATATACACTTTCAAAGAAAGTCATGAAAGAAAAGTGTTAACATTCGCTGAGACCTACCGGGATTTTTGTGTTTCCAGAGCATTGAGTGAGAGTTTACCAGAAATTCTATTGAAATTGGAAGGTTTTTCTCAACACTTTAAAAATAATCCGGTAGAAGTTGGGTACCATTATTTTGGAAGGTCTCATTATCAGTCCAAGAGAGCGCCAAATATGGATCAGGAGTATTACATAATAATACCCTGCTATGACAATAGCTGCACTAGGTTAATCGTATAATCTCCTTATGTGGTTAGCATGGCTGGGCCAGGAAATCCACAAGGTCAGCCAATGTATGTACATGTATTCGGTACATGTGCCATATCTTTACAATGGGTGATAAATTTCTGGTTTGTTTTATTTCAAAACGCAACAGTCGATATTCTAAAGCTTGGTCCAAATCCAAGAGAAGAACCAACTCTAGTAATTTATGTGGTTTCAAATTATATCGGCCGTTGCCTTTTGATAGAAATGGTGTTTGTTGATGTGCACAGTTTCCCATTAGATCATAACATGCTGTTGTACATCCAAGGTCAAAGGTCTTTTAATCCATATTTGGCGTTGTTCTGGGACTGATTATACAGATTTGTAGGTATGGTGATTTTGGATAGTGAATGGATGAATAGTAAATTAATTATACTCCTCACCAAAAACATTTTTTAAAAATGAAAAATATAATTCAGGTCATAAAATGCAGACAGTGTTTCTAATTGGCATATATTTATTCTTAGTGTGTTAACTCAGTGATCCCAGCTGTCCCTCAACTTTTGGCTTGGCACAATTCTAAGAAAATACAAATTGTATGCCATATGAATGTTCTGATGTTATTGGTGAGGAGTATAATTCACAATACACCCCAGACGCATAGTGACTTGCCCTATCATTTGTTATAATGCATCATCTGCGACATCTTTTGAGTTATAGAGGTGTGCATGAAATTATTGATTGGCTCCAAACAAAGGATTTGAACCGGTGTCCTTCACCGAAATCATGGCACAATGTAGTAGTCCATTCAATCAAATATTGTCATCAACCTATTTGATCGTAGTGTATTTGTTATGCGTGTGACGACCGCTCGCGGTAGATTGCAAACATGCTTTTGTTGAATGCATTTGAGTAGACCGCCATTATTATGAATTAGTAAAAGGGTCAAAGAAAAAAGGGTGGAATCACTGATCAATATGCATGATTACAATGTTCAAACACCCCTTACTGTAAATAGATTATCCCATCAAAAGTTTCAAGTCATTAGGAATATTAGGACCCAGATATCTTGCTGTAAATTGGTCAAAATTGAATAAAAGCAGACAAGGAAGAATATTTTTTATCGCTTTACTAATAATTTCTGTTAGGTCTGACCGTGTTTAGCCACTTTTCTTTCATGACTTTTTGCCAAAGGGAAAACTTTTCGAAATATATCCTAAAAACCGGGTGTCTAAGTTATTTGGACAGACAATAGTTACCCGGGTCTATTATGGTTGAATGAAATTAAGATTTACCTAACTCCACAATATGACGAAACAAATGTTCGAATTGGAAAATTATGGAACCCTTTTTCTGGTCATGTGGAAAGTTGATTTGGCATGTATTTTGTGAACCTCTCCTATCAAAAAACGGGAAATTATTCTATGTACACAATTTATAAAATGTGTTGCTAGAATTTATTTATAATATACAAACAGGATTAATTTGATATATACAATATTATATATTTCATTCATAAAAACAATAGATATTTATCACTTGGTTTAGCAAAGAATAAATGCACATAATATTTGTAGGCACTGTATACTATGTTTTGCTTCACATATTTACAAACCAAAATAAATCTTGCGAGTTGGTTAAAGTACAACCATGAAGACATAACATTAGTTTTATACTGTCAGACATAACAATTTACTCCTTACAATATCTTGTATTTCGTCTTAATTTGATCATATCATTTGTTGGTGTGTTTTTAATCAACGGGAATACGGTGGGTACTCGCAATCAGTACCCTGGTATTTCTCAATTGGAGCTCGCGGACCGGTGAAGCCAGTTAGTAGCAAATATTCCAATACTTCCGCTTCATAAAGTTCCTTGAACCTTGGTACATCACGAACGAGTACATACAGACCCAGTGCATCATTGTCACTGACGATGGAGTATTCATACTGATTGTTGACGATTGGTCCCAGTTTGAAGATCCAATCTGATTAAAAATAAATAAAAATAAAGAAATTTATATCAAGCAATCAATTATCCAATAAATCAATCAATCATAATTATCATATGTTTGATAAAAGTTGTTGCAAAAAGAACCGAGACTTCGTGCACATCACAAAGCATTATTATGCAGTCCAACTCACAGCGTCATCATCCCTATATCTTCATGTCAAAAATTGCCGTGATAGTACGGCGAATCCTCTCGTTTTTCAACAGCTACGCATGGCGATTTTGTTCGAGATAGTCCGAGAGACTCAGGCTAAGCATACCATTTACATGATATGACTATCATATTAGATACCACAGAGTTTCTATTCTACACATTTTTACGATTTGCGCATGCTCAGTACCCCATATGATGTTGGCATTACAAGAAAATTCGATTTGTTGTCAGGTAAAACCCAGGTTTTGTTTTCAATACACTTAAACTGGAAATGCAATACACTAATTAGTGGCGATTGCTGTTTGCTGTGGATATATTTTACTGCATTTTATCCATAACGATTTTTAAATCGTTCATCAAAATTGTGATATATTCAACTGTTTGAGAATTACAATTATATAAAGGAACACGTGTAGCCCATTCAGCTAAGATCCAGGTGCTGTATAGAATATTAAATCACAAGTCTATAATATAATGCACATATCGAGACACTATGCAACTTTCTTTATCTGCGTCAATAATAGAATATTGATTTAAATGTAATACATCTCTACATTTCTAGCCAATCAGATAGGACTCCTTTTCTTGCGTTTGGTGAAATACCAATCGCCCGTCGCTCACCAACGGAGTATGGAACAAATATTTATAATACAGGGCGTCGACACTGTGCAACGTGCGCATTCACGATCTGTGCATCGACAAAGACGTACTGGGAGTTATGTGCACAAAATATTATGAATCAGATAGTATTCATACTGCAGTTACTGTCCGTTTTCCTATACACAATACACAGTGCTCTCACCATTGACGCGCGACCTTTACAAATAGCGTATGTTAGAAGTATATTGCATTTGCCTAGTTAACATCACTGTGTGAAAAATAACCGCCCAATATTTAAACTATTCTCCAAACTTCTAGCAAATATATTTCTCTATCATGACCTAAAATTAGAGCTAGGTTAGATGTTCAGAAGGGGTCGCACTTTCGTAGAATATGAGTGAGGGCAAAGCATAGCTAGCTCATAGCTAGCCAACCCCCGTGTTAATTGAATGGAGATTTGGCCGAAAATATTGAGCTGTATTGGTAACGGACCGCTCCGTTCTGAAGGATGCCACAAAAAACGGTACAAGCTACATTTAAACTATTCTATGAAATTCTAGAAAATATAGTTTTGTAACATGTCCTAAATTTTTAGCTAATTTAGGTGTTTGGAGAGGAGTCCCTACTCTTTGCGAAACTGACTGCGACAACCATGCACAACGTTAAAATGATTGATCCGTTTTATTTAGTTAGTGATGGTTAACTAATAATGAATATACTATTTCAAAATAATACCTACAAATTGCAGTAATACATTCGGATTCTTGAAGACCACTACCAGTTCCTACATCAGAGAAATAGTTGGTATGGGTCTGAAATTCACGATATAATACAAATTTTATGACAAATTATTAAAATTTGATATTTTTTCACATTTTCGATAGATAACAATCCTCGAAGTAAATTTTATAAATCTAATGACATATTCTTAAAATTTAGCTGGGAGGAAAGGCCGACGATCAATTGAAAATTTTGACCTTTCATAATGAAGATATGGATTTTTCCCCCAAAAGACCTAATTTTTTTTTTGTGTTTTGGGAAAAAAATCCAAATCTTCAATACGATAGGTCAAAATTTTCAATTGATCATCGGCTTTTCATCCCACCTACATACACTTTAAGTATAAATCATCAGATTTATTAAGTTTACTTCGAGTACTTTTAAATATCAATTTTTTTTTTTTTTTTATAAAATTTGTATTACATTGCGATTTTCAAAAAATCAAAATTATTTGATATCAGTAGGACATTCTTCATATTCAGAATGCAATTCGATATGTTTGATGTGCTCTAATGTCCCACAATAAATACTGTCCAAACGTTCATACCCCACCCCTTAAGGGTGGTCTTGGAATTATGGAAACTTTCGGGCCTCGTAACTGCTCAATTGTTGGTCTAAAGAATATAAAAGTATACCTATTTAGAATAACAATGACTTGATGAATTTAATTAATCTGTGAGGTCAATTTTGGGCCAAAATGCTAATTTCTGGAGAAAATCTCCCAAAACGGTTTTTTTTGGTCCAAATGTTTTTGTTCAACGTAACAAAAAAAAATTTTGAGCCAATTTTTTTAAAATAATTTTTAAAAACTGGATAAAAATATCTAGGACCCGTTTTTTAAATATTTTTTGTTTATTTTTGCAAAACAAGATCATTTGAAAAAGGCACCTCGAAAAACAAGCTGTATATAGATATTCTTGTCTTTATTTTGTACAAAACTCATCCATACGATACCTGCAAGCGATTTCACTGTTCTTTTTAGATAAAAAATACATTTCACATTGGGCTATTCCAGATGTATTCCGCACCCCCCCCTATGGAAGACACTTCCGGAATTCGGGGCTAAATTGACAGCCGGAATTCACATGTCAGGAAAACCCATGGAAGACCCTGCCGGAATTGTGGTAATATGGCCAGCCGGAATTCAAGTAAATGTAAATGTCTTCCATAGGGTTCCAGCTGGACCTTTTTCAGTTTCCAGCCAGAATTCAAGTAAATTGTAAATGTCATTCATAGGTTAATCGAGATGGCGACCATAAGTGAAGATCCTGCCGGAATATTCCAGATGAATTCCGCCCCCCATGGAAGACACTTCTGGAATTGTGGGTCAAATTGACAACCGGAATTCAACCCTCAGCAAAACCCCATGGAAGACACAACCGGAATTTGTGCAATTTACAAATTTACCTGCTGGAATTTTGATATTTCAATTTAGACACATCCAAAATGGACAGCCGGAATTCAACCCTAGCAAAACCCCTATGGAAGACAAAACCGGAATTTGTACAATTTATTGATTTACCTGCTGGAATTTTGATGTTTGAATTTGGATATCAAAAATTAGGGCTGAAATTTACAGTCGGAATTGATACAATTTACCTGCTGGAATTACTATAGTTTGATTTAGACTCATCTGAATGGACCCTGATTATGATTTTGACCTGGGGGTTACTTCAAAATGAAATGGCTTGGTGTTGCAGTATTAAGGGGCTGTGCAATAAATGCTTGCCCCCCCCCCCCCTCGGCCTGCCAAAAATTGAGCAAAATCGAGCCTGAGCAAAATGTAAAAAATATGGGGTCATTGGGTGAGAGATGGATGGTTTAGGGGAGATTTGGGTGAGAACATGACCTTTTAAAATGAGAATTTTGAATGAGACCCAAAATAGTCCCAGTTGCAGAACATAGACTGTAGAGGGTAATGCATAAGAATGTCTTGAACATGATGGCTTTTTTATTTCAAAATAAGTAACAAAATCAGTGATTAATGAAAGTTGCTAAACAAATTGAAAAAGAGGTCTTTGGGTGTGAACCCGGGGTGTGAGAGCATGTGCTTAAATGCAGAGTTTTAGGTGACACCCTATTCGGTGTATCTACCAAAGTGGGAGTGCCCCCCCCCCCCTTTTGCTCCCATTCAGATCATAGAATGTCTGTCTTTTGCTCCAATTCAGATCATAGACTGTATAGAAATAGAGTCTATGTTCAGATTTATTGGATTTAGCAGGGGATTTTGATAGTTATTTAATATTCACTTAGTTTTTTTTCTTTGTGATTTTTTATACTAAAATTTCACTGGCATGGTAACACATAACAAAAACACATCCTGTTGCAGACCATTGATCAGCGCGCAGGATGTGGTGCATGTTTTAAAAATAAAAATACATATAGGCCTATGAAATTAAATCATAACATATAAATGAATGCATAATAAGTTAATTGATTAACTTTATTATTTAACGAAATTAACTAGTAAAAACAAAACAAACCCCAAAACATGTTTTTTGTTCCTTTTGTTCAGTGTAATTTTCAACAAGTTTTGTGCTTGCACTCTGAAGCATAGACTGTATTTCTACAGTCTATATGTAATGATTGAAGAAGCCTTTTGGTTTCAAGAACAGAAATTTGCAAAAATATATTATGCCACATAAATTTACACTTCATAATTTATAAATAGATAAAATTCCCTTTAAAAGGGAAAGCCAGCCTCAATGTAGAAGAGGTCTTGTAATTAGTTTTGGTCAATGTGAAAGGCATTTTTAGGATCACGCTTACATCTACATGACAGTCCACCAAACCATCAACGATGAGAACATGCACACTGAAACAGCAGAAAACATTAATTCCTAATCTCATGTCAACTCTTTTAATTCATTACTCCAAATTGTTCTGGTCTGTTTTTTTTGTTGTTGTTGTTGTTGTTGTTGTCGTTGGTTTTTTTTTGTCTTTTCAGCTTTTTACCCACGATATCTCAATTTCCAATTTAGTAATACCCAATACCAGAACTTACGAACTCAATATCTTCGCTTAGGAATGTCCGATTTCACTGCTTTCGATATACCACTTCACAAATACACTGCCGGTTTGAGTTAACTTACATGTACATTTTATTTTAAAATAACTTAATTAATTCGCAATGTATAGTTTAAGCCTACTATATTATAATAGATAGTGGCCAGCACATTTATAAAGGACTGGTTACTCACTACAATCTTCACTCTTAAACTGTGTTTTTCTGAATGTGCTGATCATGTTGATTGCTAGTCGGAAACTCCTGCGAAGCTATGGACATGGCATCTTACATACTCCATTCTATAACAGTCTGCCTATAGTGCCTTGTGTGTTTTCTCTTCAATCATTTTGTTGAATGTAATTTTATGAATCAAATAGTTATGTGTCATTTTAAGTTAATAAGTTATTAAATTAATAAAGTAAGACAATTTATTTATCTATAAGTGCATGTCAAATGGGGTACATTGTTCAATACTATAGGCCTACATGCATAAATTATGCCCATATTATAGCTAGGCCCTAAAAACTTTATTTTGCATCGGATTTTTCCCGTTGAAAAGACAAAACTGATGTTTATGATAGCAACCATTTCATCAATAACATTTTGAGTCATTTTTATCCATAAAACGACACAGGATATGATAGATAACTACTTTCACATCAATATGGTCCATATGATCACAGATTGTTGAGAATCTGTGATATGATCCGGGGATATGATGAAGATTTTGATTCTATAGATCTGTTATCAACATGATATCACGCTGTTCAGTGGTCACGGAGGAAGGACCCCCGGTCAAGGACACTGATATGACATCATAGGTGATGTCAGATTTTCTTCTGCTGACCATATGATGCTATATATTTAACTATTATTGTTACATTTAGGCCTATACCTGACTTTTAAAGTCATAATTAGTTCAAACATAACTTTGGTAATACTCACTCGTTTTCGTTCGTTGAAACGGCAAAACATACTTACTTTTCCTTACAAATCGAATTAAAATATTTAAAAAAAATTCAACCACAAAAAGTTTTAAACAAAAGTCATTCCAATACCAATAAAAAATAATCTCTTGAGCAAACTGACCCCATCCCAGAAATAGGTACCAGCCCGATGGGCTGGCGAAAAGACCAGTGAACAAGGTGAGGTGTAAACCGAGATACACTATTACATAACCCCATAGACCATGTCTGATATATAACCTTGACCAGTCGGTCCTCTATTGCAAGTATTGGAGTTTTGTGTCTTCTACAGAATCTGCTTTATTTATCCTACAGCACATATTCTCATTCACTCTAGGATTTTCAACTGGCTATCATTTCAGCCTTGTGTCTCATAGTCATAAGCTTGCAACATGTTAAATGATATTAAATACTGATACTGATTTCACTGATTTTAGACCTTATTAAATTTTCTTAATATAAATATAAAAATAGTCAGTTTTATATTAACATGTGAATTTCAAACTTAACAAATATGCCCATTTCTTCTGAATTGATTTCTACTGATTTCTATATTCATTGTTGGTATTAGATTTAATTAAATGTAAAACAAACGGGCAAAAAAACAAAAACCATGGAACTTGCTGAAATATGAAAATCGAAAAATTCAACACTACATGATCAAATATTTTTATATCAAAAAGTTGAGAACAAAATCCACCATTCATCATTTATTTCAAGAAATTGGAGATATAGGTCAATTTGAAACCAGTTTTAGCTATATATAAAGTTTTATGGTAGTGAACTTGCCTTTTCATTGAAGTTTTTGTTTTTTTTTGCTCTGAGGTGAGATGAATATACCTCTCTAGCTTCCAACTGAGTTCATCAATATAGATTTGCCACTAGTTTTTTATACTTTAGTTTTCAGTGCTGTTTAATTTAATATTTTGCTATGTGTATAAGAGCAGTTTATCTGACATTCAATTGAAATGGATATACATGGTTGTAGGCACTTTCACAGTAAGGGGCATTCAATGAGAGAAAAAATATGGGGTCAATTGGTGAGAGCTTGATTTTGGGCATTCGGTGAGAGCAAAATGTAAAAAATATGGGGTCGTTGGGTGAGAACATGACCTTTAAAAATGGAGTCTTTGGGTGAAAGCTGAAACAGTATGTCACACAGAAACCTTGCACATTGAATTTCTAGCTCAAAATGGCTTCATGTAGCCCAGGCATGTAGCTTTGTTTTTTCAAAATAAGTAAAAAATATCAGTGATAAATGAAAGTTGCTGTTCAAATTGAAAAATAAGAGGTCTTTGGGTGACAGAGCATGTGTTCAAAAAACAATATGGGGTCTTTGGGTGACAGCGACGTTGAAAAGTGGGGTCTTAACAGCCCTACATACGCGTCACCTCCGAAGTGGGAGTGACTCCCCTTTGAAGTTCATCGGCCTTTGCAATTAAACTGCAGAGTGGATTAATGAAAATGTACGCAAAATATGCAAATCAGATCATTAATATTCATGCATAAAAGCTGCAGAGTGGATTAATGGAAAATGCAGGCACATGTTGATGTTATGTGGAATCAATGTACGTTGTTTCAACTTTGAAATTGAATTTCAATGTTGTTTTAACATTGATGCACCATTGAAATCTCCGATCGCGCATATGTGTATAGGGGAGACCGGGGTAATTGTGGCCCCCTTTTTGCTTATCTACCATGTAATTCTTTAAGTATGAACTGGAGAAGTAAAATTTCTGCATGAGTGGATAGAGGCAATGGGTACCTATAATATGTGATAAATATAATTTGAAAATATATTACAATTTGCATAATAATTAACATAATGTTAATTAGTTTTCGGGGCCACAATTACCCCGTGCGTTGGGGTAATTGTGGCCCCTGAACAAAATAAAGAATTTAAAGAGTATTGTGAATCCAGTTCTTCCTGATGACTATTAATAACATGTTTTATAGTCATTGCAATAATTTCAGGCCATTTGAACTGGTTTATTTTCCAGAAAAAGGCATTTTAAGGCATTTTGTAAAATACTTGTTATTATGCTAATTTTTGCATGCCGAAACTGCGGCCGAATCTGACTGTTCATTACACTTCCTTGTTTTGACTTGAAAACATACTGAATATATCTTTTTTATTTCAATAATGACCCCAAATGGCTAATTTGATCAAAATATAACAAATTAATGACCAAAATAACTTTTTAGGGGGGTCAGATGCAAGTAATTTGCATAAGATATGAACAGGGGCCACATTTACCCCAACCCGGATATTACATAATATGCAAATTTAGCTCATTAAATAAACAATTTTTTTATAAAATTGTTATATCATTGGGAACTGTTATGATTACCTTTCATGTCAAACCCATACAAAATAGTCAGTGATACAACCAATAAGTACCACCCTTATGAATAAAAAGTGGACTTGCCACTTTTTTAAAGCCATTTTCGATGTCGCTCCACTAATTAGACCCCCCTCATAAAAATTATAATGCTATATGAATAATTTTTTCACCAAACAGTAGCATAAAGACCACTCTTTCATACAGTACAAAATTAAGTCACCTTTACCAAAGCATAGTATTAAGACACCCTGATAAAATCAAAGGGGCCACATTTACCCCAGGGCCACAATTACCCCAGTCTCCCCTATATGTACACTATGAAACTTGTGCCCCCGACCTATGCAAGAGCTATGGCTGTGAAGTAAATGAAGCCATGTGTTTTACCAAATTATTTATCACAGAAAACCCTAATTTCATTTCTGGCTTTATATTGTAATAGGGCCTACCAGTAATAAGTTTTCAATTCCTGTTGTTTACTAAATTAAATAAAGTTACTTGTCTTCTGCAGTCTGTGTTCAAATCCTGGGGTTCAAATGGACGAGTTAATAATATATAGGCTTAAAAAGTTCATGCATGCCAATATTTTTTACTTTAGTAGATTTGACATTATTTGTGTGCTTACATTTTAATTATTCTGAACTTTTAGGCTATTCTGCTTTATTGAAATAGTTTAAAACCGTACATATAAAAGTATCAGATGAAATTTAAAATATCCATGAAAGTTCATTCTTCCTTGGTTTAAACATCTTTGGTTTAAAATAAATGTTTTTACTTCCAAATTCTGTCTGCCCAGTAGCCTATACCAGTACATGGTATATACAGTTTCAAATATGCAAGGACATATGAATGTCTTGGCACCAAGGTCTTTCCTGGCAAATGTTGTTCCATGCATGTTCCATGTTTATTTTTAATGATCACAATGACCCAACCCCGGGGACCCAACACTCTCAATGCCAAATGTAACCAATTGGAGCTCAAATTTGACCCCAAATTGCAGAGTATGAGTTTTTTGTGCTCAATACATTCAAAGGTCATTTTATGAATGTTCAAACATTCTGTGGTCAAAGAACTGTGTCCTGATCTATGAGAAAGTTTGAGATTTAAGTTTGAGATTCTGTTTATATGAACATGTACAAGCAAAATATTCATGTACCAAGTATGTACCAGACATACTCAGATACAGGTCTATGGACACACATACTAGTACATGATAGTAATCAAATAATTTTATTATAATTTGTAACATGCTTGAATACTGAATTTGAAAAAAAAAAATTGTTGTAACTTTATAGTTTTTAATATTACAAATTGACAAAACCGTTTGTTGTTTTTCTTGCGGGATTTAAAAAAATTGCCAATGTTGTATTAAATTGTAGTTATCTACCAATTATTTGATAATGATATCAGATTGAACTAAATGTGATATTACAATTATTGAAATATGCTTGACAAGAATATCCCTTTCTCAAACATATTTTAAGTTATATTCCTCTTATTGTTTTATGCCTTGCAGCACAATTTTGGTGTAGCAATGAAATGATAAAGGCCTTCAACAATTGATTTTGAGTGTACTGTTTCCCACTTGCATCCAAAATTGAGAATTGCTACATGTAGGCCTAAATGTTTAATTATTTTATTTTTATTTGACATTTTCTGTGTTAGATGACATTTTAATTACATTCATTTGCTACTTTCTTACCAGGCTTAGAACACCCCTGCATTATTATCAATGTATAAAATCAACCATAATTGCAATAAAATTAAATCCGCAGTTCCAAAATGTACTGTTGATATTGGGCTGTGACCACTTGTTTCAAAATAAAGAAAATAATACTTAATTAGCCCTAATAATAAGTTACCTCGTGCGTTTTTAAAATGTTAAACAGTAGGCCTAACCCCTATGCCAGTACTTGTAGTGTCAATGTCCATTTCCACAACAAAAACCTTAAGGGATGGGGTATGAATGTTTGGATAGTATTTATTTTGGGACATTAGAGCACATCAGACATATCGAAAATTCGCATTCTGAATACAAAGAATGTCCTTCTGATATCAAATAATTTTGATTTTTGAAATTATCAATGTAATACACATTTTATGGCAAATGATTAAAATTGATATTTTGATATTTAACAGTACTCGAAGTAAACTTTATAAAGCTGATGATTTATACTTAAAGTGTTACAAGTGGGATGAAAAGCTGACGATCAATTGAAAATTTTGACCTTTCGTATTGAAGATATGAATTTTCCCCCAAAACACCAAAAAGAATTAGGTCTTTTTGGGAAAAAATCCGTATCTTCAATATGAAAGGTCAAAATGTTCAATTGATCGTCTGCTTTTCCTCCCAGCTACATACACTTTAAGAATACATCATTAGAATTATAAAATTTACTTTGAGGACTGTTATCAAAAATGTGAAAAATATCCAATTTTAATAATTTGTCATCAAATTTGTATTATATCGTGAATTTCAAAAATGAAAATTATTTGATATCAGAAAGACATTCTTCGTATTCAGAATGCAATTCGATATGTCTGATGTGCTCTCATGTCCCACAAAAATACTGTCGAAACGCTCAAAACGCTCATTCCAGATCCCTAAACTGGCTAAATTTGACTTTAATCGCTACTTAGGATAAGGATTTAGCTATGTTTCATGTGGCATAACAGGATAATATTTCTTTTATTTAAAAAAAAATAGTTCTGTATTTTTCTGGAGTAGGGAGTAGAGGAAGAATACATCATATGTTACAATCAAATCACACACCTTGCATGAGCACAGATTGTAGAAGCAAGGAAGGCTTTAGGGAATGGGATGGAGGCCATTGGATCAAAATATGTTTTTAAGCTGAAAAACTAAAAATTTAGATTTATGGACTTCAAACTTAACAGGATATTAAATATAACGAAAAAATGTGTTAAATTAACTAAGAAATTCTATATTAAAAATGAAAAAAAAAGACAACTTCGCCACTTCGGCGGCCAAAAAAAAACATTGCCGCCATTGGCAGCAAAAACAATCTGCCTGATCATAACTCCCAAGCCCCCCTCTCCTATAATATGGTAACACCCATGAAGACACTAGACACATGCTAAAATAGCCTAAAGCATGTAGAAGTAGGCCTACATATTATCTTTTTCTTTCTGTCTTTCTTTCTTTCATTCTTTCTTCTTTCCTTTCTATACATTTCATATTTCTTTATTTCTTTTATTTTGTTTTCTTTTTTTCATTATTATTATTTTTTTCCCTTTTTTTTTTTTTCTTTCTCGTTTTTATATCATTATATATTTCAAACGTGCTTGTATGGCTTTGTCTCGCTGCCATATTATTGTGATAACTGCTTTTTGGTCAGATGAGTTTAATAGACAAGTCTGTTCGGATCTATATCAGTAAAGCCAAGAAATCTTATTATAATGAACAACTAGCAGCCGCTGACAACAAACAGGTTTTTCAAATTATAAATAAACTTCTCAATAAGGGTGCCAAAGTTCTACCATCATGTGACTCATACAAAGAACTTAGCGATTCGTTTGCCGACTTCTTCAAAAACAAGATTGTCAAAATCCGAAATAATCTGGACAAAAATGGTAATAACATCCAAATACATACAGAAGTTCAAGAACTCAATCAAATACAGTCAATGCAAGAATTTAATTTGGTAGAGGAAGAAATCGTCAGAAAAATTATATGCAAGTTACCAAATAAGAATTGTTCTCTTGACGTTATTCCAACCTGGCTACTCAAGCAATGCATGTCATCAATCATTCCCACCTTAACTACAGTTATTAACATATCACTAAAGTCTGGCACTTTTCCCAACTCCTTGAAACAAGCTATTGTCACCCCTATCATAAAGAAAGCACCCTGGATCCTAATGAACTTAAAAATTATAGGCCTGTCTCCAATATTAAATGTTTTTCAAAAATTATGGAAAAATGTGTTATGTCACAGATGTTTTCCCATATGTCTACGAATTGTTTGCTGGAGCCTTACCAATCTGCTTACAAGCCTAATCATGGAACAGAAACTGCTCTTCTGAAAGTGAAAAATGATATTTTATGTGCACTGGACAACAAAAAAGCTGTTTATCTTGTATTATTAGATCTAAGTGCAGCTTTTGACACTATTGATTTTAATATTTTGAATGATAGACTTGAAAAATCTCTTGGCATTAATGGAGCCGTGCGATCCTGGATACTCTCTCCTACCTCAAAGGACGCAATAGCCAAGTTGGTATAGGTGGTGATTTTTCTAAAACTCAAACAATGGAATTTGGCCTACCCCAGGGATCAGTGGTAGGTCCTGGGATGTTTAGCTACTACACATACCCACTTGGAAAAATTATCCAGAAACACAGATTTAACTATCACATATATGCAGATGATACACAAATATATACAGAATTTAATCCCCGCATACCTGGAGATAGTGTAACTGCACTTTTCAAATTGGAATCATGTATGCTGAAATCAAGAATTGGATGAATGTAAATAAGCTTAAACTGAATGAAGATAAAACCGAATTCTTTGTTGCTAGCTCCTGCATATAATTTGAAATATATATATGAACCAACTCTTAACGTATGTGGAACAATTATCAAACCATCTGATTCTGTGCGCAACCTTGGAGTTCTTTTTGATTCAACCATGTCTATGTCATCTCAAATATCTGCTGTCTCTCGCTCTTTAAATTATCATCTTCGTAATATAGGACGTAGGACGCATTCGCTGTTATATTGATAAAGATACTTGCAACCATGCTGTCCGCTCACTTGTTATTTCTCGAATTGATTATTGTAACTCTTTATTATATGGAACAACTGTAAAAACACACAAAAATACAAAACAGAGCTGCCAGACTTGTTTTCAAGGCAAACCGTATGGAACACACCACTCCTCTTTTGAAAGAGCTTCACATGGCTTCCAGTAAATGAGCGTATTACCTACAAATTACTCACATTCGCTTATAAAAGTAGACATGAAACAACACCACTGTACATACAAAATCTCCTAAAATCTCACACTTTTTCTGGTGGTATGTTCCTACGATCACATGCTGATGGCAGTCTGCTTGAATGTAAAAGAACTCACACATCATATGGGAATAATGCCTTCTGCAATTCTGTGCCAGCTCTCTGGAACAAATTACCTGTAAAACTTCATACTTCACATAGTCTGGCCACTTTTAAATCTAATCTGAAAACCTATTTGTTTCCAAACTAAGTTTTTTATTTTTAATTAAGTTGTACATTTTACTGTAGCCTAAGATGTAGTGTAAGTTGTACTTTTAAGATCATTGTAAAGCGCTTTGTTCATACTTATGCTAAGGTGCTATATAAATTCCGTTTATTGTATATTGTAAGGTGAGAACTCAAGACCAGTGGTTCAAATCTAAGCTGCAATCCAAAAATTGGAAGGCCCACAATGCATTATTATAACATATATGGAGGACAAATTTGTTTTGATCAAAGCATGTAAATTAATGAACAAAGTCTAATTATATTTGTGCAAGTACTGTCCGTGCAACAGGTGAGACAAATTCAATGGGCTTTAAAAATGAACATTGTATGAATCTTTTTGATCAAAATATGAATTCATTTGACCAAAGACGAAATTTAAGTTTACAAATAGACACTTCCAAATTTTATGGACGAATTCAAACTTAACAGGATATTAAATATAACGAAAAATGTGTTAAATTAACTGAGAAAACCTATATAGGCCTATACCTATACAGAGTTGGGTAGAGTTTTTTTTTATGCATCGGTGTAAAACAAAACAACAAATTCTGTAAAATTAATTGCATGAAACAAACAAGAGCAGAACATTTCTCACAGCAAATTTCAAAATAGAGCAGACATATTTCATACAGAGAAATTTACTTGTTACCAAATATGGGCTGTCATTTAACATGTTTAAGTTTAGTTTTGTTCAAGGAAAAAATATAGAAAAGTGAAAAAGTGAAATAATGGTGGTAAACTTGTTGTTTAATTGGCATAGAAAATGTTAATACTGTACTGTACTGTATTAAATACTGTATTGCCTGGAAGCGGCCTCAATGAAAATATCATCTGTGATATTATTAAGCCAGTTTCAATCTAAAATAATATCATTTTGCTCAATTTCCCAGGCTCAATTTTGCACATTTTTTTATTTCATTTCCAGGATCTGTGATTTCATGAACATTCAAAACACAATATTTATACTGAATATCATCATGGAAGTATATCATTCAGCACATTTGACCATGAACAGGGATTTACTTTTACTGTGTGGAATGTGTGTGTAAACCACTAAGAATAAACTTGTTACCTGTCAGATTTAATTATGATCTGCCCTTGCCTGTATCTCATTCTCAGTAATTTGGGGTTTAATATTGTATTAGATTTCAGTTGAAAAATTTTGAACTATGTATGTCATGAGAAATGAGGCTGTGTCTCAGGTTCTAGATTGAGCGTGTTTCTACAGGCGCACCGCTAAGTTACCGCTAAATGGATAACGCTATCTTACCGTTATCTTACCGTTTAACCCGCTGTTTCCACAGACAGGTTTTTGCCAAGTGGCGTGTTCATACCGTTTAATCTGAATGACAAACATGTTTTAAAACATGTTTGTCTTACCTTTTACGGTAGTATTGCCAAAATCTTGCATCGTAGGCCTAGAATTAATGCTAGAATGGAATGTTTAATGGTTGATTATTGCTAAATAATCATTTTTTTTTTGGTTATATTTTGCAAATCAATAGAAAAGTTTTACATTTTACACAGTTTTTCACTATTTTGGACGTAGCATTGACAAATTTCCGTGAGCAAACCCCGAATTCCGTGAGTTTTTCTGATTTTCCGTATCACGGAGAAATTGTGGTTTTACATAATAGTTTGGACTTGTTATGTTGCCCAGGCTGTTATTAACGTTTTTGTCATGTCGTCTGTCCAATTAACATGTTGATTAACAGCCATTTTGTTTGATTTTGCTCAATAATCGGCAAGTTACCGCTTAGTCTGTTTCCACAGAAAATCTACCCGCTTCGTCAACGGCAAAAACCTACTCCAACGAGGTTTCCGTTGGCGATGAAAAGGCGTTGCAAAAAGGCGTTGGAGGCTGTTTCCACAGGAGTGATTAACGGTTCCATACCGTTTCCAAAACGGTATTTGGCTCTGTAGAAACACGCTCAATCAGATCTGGGTGGGGAACATTTTGTCCTGAGATGACCTACCTATGTATAGCTTGTTGCAAAAATTCTATAATTAAATGCTGTCAATCACAGACCTAGAGGTAGTGCAATAATTATGGTCCTGGGGAGGGAAAATTGGGTGGACAAGAATTTTTGGCTAGTTGAAAGGGGAAGCACTTTTTGGCAGGGGGGGGTAAAGCAATTTTGGGCACACATTCATAGAGCATTTAATGTTTGCAAATTGAGATCTAAAAAAATTATAATAATTGATGAATGATGGTAAAAAGTCATAATAATTGCACAACCCCTAAGGTAACTGTGTATGATGTACAATATACTTTCCCAGTTGGGCTATGTTTGGCCATATTTTGGGAAAATGGTTGGATTTGGAATGGCTCGACTGTGTTAAATTCCAAAATCTTCCACACCTCTCAGGTACATTTTGAAAAAATTACTGGATTTGGAATGGCTCGACTGTTAAATGTGCTTGGAATTCTGAATTTTCCTCCACCTTTTCCACAAATTCTGGTTGGATTTGGAATTGCCTAAACCGTTTAATTTGGTTGGAATTCCAAAATCTTCCACACCTTTTCTACAATTTTAGATAAAAATGGTTGGATCTGGAATAGTTCAAATGGATGAATTTTGGTTGGAATTCCAAAATCTTCCACAGGGGTGTGTTGAATTCAAATGGAATAGCCCAATATCTCTGTACACCCCCTGAGAAAATAGTCTAGCGATGGTAGTCCAACTGACATCGAGGACAGAGCCCGAGCTTGATTTTTACTGTGCTCAGTTTTTACCATAAATGCTATGCTCCTGCAACTGTTGGTGGTTCATGAGTAGAAGGCCTACAAGTTATTTTTCCAGGCTGAGACAGAGCTAGAGGTATAGTACTTGAGTTACAGAAGATATAAAATTCTGATACCTAATTTTCTGTCAGTTTCTTGCTTAAATATGTACTTATGATAAAACCCAAAATAAATGAATTACTCAAGCAAAATATGACCTAATTGTTAGAACAAATAAAACAAGAAAGGTGTTTTGCCTTCCATTGTGTTGATGTCGTAACTGCACTATTACAATTCCCAAAAGTGCTGTTATGACACACCCCTTTAAGCCTTACATAGGTTTGATCATGCTGGTGTTCTAAATATAAACAATTTTAAACAAATCAGCTGGAATTTGAGCATTTTCCCAATTTTCCAGCCGGATTTGAAGGGAAAGCGAATGTCTTCCAGCGGGTCCAGCTGGAATTTGAGCATTTTTCCCATTTTCCAGCTGGATTTGAAGGAAGTCGAATGTCTTCCATAGGGTCCAACTGGAATTCGAGAATTTTTCCCATTTTCCAGCCGGATTTGAAAGTAAGGCAAATGTCTTCCATAGGGTCCATCTGGAATGGGAGCATTTTTTCCCATTCCTGCCGGAAATCACATAAATGCCAATGTCTTCCATAGGGTCATCGGTACTAGAAATTAGGAGCTGCTGGAATTAGAGCTATTTTGTCCATCTTCCAGCCGGAATCTACAAAAATGTCAATGTCTTCCATAGGGTCTTTATAGACTTCTCATATATTTATTGATTTGTTATCTGCTTTATGCGTAATAGCCCAATGTGAGCATTTTTTACCATTTTCCAGCCGGAATATTAAGAAATATGAATGTCTTCCATAGGCACATCATGGCCTTTCACAATCCCCACTCTTGTTTTTTTGTTAATTTTAGCAGCCGGAATTTCACCAAATCTCAATGTCTTCCATACCCTCCAGCCGGAATCTGTGTTAAAAATGACTGCTGGAATTCTGGACACATCTCAATTCCAGCTGGAATTGTATTTTTTTAATGTCTTCCATAGGGGGGTGCGGAATACATCTGGAATAGCCCATTATAGCAATTTTACCATTTGTATTTAACTAAATTTTACAAGTGAATCTGCAGTTCTGGTACCAGATTCTTTGTTTTAGACCATAATATTGGTTAACCTATGTCAATTAGTACCAACGCTCCGTGACATGAAAATTGGTGGTTTACATATAACTGCCATATCTTTTGATTGATGTAACCCATTCCCTCAAATTTATGTGAAATAGAAAACACTAACATTTTTACTAACTTTGTGGTGCACTTGCTGTAAAGAATATTTCATGGGGAACATTCTGTGTTGTTCATCCTTGTTCTACATGTATATTATCATTAGCCAGGGAAAGAATTCCACGTGCATTTGACCTATACATGTAAACACAACACAAAACGAAAGTCCTCACTTACATAAAGTGTGCTGAGGCTTGTGGATCAACGTCTAGGTGTTGTGCCTGTGCGTAGCGCACTATAAATACTGCGCTTTTTTATTTTATAAACGGTCACAAATTTAAATCTACGCATGTTATAACAGGTCGTGTGCAAAATATCGTTAGCTCAAATTTGACACCACATTTGCTACCAAAAGCTCTAAATTCAAAAAATTGATACCAGTAAATGAAATGGTTTTATTAAAGGAGTATTTCGTGATCCTAGCATCCTCTATTTATGTCATTTGGCATTTTTCATTAGATATCCACGAAAAAACCTATTCCCAAAATTTCAGTTGATTCCGATTTTGCGTTCGCGAGTTATGCATGATTATGTGTAGTACACTGCTCCATAGACAATGCGTTGTAATTTCGTTCTGTGCACCAGAACGAAATTCAAATTTCACGATATCTTTGCTAAATTAATCTGCAAGAAATATTTTGTACAAAAACATTATGTAGCCAGAGGTTTCCAGTGATGTAAAAATCTCAACTTTTTTTGAGAAAAGTGGGGGAATGAGGCTGTGGATCACGAAATGCCCTTTTAAGCTGATGCGTACATGGGATGCCTTTTAAAGGGGAGGTGTATTAACCAATAACAAGCTTTGATTGTGTCCGTTTGTCTGCAATGCGCGTGCGTTACGCCGCTCAGCGACAAAAGTATGAAACAAGCATTGGTCGGACCTCATCTCTAACATGATAACTGACATAGGTCAATATCCTTCCCGACATGCTTTTTAGTAGCCAAGCCCGTAGAAGATCATTATATTATTCTTGTGATCCACACACTATGTACACATATATACATTTGGCCACATTTTATTGTACGATAAATACGAATTTATTAAACATGGTAACAAATATTATCTAGCAAATCGGTTATACGATCGAACTGGTAGGCATATTATAAATTGGGGATATTAAATATCTTCCTGACCAGCCAGATCTGCGCATGGTCAAAGACGATTCCTTACTAGCCAGAGACTGTCCGCTGGAATTAGTTAGAACATGAACCATTCGTTATAATAAACAAAATGGCTGTTGGTCGGACCTTATCTCTTCGCATCGACATGTGACGTCATGAACTTTATTCCCCGACATTGCCCTTATGAACTCACATCCTCCTGGCGCATTCACTACATGTCGTTGAGTTCACTACCACACGCCACATCAGCTCATGGTGGATCTACCGGCGAATTAAACATATAATGATTTAATTCCCTCGAAAATGTCTCACGGCCAAGTAGATAATTATAAATAGAGGGCGGCCTATTTGCTGTGTCCTAGCAGGACATCAGTCAATGTGAGATATTGAATATTAAATACATGCCTTAGAAATCACCACAATGAAGATGTTTTCCAGTGAAATGTGTTACAAGCCATGAATAAAACATGTACTAATTTTTCTCAAGCATGTATCCTCTGTGATGTATATTGTATCACATTGATGTCCTGCTAGGACACATCAGGTAGGCCGCCCTCTGTTTATTTAAAAAAAAATAATAGGCAGTATTGTGTATAAAAATGACAGCCATGATATTTTAAGGGGCACACCGTCATCATCCCTATATCTTCGTGTTAAAAATTGCCGTGATAGTACGATGAATCCTCACGTTTTTCAACAACTACGCATGGTGATTTTGTTCGAGATAGGCCGTGCGACTCAGGCTAAGCATACAATTTGAGATTTTGAGAGCCTGCCACACTGTTTCTATTCTATGTTTTACGATTTTCGCATGATCAATATATGGCTGGCCGTAAACCGCCACAACGTGGAGCTGCTACGCGTAGCTTACTTTTCGCTTCGCGGAGCTAAATTGACCAATCATGTTAAATCTTTTCATTACGCGGAGCCAGTGGATGCATCCTCGTTCCAGAGAGAGAAAACTCTTGCCAAAATTAATGTTTACTGTGGGGATTTTAAATGAATCGATTGTAAATAAACCACGACCAGTTGTACAGGATCAATACTGTCGCAAATAGATAATTTGATTAATTTTATAAAAATGTATTTTTTTATGTTGGATGTGCCATCACCTTCTGCTTTTACTTCTACTGATTTGTTCTGCTGCCCTCTGTCTTTATCTGAAACTTTCTGACCTTTAACCTTTCAGCTCCTTTCAATTTCATCTTTTTGTTTAACACCTGTTTTACTTTTGTATTCACTCTTGATTCACTTCACTGCTTCTCTCACTCTGTGATTGGTGCATCTTGCATTTTCTGTATTGTGTCTCTTTGTTTGCCTGTGTATTGATTTTGAAAGGATTATTTTGTTTAGGAGTTTGATGCATGTTTCTTTTTAGTTGGGCAGTATGTGAGCTGAGGACTGAACGAGATCAGTTCGGGGGCACTGCTAATTCAAAGACGTCTCTGATATCAAAGACTCTTCAGTGCCGAGACACCTGACAGTATCATAATTCAGAGACGTCTCATAAATCACATACTCCCTAGTCTCAAAACCCAGCCGCAAACGATATTAGTAAATGTTGGTGAACGTGAACCGGCGCAGCGGGAATAATTTTGCGAGTAGGCCTAATCAGGGTTGTAGCTAGCCCAAGTTTAGTGCCTGCTAATTTTACTATCCAATTTATGAATTAAAGCGCAGGCTCGGGGTAGGCCTACACTATTTATATTAAACGTGAGAAATCGGGGAATGCTAAAAGAAATTTTGTTGCTCTTTTTTCATAACTTTGAGCTTAAATGCTGCAGAATAACTGTGCTTCCTCGACGACATTTTGCAGACTTTCATTTCTCCGTACACATCAAAACTCAACATGTGGTGATGAATGCACCAAAACTTTTACATTTATATTTCATAGAGTATTTATACTTGAACTGCAACATTATATGGGTAGCAGTAAATTAATTGTTCAGGCCCCGACTCATGGAAACAATTTCAACTAATACCAAGAAGAAACTAGAAACATTTTTATTTACTATTTCATTAAAACATTTTTATTTCCCAAAATTATTATCATCGTTATTATTTACATGGCGTTTCTAGATTCCGAGACCGCCGGGGCTGAACTGAACAAAATTTCAAAATGTTGAACATCGGCGTGGCAGCGCCGCTAGGGTTGTCTGAGGGGCGATGTGCCCCCTCACCCCTCCGAATTAGACTTTTTTTTTCAATGTGAAGGCCCCAATGGAGCCATTTGGTGCAACATGTTTATTGGTTATTTTCGGAGCATTTTTTTATATACTTTTTACAGATTTCCAACTGAGCTGCAAATTTTTAGTTTTAAATGAATAGGCCTTCTTGTGCTCAATAACTCCTACAATTCAGCCTAAGTGTAGCCTTTTTTTGTTTCAACGCAAGGGGTGCTTGAGGGGGATCTGCTATAATAGGCCTATAGGCATAGGTCTATATCTATGAAAGATAGGCCTGTAATTCATAACAAATTTCCTGCGGACCTGACTTCTGGGCCGCAAATGCTATGGGTATGAACCTGCTCAATTAGGCCTATATGGATACTTGCAAGTTAGCCTTTTCTTTTTGACGGAGAAGGGTACCTGATGGGGGGATGTGCTCTCTCAGAAGCTGGGGAACTTTTCAAAAAATTAATGAAAGGCACAATAAAGTTATTTTGTGTAAAAGTTTACACTTATTTATTGGTATTATTTTCGGCATAATAGATTTCAACGGACCCGAGTTGTGAGGGGGGGGGGGGGGGGTATTATCCTCAAAATAAAAGCCATTTGGTGCAACATTTTGCATTAGGCCCCTATTATTAACTTATTTTTCCGACCATCATGATTAAGCATAGCCTATAGGCCATTATAATCATGTCATGCTAATGCATAATATGTATTTTAGAATGGATTTCCAGTGGATGCGATTTCCGTGTCACAAATTTCAAGCATGAACATATGATGCGCAATATGCCAATAACTCAGAACTTACTCTTCTTCTTTTCTTCCTTGTTTTCTTTCCACTTTTCTGCCTTTCTTTTGCCTAAAAATGCCCGGACATTGAAATGAGGCTGGGTGGCTGTGGCAAAACAAAATTTTCATCCCAGTTTTGCTAATATTTTGTGCCGATTTTTGTAACATTTTCGTCCCGGTATTGGTATTATTTTATATTTGTTTTCAGTTTTCGGGATATATCTTTCTTTCAATTTTTGGGAAATTAGACCGAAAAAGTAGGCCTTTTCCTTTTCCCTCCCTTTTCCGTCCCTTCGATTTTTTAGGGGCACTCTCTGTATACCTTACTGCCCCACTGGCTTTGCCCAGGCCCGTACGCAGGGGGGGGGAAGGAAAAAAATATTTTTTTATGCTTTTTTAGTCAAAAAAGTCCAAAGTTTTGGGTAGAAGGTCCACTTTTACAAAATCGCACCACCCCCTGGAAAAAGGTCCACCTTTTAAAATCAGCACCCCCTAAAAGAAATAATGCGTACGGGCCTGGCTATGCCACTGCTCTGTCACTCCCCTTCCTCTCCCCCCTCTCTTCCCTCTCCCTTCTCTCTCTGTCTCCCTCTTTTTTAAGACCCGGGGGCTGCAGGCCCCAAAGCCCCACCCCCTGGGTACGCGCCTGGTTTACCGTAATTTGTTGATTTATTTTGAGCCACCTGATCATAACATAACCCCACCCTTATTAATAAAATACAAGTGTCCATATTTATCCAAATTCATCCCATGCATGTGTACAAGAGGAGTCAGGCCACGAGGTTAGACCTGAACGTTTCCGTAGGGGCCTACCATTTTTCCCCCAAGTAATTTTTGAACATATTTTTGAAAAGGTGCCGCCACAATGCGTGCCAAAAATCGCTCCCTTCCCCCTCGTTGACTGGCAAAGAATTCCTTGTCCCCTCATTTTTTGCCTTGCCAAAATATTCACACTGCCCCCATGAAATGGGATTTTTTTACTTCAAAACGTTGGAATTGGGCCGTAAATGGCTCGATTTTGCAATCTAAGTATTTTCTGAGACCATTTGTCAGAATTTGCACAGATAGATATGATGTTTGCACAGATAGATATTTCCTAAACATAGGAAAGCATGTTCTGATACATTCACCTTCGTGCCGATGTGCTGCATCTAGCGCCGAACTGTCAAAAAAGCACGACGTATGTGATATCACAGACCCCCGTATGTGAAATCACTGACCCGTCTTTGATATCAGAGACGTCTTTGAATTAGCAGTGCCCCCGAACTGAGATGGATATACCTGGGAGTGTGAGGCCAAATTTTTTCCTGCAGGATTTTTGTGTGTAAATGGATGTATGAAAGCTGATGAATGTAAGTAATGTTGGCATCCTAAAAACAAAATTTATTTATAAACTGTAAACCCTTCCTTGACCGGAGATTGCATACAAATTATTTAGGGTATTTATTTAGTCTTTTTCTTAGGTTAGTTTAAAGTAATTTTAGGGATGACGGAATTTAATTAGTGTAGAATACTTTGCCAATAATTTCAGGCCTTTGCAAAAATTGTTTTCTGATGATTTGAAGTTGAAGTTTTGGATATGTTTGATATTGATTTTGAAATGATGTTTTGAGATATTTTGATATGCAATTTTGTTTTCTCGAGACATGAAATTTAGTTGCAAAAATCTTTTCGTTAATTACGAAAATTCATTAGGCCTATATATATTTTTTTTCAATATTCATTTATATTAAAAATTTGGTTGGCTGCAATTTCTGCATGTAAAGTTTTGTGCATCACCTTTAAAAAGGAGTCTTGAACTCCGGGTGATCCCCTTTCAGACTTGTTTTGCACGTTAAGCTTGCTGGTAATTCCAAATTTTATTTGTTTTTCTGAATGCATTTTTTGGGAGTTGACGTTTTTACCTTCCCTTTCAGGTAATTGAAACGTCACCGCTTCCTTTTCATAAAACCCATCCTTTGTCGTGCTTTTATTTATTACCTTGTCCTTTAAGCCTACACTTGTAGGAAATCGGACTTGGTCTTGGTTTTTATTATCAATTTAGGCCTTTATTACTTATCACCGTGTCCTTTAAGCATACACTTGTAGGAAATTGGACTTGGAGATGATTTTCATAATCACATTTTAGGCCTTTATTATTTTGTGTCTCGATAAAAAAAATGTTCAGTGCATTTATGCTGAATTTATACGCTGGATAATTCAGCGACACACGCTGAGTTTTGTTCAGTGATGCACACTGAAATTTTCAGTACACACTGAATTTTGTTCAGTAAAATACGCTGAATGTGTATTTAGCTTTTCAGCTTTTGTTGCTGATTCAGCTTTTGTTTATTTGTTTGCACGTTCGGTAGATACTGGTGGCTGGGCGCCTATCTGTATAAAAAGCCCCGCCCGTTTCTGCCGACCGCGGATTGTGCCTGCACCAAAATTAGTTCAGTTGCAAATTTGGGGGGCTTTGGATTTGTAGATAGAACCCCGCCCATTTATTGCTTTGTTGTGGTTTTGTGATTGGTTAATTGTGAAATATTAATGTGCAAAGGCCTGTGCTTTATTTAAATTAATTTTGAAGCTTGTAGGTTAGGTTTCCGTCAGTAGATTAAGTTAGTAATTAATTTAGGATTTATTTAGTTAGTTTTGCTTTCTTTGGTCAAGTCGGGGTTTCATTTGTATTTTTGGTCAGTTTCCTTTTTAAAATATATTTGATGCCAACATTATGTCTTTGTTTTCTAAATGTCTAAATGTTAAAAGTTCGCTTATATAAAACATTTGCAAATCAATAAAATAAAAATAATGAAATAAAAAATATTAATTATGTGCAATATATGAGAAAAAAAAGGAACTTGATAATTAAATATTTTTGTCTGATATGTTATATTGTATTGTCTTTAATAGAACTTTATTGTGTTTCGGTTTGCTCTTTAATATCCAAATTTTCCCGCCGCTTCACCTTTTGTTTCTGTTCCTTTCGGCCACGCTACCCACGGCCAGGGAATTGTCCCTCTTCGTCATAAGTCGGACTTTTATTCATTTTCCAAAACCCCTGGTCCGTGACAATACCATTGTTTGATTAGTGTATAGTCAATGTTACCTTGCATGCATGTGTCATGTGTATGGCGTGTTTGTTTGTTTGTTTGTCTACTGTGTCAGGCCAGGATCACTGACACCCACGGTACTTATACTCTCATACTATCACGGTGATCATATTGTTGAATGTTGTTGACTTTAAAATAATCATGATGCAGTCATGTCTACAGTAGAACTCACCACGACCTTTGAAGGACTTAAACCCTATTAAAAGCTATTAAACCAAGATAACACTCAATGAAAACAGCTCAACTATGTTACATCAGATCTTCTCTGGTTAAATACACACTGCACTTGTGTCTGTTTTACCTGTGCAATGAGCAATGAGCTGGTATTATAGTTTCAGTTGTGTGAACGATTATAAAGCGAACGCAAGGTAACAATACTGTGGGCTTTTCTTTACGAAATGAGACAATAGTCTGCTTATTGTTAACCAGCGTTCTTGAAAATGAGAAGCTTAATGACTTAACACGGTTTAGAAATAATTTCTTCATATTTTTTGTTACATAAGTACCAATATTTCCAAACACCTAAATTAGCTAAAAATTTAGGACATGTTACAAAACTATATTTTCTAGAATTTCAGAGAATACTTTATATATTGGCCGGTTATTTTTTACACAGTGACGTCAACTAGGCAATGGCCTATACTTCTAACATATACACTATTTGTAGAGGTCACGCGTCAATGGTGAGCGCACTGAGTATTGTGTATAGGAAAACGGACAGTAACTACAGTATGTATGGCCTACTACTAGTATATAAAGTAAATCCGAACTGGTTTGCAGTTTGCTGAAGGTCGAATTCCGCAGGCCACACCGCGCAAGTTATACAAATTAGCTCCCGGCGATACACTGCAGATCGCAGAACTGTGTGCATGGTTTACCACCACTCTGCCTAGCTATATAGTTATGTACAATACTGTATGAGTCCCGGTATGAGTTTCTTATGAGTGCATGTCCATCTTAATAATAGAGAGATTGCGAAGAGGCGTTCACTGCAAACGCCATACGGGATACGGATTACGGCATTACGCGGTAGAACGTGATAATGCCGTTCACATCCAAACTAGCCTCCTACACAGCCAGTTGTGTCGGTCCTAACGCTCGTCGTTCCTATTATGTTTGTGATAGCCGCATAGAGTCTGAACCAAGACTACATGTAAAAGCTCATGGTGGCGCTATGCTGAGACAAATATATCTAAAGATATAGGGAGCACACATTGATTCACCTTGGGTGCATCGAACCAGAGAAGATTATCTTCTCTCATCAAACCCACTTTCCTCGGTAGGCCCTATTGATATGCAAATACGACTGGCTGTATCTTTAATTGCTCTGAGCATTCAGTCCAGATTAGCGATATTTGAGTTTTGAGAGCTATTGGAAAATGAGTATAGGCCTATGTTCACACGTGTATGATATTTGTTTAAATAACCTAAACAGAGTTTGGTGTTGGATGCCTAGGAAGTCATTATGGTGTATATATTCGAATAAAAAGAAACAAACTCCATTATCATATAGATAGTACCCTGTTTACTTTTTAAAGCACAATGATAATAGATAATCTAATGTGCATAGGTCGATTACTACCCAGCAAATACAAATATATTACAGAACACGTTAAATGTCGGGTTAAAGGGTATGTGGGGTCAAGGGTATAAAAGGTTTTAACATTCAAAAACATTTTGTTCAAAACTTGTTGGAAATCATTCTAACACAATAGACTTAAGTACACAAAATGTTTGCCGAACGATATTTTACTATAACATTTTGAATTTTGGTTTAAAATGTTGTTGTATTATTTTTTCAGTATAACACGTTAAAAAAGAGTTTTCACGATTTTTATATAAACCGATATTGATATGTTATCAAACTGTTTAAACTAAAACCAAAAACATAATGCATTATCATGTTTTAAAAACATTTTGGTGTTTGCTATAAGCAAAACACTTTGACAGCTGTTTAATGCAACGAAATAGCAATGGCGAAAAATGACGTTCCACGAACTGCTGTCACCCGTTCCAAACAGACAATTCTACCGCATTATGTCGTAAGACGTCACGATCTTGCCTAAAACGCCTCTTCGCAAGCTGATTTTTGGACGGCTTTTTTCACACACAAATGAATAGGCAATCTTCCCGTTCGAATTCGCGCCAAAAAATAAACTACATTTATCCACTTCTTCTTGTCTATACTAGGTCAAATTGTAACCCCCCAAAGTGGATTATATTACATGTCGGACTCTACTTGTTCTATTTGGATACTTTGATTTGCTTCATAACACGACAAACATAACAATTTGCTGCATTTTATAATGCGTTTTTTGTCATTTTGGAACGTCATTTTTGGCTACCAACCGCACCGTAATCGCCTTACGGTAATTCCACGATTGACCAATTCACAATAGATTTCACCCTCTAGAGGGCATACTAACTGATTTTCGACCAATGTAGCTTGCCGTTGGCGTTCCCGTATCACGTTTCACGTAAATTTCGCAATCTCTCTAATAAGTCGGTTCGTACTTTTCATAAACTACTTTTTGAATCATAACTTTCGTGACCGAGGATATCTTGCAACTACGTGACGCTCGTCTGGCAAATTCTTAATGAATAAATTCGCTTCACGTAATGTCGCTTCAGTGGTACTTGATTGGTCAGTTTTACCTCCGAGTAATGAAAAACTCTAACATGATCATTGATTGGTCAATTTGAGCTAATTTGGCTCCACGGAGCAAAAAGTCAGCTACGCGTAGCAGCTCCACGTTGTGGCGGTTGCGGCCTACCATATCAGTATCCCATATCGTCACCCTCATAACCAAAGTGCCTAAGTCATTATTACATGTTTCTCATTTGCAATTTTGATTTTCTGAGTAATAAACCCATAATTAATCGAATTTCCAGCCGCATTCTTCATTAACTTGTGGAATTCATCTCTTTTGATGTATTTCCAGTGAAATGTGTAACTAACCACGAATAAAACATGTAGTAATATTTTATCGTCTTTTATTTTATTCAATCACCATGTAGAACAATTTTAACAGAATACATAATTAAGTGCATCATTTGAAGTGTTTGTTGTTTCTATTTAGCAAGAGGAAAAGGCGGATATTCACAATCGGAACCGTGATATTCTTTAATTGGTTCTTTCACACCGGTAAACCCAGTTAGTGTCAAGTACTCTACAACCTCAGATTCGTAAAGCTCTTCAAATCTCGGTACATCACGTGCAAGAACAAACAGACTTAGTCCAGCATTGTCACTGATAATGGAGTACTCGTACATATTATCCTTCATCGGGCCAAGTTTCAAGATCCAATCTGAAATAAAAGTTGGAATATGAAATTAATCATATAATACATGTATTTCACTTATTACCTAGACTTCTCCGTAGGCCACTTGCCCATTTTGCATACTCTGTCTATTACATTTAAGCATAAAACTCTGATTTATATTGATTTGTGTGCAACTGATCGATTTTCACATCTGTATCTGATCTTTTCAGTTATCGCACAATTTTATGACAAATTATAAAATTTGATATTTTTCACATTTTTAATATATAACAGTCCTCGAAGTAAATTTCATAAATAAATGATATATTCTTAAAGTGTATGTAACTGGGAGGAAAAGCCGACGGTCAATTGAAAATTTTGACCTTTCATATTGAAGATATGGATTTTTTTCCCCAAAAGACCTAATTTTTTTTGGTGTTTTGGGGAACAAATTCCATATCTTCAATACGAAAGGTCAAAATTTTCAATTGATCGTCGGCTTTTCATCCCACCTACATACACTTTAAGTATAAATCATCAGATTTATAATGTTTACTTCAAGTACTGTTAAATATCAAAAATTAATGATTTGCCATAAAATGTGTATTAAATTGCGAATTTCAAAAAATCAAAAATATTTCATATCAGAATGACATTCTTCGTATTCAGAATGCAATTCGATATGTCTGATGTGCTCTAATGTCCCAAAATAAATACTGTCCAAACGTTCATACCCCAGCCCTTAAGGGTATACGAGGTATTGTTGGTCGAAGCAGCAAAAAAAATCGATTTCATTATCTGAATCAATAATTATATTATTGAAAAATAACACTTTGGTGTTTTGCAAAAGTTCATTCTACAAATCAAAACTTGCTTAATTTATTGTTGTTAATGAGTTATGTACGTTTTACAAAAGTGTTGTTGTTTCAGCCCTCTTTACAACATAACTCAAGAACCACATGACCTACAAAAGTATATCTGTGATATTTGAATTCTTCTACACGCTCGCTATGAATTGGGTAATGCAATTTTTGCTAAAGCTCACTACCATTCGCAAGATGCTGTGAGCTATTTTTTTCTGTTGCTTCGGCCAACAATACATCGTATACCCTTAAAGTATATGTAGCTGAGAGGAAAAGTCAACGATCCTTTGAAAATTTCGTATTGAAGATCCACATTTTTCCATCAGCTTTATTTAGAACTTACACGGAGAATCTATTGGCACACCATCTAGTGCAACAAAAAGTTTGCCAGGTTCTTTCACATCAGCAATGTAGGCATAGCCTCCTATTTGGTCCTCTAATCCATCGCGTGTCTTGTATGCGTTTAATACAGTGACGAATGTATCATTGATCGGCCCATCTTGGAAAGAAAATACAGATTTATACATCTTGATTATAATTCATTGTGACACATCGCCAAATTACTATAAACTCTATAATCATTGAAATAGTAAAGATACCGTTTATAGTTAATCTCGGTTTTGTCACTATGCGGAAATTGCGATTCATAATGCAATCAGCTCTGGATTACACCATGGGACGCTAAGCGTTAAAGCAATAATGTGTGATTTGCATAAAAATAGATTCCTATTTAAATGATAGTTTTCATTGATAGCTACTGATCGCATTGCCCCTTTTAATTTAGAGCCAAACAAATGAGGTAAAACGAAGACAATTGGAAGCCTATTTCATTCCAGCGCCTACAATGCGTGTATTTAGCTCGCCGATTATAATTATCATGATTATCTGGAGCTGTACGCAGCTGATAAGTGGTGGCGCTACTACAGTAACCATGTATACAGATGAATTATTCTGATTGGCCTATGTTGAGGTATTTTGCTGTGTTTAGAAATGTTGTTATGTGCCCCAAAATATATAACAATTATTAAAATTATGTATTTTGCTATTAGATATTGATTTTCACTTGTTTTGATATTTATCTCCATTGGTTTGTACATGGAATGTTCTGGAAATTCTAGAAAATGCTATTGAATAATCATACATAATGGAAACTTCTAGAATGGGCATCGTGATTGCTCAGTGGTGCTATTACAGTAACCATCTATACAGATTAATGATTCTGATTGGGGTGTGGTGATATAATGAGCTATATTTAGAAACGATGTAATGTGCTGTAATACGGTATTATGAAGTAAACGGGACTAGCAGTTTAGAGTTACATCAGGGAACTAGTGGTACAAAATTTACCATAATTGTGAAATCTTCAAACTTCAGTTCGCGGTTCTTGTGTGTTTGAGATAATAAAATAAAGGCGGTAGTAAAGCTCAATATTGTTTTGTC
Source organism: Amphiura filiformis (assembly GCF_039555335.1). Classification (NCBI taxonomy): domain Eukaryota; kingdom Metazoa; phylum Echinodermata; class Ophiuroidea; order Amphilepidida; family Amphiuridae; genus Amphiura; species Amphiura filiformis. The sequence continues at coordinate 40,529,732 of NC_092638.1, read as the reverse complement.
GACTCAAAGAAGCGGCAGGCTGAAATATCTCATGGTATTTTGCTGGACTAATATAGGGTGTTATCGGTGTTTTGTCATATCAACCGTTTTAAACATGTTCAAAAACATTTTCGTGTTTGGAAAGCCTACCTTAGTGCCCGTGACTGCTTTAAATGTATGAGTACTGGCCGATGAAGCAACCATCTTATTTGACATGCTTTCTTTGTTTTCATGATTTGTAAATTCACTGGTATAAATGCTTGGTATATACTTACATGTTGCAGTCACACATTCTGAGTCTGAAATATCGGCAAAGAAATCGGCAAAGATGTTTGAGTGCGTCTGAAAAACACATTTTCAAAAGCTCAATTTAGAAACAAGTTTGAATAGTGTGCCCATTGAGCGCGCTATAGCCACACTTGTCAAAAATACATTAATCACATAATAAATTTGAATTCGACCTCGAATTCGAATTCGGATGTTCACTCTCCAACTGGTACATATTGAGAATTTCCATTTTCTTGACCCAAAAGCTGACTATAAAAATGTTAGGAGTGTTTCTTGATCGTTGTCTTGAAATCAGCTTTTCTAATTTCTTTATAGGCTAACAAGCAAACAACCTAACAAACCAACCACCCGAATTCAAAAGTATACACGCTAGATACACATGAGTAGCCGTCTAAGAATAGTAAAATCACCATATAATCAGTGGAGATATGTATTTAATTCAAACGACCTTTGCTTCATAATCCACTTTATAAATAAAAGAAAACATTAAAAGAGGATACGTGTAAATAGAGTTGAACAAACAAACGTGACATGACCTGATATACTGAGATTTTGAACATTATTACTATTCTTCACTTGCAGAGTAGCTGCTACACAAGTCCCTGGCATGTCATTTTCCTTATGTTTTGTATTGTATTTTTTGGACCATAGTTTTGCCTAAATCTCAATTTCATTATTGCGCACTATCATCTGACTGGACTAGATGGTGTCACATAATAGCACTATATAGTCTGTCTCTAAAAATTGTGCAAGTGAAAAGTGTCCTCTTTGGCAATTAGAAAATATCGTTGTGAAATAATGCTTACATCAACGTCAAGGGCACAGTCTTAACTCTCAAATACCGTTTGTTCTGTGCAATTTGTTTGTTTTAATCTCGAGTTTAGTTAACAACGAAATGGTAAAGTCACAATTGTGCCACTTTTACAAGGGAAGAGGTATGTACTGGTAAATCAATGATAGCTGATATTGATGCGTCCAATGCACGACGTGCATTATTTTGTCTAATTTTCTCCCAACAAGTAATACGCGTTCATTAAGGGATGGGGTATGAACGTTTGGACAGTATTTAATGTGGGACATTAGAGCACATCAGACATATCGAATTGCATTCTGAATACGAAGAATGTCCTTCTGATATCAAATAATTTTGATTTTTTGCAATTTGCAATGTAATACACATTTTATGGCAAATGATTAAAAATTGATATTTTTGATATTTAACAGTACTCGAAGTAAACTTTATAAATCTGATGATTTATACTTAAAGTGTATGTAGGTGGGATGAAAAGCCGACGATCAATTGAAAATTTTGACCTTTCGTATTGAAGATATGGATTTTTTTTCCAAAACACCAACAAAAATTAGGCCTTTTTGGGAAAAAAATCCATATCTTCAATATGATAGGTCAAAATTTTCAATTGATCGTCGGCTTTTCCTCCCAGCTACATACACTTTAAGAATATATCATTAGATTTATAAAATTTACTTCGAGGACTGTTATATATCAAAAATGTGAAAAATATCAAATTTTAATAATTTGTCATAAAATTTGTATTATATCGTGAATTTCAAAAATGAAAATTATTTGATATCAGAAAGACATTCTTCGTATTCAGAATGCAATTCGATATGTCTGATGTGCTCTCATGTCCCACAAAAATACTGTCGAAACGCTCAAAACGCTCATTCCAGATCCCTTAACCTATAAGTGTGCAATATTTGTTTGTCTTTTAACATGTCTTGAGTGACAAAAAGAACAGTATTTACCATGATAAAATCATTGACATGCACATGTATTTCATTTTACAGCAGAATGTAAAATATTTATTTATCTTTTAATCTGTTTTAAGTAGGAAAAGAGAATAAATATACATGAATCATGATAAAACAGTAAAAACAGTAAAAACAATTTTGTATTGTTGTGTAATTGATTGATTCATTGATTCAAGTTACATGTACAGCCCCTTCCCTAGTAAAAGTGGCACGATTGTGATTTTACCTTTTCCTTGTTAACTAAATATATCTTGAGATTAAAACAAGCAAATTGAACAAAACAAACGGCATTTGAGAGCTAAGACTACGCCCTTAACGTTGATGTAAGCATCATATCATAACGATATTTTCTAATTGCCAAAGAGGGCGATTTTCACTTGCACAATTTTTTTTAGACAGGCTGTACAATGGGATACGTGGTGACTCTATCTAGCGTATCCCCATTATTGTTGAAACTTTACGAAATTGCAAGGAAATTTGACATTGCAAGGAAAATACGCTGAATCAGATGAAGAAAACCCTAACCAACACAATACACATCTGCTATATATTCCTAAACATAGACACACCTATCCACAGAAAATGTCCACATACACCCCCACAACACACCCCACAGCTACACCGGTGCGAAAACACAACCCACCACCTACACACCCCTACATTAAAATGAAAGCTCAAAAGGGTTCCGTGTAACATGGGTCCATTGTCTAATGGTGTTAATTACTCGACACACTTAAATTTTGTTAATAATAATAATATGCATAAATAATGTAAAGGAAGAATTTAGGTCGCTGCATACTCAATAACCATGCACCACTCTCTCTTGTTAGTTAAATTTAACTTTCAGAGTAATAGTTGTTTTAAGCCAAATATCTCAACTCACGTTACTTTTCAGAAGCCACAGCCGGATAAAATGAAAACAAGAACGTGTGTTAAATTACTTTCAAAATGATTTCAAAACTGTTTTCAAAAATGTTCCATGAAAAATCTTGAACTGAGCATGTGGCCTCTCTGTTATAATAGGTACTATTAATAGTCCATGTGATTGCTCTCGATTATTACAAACATATGACATTTTAAAGATTTAGTCTTAATTGTACTCTTACCTGATACCACCTTCCTATATATGCATCAACTGACACATACTTGACTGCATCATACGCGGCATCCGAGTTGTTTACGACTGCTAATGCCACTAACAGCAAAATCACGGCAGATTTACACGACTTCATTTTGGTTCAAATTGTAGCTACTTATTTGAATGTTTATTTTCCAAACTCAACTCTACTACCAGTCACTATTGAATTGGGTGTTGGTTTGATTACTTGATGTATTAAAGAAGATAAGATTTAATCCAAGATAGAATGTATTCCATGTCTGATTGTCGAAACTCTGCACAAATAAACCCTGCTAAATGTTTAGAAAATACGAAAAGATAATACTAGTCAATTCAATGAAATGATAATATTAACTACTTAAAGCACAAACCTCTTAAAGGGCAGATCTATTGCAAAAACAAGTTTATCTCCATTAGAAGAGAATAATTATTACATTACAAGTAGACACTCGTTGCAATTTTGTATGCGTTTTTCTCCCGAAAAGAGAGAAAAATTGCAATATCGCACAGGGAAATCAGATACATGAGTTTGTGGACTTAACACGGTTTACAGGTGGTGGCCGCATTGCATTATCTAAATTCAGTAAATTTTCATCGTCAACCGTGTAATTGAATGGGATTATTTTGAAATTTTAAAACGCTTGAAATATCTCAAACAAATAGGCCTATGTTGATAAATAATAAAAATACAAGCTAAAACCGTTAGGGTTCGATAATGAACCCCACAAAACTAACCGACTACATTGGAAAATGCCATACGGCCGGGCGGTTTCACAAGTTTCCGATCATGTCATCCGCCGCCTGACGGTTTATATACTAGTCTGATATTGATCACGCTGAAATTCTAAGCTCAAAATATTTTATTATTTTTTAGTCCACACATTTCTCATGATATTGATATACATATAAGGCCAAAAAAAAATATTGTTGTGTTGCCCTCAAGTGGAAAAATGGGAAATTTGGGTAGGACGGTCGGATTATTATTATTATTATTATTATTATTATTTTTTTTTAACCTTCAGTTTTAAAAATCCCCTCAAATATTAAATAATGCTTGTTCAATTAGGGACATTTGTCAATTTTGACTTCTGGATACCTGTTAGACAACAATTAAAGACTATGCTTACAATAAAATATTAATTGTAAGTGAAAAACATAGTTTTTGAACAAATCTGTAAAAATCATCATTCAAAAAAAAAAAAAAAAATTGCGACCCTGATTTTTCAGGATTTAGGGTAGGACGGTTGAAGGCAACACAACAATTTTTTTTTTGGCCTAAATTGTAATATCACAATTTACTAATATAAAAAAAAGAAGCGGCTGATTTTATCCATATGTTAAAAAACCATTAAATTTGTAATACTTAATTCAGAGGTTTTTTTCTGACAACAACAACAGTATGTACGTTCTGTGCATTGAGAATGTTTATAGTCCCTTCTCTCAAAGCAGGCAAAATCCGTAACATTGTTTCGTGGTCAAATCTGTCTCGTTCGAAGGAACTCATCGCTTATGTTGGTATTTGTGAAATATCAATTTTAAACGTCTTATTTTCTCCAAAAAGTAGTCATTTTCACTGTCCTCATAATATTACCGTGCCAATGATATGATGTTGTCCGAGCAATATAATGACCTTTAAGAGTAATTCAAGGAGTAGACCACGTGGATCAGCAAAGAAGGGGTAGCAAGTTGAACTCATATTCTGTGATATCCTTACTGTGATCTCATCCTCATTGGAAATCATCAATTTGCAAACATCTGCTTCCCAGCAAACACAAAAAATGTAGAAAAGGTTTATTCAAAAAGTTTTAATAACATTTAAATGTCGGGTTACACATGCGCAGATTTAGGGGGGCAGCCTGTTAAGTTAGAATGTTTTGCACCACGTTTTCAAAAATGTTTTATGAATATTGAAATATTAAAACGTTTTTATACCCTTTGTATAACCCGAAATTTAAACCTTTTCTGTAAAACGTTGTGTGTTTACTGGGTTACCAATAACACATTGTTATAGGTACCTAACTAGGTTTTCACCATGAATACATAAAGATGTGTCTCATTATTACACATGAACAAAGAAGTCAATCGAGTAATTTTTTATCCAGAAAAAAGTAAAATATATGGCATTTTACAGTAAAAATGGTATTCACATAATATGCGTTCAACTTGCTAACCCCCTTCTCCCCAGTGGACATCTTTGTATTAAAGAATATGTCTCCGGCAATCACAACATTATACCCCATATGATAGAAAATTAATTAATTAAAATCAGTAAAAGAGTTGAAAAAACCTTTGTTTTGTTTCGGGTTTTTTTTTGTTCGAGAAGTTAATGGACTATATCTCAAAACATGTTCTACTAACATTACAGCCCATTCATCTGTTCGTGGTGGATGGTCACATACATGTATTTCTTGGATTAGGAAACAATTGGGACTCGGGCTGCAATGAACTATGGTCGGCATTCGAAAGACTCGGACTAGTCCAGCTATTCGGATTCAGCTTCAACTGTTTTTGTTATTCCATTATTTACAAAAGGAACAAGAGAGTAATTTCGATCACATGGTAACTTGCACGGACCGTGACGGACGGGTAATGGAAGATAAGGATCGATCAATGTGGGTGATTTTAATGTTTAAGGTTACACAAAGAGACGTATAAAAAACGTATAAAAGACGTATAAAGTTGTTCTCTAAAACAGAGTTTTCTCAGTAATCAAATATCGCAGCGAGTGAAATGTTGGTGCATTGGATGTAGCTTAACATTTTTGTGTGTGTTATATACAAATTATTAGAATAAATTTGAAAATCCTTCGTTTAAAGCATTTTTACCCACCATGTACACAAGATCAAAAACACGTTCCATGAGGTTTTTTTCAAATGTGCGCTCCGTATAAATCCACACCGAGCGATTGTTTTCTTCTTTTTCGTATTGTATTACAAATCGATCAAAGAAATAATGTTGCCATGGGGAAGAACCAAATACAGTACCGATTAAATTTTAAAAGCCCGTTTTGGGGAAAATTTTGGAGAATTTGCTTGAGAAAAAGCTGGTTTGTGAAATTATCGATATCTTGATTACGAGACGTTAATTTAGACATCTGAATACCTACATTATTTCTCAACATTCTGCCAATTGCTATTCCATTTGATTTTCACTCCAAATTGAAGCTAGTTTTGCAAAAACGAGGTTTTCCTCCATCAGTTCGTTCAAAATTTCAGCGCCGACATGCGTGTTTATTCTAAGAGCCATAATGCGGACGCGATTGTAATCATATGTAATTGCATCCAATTACAGTAATATCATCCGCTTTGAGAACAGTCAATTGCGTAAGGTGAGCTATGGCCCAGTCGATAGAGCGTTGGACTGGGAATCTAATATGAACTATTTTTGTGGGTTCGAGTCTCCGTGTGGCTGAATTTTCTTTTTTTTTTTCTCTTTTCTCATTTTTACTTCCTTTCTTTCCTCTTTTCTTTCTCCCTTTCTTTTTTCATTTCTTTTTTTTTTCATTTCTTTCTTTCTTTCTTTTTCGTTCATTTTCTTTCTCTCTCTTTCTTTCTCTTTTTCACTATTTCTTTATTCTTTCTTGCTCCTTTCTTTTTAGTTTTATTTGATTGATTCGCTGAGTGCAGTGAATCGTGATTGATTGTTTTTCACTTTATATAGGCCTAATTCAGAAATTTGTAGGCCTGCTAAGTCTGTCTTGTTGATTTTCATCCCAAATTCGATTTACAAATAATTGCTTTTTGATATTGTTGTTGTTGCCTACCCTTACATTGTAATCAGGGGAATAGCAGCATTGATTTCATCAAAGATATCAAGGCTATAAATTCAAAATGCCCCCAATCAATTTTAAAATTTATAAAATCCTTGTGAAAATTGCCGAAAACGGCTTGTGCCCCCCCCGGCATCCGAGCTCCGGGCACGAGCTAAGCCAAGTTTCATAGCGTTTTCATGTCTTGACCGTGGATCGATATTCTATTGTAAGTAGGCCTATTATACGTCCCGGTACGCTTGTTCATTTTCTGCATGGCTGTTTCTGTTATGAACTTACGCCCCTCTGAAATCAAGCGCATGAAAAACTCTCGGCTAACCTTAACTGACGAAGCTAGTTACCCGGGTCTATTATGGTTGAATGAAATTAACATTTACCTAACTCCACAATATTGTCACAGACCAGGGGTTTGGGAAAATTGATTAAAAGTCGGACTTGCGACGAAGTCCGACAATTCCCTGGCCGTGGGTAGCGTGGCCGACAATTCCCTGGCCGTGGGTAGCGTGGCCGACTAAAAGGGAATGAATAAAATAAAATGGACAGGTCCCTCAAAAATTGAAGAGGGAGGGAATTTTGTGGCCTAATTAACAACTAATGAAAATCAATATGAAACAAGAAATAATGGCAAAAATCATTTTAATTTATATTTCTGCGCTTTCCTTTCATTTTACAAGCATCAAAATCTCATTTTAAAATATTGCACATTTTATTTTAATGGAAAACAGATAATTTATTAATTTATTAATGTCTGTATACTGCACTGAAGACATTTTTTTTTATGCAGCGAAATCTTTATTAAATGAATTGCACTATTTTTTTAGATCAAGATATTTAGTTGAAATCTCATGTAAGTAAGAAAAATGATGAACCTATAAAACCCCCATTTAAATTTATATCTAAATCCCCTGCAAAATCGCGCCTGCAGATCAGTACCAAATCTGGCCAAGTAAATCGCTCCAAATCCGATGAATTGCACCCCAATCCCATCCTGGGCCCCAACTAAAATCCAAAATGGCGTCTTTCCCTAACATTAAATAATAAAATAAACACCGCGCAGCGTTACTACCGCTACTGGCCTCGAGAAGTTTTCCAGCCCCAAGAGAATTGGAAATCATTAAAAACTGGGGCTTAACGCTACCCCAAAAAACTAAAACGTACAGCCAAATGAAATCACAAACACTAACGCCCTAACTAAATACCGGTGGGAGTCCTGCCACGGCTCCCGAGCGCTACCACCACCCATATTGTGTAACTAATCTGTGGTCTATCTCCGAGCAGAGAAGTTAACAATATTAAAACAAAATGGGACCCAGAATAAAATGAAGTGCAACATCGGACCAAAAACGACTCAGTTATCGCCAGATCAAGTATGTACCGCAGACTCAAACTTGCACGGAACTTAAACCACCCTAAAAACCCAAGACTTTCATTCATGACTTCCAATATAGAGTACTTTTCGTTATACTGTCCAGAAAATTGCCAGCTCTCAAGGAAACCATAAAATATGAACGGGTCAATAAAAAGCATAGACTCCTTTTATAGAGTCCCAAAAAAAATCCACTAGGGACGAATTTTACTGAACCTGTGCATACAAAAATTTCCACGAAAACCAGCAAGACAAAAATTTAGAAAACATCTCAAGTAGGGTAGTCATAAATGAAGGCCATACTCAGCTCCCAGGCTGAAATTTTGATACAACAACATTTATTTTCATTTTAGACTTTTTTATAGTCTATATTTTCTTCATTTCAGCTTAATTTAGCAGTTGTCATGGTTGTGTGCAAATTCCTATTACTATTAGATACGTTGTAATAAAACATGGTTTTAAACATTTGTATATTACTTTTCTCTGAGGGCTTGCAGCATAATTGATATTTTATTTTCCTTGGTATGTGTTTGTGGCTAGTAGTCAGGTAATGATGATGATATGATGATGATGACGACGACGACGACGACGACGATGATGATGATGATAATGATGACGATGACGACGATGATGATGATGATGATGATGATGATGATGATGATGATGATGAACAAATCAAATCAAATCAAAGATGATAATGATGACGATGACGATGATGATGATGATGATGATGATGATGATGATGATGATTAATACACAAACGAAAAGAGGAACAAACATGCCTAGCATGTAATTCTATTTTAACATGGAAAAATTTGACCTCTTATCTACTCGCAAACTGAGATTATGCATATCTTATCTCTTCAATAAACATTGTGAAAGTCGATTTGGCCTTGGCACGGGCCCTTGCTGTAAATATGTCACATGTTGTTCGGATTATAAAGATACAGTTTGTTGACCCTATAATGTTTGTGCACTCATAAATTGACCTCTGAGTGTATTGGGTATAAATGCATGTCCTTCTATAACAACAGGTTAACTTTCTTGTTGAATGGAGGCCTCGAGGTCACTGAACTGTGTATTTGGAGATGATGTATTTTTTGGGTCATAGCACACGTGTTAAGCAAAAACATATACTGTGACTAATACCATAGAAACGTGCTCTTTGTTTAAACATTGCAAGTAACATGAGTGGCAAACATTAATGTTTCATATTGTTAGCAACCCCCCCAAAGCAATGTTGGAGCCAATACTAGACCAATTGTCCGTTCTTGTCTCAGTATCAAAACAACATTGACTGGTGGGTGCGGGAGGGGGGGTGAGAATTTCATACAAAATTAAATCCCTCATCACTGCCATCATCGTCACCATCACGACTCTAATAATCATCTGACATCAGTTGTATTATCCATCATCATCATCATCATCATCATCATCATCATCATTATCATCATCATCGTCGTCGTCGTCGTCGTCATCATCATCATTACCTGACTACTAGCCACAAACCCATACCAAGGAAAATAAAATATCAATTTTGCTGCAAGCCCTCAGAGAAAAGTAATATACAAATGTTTAAAATCATGTTTTATTACAACGTATCTAATAGTAATAGGAATTTGCACACAACCATGACAACTGCTAAATTAAGCTGAAATGAAGAAAATATAGACTATAAAAAAGTCTAAAATGAAAATAAATGTTGTTATACCCTAAATTTTAACATCCCCAAAAATTTAACTAAGGCCTAAACATGAGATTTCAATAAATACTTGTCCTTTTAAATATATTTTTGATGAAACGTGACAATAAAAACAAAATAATAAATTGCGACCTAATTACAAAACCGATTGCATTTCTAGTTTTCATTTACATGCTCTCAACAATAAACACTGAAGGTTTTAAGCCCGCTCCCAGGACCCAAATCCCAACCAGCCAGCCCGGTTTGACAACCCAAGTCTTAGTCAGATTAGGTGCAAAACCACGGCCTCGGAAAGAAATTTCCGCGCGCCAGATTTGGGGAATTTGCATACACAGGGAACTAAAAAAAATGCAAGTTGCGCTTTAACCTAAAAAAATTGTGAGACTGCGTAAACGCAACATTCACAAAGGACTCGGCAACCGCCCCGGCTGTAACCTTCAATGTGTTAAGCGTGCATGAATGAAAACCCAAAAACACAAACAAATTTTGAAATGCATAGGGAATATTTAACTGATGGAAATCAAAAACATGAAATTTAATTAGACTTGACACGCCCAGATTTTACTAGGCAAATAAATTTTGTAAGCTTAGACCTGCCACGCCCAGTTAATTTTGCCAGGCAAAAATTTGTTTTCAAGTCTAAATTTCCCCCACAAATTTGCCAACTCAACACCCTGAGTAATTTTAGTCTCTAGAGAAATGAATGAAAACCAATTTGAAAACTGAGAATACAATTTCTCATTCCCAGATACAACGAACAGCTATTGTTCGAAACTGCTGTGGCGTCATCAGCAATCTCCAGAACAACAACAGCTCAAGAAAAACAAAATTTAAAACCGAAAATACAATTTCCTTATTCTCAGTAACAAAGAACAACCATTGCTCGAAACTGCTGCCAATTATCAGCTATCTCAAGAACAACGACGGCTCTAGAAAAATAAAATTTAAAACCGAGAATACAATTTTCTCATTCTCAGCTACAAAGAACAACCCTTGTTCGAAACTGCTGCCAATTATCAGCTATCTCAAGAACAACGACGGCTCAAAAAAATTTAAAACTGAGAATTCAATTGCCTTACTCTCAGCAGGAAAGTTGAAAAAGAAGGAGGGAGAACGGAATTATATCCTTGAGATAATCCCGTAGGTAATCCTGTCGCACCTATTCATAGTCCTTTATTCTCAAGTAGTTACACATCTACTTGAAAGTAGCCTTTGATGTGATGTGATGTGTGTTGCCGACTACGGTTGATTAATTTTCACTCCAGAATTGAAACCATATCCAATGTTTCTATAGAGAATCCCTTGAAAGTATGGCACGTGTGTGTTAAGTACCTGATGTTGCTCTGAAGGGATGCCACACGTGGATACTATAAGAAAGAAATGTAGTTTTGTAAAGATTCCAAAAAAATCCGCCCATTTTGGAACATATATTAATTATTTAGGAGAGTGTTTTAGGATTTTGTTAGAAAAGGGATGATTTTTGATCATCTATATTATTTTTATTGTTTTATGTATTTTCCTGTCATTTCCTGCAAACCTAATAAAGATATTTTGATAATTGAAAATAGGCTGTATCATAAATCGTAGAGGTTGAAAGAGTAACCAAACGTGCAAAATTATTATTTGCCATGGAACTTCGGTCATATTTTATTTGAAATAAACTGGATGTTAGGATCTGCATGCATGGTATGCATAGTATTGATGGTATACAGACACTGACCTTTCCCTAAAACTAGTAAGCAGCAACTTGTGTATCACACCCGTCATGGGTTCGAACCCGTTTGTTGTATTTTATTGTTAAACCTAAATAGCGTGATTGCTTTTGAATGAGCGGCAACACACATATTTTGTTTGAGGATAGCTGGATCTATCTCCTTTCTTTACATCTTCTCTGCTCTCAGCAACAAAGAACAACCATTGCTCGAAACTGCTGTGGCGTCATCAGCACAAGAAAAATAACAAACTCATCACAAAACTATCCTCGGAGTGCCCAAAAATCTTGTCCATCAAGAAAAACAAAATCCAGGCCACAAGTCATGTTAACACAACCTGTGTGTCAAACATTAAACAGCCAAAGCTTCACCCATATCAAAAATAATTCATTTCTCCAAATACCCAAAAATCACTCAAGTAATAATGCACCACTCTTTACCTTTAGATCTGCATGCATGGCTGGCAAAACTCAGACTGATGAGAAAAATCAAATTGTCTAAGAACTCCCATCAAGCACACAAAGGGAAAAAACAGGTGCAAAATATTGATTCCAAAAATTGATTGCCAAATCCCAACTAAATTTAAATTTCCCTCCAACTTAAAATGAGGGCAGTATTCCTGAAAATAAATGGTGCTAAACCAGAGGGTGAGAAACTTGTACAAAATGCCAAACCCAATTCGTAACAATATGACGAAACAAATGTTCGAATTGGAAAATTATGGAACCCTTTTTCTGGTCATGTGGAACGTGGATTTGGCTTGTATTTGTGAACCTCTCCTATAAAAAAACGGGAAATTATTCTATGTACACAATTTATAAAATGTGTTGCAAGAATTTATTTATAATATACAAACAGCATTAGTTTGAGATATACAATATTATATATTTTATTCATAAAAACAATAGATATTTATCACTTGGTTTAGTAAAGAATAAATGCACATAATATTTGTAGGCACTGTATTCTATGTTTTGTTTCACATATTTTCCTGCCAGCTACACACACTTTAAGAATATGTCATTAGATTTATAAAATTTACTTCAAAGACTGTTATATATCAAAAATGTGAAAAATATCAAATTTTAATAATTTGTCATTAAATTTGTATTATATCGTGAATGTCAAAAAATGAAAATTATTTGATATCAGAAAGACATTCTTCGTATTCAGAATGCAATTGGATATGTATGATGTGCTCCCACAAAAATACTTTCGAAACGCTCAAAACGCTCAATCCAGATCCCTAAATACTCTCAGACATAACAATTTACTCCTTACAATATATTGTATTTCGTCTTAATTTGACCATATCATTTGTTGGTCTGTTTTTTAATTAACGGGAGTACGGTGGGTACTCGCAATCAGTACCCTGGTATTTCTCAATTGGAGCTCGCGGACCGGTGAAGCCAGTTAGTAGCAAATATTCCAATACTTCCGCTTCATAAAGTTCCTTGAACTTTGGTACATCACGAACGAGTACATACAGACCCAGTGCATCATTGTCACTGACGATTGAGTATTCATATTGATCGTTGACGATTGGTCCCAGTTTGAAGATCCAATCTGATTAAGGAAATAAAAATAAAGAAATTTATATCAAGCAATCAATTATCCAATAAATCAATCAATCAATCATAATTATCATATGATTGATAAAAGTCGTTGCAAAAAGAACCGAAACTACGTGCACATCACAAAGCATTCTTTGCAGTCCAACGTGCGCATTGACGACCTGTGCATCGACAAAGACGTACTGGGAGTTTTATGCACAAAATATTATGAATCAGATAGTATTTTAGGCCAAAAAATGTTGTCTCTCATTTTTCCCCAAAATAGTTATGTCCTATGATTTTTAGTTAGGCCTACATAAGTCCTTGTTTCTGTCATTAAAAACATATTATGAGAACTAACTAAAATCGCGCTAGACATACTGCAGTTACTGTCCGTTTTCCTATACACAATACACAGTGCTCTTACCATTGACGCGTAACCTCTACAAATAGCGTATGTTAGAAGTATGGGTAATTGCCTAGTTAACGTCGCCGTGTGAAAAATAACCGGCCAATTTTAAAAGTACTCTTCTAAAATTCTAGAAAATATAGTTTTGTAACATGTCCTAAATTTTTAGCTAATTTAGATGTTTGGAAATATTCGCACTTTGGTGTTTTAGTGTATGTTATAGGTATGATTTTTTTCAATCATATGATATATGCTAAAGATAGCGCCCTCGACTTGGCTGCACGTCTTTCAGATCATGTTCTGAAATTTGTTGTGATTTTGCATGTTACGGATGAACCTATGTACTTTTTTTACATATATATGGTCGAATCCAACCAAAAGTGTCCACGGGCCAAAAATAAAAGTCCGAAATAAAAATGTCTCCACAATTTTTTCCTTTTGCCCATTGATTGATGACATATTGGCCTTATAGGAACCAAAAGTGCCATTACTAATCTTGAAAAATAAATCCAGGACGTGTGATAGTAAATGTGATATCAAAACCCAATGTTACCTACGAATACCACTAGGATGCTTTCACTATCGCAATACTAATCAACCTAAAACAAATGGAATATTCCCATTAACGCTTTTTTTCGTGTAATGTAGACCACAGGGTGTCAGGAAAATGCTAGCTCAACCAGAAAATATTTGTTTTTATTTTTATAACGCGATCAATATGATCTTAGTCAATTTATACTAGTTTATTTTTGAAAATGAAGTTTAGGTCAGTTTCTGTGTTTCATTTATCAAAGGAGTATGAATCAATTCACACATTGTATAAGAACGAGTAGGATATATGTTTTCAAGAATATTAGGAATTATACGCATACACCTAACGCTTTATACAATGAAAAGGGGAAGAAACCCGGGTATTCGTAGGTAACATGAGCGATTTAACAATATCTATATTGAGTTTAGAGGTTTAAATGTTGCTATTATGGTAATGAATTAATAAAATGGTAGTTTTTAGATCTCTTTCAGATGGTACGTCCAAATGAATAAATGCTATTACCTTGGATCAAAATTGTTTGATGCTTTTAGCAAGATTTTGACCACTTCATTTTGATATACAAGTAGTTAATCAGCAATTTTACATAATAAATAATTGTTGAATGAATCAGTATATGGGTAATAATAGTGTCCTGGGGTACCGCTTTAAGTTTTTGACAATTAATTTCCATTGGTAGGGACACTTCATTATACATGTCATGTATTATGCTGTATTCGTAAGTAACATTTCAGTATTTGTAGGTAAGAATTAGACTTTTGGTGGATATCGCAATCAAAACTTCATTTTATAAAGCACTTTGAATGCATTATTTTCTTTATGTGCATTTATTGATACTTAAGACCCTATCATGTATTAATAATGTCGGTTCACAGCGGTTGAAAGAGGATTGAAGTAAGAAACAAAGGCACTAAAGTGACTTTAATTTGATTAATTGCACACAAATCGCTTAAAACCGTTATTGCCGACTTGTGAAGTCCATCTTGGAGTCAGTTACGTCTTGTGGCCTTTCGTTTGAGGGCAACTACAATTAGCTTTATACCAGGGTCCATCACTGTGTTGTCTAGATCATGAGACGATGAGAACAGTAGTTTTTCCATGGTATTCGTAGGTAACCTTAGCGAAAACGTCAAAAGTTACCTTCGAATAAATGAATTTGGACACAAATTACTTAGAAACCAGAAGGTCGGTAAACATTTAAAATGAAGCACACATGACAGTTGACAAATCCAAGTATTTATCCCCTTCTAATCTTCTTTGAATCTGATTTTTCTTTCAAATGAGCAGACCGTCGTCTATTTCAGTACATATTTTTCAACAATTAAGCCGTATTCAATTTTGCATGATGGGCATGTATGTGAATTTGCAACTTTCATTGACATATGATTTGATAGCAAACATACAGGCCTTCGTTATGTACCAATATGGGCATTGGCATGAATGGCGGTGTTTCACAATACTGTCATGATGTCAAATTGTATTCGTAGGTAGCATTCGGTTACCGAAATTTACCTACGAATACTTGCTTTTATTGTTGACATCTCAGAAATATTTTAACACAGGCTATTGAAACTTGGTAGAAATAAAGAGTGTATTACCCTGCACCTATTGCTTAACTATTGTTTACTATTCTCTCACTTTGTGGAAATGACACAGCTTTTAACATGTATTCGGAGGTAATGCATATTTTTACCAAACCTACCTTTGTGCCATTTAGAATTTCTGGCAGCTAAACACAATAATAAAGATGTCCGAATGCAATGCATTTCAGTATTGGACATATCAAAGCTTGTATCAATTGCGCATTTATTAGTGATTTCCATTTTTAAAGATATATCTAGTGCTATGAAAAATTGTATTCGTAGGTAATGTAAAAAATACCACTCAAAAAATTATCACAAAAAATCATAATTATGTACAAATATGTGAAAAATTGAACAGGCAATCTTTGAATACACACCTTTCAGGAAATCAATTTAGATTCAATCCAATGACTTCTTTTCATAACTGATTTAGATGTTTTTAAAAATACCTTAAGAAATATTTTGAAACAATGGGTAAAAATAGCATGTTTTGGGGTCTCTGTGTCTAAATTTTTCACAGAAGGGGGTCTTATTATATATGGCGCGAAGCGTATGATCAAGGCGAATAAACACAATATAAAAACGAATGCCAATTGATTAATACTTTTAAGTTATGGCCCTGAACATGCCGTGTACACTTTTCGTTGGATTCGACCATATGTTGTATTCTGGCACAAAGGAATATTTTAACTGTATTTGGAAATTAGTTTCTGACTGTTTTCAGCTAGTAAATGGACTCCGTATTTTCTTCATCGTGTCTACAGTGATACCGTAAGCCTCATCCATGTTGAATTCGTTTACCTGCATATATACTATAGTACTTGTTTAATAGCTGCCTTTTTATCGTTTTTCGTCATGTGTCGTATCAGCATAGAACGCGATTCACTTCTGAACATTCGCAAAGGTGTGATAAACTCTCATCCAAAACTTGATCGTTCAATTTGGAGTACCCTTTGCGACTTGAAAATCGCTAAGAAAACCACCCGTGGATGTCGCGGTGGGAAAAACAAGCAGCGTAAAATCAATGTGCTTGTGACTAATCGTCCGTTAACTGTGAACTCTGATGCTGCAGTCAAGTCAAATGAAAAGCTGCCAAAGCCTAATTTGGTGAAAACTAAATATGCGTCTAAGAATAACAGTTCCCAATGTAAAGTTGGCACTTGGAATGCACAATCCATCAGCAAGAAAACCGCCGTGATTACCGATTTTGTCATTGGTAATGATCTTGATGTGCTGATGATCACTGAAACATGGCTTACAGGTGACGAACGCGATAGTTTTAAAATTGCCGACCTTAAGAACACTTTACCTGACTATGAGTTTATCCACACGCCACGGATTGGGAAAAGAGGTGGTGGAGTATCTGTTCTGCTACGCAAGGATTTAAAGCCATCCAACATGCTTCACCATCGTTTGCTTCCTTTGAACAGTTGGACCTCGCAATTTCATGCGGATCGTCTTCAGTCAGGATCGTTACCATTTATCGGCCACCCAAATCGTGCAACAAAGAAACAACTGCAACTTTTATTTCGGAGTTCTCAACACTTCTTGAGATTACTTTGGCTGATGCACAACCGGTTGTTTTTCTTGGGGATTTTAACTTCCACATGGAGGACATGTCTGATCGTGATGCCTCAATTTTCCGCGATCTCCTTGAATCTTCTGACCTTCAACAGCACGTTGATCAACCAACGCATCGTAAAGGTCATACCTTAGATTTAGTTGTTTCATCAAAGTCAGACAATCTCGTTTCTAGTGTCAGAGTTCATAACCACCTTCCTTCTGATCACTACGCAGTCACGTGCATTGCTGATGTTTCTCGTCCTGCAATCTCTAAACACTGTTTCAAAGTGCGTGATTTTAAGAACATTGACTTTGAGCAAATGAGACAAGACATCTGTGCCTCTGCGCTTTGTACATCGCCGGAACCGAGTGTCAGTGCTTTAGCGCTTCAGTATGATACCACTCTTCGTGAGATCCTTGATAAACACGCGCCAGAGGTCACAAGATGCGTTACCAATCGCCCAAATGCTCCCTGGTTCAACGACGAGCTGCGTGAGGCCAAACGTAAACGTCGCCAATGTGAGAGAGCATGGATCAAATCTGGTCTTGAGGTGCACAGAAAGATTTACCGCGATGAATGTAACACTTACTATCGTCTCCTGCTGGCTGCCAAACGTAATTATCACAGAGAGCAGATCAGTGGACGTAACCAACAGCAGCTTTTTAAAGTCGTTGACACCATCACTAATGGCAAATCAGAGCCAACTCTTCCTGAACATGATAATGGCAAAGATCTCGCTGACAAATTTGCTGACTATTTCACGTCGAAAGTCACAAACATCGAGAATCAGCTTAACCAATCGCCAAACAACCCTGTCTATGCTCAAGTGTCTGAGTCATGTCATACACAGTACGTGACATTCCAGCCTGTCACAGAGGAAGAAGTTCGTAAAGTGATATCCGAATCTCCGACTAAGACTTGCAATTTGGATCCCATCCCCACGTGGCTTTTAAAGCAAGAATTACTCGAGGTGTTGCTTCCCGCTATTACAAGACTCGTGAACGCTTCGCTCGCCCAGGGTCAGTTTCCTGCTTCATTTAAGAAAGCATGTGTGATTCCACTCATCAAGAAACCCAATGCAGACCGTAACGATCTCAAAACTATCGTCCTATATCGAACTTGAGCTTTATCTCAAAGGTCACTGAGAGAGTTGTCGCGTCTGCACTTCAAAAGTACCTGGAAACTAATGGACTGTATGCAAGTAGGCAATCGGCCTACCGTAGGTGTCATAGTACCGAAACTGCCCTTGTAAGAGTTCACAATGATCTGCTGAGTGCATAAGAGACATCAAAGCGTGGACAGTTGAAAATAGACTCCTGCTGAATGATGAAAAAACCGAAGTTATGCACATCTCGTCAAGATTTCGGCAATCATCTACTCTCTCGCAAGTCACAATCGCTTCTGCTTCTGTAAACACCGTCTCAAACGCCAGGAACCTTGGAGTTTTTATGGATGACTCTCTTCAAATGACAAAGCATGTTAACAACATTTGCCGTGTTGCATCCATGTCGATACGGAAAATCGGTCAAATACGCGATTATCTCGACCAATGTGCTGCAGAAAGACTTGTCCACGCATTTATCACCTCGCGTCTGGACAACTGTAACAGTTTGTTATTCGGCCTTCCAGATTCGCAGATCTGTAAGCTGCAGCGTATTCAGAATATGGCCGCCAGACTTGTTACCAGGAAGAGAAAGTACGATCACATAACCCCAATCCTAGACTCATTGCACTGGCTTCCTGTAAAGAAGCGTGTTATTTACAAATGCCTTTTACTTACATATAAGGCACTTCACGGTCTTGCACCATTTTACATAAGTGAACTTATTCAACCGCATATCCCAAGCCGCAGTGGTCTTCGATCTGCAGATCAAAACCTTCTCTGTGTCCCGCGATATGCCACCATTTTTACGGACTTCGGTCTTTTGCTGTCGCGGCCCCGAGATTGTGGAATCAATTGCCCTTGAACATTAAGAATGCTGCCACCATCTCGCAGTTCAGGGACCTCCTCCAGACTCATCTGTTCAGGTTAACCATCACGGACTGGCTCGTTTAATTCATTGTTTGCTGGACTCACGCTGTTCTCTGATATGTCTATTTTGGTTTATTGTGTAATTTACTTATCTTGCTTATCACTTATGTATAATATGCCTGCCTTTGTGGTAGGCCTGTGTCTTTATATGGTTGCCATTATGATCTGTCTTTTACTTTTGTATATATATTTTGCTTGCCAATATTGTTATCATTGTTGTAGCTTATGATAGTACTTTTAAGATATTTTATATTTGTAGTTTAGTATATCATTGTAAGGCGCCTTGAGGTCAGTTCTGGCATAAGGCGCCCCATAAATGCGTTTTTATTATTATTATTATTATTATTATTATTAATAGTAAATTGCCTAGTTAACGTCGCTGTGTGAAAAATAACCGGCCAATATTAAAAGTACTCTTCTGAAATTCTAGAAAATATAGATTTGTAACATGTCCTAAATTTTTAGCTAATTTAGGGATTTGGAAATATTCGCACTTTGGTGTTTTAGGAAGGATATGTTAACGACAGATAACACCAAAAAATATGAAGAAATTATTTCCAATTATTTTACGGCCCACAGCCATTATGTTTCTCATTTTCAAGAATGTGGTTAACAATATGCACAGTATTGTCTCATTTCGTGAACAAAGGCCACACAGTAATTGTTACCTTGCGTTTGCTTTATAATCGTTCACCCAACTGAAACTGTAATACCAGCTCATTGCTCATTGCACAGGTAAAACAGACACATTTATGTGTGTATTTAACCAGAGAAGATCTGATGTATCATAGTTGAGCTGTTTTCAATGAGTGCTATCTTGGTTTAATAGCTTTTAATGGGGTTTAAGGCCTGCAAAGGTCGTGGTGAATTCTACTGTAGACATGACTGCATCATGAATGGCTTTCACATACTTATGCGTGCGTGTTTGAGAGACAAAGCTTTTTGACCTAAAGCAAACAAACGTTTCTTACATTGTCCACCTGGCGAGTTAAGTACGACGGATAATTTTCCTGGATCTGTAGGGTCTGGAATGTACCCATAGCCTGAGGCCTCAGCGAATACTCCATCACGTGTCTTGTAGGCGTTGTAAACTGACAGATAGGTATCATTGATTGGTCCGTCTACAAATATATTTGAAAAATGGTTTAACTACATTTATATATCTGTTATGCCGTATAATTTGATTACGGTATTTACAGTAATTTAGAGCTATAGTTTCATTAATAACTCTATATCTATTTATTAATTTGTTCCATCAGACTTTGTCAGGAAGTACCTTTAGTCCCAGCAACTCTAAGGCTGACACATACGGATTAGTCAGGGGATGAGATCATACTCTATATGCAAAACTGACTGACTGACTGATTGAAATGATTGATTCGTTTTATTTAGTAAATGATGGTAAAATAATAACAATATAATATTTAAAAATAATACCTACAATTTGCAGTAGTACATTCGGAATCTGGATTACCACCTACTGAATTTATTTATAATTCTATATCTATTTATTTATTTGTTCCATCAGACTTTGTCAGGAAGTCACGGAGCAGTCACGGGATGAGTCCCTACTCTTTGCGAAACTGACTGCGACAATCAAGTACATCGTTAAAATGATTGATCCGTTTTATTTAGTTAGTGATGGTTAAATAATTATGAATATACTATTTCAAAATAATACCTACAAATTGCAGTAATACATTCGGATTCTTGAAGACCACTACCAGTTCCTACATCAGAGAAATAGTTGGTGTGGGTCTGGAAAATAATAATAAGAGTGTTGCTGAAAAATGATTTCATATGGAACATTTTGTATTCTGCATGTATATTGTCACTGGCCAGGGAAAACATCTTACGTGCATTTGATCTTTAAATCAAAACATCCTATTATATATAACGCAGAAAGAAAGTCCTCACTTAAGGGTGGTCTTAACCCTGGAATTATGGAAACTTTCGGGCCTCGTAACTGCTAAATTGTTGGTCTAAAGAATATAAAAGTATACATATTTAGAATAACAATGACTTGATGAATTCAATTCATCTCTGAGGTCAATTTTGGACCAAAATGCTAATTTTTGGAGAAAATCCCCAAAACGGATTTTTTGGTCCAAATGTTTTTGTTCAACGTAACAAAAAAAATGTTGAGCCATTTAAAAAAAAAAATCTTTAAAACTGGATAAAAATATGTAGGACCCGTTTTTAAATATTTTTGTTTATTTTTGCAAAACAAGATCATTTGAAAAAGGCACCTCGAAAAACAAGCTGTATATGGATATTCTTGTCTTTATTTTGTACAAAACTCATCCATACGATACCTGCAAGCGATTTTTAGATAAAAATACATTAATTGAGCATAATTATATTTCACATTATAGCAATTTTACCATTTGTATTTAACTAAACTCAACCCAGAAAGTATCGAAACGATTATAGATGGTCAGAGATATCGGGACCTGAAATATATAGCAAAAACCTATTTAATAATATAAAGCGCAGCTTTCTCCTGCGCATTTTGATACATCTTTTGTTGCTCTACGATATCATTTGGTCGAGTTATGGGTTTCAAGTCGGATTTTGAAAGTTGCACTTAGCTCATATTCAAGCCAAATGCGTTCGTCGTGCACCCACATACACCCACCCACCCCCACACACATGCGCGTACGCATGAATTTCTAAAGGGGGTGTGATGAAAAAAACAACTAACCAAATAAAGCAATGACCGCGTAGCTTGATCATGCCGTCGCGCTTGCGCGACGCAGGGGGGTGTCTGAGGGGGGATGTGCCCCCCTCAGAATTTAGAAACTTTTGCAAAATGAAGACCTAATTTAAGCGATTTGGTGGACAATTTTGGCACTATTAGTGTGTAAAATTTTAATTTGAAAAAGCCGAAAATCTATGAAATGACGGTCCATGAAGCCTTTCGTGAACAAGTTTTCCCTACAGTTGTAGGCCTATTGTGTTAAACACAAATTGGTAAATGTCGAAAGCAGAAGCCAAAATGGCTACTTGTTTATCCACTACACAGAATGCCCCCCACCCCCTTCAGAATTAAGAAACTTTGCAAAATGAAGACCTAATTGAGGCAATTTGGCGGACCATTTTGGCACCGTAGTGTGTAAAATTTTAGTTTGAAAAAGCCGAAAATTGGTGAAATAACTGTCCATGAAGCCTTTCGTGAACAAGAGTTTTCCCTCCTACAGAAGTTGTAAAATTGTGCAAAATGAAGGTCCGATTGAAGCCATTTGGTGCATAATTTTTACACTATTTAAATTATTGCTTCAAACAGAAAAAAGAGCCCAAACTCAATTTGCACAATTAAATTAAAACCTTTACGTACGTACGTTGCCGGGGTAGGGGTGTGACGATATGGAGAGGTGTTGGTGTTAACATGATGTAGGCCCTATAACAATTAAATGGGGGCGTGGGTGTGTGTGGGAGTGGTGTTAACATTAATCGACATATTTACTTTAAACTACAATATTTACGTACGTTGCCGGTCAGTCAATACCGGGTATAGGGGAGAGAAAAATTTGAGTGGGGGTAATTAAGACATCTATAGGCCTATGATAATTTGATATTATGTCCCCTATGCCATGCTCATCTCCCTCCTCTCCTCTTCCCCCCTCTCCCTCTCTTTCTCTCCCTCTCTCTTTCTTTGCCTTTTCTCCCCCATTTTTATTTTTGGACAAACCCAAGGGGGGTGTTTCACTCACGTAACAACCCCCCTGCGTACGCCAATGCCCACACACCCCCACACACAAAATCAAGACAAAGGACACCGATGTGCTCTGTTTACTTAACCATGAACTTGAATTTATTTTACTCCTTCGACTTCCAACTTCAATACTTGCTACTCTTTACTTATCTCTGACTTATCTCATGAACTCTTTTTGTTGACATTTCAATACTTGGTGTGCCCACCATCACTGTCTGGATTCGGCCGATAAAAGCAATGGTCATTTATTGATCTAAGTGCAACTTTCAAAATCCGACTTGAAGCCACTCAAGCGCCCTTAACTCGACCAAATGATATCGTAGAGCAACAAAAGAGGTATCAAAATGCACAGAAGAAAGCTGCGCTTTATATACATTATAGGCCTATAAGGGTTTGCTATATATTTCAGTTCCCGATATATCTGACCATCTATAATCATTTCGATACTTTCTGGGTTGAGTTTATTACAAGTGAAGCTGTTCTGGTACCAGATTCTTTGTTTTAGACCATAATATTGGTTAACCAATGTCAATTAGTACCAACGCTCCGTGACATGAAAATTGGTGGTTTAAATATAATTGCCATATCTTTTGATTGATGTAACCCATTCCCTCAAATGTATGTGAAATAGAAAACAGTAACATTTTTACCAACTTTGTGGTGCACTTGCTGTAAAAATATTTCATGAGGAACATTTAGTGCTGTTAATCTTTGTTCTACATGTATATTGTCATTAGCAAGGGAAATAATTCCACGTGCATTTGACCTTTAAAAACATCCTATACATGTAAACACAACACAAAACGAAAGTCCTCACTTACATAAACGGTCACAAATTATTATGCGCATGTTATAACAGGTCTTGTGCAAAATATCGTTAGCTCAAATTTGGCACCACATTTGCTACCAAAAGCTCTAAATTCAAAAAGATTGATACCAGTATATGAAATGGTTTTATTAAGCTGATGCGTACATGGAATGACTTCCCCGGTCCCAAAATAAATGTAACGGTACAAATACGAGCAAAGGTTCACGATGTAATGTGAACAATAAGTTACACAATTTTGGTTTTTGTAAGGCCTAACAATATATCTAATATGCAAAAGAGGAAAGATGCGTATCCCTTCCTGCGTTTGGTATGTCTTTAGCAGGGGGTATATACGAACCGAATCTATTTTTCACGGTACACTAAACGCTCATTTATAAGCAACCAAGTGATTTGGCTAATGTTAGGACCATCCTTTGTTTTAGAAATATGTTTCAATATTTTCCCTTTACACTTTAACATCATACTGAATACAAGATTCAAAGAGATAAGTAAACATACCGTATACCACGTGCCTAGATATATGTCAACATCAAAATCCTTGATGGCATCCTTTGCAGTACATGCTCCAAGCACAACGGCTAGAGCCACTAAAACGCTAATAACTTTCTTGCAACTTTCCATTGTGGCACGTTTCAACAACTTATTTCAATGTTGTGTATAACTCTCTCTCTCTCTCTCTCTCTCTCCCCTTCTTTACGCAGAAAATTGAAGCTCAGCTACGTTAAAGAATACGAGTTTGCATCGAGGTCGATAGAGTATAGTTTTAATGTTAGCTAATGGGCTTAACTAATCATAAGATAAAAGGATGATCAAATCGATAAACTCACGTTTATTTTTGTTGTGTGGGAGAAATGTGAGCAGGCTAATCTGTAAATTACATGTAATGTCTATGGAGGTGAAGATTAGCTCATTTTAGACCATTTTAGGTGCTTTTAAAGGCTCGTAAAAACAGAACCATATACAATAGTGTAATAAAATTCGCGTCGAATGTTACTTGAGCAAGTACGAATATAATAATAAAATCAAGTACGAATAATAATGTTTTAAAGCTTGACAACAAAATAGATATAAGTTATATGATAAAGTTTTAGTTCGCCTGTTATGTAGAAAGGTGATTTGTCATGTATTTGCGAAAAAAAAATAAATAAAAAACAAACAAACATAAAATAACAAACAAAACAAAACAAACAACAAAACAAAACAACAGAAAATCATTTTAGAGATGAACTCCACCGGCGGTTGACCTCCGGTTCAGTCCGGTTCCGTCCTATTTATATTGATCTAAACAATGGAAACCGGACGGATCCGGTTTTGATTTCATCCCTTATGTACACAACTTACACAATTTGTTGCTAGAATTCATTTGCAATATACAAACAGCATAAATTTTATACATCCAATATTATATATTTTATTCATAAAAAAACAGCACATAATATCACTTGGTTTAGTAAAGAATAATGGCACGTAATATTGTAGGCCCTGTATTGCTACAAATATTTACAAACCAAAATAAACCTTGCTAGTTTGTAAAAGTACGTGTTCTTTACTGTATATTTTATACATAAATCCACTATGGCGACAACCATGAAGACATAACATTAGTTTAATACTGTCGGACATAACAATTTCTCCTTACAATATCTTGTATTTCGTCTTAATTTGACCATATCATTTGTTGGTGTTTTTTAATTAACGGGAATACGGTGGGTACTCGCAATCGGTACCCTGGTATTTCTCAATTGGAGCTCGTGGACCGGTGAAACCAGTTAGTAGCAAATATTCCAATACTTCCGCTTCATAAAGTTCCTTGAACCTTGGTACATCACGAACGAGTACAAACAGACCTAGTGCAGCACTGTCACTGACGATGGAGTATTCATATTGATCGTTGACGATTGGTCCCAGTTTGAAGATCCAATCTGATTAAGAAAATAAAAATAAAGAAATTTATATCAAGAAAGGACCCATAATGCAAAAAAAATATAATAATAATAAAGGAAAAAAATAAAATAAAAAAAGGAAAAAAGGGGAAAAAACACCATCACAGAACCCAGACGCCTCGAACCGAGGCTAGCATTATGTGGGGTTTATAAACTCCCAGTACCCAGTACGTCTTTGTCGATGCACAGATCGTCAACGCATACAACGGACTGCGAATAATTGATTTCTTGATATAAGGAGCCTACACTAAGAACTTTACAACATTAACTGGTTGGAATCAGCATTTTTCTCTGGTTATTTTCTCAGAACCATGACAACTAATCTGATATTATCATGCACAGATCAGAGGTGGGTGGGCAGGATATGAAGACACCTGAATAAAAAATAAATCGAGAAGCAAAAAAAATCAAACAATAAAAACAAACAAAAAACACCATCCCAGAGCCCAAACGCCTCAAACCGAGGCTAACATAATGCACGAGTATTTTCCATCTTTTGTGCACAACATATTATGAATCAGATAGTATTTTAAAAAAAAATGGTTGTCTCTCAAATTGTTTTCAAAATAGTTATGTCCTATGCTTTTTAGTTAAGTTATGCAAACGCGAGACTTGTTTCACTATGTTTTAAGGCTACCATGTTCCTTGTTTCCGCCATTGCATTAAAAATCAAATTCTGAGAATTAATAACATGATAACGCGCTATAATGGCTTTCACATACAGTAAGCCAAAGAATTAAGGTACCAGTTGTGTTCACCTCTGTATATCCTTAATAAAGACAACTGTGTCAAAATTAAAACCAGCAACCAATGCTTGTACTCTTTAGCTCTGATTTAAGATCTTATTTGTTGAAATTTGTTGAGAATTAAAGAAACGGTGATCTAAAATCTAATGAAGATACAAAATAATAAGTTGCACTTTTGTGTTCTAATCAATGAAAGCACGACGCTAGTTTTTCGTGATAATTAATGAAAGCACGGTGCTAGTTATCTTGTTATCTTGTTAGCGAACGCTTTGTGTACAAATCAATAGGGCATGGAATGGGGCAAACTGCAACTTTTAAATTTGCATCTTCCTTGGGTTTTTGGATTGCCGTGTCTTTATTTCTTGAACGATTTCAACGAATGAGGTCTTAAGGGATCTAAAATGAGCGTTTACTGCGTTTCGACAGTATTTTTTGTGGGACATGAGAGCACCTCAGACCTATCGAATTGCATTCTGAATACGAAGCATGTCTTTCTGATATCAAATAATTTACATTTTTGAAAATCACAATATAATACAAATTTTATGACAAATTATAAAAATTTGATATTTTTCAAATTATTGATATATAACAGTCCTCGAAGTAAATTATATCAATCTAATGATATATTCTTAAAGTATATGTAGCAGGGAGGAAAAGCCGACGGTCAATTGAACATTTTGACCTTTCATATTGAAGATATGGATTTTTTCCCAAAAAGACCTAATTTTTTTGGTGTTTTGGGAAAAAAATCCATATCTTCAATACGAAAGGTCAAATTTTCAATTGATCGTCGGCTTTTCATCCCACCTACATACACTTTAAGTATAAATCATCAGATTTATAAATTTTACTTCAAGTACTGTTAAATATCAAAAATATCAATTTTAATGATTTGCCATAAAATGTGTATTAAATTGCGAATTTCAAAAATCAAAATTATTTGATATCAGAATGACATTCTTCGTATTCAGAATGCAATTCGATATGTCTGATGTGCTCTAATGTCCCAAAATAAATACTGTCCGAACGTTCATACCCCAGCCCTTAAATTTGAGCTAAAAGATGCAGCTATTGGCTTTTTGGCTGTTGGTTCCAATTATGGCATATCTGCCTTTATTTAGATTATACAGGGGGTGAACGTGACTGGTACCTTAATTTGTTGGCTTACTATATATACTTATGCGTGCGGTTTTGAGAGATAAACGTTTTTGACCTAAAGCAAACAAACGTTTCTTACATTGTCCATCTGGCGGGAGAAGTACGACGACTAATTTTCCTGGATCTGTAGGGTCTGGAATGTACCCATAGCCTGAAATCTCACCGATCACTCCATCACGTGTCTTGTAGGCGTTGTAAACTGTCAGATAGGTATCATTGATTGGTCCGTCTACAAACATATTTGAAAAATGGTTGAACTACATTTATATATTATCTGATATGCCGTATAATTTGATTACGTTATTTACAGCAATTTAGAGTTATAGTAGCATTAATAACTCTATATCTATTTATTAATTTGTTCTATCAGACTTTGTCAGGAAGTACCTTTAGTCCCAGCAACTCCAAGGCTGACACAAACGGCAGTCAGGGGTTGAGTCCCTACTCTTCGCAAAACTGACTGCGACAACGTTGCAATGATTGATCCGTTTTATTTAGTAAATTATGGTAAAATAATAACAATATAATATTTAAAAATAATACCTACAATTTGCAGTAGTACATTCGGAATCTGGATTGCCACCTACTGAATTAGTGTAATAGTTGTTGTGGGTCTGGAAAATAATAATAAGAGTGTAATATTTAGACAATTTTGACGAGACAATTGGGGATATGTTCCGAGAATAAGAGACACGCTATATAGTGAACAACAACAAGGGTGAGTCAAATAATCTATTCCCAACTTTGCCATTGTATGTGAAAGGTCTATGAATGTACCTCTTTTATTTTGCAAAACAAGATCAATTGAAAAAGACACCCCAAAAACCAAGTTTGACATGGACATTCTTGACTTTATTTTGTACCAAAATAATCCATACGATAAAGGAAAAAACTATTTTGGATTTATATATCGCATTTTTCCAGCTGATTCAAAGCGCTGTAATTTCACTGCCTGGTGAATCATCACAATCAGATCGAATTAGCAGCCGAAGCCGGCGCTCACCTATCCGGGTGAAGGAAGTTTTTGATAACCAAACAACTAATGTCTGATTTTGAAAGCATTACTGGATACCAAATAGAATAGCACGTGTGGTTTTATTTATATATAAATCTACAAATCGTGGTGTAGAAATCTATAAAGTGTGTAACCAAAATATTCCTCAATAAGACCAGAGTGAATTCGGGGAGGGGAAGTTTCAACATTCAACATTAAACTGAATACAAGGGTCAAGGAAATAAGTAAACATACCAGATACCACGTGCCTAGATATTTGTTAACATCCAAATCCTTGATGGCGTCCTTTGCAGTGCATGCACCAAGTACGACGGCTAGAGCCACTACAATGCAAACCACTTTCTTGCAACTTTCCATTGTGATACGTTTCAACTCAATGTTGTGTACAACTTTTTCTCCTTGTTTACGTAGAAAATTGAAGCTCAGCTATGAAGAATACGAATTTGCATCGAGGTTGATGTATAGTTTTTAATGTTAGCTTAACTAATCATAAGATAAAAGGATGATAAAATCGATAAACTCACGTTTTTACATTTTAGTTGCGTGTGAGAAATGTGAGCAGGCTAATCCGTACATTACACCGTATGTAAATTCCTGATGAGATTTGTTGCCAGAATACCTGGACTCGCGTTGGACTTGACCGTTGATGCACTTGGTCTAGTCGGACGCTTTATTTATATTTGATTATTTTGCCAAAGGAACCAGTGAGTGATTTGAGTAAACCCGAATACACTCGCACGAACGAGTAATGAAAGATATTGAAGATGGTTGTTTTTAACCACCAGAAAATGGGCTGTAAAATAAATGTCGGCGTTTTCCTAAAAATAAGCTTTGCAATGATAAATTCTCTGTTGCTTGATTTAAAAAAAATAAAATGCTAGAGTGAACAATAGCCCATGAGGAGTGTCGCAGATCAAGAACTTATATAGGCACCTAGGCACTATAAAAGAAAACCACATGGGCCTATTAGTGGTTCACATCAGCTTAGAAACAACAAGAGTGAAGGAATACAGTAAGGCATCAGACAAGTGAAATAAGATGAGGCAGCAGACAAGTGAAATAAGATGCCTCTTAATGAAGGAT
The DNA here is from genome assembly GCF_039555335.1 of Amphiura filiformis. Taxonomy (NCBI): domain Eukaryota; kingdom Metazoa; phylum Echinodermata; class Ophiuroidea; order Amphilepidida; family Amphiuridae; genus Amphiura; species Amphiura filiformis. The sequence continues at coordinate 40,499,843 of NC_092638.1, read as the reverse complement.
GGTGCGCCATTGTCAGCTATATCTCCGACTACTCTATATGGTGCTGGTAGGCTATTCCAAACGTGAAATGCAGTGTAGATGAAGGTCCTGGCAGTAGCTAGAAACTGGTATTCTGAGAGCATGGCAAGCATGGACAAGCTCTTCTGACTACAAATTGGCTTTGGTAGCAGTGCCTTAGATCTGTTAGGCACAAACTGGTGTGCATTTTGCAGAGGACTGTTGCTGTAAACTGTTTATCAGATATCAGTGGGTTTCCAAGGATATACTTCAGAAGTTGATTCTGTACAACAGCATCCATGACCTTGCTGATGATGCAGATGCAGTCTTCCATGGATGATGCAGATGCAGTCTTCCATGGCCATGGCAGATGCAGTCTTCCATTTGCTTGGGAAAACTCCCAACAAACACATAAAACTGGTCTGAGCTTGCTTGTAACGGTTAAATGATATTAATATTTATTCGACTCCATTGACGAAATGGTTGATGGTATAAAAAGAAGAAACCATATTCACACTTCATTTGTTTATATACAAACTTTATACATCAATAATATTTAATGTACTATCATCTGGTTCACTTCAATACAAGACTTCCTTCAACATTTAATTTCTTTTAAGGAGGTACTACACCCCTTGATAAATTTGTGACTATTTTTGCATTTTTCTCCAAAATAATAACACACTGGTAACGTTATGTATATTATAGGGGCAAGGAATGCAGTTACTACACTGGACTCAAGACAAGCAGTACGTTATTTATGATAAGAAAAGAGGTACAACTAGAATGTACTCATTTCTGAACATACATAATAAACCACTTGTCTTGAATCACTGAAAGTTCAGTGAAGTAATTGGATTAGTTGCCCCTATAATATACATAACTTTTGTTAGCAGTGTTTAGTTATTTTTGAGAAAAATGCAAAATTAGTCACAAAATTTATCAGGGGGTGTAGTACCCCCTTAAGCGCTGCTATATTTAGAAACCACTATCAACCTTGCGAGTTTATATAATATTCTTTGTTGTTTTTATATGTTATTATACAGGGTTCAAATGAAACACCACCCCTAAAATTACAAAGCATTTCTTCTTTGCATAACTTGACATACACTTTTTGTTTTGAAAAATTTATGAATAGATGAATCGTTTTGAAACCCTCCCAAAGTTGTCTCATTTCTGAAAACAATTTGTTTGGTCAAAAATAATTAAATAATCACATTTTCCACAAAGGTTGCTTCTAGAAAAAGTTGCACTTTTCAACATCCCATACATGTAATTATTGTTCTCGATATCAATGGTATGATCGATTTAATTGTTTGTGTGTTTTTTCCTTTACCTTTTTTTGAAGTTTTTAATCAGCAGTAATTTCAAAATGATAAAATCACTAGGACGGAGAAATGCGTTTTACACACATACATTTGACCAAAAGAGTGAACCTGTAATAGGTACGCTGACATCCAACAACATAATTCAACCAATATTTGATGGTCATTTTCTTCTTTGATTAATTTTTCTTGCCAACAAAAGAACAAACTTTATTTATATGCCTTTTGTGATTTTACCATTTTTAAACGGCCTACTGAATAAAATCGTAACCCATTCATTTGTTTCTAAAAGCATAATCTTTGGGAAATGATTTTGAAAAGGGAGAATTTTTGGACAGTTGAAAAATGTCAACAAAATGTATATGTGTGAACTTATGCGAAGAAATGTTTTGTAATCTCAGGTGGGGGATTTTTTAAACCTATAGTATGCGGTCCTGTGTTCACGTGGCAACCAGGGATCAAGTTTATAGTATTCGTTACCGTCATAGGGTTATATAATATAAATAATGTTCACACAGTTTGAATTTTTAAAATTCACCATATAATATGACTTAGTACGGTTCTTTTTCAATTAACGGGAGAATGGTGGGTACTCGCAATCGGTACCATGGTATTCCTCAATTGGACCTCGCGGACCGGTGAAGCCAGTTAGTTGCAGATATTCCAATACTTCCGCTTCATAAAGTTCCTTGAATCTTGGTACATCACGAGCGAGTACAAACAGACCTAGTGCAGCATTGTCACTGACGACGGAGTATTCATATTGATCGTTGACGATTGGTCCAAGTTTGAAGATCCAATCTGATTAAGAAAATAAAAATGAAGAAATTTATATCGAGCAATCAATTCTTCGCAGTCGAACGTGCGCATGGACGATACAATTTTGTTTGAAGATCCAATCTGATTTTTTAAAGACAAAGAAACACAACGAATAAATGGGATTGCGAATGAATGAATGAATGAATGAATGAATCATTCAATCAATTTGACCGAAATTCAATCATACAATAAGCGTATTGCATAACAAAGCATTGGCTTAGACAAATTTTCAATATAGGAGGGGCTGACCAAACAAAATATTTTGGTGACTCATCCTGAGGGTGCCCGAGGGGTGTTTCCCCTTCGATGTCAGGAAAGTTTGCGAAAAATAGGTAAAAAACACCCATTTCCCGGTATCTAGTCACATTGTTTTACTTCATGTGGAATTATTGGGGAGGGGGGGGGGTGAGCCCCACACCAAAATTAGTGTGGGGTTGACCCCCCGCAAGCCCTTCGGTTCCTTAGCCTATGCTGTATCGATTGTTAGGCAATAGACGAATCTCACGAGCCAAGTCATGGCCATAATTCAGTCGGCCATTACTGGGTCCCGTCTGCACCAAACCGGTGTTGTTATTGCACAATTGGGTGGATTAAAACCGCTTAAAAATCGATGTTGAATTGTATTGTGTTGTAAACTTTCATCTTTCTTTTGTCTACGTGTAATACGGGTGATGGAATGCAGTTTAATATCCCCGCCAAGGCCAGATCATTTGAGGTGTAGGAATGCGTGAAAATGGATTCATCTATACGCCTATCACCTGGTGGGGAGGAATTACGGTCAAACAGACTTCCAATAGATAACCACAGGATTCAGTGGCGTGTGACCATTAACAGTACCTAATGTTGTTGCAATTTCACAAAGTCAATTAAAATGAAAGCAACATGACATATTTGATTACTTTTCTTACAGTAATTGACAGTAATAACATTTAACGGGTTGTTTAAAGGTTCTTTAAAAGTGATTGTAAATTTTGGGAAACGGTTGTGCAAAATCCCAAAGTTTTGAATTACATCTTTTACTGGAGCTTACTTTTACAACTTGCTACGTTGCATCTGATACCATCAGACATAATCAGGTAACTGACCCAAGAGAGCAGTGACACAAGAGAGGCATCAAGGAAGCCATCTCGGAAGGAGTAGAGCAGACGTCACTTAACATGCTTAACAAGAACGGGGGACTGAGACACAACTTATCTCACGTATTAACATGGGACCTAGTCATCAAGAAGATCCCTAGTTGTCGTCAAGTGTCACTTGCTCAGTCCAGAAGATCAGTTGCCTGATGAAGTCTGATGGTATCAGATGCAACGTAGCAAGTTGTAAAAGTAAGTTCCAGTAAAAGCTTTAATTCAGAACTTTGTGATTTTGCAAAAACGTTTCCCCAAAATATCAAGGTCTGCAGAAGGACTTGTGAAATCCTTTGATTTCAGTTAGTCCCATAAATAGAAATCCGGAGGTGTAAGACTTAGATGATCTTAGTGCTTTAAAAAATAAATATAAATAAATTTTGAATTCATATAGAGCATTCTTAAGATCACATCAACTAGGCCGGACCCGGGTACTTATTAATGGTTACACTACGCAAGTCACTTTACAGTAGGACAAGATATTAATTGACCTATCAACTAAAACATTCTGACCAATTACCTCATACTTTTTAATCTAGTGGCATTTTTCAAACTGTTTTATTTATTTCTGATACGCCCTGTACAAGCAAACAAACATTTCTTACATGGTGCATCTACCGGGACTCCTTCAAGTGCGACGAGTAGTTTCCCTGGTTCTCTGGGGTCTGGAATGTACGCATAGCCTCTGATCTCATCAATGACACCAGCGCGTGTTTTGTAGGCGTTGTATACTGTCACATTGAGAGCACTGATGACTTCATCTACAAAATAGTGTACAATATAGAGATCAATGGTATTAAAAAAAATTACATATCTGTTAGACGGAAGGACCTTTTTAGGTCAGTTAGGGTTTGCTCTGTCTGTCGGGCGCTGTTTTAGCAGATCACCAAAATCTGTAAATAAATTGATTTTTTTTTGCAATTTCTTCCCCTCCCCTTACTCGCGTGTTGTTATTCAAAAGAATCTACTTTTTGTCCCAAACCAGCCAATTTGACATGCGTACAGTAATTTTGGTCAAACTCGATCTACTTTTGGCATACAACAGATAAAAAAGAAAATGAAACCCAAACGGAAAATCTGGGTTTGTCGTGCCCGTAGAAAAGGTTTTTTTTTTCATTATGTGCATCGCCTTATGCGACTTATACTTAATTATCCCTTCAGACAATTGAATACATGAATACAAAAGCCACCTAAGTCCATGCGAAGTTATTTTGAAAGAAAAACCTGTGTATCATTTTAATTCCTTCAGTTAGATTTACCTGGTCAATATGGTAAGTTTTACGTGCAAATGAGTGGATTAACCTGTATTAGGTATGACAATTAGCATTTCAGGGACTTCGTGGGGTTCATTTTAAATTTTGGACTTAGGTGTTTTTTTTAATCATATACAAAGACAACAATGTTAGAATGAGATTACCACTAGTAAGATAATACAAAATAAAGCACACAGGTATGTATAATGTTGATAAGCATTCTGCCATGTAATATAAACCACACACTTTCCTTTATTAAACCCATTTTTTGTTCAAAAGTCATTCTCCAGCAATGAATGTGTTACAAGTGGACTTTTATACATACTGGATTTCAATCAATGTGTTACAAGACTCAAATCATGGAATTGGGTGATTCTTTCATACATGCTATTTTTCACATGCCCAATAGACACAGAGGATGAATTTGAGTTGTTTGTTCATGCATATAACAGGCCTATGTATAGCAACAATTTCCCATGCTTAACTCAATTTGGCCAAAGTATGGACTTAGGTGGCTTTTGTATTCATATATTCAATTGTCAGATAGTCTAAAGGGCCCAATCTTAAGTAATTACAACCAGAATGACACATGTAGCATGCATGGTTAACACTACTCTTTACGAAACTGACTGTAATATACGTGTACACACGACGAAAGAAATTAACCACCTGTTTTAGTTCATGAAAGTAAAATAAGACGAATGATTTCTAATATTAAACAAATCTATAATACTTACAAGTTGCAGAAACACATTCCGAATCTTGAATACCAGCGAAGAAATCAGAGTAATAGTTTGTGTGTGTCTGAAAAACAATAATATGATTTTTTAGGTTACCGTAATAGTTTGAAAACAGAACGAGACAAATAGAATATAAACCCCGGACGGATACTTGTCTATAGGAACACGTTTGTTTTACTTCGCTTGCTGTATAAGAAAAATATCATCAGCAAGTGTGTCTTTTTTTTTTTTTACAACTGGCTAGAAATACGTCCCATGTGCATTGGATCTTCTTACACCCATGTACTAATAAAGATGTGTACCACGCCCAATAAGATTTCCCCGGTGTGCGTAAATGCCAATTAGAGTAGTTAGCGGTAAATAGCAATGATTGCGATGATTCGAAAATTATGGTTATATTGAAAAGGGCTTGACAAAGAACAATGTTGTAGGTCTTGTGATTCTAGATCTTCAGTTGTGAAGGATTTCGGGATTTCAAAAGGAAACATCTTCATAAAACGACAAATATCACAAGAACCACACATAAAGCATCTTTAGCATTTAAAAATAAGCAGCCATATAATTTGAGCGAACCTTACCATGTTACCCGTGGGTTTGATAGACGATCAAATTCCGATGGAATGAGGGCTAGCGAAGACCATTATATCTTTGCTGTTACAAACATATTCTACATGGTGTATGTAATAATAATAGTTTAAACTTTGATCCAAACACAAGAAAGTTATTCCTACCTCGGAATATTCAGATGGTTACTCCATCTTTTATTTATTAGCGAGACTGGTGATGTTGAATTCAAACTAGATTTTTTAAAATATTAGAACAGAAATTTGCTTTTCATATTTGCTTTTCATATTTTTATATATTTGATCTATGATGTTGGACCTATATTTTGTACATATATAGGTAGGATTTCCTAATTACGTTCCTTTATGTTATGATGGCACAGTACTAATATAAAATGTTGGTACTTACTTTAGTGCAACCGGATAGAGGAGACCAAAAGCTACCAAATAGAATAGGGGGTATGGTCAAATAATCCAGAAATCTGGATTGGGCATGAAATTGAATACAATGATCAATGGTCAAAGAAATAATAAGCATTTTAAAAGTAAAGTTAATACATACCTGATACCACCTCCCTAGATATTTGGTCACATCGACGTCCTTCACAGCATCCTTTGCAGTACATGCACCAAATACAACGGCTAGAGTCACAACAACACACACCACTTTCTTGCAACTTTCCATGGTGATGTTAAGTTTCAACACTTATTTCAGTATGCTATGTATAACTCTCTCTCGCTTCTTTATATAGAAAATTGAAGCTCAGATATGAAGTTGAAGAAATTGCTGATGACGAATAAATGCAAATGTGTACCGACGTTGCATTGGGTTGTTGTAGTTAATAAGCTTACCTAATCAATATTATCATTAATTATTTAATTAATTCATAATAATATAAGATAACATGATATTAACCGATAGAACTCACGTTTTCACGTTTTTGTTGTGTGTGAGAAATGTGTGTATTATTACCAATACATTACGTAATAATATTTCCAATTCTTGAGCAATGCTCGAAATAAAGGCAAACCTTTTTGTTTGTTTGTTGTTTGGAATGCTTTCATTTGTTAACTGCTTTTTTAGTTTAGTTGGAAAAAGGGCATATCGCACACCCTCGGAAATCAACTTCTATTCAACGTCTCTAGATCAGAAAAAAGGAGTAAAAACAATAAGCTATGTTAAATTTTTTTTTAATGTCCCCAGGGGTCAACATGGGTCAAATTTCATACTACAGTGTTACACCTTACACGCCAAAGTATTTTTCAGGTCATAACGATTCGGAAAAAGTATAGTTTTGACCTATCTGCGGAATATACGGAAAACCCATCTTGACTTATAAACAAAAAGGTCGCAATTGGATGGGGTCAGTTTTTTTGGCCACACAGGGGCAAACTACAATGATCCGATTTCAATGAAAATGGTCTCAAATTGTTCGTCACGTAAATTGAAGTTAAATTTCTGCCACCTATGCTTCTATCACACAATTTGCAGCAGAGAAGCTAAATGTAACAATTTTTAGGGACAAGTACTTGTCTTAGGTCACTGTATCTTTAAACAAAACAAATCTCAGGCGTTAAATTTCACTGGGGTAATGAAAATATATGAGCTTTCTTCTGATGCGAAAATCTCAGTTTTGATGAATAAAAATGGAGGACGAGGCTGTCGATCGGGTCACGGACCTTAAATCATAAATACCACTAATTGCCCATTACACAGTTTTCAACAGAAAATGGTTAATTTCGTACATAATTTTCTCATATTCAGAACTCTCTCAGTTTACTAAGCCAACAATATCAGATGAAGCAAGATGCCAAGTAACTAAAAAATGAACATAGGATAACCAGACACCTTTCTGGTTTATAATGCACTGAACCAAAAATACCTTCAAATGGCAGTGCGTCCTCGAATCTGAAAGTTTCAATTAGTTTGGGCGAATATTTACTAAAAAATGTTAATATACCGTATATATCTTAATAAATATGGTCAGTATCTTTGCTTTAAAATTAGGATCATAACTAAAATGACTAAAACTAAAATTTCAATATCAAAATAAATATCGTCAAGATATTATCTTTAAAAGTAGGATCAGAATTAAGAAGAAGTAGACATGACCTTTTTTAGACTTCCCCACAGGGAGTGTGAATTTCAAATGGCACAACCTGAATGTGGAATTCCATTTGAAATCTGCATCCCTGTGTGTTATGTGTCCCATCAAAGGATATACGGATTTCAACTGATATAGCCTCTGGTATACCCCAATGTGAATTGATAATTTACTAAACTCTATTACACAATCTAAATGCGATTCTACAAACAAAGCTCATCTCAAACATTATAATCGGATAAAATAGATATTAGAGATAACAGAAAAGACACCAGACACGCCTAGCAAAACAAACCTAATGCAATTTGTCTATTGCCTTGCCAATGTTGACCGCTGTTGCCGACAAGGAGTCGCGCAAAAGCGCCCAATTGGGTTTAATAGATCTTCCCTGTCAACCTATTATGCTGTGCCTTACCTTTGTTGCTACATTCCGTCACATGATTTTATAACTTGTTAAAATCAAGGCACCGGCTTGCATTTCCTGTGTAATCTTCGATACATGTCATGTGAACAAATATTAATGTTTAAAGTTGAAAAATTAATATTTCAAAGAGTAAATCCGTGTGTAAATGCAGCTAGTCAATATAAAAAGTTCTTCATGCCTTGAATTTGGGATACTTGGGAGTTTTTTTACCACGCCTTAGATTAACAAATTGCCGCGCGGCATCAAAATATTCTGGCAACTCTGTAACAAGTCTTCCTGTTCTTTCACCAATTGATTGTTCTGGTGTGTTTTACAGCAACAGAAATTAATCGTAATAAAATTATATTTTTGAGTGCAATAGTTTGATATTGTTTGATATCACGATGTATCGAGTTGTACTTCTTGTAGCTGTTTGTTTACTTGGCTTGGGTGAAGCGAGGCAAACTGTACCACAACTGTCCGTTGAGAGATATATCGGAAGATGGTACCAGGTGAGTCACATAATTATATAAGAATCGAGGTGCTATAATTGTAATGAGAAAACCAAGGCCTTTATTCATATGTCTTATAAAACGATTCACACACATTTTATTACAAACTTGTTAAATTTAAAAGCAGAAGCGTACAAAACTATGATGGTGACAAAAATGTATAGAAGCTTGAATTGATTTTATATTGTGAAAGATAAGTTAAAAGTCAATTGTATTTTTGTTCATTCTCCATGTTTACGGTAGGCTATCAGATACTTTGAGAGAAGGAGAGAGATAAATGATTGAAATCGTACTTAAACAGCACACTAGTCCGAAAAGAGTTAAAGTTATGGTTTAGGGTATTTTAGGGTAGGAATAGGATTAGGAATAAGGTTTAAGTTAGGTTAGGGTTAGCATTAGGGTTAGAGGTAGTGTTAGAGTTAGTGTTAAAACAGGTTATAGGTTCGGGTTAGGGTAAGTCTTAGGATTTGAGTTTTGACCAGATTTTGGGTTAGGGTTATGAGTAAGGGTTAGGTTATAGATTAAGGCCGGGGATTAAGGTTCCGGTGAAGTTTACGGTTAGGATTAGAGTACGGATTACTAATGACCTTTCAGACTATAATTGACCTGTACAACCTGACACGGGACTAACATAGAGTCTAATTACTCAAATAAAACGTAATGCAGTGACATTTTAAAAATGTGAAACGTAAATATGTAGAGGAAGTTAGAGCTGGTGCCTTTTGGTCATCTTCCCATTGTCATTATTATCTTGCTTAACTTAATCTTCCGTGTGTGGGGGTGGGTGAGTTTAGTCTAACAATATTGGTAAATAAAATCATATTTGCCTGATCTCCGAGAAAATTATGGTATACCCTTTACTTTCATCTTTTTTGCAGACATACGCTAATTACTGGGCAGATTTGTTTGCCAATCTACCTAACCCAGAATGTGCTACAGCTGACTGTAAGTATTCCTGGTGTTTTAATCACAGTTGTATAATTATAAGCATATCAATATCGATATAACCTGGTTTATATGTCTGCATAACTTCTTGATTCTAATGTTTAAAAACAATTTTGCTCTGTTTTAACGGAGTTTTTTATGAAACTTTTAGGCAATAATACTTTCCATACCCTTGCCCGAATACTACTAATAAAGATATTGATTAAGCAACCAATGTCACGAAAACGCTTACATGATCTAATCAGTGTTGATGCTATTCAAGCTTTTTATATGAAAAATGTTTGCAGCATTTTTAGCATTTGATTTATATTTGTTAAGTTTGAAAAAAAAACCCCACTTATTAACACTTCATGGTGTTTTTTACTGATACTTAGATGGCGTAATAAATGCGACATACATCAGCGTACGCAACAGCAACTTTTACACCGAAACCAAGGAACGTCGAGAAATAGAAGGTTATGCTTGGCTTTTTGATGCTAACGAACCAGGACAACTTAAACTTCAATTAGCCGGTGTGCCAGTCGTTGGTGATTGTAAGTACATGATATCTTGAGTTGGTGTACAGTTTAATATTGCCGCTCTTTTGTGGCACCTTTTACAGGCGTAGGTGCAAAGAGGTTTTTTAAAGAAAATAAAACATCTTCACCTATTAGTGATTTTTGCAGAAAGCGGACGGGTGCGGAATTTCGAGAAAAAAATTACATTTTCCTAATAAACAGTCCGATCCAACACCCTTTCCAGGAAACATTATTGGGTATGGACGCATGTTGCCTGCGCAGATAACATACGCATTTGTAACTCTACAGAATATGTCAGAGTCCTAAATTGTTTATGGGGACTTTATTTGAGATCGGGGGAAATTTATCTTTTATATAAAATGAGCTAAGTTGACAAATTATTACAAGCCGAAAAAAATGTCACCGGGAGGAAAATAATTTGAATAATAAAACAATTTCTAAAAGGGTTTTTGAAAAGTAGATTCAAATTTTCAAATTACCTTTTATTTATTTGTAATTGATGAAAAATACCATTGATTGTATATCCATTGGTAATATTATCTATTTTACTTACTTTAAATTTAAACCAAGAAATTATAGTCTATTAAATGATACTGTATTTGAAATAGAACATTGCATTGTGGGATACCATGTTGCCTGGTCAGGAATTGTTTCATGGTCAGATAATTGGACCGGACTGATAGATAAGCTCATATGCAATAATGCATTTTGTTGTTGTTTATAATATGGACCTACTTGGGTACATGCTGCCATTTCTACCTGAAAAATGAATCTCTTTTTCAATTGGGAGAGGGTACACTTGGTTAAGCGCATGAGGAGAGCCAAATAAGGTCACCCAGGCTTGATGTCACTGTTTATATATGTAGTTAAAAACTTAATCACGCAATGTTAACATATCTATGTTTAAGAAGAAACTGTTGTTTTATCTTTTGATGAAAAGTTCTTACATATTTTTCAGATTGGGTATTCAAACTCGGCCCTGTCGTGGATAACATGTACCAGTACAGTCTTATCACAGATGCAGATAGCCTTCAACTGTTCGTCTTGGCTCGCGATCCTGTCGAATTCATGGAACTATACGATGCAGAGGTCAGGGAGTATCTGGAACTGGTTGGGTTCACTGGGCAGCGGAAGGAACCAGTCCTTACTCCTCATACAGAAGCGTGCGAATATCTTCCACCAATCGATCAATCGGCATGATTTTGATAATATTATCGTAATATAATTTATTATGCAAATGACAGATGACCCGAAATTAAGACATGGAAGAAAAACTGCTTCCTGGTAAACACTTCCGGTGTTGACCGTGAGTGATCATGACATTTCCCACAAATACAGAAGGAAACTCTTCACGTTTTGAAAGACTAAACATAGGACAAAAGAAATTTACTTCAATCACGGATTTGCATAGAGTTGTAGGAACGAAACATGTCTGTAATGGAAAATAAAATTTTAAAATTTAATATCCATTTTAAACACGTTCTCTGTTACTTGTAATATATGTTTGAGCAGCTTAATAAAAATTAATATGTTCATGTGTAACATCTGGTAACCGGCTGCATGATACTACGTACTTGTCATTCCAAAATTATCGTGCTCCTTTACAAGCTTATCAGTTCTCTTAACAACCATGCCATTTTTTCTGAAAAACTATCCTTCCTCCCCAAACAATACACACTGTGGTGTCATGATATTTAATATAATTAATTATTAAAATTAAAAACAGGGAAAGTATGACACAACATGCAATGGGGGAGTAACACAATACATATAAACAAAGTTAAAAACCCGACGTTTCGAAAAGACAGAACTTTTCTTTCTCAAGGGATAACATAAGAGACCTGCTCTCAGTATAGTGAGCTGGTCTCCACTATACTGAGAGCAGGTCTCTTATTTTATCCCTTGAGAAAGAAAAGTTTTGTCTTTTCGAAACGTCGGGTTTTTAACTTTGTTTATATGTATTGTGTTACTTCCCCATTGGATGTTGTGTTATATTTTACCTGTTTTTAATTTTATCCATTGCTTGTGTGACACTGTTGTATCCTTTTGGATCCATCCTTTGGTTCCCTGCTGGTCAGTTGGAACAGATTTAATATAATTAATTATTAGCAATACAATCGATATTAACAGGTGAAGCATTTTTACTAATTCCTATTACGGACAATAACCAGGGTCCATTGCCTGTAACATTTTCGCAATGCTCCTTTCCCATGGCATATGTAAATTTATATAACCGTGAAGGTCACATTACCATTATTAACAATTATAACTCATTCATAATGAGCACTAGCAAATATTACGCTCTTTAGAAGTTAAAACTTTTAAAGAGAGTTTAAAGTTAAAACTTTTAAAGAACGTAAGATTTGCTTTTCAAATTAGTGTTTCGTTACAGTAAGTGATCTTTGATCACGTACAATAGTATGATAGTTTGACTGGGTTGGCTTTTAAGTTTATAGTACTATCACATCCTTAAGCTGCTACAACAATAACCGACAAGTATTACACCTCCATCACATGCTATATTCTCAGAACACAAGGAGATAATAATACTTCGTAACATCCTAGATCCTCAGTTACAATTATAATACTCACATCCTTGATCCACAGCTGCAATTAAGTGATTATAATACCCTTCTCCACATCCTTGATCCTCAGGTGCAGCACTTACAGCTATTACACTCTCCTTAAAATCTTTGACCCTTAGCAGCATTTAAGTGATTATAATACCCTTCTTCACATCATTTATGGTCGGTTTCAACACCAAACTGATTATAATACTCTCCTTTATATCCTTGATCATCAGCTACAATTTTAAAGTACTCTCCTTCACATCCTTGATCCTCAGCTGCAATTAAAGCCTTTTAATTGTACGATCTTTTTAAAATGTACGATCTTTTTAAATTTTTAGATTTTTCTTTTTTTCTTCCAAAATGATAATTATGCAATCATTATGAAAGTTCCCAATACGTTTAGACACAAAAAACATTGGACATTTACAAAGAAACAACACCATAAACTTCACCTCTATCACTCGAAATATCTCGCACTTTTTGGATTAGGACGCCGAGTGCGGCCTCAGAGTCCCCTTCTTGACAAAATTGATCTTCATCTACAACAATAACAGATAATAATTATTCTCTTTCACATCCTTGATCCTCAGCTGCTATTAAGTGAGTATACCCTTCTTCGCATCCTTGATCCTCAGCTACAACACAGCAGATTATAATACTCTCCTAAATATCCTTGATCCTCGGCTGCAATAAAGTGATTATAATTCCCTTCTTCACATCCTTAATCCTCAGCTGCTATTAAGTGAGTATACCCTTCTGCACATCCTTGATCCTCAGCTACAACACAACATATTATGATACTCTCCTAAACACCCTTCAGCCTCGGCTGCAATTAAGTGGTTATAATCCACTTCTTGACAAACTTAATCTTCAGCTACAACACTAACAGATTATAATATTCTCTTTCACATCCTTGATCCTCAGCTGCATTTGAGTGATTTTAATACCCTTCTTCAAATCCGTGATCCTCAGTTACAACACTAACAGATTATAATACTCTTCTAAACATCCTTGATCCTCGGCTGCAATAAAGTGATTATAATTCCCTTCTTCACGTCCAAAATCCTTAGTCTCCTTCACACCCTTGATCCTCGGCTGCAATTAAGTAATTATAATCACCCTTTCATTACAAACTTGATCTTCAGCTACAACACTAACTAACAGATTATACAGGGTGAGTCAAAAAAAGTGCAATAGAGCAAAGAATCGATATTTATGTAAGAACCACGTTGAACTTTACAATTATTGAAAGTTTCTATAAATGCCACACTCAATAGTTACCTCTTGTGAAAAAATAAAGTCAATCACATCTACCGTTTAATTGAGGCACCAGCTCTGAATCTGACTTTAACTTAAATAAGGTTGATGTTTGCGTTATTTTAAGTTCTTTTTTCTGTTCAAACAAACTTTCTAACATTACTTTAAGTCCTCCATACCTCACTCGACTCCAACTCCAGTTTTTTTAATCCCAATTCGTCCAGTTACTGAATATTTTATAATTCACTCCACTTCAATTTGCGCGCGTTTCATTTCGACATTTGAAAAAATCCACCTACAAATGTGTATGTTTTTGATAGAGAATAAAGATCTTTAAAGTAGAGGTAAAATGAAAATAACAACAAATAATGTTTCTTTTAAAACAAGACCAAGGACAATAACAATTTGGGTGCTCCATTTTATTCAATGCCAATGAAGTTAAGAAAATAGTAGTTGTTCCAAATCTACCTTACACAGAGTGGGCTGATATTCAAATTTTAGATGTTTCTTGGACAAACATGAAAATTGGGTATCGCTATAAAATGTGTTATAAAACAAAACAGTAAATGCTAATTCCTTGGTTTTTTCACACAAGGTCACTTATGGATATATCATTTATAAAATGTTTTAAATCTAAAATGTTCAAATCGGTTCTTAAATAAAAATGGATTCTTTTCTCTGTTGCACTTTTTTGACTCACCCTGTAATATTCTCTTTCACATCATTAATCCTCAGCTGCAATTCAGTGATTATAATTCCCTTCTTCACATACTTGATCCTCAGCTACAACACTAACATATTGTAATGCCCTCCTTCACAGCCTTGAACCTCAGCAACAATTTTATAGTGCTCTCCTTCACATGCTTGATCCTCAGCTGCTATTAAGTGATTATACCCTTCTTAACATCCTTGATCCTCAGCTACAACACTAACAGATTATAATACCCTCCTTCACAGCCTTGAACCTCAGCAACAATTTTAAAGTGCTCTCCTTCACATGCTTGATCCTCAGCTGCTATTAAGTGATTATACCCTTCTTAACATCCTTGATCCTCAGCTACAACACTAACAGATTATAATAGTCTCCTTCACATCCTTGAACATCAGCTGCAATTAAGGTTGGTCTGAACCCTGGAATTATGGAAACTTTCGGGTCTCATAACTGCTAAATTGTTGGTCTAAAGTATATAAAAGTATACATATTTAGAATGGCAAAGACTTGATAAGTCCATCTGTGAGGTCAAATTTGGGCCAAAATGATCATTTTCGGCCAAAAATCCCAAAAAATAACGGTTTTTGGCCCACTTCTTTTTCGTGCAACGTAACAAAATTTTTTTATTACTTTTTAAAAAAAAAATAAAAATATGTAAAATATCGTTTTAGTTGATAAAGTTGTTTTCAAGTTGATTCCCCCGATTTAAACCGTAGATATAAATAGATTTCGCCCAAACTTCTCAAGGGGCTGTTGATTTACCCGATGTTTACGCAATGTAAGGTAGAAAAACGAGAAATGCCGCATTCTCCTGCGAGCTTCGATCAAAGTGCAAAATGTGACCACTTTAAACTTCAACGGCCTTTATTTCAATGTTCATTTTCTCGGTAAAATGACGATTTAGGTACACGATAACTCAATAAATAGAGCATCTGTAGAAGAGCAATTATGATCATCATAAAAAGCATTATCGACTTAAGAAACGGTTGTCTCATTTTTTTATATTTTGGTCTATTTCCGATTTTATGAAAAATATTATAAAAAAAGGGGTTTATGATTTTTAAAATGTTCATTTTGATGCCTTATATGGTCAATATCCCAAAAAATAATGCCAATATCAAAAAACTAAAAAACCCGTTTTTGGAATGGTGCCAAAAAAATTGCCAAAAATTCACTTTTTTTGTGATTTTCTTCATAGTTGTTGTTTTTACACAAATCTGTATTTATATTGAGATTCATTGATGTGTTGCCTTTATAAAAATGTATACTTTTATATGTTTTGCGTGAATAATTGCAAAGTTATGGCACTTTTACTACATGCATGTCTGAGAGTACACAGCCTCCTTAAGAGATTATAATACTCTCTTTCATATACTTGATCCTCAGCTGCAATTAATTGATTATAATACCCTTCTTCACATCCGTGATCCTCATTGTGAACTTAACAGATTATATTACTCTCTTTCACATCCTTACGCAATTTTAATTGCTTATGATAAGGATAATGAACTGAGTAATGCATTCGTCAAGATAATCGCACGCGCCGTGGAGTTATTGCATTTAGCTCGAGAGCCGATAGGCTCAAGAGCTAAATGCAATAACTCCATGGTAAGTGCAATTATCTTGACGAATGCATTTGCACGAGTACATTATCCGTCATACACTTTGAGTGTAGGCCTATTAAAACAATAGGCAATATTAATTGCTGCATTAATTATATTAGGTTTAATATTAGGGAAAATATCTTACATTTTAAAAACACCGTCAGGACATTGACCAGCTACGTAGCATTTAACTGGTAAAGAAAATTGATTGTATATCCATTGGTAATATTATCTATTTTACTTACTTTAAATTTAAACCAAGAAATTATAGTCTATTAAATGATACTGTATTTGAAATAGAACATTGCATTGTGGGATACCATGTTGCCTGGTCAGGAATTGTTTCATGGTCAGATAATTGGACCGGACTGATAGATAAGCTCATATGCAATAATGCATTTTGTTGTTGTTTATAATATGGACCTACTTGGGTACATGCTGCCATTTCTACCTGAAAAATGAATCTCTTTTTCAATTGGGAGAGGGGTTATTTTAAGTTCTTTTTCTGTTCAAACAAACTTTCTAACATTACTTTAAGTCCTCCATACCTCACTCGACTCCAACTCCAGTTTTTTTAATCCCAATTCGTCCAGTTACTGAATATTTTATAATTCACTCCACTTCAATTTGCGCGCGTTTCATTTCGACATTTGAAAAAATCCACCTACAAATGTGTATGTTTTTGATAGAGAATAAAGATCTTTAAAGTAGAGGTAAAATGAAAATAACAACAAATAATGTTTCTTTTAAAACAAGACCAAGGACAATAACAATTTGGGTGCTCCATTTTATTCAATGCCAATGAAGTTAAGAAAATAGTAGTTGTTCCAAATCTACCTTACACAGAGTGGGCTGATATTCAAATTTTAGATGTTTCTTGGACAAACATGAAAATTGGGTATCGCTATAAAATGTGTTATAAAACAAAACAGTAAATGCTAATTCCTTGGTTTTTTCACACAAGGTCACTTATGGATATATCATTTATAAAATGTTTTAAATCTAAAATGTTCAAATCGGTTCTTAAATAAAAATGGATTCTTTTCTCTGTTGCACTTTTTTTGACTCACCCTGTAATATTCTCTTTCACATCATTAATCCTCAGCTGCAATTCAGTGATTATAATTCCCTTCTTCACATACTTGATCCTCAGCTACAACACTAACATATTGTAATGCCCTCCTTCACAGCCTTGAACCTCAGCAACAATTTTATAGTGCTCTCCTTCACATGCTTGATCCTCAGCTGCTATTAAGTGATTATACCCTTCTTAACATCCTTGATCCTCAGCTACAACACTAACAGATTATAATACCCTCCTTCACAGCCTTGAACCTCAGCAACAATTTTAAAGTGCTCTCCTTCACATGCTTGATCCTCAGCTGCTATTAAGTGATTATACCCTTCTTAACATCCTTGATCCTCAGCTACAACACTAACAGATTATAATAGTCTCCTTCACATCCTTGAACATCAGCTGCAATTAAGGTTGGTCTGAACCCTGGAATTATGGAAACTTTCGGGTCTCATAACTGCTAAATTGTTGGTCTAAAGTATATAAAAGTATACATATTTAGAATGGCAAAGACTTGATAAGTCCATCTGTGAGGTCAAATTTGGGCCAAAATGATCATTTTCGGCCAAAAATCCCAAAAATAACGGTTTTTGGCCCACTTCTTTTTCGTGCAACGTAACAAAATTTTTTTTATTACTTTTTAAAAACTAGATAAAAATATGTAAAATATCGTTTTAGTTGATAAAGTTGTTTTCAAGTTGATTCCCCGATTTAAACCGTAGATATAAATAGATTTCGCCCAAACTTCTCAAGGGGCTGTTGATTTACCCGATGTTTACGCAATGTAAGGTAGAAAAACGAGAAATGCCGCATTCTCCTGCGAGCTTCGATCAAAGTGCAAAATGTGACCACTTTAAACTTCAACGGCCTTTATTTCAATGTTCATTTTCTCGGTAAAATGACGATTTAGGTACACGATAACTCAATAAATAGAGCATCTGTAGAAGAGCAATTATGATCATCATAAAAAGCATTATCGACTTAAGAAACGGTTGTCTCATTTTTTTATATTTTGGTCTATTTCCGATTTTAGGCATCATTTTGTGCAAAAAGGGGTTTATGATTTTTAAAATGTTCATTTTGATGCCTTATATGGTCAATATCCCAAAAAATAATGCCAATATCAAAAAACTAAAAAACCCGTTTTTGGAATGGTGCCAAAAAATTGCCAAAAATTCACTTTTTTGTGATTTTCTTCATAGTTGTTGTTTTTACACAAATCTGTATTTATATTGAGATTCATTGATGTGTTGCCTTTATAAAAATGTATACTTTTATATGTTTTGCGTGAATAATTGCAAAGTTATGGCACTTTTACTACATGCATGTCTGAGAGTACACAGCCTCCTTAAGAGATTATAATACTCTCTTTCATATACTTGATCCTCAGCTGCAATTAATTGATTATAATACCCTTCTTCACATCCGTGATCCTCATTGTGAACTTAACAGATTATATTACTCTCTTTCACATCCTTACGCAATTTTAATTGCTTATGATAAGGATAATGAACTGAGTGCAATGCATTCGTCAAGATAATCGCACGCGCCGTGGAGTTATTGCATTTAGCTCGAGAGCCGATAGGCTCAAGAGCTAAATGCAATAACTCCATGGCAAGTGCAATTATCTTGACGAATGCATTTGCACGAGTACATTATCCGTCATACACTTTGAGTGTAGGCCTATTAAAACAATAGGCAATATTAATTGCTGCATTAATTATATTAGGTTTAATATTAGGGAAAATATCTTACATTTTAAAAACACCGTCAGGACATTGACCAGCTACGTAGCATTTAACTGGTAAAGAAAATCAATCCCTGTATAAGTTGGCTATCAATGGTATCGATTGCGCCATATGTCATACTTTAGTAACTTATTCACGCATGGTTTGTAACCAATTGACTTTATGTTGTGATCATTTAATATCGTGGTTTCGAACACAGAGAGCACTGAACCAGTTACAATCGATTTAGATGTCCGACTGGTACTACGGTGAATATCAACTGGACTTTATAGCTCTATAATTTGAACTTTAAAATCTACTTATATTAAAACACACGACATTGGGATTTAACAATTTGTTCAGTATTATCATAGGCCTTCAAACACATGTGTTTGAAGGCCTATGGTATTATAAAGCATGATCATGATATTATGCGCTAGTGTGTGTTTCAGGCCCGGCTATGTTATTTTAGATATAGGCCTACATGTATTTCATTTGTAAAATGCTGAATATTTTGCAATGGTGTCATCTTGTATAATTATGATCCACCTGTTTTTGGCCCTTTTTAATTAATAGAAGCTCGATTATTCTCATTTGATGTTTGATTTATTTGAGGTCATTAATCATAATTTATGACAATGATATTTGCACGAGCGATTGCCGAATAGGGTGCAACTCTACTAGTCTTATTACAAGACTGCCCTACCCCAACCCTAAACCCTAACCCTAAACTCCGTAAACGAGGACTGGACTCAAGTCTAGCGAGTTGCACCCTATTCGGTAATTGTACCCTATTTAGAACACCGTTTGTAACTATACCATTTTAACACCACAGAATGTATATTCGTACTTTTTTGATGGTATATATATCGAACAGACAATTATATAGTTATGTGACCTCTGTGTCGAAAGCGTCACCTAACTCTACTATATGGTTATGTGAAAGTAGTATTTCTAGTATTTGAGCGTGCACGTATTATCTAGAATCTATTGTTTAGCGTGCAGGTTTTAGATAATGCATTGTTTAGCGTGCAGGTTTATATAATTTGGGCTGTGAAGGGTAGTTCGCGAAAATAATGCACGGGAGAAGAATACATAACGATGAATAGAAACGGGCACTAGAAGTGTATGATGATCAAGGATGTGAAGAAGGGTATTATAATCACTTAAAAGTCCTGAGAATATTTGCTTACCAGTAGTATAATCTGTTAGTGCTGTACCTGAAGATCAAGGATGTGAAGAAGGGTATTATAATCACTTAAAAGTGATTATAATACCCTTCTTCACATCCTTGATCTTCAGCTTTTATTTTGTAGTACTCTCCTTCACATACTTGATCCACAGCTGCTATTAAGTGATTATACCCTTTGTCACATCCTTGATCTTCAGCTACAGCACTAACAGATTATACTACTGGTAAGCAAATATTCTCAGGACAGATCCAAATAAGTAAAATTAGGTACTCACTAGAAATATTTCGATTCCTATCAGGAATCTTGTTCACTCTGGTTTGACAAGTGGTGGTGTTTCTAGTTGTTATCGGCAATCTTTGTGACTGATCTTGATGACGTCACATGGGTTGCTTGCCGATTGATGGTCTGTACGCCCCTCGACCTTGTTCATGGTGAATCCAGATGACCTATTTGAGCCAACTGGTTGTTTGTTAGCCTCTTGGTCGATGACTTTAGCCTCCTCCCACCCAATCACGTGATTATGTATTGCTGTGTGTTAAGCTGTAGTTTTCTTTACATCCTTGATCCTCAGCTACAACATTAAGTGATTATAATAGTCTCCTTCGCATCCTGGTTCGTCAGCTGCAATTAAGTTATTATAATACCTGTCTTCACATCCTTGATCCTCAGTTACAACACTAACAGATTGTAATACTCTCCTTCACATCCTTGATCCTTAGCTGCAAATTAGTGTTATATCCTTCTTCATATTCTTGATCCTTAGCTACAACACTAACAGATTATAATACTCTCCTTCAAATCCTTGATCCTCAGCTGAAATTAAGTGTTTATACCCTTCTTCACATCCTTGATCCTCAGCTACAACACTAACATATTATAATACTCTCCTAAACATCCTTGATATTCAGCTGCAAAAAGTGAATATAATACCCTTCTTCACATCCTTGATCCTCAGCTACAACACTAACAGATTATAATACTCTCCTTCACATACTTGAACCCCAGCTGCAATTAAGTGATTATCATGTCCTTCTTTACATACTTGACCCTCAGCTACAAGACTACAAAACCAACTTTCACATCCTTCATCCTCAACTACAACATTAAGATCTTTTTCACATCATTGACCCTTAGCTACACCACCAATCAGTCTGATTATAAGTATACCCTCCTTTACATCCTTGATCCTCAGCTACAACACTAACAGATTATAATACTCTCCTTCACATTCTTGATCCTCAGCTGTAATTAAGTGATTATAATTCCTGTCTTCACAGTCTTGATCCCCAGCTAAAACACAAACAGATTATAAAACTCTCCTTCACATCCTTGATCCTGTCTGAAATAAAGTAAATTTATACCCTTCTTTACATCATTGACCCTCAGCTACAACACTTACAGATTATAATACTCTCATTCACATCCTTGATCCTCAGCTACAATACAACACTAACAGATTATAATGATCTCTTTCAAATCCTTGATCCTCAGCTGCAATTAAGTGATTTTAATACCCTTGTTCAAATCCGTGATCCTCAGCTACAACACTAACAGATTATAATACTCTCTTAAACATCCTTGATCATCAGCTGGAATAAAATGATCATAATTCACATACTTGATCCTCAGCTACTATTAACTGATTATAGGCCGTGTGTCCTGAACTCGCCACCCTTAGCGTTAGATGACAAATATTATGAATTTTTACACCAACCGGGTTTCTAATTAGATTATCTCGACAATCATCAACCCTAAACTAGCAAAAGTATACATTTGTGGAAAGCTGAAGGCATCAGCAATTCCAATATATACATTTCAACTCATTATACAGGGTGACCTGCAAGTTATACAGGGTGGAATATAAAATATTTTGATAACAAATGGGTCACGCAATGCATTGCCTATTACCAACTTACAGTAATAAACTGGAAGTAAACAACATTCATTTGGTTAGAGGAAATGGAGAGCCAACTGACTTCTGAAGAAACCAAAATCACAGCTGTTTGGTAATCTCGGAATATAGGGTGTCCCAAAGTATGTTAGATTTTTTTACAATTCAACATATTTTGAACCTAAACATTTCCCCTAACCCATACAGAAAAAATATGTCCATATTTAGATTCCTCGTCAAATTTCCTTCAGAAAATCTATACTTTGACTATGATAGGATAAGTAATTAAAATTTTACAGTTTTTTTTCAGATTTTGAAGATATCTGCATTACTTACTACAGTGTTTAATATGACAACGGGTAGTTTTGCATGGAAAAGTTTGTATTTTCTACACTAAACCAATCATAAATGATTAAAAAAAATTAGTAGAATTGTTTAGCTGTAAGGCCATGAGTCGTTTAGATGCTAAATAGAGTCCAAATCCAATTTACAGCCTTTACAGAAGCAGATTACGCACTAAAAATACCAATCCCATAGAGTTTGTGTGTACCACATCCCCCACCACCACATCCCCCACCACCGCCACCCTGCCCATTCTGAATTCTATGAAGCACAGTGTCAGTATTAAAAACGTTCAAGTATTTCTTTTTACAGGGTTGAAAGTGCATTTTATTTAGCAATAAAATGAGACCACAAGCATGACAATACCTTCTTGCTTGACAGAGATATCATCATTTGTTTTGAGTCGACTTTGGCAAAATGTAACGTCGCCACCTCTTTTTGATCTTCAGCAGATTATAATAATACTCTCCTAAATATCCTTCATCCTCGACTGCAATTAAGTGATTATAATACCGTTCTTCATATACTTGATCCTTAGCTACAACATTATCAGATTATAATATTTTCTTTCACATCCTTGATCCACAGCACTAACATATTATAATATTATCTTTCACATCCTTGATCTTCAACGTCAATTAGGTGATTATAATACCCTTCTTCACATCCTTGATCCTCTGCTACAACACTAACATATTATAATATTCTCTTTCACATCCTTGATCTTCAGCGTCAATTAAGTGTTTATACCCTTCTTCACATCCTTGATCCTCAGCTACAACACTAACAGATTATAATACTCTTTTTCACAGCCTTGATCCTCAGCTACAGCACTTTTATAATACTCTTCTTCAATGCATTGATCCTCAGCTGCAATTAAGTGATTTTAATACCCTTCGTCGCATCCCTGGTCCTCAGCTACAACACTAACAGATTATAATACTCTCCTAAATATCCTTGATCCTTGGCTGCAATTAAGTGATTATAATACCCTTCGTCGCATCCCTGGTCCTCAGCTACAACACTAACATATTATAATACTCTCCTTAATATTCTTCATTCTCAGCTGCAATTAAGTGACTATAATACCCTTCTTCACATCCTTGACCCTCAGCTACAACACTGTAGCTACAATTAGTCTGATTCGGGGGGCATCGAAAATTTTGGTGGGTATGCTCCCCTGGAATTTGGAGGTAGTGGGTCTTTGGGAGCTGACGGCGTACCGATAAAAGGGGGTCTTTTGGAGCTGCAAACAAGTAAAATGAGGACTTTTGAAGCCGCGAACAGTCAAAATCAAGGGTCTTTCTTGGCTTTCTGGTTGAAAATTGCCGGAAAAAACCTTTCGGAGCTGAAATTATCAAAATCAAGGGTCTTTCGGAGCTCTATTTTGGTCAAATATAGGGGGTCTTTGCGAAATCCAAAAAAGGGGGGGGGTCTTGTTTTTTTGGGGGTGGGGGGGGGGTAGTACCCGTATGGTTTTTTGTGTTGAATGCCCCCGGGGTCTGATTATACCTATAGCCTCCCTTCCATCCTTGATCCTCAGCTACAATACTTATAGATTATAATGCTCTCTTTTACATCCTTGATCCTCAGCGCAATTTAGTGATTATACAGGGTGACCCAGAATGGTTTATAGCGGGAAAGTTGTATTCTTTTAGGCATGAAGGGCATTGCTGTTGGTAGTATTGTTCATACTGCAGTTACTGTCCGTTTTCCTATACACAATACACAGTGCTCTCACCATTGACGCGTGACCTGTACAAATGATGTATGTTGGGAGAATGGACACTTGCCTAGTTAACATCACTGTGTGAAAAATAACCAGCCAATATTTTATTTATTCTCCAAAACTTCTAGCAAATATATAACATGACCTAAAATTACAGCTAGGTTAGATGTTCAGAAATGGTCGCACTTTTGTAAAATATGAGTGAGGGCAAGGCATAGCTAGCCAACTCCCGTGTTAATTGAATGGAGATTTGACCGAAAATATTGGTATCGGACCGCTCACTTCTGAAGGATGCCACAAAAAAACGGTAAAAGCTACATTTAAATTATTCTAAATAGGTTCTAGAAAATAAAGTTTTGTAACATGTCCTAAATTTTTAGCTAATTTAGATGTTTGGAGAGGGTCGCACTTTTGTGTTTTAGGAAGGATATGTAAACGACAGATAACACCAAAAATATGAAGAAATTATTTCAAAACCGTGTTAAGTCAACAATCATTATGTTGCTCATTTTGAAGAATGCTGGTTAACAAAAAGCAGGTCTTTGTCTCATTTCGTGAACAAAAGTACACATACCATTGTTTCCTTTCGTTTCCTTTATAATCGGTTACCCAACTGAAGCTATAATACGCAAACTTTATTGCGATATCGCACATGAAAACAGTCACATGTGCACAGCCAGAGAAGATCCGATTTAATCAGTTGAGCTGTTTCAATGAGTGTTATCTTGGTTTAATAGCTTTTAATGGGGTTAAGTCCTGCAAAGGTCGAGATGAATTCTACTGTAGACATGACTGCATCATGTTTCAATTCTAAAATTAACAAATATTTAGCTTTCTTAGGAATTTTAGATTTAGAAATTGGACGTTTCTAATAGAAGTTACAGGAAATTGCGTAAAAAAGTTGTATTCCAAGTTTTGACAAAACTACCTATTTTGAAAACCTGTAAAATTACTAACCGTTCAGCACAAAGTTAATGTTATGCAGTATATTTGTTGTGTCATGTTCTTGCTTCTACTAAATAGTCAATATCTATTGCTTATTTATGATGTTACGCTTTGTTACGCTTGAGTGACCTTGAACTATTCTTTATTTGGCGGCAGTTTTGAAGACAATTATTGCAGTGTGTGAGTTTCATCATTTGAAATGCCGGCAGAGATGGAGTTTTCATAAAAGTATAGAGAAAGTTCGTTTTTAGTGCAACAGAATGTATTTATGTCCACAGTATATATTTTCAAACCCACAGCTACGTAACGGAGAAGATTAAAATTTACTGCGGAGGATCCGTGAGGATGTTAAATCCTCTGTAATAATGAAATTTTTGGGTAAAAATTGTGGTAAAAATCAAATAAAAAGTACGTTTTTCAACCTAAATATCTGAAGTCATATTGAAATGTTTCACCTAATCCCACATCAAGAATTATTCAGCGTTGTACGAAACTATACCTAATTTTGAGGAATGTTCTTAGTCATCCAGTAGTTTCAAACAGAGTTCTGGAATTAAATCTATTACTGGAACTTACTTTTTGCAACTATTGCGACGTTGCGTCTGGAACCACCAGACTTCATCAGGCAACTGACCCGCTGGGCTGGTTAAGGGTAAAAATAACAGTATTTGGTTAATATCTAATGATTCGTAATTATTGTTTCATCTTTTTGTTTAATTTTGAATTGCACCAGAATTTGTACTTTTTAAAGAATTTGTGTTGTCTGCAAACGAATTATTTCAATTAGGCAAATAGTTAGAGTAAGACCATCATTGATAGAACAGAGGGTATTTGGTCAAATGTTCTTAACACGTGCCTTTACATTTGACCATGTAGCGTTATCAGCAATTAAGATGAAAAATAAATTAATACCTATTATTAATACCGCATAAATGTAATGCAAATGATATACAGCCATGCTTGACTAAAATTGCTGCCTTAAGCTAATTTTAATTCATAATACAGAATTCAACGTGGAGATCTGTAATTTTACTGCCCTACTATGACACAAAAGAAGTAATGGACATTTTTTTCAAATTGCTTTTTAATTTTAATGAGTTAAATCAGACCTAATGTAGAGATATGTCTCTAAAAAGTTGAAAATCTCATAACGAATACTTTCTTCTTTAATTGTGTACACGATCTGTAGGACATTCTGCGAAAAGCCACCACAAAAGGAATATGACAGATTCATGCTTAATTTGGATGATTTTATGACAGAAGGCAGCTAATAGTGTCGCCAGATCTATGTTTGATCTTACATCCTTGTACGAATTAATCCGAAGGAAGTTTGATAGATTTAAGAAGTAATTCACGTTCAATGATGCGTGATGGCTGGATAATTTCATCACCACCTTCATGTATAAATATGGCTGTAAAAATGTTTTTTGTATTAGATAGCTGCGTCCACACCGAGATTCAGATCCTTGCCTTAGAAGCCATCATACCACTATCAAAAATGTGTCGAGTTTTCCTGCTCTTCGTTGCCGCGTCTCTGATGGGTAGCATCGTTGCTTTACCTACCGTACCTGAGTTGAATTCTTCAGCTTACATTGGCCGATGGTACCAGGTAAGTAATGTTTCTATTATATACATGTAATTAGTACAGGCACATGTTTCACTGTGTTGGGAATCCGCATGTTACTTAACTTGATTTTTCAATATTGTTTTATATAAATGTACAAGGGATAACATTATAGCATTGTCGGACATCCGGTATCACGAAGATATACAATAATTATTCAATTTTATTTCCATGCCTCAAATAAGAATGTGACATGTGATGTGAAGACAGTCAATCTGAACCCACCAACAGTTCGGTACGATCTTCTTTTCTGCAGGATCCCTATTTCTAGAGATTTTACCCATCATGCACTGCATGTTTTTCCGAATTCTGGAGGTTTACCCAGAATGCAATAGAAAAATAACCCAAAAATGAGAAAATGGTAATGCTTGGACTTGGATTTTTAGCGAACCCACATTATGAAGGATTTTTATCGTCTTATTTTGTATACTTCCGGATCAACAAAGTATTTATTTCTTAAAATAGCTATAGCTTTTAAGATCGAATGCATTACTAAAAATCACCATAGACTTATACTGCTTTCACTTCTGACAACTCTTTCCAATTATAGGAATGTATAAAAACAAATGTGTAACTTTCTGTAGCTGGAAAAACCCCTTTCATGTCTAAAATAGCTTAAAATTCCCAGAAATAGGGATCCTCTAGAAAAGGAAATCGTACCGAAATGATCAATTAGATAAGAAAAGTGTTAAGAAAATGAACTTATGACGTTCATTATCTGCGATGTATGATACATTCTTTGTCATACGTATTTTAGAAATGTCCTGAAAGTGAACCAATTATGTTGCTTAAGAATTTCAACTATATATTTGATTTACCAAAAACAAGAAACGTTTTTGACAATAGTCCAAATTTCCAGATTGCTAAGCACTGCACTATAGATAAAAAATAGTACATAAAATGAATATTATTAAGTAAGTTTACGTCACATTAATGTTAAGATTCTTATTTCTTTTTTATTCCCAGGTATACTCAAACTACTGGTCAAATCTATTTTCCAATCTGTTTAATCCAGAGTGCGCCACTGCAGACTGTAAGTATTAAGAAACAAAAGTAGCAATTTCAAAATACAAGTAATGTATTTTTTGCATTCGTAGAATGATCACGCAAACCCATATCGGTACGGTTATACGGTTTTACTATAGCGACCACACAGTCTTTCCGATTACTGAAATACCATATTATTATTATTATTATTATTATTATTTCTTGTGTTATAATTCATTGGTAGATCACCAGTGGCGTAGCCATCTTTTCTGATGGGGGGGTACAACTTGTAAATGTACGACGGAAAATGTTTTGCCGACTGAAGTTGTTAATTGTTGACCCAATTGTTTAACCCAGCGCACTCAAGAATCTAAAAAGTGGGAGGAGGGGGCGGGGGTCAAAAATTAAAAAAAAAATCATCGACCATTTACATCAAATTCAATGAGCCAACGTTAGCAGGCAAAAAGGGAAGGGTCCCATCCAAAAAATATTTAAAATATATATTAGAGCCATGTGTACTTTATTTCGTCACCATGAACAAGCATTGCACACAAATTGTTGACCCTTTTTTTCACCAGGGCCCGAGATGATCCAACGGCCCTTTAGATCAACAGTCGGGTCCAGCCCAGCCAATTTTGGATCACACCTTTTCACCATGTTCACTTTTTTCTAATTCTGCCTTTATAGATGGTGCAATTAATGCAACTTACATCAGCGTACGTAACAGTAATTTTGAGACTGCAACAGATGCGCGTCGTACTATTGAAGGTGTAGCCTGGATCCCGTCTTTTGATGAACCAGGGAAGCTTAAACTTATTCTGGATGGGGTACCAATCGTAGGAGACTGTAAGTAGTTCGCTTAGTGTTCTTTTATTTCTAAATTCGCCGAGGTATGAGAATAAATTCAGTATAAGAGTATCTGTATTGTTTTCTCGAGATCATGAGAAATCAGTGAAAGGACTTTTTGTGTTTAAATAGGCCTACTATTTGAAATTCCTTGCCCTATACTACCCACAGTGGCGTAGCCAGGGGAGAAAGGATACAGCTTCCCCTTGTGAGAATTCTTTCCCCCTCTTGACCCCCTTATATTTAAGATTTGTAATAATAATAATAATGTAGGCTTTTTGTATTTTAGTTTTGCTAATTTTTGACCATTTTCGTCAAAGTCTGTCCCAGTGAAAATTGCCGTTCGCCTCAACTACCCCTTCTACGTCACCGCTGTACAGGTTTTTATCAAGATGATTGACACCCATCGGTTTTGATATTTATTTAATAAAAGCCTACTTTTAATAAATGCAACATTCTCTTAAAAACACCTCCAAGTTATAGATCTATGACCTTTGACATGGTGTAAATTGATGAAACTTTACAAATACACGAATTTACACATTTCCTCTAATCTGAGTTCCACTTTCTCCTTTTTTTGCCTGTTTAGATTGGATATTTCAACTTGGCCCTCTCGTAGGCACATCCTATCAATACAGTCTTATCACAGATGCAGATGATAGACAGCTATTCGTCTTATGTCGTGACGTCGATGAATTCATGAAACTCTACGACACGGAAGTCAGAAAATATTTGGATAGCGTAGGATTTAGGGGACAATATAAAGGACCTCTTGATGTACCACATCCAGATAATTGTCAATACCTTGACATGGATTTATGATTTTATGTTTTCAATTGTATATATATATGCGTTTTGATTTTAATCAAATCAAATAATAATAATATTTAAATGTCGGGTATATAAAGGTCATGAAGACGTTTTGTATGAAAAAACACACTACAACAACATTTTAAAATGTTTTAGAAATATTATTGTAAAATAATGTTTATCAAACACTTTTGTAAAATAACGTCATGTTTGAATGTTTTGCAGTAAGTTTCAAAAATGTCTTTGAATGTTTTATACCTTTATAGAACCCGACACTTAAACGTTTTCTAAAAACGTTTTGTGTTTGCTAAAACTTCTTTTTGTATAATATGTAAATATTATAGTTAAAGATATAGACTATATGCTTAAGTTTTTTCATATGTGCAAAGATTGAAATACAGATTGTGTCAAATTCTAAAAAAGGACATTTTGATATGTTTTGTGTCGTCGTTGGACAGGAAAATAAACCCTATAAAATGTGATTTTTATTTTAAATCCAAACCTCATAATAATTGGAGCCAGTTTCAAAACCACCTATATGCAAAATTGGATTTAAAAATCTTAAATCCTGGAGGACATTCTGATATATTTTTTTCTAGGACGTTTTGAAGTTGAAGCTTAATTTGCTCATACGAGCTACACCAATCTTCACATTGGCGGTTTTAATTTCAAAGATCAAAATATACAAGGTTTTTCTTGCCCAACACCGATGTATAAGTACACTTTTAAAATGACACTCAGTTCAACACCTCTTGGCAGGATGTTGACGAATGTTTAGAAAATTCTAGAATAAAGCATGTTTTTTAAAAAAAAGATTTCGTAAGTTTTGATTCCACCAAGAGACTTTTTAGAATTACTTGAGAAGGCTTTTCTTTATTATATAGAATTACCCAAAATTTGTTTATAAAATTGCAAAGTGATAAAATAAAAAAAAAAAATTTCTAACCTCGTGGCGTTTGGTCAAAATGTCTCATTTAACTTTTGGGTTTTTTTTGGGCGGAACTTAAAATTGATTACGGTATACTCAAAGTTCCATGAAACATAGTTTGATAGATGTTTTTTCAACGAGTTTGGAAATCAAGTACTGTAACACATCAAACAGTAAGTACGATCGAAGATTAGTTTATGTTTTTGAAATATAAATAAAACAGTTTGTATGTATGGAAACAGCTCAAGAGCGTTGTATACTTATTGACTTCAATTACACAAACTTCAAATTAAGTATTATTGAATAGCTGGTAGCTTAATAATGTGATCGCCCACACAATTCTACAAAATACTGCAGACGGATTCACCAAGGACGATATTTATTGCAATTGTATCTAAGAAGATTATACAAACACAGTTGTGTTTGTTTGTGGTTTTTCATACGACTCGTTTCAGGATAAAGATTATAAGATACTATGAGATATCACTTCTGCAATTAATGCACTTTATGCACAATAATTCTTGTAGCCATAATGTGTTTGTACAAAAGATGAAAAATCATCGATAAAAGGTAAATATCTCTTTGGGTTTGGTATTGTCATTTGTCACGAACTATAATGTTTCAAATTATGTTGTATTTGTCAGGTTATTCCGTGGAATTCTCTACTAGACCACTGTGCTCCTTTGGCATTAAATAGTCTTTTAAGAGTAACTGTCATGCTTGTGAAACACGTCAGCAAAAATGGTAATGCGTAAAAGTAAATGTGCTAGTATCATAATTAATTTTGAGACAAAATAAACAACCATAATCCCATTTACTATCTAGATAATAAGGTAATGATGAAATATCGCCACCTGCCTTTTCCCAGACAATTACAAAACAGCTGTTCAGAAAGACGTAAAGAAGCAAAACCTTTTCTCGCATTCACTCCAATCTCCATCTCGTCACCTTACTGGTAAAGAAGTAAGTTATTTTCTCCAGTGTGTAAAATGGAGTATCTCGGAAAACTCTGTATCTTTTTCTTTGTCATCAATGCTTGCCATGGAATCGAAACTGTCACTGAGCTAAACATTGATAACTATGTTGGAAGATGGTACCAGGTAAGAGGAATTATTTTTATGTCAGTGTTATACAAATTTGTTTGTATTTTTGTAAATTTCATACCCAGGATCTCATACACTCTCAGAACCACATAGCCAATCAGAAGAGCCGTAAATACTCGTGGTGCATAGATATTGTATGATTGCACTCGCACACAGTGTCTCGTACTACGCGCTGTGCTTCGCGTCTCGCAGGATTGGTTCACTTTTTCTTGGTGTCGGGTGCATTGATATTGCAGATTTTGTGTGGGTGTGAGTCTGTAAGCGCCTTCAAACGAGCCCAAACTTAAGTTTACACACCTTCAACCGAGGACACACTTCCGACCGTGACCTCTCTTGTATGTATGTCCCCGATTGGATAGTAACATATTTTGTAAAGATGTTTTGTGAAATAATTGTTTTTAGATTTTAGAAAACCAATGGACGAAGATCACCAACAGGGAAAGGAACAATGTGTGTATTACTGCAACGTGTAAGTAATTTAAAGAGTTTTTAAAACACAAATTTACATTATATATAATTTTACTTCTAATTTGAATATCGTAACTAAATTATATACGTCACAATAGAGATAATGATTTTACACACACTTCTGTGACTTCATGACTTTAGCATATTTAGAGGTCCTTATTTAAATGTTACTGAAACAAGGTCCTCTGGTCATATGAGGTGATTCCATTCATTTATGAAGGTATATCTCCGTTTTTGTTTGTATTCATTGAGCATTCAACAGGTAGCATATGGCGTCATATTTAGATTTTTCGTATGTGTTAGTTTATCGCCATTCTTTATGAGCAGGCCCCAGGGAGCAGGCTGGTGTCAAAAGTTCTATCTTAATACAAAACGAATACCCATATAAAATACGCTACACATTGAATACAACGGAAACCGTCACCAATGACCCTTACACGGCGTCATCATCCCTATATCTTCGTGTCAAAAATGCCGTGATAGTACGGCGAATCCTCTCGTTTATCAACAGCTACGCGTGGCGATTTTGTTCGAGATAGGCCGAGCGACTCAGGCTAAGCATACCATTTACACCATATGACTATCACAATGACATACCGCAGTGTTTCTATTCTACACATTATTACGATTTGCGCATGCTCTAGTACCCCATATGGTGTTGTTATTACAAGAAAATTCGATTTGTTTTCAGGTAAAACCCAGGTTTTGTTTCCAATACACTAACTTGAAATGCAATACACTAATTAGCGGCGATGGCTGTTTGTGTGGATATATTTTACTGCATTTTATGCGTAAAGATTTTGAATCGTAAATCAAAATTGTGATATATTTAATTTTGAGAATTACAATTATATAAAAGCTCTTATAAAGGAACACGTTTAGCCCATTCACCTAAGATCCAGGTGCTTGTATAGAATATTCAATCACACGTCTATAACACAATGCATATGTAAACTTTCGTTACCTGTGTCAATAATAGAATATTGATTTCAATAGACTTGAATACATTTTGAGTTTGTACTTTACCACTGAGCGATCTAGCGATCGATTTCTAGCCAATCAGATAGGAATCCTTTTCTTGCGTTCGGTGAAATACCCATCGCCCGTCGCTCACCAACGGAGTATGGACCTGTATGGAAAATATATTTATAATATAGGGTGTTGACACTGTGCCTTATGGCCAATCCGCCAATTTCAGGCACGAACGTATTCTCGTCGCGGCCCGGACTAATTCCAATAATTTCTTGTGATTTTTTCAGATACAAAACTCAACGAGACATACGTAGATGTTTTGAATGCTGGTCGGGATTTTGAACCCATGGGACCATCAGTTTCCATTGAAGGTTATGCGTTTGTACCAAATCCAGCCGAACCCGGGGCACTAAAGGTAGCACTGGATGGCGTACCTGTTGTTGGCGATTGTAAGTGAATGAAAAATTTAGTAGGTCCTTGTCAGATGTGGCTACACTACTTGGAAAATGTGACTTTAAAATATGCATACCATGTGATCAAGAATGTCAGATTTATGAAATTGAGGTTTAATATACATGGTGTCTCTGAAGAACCGAGCCGTCGGAAATTAAATTTATTGGTATTTTAATGCTCCAGAATAAAAATGAACGTTTACTTTATGTACTGACACGGTAAGACAGCTTTCGTATACTTTTTGAATTTTGAAAATTGACTGTTTTGTTATTCAGATATACGAATTTTACCAAAATGCCTCATTTCAAACTGTTTCACGGATTTATTTAGATAAGTATTAAGACTACCTACATTGTAGCGACCACCTTTGTTCATGCGGGCAGTTTATAGTTAAGAATACATATTTATAACTTATTAGTAGACTATTGCATGACATACTTCTATGTTTGACAAAACATATGTAATTTTTATGAAAAACAAAACGTAAAA
This sequence comes from Amphiura filiformis, assembly GCF_039555335.1. NCBI lineage: Eukaryota > Metazoa > Echinodermata > Ophiuroidea > Amphilepidida > Amphiuridae > Amphiura > Amphiura filiformis. The sequence continues at coordinate 40,465,811 of NC_092638.1, read as the reverse complement.
AATACATCATGGGAGGCGCTATCACCTCACTTTTCGTTTAGTTTTAGGCTTGTTGTAGTGAAAAACGAGTGATTTTTTCTTCAAAATATTTGTACAATATGCATGTGACTAAATAAATTCACCAGGTTTGTTGGTAAACATTATAAAAGTTTTCTTTTGAACAAAAACTTACTATTGTTCTCACATTCTGATGATGCCTATATACCGACCATGATAGGTGAAATCGTATAGTGAATAAAAGTTTTGTTTTGTTCAAAAGAAATCTTAAAATATGCATGTGCTTCAAATAGTATTTTTTTTTTATATCATGCAATTCTAAAACATTGCCCGCTAATCAAATTTAATGGTATATAAGTAGTACTGTATATGCCAACTGGTTTACTGTGCCGATGCATGAAGCATTCGTTCATAATTGATTCGAACAGTAGTTTACTCAATAATTAGGTTTTCGACAATACAGTTCTTTCAGAGACACCCCGTACTAGCTTTTTGTTGATTTATCAACATAAATGTACTTATCAAAGCATAGACTCTAGAAAGACTCTAAAGTCTATGATCAAAGTATGGTAATATCCAAGAAAATGTCAGTACTTAACCCTAAAACTACGAAGGGTGGTTGTTGTACTAACCCCTCCTAAGATATTTTATCTGTGATAAAAAAACCGCATGCGTTTACGCCCAAACGACCTAAGCTAATCGTAGATCCATCCTTTGCGCTCATTTTAGTGATAATTTTTTTTACCCCAGTCATATTACCCGGTGGTATAGAACAGACCATCAAAGATCAAAGTTGGTGAGACCCCAATGATTTTCATTTCGCTCTTGTGAAATAATTATTATTCCAAGAGCCTTTGACTTTTCATTTGTTAGTTAGGTGAAAATAGTCATTTCCTTTCATATTTAAGAGAAAATTCGGTGAAAATCGCATTTTGTAGAATTTTTAGCCGAAAATCAATGTTGCCTATAATTAAGATTTAATTTAAATCTGGTCAACCAGACATACCTATTTTGACGGACGAACCGACGTTGCGACTGAAACCTTCAGTCTTCAGCTGGGTTGTGATGCAAATGACCTTGAGTACCGGACACTTCTGGTATTGATGACAATCGACGAGGAATGTCCTTTATGATCCTGTCCCAGCCGTGTGATAGTTTGGCCCGGACGCCCGGATGGTTGCTCAGCCCTCACCCAGATTGCCTCTTTCACTCCACGCTCAAACCAACGATGCTCGCGATCTAGGATTCGGACATCCTTGGTGTCAAAATGGTGTCCGATGGCTTTCAGATGTAAGAACACTGATGAGTCGTTACTACTTGAGCTGGCTCTGCGATGTTGTAACATGCGATTGTGAAGAGGTTGGGCGGTTTCTCCTATGTAAGAGTCTTGACAGGCTTGCTCTTCAGAACAGCGGACCCCGTAGACCACTCCACTGATCCTCCCTTGGGCTGTTTGTCCTTGGGATGCACTAAGGACTGGCGGATCGTGTTCGTAGGTTTAAAGTGGGTGGTAATTCCGTGGTCGCGATAAATTCTTTTGAGTTTTTCCGATAGATCTCCGTGATATGGGATGGTAATACGTGTTGTTCTCCCCGTCTGATTCGTGCTATTGGCAGTGGGTTTACTGTTGTCCTTGTTTAAAGTACCCGTACGCATTATGACGTCATAGTGACACTATGTGGGGAATGTTTGTACTTATTTTGGTATCACTAGATAGAGGAGACTCATAGCTATACATTAGCATCAAATATAACGGTATATGACGTTTAAAATTGAAAGTAAGGGGAGTTGCAAGAACCCTCCTTAGTCCTTAGTTAGTCGAGTCGCTGTACAAATACAATAACATCGAGTCACTGATATTCACTCCAAGCAGAAGTTATAAGTTATTGAAGACCCTTATATTAGGACCCGTACTTATAATTCTAGGCAGTAGCCTTATTTGATCTCGAGTCACAAATCATGATTCGCTACTTGTGCAATAGGTGGATAATTGTATTACATAATTTGATTGACGCTAATATATGAACAAATTTTGTCTAATTGTCTCACATCTTCAAAGTAAACATGGTACAGAAGCATGTGATATCTTTACAGCTATATCAACATCTTAACAACCTGGTTTTATGAGAACGGGCCACACATTATCTTAACACACTTCTGAATCTGGCAAGAAATTAAGTACCATTATGTCCAAAATATTTTTCTTTTTTACAGATTGGGTGACTCTACTTGGACCCCTACGAAACGGACAATACCAATACTCCGTTGTTACCGATGGGAACAACGCACGCGCCCTCTACGTTCTGTGCCGCAATGTTGAAGATTTCAAAGCGCGTTATATGAACCAGGTTTTGTCTTATCTACAGACAGAAGGATTCGTTGGTCGACTCAAGCAACCAGTGAAGGTTTTACATACACCAAATTGTATCTATCCACCGGGATTCCCATAGGCATCTTGACTGCGGAACTCGATCCTTAAATATTAGATAGTTAGTCATTGACTAATAGTCAATCAAGTTATTTGACACGTATAATATTATGATATCATTTATAATGAATGAATGCCAAATAAACTCGGATCAAAATTGATTGTTTATCAGTTAAGCACACTTACTATTCTATTTCACTTTTAGACTCAAGTAATAAATGGTAGTTCAGCTTACTTTTAACGCTTTCCCGGTTGAAATCGGATGATTATTTCTTTAAACCCCGCAGAAAGTAATTCGTAGCGCAACCGCGCAAATAATTATGGGAGTGACCTAGCCTCTGGGCCAAATTTTGGCTTGTTGTTGTCTCGTTTCAGTCCATTCAAATTGCACGTTGGGAGCCTACAAAACAGTAGGCCTACAGAGGTAATTTTGTGTGTCGTTGCTATCCCTGCTGAGGGTAGATAACAAACTATAGGACAACAAATTATACTTCATAAAAACGAATTTAGATTTAGGCAAAAGTGTGCTCGATATTTTGATTTTAAGTGTATCACTGGTACTGACAAAATGACAATTTGTAAAAGCAATATCTCAACATAGATGTAAATAAAACTAATGCACATGTGAAGATTTGTTTTGTTTTTTATTAGCGAAGTTCCAAAATAGAACGATGTAATGCGGCCAATACCCGTTCAAAATATTGATCAATATTGGGGACCCTAGATGCAGGAGTGGATACAAAATGTACCATTTTGCGTGTTCAATGGTAGATTTTGTATCCACTCTTGTATCTAGTGTCTTTGATATTGATCAATAAGATTGAACGTATATGGGCTGCATTATCAGATGATACAAACCCAAAACCCTGTTGTTATGGCCCGTCAGCAGACGTATTAAAAATTGTAGAAGATAATGATTGGTTCCGACAAAATGGTGCAAAAAGTTGTGTACAATGGCTATGTGGGGAAATCTTCGCTTGCAGACAACCGATTTTATTAAAACAAATCTTATGTATAGTAGCTTAAGAAATTATCTTTTGTCGTTACAACCTGTATGTGATTGTAAAAGCAACAATGTGAAATGGCAGAAAATATGACTTCCTGAAACTAAATGTGTCCACATCTCCAAACTCCATTTTGGAAAATGTTGCCTGAGATAAAATGTGACCGTACACCACGAACGAGCCGTAAAGTCGGCCCGGTCAATTTTGTTTTATTTCGTGTTTAAAAAATATATATCATAAGCTTTAAAATGGTAAAAAAACTTTATAAACTTTGCTCCTTCAACAAAATGGTACCTTTTTCGGTTCTACAGGGTGTCCCCAAAAAGAGGCCCCTCATTGCGCCCTCTTTTCTCCTATTTCTGAAAAGTTGATCAAATATATTTTGGTATGTAAAAAACCTTGAGTTGTTAGCTTTAATAAACCAAAACAATTATATCAATCGGCTTACAACTTTTGAAGATATGCTCTTTTAAAGAAATGTATCCGATTTTCACTCTGTCCACGGAGAAGGTTTGGTTACTTCAACGTTTGAAAAGAAGTACACATACCATGCATGAATATCAAACATTCCTCAATGATAACTTTATAAAATAACTTTATTTATGGAATGGGCTTTACCGGTGGGTTTATGGGCAATGGATTTTGTTAATTAATTTGTGGGTAAAATGGATGCCGAATGGGGCTTCTTTTGCTTTACTTGCAATTACTTATTTTTTCTTGGTTATTTATGCCTTTTTGTTTTATTAATGTATGTTTCTTACTTTCTTACTTTATTGTTTCTTGCTTTCTTTTTTTATTTACAACATAAGTTATTTCACTTTTTAGGTAGCCCAAAAAGGCTGTTTGGTTTGTCTTTGGTTCTTCTGAAGTGAGTTTACTGTGCTGCTTTGCCCTCTACCTGGTTGCCTCCTTGGCGAATACAGATTTCAGCCCTGGTTCTCATTGCATCAATTGCGTTGCGTACCATCCTTGTGCGCCGGATACTTGCGAATGCATTCAGTAATACGTTTGCGAAGATCTTGGATTTTGCCACAAAGGAAAAAATAAATTGGTGTGAGGTCTGGTGATCGTGCAGGCCACTCCACAGCATGAGCCATCCCAACCACTCTGTTTGCTATCCGTGGACAGAGTGAAAAACGAGTACTTGTATTCAAAAGGGAATATCTTCAAAAGTTGTGAGACGGTTGAAATAATTGTTTTGGTTTATTAAAGTTAACGAATAAAGGTTTCTTTACATACCGAATGATTTTTAATCAACTTTTCAGAAATAGGAGAAAAAGAGGGCGTAATGAGGGACCTCTTTTTTTGGGACACCCTGTACGTGTTTCTCTTTTTCCACATTGCTGGTAATAAATATCAAACAGTCATAATTAGCGGTCATTTCAAATCATCCCCAAATCAACGAGGTTCAGGAATGTCCTCTCATTGTTAATATTGTTAATATACATACCTAGACAAAATACAATGCTTTGTAGCCGATCATATAGAATTCGAGTCAAGCTCTGTCTGTGGATATTATGAGCGCCCTCTAGCTAGGTCAGACCATCATTTTAATAACAATATGCTATTAACATATGAATTGGACAAATGCAAATACTAGTAACTAACCGTCGTTTTATCTTTTCGGTTTCTGTTTCCGTAACCGTAATAGTTTTTGTAAGTCATTGTTATTCTGAAGTGGTAGTCTCCCAGGTGTGGCCAATCTTTTATTCTAGCCTTTTGTTAGTTACTGAAAATTTGAAGCTCGTGAATTTCAGTTTTCGTTTTGGTAAGTTATATAGATTTTTTACATAAAACCTTGAGATGTGCGGTTGGGTGCAAATCTAGACAAAAGAAGAGTCTAAATTTTACGGTCCTAAATTCGCGGTAAATTGTACGGCTTCAATTGACTTGTGTTTAGTGTATATGCACTTACGCCTAGACGTAAGTAGCTCGTAAAAATGGTCTTGCATTGAAATATATACTAACCATTTGCCAAGTTATAAGCAAAAGTTTTTCATATTGGCGATGAAACGAGCGTCTAAAATAGTCAAATATCTCCCAATGAGGCGCGTACAAGTGGTGATTTGGTAATCATGTTTTATATTGAAATACAACAAAAGAATTGCATTGGAGCAAAGATAATGTATTCTATTCATTCGTATCACTGGCAAGCTAATCTGATAATTGGTTGGGTCTATATGCAAGGCTCGGGCAGGGGGGTGACACTAAATTCACGGTTTTTGTTTAGCCACGCAAACCTATGGCAAATTTTGTTGGCTTGCTCTCAACAAAGTGAGGCAAGGTATCGATCGGTTATGAATAATTCACATCAACTCTTACTCAGCCCATGTGATTGAGGTCACCACATAAAGGTGTCGTAAGTTTAGCGAATCGAACCTGTTGAAGATAGTAAAAAGCGCCCCCAAGCAAGGTTAGACTGGGCGGAAGTGGGTCAACTACTATGATCCCATCAGGCCACAGTGATTTGTTTCTGCAAGAAAGTCTTTTAATTTGATAAGGGAATGTCTTGTTGATATAGTAATGTCGAAATTGAAACTAACTATAGATAATAGAAAGGAAATATACGACAAGTATAAGATATGAAATAAAGTGAGTATTTGAAGTCAAAAAATCATTTGACACTTCACGTGACCTTCCAAAATGGCACCCGCGGCAATAGTTTTTGCCATGTGCTTCCTCCTGTGGAAAAGTATCCCGAAAAATATCAATCTGCACTAATACACTTATTGGTGTAGCCTGCCAGTATGAATTATTGTTGAAAAGTAGAATAGCACCGTAATTTTGACATTTAATTGTATACCGCCACTAATAATCCAAAAATCCGATCTTTATTCATCACGTCTATTGGCTCATTTTCTTACATTGAACTATTATAGGCACTTCAACATCGATGATAACCAGCGTACACCACAAGACCCCAGAAAAAAATCATAGGCTCACATCAAGCCGTCTGTACACCTGTTTTCAATCATATAATAGATTGAATACAATACCGTTCTTTTCAAAGAGACTAATCTTACAGGTGCAAGCGATTAGCATTTTTTTGACATCTATGGTTCAATGCATCGGTAGGTCCTACTGCATGAACGTGAGTGCGGGCGATATAGTCAAAATTGTATTCATCTATTGTTATGGTAGTTAATCCGATTTAAGTACGTCACTTCGCCAGCGTGCCTATAAACGTATTCTGTTAGGGAGTAGCCTACATTAAACCAAAGTGATTAAACAATTACAATTTCAAACTTTGTGATTGGCAATACTGAGGCCCCTACCGGTATGCCTACATTAAAAACTTATGCATGGGTGGTGACACCCAGGAGCGATTATAGTATTTGTTTCCTAGCTACATCATATTTTGATTGTTTCCGTTTGCCATAATTTAACACAGAATAAAAGCAAAACTCACTGAAAAATAACATTTGCTGAAAAATCAACTAAGTTTAGGGAGTGTTCAGAAAAACTTTGGTAGGGTGACAATATATTTTTCGTGTAACAAATTTGTTAACCCCCCATCCCCTTTTCGTGAACCAAAAACTTTGTTGACCCCCGGTCTCAAAAGTTAATGGACCTAAAACTGTTATGACCCCCACCCTCATATTTTAATATTTAAAAGTACAAAACTATTTTGCCCCCCCAACCTGTACCATTGTACATCAAACGATAGAGGAAATAATATAATTAAATAATATGGGCCTACTAAAACTTGTATTCATGTCAGTGTTGTGAGTCGGTAAATTACCGGTTAATTTACATGGTAATTTAGTAAAATAGGGTAATTTTTTTAAATTAAAACTTCAAATAATATTGTTTTTGTTAAAATGTACGTTCAGCACATATGCCTACGCGTCATGGCCTACTCTGCCTGGCAAAGCTAGTCTGGTCGGAATGTGCATATAATAATTATGTTTCGTTCGGTAGCCGATACAAACGGAAACTACTCTGTCCCTTGATCAAGCGTCTATATATATTAACGCCCTCTGGCCAGGTCAGACCATCATTTTAATAACAATATGCTATTAACATATGAATTGGACACATGCAAATTACGAAGTGTCACATCCTGATTTAATAATCCTTGGCTCGGGTTTATTTTAAATGTTTATTTTTGCAGAGCTTATTTTCAGTCATGGATCATACTGATAAATTTCGCAAGGGACGGAGAGGGAGGGAGGGAGGGAGAGCGGGAAATACTTGAGACTGAACAAGTGAGAGTGGGAGGGGTGAGGAAGAAAGAGAGGAGAGGGAGAGACTGAAAGACTAGAAAGAGAAGAACTCGAGAGGAGAGAGTAGGGACTGGGGAGGGAGGTGGGAGACTGATCATGGGGGGGGGGGGCAGAGGAAGCAAAATAGGGAGATAGACATTGACGGAAGGGCGACACTGTGGCCATGCACACGTGCTTTGGGGTTCGACAGGCTCATAAGCGGACCTTTTGTGATTTTAGGGCTTATTTGCAACGTTTTTACAGAAAAAAGTGGACTTTGTCATTCGGATTGGCATGCATTTTGTCAAATTAATATAGATTTGCCAATGTTAAAGAAGAGAGGGCGCTAGGCCATTAAAAACACTGGTGTTAACATAATCTGTTCTCTCCCGATTTTATTGACATAAGCAATCACCTCTATTGAAATAAGCTGATGGGTACTTCAGAGTTAACAATGAAGTCAGATTACAGTAACTTACTGAATCCCTTGCGTTTTCGTATCTGAACAAAAGACTTACGGAAACTGAAAAGATAAAAAGACCCTAAGTGTCATATCCTGATTTAAATGATCCTTGATATAAAGTACCACGGGCCAAAAACAGGTGATAGGTATGAATGGTTGTGGAATCGATCTAGGCACCTGTCCCGTGTACCGGCTATATCGTCTCGGTTGGTTTATTACACACACTCTATGACTCTATGGCATCAGGTCCGACAAGGCCCGTAGAGCTGGCAAAGTATTTGTTCGCGGGCAACTCAACCCAAACCTCCACGTGGTGTCGGATGGATAACGCTAACTTGGGCTCTGGGGAACAGGCTTGGTTGCGGGGAAGTCAAGCTAGCGTAGGATCATGCAAAGTAATTTGACCACGTTTTAGCCCTTCCTCGGCTGACTCAGCCTGTGGTGGCTCTGAAGAGACACTGTTTGGTTTTTACCACGTCGACAAGGAAACAAATTTGGATTCATCGTACGAGCAAACAGCAAAAGATATACAACGAGATAGGCATGAAGAAGATAGAAATAACTAAGGTGCAGTGAAGCAGATAATTATGTATTTTGACTGAATGGAATTATACAGGTGCAACTTGACAAAGGAGTGAGTACTGGCGCAAATAACCTCAGTAGTTGCAAGCGCCATACAAATCAACCAAAAACAAAAACAAAATCTATGGCATCAGTTTATGAACTTGTTGGTGTTCGAATCAAGCAGTCGGTGTCTCTCATAAGGCAAAAGGTGCATATTTTGGTTCACAGTTAACTACCTACTTATCACAATTCTTGATAGTAATTTAAACAAATACAGGCACGATTGTTTCCAACGCTACCTGTAAAGATAACTGATAGACGGCTGCTAGTTAGTACTACGCTACAACAATTATTAGGTGAAAGACTACCCAGACAGTCATGATGAAGAGCGTTACAGTTTGTTGTCTTCTTTTTCTGGTATCGTCAGCTGCAGCTAATTCATTTGATATACCAGGATTAAAAGAAGCACCTAGTACAGTGAGCGAGCTTGAGTTGTCTCAGTACATTGGAAGATGGTACCAGGTATGTATAACGACAATTAATGAGATAAGCTTTATTTAAAAAACGTCATGGACGTGTTTAAATTAGACGTTCGCTTTTCGTATCTCTTTCCTTGTTGGAAAGGTATAACGTTGAGGAGATAGGAACATGTACCGTCATCCGGGACCTACTCTGCCATGTTTGGCTGAGTAACGGTACATGAACACGGTCTTTTGTGCCTATGTAAATTAGTCATTGTGTAAAGCTGTGTTTATACCCATGGGTTGCTCATCATCAGACTGAATCCTTGTCGTTAACTGCACAAGTTATGTGTGCAATTCTAGAGAACGTTGACCGACAGAGGGTGTCAATATAGGCCTACGTGTCGCTTTTGAAAAACAGCGATTCATGCGCATGCTCAGCAGGCAAATACGACGGCGATTTAGTACACTGATCATGCGTGCGATTCAGATTTCTGCAAAAGCGATTGAGTATAAATGCATCTTTAGAAATGACTGGCGATTGTGTGTTCTCAAGTGGGTTTTATCATGTTAATTAGTGACCTGACACACATTTGTATTGGTTCGATCAAGCATTGATTTTTTGTACTGGATCGTTCAAGCATCTCCAACAAATTTTTCAATGTAAGTGCCTCTGGCCCTAGTGGAAGTAAAAACGGATACTATGGCCAGAGTTCTAGGGCTAGTTTAAATATTTAAAATGATAAAAGGTTCTGGTTCTAGTTCTAGTTGGATAGGCCTATACTGCCTTGCTCGAGAACTCTAGCCAAGAATTTGCTCACCGATAGCTTCACATTCTAGGCTAGAGACCATTGCATTCAAAATCTAGTTGGATTCGCTGAAGCACGACACCGTGTAGACTGCGGAACTCAGTCCTCAATGATAGTCAGTCATTTATCTTTTGGTCGTTATATGACTATCATTTGAGGGACTGAGTTGTTATAATATATCTTCCGAGGTGCAATTTCAGACAATAGCTGGGGATTAGTGGGGCAGAGGTTATCTATTGAATCCTTTCATGACCACTGAAGCATAGTCAAGTATGCCAAGGACACTCGGCACAAATTGAAAGACCATCACAAAAGAATGCATGCATGTCAGGTCATCGACACCAATTTGGTGTTTGTTATGACACAAATTTTGTGTCTGTTATGCACCTCGAAATATGTACCTTAAAGTCTGTATCTAGACACCGTGTAAAGCAATGGAAGTTCAGAAGTAAACACAGCCGATCACGACAAGCGATTGCATCAACAATGTTGCTAAAATTACACTTCAGCTAAATTTTAGACTGTCCAAAATACGCAAATCTTGCTCAAAAGTAGTTCCAGTAACTGTAACTCGTCGTACCTAGAGTCAGTAGATGTCATTATGTTTATGATAAAGACTGAAGTCTTGCTGGCAGGACTAGCTCAAAAGATACAGTTGACTCATCGAAATAACTTTCATCCAAATTTCAACATTAACAGAATAAATAACCTCCGGTGTAAAAAATTGCACCGCTGTCCTATCCAAGCACTATGGTTTCCTCCGACATTAATAACAAAATACTTTTTTTTTTATATTTTGACCTCGAATATTAAATTCAAATCAAAAAGGTGCATCTCAGAATGTATCGATCGACTTTTGCAATATTATATGGGCGAGTTCAAGACACATAGCCAATAGTATCTTCGGTCAAAATAAGGTCAAAGGGGAACTTGTGTTTAATACTGCTAATGCATTAAAACAATTATGGCAAAATATCAAGTTAGTTAATGTACGGTAAAACATAAAAATACTCATTTTAAAAAGTGGTAAAAACAACGCTGGTCTACATTAAATGCATCTTTTTGATATTAATTAGAAGTTGCTCCAAAAATTTATAATAACAGAATGATATTTCTATACACTTTATCACAAACAGGTGTATGGAAATCGCTTTGTGTTGAATACATTTGAACGACAAGGTACCTGCATCACAGCTGACTGTGAGTATAGCATTATCCCTCATGTCACCCCTTTCAAATAAAAACACATTATTTGTAAAGTAGATAGCGCATATATATCATTTTAGTCGGAAAGTAGGTTTTTTGAATAGGTCTGCTCTCATATTAAATACGCAGGATAATTCAATTCAATTTCATTAGACTGCGGAGCAGGCGACTACATAGTTTCTGCAAGCACCACATCCATAGCTAGTGAGATGATATCATCTGGTCGTAAATCACTGTTGGTAATCCCAACAGCTTCTCTATGTAAGTCGGATAGCCTGCCCTTTGTCGCCCGGGTCTCCTTTTGTTTTTGCCATGTGATTCGACATAAAGAACATATCTTCTGCAGGATAATGCAAGGAAAAAACCAACATATTGGGATATTCCGTTTAAAATACACATTACCCCTGTGAAAGATTTTGGAAATATCTTCCACAGGGGAAGTATGAATTTCAAATGAAATTAAGGGGGTACTACACCCATTGATTTTTTTTGCATTTTTTGCATTTTGTGAAGAAATTACAAAAAAAAATTGGGCAAAGTGGTATGCAAAATGAAGGAGCAAATCTTCTCGTTTTATTGGTGGCATCGGTATCAATGTAGCTTACATGCTTTTGAAGATAGAAGCCAAAAGGAGGTACATCACTGATGATTTAAATTCACTTCATTTTGGAAAGCTTACTATCAACGGATTTCGTATTTTGGATATGTGTTGCTAACACATTAGGGAAATAATGTTGATATGTAAAATGGGAATAAGTGGTCCCTGATTTCTTTTATGACTTCATGAAGTTGGTGCTCCACAACTATCAAAAAACGAACCGGTTAAAATGCTTCTATTTTCAATGTCGAGCTATATTTTGTATTTTGAACTTGCGACACTGTGTCACTGAAACTTAATTAAGCCATAGGTAACAGGTTACCACAACCACACTACAGCAATGTTGAAAAAGATTGTATTTTTTGTCACCTATACCACCATATTAGGTAGTTTTCCGTAAGCTTCATTTTTGTGATTTTGGTAACTATTATATATTTATTTGCCCAATCCATCTCAACTAGGCAATCTAAATTGTACTCACCATTTACATCCCAAGGTATTTTAGTATATCCATCTCACACATTTCCATTATATATCCAGTAACAGACAAAATATCAAAATTGATGCCTCATTATGACATGTATGATATCACAGACTATCACATGTATTCCAAATTGATTCCTGAATTTGACCTGAACCAATTGACATATAACCTGACCTTTGATGACCTTATAGCCTTTTTTAATCTCTTTTCCTAACAACATATTAATTATTATAGAAGATACATACATGGTGTAGTAATAAATTGTCTATGTGGAAGAGATTAGGCCTATTTAACATATTCAGTGTTATAATCAGTGAGTACATTTCTATAGATAGTATAACAAAGGATTTAATGTATTCTATTCATGTATTCTACTTGGACATGTTCAATAGAATAAATTATGGTTTGTTATGAAACACACATCTCAGTTACCAGGATACAGTAAACAAAAAAATATATAGGGCTAAAATGATTTTCTAAAATGGTTTAAAACCACTTTGTATGTAGAGATATTTTATAAGTTCAGGACATGAGATGATGAACATATAAATATACTTCATAAATTTGCAACAAAAAAAGAAGATGGCTACTGATGAAAATCAGGGTATTATATCGCCTTAACACATTGGTTCAGGTTGAATCTTTCTCAGAGGGTGTATGAAATTCAAGTGGAGCTGCCTAATGTGTTAATTCCATTTGAAATTCATATTCCCCCTGTGGAAAACGTTTCTAAAATCTTCCACAGGGGTAGTGATGATTGAAATGGAATAGCCCAATTTACTGTTTTTACTTGGGAGACTGTCGGTCTGCTTCCAAGTAAAATACAATTATGAACAAGCTGATGTGTTTTTACTTGGACGAGGAAGGCCGGAGACGTAAGAGTTCACACCAGTAAATACCAGTCTCCTACACCCTGGGAGAGAAAAAATCAGTGTTTCAAACGAGGAAACGTGCAATACGACTGAATTAAATACATTAGAAAAGGCTTAAAACCCAACAAATAGGCCCTGATTCATATATAATCCTCATTTAGGCCTGGGAAATAGATTGTCTGTGAAAAATGAGCAGGATCCGACTTTTTATGACAATTTGTGACCGTCCACCACGAATGAGCCGTAAATGTCCTCAATTGTATTCTGAGTTACAGTGTAAAATGGGCATGAAGGTCATATTCATAGGTACCTCAATTTGGTGCTACGTGTATCTCATTTAATGAGATACACGTAGCACCAAATTGAAATACCTATGAATATGACCTTCATGCCCATTTTACACTGTAACTCAGAATACAATTGAGGACATTTACGGCTCATTCGTGGTGGACGGTCACATTTGGCTTAACTTTCAAAACGTGTTACATTTCAGAAACACCAAGCTATTCGTGAGGTGGTGTAAGCTGTATGGGCTATAGATTGAAGATTTTAATTCGCCATACATGAAGATTCTTTAAAAGTTGATTTCAACATCTTTTTAAATACATGTTCAATCGCTTTTCCCAACATTGACCAAGCTTTATTGGTCCCTGTCCTGGGTTCTGCAACCTTTTAAACAATAATTGAGATATTATTAACTTTGATTCCTGGATAACGACAAGTCTTGAACTATTTTCACCTGTCAAAACAGAAATAATTCATTTGTAAATTCAAAACTTCTCTGGAGGAGCAGACCCTTTAGGTTTTGCACATTGGTTTTTTATAATTACGAATAATATAATCCACATACAAGGCTTCAATAGATCCTCTAAGAATGATTACTCACAAAGCTTTAAAATTCTTATTGGTTGTAAATAATAAATACGCATTTGGAAAAAAAAAAAAAAAAATGAAACCAAAATTTATAAAAAGGTTAAAGGTTCAAATGTTTTCCACTTTGAAACAAATCTTTAGTTTTAAACCTCAAATAAACATAAAATGAATAATTATTTAACCCAATATTTGCCCGTCTTAATTTTCTCCACAGATGATATAAAGGATGGAAAAGTTACCGTATTTAATGCACAGAATATGAATAATCCCGGCGGGCGTTTATACACCATCAATGGCACTGCTACTGTACCAGACCCCGATCAGCCTGGCAAACTGGCCGTTACTTTTTCAGAGACTTACTTTCCTTTTGCAGCACCCTGTAAGTACAAGATAAAATTGGTCGTATGCCAAGGAATTTAATCTAGAAAATGAAGACACACTTAATAGAAGAGTTACCGGGGGTTTTCCGGGTACCGATGCTATAATATTTGTCACCCTGATGTGCCAGTGACGTCAACACGTTAAGGCAGTTGTTTCGGGGGACCAAGCAGCGTCTTTAAGCGCTTGGTACTTGAAGCTGCGCCCAATGACATGCGCACTAAATGTCACTGCATCATTAGTGTGAGGTTAACCTTACCGGTACTAGTTACAATAAAACATATCCAAAGCGGGACCAGATCTCTATAAAAACAAACCCCTCTTCTGGTTCTGAACCCTCGATATTTTTTTTAATAGAACGTTTTTAAACGGACGAGCCTGTAAACGTGCTCGTTAGTCTCATTAATGAGATGAAATTAAACAAAGTACATAATTATTTACTCGCGACAATTACTAACAAGTTGGTATGAAATATTCATGGATTTTAGTTTTAAACTCAAAATATAAAAGGAAGAAAAGTATGTCATCAAATTATTATGAGCCCGCAAATCCATCAGCCTACAAGCTCGTTAGCTTAATTAATCACAATTAGCATTAATGGAAAATCCTGATTTAATAGTGCCAAATGAAAAAGAAGTATAAGATTTGAAACAAGACTAATAATATAAAGGGTGTAAACTAAGTATTCATCTTCCCTTTGAAAATATCCATTATCATATCATTTTTTCAAGGAAAATGTCACGCTACAAGCCTTTTGGGGGGTCTCAACTTGTGATACATGGCGATGTTTGAAAAAGATCAAGCAATAATGTGAATAAACCTATATTCGGTAAAAAATCTTGGATTTATATTTGATGGAATATTTGAAGGGTTCAAAACGAGCATATTAATATCCTAGTCTACTTCAAAAACTATAATAGCGCCCTCTTTAATTGTTTCTCCGATTTTCAGTACATAACTAACGACAGGTTCAACGAGATTAACCGCTGATTTTTCTATTCGATATTTATCCAAAATAAATGGGCAATGAGAAGTCACTAATTGTTATTATATACATCATTGTCCTAGTTTTTATATCAATATTACCATAATCAAGTTTAAATTTACAAGAAATTTATAACGGAATACAAGTTTACAGACAAAGTAGCCACCTGACCAAAAATTAACAAACCTTTTCCACCTGATATTTTTGAAGAGCGTATTTCAATTATAATGATAATCATATTTGCTATAATTCTCTACTATAAATTAGACAATTTGGCAAATTTGTAACGTGTAAAATTTGGTCTACATTATTCAGGAAAAGGTATTTTTGGGACTCGTACCCCCAATGAATATCGAATTTTGTTTTTGTCTATGATTACGTCGCACAGCGTCATCATCCCTATATCTTCGTGTCAAAAATTGCCGTGATAGTACGGCGAATCCTCTCGTTTTTCAACAGCTACGCATGGCGATTTTGTTCGAGATAGGCCGAGCGACTCGGGCAAAGCATACCATTTACACCATATGACTATCATATGAGATACCACAGAGTTTATATTCTACACATTATTACGATTTGCGTATGCTCTAGTACCCCATATGATGTTGCTATTACAAGAAAATTCGATTTGTTGTCAGGTAAAACCCAGGTTTTGTTTCCAATACACTAACTTGAAATGCAATACACTAATTAGCGGCCATTGCGGTTTGCTGTGGATATATTTCACTGCATTTTATCCGTAACGATTTTTAAATCGTTCATCAAAATTGTGATATATTTAATTTTGAGAATTACAGTTATATAAAGGAACACGTTTAGCCCATTCAGCTAAGATCCAGGTGCTTGTATAGAATATTATTATCACACGTTTATAACACAATGCATGTGTAAACTTTCTTTATCTGTGTCAATAATAGAATATTGATTTCAATAGAATTGAATACATTTGAGTTTGTACTTTACCACTGAGCGATCTAGCGATCGATTTCTAGCCAATCAGATAGGACACCTTTTCTTGCGTTCGGTGAAATACCAATCTTCCGTCGCTCACCAACGGAGTATGGAGCTGTATGGAACAAATATTAATAATACAGGGTGTTGACACAGTGAGTCGTCTATAATCCATCAGGTGATGGCATATAATAACGCATGATCACACTATTGACTAAGATAAGGATAATTCACTGCGAAAAGTGCATTAGTCAAGATAATATCATGAGACCATCATGAGACCGCGGAGCTAAATGCAATAACATCACGGTCATGTGCGATTATCTTAACGAATGCACTTCTGCGAAGTAATTATCCGACATAAACTTTTGGAGTGCATTAGATAAAATAAAACAATAGGTAATTGATTGCTGTATTGATATTTAAGTTTGAACATTTTAAGAAATATATGTCTTAAATTGAAACGCTGTCAGTCGGTTAACAAATGTATACCAATGTTATTGATATAATATTATATGATAATTGATAGTATTAAGACGCGACGCGTAATTGAAGACATTAGAAAAATTAATTACCAACACACGCTAATGTGTATGTAGTGAAAATGAGAAAAGACACTATAAAGAAGGGCGAACAGAAATCCTTTTGCATCTATTTATAATCCTTTATTTTCAAGTAGTTGAAACATCAAGTTGTACATCTACCACCATGGTTGATTAATTTGCACTCCAGAATTGGAAATATTTCCAATGTTTCTATAGGATCTGGGGTGTGTGTTAAGTACCTACTGCTTATCACATGAAAGAAAACTTTTACATACCCAAAATAAAATGCCATTTATACGGGTGACCGCTGATAATTGTCCCCAGCTCCAACAAAAACCAGGCATGTTTTTGACTTATAGGCCTTTAAAGATGACATTCCCATTCACAGTGGGACTAAGTGGACTTTCAAATCGTTGAAAGTACTTATTAAAAGAGGTCTATTTAATCAATAATTAACAGATAATCCCTATTCAATCCTGTGTAAGGCAGGGAACTAATTAGCCCATTACCCAAAATGGCAATTTAGCACAAATATCAAGGTATCATTTACAAAAGTATCCACATCTTGAAAAGTGTTGATGCTATGTATATAATTTTGGTATCATTTTAAAGCATATTGTCTAAGTGCTTACATTTGATTTAAATCATGAAATGTCAATAATGCGACTTGTTCCTGGTTTTATCAGAACGGGTCTCAATTGTAATAATCATCATCATCACCATCTACTATAAATATCATTGTTTTTGCACCATTTATTATAAATATCATTTATTATTACTATTGTCTGTCCAAATAACTTAGACACCCAGTTTTTAGGATATATTTCGAAAAGTTTTCACTTTGGCAAAAAGTCATGAAAGAAAAGTTGCTAAACACGGTCAGACCTAACAGAAATTATTAGTAAAGCGATGAAAAAATATTCTTCCTTGTCTACTTTTATTCAATTTTGACCGATTTACAGCAAGATATCTGGGTCCAGCCGAATATTCCTAATGACTTGAAACTTTTGATGGGATAATCTATTTACAGTAAGGGGTGTTTGAACATTGTAATCATGCATATTGATCAGTGATGACACCCTTTTTCTTTGATCCTTTTACTAATTCACAATAATGGCGGTCTACTCAAATGCATTCAACAAAAGCATGTTTGCAATCTACCGCGAGAGGTCGTCTCACACGCATAACAAATACACTATGATCAAATAGGTTGATGACAATATTTGATTGAATGGACTGCACTGTGCCATGATTTCGGTGAAGGACACCGGTTCAAATCCTTTGTTTGGAGCCAATCAATAATTTCATGCACAACCTCTATAAGATGTCACAGTTGGTGCATTATAACAAATGATAGGGCAAGTTACTATGCGGCTGGAGTGTATTGTGAATTATACTCCTCACCAATAACATCAGAACATTCATAGGGCATACAATTTGTATTTTCTTAGAATTGGGCCAAGCCAAAAGCATGCACAGAAGAAGATTCAAATACCCCGCCGAATTGTTGTAATTGGTTGAGGGACAGCTGAGATCACTGAGTTAATACACTAAGAATAAATATGCCAATTAGAAACACTGTCTGCATTTTATGAACTGAATTATATTTTTCATTTTTATAAAATGTTTTTGGCGAGGAGTATAATTAATTTATTATTCATCCATTCACTATCCAAAATCACCATACCTACAAATTTGTATAATGAGATCTTCCAAAATAATGGAACCCAACTTCTACCGGATTATTTTTAAAGTGTTGAGAAAAACCTTCCAATTTCAATAAAATTTCTGGTAAACTCTCACTAAATGCTTTGGAAACACAAAAATCCCGTTAGGTCTCAGCTAATGTTAACACTTTTCTTTCATGACTTTCTTTGAAAGTGGATATTTTTTCAAATAAGTAACAAAAACTGGGTGTCTAAGTTAATTGGACAGACAATAATATAAACATCACTATATCTTCTCACAGATTGGGTACTCAAGCTCGGACCAGTTAAAGATAACCAGTACCAATACGCCATTGTCAGTGACTCCATACGTCTTAGTCTCTTCGTCTTGACGCGGGAACCGAGTGCTGATTTCCTTGCTAAATATGACGATGAAATCCAGACATTCCTACAAGAAAACGGCTTTACTGGATATTTTAACAAGCCAATACCCGTGGTCCAGACCGCAGAGTGTGTGTATGCACCACTGGATGAGAAAAAGCGCATGGTAACAAACAACAAGATTGATTTCACCAAATTCATTCGCGCAAGAAATGGCACACGCAAGTTTCATTAAGCCTGAAAAGAGTATTTCGTGATCATAGCATCCTCTTTTTATGACATTTTTCAGTAGATGTTCATGAAAATTTATCCCCCAAATTTCAGTTTTTGCGTTTGCGAGTTATGCATGATTATCTGTATTACACTTCTCTATAGGCCACCGTGTTGTAATTATTTCGTTCTGGTACACCAGAATGAAATACAATTTGACTAATTTTGCTAAACGAATTAACCTGCATGTTTTTTTTTGGAATGATATGTAGTCAAGAGGTTTTCAGTGGTACTTTTTGTTGAAAAGTGGGGAGAGGGATGAGGCTGTGGATCACGAAATGGCCTTGCATATCAATGCCAACTTTCATGACTTCGTATGCTCAATCTCATGAAGCAAACTATACAGCCAAAGAAGAACATTTGACCAATTTATAGCATCACATTGCCATAACTTTTAAGATAATTTGTATGTAGTTCACAAATGTGAAACTTTTAATTTGCGTATGGAGTCTAATCGTTGTATGCGTAGAAAGATATAAACGCATAATTAATTTGTGATAAAAATAAAAGTTGAATTTATCCATCTCACAACACACACTGTGTTCTAATCGTGATTGTGTTGTCAAAAATTAGGCGTGCCAGTTCTGTGAAGTATACTGCGCCACAATAGTATCCTTACACTTGGAAAAATAATCACAATTTCATAACTGAACCATACTGGGGTAAATTTGTTTTTTTTAATAGATGTACTATCTAATCCGGTACATTATGACACCGCATTGAATCCAATGTGACTTCAAGAAGCAAAGTTACAAGCATTTGATTAGACGAAGGTCCAGTTTTAAAAGTGACAAGCTGGCCTATTCAAAACTCCACAGGCTAGACATCTGGTTTGAGAGTGGTGAATGGCTCATTTGTGCGTGCCTTTAATTTAAAACAAAAGGAACAAAAGAAAACTGAAACAAAAGAGCTGACAAATAAAATGAAACTTATGAAAAGTACAGAAGTAAAAACTGAAATAAAACTGCTTTAAATAACGCTTCATTGACGAAACTGTGTTGTCTCTTTGTTGCGCTTGTTGGAATCTTTTTGCACCTTGTATAGACCAGTTTGTCACTTTTAAAACAGGACCTTCGTCTATTCAATTGCTTGTAAGTTTACTTTTTTAGGTCACATTGGATTCAATTTGGTGTCATAATGTGCAGGATTATATAGCGCGTCTATTATTAAAACAAATTTAAATGGTTCAGTTTTGAAATTATGATTATATTTCCAAGTGTAAGGATACTTATTTGGCGCAGTATACTTAACCCCAGAACTATACTGAGCCATATTTTGTAACACGGACTACGAACTAATTTTCAATTATAAACGGCATATACCGTGGCACAAATGTATAGATATAGGTCTCCTCTATCTAGTGATACCAAAATAAGTTTGAACATTTCCCACATAATTCACTATGCCGTCAGAATGTGAGCGCACCCATGCAAACTTGGGAAATTCTGGCTATGCACGAAAGTATAGACGAATCCAAAGAGCCAAGTGATGGTCAGAGTTCATTCGGCCATTACTGGGTCCCCGCCACACCAAACCGGTGTTGTGACTGGCCAATTGGGTGGATTAAAGCCGCTTAAAAATCCATGCATTATGTTGTAAATTTCAGCATTCTTTTGTCTGCGTATAACACGTGTGATGGAATGCAGTTTAAAATCACCGCCAATGCCGCATCATTTCACATTTAAGGTGGGATGGACTCGACGGAGACCCAGCTATGGCTGCCATTGAGGTGTAGGAATGCGTGGAATTGGATTCGTCTGTAGGCAAAATTGATTTTCGGCTAAAAATGGCACGAAGATGGGGTTTTCAGCGAATTTCCTCCTGCATATAAAAGGAAATAACTATTCAACCTATATACAAGGTGTAGATATATACGCGTGTTTGAACAAAATATCAAAAATATATAATCAACAGTGTAACTAATTTTAATAAGTGCAATACAATGACATATGTATCCTACTTATTCTGTGACTTTCATGGAAATGGCATGATTCGTTTTGGCGTGACATTGCTATTACTGAAAATGGACGAAAACTGCATGTGTGTAATTTACAGCGCAAAGGCTTCATAACACATGGATCCTTTATCACCATCGTCCAGCCGCACTGTGCAATATATTGGAGAAATACATACTACATTATTTTATAGGAAATACACCAAATTTGGCACAAATGTAGATCTTAAACGCTGAATAATTCTTGATATGGGTCGGATTAAGTGAAACATTTCAATATGACTTCAATATTTAGGTTTGAAAAACGTACTTTTTATGTGATTTTACAACAATTTTCCCCAAAAATTTCATTATTACAGAGGATATTACTTCTTCGAGGATCCTCCGCAGTAAATTTTAATCTTCTCCGTTACGTAGCTGTGGGTTTGCCAATATACTGTTGGCATAAATACATTCTGTGACACTAAGAACGAACCTTCTCTATGCTTTTTAAGACAAATCCATCTCTGCCGGCATTTCAAATGATGAAACTCGCATACTGCAATAATTGTCTTCAAAACTGCCGCCAAATAAGGAATAGTTTAAGGTCACTCAAGTGTAACAAATCCTTTATCCCATACAAGATTGCTTCGTAACATCATAAATAATCAATAGATATCTGCTATTTAGTAGAAGTAAGAACAAGTCACAACAAATAATACTGCATAACATTAACTTTGTACTGAATGGTTAGTAATTTTACGGGTTTTTAAAATAGGTAGTTTTGTCAAAACTTGGAATTCACTTGTTTTAAGCAATATCCTGTAACTTCTATTAGAAACGTCCAATTTCTAAAATCTAAAATTTCTAAGAAAGCTAAATATTTAATTTTAGAATTTAAAACAATACTACCAATATAAATGCCCTTCATACTTTACCGGTACAAATCATTCTGGAACACCTTGTACTAACAAGTAAAAATTAGTTCCTGGAATTAAGAACGAAATAAAAATCATTGAAGTCACTGTAGACCACCCCCGCCTGGGTGCTGGGGTAAAAATTGTATCATTAAAATGAGCGCAAAGGATGGATGATCGCTTAGATCGTTTGGGTGTAAACATGTGCGGTTTTTTCATGTCGGATAAAAAATCAACCAATCCCCTTCGTAGTTCTAGGGTTAAAGCTAAATATTTCATGTCTGTGCGACTATTCGTGCTCTCTCACCAAAAATAGTTACGACGGGGTTGATGTATTAATGAAAATATATTTGAACTGTAAAAAAAATCGTCCAATACCGTTGTTGAGCAGGGAAACGTCACATAGGCCTAAACCTCTTGAAGTCACAACCTCTTAGAAGTGAAAAATGATTATTGACAAGTCATTATTTATATAAACAAATAGTGTTGGTTATTTGAATATTTACAGTTCGAAAGAAATTATCATAAGGTGTGTCGGATATTTTGGTCAAGTTGACACATGGAAAAAATAGACATGTACTAGGGCGTACTACTGCTTCAGTTGATCCCACAGATCTGGGGTATCCGCTAGGCCAAGCTAAACACCTTGATCCTCTAATAACTCATTATTATCACATGTAAAAGCATATGGCAGTAAAAATCGGCAAGAAAGTTTCAGATTTAGAAAAAGCATTTAATATAAACTTGAAAATAACAACTTAAACATATTCATCCACACAACATGTACTGTAGGTCTACATAATTGGTATTAGAAATATTAGCTATTTTCCATGTATGCACGATTTGTCGTGGTCTTCAATCATTTTGAAGCTGGATCGTATGAGCGTAAGTAGTAAACACTTGCGACATTCTTGAATTCTGAGTTTCATCATGCGAGTGCTGAATCATCGTAAAAATGCAAGAACGCTTTTGTCGATAGTGACCATGGATAATGTATTTTAACTAGCTTCATTTTATGACATGATTTTGAAATGCGTTCAGGCTATACGAGGTATAAAATACTTTTCCATTGTCTGGTATATGTCGTCATGCGACTGGTGATCGCAAACGTACACTCTTATCTTTCGATATAGAAATCCTTAACCAATCTTAACCAATCATTGTTTACGTGGCCCTCTCTTCTAATAATTGGTTAAAAGTCTTAAACTTTGCCACTGTTTAACATCTTATACAATTATTGCTTAAACCTTAACCCAATAAATGCTTAAATGCTTTAAACAATTGCCCGTTTAAGACTTTAAACAACCAATTCAATTGTTTAAAGATTTTAAACGTTTATTGCTTAAAATACGCTCGTCTTAAACAATAATTGCTTAAATATATGAATAGGTCAATATGATTGGGACTTTCTTTCTTACAATCGCAAATTTCCAATTTGCGAGTGTTCTGTTTTTGGTCAGTTCTTCTTTCTTTCTTTCTTCTGTCAAACTTTTAACGAGCCATCGTAGCCATATGCTTTAAGCCAATGTGACCATATTTGGTCACAAGGACCATTGGGTGGGGGGACAAATGTTACATGACCAACTCGGGGTCAAAGGTCATCCAAAGGTCATCCAAAGGTCATTATGGCCAAAATGTGATTTTCACTAAAAATGCTTCTTCCATAAATTACATAACACAATGTCGTCACTTGCATACCTGCATCGCCTTTAGCCAGTGTCTAAAAGTTGTACAAAGAAATTGGTTCAAAGGTTATTAATGGGGTAAAATCTTACAATTGCATTATCTCAACATCCGTAAGGGGTATGGGGCTCAAACTCAGTGACAACAAATCTCATGACCAGGGAACATTTTACAGGGTCAGTTCATGCAGAGGTCAAATTTAAGAAATTCATTTTCTGTACATCTGTAATGGGTACGGGACTCAAACTCTGTGACAACAAACTTAATGACCAGGGGAATATTTTGGAACACTTTGCAGGGGTCGGGTCAAAGGTTATCTTGGGTCAAATCTTACAATTTCCTTTTCTGGACATCTGTAAGGGATATGGGGCTCAAACTCAGTGACAACAAATCTCATGACCAGGGGAACATTTTGTAGGGGTCAGGTCAAAGGTCAAATTTTAGAAATGCATTTTTGGGACATCTGTAAGGGGTACGAGACTCAAACTCGGTGACAACAAACTTAATGACCAGGGAGAATATGTTTGCAGGGTCAGGTCAAAGGTTATCTGGGGTCAAATCTTATACCGTAATTTCATTGTCTGTAAGGGGTATGGGGGCTTAATTTCGGTGACAACAAACCTCGTGACCCAGGAAACATTAAGGTCAAAGGTCAGGTCAAACGGCCATTAAAGGATTACATGCCTTGCGATTGTCTGCGCTCTGTGAGCGCAAATTATCTCTAGTTTCTTTTTTTTTTTATACTGAAACATAATTCATGGTAGATTTGAAGTCATCAGATCTTGGTCAACTGTGAGATTCGTTCAAAAATACAATTTCATGCATAAAGTATTTTGGTTTTTTTAAAATCAATTCAACCCGCTATGTATCCGGGCAATGTATCCGAGTAAAAAATTAAAATCTAGTAAGCCTTTCTCTCTCGCATGTATTACGATACAATGCTAAAATACAATGCATCAACCCTAATAAATTCACACACTCGATACGGTATCCAGCATACCGAGACTTCAATGCATCTCGTCTACATTGCCTCATTTCAAATATATAGTTTTAGTTTTGGTTTTGGTTTTGGTCACGTGGTTTCCTATTGTCCTGCCTAACCACTTGAATCATAAGATATCGAACTCATTGTTTCTACCTTTTGTTTAAAACCGAACATTTGTGTCAGTCAGTTTCGGTTTTGGTTTCAGTTTCTTATAAGTGGTGTGGATCGTAAAATTATTTGATTTGAAGTTACCTACTCTAAGTATACAAAAGAAATGTTTAAATTTCGCAGTGCAATATTCACGAGCAGAGAAGTCGAACAAAGCAGTCTACATTTGAAAGCATTGATTTAGTTTGAAAGCATTGACTTGAGACTACGAATTAGCCTAAGCTGATTTCACTGTGAAAATATATAGACCATCGAAATATTTCCACAGACATTACAATAGGCACTTGACAGATTATGACTTCAGTGTTATAAACACTATTATACACAACTCTATTTATGTGCATGTCGCATGACGGAAGATCAATATCATAGAAAGCTGGTTTAAACTAACTTTTATTCAATTTATTTATTGGAGAATAGAGAGAGAGATAGAAGAGATCGCCAGGGAAAGAGGGTATGTGTGTGTGAGGGGGAGGGGGTAAGGGTAAGGGAGAAAGAGAAACAAGAGGGGAGAGAGCATTGGAAGTGGGAAGGGCAGGAGGGGAGAGGGGGGCTCAAGAGTGGAGTGGAATAATAGGGAAGAGTCGATATCGAGTGTGGGGAGGGGAGGAGGAGGTTATATATAGGTGGCGGAGGAAACATAGGTAAGAGGTATGGGTTGTGCTTTCCGGGGAATAATCTAATTCATAATCAAATCATCTACATCATCATGCATCGTTTATATTTCAGACAAATAAACAAAACACCCCCACCCCCACCCCTCAATATATGCACATGATGTCTATGTATTACTTATCAAACGAATCTCGGAACTCGGGTGTAATTTTATGGTGTCATGGAAGTGTGCCACATACGGCAGAGAGCATCAAAAGTCGTCCGCGTTGATAGATATCGATAATGAAAATGTTAGCACAATAGGCTATTATATACGTATGGTTATAGGCCATTATACTTTTGATTATATATACCCTCTTGTGTCCTCCCAGCACAATAGTGTTATGATTGCATACCAGGTCATCTCCACGTTTTAATCCCTTGATTTTTGGTTTCTGAACAATAGAGAAACCAAAACTATATATTTGAAATGAGGGATTGTAAGCTATTGTACGTATGCCCTATACTGAACATCGCGGTACACACATTGGTGATATACATGCACCGTGCGCGTAGAACAGAACAGTACAGTATCGCTAGAATGTCAATCCCAATGATGTTGTTAAATCTAGCAAATAAACCCATAAATATCCACCCTTTATGTCTCAACGATGTCTATGCATAACTTATCAAACGAATCTCGAGTTTGGTGCAACCTGATTGACTCAAACCTACCTATTTGAACGAAGTTTCAGGAGACCATAAGCAGCACGACCAGCATTCACTCGTGGTCGCCATTTGCCTTTGTCGTTTTAAACAATAATTGGTTCAAATTCCGCGGCGCGAGATGCATCGTTAAAGGGACATTCAGCATGTTCTGGTAAATTTTTAAGTTTCAATGTTTGCAAAAAGACTTGTATAATAACCGGCCATTATAGTACAAACTAGACAAGTTAAATATGAATATAAATATTTGGCACGTCAAGTGATCATGTCTGTTATGCCCAGTGCGTTCCAATGTCCTGCCTTGATCAAAATGAAAACGCCACGTTAATCTGAAAATAACACACGCTAGTCCGAATATGGAAACCAATGCAACAGTCCGACACCGTTCATTTCCGAACTTTAATTCTGAAAAACATCCCGCTAGTCCGAATTTTATTCGGACTATAGCTCAGTGCTTTCAATTCAGAAAACCACGTCCCAAGTTCGAATCTGAAAAACACTTACTCAGTCCGACACTGCGCTAGCCTGAATCTGCAAAACACTGCTCTGGTCCGAATCTAATAAAACCCATAAACACTGCGCTAGTCCGATTCTGAAAGACACTGCGCTAGTGATTTTAAGCTTAAGGCTACATGCTCTTTTTGGTTGAAATTTTTGGCGGGAAATAATCCCGCCAAAACATTAAAGTAATCTTTTCCCACAACTAAATATCATAGTCAGGAAATTAATGATGCATCTGGTAGCTTAGATCATAACTTTCATTATACTTAGTTGCAATTATCCCAGAACATTCTTGGATTTGTTTTTACAGAGTCTTGGATTGTCGATGTTTTTGGTCAAAAAACATCACTCGGTGTATTTTGAAACTCGAGGCATTAACTCTTTTCAAATTAGCCCCAAATCACAATTTATTATATGCACGTGTAGCAAACACCAATGTGAATAATGGGACGTTGTTTGCGGAGCCTAAATTTGGTTTGATTTTATTTCACAATAATTCTAAGGTGAGAATTTTGACCTGACATTTCCTTTTTGGATTTCCAATTTAAATTAATTGATATGTGATATTTTGAATAAATAAAGAGTACGCTTACCTTTCTGCAACACTTCCCGGTATCTTTAAGCATCTGCTGATAACCAACATTTTAGCTGAAAACAGTCCCTTCCTATCATTATTGAACAAAATATGGTTCAAAAGTGCGTACCGTGCGAGTATAAACGGGCACAGCGAGGCAATGAAGAGAGCTATTTACGGTGGGGTATCTATTGTAAGCTATTAGGGTAGGCCTATAGTATATCTTCCCGCAAGTGACAGGATGTGTCAAGCAGGGCGGTATATTCAAACGCTATTGTCTGGATCATTGAGTATCGATTGCGCACGTATACATGCAACACGGATGTGTGTGGTCCTCCCCAGGTTTTGACATGAATTACAAATGACGTCGTGAATGACCCAGCGTTTTCATTTTATTATTACTGAATTAATCGTCGTTTATCACGAGTGCTAAGAGTCGTACCAGTTCAATTCATCAAAATTAATTTGTATTAGATGAACAACAAACAGACAAGTAGAGTCATATGTCTTTCTATGACCGTATTCCTACCAAAGTCTGATTTTCAATACACTAGAAACGTGTTGATATGTATATCTTTGAAAATCGCCGAATGTTAACCACAGTCACCGTGGCACAGTAGGTATCTTTAGTATTCATAGTGCATTTGGCAGTGGTTCGAACCCCGGTGAAAATTTTAGTATTTTTCTTCTTTTTGCTAATGTGCTGTGCCGTTTTTCAAACACGCCCCTGAATGAAACTGATGGGCAAGTACCCTTAAGCATATTTGTTTCACTGTCACTCGGCTTCAGTTTCCGCTTCAGGCGAGTATTTTTTTATCATATTTTTTTAATTTTTCATATTTAACGATAAAATCTAATGATATGTACTTATAGTGTAATTAACAGAATGTTCTTCTTGCCAAAACCAATTATATTTTACTGACCTGACTGTTTCGGCCATCTTGGTCGAAGGCCATCACCGGAGTGATGGTACTTGATCTCCAACAGAGGGCGCACTAGCGCCCAGAAGTGGATCGTATACGTGACTGAGAAAATGGGCCCCTCATCTCTGTTCATGGTGTTTGGAGCTCTCTTTCTTATCCACACGGATTCTTTGATGCGGTGAGCCCCCGAATCACATTCCCAGTGGCGTAGATTTCTTTTTGACATGAGGGGGGATGGAGTTGGAAAAAATTCTTCAAGTATGGTCAATCCAGCACCTGTTGGTGATAGAATTATAGAATAAGTTTTTTTTTACTATTTTGAAGTTAAAACTGATGAAATATGATGTAAAAGTAAAATAAATGTGCTTGAAGCGCGCAAAAATTTGCACTTTTGGGGCTAAAATTGGCAAATATGGTGTTAATTTGGTCAGAAACCCATTATCAGGCGTCAACATTGTGTGTTTGTATGGACCATCCCCCCCTGGCAAAATATTGGGGGGGATAAATCCCCATCCCCCATGATTATGTTGAACTTATGTTCACCCAATCTAGTTTCAAAACGACGGCCTGTCTGACCCATAAGTAGTGTCACAATTGGCGCAAGGTATCTCATACACACAATCGGTCGTACAAAGGGGGTCTCTTTTGTATACGATCCATTTATTGGCGCTAGTGCGCCCTCTGTTGGGGACCAATCAACCAGAAGGAAGGATCAAGTACCATCACTCCGATGATGGCCTTCGACCAAGATGGCCGAAACTGCCAGGTCAGTAAAATATAATTGGTTTTGGCAAGAAGAACATTCTGTTAATTGTATCACACAAACCTAATGAATTTCTTCAAGAATACTGAAAGTGTATGTAGCTGTGAGGAAAAACCGACGATTATTTGAAAATGGTGACATTTTGTTTTGAAGATAACACATTTTCCCCCAAAAGACCTCAATCTTTTAGGCGTTTTTGGGAAAAAATCTAGATCTTTAATACGAAAGATCAAAATTTTGAAATGATCGTCGTCTTTCCTCCCAGCTACATATATCATTAGATTTTAAACTTTACTTCGAGGACTGTTAAATAATGACATTGCCTCATTTCAAATGTTTAGTTTTAGTTTTGGTTTTGGTCACGTGGTTTCCTATTGTCCTGCCTAACCACTTGAATCACAAGATATCGAACTCATTGTTTCTACCTTTTGTTCAAAACTAAACATTTGTGACAGGGAGTTTCGGTTTTGGTTTCCGTTTCTTATAAGTGGTGTGACGAAGAAAATTACAGGATTTGAAGTTACCTGATCTAAGTATACAAAAGAAATGTTTAAATTTCGCAGTGCAATATTCACGAGCAGAGAAGTCGAACAAAGCAGTCTACATTTGAAAGCATTGATTTAGTTTGAAAGCATTGACTTGAGACTACGAAATAGCTTTAGCTTATTTCATTGTGAAAATATATAGACCATCGAAATATTTCCACAGACATTACAATAGACACTTGAAAGATTATACACTTGAGTATAATATATAATATAATACACTTGATATAATAGAAACTTCAGTGATATAAACACTATTATACACAACTCTATTTATGTGCATGTCGCATGACGGAAGATCAATATCATAGAAAGCTGGTTTAAATTGACTTTTATTCAATTTATTTATTGGAGAAGAGAGAGAGAGAGAGAAAAGAGATCGTCAGGGAAAGTGTGTGTGTGTGTGGGGGGGGGTAAGGGTAAGGAGAAAGAGAAACAGAGGGGAGAGGACATTGGAAGTGGGAAGGGAAGGAGGGGGAGAGGGGAGATCAAGAATGGAGTGGACTAATAGGGAAGAGTTGATATCGAGTGTGGGGAGGGGGGAGGGAGGAGGTTATATATAGGAGGCGGAGGGAACATAGGTAAGAGGTATGAGTTGTGCTATCCGGAGAATAATCTAATTCATAATCAAATCATCTACATCATCATGCATCGTTTATATTTCAGACAAATAAACAAAACACCCCCCACCCACTCAATATATGCACATGATTTCTACATGTAGGCCTCGTATATAGAACTCGGGTGTAATTATAAGTTGTCATGAAAGTGTGCCACCTACGGAAAAAAGCAACTGTCGCCCGCGTTGATAGATATCCGATAATGAAAATGTTAGCACAATAGGCTATTATATACGTATGGTTATAGGCCATTATACTTTTGGTTATATATACCCTCTTGTGTCCTCCCAGCACAATAGTGTTATGATTGCAGACCAGTTCATCTCCACTTTTTAATCCCTTGATTTTTGGTTTCTGAACAAAAGAGAAACCAAAACTAATGATTTTAAATGAGGATTGTCATTTGTATAAATGTACCTACCTTTAAGTTTTGTGGCATGATTTGGAAATCATAATTCCTCGAAATAAATCTCAGAAGCGAAGTGTAGGCAAATTGAATTAACCAAATCCTACAGGCGAGTTAGTTTACGATCGTATCCGATGTAACCCACCTACTAGCCTATCTATTATTCAACTGTAACTGTAGAATTTACTATCCTACTTCGTATCTGACCCGCGGGACCTAGACGCTTTCCGTAACTTGCATTTTGGACCGAATAGCTCATCTGCAACTTCCCTACGGGACTTATTGCAGACTGAAATAGTACGAACATGGTTCTGTTTGGAAATTCTGCAGAGAATTACATTACTACTATTTAGCAGTTAGACTCCGCTGCATTGATGTTGGCCAAGCAACTAAATGCATGCTATATTGTCTCGTTACCCGTACGAGAACTCGTTGAGCTGATCCTGGCTGCGATGCTTGATTGCGGATTGACTAGTGTGTGTTAAATTGTTAATATAGCGTTCCTCAGTAGGCTAGTCAAAGTATGAAATCACCCACCACTAATTTGTCGCTGTTTTGACATACTGTCGTATGACGATAAATGCAGTTTTGAGAAAATCGCATTTAAAGTTTTTCTAATTTTTGAAGACCCACTGGAGAGCACCAAAGTAAAATACGATTATTATTATCAAAGAATATAATCAATAATATATCCGTCTTTGTTCTCAACATAATACAAACTGTTTATTCATTCACAAAATTAGTAGTAATTAATCTGCAAACTCATTCGACAGTATTCCAAAATATGCACAATTTGAAAACCTATGTATTAATCATGATACGACATTATGATACGGTGGCCTATGGCGACGTATCATGATACGACTGTATGTCAAAATACAGAATGACGTTTTAGGGGGGGTTACATAAAAACCATGTCGTATCACAGTAATTAGTGCCATATCTAATTAACTAATTACATTTAGGTCTCAAAACTTTGTGAATATATAGAGTTTCATTCACTGATTTTGAAAGTTTATGTAACTCATTTTGCCCAAAATTCGTCATACGACAGTATGTCAAAACAGCGACGAATTGCAGCAGGATCCATTAATCACCAGAATGAATACTTTTAAGTATTAAATAACACGTCAAAAGTCCCCGAATTATCCGCAGTGGAACTGGGCCTAATTTCTATTAATCCAAAATGGCCGCTTATGCAGCGGGTGAAATTTCAAAGTTGGTCAAATCTCAATAAATACCATACCAATGTATTCCGCTCGTCATAAGGATTCAAGTCACTATCTAGGTCACTATATACTTTTCCTATCTCCGATGTACATTTCTTGAGTTAAAGGGAAAATGGTCTAATGTATATAAACATTTGGAAATTGAAAAATTACCTTAATTTGATTTAAACAAAAACGGTCTAAGATTATTCTACCCATTTATATAATAATAAATTGCAGGGCTTATTCATGTCAAAAGCATGTATCTACCATTTTTAGTCGCATATCTGGCATACAACAACTGCATGCCAAGGTAGCAGGATGTATTTGATACGAGATTTATCAATGTTTATTATAGATAAGTCAATTACAACGATTTGCCAAAAAAACCCCACTATTTCGGTACTTTAATGACAAATCGTATTATATTGAGATGCAGATCATTTCGTTTCTTTCATAGGAAAGTATGCAATTTTTATTAGATGTCATGTGAAATGTATCCCTATGACATACACGGGTTGTTCATTGCACAATACACCAATAAATATTCGGCGACGGCATTAAATGCATATAAGTTATACCGAAGGTAACGCATATCCGTTTTGAATTTTATTCATTGATTAAGGAAGCAGGCTGGTCTCATGTGTTCTCAATAACTTCATTGAAATGTACGATTTAGTTATGATGATATGAAAAGGAAAACCGAAATATGAATGATTAATATTTGTCAATGATTTCCTCTACATCTTCTACATCAAACGGGAGCTTACCCATTCCCGCTCCATCGCCTCACACATCACACGCACCGCATACACTGCCACCACAGCCATTTCATGAACCCCTACATATGTGTGCCTGTAAACTTGGACCCTGTACAGGACCATCAGACATGGTCGTGATTTTGCCGATTTTTGGCGCCCGGGGACATAATAATGGTGTTTTTACTCGCGCAAGCGAGGATGATGTGGCCGTCACACAAAAAGTTTACACAAACTTAGCAAGAAGCGTTATCGACCAAATTAATTTGGTCACGCTGTATGACCCTCAAGTTATAACGTTGGGGGGTATTTCCCTGCCAGAGATCTGGTAACCAGGGATGTCTAGGCTTGAAAGGTGACAGCAGTTGGTTGATGAAAAAACAAATGGTCCCCGGCAATGGGTGATTTCAAGCCCACTCGCCCATGGAACACCAATATACATCCACCAACATACAAAACCCACTCCTACCCACACACCCCACTTTTAGCAACCACAACCCACGACCCTACGCCCGCACCCTAAACACATTGACATTCAATGTTCATAATGACGCGGGTTCATAAGGACGTGCACCTACGCACGAGTCTTAAAACAGTTAAACAAGGGTAAAATGGACCGGCAACTTTATAAGGGATGAAATCAAAACTTAGGCTGTTTCGTCCGGTTCTATTGTTTTAAACAATGAAACCCGGACGGAACCGGAAAGAACCAGCGCTCAATCGCCGGTCGAGTTTTGATTTTACTCCGAATACAAAACGCTCATATAGGGCTATTTCAGTTAGAATACATATACCCCATGAATCACATGGCATTAACCTCACATTCCCCTTAGATTTCAAATCAGTCACGCATTCAGAACATGACCATTTGAAACCCGCACATCTTATGTGGAAGATTAAGGTCACGTATTTCATAGAGGGTGTATGGAACGAAACTGCAATAGCCCATTATTGTTGCCTCACTGATCATTTTTATGATTAAAATGGTTTATTCTTTTTGTCGTCTTTCACACCCATAAATCGTACCCGAGGGGGGGGGGTACTTAGTAAAAATGACCATACGGGGACGTGCCGCAAACATGGGTAGCATTTTCGGCCTTCTGGTATATCAATGACCCCTTTTTCAAAGCCTATTTTGGTATATGAATGGGTCCTTTTTCAAAATTTTCTCAATTCGGATAACAGCCTAATTTTTCCTTAATCTAGCCAAAATGTTCAAAATTTTCCCAAAATTTTGGGAAAATTTGTAAAAACCAAGACAATTTTGGTTAAATTCGGCCGAAAATTTTGATTTTTGGTATATCAATGGGTCCAAAATTCTTGAAAAATTGGTATATTTATGGGTCCACTTCCAAAATCTCAGCGGCACGTCCCTACCCAAACCAAACTTGAGTACCCCCCGCGAAATCGTATCAAATCAAACCAAAAGTTTGTATAATAGCATAAAAATAAGGCAACATTAACAACATCGGAGGCCCGGCTCCTTTAAAGCTACTTTCATTATTTCTGTGACTTATGGACGTTGCTGCTGAATATCATGTTATATTCCCGTAGTGTTTTTCAATTTGACGGGCCATTTTCACTGTGTGCCACGGTCACATAAACATCCCCGTCGGTGCATGTCATGAATATCTAACATGAACATACCTCTAGTTGAAGGTCGTTACATGCGTTTATTAGCATTGTCTCAATGTGATCACTTAGGGACCGTTCACAAACACTTGTAAGGGGGGGGCCTGATGCAAACAGGGGGGGCCCTGAAATGTTTTGACCCTCCTAAGGGGGGGGGCCTGAAAAAAATGACCACAAATTTTCCTGGAAAATTAAGTTTATATGCTTTTCTATAGGGTTGACCCATAATTTTCATGTCAAAAGGGGGCCCTGAAATTTTGAGGTCTGATAAGGGGGGCATCAGGCCCCCCCCTTACAAGTGTTTGTGAACGGACCCTTACTTGCCTTCAACTGCTGAAGGAACACATAATGACAAGGAGTTTATTTTTGAATTATGAACGTTATTATACAGTTATATTTGGTACCAATGTATAGCTATGAGTCTCCTCTGTCCAGTGATACCAAAATAGGTACAAACATAATATCGCAATGACGTCGTAATGTGAGCGCACCCATGCAAATTTGGGAAATTCTGACTATGTAAGGTAAAATTGATTTTCTGCTAAATAAATTTTTTTATAAACATGCGATTTTTTTCAAATTTTCTTCTAAATATAAAAGGAAATGTCTTTTCAAACTAAGTAAAAAGTCACTAGCTCTTGGAAGAATTTCACAAGAGCGAAATGAAAATCATTGATTTTACTGTACAAACCAATGGTGGGCTTCACCAACCCCACCTCTATGGTCATTTTTGATGGCCGGTCCTACCCCCGGGTAAGGTGCTGGGGTAAAAATTTGTACCACTAAAATGAGCGCAAAGGATGGATCTACGATTAGCTTAGGTACTTTGGGCGTAATCATGCGCATTTTTTTATGACGGATAAAAA
This sequence comes from Amphiura filiformis, assembly GCF_039555335.1. Classification (NCBI taxonomy): domain Eukaryota; kingdom Metazoa; phylum Echinodermata; class Ophiuroidea; order Amphilepidida; family Amphiuridae; genus Amphiura; species Amphiura filiformis. Next base: position 40,430,868 of record NC_092638.1, on the reverse strand, counting down.
ATCTTACGGGGGTGGTACAACACCCTTCGTAATTCTAGGGTTAATATACGAGTCAATCTTCGTTTAAGCTAGACAAAATTGTGACTCTAAACACTATCTTGAAAAACAAAAAGGACAAAAAAGGACATGGGGGATGGTAATTTAATTATATCCAAAATTGCCGCTAATGCAGGGCTCAAATTTCAAAATTTCAACAAATTTTCAACAAAGAATAGTTTGCTATATATCAAGTGTTTTGTTACCTGGATAACATCACAAATTAGGTCATGATTAACATTAATTCAATGGCCTTTGAATTTTGTTTTGCCCTGTTACCCAGGTTACCTATGATAAGTGTTAACGTAACATTTTGAAAGAAATATCGACGCAAGGTACAATGAATTTACTTTTTCCTAAATGTATTAACACTCAACCCACACATGAGGTTTAGAGTCTATTATACGCCTATGTCCAGATGTGATTTGAATTGCAACCAATTGATGCCGGTCATAAAGATTCAACTCCGGGCTGTAGACCTAATGAAGAATGATAGAGATTAATCCTATATATTCTAACTGAGAATTTGGTTACAAGCATTACTAAGGAAGGAATGAAAGAGGTAATACTCCGCTGTTTCATTTGGTACCAATAGATAGCTAAGGGTCTCTTTTATCCCGCATATATACCATGTATGTTCCTGCTCGTACCTTACGCTCGTCCTCTGACAATAACCGGCTTGCTATTCCAAGACGCAGTCACAGAATCATTGCCGACTCGGGCTTCACATTGCAGTTGCTATGTCATGGAATTTACTACCCGTGGACATAAAATCTGCTGCGACCACATCCCTGTTCAAGTCTATGCTAAAGACTTATTTGTTTACTTGAACTGTTCTCTTTTTTTTTGACTTTTTGTGTATATTTTTGTATGCGCCATGGTATCTTCTAGTAAATGGCGCCATAAATGTAATATAAATGTAATACAATACAAGATAAGTACCAACGTTACCAAAATTTACTATATGACCACGCGAATTTCAACATACGAGAGGAAATCATTAAATATATCACCAACTCTAACCCCTTTTGGTGGTAGGTCAATATTTTTTCGCTAAAATGAGAACCAGGGATGCCCTTCTTAAGATTAAAGAGTCGACCTAAGCAAGCTCCTAGTCTTGTTGGTAGCATATTTGTTGCATTGAGGTGGTGTTATGCAAACAGCCCAAAGTAATTTATTATAGCCGAACTTATAGTGGGTGGTGAAAATTGTTTTGTTAAAGTCCTGAAAATCTTTTATAAAAACAAAAATATAGGTATTTGTAGTGGTTCATCAGAAACTCGAAACTTGACATAATGTGATAGCACGATCACCAACAAAATACAGTCTTATCATGGTCTTCATGGCCGTTGACTGAAAAATAATTAATTTCAGAATATCTTTATTGACAGCAAGATTTCTGATGACAAAGAGGTTAATTCAGTAGAGGTGTTTGTGCCAAGGAAGTGTGCTAAGTTAATCAATGGGGGCTAAGCACGGTGAGGTGGTCAAAGCTTTGAGGGCAACTACGACAGCAGACACTCGAATCCAAATGTTTTGGTATGTAATTTTGCATAATAAAAACACGTGGGTTTTCATTAGCATTAGCCATCATAGCTCAAAGCACCTTACAATTTATAACTATTAAATATGTGACTTCGATATTTTGTTAATCTTTCTTTTTTATTTAAATGCATTTATTAACTGCTTATTCTGCGTGCCTACAAGGAGGTTTTTTTAAATTCTTTTGTCTGTTGATGTTTTCATTTTTCAGTATTGTAAAAAAATTTTAAATTGAAAAAGAATCCGTTACAAGACTTTATAAGTACAATAATATGTTTTAAAACATATTATTGTACTTTTAAAATCTTGTAACGGATTGTTTTTCATTGGAATACGACAAATATATTCATTCGCTTTATAAATACACACTGTTGACAAGGGATACTAGGGCAATAGGAAGGGCCTCTCTCGAAACAAGCAGAAAACTAAGCTAAACTATTAGGTTGATGAAATTGATCATGCTCTGTCAACTTTTCTAGAAGTGAATGACTCTTTAAGTCAAAATTACACCATACCCAATGCAGTGCGTTCCATTTAACACTCCCCATGATCACTGGTCAGATTTTGACTACAAGTCGTTGTGTATGAGTTTTCAATATTGAACGGTCAATCTATGTTCAATTAGGTTAAAAAACTAGGTCTTTCTGATATTATGAGCATGTTTGAGATCTTAGTGTGAACGAATCAAAGGTACAAACATTTTGCCTGAGGTGGCCAGTAATATTCCAAACTGAACAATACCAACGAGTTGAGATGGTGATTGTTTGTGTGGTTTGCCTAAATGCGTGGATAGTGGGACACTCTAGGCAATCCATGTTTTTAAAGGCGTTGGGGAAACACTCAAAATAAAAACGATATTCGGGGAGTCAAAAATCTTGAAAATAAGGGGTTAAAATTGCAAACTGTTAACAGTATTCTATGCGGTTGTTTGATGGCATGTAAAACTGTATTCATTTTAAAGCAAAGTTTAACGTTGATTTTGTTATTTATCTTAAATCTTGTTTGCATCTTTACAAGGGATAGACACTTGTATAATGGCATTAAAAATCATAAAAATGAGTAATATATAGCAAAGAAATTTTCAAATTACTTTTTATCATAAAATGAAAGAAGGAACTCATATTATTGGGCTAAATTAAATAAAAAATATATGTAAATAGCGCCATCAATTTCCACACAAATAATATAATAAAAATTACTACAAAAAGGTAGAAAGAGAAAATTTATGAAGAAAAGAAAATCTAAATCTAAAGAAAAATAACTAAACAATATATGTGTATATTAGTGTGATCGAAAATCATGTAATGTTTTGTTAGAAACATTAATAAATGATCAAATCAAACAGCCGTATGTGCTCAACTCATTGACTGCCACTGGCGCACTTCGCACAGAGAATCCTCATCAATGTGGACTTCCGAAGTCTAGATCAAGTGGATGCGTAACGTCTGTCTACACGTAAATACGTCATATCAAGGCGCTAGGCCAATAGAAAAATATACTATTCTATTTGCCATATCAACCTAAATGGTATTGAAATACAAGTTTTAGACGATATTTCAGTTTGATATATTGTTGTGTGAACATGTTAACCTTCAATTTGCACCTGCAAGCGAGTCACCATAATGCTGGCTTTATTGTATTGAAAGATTAATCTTTAATATTAGTAAAATATTAAGACTGTGTTACTTTCAGATTTAGACAAAGCAACAGCACATCAACTTATCATTCCACTATTTTTCATACCTTGCCTGAAAGATGGAAAAGAAGACGTAAGAGGAGGCGGGTTGATCCAAAAAAGGAATATAACTGCAGAACTTCCTCATCAGTGCATCAACTTATTCAAACACACAGCTTACACGGTAGTCTAATCATGTTTTGGCATAAAAAAAAAATAGAGTGAAAATGCGTGCCCGTTTTATTAAGTATACTTTGAAGTTACATTTTCCATGTTTGCACGATTAGTCGTGGTCGAGCTTCAACATTTCAGCTGAATCGTGATAGAATGGGTATGAACGTAAGTGGTTATGAAGTACAATACACTTGCGATGTTCTTGTATTCTGATGTCGCCATGTCGGTGGGATGCATCGTTATAAGAGTTTAGGGGTTTCACATTTAGAAATGACTACGTCTTTTAATAAGTAGAACATAACGAACGTGAACAGAAAGAGTTCAACGTATTCATACCCACAACATGCACCTTGGATGGTAAAACGATCTACTTTTCACTTTTTAAGATAAATCCATATCATATCTTGGGTAATGCGGGGTACTCTTTGAATAGTGGTATCCTCAAATTACCATCGTGCTTCGTTTTCAAAATATATTATCTTGACATTTTTGAGTAAAATGGCAAAATGGTAAAATATCTACATAACAAACCGTGTGCGTACGCACCCCGACGAAATGATTAAAATACTCGTAATTTTGACAATGCATGGGCACCCAGGTACTGGAAAAACCTCCCTTTTGATGGAATAGCTTTGTGGCTGAAATGTCATTCATATACATAGGTCCATCGATTCAGTGAAAAAAGGCGACAAATGACAGGAAAGTAACAATACACAAATGAAAGTTTTTTAGTTTGGTAATAATATTAATGAATCACATTAAAGGAGTATTTCGTGATCCTAGCATCCTCTTTTTATGACATTTGTCAGTAGATATCCACGAAAAAAGCTTATTCCCAAAATTTCAGTTGATTCCGATTTTGAGTTTACGAGTTATGCATGATTATGTGTATTACACTGCTCCATATTAAGTCATATATATAGTGCTTACGAATGCATGTTGGATTCCATTTGTGTCTTCAGTAGATAGCATAATTATAGTAGGCCTACCATTTAAATTTTACTATAGAGTCAAAGTCCCGTTACTTTATGCGTTTATTCTATGCCTTAAAAATGTATGACATTGTTGTATTCTATATACTACACTGAGTATATAATTCGAATCTCTATAACTATTTACATGTCTGGGGAAAAATGTTTTCAAAACTCAAGATATCTTCTATCTCTAATAATAGGCCTACATATAAATTATCTTATTTCAGGATCACCCCAAGCTTCAAGAATTTCGATTAATTGCAAGTTTTGCCAATTCCCTTCATACGACTGGATACAATGACAGAAATGAATTCTTTCCTCATAATTATAATCCCCTGACCCCCAGAGTAAAATTTGTAAATGGCCCGGTAAACACACAATTTTACCCTTATTTGGGCAAAAATATATGAATTTTGGCATAGAAAACAAAAAATACCACCTTAATTTTGAGCTAGTATAATGTTGTAATTATTGAAATTAGCAATTATCACAAACAGGACCAAAATGATAGGCCTACCCACCAATTTTTTTTGTCTTTTTCCCTACTACAACTGACCCTGTTACGCGACTGAACATGTAAACTACTTTGACCCCAAAAGGATTTTTACAAAAACTACACTGCTGAGTCCCCCACCCCCGGCGGGTTACCCTTTCTGACATGGTGTGACAAAATAGATATCATAATCATAAACCTATAGGCCTACATGTAGGCCTACTACAAAGCACGCTAAATACACTGATATGGTATTTAGTTTGTACCGGGGTATTTACCATGTTTAGTGACATAACACTGCCTATTGTTAAATTGAATAACAATTGACCGCGTGGTTAAAAACGTGATATTAAAGGTGCTGATTGTGATTTACTGCTCCATTAACGAATATACTAAAGAAGTAGTTACTCGCCAGATACGCTTCAGCGCAAGTCCCAAAAATACTAGTTTAGTAAGAAACGCGGCAGTTGCGGAGTAGTTACTAAAGAAGTAAGCTACTAAACTAGTAAGTTACGCGGATTTGGTGCACTCAGCGGAATGTGTTGTAATTTCGTTCTGGTATACCAGAACGAAATTCAAATTTCACGATATCTTTTCTAAACGAAATAATCTGCAAGATATTTTTTTATATAAACATTATGTAGCCAGAGGTTTCCAGTGATATAAAAATCTCAACTTTTTTTGAGAAAAGTGGGTGGATGATGCTGTGGATCACGAAATTCCCTTTTTAATTGGTCTTACAGTCTTACCGCTGAGTGCACCAAATCCGCGTAACTTCGGAGTAAGCTACTAGTTTAGTAAGTTGGCGAGTATCTCGCATTTTGAGACTTCCAAATCGGCGCAAGTTACTAGACTAGTAAGTTCTATTGTTATTATACTCGGCAACTTACTCTTCATCTTTTGCGGAGTAAGTTGGCGAGTATCTCAGAATTTCGTGACTTCCAAATGTGCGTAAGTTACTAGACTAGTAAAGATACGCCGCAGCTATTGTTATTTACTCGGCAACGTACTCTTCATCGTTGGAGGAGTAAGTTGTCGAGTAAGCAAATCGATTCATAGATGGAGGAGAAAATCATTGATATTGATGAGATTTTGAAAGTAAATAATAATATATTTCGCATTAGAGCGTATTCTGCGTGTGGAGCGTCTCGTATGCGGCACCGCAAACCTTTCGTGGGAACATTAAGTTAAGGTTGGCCTTAACCCTAAAACTGGCCTCATAGGTGATCAAACATAACTGTAGGCCCATATAAAAGTACATATATTTGGAATGGCAAACACTTGTTCAAGAAATCAATGGTATATCATCAGATCATAAGCGATGAGATCTAGGTTGCCACTACGAAACTTATGATCACCCGAAATGCCGGTGATGTCATTTATTCTGGAAAGGGAGAACAAGGCATATTGGAATGGGTGATCATCGTTAATTAGTATAACCGCTCTTAAATCAGTCAATCAATCAATCAATCAAATTATCAATCAATCAATTAATATTAATTCCCTGTGACGTGTCACATATATTGTGTTTAGCGAATTGCATGTTGGATTCCTTTTGTATCTTCAGTAGATAGCAGAATTATAGTAGGCCTATACCATTTATATTTCACAAGAGTCAAAGTCCCGTTATTTTATGCGTTTATTATGCCTTTCAAATTATGACAATTGCATCTACTAATTTTGGTAGTTGTAGGTCAATTTTTTATTTTACAGCATAATTTTCAAATAAAACCACATGAAGCTGTGTGGCTTCAGGTCCAGTGGCGGCGCTAGGGAATGGGGCAAGGGGCATTTTCCTCCATTTTCTTCCCCCCAGTTTGCCCCCCAGTGTTGAGGCAAATTACGTAAATGTGCACTTTTTGCGTCAATTTTGTCCATTTTACCCCCCCGACATTCACCTTGACCCCCCCCGACACTCCTCCAATGCCCTCCGAACAAAATTCCTGGTGCCTCCACTGTTCAGGTCTCATTATATGAGTAATAAACGGGTACTTAACATAAATTACATCGGATTACCCTCCTTTAATAGTTCTGTTATTTCTGTGACCTATAGACGCACTTTCAAGATATATTATATTCCCATGGCGTTTTTTCAATTTGACGAGCCATTTTCACTGTCTGCCACGGTCACATCCCCGTCAGTGCATGTTATAAACATACCTTCTGTTCTATAATAGTTGAAGGTCGTATACATACGTTCAATTAACCACTACTTCAATGTGATCACTTACTGGCCCTCGACTGTTGAAAGAACAACAAATAATAAGAGGGAATGGGTTGGCCTGTTTTTGAACTACATGCTTCAGGTTATTACGTACATCTGTGAGTAGCCGTGTATTTTTCAACATTCTAAAGCAATGGTAGTGTCTACTTGTTTTTCTGTTATGTTGATTTAGTATCAAGTCGTTCAGTACAATGCATTACATTCATTAACGTGATGCTTAAGGGTAATTGGGTTCATCATGTTCGTTCAATGGAATGACGACATTAGTTGTTGTTCAATATACACAAAGACTACAGATGGAAATTGTCTTGTGCTTTCACTAGCAGGATCATCAGTTGTTTCCACCTGTGTTGGGGAGTTTCTTTTAATCAAGACTCCCTCGAGCAGTAGCGTAGCCAGTGGGTGGGGGGGGGGGGTATGGGGGGTGGGAGGGGGCGGCAGAGTGCCCCCTGACAAAAAAAATGAAAGAGAAAATCAGGAGGGCAAAGGAAAAGAAAAGGGCAAGGAGCCCCAAATACAAAATTTTTACGCTACGCGCGCACATTTTGTAACAATAAAGCCCTTTTTAGCCGGATAATGGGCGAAAATAGTGTAAAATACCATTTTTTTGCGCTACGCGCGCACATCATCCCAATAAGGCCCTTTTCGGGAAGCTCGAAGACATACAGTCTCTATGTATTGTATGATGCAACTGCAATTTTTTTCGTTTGTGCCCCAAAATTTTTATTTTGCCCCACCTGACGAAGAAAGTTGGCTACGCCCCTGCCCTCGAGGTGGGAACCGGCAGTGAAAAACATCACCTCCCGCTGGAGGGCTACTAATGAAAGTAAACCCTGCGTCTAGCATCTGCTGCTAATTAAATAACCTGCTTCTCAGAAAATATATCAAGTACAGACCAGCTATCCAAAAGAAGAGATCAAGTCCCAATAAACACCCATAATATGTCAGCTTGACAAAGCAATACGCTTTGCCTATATGGGGGTACGCCTTCGCCGTCAAATGGGGGATCTGTGTATATGTACCCCAGATGATCAAACTAGTCAGACAAAACTAAGCAGACAGGATACGGCGTCTCCAACGCTACCATGCAGCTGAAATCACTTAACCCTACATGATGCAGTCATGTCTACAGTAGAATTCATCTCGACCTTTGCAGGACTTAACCCCATTAAAAGCTATTAAACCAAGATAACACTCATTGAAACAGCTCAACTGATTAAATCGGATCTTCTCTGGTTGTGCACAAGTGACTGTTTTCATGTGCGATATCACAATAAAGCTGGTATTCATAGCTTCAGTTGGGTAACCGATTATAAAGGAAACGAAAGGAAACAATGTTATGTGTGGCTTTGTTCACGAAATCAGACAATGTCGTGCTTTTTGTAAACCAGCATTCTTGAAAATGAGCAACATAATGATTTTTGACTTAACACGGTTTAGAAATAATTTCTTCATATTTTTGGTGTTATCTGTCGTTTACATATCCTTCCTAAAACACCAAAGTACGAGTATTTCCAAACATCTAAATTTGCTAAAATTTAGGACATGTTACAAAACTATATTGTCTAGAATTTTAGAAGAGTACTTTTAATATTGGCCGGTTATTTTTCACACAGCGACGTTAACTAGGCAATGTACTATTACCTATAACATTAACTAAAACACCAAAGTACGAATATTTCCAAACATCTAAATTAGCTAAAAATTTAGGACATGTTAAAAACTATATTTTCTAGAACTTTAGAAGAGTACTTTTAATATTGGCCGGTTATTTTTCACACAGCGACGTTAACTAGTCATATCCCCATACTGTTAACGTAGGGCTATTTGTAAAGGTCACGCGTCAATGGGAAAGAGCACTGTGTATTGTGTATAGGAAAACGGACAGTAACTGCAGTATGAGCTATTTGGTTTGAAGGAATGAGAACAAGTAAACGATATGGCTAGCTGACCAGCCTGATCTGGTTGAGGATACTGATGATGTACTTCACGTTTATATTATCTACTCTCCTGAATGTACTTGGACCACACCCACGACGATCCTGATTCCGCAACCGCTGACGCTGCAGCTCTCTTCTGTTGAAGCCTAAATCTCGCAACCACTTCTAGAAAGAGTGTGCATAAATAACCACATGTTGAAATAAGCTGATAAACACGCTGCAGAAAGGAATTGGTACCCCTTAATACAAAGAGACAATAATTAATTAAAGGTTAACCAGCACATTGAGCAACAGGCGACAGACGCGTCACCCTGAAAGACTATCTGACGATATTGACATTCCACTACTTTTCATACCTTGCCTGAAAAAGAAGACGTAAGAGGAACCGGGTTGATCCAAAAAAGGAATATAACTGCAGAACTTCCTCATCAGTGCAGCAGTTGTCCAGGGTCAATATTGGGCCCGCAACGTCAGTAATGTCGCGGGGAAGCATAACTGTCGACTTCAAGTGTGTGTGACTTCTCTGGGTGCACCGCTCAGTCCGACACGCCGCTAGTCCGACAACACAAATTCCCTATACTTAGAGGTGCGTCAGTCCGAAAATGAAAAGCACGGCGCTAGTCCGAAAAAAGCATGCGCTAGTCCGAAACTGAAAACCACTGCAACAGTCCGACACGCCGCTAGTCCGAATCTGAAAACACAGTTTTCAGTCCGACACGCCGCTAGTTCGAATCCAAAATACACTGCGCTAGTCCGAATTTGGAAAACACTTCTTCATTCCGACACTGCGCTAGGCCGAAACTGAAAACCATGTCGCTAGTCCGAAACTGAAAACTACAGCGCTAGTCCGAATCTGAAAAACACTGCGCTAGTCCGAATATCAGACTAGCGCAGTGTTTCCCCAATTCAGATTCGGACTAGCGCAGTGTTTTTCAAATTCGGACTAGCGCTGTAGTTTTCAGTTTCGGACTAGCGCAGTGTTTTTTAGATTCGGACTAGCGCTGTGTCGGACTGAAGGAGTGTTTTCCAGATTCGGACTAGCGCAATGTTTTCAATTTCGGATTAGTGCAGTGGTTTTCATTTTCGGACTAGCGGCGTGTCGGACTAGCAGAGTGTATTTCAGATTCGGACTAGCGGAGTGTCGGACTAGCGGCGTGCCGGACTAACGCCCTGTACCCGACTTCTCAATGTTAGTTTCAAAAGGCACGGTGAGTTCCAACAGTTCCGGAAACGTTAAAACAATATCATGTTTCTGAACGGTGGGGATGGCATCAGGGGAATTGTCCCCCGGCATACAAAGGCCCACGTTACCATATTAACCTAAATGGTATTGCTAAGCGACATGTTAAGTGGTGTTTAGCTTGTATGTAGATTATATACACATGTTGATGCTTGATCTAAACATATACAATGTATACACAAGCTAAACAAGGTGCTTAGGATTGTTTATGATGCGTTTAGATGCAAATTCAAAGTGTGATACAAAAATTGGATTTGTGATATGTAGAAGAACAGGTTTCAAAATATAAAAATAAAAATTTGGCTTAAGGGGTGGGGTATGAACGTTTGGACATTATTTATTGTGGGACATTCAGAATGCAATTCGATATGTCTGATGTGCTCTCATGTCCCACAAAAAATACTGTCGAAACGCTTAAAACGCTCATTCCAGATCCCTTAACGTCTAAAGTGTTTAAAACGTTAGGGACTTACAGTATAGGATTGGTTCCTGTACGTTGCGCACTGTAAATCATTGCGCTTTTTTTATTGCATTGAAAGATTTATCTTTAGTAAAATAATAAGAATTTGGGGGTTTTAGATTTAGAAATTACGACGTCTTTTAATAAGTGGAACACAACAAACGTGAACAGAAAGAGTTCAACTTATTCATACCCACACCATGCAAAGTAAATCTAATCTAATCATATGTCAGAAAAATGAAAGTAGAATGCGTGCCCATTTTGTCAAGTATATTTTGAAGCATGCATTTACCACGTATGCACGATTAGTCGTGGTATTCAAGCATTTTGAAGCGTCATCGTAAGAACGTAAGTGGTTATGAAGTACAAAACATTTCCGACATTCTTCTATTTTGATGTCGGGGGATGCATCGTCATGCGAGTGCTGAATCACCATGGCAATGCAAGAAAGCAATTGACAGTAAAATACAAACGCACTTGTGACGTTCATGCACGAAGGTAACATGACCTGTCTGTATCAGGTGAGTGCAAGAATATGGTATTTTAAATAGCTGCAGTTAGTGACATGATTTTGAAACGATGCGCATTATAAGACAAAGCAAAAGACCTGTCCATACGTACCTGCTGTATATAGCTTCATGTTAGGGCTGATTGTGAAAATGCAAGAACACATGTTGGCAATGTCAGAGGGATGGCACTAAATTCACGGTTTTTGTATTAACCATATAAGTTTAGCGAATCGAACCTGTTGAAGAGAGTAAAAACGATTGTTTTTTCCAATGATGTCTTCTAACTTGATAAGGGAATGCCTTTTTGCTACTTTGAAACTAGGACTTACTGTCAATAATACGAAAGAAATGCATGATAGGTATAAGATATGAAATATCAATCTTCACTAATCAGATATAATGGTATTTGGCTCCCGGCGTGTATTCTTGATTTAAAAACTAGGTAAAGAAAAGCACACAATATTGAATACGGTTTAGAGTAAAGCACCAACGAAACAAAAAGTCTGACTGAGGTCACATTGAGGTTGCAGTGACGTGACCGGGATTCCAGGAAATCACGTGCTAGCCTGCAGTATTAAGATTGGCAGCTGGTTTACATGACTGTAGCCCGGACTGTAGTTAGTTGTTATTTGTATACTCAATTGTTTATCTTGGTCAATTTAACGTCTCTTTTTTAAATGCCGATAAATCTTGGTGTGCTGTACATCTATCTGTTAGAATTCAATATTTTTTAATAGAATTATAAAATGCAGACGGGGTGATGCAGCAGAATTTGACACTACTAGATTTAGCTTGATTCCACCCGAGCTCGGCACTTTAGATGCTTAAAAGGCACATACAAATTGCAGTTTACACACAACACATTGAACATTTATTTATTTTAACCATGCAGTTTACACATCAGCTATTTAATTGCGCATTTAACCCATCCAAAAAAGATGCTTAGACTCAACATTGAACTCAAGTCAAGCTCTGTCTGCAGACATTATTAGCACCCTCTAGCAAGGTTTGAATTTAATAACAATACGCTATTTACATAAGAATTGGACATTATGCTAATGAGTGATTTTCACATCCTGATTTCTAGTATCTTTGGCAATGTACACTGCTCAAAGTTCTTGAAGGATTAGAAACTGGCAATCCTGATTACATTTTTTCTATGTCTGTTATTTATATGCTAGCTAAAGTGTTTTTAGTGATATGGGACTTCAGATAGTTTCAGGGAAGCTGACAAGACTACTAGATGACCACTAAAAGAGGCCATCTGGATAAGCCGAAAAGGAAAAGACTCTCTAAACAAGGTCGAGGGGGCCTATTTGCTCAACAACATCTTTGACCAATTCATCACGCCCTAACGGTTCCTGTTGCGTATAAAAGGAAGCAGTCAGATGTGATGAGCTGCCAGTCTGATGAAACCACTAGTGTACGTAGTGCTGAAACGTCACTAAAATGTGACGTCATTTTTTACTGGAATTGTCTACAACAACCCATGTTAACTGCCCTTATAAAGTTTTCAAGTCCCCGAAATTTCGGTTTATGAAGCATATACTTTACTTACGTGCTTCATTGGCTTTTGTTCAGATACTCGATGTCGCTTTCCGACCACGTAACCAACAGAAGGCAATTTTGTATTCGCCTCTTTCATTTTTCAATAAACTACATTATGCATGGCTCACATGGCCGTGCACAAGAGTTCTTAGTGGTTGTGCTGATGTTGGGCTTGCAGGACCCCCAAAATCGGTTTATTGAAACAATATGAAAAACTGAACCTTTCGGGTGTGTGGGGTGGGGCGTGTGTGTGTGTGTGTGTGTGGGAGTGGGGGGTGGGGTGGGGGGGTGTCGTTTACCTTTAGCTTTATGATGCTGAAGTTTGTTTTGCTCTCATCTCCTGTACATACCAACTGCACATGGAGCTAAGAGGTTTTATCCGGTCAAGAAACATAATTTTATGATATATCAATATTACTTAAAAAGAGAGAGAGAGAGAGAGAGAAATGCTGTATTTGATTTGTTCACATTCTTGTAAATACATCGAATGAGCTTTTGTAATATTTTTAAAGAATTAAAATCAAGTAATGAATGCTAGAGAAAACTGTATTATATGCATCGGTACAACAATATTTGAAAAATCGCTTATACCAAGAGTACGGTTGTTTAATGCCATCTAATATTGCAGTCATTTTCAAGTAAAGATGATGGCGCTATTTATCTTAAATCTGGTTTGTATCTTTACAAGGGGTGGTCATCTGTATAAGAGTATTAGAACATCAGAAATGAGACAAACAAGTGGCAAGTATTTTTTTATCATGAAATAAAAGGCATAACTGATATTATTTGGCTAATTTAACCCTAGAACTACTGAGCCATATTTTGTTGTTGCAACCCCCTAAATTTCAATTATAAACGTCCTCCATCCAGTGATATCAAAGTAAGTACACACATTCCCACATAATAATGTGAGCGTGCCCGTGAAAATTCGGGAAATTTTGTTTATGTACAAAAGTATAGGCAAAATTGATTTTACGAACATATGATTTTCACCGAATTTTCTCTCAAATATAAAAGGAAATGACTATTTCAACACAACTAACAAGTTAAAAATCATTTGCTCTTGGAATAAATTTACAAGAGCGAAATAAAAATCATGGATTTTATTGTAGAAACCAATAGTGGACCTCACCCCCATGGTCATTTTGATGGTCGGTGGGTAAGATACTGAGGTGAAAAAGTTATCACTAAAATGAGCGCAAAGGAGGGATCTACGATTAGCTTAGGTCAGTTGGGCGTAATCACGCGCGTTTTTTTCATGACAGATAACACATCATGGGGCATTTTCGTAGTTCTAGGGTTACATTTCAAATATGTAAATAGCGCCCTCAATTTTCACACAAATGTACAGTTCCCACAAAAAAGCAGAAAAAGATGAATAATAGACACGGAAATCTATGTTAAAAATAGCTAAAAATCATATGCGAATATTAGACCTTGGTATTATTCAGGTGTTAGAAAATTATTTAATGCTTTGTTAGAAAAATTAATAAATGCTGACATCAAACAACCGTGAGATAAAGGTATTTTTCCCAGTAGAGATACACCATGGAGGTATATAAATAAATGGAGAATGATCGCCAGAATTCTAATCTCCTAAGTGGAGATTATCCCGTTACCTCTATTCAATGAGTCACCAAACTTGAATTGACCAGGCACTTCAGCCAAGCTATTGATCTCCACGATGGTTATGAGCCTCTACCATGGTTCATTGATTGTCACTCCCAAAATTTCCTCATAGGAATTGACCCTACATTGACCCGTACCGGAAGCCTTGTAAAAGAGACTGTATAATGACGTCAGCTAGTCAATCAGATGTTCAAAGTCACCAGTTTTGATAGCTTATAGTTTCAATGTATGATCGTGCGAAAACCCGAAGAAATTCGGATGTTCTGTTCTGAAGTTATGAAACTGTTTTCTACACTAGTTGTGCCGTAACTTGACAAATATACTTAGTTTTCATGTTCATATATTAAGCTTTTAAGGGGTCTGAGGGAGTTCAAATATAGTGCAAATGAAAGCAAAACGTTTTTACCTTCCGATTGTGAAAAAAATATGTTGGGCCAATTTGGGCCATTTGAGTTACGAGCGAGCAAAATTTACCGGAAGTACTTCGGAATTCAAGCAAAAGTGATGATCAGATCTTTTCTAGAGAGAAATTGATATACGGAATGTGTAGGCCCTACATACTTTGTTTAAACAGTTTCTCATAGTTTAGTGTGTGATAACCGTGATTTTGGTTGAAGCTTCGGGTCAAATTGATTGAGTGCCATGACGGATATGTCATGTTATTGTTTTTAAACTTTTAATTCTGTATTGTCATGAAATCGTATAGGCCGCCTAAATCATCATCATTAAACTTCTCATTTTATAATAAATAATTATCAGTATTTAGGCCTAAATGATTATATTAATATTATTAGGGGCTATCATTTTCTTTGGAGGAGGGGTTCCAAATATATGGGGGGCGGGGTCATAACTTTTTGGGAAAAAAAAAAGTCATAATTCAATTTTTCATGACCAAAATGTAGGGAGTCACAAGATGACAACAGATAAGGTGTTTCTTTTTTCAAAAAGACTGATTTCTTGATGCAATTTAACTGAGACTAGTAGGCCTATACCTAAACCTAGGTATACTAGTCTCAGAATTTAAGCACTTACCAATTTTTGGCGAAAATGAGATTTTGATATCAAAATTTTATGAAACATGAGCCCTTTCCAATAAGTATAAACTTCATTTTACCCCATTGAAATCAATGGCCAGTGAAACAGACTTCACAATGTAATCGGCTTAGCATAATCAATATAAACCTAAAATTGCCTATTCAACAATAATTGGTCATAACCAACGTAGTACAAAAGAGGCTTGGCTGGATCATTCTCCATTTATTTATATACCTCCATGGATACACTGTGCAATTTTTAGTTAAAGAAAGCATATCAGTATAAATCAGATGTTATATACTGGTATCCCGACTGGTATATCCCTTTGGCATAAACGGGCTGCACAGTATAAAGATGCGGTGGCGATGTTGAATTACATTTAACTATCATACGGAAGTAAATACATATCCGTTTTGCATTTTATTAATTGATGCCGGAAGCAGGCTGGTCTCACGAACGTCTCCAAAACTTCAATGAAATATGAAAACCAAAATATTAATTGCAAATTCATAGTGGTAATAAGTTGAGGATAATTCAAAATTAGACTTCAACAATGCTTGCTTACCTGGAGCAATTTCGAGGAATTTTGAGAAATAATTTTCTCAAAATATGAATGATTAATATTAATCTTCTGCATCAAACAGGCAAACAAACACACCCCTTCTTGTGCGGTCTAGCATTCTGTATGTATAAAATAGGTCAGTGGTTCTTTCTGGGGTATATTTCTTATCACATCATTGTGATCTTGTAGGGTACAAAAAACGTAACACCAATAGTTTGTGGGGACCGACCTTATCCCCTATAGGGTACCTCTAAAAGTAGCATTTCTGCAGGTTACATGCTTTATGGTACCCTATAGTTATTTTTTTCCTTCTGGGATCCATGCCTTATACTCCAGAAAGAATTCATTTGTACCCAACAAGATATTGCTGCACCTTACACAATATCTCAAAAGAATGCTCGCACGTCGCACCCACACGTCGCACCCACGCACACCCCCACTCATTATTCCGCAAACACACCCCACCCACGACACAAACACCCCATCCACAGATAAACACACCTACTACCCAAAAGTACTACTTTAAATACCAACATACAACACGCACACAAGATCGCACACCCCCAACATCCAACCCCGTCCCCACGCATACCGAAATGAAATGATCATAATGATGTGGGCAATATCCCTTATATAATATTACAATACATGGGCACCCAGGAACAGGCAAAACTACGTTTCGAATAAAATTGCTTCACGTGAAATGTCATTCACACAAGCACCTGTCCAGTTCATCACATAAGTGAATCAAGGCAAGTGCTCGTTTCGTTGTCAAATTTAGATGACTGTCTGCTTTGTTTGTTTGTCAGTTTTAATCTGTTTGTCTGTTTTTGGGAGTTTGGCAAGAACACTGTTGACCCATATTTTACTGTTGTACTTACGTACTCATTTACTTCTTTTCAATTTTGACCTGCACAGCTCGTTTCAATTCGTACAATGGTGGTGTCATTTATATGAGACTGTTCCAGATGACGATCGTCATTCCACCTTAATCCCGGTCTTGTTGCTCAAATGAAATGCCACATACACAAATCAAGTTTGTGTAGCTTCAGGCATTCGAAACGAGTAAAAACAAAGGTAACATTAACAACATTAGACTACACTCCCTTAAAGCTAGTTTCATTATTTATGTGACTTAAAGACGTAGCTGCTGGATATCATGTTATATTCCCGTGGTGTTTTTCAATTTGACAGGGCCATTTCACTGTCTGATACGGTCAAATAAACATCCCCGTCGGTGCATGTCATGAATACCTTACGTAAACAGACTTCCTGTTATATAATAGTACGGTCGTTACATACGAACGTTCACTGAAAGAACAACAAAAATAAGGGTTTATGTTTTATTTGGGGGGAAAATGGCCTGTTTTTAACCGACTTCAGGCTCTTTCCTACATGTACATCAATGTAAACATTATTGGGTAGCCGTGCAATTTAAACATCATAAGGGACCGTTCACAAACACTTGTTAGGGGGACCTGGTGCAAAAAGGGGGGCCTGAAAATTGTGAAAAATACGTCGCGCAGAGTTGCCATTAAAAACAGGTATTATAAATAAATAAACACTAATAAATAGGAAATTTAAGTTCCACAGATAAACCTCAAGTTTCAAAATGCGACGTTATTTTCCGAATATTTAAGCAATGGCCGTCGGTAGCAAGGACACAAATTTGAAGCGGCAACCAAAATATGGGGTGGTCAAAAATGATCACATGACAAATTTCTCCAACTTGGAATGCTCATGGCAAAGACACTGTCAATAATTGTCTGATACGGACCAGATGCACTCATTGAAAGTATTTTGTTTTACTAATGACCAGCTTCCATTGCTGGAAACGCTTCCCAAATGGTTACACACTTTTTGTACAGAAATCTCAATATAATCCCTTTGATTTAAATTGTTGTTGCTGTTGATATAGTGGATATACATGTCATATAAATCTTTTAAATGATAATTTGATTTTCACTTTAAATCCATTAGAGTAGACTGTAAAAGAAGAGAGAGATGGGGAGAGGGAGAGCGAGAGATCGAAAAAAAACCCCATAAAAAAATACGAACCTAGTTGGACACGTCTTCCTCATAATTGCATATACCTGTATACCATTTTTGTATGTATTCTAAAACGAAATGAAGATTTCTTTTTCAAGAGTAATGTACTTCAACAAGACTCTGTAAGATTGCTTCTGTGCATAATAAAAACCCTTGATCTAATTTCAAACCAGAAGTCGGTTATATTGTAGGAAGAAGTTAATGTTTAGTCAATTAACAGTTGGAAGGAAATATTGAATTTTAATGATAACACGTACTTCAGTTCGCTTCATGAACCAATTTATAAATGGTTAAACGCTGTAAAATATTTATTCGATTGCATCTTCTACCCCTGTAATTTGATTGTGGTGAATGATTCCAAATAATATGCAAACGTTTTTGATATGTTATAAATGAAAGCAATGGCACATTATCAAATAAAATATCAACTTCACATTGTCTTCACATTGGTCTACCGTAACAGAACGAAGGTATAAGATTTCCTATGAGGGGCTGATTTCTTATATTCATTTAACATGTCTGGGTCTGGATAGGAATAAAATGAAATGGGCCCATAATACTTTGTAATACCATCACATGACACACAAAAAAGTTTGAATAATCATAAACGACTGTCGCAACCCCAAGAAAATATGATTATGGTTAGATTTCAGGGCTAGGAATAGTGTTCTAGGCAGACTTCTCGTACGCAGGATGTTCTTAGCATGTTTAAGAGGGGCAAAATTTCCTAGATGTGAATATAGTTCCTAAACGTAAGAAATTAGTACCGTATACCGTCAAGTTTTAAAGGACAAATGAACCACGGTGAAGTGTTTATGAGATAATAATTCTCAAAAGAGAAGAAAAAACAACAACTTGACAATATCCAATCTTTGGCGGAATTCAAATTATACTTCAAAATTCAGAATATATAATTCATTCGTTTGGCGCAACCTCTCATTTGTGTACATGCTATGTAGTTGTTTTGCACATAGAGTTTAATTATGCCCATCCTGTTCCCTATTGTAGACAGTGGTCAAGATTCAAAGTTCCTTAGCATTACTCCAGACTTATAAGATTTGAAATATATTACAACACGGAACAGATTTAGGAGGAGACAGAAGCAGTATGCAGACAACCTAACGTCACATTTAACAGACGTAAGGACTTCAGGTATTCAAGGAATTTACTTTTGATAGTAAGTGCATTAACACTCACCCACATGAGTTTTAGAGTCTATTATACGCCTACGTTCGGATGTGATTTGAATTGCAACCCATTGATTTCGTTAATAAAGATTCCGGATCGATGTTATAGTAACAACACTTTCCACAATGACTTGCATTATGACATTAAACGCGAGAAATCCAAGCTATTGGACAAAACATCAACTATACATTGTTTGTTTGTTTTGGCTAAAATTTGTACAAACATGCAATTAAGTCCTAATTAATATAATTTAAATATCGGCAACCTCAAAGGTTTTGACCCACCCTCCTCCACCGTAAAGTAGTAAGTCAATTTGTTTTCGCCAAAATAGCGCACGGGATGGTCCAAAATTCATTTGGTCGCTTATTTCAGCGGCTTCGTCAGTTAGTGTTCTAATGAGAACTATCTGAATTTTGTATTGGAACCAGAGAGCAGCAATCAGAGTGGACAATGATGTAGGAGAGTTTGTTGAAATGAAGAAAGGAGTGCGGCAAGGAGGTGTTTTTCGCCGGATTTATTCAATCTGTACATTAAGTGGGTACTGAGAAAACGTGAGGATTTACCAGGAGTGAAGATTGGTAGTAAAATTTGAACATGGTATGCAGATGACACTGTGCTGAGTTGGACCTTCAAATAAAAGTCAACAACTGCAAGAAAACTAAGTGTCTTGTAGAACAATGTACTGCAATAATAAAGTCCACGGGGGAATCCTGAAACAAGTTGATGGGTTTAGCTATCTGAGACGCTGGACCACATCAGATGGGAGGTGTGACAGTGAAATCAATAGGAGAATTGCAATGGCAAAAGAGACTTTCACAAGAATGAGCACCCTTCTTTGTTATTTGAAAATCACTATGAGTACAATACTCAGAGTCTTGGATTGATATGCACTACCAATTCTGAAATGTGGTTGCGAGAGCAGGTTAGTCTCAAAGGCAATGGATGGTTGATCGATTGGAAGCAACTGAAATGTGGTTCCTCAGGCGAATGTTGAGGATCCATTGGACAAGTCACACCACAAATGAGACAGTCTACGGATGTTCCTGAAGAAGATCCGGACACTGCAACTCAGGGGGGGGGGGTGTGGGGGGTTAGGCAATGGGGAGAAAAAAATGGGAAGGGATAGAAGGGGGAAAGGAAGGGGAAAAGAAAGGAAGAAAAAAGAAGGGTAAAAGGAAGAAAAAAAGAAGCAGAAAGGGAAAGAAATGGGAAGAAAAGAGAAAAGAGAAGGGAAAAGAAAGGAAAGAAAAAAAGAGGAAAGAGAGGGAATTAACGCTGTTCTAACATGAATTTTGTCTAGAAGTATGCACCAAATTGCACGAATTCAGTATAAAGATTCCAAAATCTGAGGGCGGCACATCCCCTCACACAACCCCCTGTGATAAAATAAAATTTCCCCAAACTTGACCCCCGGCCAGTTAGGGCTGGCTACGCCCCTGCTTGAGACAATTGAGCACTATGATACTCATTGCAATGCATTCTGGTAAGACACTAAATCAAGGTAGGTCTGATCGCTATATTGTTGTAACACCCGCAGCATTCAAAGAAGATCGGATTTATTACTTGCCCTATAAAGCGTGGGTTACAGAAATTCAGTTATTAAACTTGTTTTTATCTTCTTCATTTCTACTACATATTTCATAAGCTCTCATTCTCCTGATAGCATACGATGTATTTAAGGCGTTCGTAGAAATATTTTATATCATTTTCATTATTGCGAATTTATGGTAAGGTACATGAAATCCTTTTAGCAAGCTATATACGCAGACAATCATGCGCTTTAATATACACTATATACTAATGACACCAGCAGGGCCTCTCTGAAATTTAGCAAAACTACTATTAGGTCGATGAAATTGATCGTGTCTTGTCCACCTGTCTCGAAGTGGATGAAACTCTTATCTAGAATAACACCATTCCCAATGGAAGGATTTAGTAGGCTTCACATAACAATCAAAGCATATCATTTGACTTTAAAATGTTTCCAGCATAAACACTTTTTTAAAAAATTAAATATGCTAAACACTTCATATTCGGTGTCATAGACACTTGGGTTGAATAAAAGCGAACAATAAATGCCGCCGCAAGAGCCATTTTTGCTGTCGGTCGGAGAGTTGACGCTGCCTCACTGCTGGTCAAATTACACTGGCTCCCCATCTTCAACCGCATTACTTTCAAACTTCTGATATGTGTTTACAAATCTATGCATACTCTCGCTCCAGTGTACTTATCTGACTGTTTCACTCAATATGTTCCTGGCCGACCTCTCAGATCATCGGGTGATACCACTCGCTTGGCAGTTCCCAAAGCAAGTATCACTGCCTTTGGTGAAAAGCGATTTCACATCATTGCTGCCCAAGCCTGGAATTGAACTCCCCATTGCAATCAGATCGGCTCCATCCATTGACTCTTTCAAGAGACTGTTGAAATCATATTTATTCTCATGTATTTTGTATTATGTTTTTATGATATTTGTACACGCTATGGTACTTTTGTGTATAGCGTTCTAAATGCAGTGTATTATTATTATTATTATTAAAATAACAAATTATCTAAAATAATAATTGGCCGCCATCTTGGTGTGTTAGGTGTCGAATTTCAAAAGAGTCCAGGTACACAACGATACATCCTAGAAACATAATGCTTTTTTTTAATGAAAGGTAATTAACAAACTTAAAAAAATGGTATTAGATTTTTGATAAAACACTCCATTTTCTATAGGAACTGCTTAAGTAAAATCAAATTATAGAGGGCGCTATTGCATGCAAAAAAATCCATATTAATAATATTTTTGATTTGTTTTTCCTTGTAATAAGTTTTACCATAGAACAGTATCTTGAGAGGGCGCTACCTAATCTGCATGGCATAATCATCTATTGTATTTGTTCATTTGTGTATGGAAAATGATTCGTGGGGCCAGTAGGACTTAGGCTAGGTCCTCTAGTGTCCGACGCCTCATGTACTAGAAACTCGTATTCTTAACTTCCGCATTTATTCAATGAAAGCATTAAATTTGTATCGCCCATCGACCTCGCGCACTGGAAAACCTGAATTTTACTTAAAAAACAGGGATCTACATGTGTACATGTACATTAGATGGGTACAGAAATTGCTCTTAAACATACGGGATATTTATTATTCGTTTTATATACCATCTATTTTATATGTAATAATACCAATATTGGTAATAATATATTATGACTAATATTTTGTATCTTAATGTGCAGTCCATATACATAAAATGAATATAAGCTTTATGGAGAGCTGAAATATACTGCGCCAATAAAGTATCCTTACACTTGGAAAAATAATCACAAACTGAACAATATTGGGGTAAGTTAGTTTTTTAAATAGATGCACTATCTAATCCTGCACATTATGACACCACATTGAATCCAATGTGACCTCAAAAAGTAAAGTTACAAGCAATCGAATATACGAAGGCCCAGTTTTAAAAGTGACAAACTGGCCTATACAAGGCGCAAAAAGATTCCAACAAGCGCAACAAAGAGACAACACAGTTTCTTCAATGAAGCGTTATTTAAAGCAGTTTTTTATTTCAGTTTTTACTTCTCTGTACTTTTCATAACTTTCATTTCATTTGTCAGTTCTTTTGTTTCAGTTTTCTTTTGTTCCTTTTGTTTTAAATTAAAGCCAAACGCATAAATTAGCCATTCACAACTCTCAAACCAGATTTGTGGTCTGTGGAGTTTTGAATAGGCCAGTTTGTCACTTTTCAAACTGGACCTTCGTGAGCAATATCGTGAGCAAAACTGAGTAATGGCTCTGAAAACAAATGAAGACTCGTTTGTCTTTTATTTATTGGAAGGAACCCAGCATACCGTTCAAACATTGGGTTTTATAAAGGAAATGAAATGTGCACGAGCTTCAAAACATTTCTAAAAGTTTGTTTAAAAATATTGAAATTTAATGTTGTTGAAGTATTTTAATAAAACAAAAGATGTTTGCACAATTTATGTTATTAAACTGTTCTGAAACTTTTGATGCATGTTTTTAAAGTAATTCTTTTATTAATTTAAAACAAATCAACTTACAGCAGAACATAATGATTCGTCAAAAATTGTAAACGTACAATGATCATGATGATTATGGTCCCAATGTAATGTATAAACGATTATTGTCGGATAACATGTTTTCCATTAATAGGAAAGGTTTCAAACAAGATTGTTTATTAAATTTTACCTGCATAAATGTCTTTAGAATGGGAACATCCCGTTTGTCCGAAGGGCATTAGGGTTAAAGTTAGGGTTTATGGCATTGTAGTGTAGAATTTCTGAATTAGGATTATGTTTGACCCTAGAACCACCCTAGAAGGATGGTACAGCCCCCCTAAGAATTTGTATCCGTCATAAAAAAACGCACGCGTTAACGCCCAAACGACCTAAGCTGATCGTAGATACCTCCTGTGCGCTCAATTTGGTGATAAAATGTTCACCCCATCACCTTAAAGTCATAATGTACGATCTTTTTTCAGAATTTACCTTTATTTTTTCAAAACCGATTTTTTGGCATATTTGTAATACTTACACATGTTCTAATTTAAATCTATGAGCAAACTGTCAAATTCGTCCTATTTGTAGTAAAACGGGACGATTTTCTGTTGGTCCGACATAAAGTCATAATTTTTTTAGATTATGACTTTATGTCGGCCACGATCTCAAACCGTAGTCTCCTACAAAACTAGCTTGGTTACGCTCCCTCCACATGTGCGGAGCGTAACCAAACTGGCCGCGTAGGAGACTAACTCTGAGGCCGCACTCGCTGTCCTAATCCAAATCGTGCGAGATGTTTCGAGTGATAGAGGTGAAGTTTATGATGTTGTTTCTTTGCAAATTCCCGATGTTTTTCGCGTCCAAATGTATTGGGAACTTTTATAATGATTGCATATTATCATTTTAGAAGAAAAAAAGAAAAAATCTAAAAATTTAAAAAGATCGTACATTAAGGCTTTAACTGGGGACACAGGACCGGCCATCATGATAATAGAGGGGGGGGGGGTTGTTGAGGCCCCAATGATTTTCAATTCGCTCTTGTGATATTATTTCAGAGCTACTATATTAGGTGAAAATAGTCATTTCCATTTATACTTATGGTATAAACGGTAAACTGCATTTCGAGTTTATGGTTTAGGGGAACGAATAGGGTTTATAAGGTATTTTTTTGGGTTTTCGCACAAATTATTCTTTGGTGCGATACATTAAACAATCGTTTTCACCTATTGCTATGGTAGATAATCCGGTTACTTCATCACTTCAACGGCTAATAGAACTACTTTACTTGTATCCAATGCATAAACAGTAATAAAATCAAAACAAAACAGATGCAAAGTAAATCGTGCAAAACCAAAGCAATTTGCAACTACAGGGCGCCCAAACAAAATGCACGACATATGAACACCGTACACTTTGCATTAGACATAATGGTAAAACGAAGGAAGGAGGGTAGGTGTTTATATTTTCTCTGTCTATTTCTCTCGGTTTTAAGATTCGACGAGGACATTTACTAAAAATAACTTAAACATAACATCTTTGACGCCTTGTTCATTGTTTAAGTTTATAGCTTTAATGTTGAAAGCGACCAAGTTATTGGAGTACATTTCTTGAATGTTAGTAAACGCAAACCTTTCACATGTTTATTCCCAAAACGCAGCATTTCGTAATCCATGACAAGTCATGCGTTGTAGGACTTGATATGATGAGATTAACTAGAATGATGAATGATCAAGTGAACTAATTTACGTGCTACACGGTGAGCGATTTCACCAGCAAATCTTGGAAACTGCTTTATGTTCCTATCAATTTAAACGCGAGGAAGAAGTTGTTGAATGAAATCCCTTTGAGATTATTACCACCTTTTCTAGCGATCATTTTACATCAAGGAACAAGTTTGTAACCTATAATAATTATTGCTTGATTGAGAATGATTCTGTGTGATCAAAATCGTCCATAATATTTTGATGTGTGGTATTTTCATATGTACTGACTACAAATCTAAAGGGGGGGGGGGGTAGGCCATGTTATCCAATTCCAAGCAAAATTAAACTAATTAACGTCAATTAATACTAGTATGGTGTGTTTAAAATTTTACTACAAGCTTCTATAGAAAAAAAAAATACCACATGCCGCTAGAACTGCTCATTACTAAAACTCTGGTTCAAAACTTATTTTTTCAAGATGGCGCCGGGGCCGCCATCTTGGATTTATGGGTGAAAATGATGCCGTATTGCCAAACTAATGTCAGAATCGGAATCGACATACCCGAAAAAGTGTCTTTCTACATGATTATAGATGCTCAGGTTCAAAACTTAATTTTTTTAAATGGTGGCGGCGGCCATTTTGGATTTTGGCCACTAGCGAAAAATGGCGGGATTTTCGCGAGGGACATGGGGGCTAATTTTTTTCTAAATAGTCCTTGGTAGTCAAATCAATCGTCAAACCTTACTAGCCAGTGAATGGTCACGGAATTGAGGTTTTTGACTACACGATACCTTCGCCGTTGCTTGATGTTATGGTGCGAAGTCCGCTGTCTTTCAAGTGAGTGTCTTGCACGGCTACAATGTGCAGTCAATAGTGTTTCATGTCGTTTGCAAGGAGAACTTCTGCATTCTCTCTTCTCAGTGCTCTGCTGTTTAATGTTCCGAAGTTTGTCATTTTTTCCGTTGAATTTAGCTAAATTTAGACTTGATTTTGATCAGTAATTTGCGATATGATAAGGGGTGGTGCAATAATTATGTGTACCCCCGGGGTGGTGAATTATAGGGGGCAAGGATTTTTGGCAGGCCAAAAGGGGGAGGCAAGGATTTCTTGGCAGGTCAAAAGGGGTCAAGCAATTTTGGCAGGTCGAAAGGGGGGGGGCAAGTGATTTTTGGCACAGATATTTTGGGCATCGTTTCTATATTACGCCCTAAGAAGGTGTAGGAAAACATTAGGAACGCGTTTGAATATGCAAAATTTCCTGCTCGCTACGCTCGCATTATATGATAACACAATTTAAGATTATAAATTAGGGTTCCCCAAAATCATAGTGAGTAAAGGGGGGGGCAAAGATTTTTGGCAAGTCGAAAGGGGGGGGGCAGAGGTTTTTGGCACGTCGAAAGGGGGGCAAATATTTTTTGGCACGTTGAAAGGGGGGGGGGAAGCGATTTTTGGCAGACCATTTTGAGAATTCACCACCCCGGGGGTACACATAATTATTGCACAGCCCCTAATGAGTGTTACAAGATGCTTTTTGTTACGCGCTGCAGTTGCGCTCTTCACAGCGTTTACAAATATTACAGTTCTTGCAGTAGTTTTTCAGCTTTTTGGCGCTTAGTGCTATCCTTATTTCTTCTAAAATCCGTCTTTCGAGGTCTTGGAGTTATTTCCAACGTTTTTGTGAAATTTTTATTGCTGCAGAACTGTCGCAAAAACAAAAGAAACTGGGGCTAAAAATAGACAACTGCAAGGACAAAACTAAACGAAGAGAAATGAAAACGACGAGGAACCAGATCATAAATGAAATACAAGACCATCACAGAAGAAAAACACCAACAAATAATGAATACTGTTGAAGACATCGAAAAACATAAGAAAGATTCTAATGGAATGTTACAAGCAGTTCGTGCTTTACAACAAACAGATGGAACCAAAAAAGGCTATACTGGTGAATGGAGAGCACGGCTTGACTACTAATACAAAAGAACAGATCCAAATAATCACAAATTTCTTCAATGATACGTTCAAAAATAATGTTAATCAAAATGAAGACATCCAGCCTGTGAAGATGAACCAAGCATTCACCCAAACCGAAATCGAAGATGCTGTTTTAAAATGTCTGAAAATAACAAAAATTCTGAAGTGGTAGCTTCCCAGGTGTGATCAATCTTTTATTAGTTACTAATAATTTGAAGCTCGTGAATTTCAGTTTTCGTTTTGGTAAGTTATGTTAATTTTTGACATAAAACCTTGAGATGAGAGGTTGGGTGCTAATCTAGACAA
This sequence comes from Amphiura filiformis, assembly GCF_039555335.1. NCBI lineage: Eukaryota > Metazoa > Echinodermata > Ophiuroidea > Amphilepidida > Amphiuridae > Amphiura > Amphiura filiformis. Next base: position 40,403,593 of record NC_092638.1, on the reverse strand, counting down.
AAGAAGAGTCTAAATTTTACGGTCCTAAATTCGCGGTAAATTGTACGGCTTCAATTGACTTGTGTTTGGTGTATATGCACTTACGAGCGTCTGAAATAGCCAAATATCTCCTAATGAGGCGCGTACAAGTGGCGATTTGGTAATCATGTTTTATATTGAAATGCAATACAAAAGAATTGCATTGGAGCAAAGATAATTTATTCTTTTCCTTCGTAACTGTGGCAAGCTAATCTGATAATTGGTTGGTCTTATATGCAAGACTCGGGTTTATTTTAAATGTTTATTTTTGCAGAGCTTATTTTCAGTCATGGATCATACTGATAAATTTCGCAAGGGATGGGGAGGGAGGGGGACGGGATACTTGAGACTGAACAAGTGAGAGTGGGAGGGGTTGAGGAAGAACAAGAGGAGAGGGAGAGACGGAAAGACTAGAAGGGAAGAACTCGAGAGGAGAGAGAAGGGATCGGGAGAGAGCGGGGAGACTTGTAATGTTATTGTTTACGTACATGCACAGTACAGGTTCTAATTGGTACATCATCGTACGTCCAAGTCAGAGGTCATATGTCAGAGATTAAAGCACTGTTAAAAGTCAATCTGTTCATGTGGTTTTGTACATGGTGAACAGCGGTGGGATTTGAACTTTTTCGCCGCTTTTAGGAAACCAAACGCCCAAAAACTGTTTCAAATTGTAGCGGACAGTAGCAGGAAGGTTCAGAAAGTGTAAGAGTGAAAATAGTCACGATGCCCGGCCCAGAAGAAGGAAATGCCGGTGACGGCCCAGCGGGTCAACAGCAGCAAGCAGCGCCCATGCGACCAGTTGGTGGAATTAAGGCCCCAGAACATTTGCAAGTCAAAAAAGGAGCGCTAGAGAACTGGAAAACCTGGCGGCTGAGATGGAAAAATTACGCCGTCATAACACAGTTAGCAACGCAAACGCCCGAGTATCAAGTGGCATTGTTTTTACACACAATTGGCCCAGACGCATTTGAAATCTACAATGCTTTTGAGTTCGCTGAAGGTGAGAATCAAACTGTAGACTTAATAATTGCCAAGTTCAACACGTACGCCATAGGTGAAATCAACGAGACATATGAAAGATATGTATTTAACAAGCGAAACCAGGAACAAGGTGAAACATTTGAGGCTTACTTGACAACATTAAGAACACTAGCAAAAACATGCAATTTCTGTAACTGTTTGAGCGAAACATTGTTGAGAGACAGAATAGTGGTAGGCATCAACAACAACACAAGAAAGCTACTGTTACAAAAGCGAGAACTAACTTTAAATGCATGCATAGATCTCTGTAAAAGTGCAGAAGCAGCAGAAACGGAGATGAAAGCATACACTACGACACCATGGGAGCACGGAGCGAGTGTTCACCGAGTAAAGCAAAGGTTGGCAAAGCCTAGTAGTGGTAATAGGGACAAATACAAGCAGGCCAAGAAACAAAGCATGCAGAACCAGAAGTTAGACTGCAAGTTCTGCGGCCGACAGCACACAAGAAATAAACTAGAATGCCCCGCATATAAGAAAACATGCAGAACCTGCGGTGGTAAGGACCACTTCGCGATAGTGTGTAAGAAAAAGCGTTCAGTGCACAACGTCATGGAAGACGCCCCCACAGGTGACTATGACAGCGATACCGACACCAGTACAGAGTACATTGGCGCTGTAGACGTACAACCGGAGGACACGGTAACGGTAAACACGGTCAAGAGTGGTGATATCTTCGCTGAAATGTTAGTCGATGATGAAAAACGCATAACTATTCAAGTAGACTGCGGAGCGAAAGTGAACTTGATCTCCGAGAAGTACGTTGACCCCAAGAAATTAGTCAAGAAAGCCACTAAGCTGCAGATGTGGAATAAAGCAACTTTGATGTCGCACGCAGTATGTCGACTAAAGATACGCAACCCAAAGAACAACAAAAAGTACTCAGTAGAGTTTAAAGTCGTCAAAGAAGATTTGACCCCACTACTTGGTAGCAAAGCATGTCAAGCGATGAACTTGATCACAGTAAATGATGAAAACTTTAATCGCGTTGCAGCCGTACATGTGAAACAAGATCCTAAGCTCAAGCAGCCTGAAGATAAATATGCGGAGGTCTTCAATAAAGAGCTTGGACAAATACCAGGTGAAGTCCATTTTGAATGCAACCCTGATGTAGAACCGACAATTCTACCCCCACGACGCCTACCCCATGCAATAAAGCCAAAAGTTAAAGCCGAGCTGGATCGTTTGGTTGACATGGAGGTGATTGAACCAGTATAAGGTCCAACCCAGTGGGTGAGTCAGCTGGTGGTGGCTGAGAAAAAGAATGGAGACTTGAGAATTTGTATAGACCCTAGACCCTTAAACAAAGCATTGAAGAGGGCGCACTATCAGCTGCCGACAATAGATGATGTCTTGCCTAGCTTAACCGATGCCAAGATCTTCTCCAAGTTAGATTTGTCGTCAGCGTTCTGGCAGCTCACACTGGATGAAGAATCAAGCAAGTTGACTACTTTCAACACACCCTTCGGTCGCTACAAGTGGCTACGGCTCCCTTTCGGTACATGCGCATCTTCAGAGATATTTCAGTATCGCTTACATGTAGCCCTGGAAGGATTGCGCGGTGTATTATGCGTAGCAGACGACATAGTAGTCTATGGCAATGGAGCAACCCAAGAAGCCGCACTTGCAGATCACGACAGTAACCTGGAGAGGTTACTAGAGAGATGTGTACAGCAGCACATCAAGTTGAACAAGGACAAATCATCTTTCAGAGCAAAGGAAATTCCTTTTTAGGATTTCAAGTCACAAGTGAAGGACTCAAACCTGACCCGGCAAAGGTCACAGCGATCATCAACATGCCTACTCCAACAGACATACAGAGTGTGCAGCGACTAGTTGGCTTCGTCAACTACCTCAGCCGCTTCATGCCGAGCTTGTCAGACGTGTTGGAACCTATGAGACAATTGAGCAGACCAGATGTAGAATGGCACTGGGATTTTCCTCAGCAGGAAGCCTTAGCAAAGATCAAGCAGATGATCACAGCAGCTCCGGTACTAGCGTACTATGACCCCAGTGAGTAATTGGTGATACAGTGTGACGCCAGCAACAAAGGCATAGGATCAGTGTTACTCCAACATGATCGCCCAATCGCGTACGCAAGCAGAGCCCTTATAGACGCGGAGACGAGGTATGCAACCATTGAGAAGGAAATGTTAGCGGTGGTATTTTCCTTCGAGAAGTTCCATCAGTATACCTTTGGACGCTACACCAAAGTAATCAGCGATCACAAGCCGTTAGAGATGATTGTGAAGAAAGCGCTGGTTAAAGCCCCAAGAGATTGCAAGGTATGCTGCTCAGACTCCAGAAATACGACTATGACATTGTCCATCAAGCAGGTAAAACTATGTACCTAGCAGACACTTTCTCGAGAGCATTCATCGACAACTCGCCTCAAGACAGCCATGGCTTTGAAGAAGTCAACATCGTCAGCTTCTTGCCAATACGGGAGGAACGACTGGAGCAAATTCGCAAAGAAACACAACAAGACGAATCCCTGCAACTCCTCAGAACGACGATCCTGAATGGATGGCCAGAAACGCGAGACTTCTTACCCGAGCAAGTTACGCCATACTTTGGCTACAGAGACGAGTTAGCGGTACAAAACGGACTGATATTTAGAGGTGGACAAGTCGTCATACCACAGAAACTCCGACAAGACATGAAAGTTAAGATTCACTCTTCACACCTTGGAACCGACGGTTGTCTTCGCAGAGCTCGCGAATCCCTGTTTTGGCCCAACATGTCCAGTGAAATTAAACACTACATTGCAACCTGTGACATTTGCAGGACATATGAGAACAGTCAGCAAAAGGAGACCCTCATGCCCCATGAACTCCCATCAAGACCGTGGGAACGCGTTGGAACAGATCTTTTCTCATGGAACAAGAAAGATTTCCTTGTGACTGTTGACTATCTCAGTAACTTCTGGGAAATTGATCTTCTTCCAGACACATCCAGCGCAACTGTCATCAAGAAACTCAAGAACCACTTTGCACGATATGGCAGCCCGACGCAGGTTATTAGCGACAACGGTCCGCAATATACTTCGGACGCGTTTGCAGCATTCGCCAAAGCCTGGGACTTGACCATCGCAATACCCCCACACAAGGACTAAAATCTAGCCCCGCACAAAGACTAATGAATCGTCGCACCAGAACGCTTCTCCCACATCAGCAGAACTCTTGAAACCAAAGATCGTTGATGAAGCGGTAAATATGCAACGCCGCACTGACAAGCAAGTAGCCCAGTTCAACAAGTCTGCTAAAGATCTCAAACCTCTGGATGAGGGTGATGTAGTCAGAATGAAACCCCTCGTACAAGGTCAGAAAACATGGACTAAAGCCATTGTATCCAGAAGACTGGATGAAAGATCCTACATGGTAGAAACGCCACACGCAATCTACAGGCGCAACCGAGTACATCTGAAGAAAACATCAGAACAACCACCAGCACCTAAAAAAGACAGCGTGGCAACGGCAAGCAACATGCAACAGTCAACTACAGGCTACAGGCAACAAGCAACGACAGGCAACAAGCAACGGGCAGAGACAGACAACAAGCAACAAGCAACGACACAGAATCAGCATCAACAAGCACCAGAGACCAAGACACAAGACAAGATCAGCAAGCCAGTTCTGCAGAAAGCCAGCAGCACAACAGAGCCAGCAACTGAACAGACTCTAACTACCAAAACCACCAAATCGGGGAGACAAATAAAATCCCCATCCTATTTGGCTGATTATGTGAAATAATTACTCCAAAAGGGCATCCAAAATTGATAAAGCCCACATTTGTATTTCATAGATTTCAGGGAAACAATCAAGCCAAATTTTGACTTTACATTTTGTGCCAAATTTGGACATTTAATGTATTTGGAACATTGCAAAATCAGTGAAAGTACACTGAATTGAAACTGAGCATATTTAACTCATTTAGACACTGAAATGTCAAGATTTTCTTGAAAATCTCTCGATAACAACTCATTGAGTTAGTAATTTAATTTACTCATGCAATAAAGTTAATGCAAGAGACAATGGTAAATTTTGAACTAACCAAAATCAGTAAATCAACAAGAACTGGAGCTCTTAGAAACAAACAGACAGAGACTGCACTTTAAGTGATCAAAAAATCACAATTTATTGATTTAAAGTTGCAAAACATGCAAGTCAGTTTAAAAGTTAAGCCATGAAGCACATGGCAAATATTGTTAACATTTAGAGACTTTACAAAATGACTTTTAGCAAAGTTACCTGAGTTAACTTTTATGGACTAAAAAGACATGTCCTAAACTTTTATATTCAATGCATATTGATTTTATGGCAAAGATTACAATATGCCAATAGACTTTTGAGACCTCAGTGAATGCAACAAATTATCCATGAACATTGAACATTCGGATAACAGTTAACAGAAAGAAGTGTTAATATTTTCTTTAAACTATGTTGAAAGAAAACATCCTTAAAATAAGGGGGATGTAATGTTATTGTTTACGTACATGCACAGTACAGGTTCTAATTGGTACATCATCGTACGTCCAAGTCAGAGGTCATATGTCAGAGATTAAAGCACTGTTAAAAGTCAATCTGTTCATGTGGTTTTGTACAAGACTGATCATTGGGGGGAGGAGGAAGCAAAATAGGGAGATAGACATTGAAACGAGGGAAGGGCAACACTGCGGCCATGCACAGGTGCATTGGGGTGCGACAGGCTCATAAGCGGACCTTTCGTGATTTAAGGGCTTATTTTCAACGTTTTTACAGAAAAAAAAGTGGACCTTTTCATTCGGATTGGCATTTTGTCATAATAATGTGAATCAATTTATTAAACAGTGTCAAAGACGAGAGGGCGCTAGACCATTAAAAACACCGGCGTTTGTCTCTCCAGCCTTTATTGACACAGGCATATTTCTCTATTGAAATAAGCTGATTGGTACTTCAAAGTTAACAATGAAGTCAGATTACAGTAAACTTACTTAATCCCTTGCGTTTTCGTATCTAAACAATAGACTTACGGAAACTGAAAAGATAAAACGACCCATGGAATAAATTCTGAACCACTTAAATACGGACCAGAGAAACTGCACGAGGAGATTGCGGACATATTCAACGAAGAAGCTGAAACAGGACAAGTACCATGTGAACTTCAGCAGGGAGTCCCGATGCCGATTCCGAAATCTGGGAAGCCCCAAGAACCCCCGGCCGATAATTCTACTGTCAACTCCCAGAAAATAAGCATTAGACATTTACATATCTTTTTTCGTTAATGTTGATATAATGTTGCATAAAGAATTATTGTATAACTGTATAAAGAATTCCAGCTGGCTTAAAAATTTCTCACACACATTAATGTTTTTGGAATATTTCGAAGAAATTGTAATGCAAAGTTTAAATCTTTGAAAACTTCAACATTAATGTTGCATGGTATCAAAAATCACACGTAAAGCTGTAAGCACTTGATCATTGTCATTCTTGGCTCAAATGTTCGTTGGAAAGTTAAAATATGACATATTTGCACAACCTAAAGAATTAAAGCTGGAAAGCTTTCAAGTGCAGAAATCAAAGTTTTCTCGGACAAACTGTTGTTCATCTTCAGTGAAAGCATGAATAACAAAACACCGTCGGATTATAAAATAGATAATGTGGACTAAATTTAATGAGATACACAAACTTTAGGAAGAAGTGAGCGAGTATAAAAAAAAACCGCCCGTTGATCAAACCTGGAATGAACTGCATTGATGCGCGCATAATGTAATCGTTAATTTCTTCGCAACCGGTCAACCGAATCAAATAAAATGTTCGTATGTGATGTACAATAAAATAGGCTATGCGAAACATTATAAACTTTTTGATTATGATGTATATTCCTTGACTTACATTCGATTTTATTCACTCGGTATTTTTTTCTGGGACACCCTGTATGAACAATATAGTGTGCTCTTTCATTTAATGACATAAAATCTGAAACATATTGTAAGGATCACTTGAGGTTTTGACTTTTAAAACCTACATTTTGGTCACAAATTGTGCTTGAGTAGGTCGTTTTCAACAGATTTACCACAAGCGCCTTACTATAAACATTGAATTGCTTTATCTGTTGACGCAATGAAAAAAACCCTGCTTTCGTTCGATATAAAGAAATCTGATTGGATGAGGTTTAAAAAAAACCAATCACAGATGCCTATTTTCCACTAGTCACCAGCTAGAAGCTCAATCAGCACTTAGCCTTTGGTATAGAATAGTAAATGGTGTTGGTATAGAAAGCGAACAAGCATTTATAAACCTAAATTTACAAAAACCTGCATCAATATACGTCATTACCAATGACACCCAGGCGATTTTTTGAAACTCACGTATTGATAAAGGTTACATTTACTCATGATGACACGTTCTTAGAATACAAATAAGACACCCTGTCTCCAATCAATTATAACCATGATGCATGCATTGTTGATACTCCTAAAAGTATCTAAATATCACACGAATTTAAAGTGTTCATATAGTTTACCATAAGACACCACGGCTCGGTTTGAAAAAGTGCACCTTTAGAATACGTCTTTAGCTAGGCATGAAATGCAAATTTACCATGCGAAACGCGGGCACTAAAGCGTAATTGATATTATAGAGGTCTACCAAAAATATAGAGTAAACTATAACGGTTCAATAACCTTAGGATGCACACCACCAGTCAGGTGAGTTTACATCCTCAGTATGAAACGTTTCTAGATGTTTTCATTGACGGCCATGCATTCGGCAAACCTGAGCTTTGGTCCACAGCCATCTACCATGTCTACCTCGACTACTCCGGTCGGGTTAGGGATCTAACTTTGACTTTTTTCAGAGGTAAATCACTCGGGTTAAGGGATCTAAAATGAGCGTTTATTGCGTTTCGACAGTATTTTTTGTGGGACATGAGAGCACCTCAGACCTATCGAATTGCATTCTGAATACGGCACATGTCTTTCTGATATCAAAAAATATTCATTTTTTGAAAATCACAATATAATACAAATTTTATGACAAATTAAAAAAAAATGATATTTTTGATATTTAACTGTCCTCGAAGTAAATTATATAAATCTAATGATATATTCTTAAAGTGTATGTAGCAGGGAGGAAAAGCCGACGGTCTATTATTGAACATTTTGACCTTTCATATTGAAGATATGGATTTTTTCCCCAAAAAGACCTAATTTTTTTTGGTGTTTTGGGAAAAAAATCCACATCTTCAATACGAAAGGTCAAAATTTTCAATTGATCATCGGCTTTTCATCCCACCTACATACACTTCAAGTATAAATCATCAGATTCAAGTACTGTTAAATATCAAAACTATTTTTAATGATTTGCCATAAAATGTGCATTAAATTGCGAATTTCAAAAAATCAAAATTATTTGATATCAGAATGACATTCTTCGTATTCAGAATGCATTATTCGATATTTCTGATGTGCTCTAATGTCCCAAAATAAATACTGTCCAAACGTTTATACCCCAGCCTTTAAGGTCAAGACGTGCATATTATGTAACTACTGTGAAAATTTTACATTCAGAATAATTAATTAGAAAAAATATGAACAAAATAGACTCCATGTTTTGTTCATATTTTCTCTAATTAAATATTCTTAAGTTACAATTTTCACAGTAGTTTCATAATGTGCAAAAATATGTTTTGTTTTGGTTACTCACTTCAAAGCTCAACGTGGCTTAAAAACAGAAAATCTTCAATGTTTACCATGTTTACATCCAATGTATCAATCAATTCAAGCTTTGGAATCCGCGCGCATGCCTATTACACTGTTCTTGTTTGGATCGAATTGCACAGTGAAGTAGAAAAAGTGGTGAATACCCATCGGTGGTGTGCTTAACAAAATAATTATGTCAACACACGTGTGGAATAAATTGTAATGGCAGCAATCGTAATTGGGTGTCACTTTAAGTGCACAAAATGAGGCATGCAAACTTCTCATTAAATCATTTCCTAATTGAAACTGAAGTTGGCCATTTCGGTGGTGAAATCACAAAACTGGTAGTATGGTTAGGTTGGGTGAATTTAAAGTAGAGATGTTAATAGGGCGATACATGGTTACCTACTAATGCTATTTAGCTATTGATATGGATCATATATTTTAGAACTAACGCTCGCACCTACTTAATGAGCGTAGTCAACAGTTATTGATAGATAGACAAAAGCATTTAATTTCTGATTTAATTTGTAAATGAATAATAAACATTTGAAATTTAAAAAGAAAATGTTTTAATGAATTTCACGGGACTTCTCAAAGAGACCTTGTTCTGCTAAACTAAATAAAACATATTGAAAACATATAAAAGACAAACCATCCCAAACAAAAACAAAACAACGCCCAAAACGCGACATTTTTTTTCTTAAATTAAATTTTTTTTTAACTATTAAAAGCGTTCTTCGATCATGATTGTTGTTTTCCCGATGTATTGAAATGTTTAAAGAAGCACTCGGAGGGTATAATGAGGTTGACTTTGATTTTTGCTCTTACCGATGAGTTCAATTTGATATGTAGATTGGATTGGTGATTTGCTTACATATCGTAGAATTCCACCTACAAGCAAAAACAATGGCAAAAACCCTTTACAAACACATTCCAATAGATTGGTTTCGAACGTCGAACAAACTGCGCGAGTGCTGGCTGCCGTATTTGGATTGCGCGCTACCATAGTTGCGCTTTTGTTACTGGTCGTCCTATTTTAGCCTGTTCGGTTTTTGGAAAGGGATGAATTGCTTATTTTTACAAACTTTCGAGGAAAAATTTTGTCTTATTTTGTAAAGTGAAGAGATCAAAGTGACGGTTATGAATGAGGTAATAACTTCGCATGGGTATATATGTCGGGCATAGTGAAAATCTAAACATTTTGCTTTGGACCTCGGAATATCTTCGGTTGCAAAGGCAAAATGTTTAGATTTTCACAATGCCTCCAAATAACCGATGCGCAGTTATTAACCTCTAAATCCTAGCCACGAATCTGGTGAAAATGTTTGTCCGATTTTTAAACCAAAAATACATTTTTGACTTTTTGACATTATAACGTCAAAGTGACGTTATGAGGAGAATATTGGTATATACTTATTTTGAAGTCCCTTCGGACACCCAGGTATACTTTGGTGTAAATAGAAAAGTATAGGGTTTGGTGTAGAAATAAATAAGTGGTTCGGAGACCCCTTTGGTAAAGCTTGAAACCAAAAATACGTTAGTCATACAAAGGTTAACGTAGCGGGTACAAGTATACACGAAGAACTAATCCTGCCAAATGCTATACATGGGGGAACGGAAAACTGCATTTCGAGAAACTAATTCCACCAGCCAAGTAAAATGAGAACTATCACGATACAAAGTTAATTAAGTAACATTTGGAAGACATAGAAATTGTAATATGAGCAATAAATCCTTATTCATTGATTGCTATAGGCGCAGGCTTTAAAGGGACTTTCAGGTATCTGCCATGTAAAAAGTCACGTTGAAATTATCGATAATATGGAGTTTATCACGAAGGATTAATATTCTTGAAGGATTATATTTTTAAGCAATTAAATTTCTATCGTCTTTTGGTTTCGCTTTCTTTCCATTATCTTAGGAGGCACAAAGCCAACAGAATTCTCACCCTTTATCTTACATATACGGCAAGCAAAATTAAATTGTTCGCACCAAATATGTACATATAATAGTTCAAAAAAAAAGAAACTTAAGGGGTACTACACCCTGGGCAATTTGTGCCTATTTTTACATTTTTCTCAAAAAATTATAGCACATTGGTGACAAGTAAAGATATGTATATTATAGGGGCAAGGACTACAACTACTGCACTGCAAATTCAGCAACTCATAGCAAGTAGTTATTGATTTATTGATCAAATATTGGTTTTCCCTCGTTTTTGACTGTAACTCCGCAACTGTTGTCTGTGCTGAAATAAAATTTCCAGTGCAGTAGTTGTAGTCCTTGCCCCTATAATATACATATCTTACTTGTCCCCAATGTGCTATAATTTTTGAGAAAAATGCAAAAATAGGCACAAAATTTGGCAGGGGTGTAGTACCCCCTTAATGAAAGTTTTGAATTAAAACACTATCACATCTGAATCCAGAATTATCAAATCAGGAGTATTACTTTTTATGCTAATTTATTTATAATTTGCATCAATTTAAATATGTTTAATAATCGAGCACCCGTGGCAGAATAAAACAAGTATTTGGCCAGACGATGGTGGACTACATTATTCAATGTGGCAACAGCCAAAAGCGTAAACAAAACAGACAATATGACGGCAACACTGCCTGCACGATGGACGCAATTATTTTTTCCCGGAGCCAAGATCCGTTCTTAGCTCTATTGGCCGGGTGGCCCCATTACAAAAAAAAAATGCACAAAATATATTTCCCAGTGCAATATATACATTTTCACATGAAAATAAATAATTTTAAATTCAAAGAAAAAAGAAGAAGACAAATTTTTAATCATCGCCGGGGATGGGAATCGATCTCGGGACCCTTTGCGTGGGCGGCGAGATCCGTATCCACTACACCACGTAAACTCATTGATACACGTAGGGGAAATTTTCAGTATATATCGTAACATATCGTGCGTTATTCATAAAAAAAAAAAAAAAAAACAGTACTTACAATGAGGTTCACTGGCGAACCTCAACGGATTTAGACTGATAAAATAGTGCTTAATAACATACGTACAGTTTTGGAATAATTTGAGACATTTTTGTGTTTACGTGTAAAACCAATGACAACGTTAAAATTAAGCCAATCTTGGCCGCCCCCCCCCTGTATTTGGCTAAGAGTTATTACTGCAGAAGCCCTCTATAGTTAGCCCTAGCCATGTGACATTAACATAAATCGAACTGTAAATGCATTAAATGTGTTCCATAAATTCTGCATGTATGTTGTGATCCTTTCTATAATGTTTCTAAAATGTCCATTGTATTCTTTTTTTAGCTCGCTATACGCTGGCGAAGTTACGTAATTAATCGGATTAATTACCATAGCAATAGGTGACAACAATTTTGAACATATCGCGCAGCACTACAAGCAGGCTACACTCATCACCTGTGTATGTCTGCAATCATAGATTGAATACAATACTGGTCTTTTCAAAGATACTAATCTAACAGGTGCAAGTGCATCAGCATGACATGGTTCAACGCAGAGGTACCGCGTGAGCGTATCAGTGCAGCGCGGTATATTCAAAAATTGTTTTCACCTATTGCTATGGTAGTTAATCCGATTATTACGTAACTTCGCCAGCGTATCCAGAGACCGTTATCTTGAGCTTTTGAGTTGATAACAGTTTCGGGGCAGCGAGCCACTTCCACTACTCTAAATAATGGTCGGGCAACGAGCCATGAACAAGAGAAATACAATGGATAACCTGTGACGTATATTAAAGGCGAATATAGGAAAAGTGACCCAGTCCAGGAATTGAGCACAGGACTTCAGGTTTAAGAGAACTTCGTCTTGATCCTTGTACTAATAATGCAATATAAAATTGTATACAGCAGACATGTGTACAGAAAAATGACAAACAGATCGAACAATTTCTTTTATATTTTCCTCATTTATAGTAGTATAAAAATTTGAGATCAAATTTAAAACCCCATTTCTGTGGCCTTCCCTTAGGGTCGTATTATATGTATATAATGTGAATTTTACATTGTCTTTTATTTATTGAAGAGATTTCCCGCTAGACGCAAACGTGCGTAGCGTTAAATTACGACAATTTGTCTCGCTCCATCTTCCCTATGCATTTATGTGGAATATTTATGTTGGAGAATACGATATAACCGTGTGAATATAGCTATTGCGATTAGACCAAGCAATTCGGTTGTTTCTTGCTGTTTTGAAAAGAACAACCCAGTTCATTGGTTGATGATCAAACGTGTTGACGACTGTAGTTTAACTTGGGCTCCGAGCTCAACATGCTTAAAGTTTGCATCTCTTGCAATCCCTCGTCTTTTTCATAATAAGCTTTCTGTCTCGCGAGATTGCCGTTACGACATAAAGTCAATTGACAATGGCAAATTGAGGCACTGAATTTCGTGTTAGACATAATCCAAAAACACATGAAGAAGGTCAAAACTACTCATGCTTGTTTACTTCAATGATTACTAAGGATCGGTTATTTGGAGGCAAGCTTAATAATGTGTTGAGTCGATAGGTTTTAAAAGATCAAATTTGCCTGCCTTCGTTTCACGTAAGTAGCTATAGGTAGGGTTGTAGGAATGCAATAAGTTTAAAAGTCGCAAAAAAGGCTACACTTAAATCTTATCTTACAATTACTTTGAATCGTTATATCGAAATTGAACGAAAATTAGAACAAAACAATGAATTTACCTTTAGTAAAATTGTGTAAATTAATGGCTCGGATAGCCACGTTTTCACGTATTTTTTGTGTGACATCAGACATATTGAATTGCATTTAAAAAACGAGGAATTTCCTTTTGTATAAATCTAATGATATGTACTTAAAGTGTTTGTAGCTGGGATGAAAATCTGACGATCAATTGAAAATTTTGACCTTTCATATTGAAAATATAGACTTTTTTTCCTAAAAGAGACCTATTTTTCTTCAATACGAAAGGTAAATTTTTTCAATTGATCGTCGGCTTTTCATCCCAGCTACACACACTTTAGGTAGATTAATAAAGTTTACTTCGAGGACTGTTAAATCTTTTTCGATTGAATTTTCAGTAGAAAGGATTGATTTTTATTGTTTTTTCAATCTTTTGAAGGCTGGAACTAGTCTTATTCCAAACATATGCAACACATTTCATTTGGCATTACATTAGAAGTAATACATGATTGGATAGTGAAACCAGTCTATAAAAGAATAAAAGTAAAAAAAAAATCTTAACATTCTAATTTTCAATCTATCACCAACCGTTAAAGGCTTGAAATATTTCAATCGGTCAATTTAAGAGAGTAGTTCTTGTTTTCTTTTGTTTGTTTTTTTCTTTTCTTCTCTCTAAAATATTGAGAATCACTCGTTTTGATTGAAAAAAGATTACAAATTCAATTCACTTTGCCGAACATAATTCGGGAAAGTTAAATATTTTTGATTGAAGATGTAATCGGACAATTTAAGAGAGTATAAAACATACCTGAAGATATGTTTGCTTTCCAACTTTTGCAAAAAAGAGGCTAGCTTCATTTTAGAGGTTGATTCTTAAATACTTACGATACTCATTATTATTTAGGGGCATACAGAAAGGCGACAAACAGATACAGCTTTTTCACAACCCTTAGTAGTATAAAAATCTAATTTCGTGCTTTTGAGACAGAATCTAAAAACCCATTTTCACAATAGATCACCGTAGCCTTGCCTTCGGGTCGTATTACATGTATATAATATGAATTTTACATTGTCTTTTATTTAATGCAGAGCTGCCCCGCTAGATACAAACGTGCGTAGCGTTAACTTACGAAAAATTGCCTCGTTCTATGTTTCTTCTACATTTATGTGGTGGAATGTTAATGTGGGTGGATGTGATAAACTGTGAATACATGATTCGATTATACAAAGTAAGTCATTAGGTCGTTTCGTGTTATTTTTCAAAGAACAATGCAGTGTATTTGTTGATGATCAATCGCTAATGGCTAAACACATTAGTTTAAATTAGGTCTGCTAGCTCATTATGCTCTAAATTTGTGTATCTTTAAATCCCTTGTCTGTTTCACAATCAGATTTCAGTCTCACGAGTTTGCATGTCGATCAAAAACAAATTACAAAGGTTAAAATTTCTTAAGATTGTTTATTTCCATGATTAGGGACTGTGCAATAATTATGAGCCCTGGTCGGAGGGTAAAATTAGGGAGGGGGAAGAAATTTTTGGCAAGCCAAGGAGGGGGGCAAGCGATTTTTGTCACACATTCTTGGAGAGCCTTTTAAATAAAACGTTTTTAAAAAGGCTTAGGAAAACCGTACGGAAACGCTTAAATATGCAAATTTTAGGTTTGCAAATTTGGGCAAGCTTTTTGGAAATTTTGCCCCCCACGGTTCATAATTATTGCTCAGCCCCTTATTGATGAAATTCCTGCCTTCTTTTAATAATATTATGCAATATAAAGAGGTCTCAATAACAAAGAGTGTCAAAAAATCTAAATCATAGATTTGGTATATTTTTGAAATTATTTTTGGTTATCAAATAATGCCTACCATCATTTTTAGAACACAATGCAATGAACGTACTGTAATAATAATGTACGTAAGCTACAACAAGTGCTAGTATACAATGTTTACAGATAGCAGTTAAACGACTCTTTTCAGAGCCACTGAATCTTCTGTATAATTATAAATAAAAATCTCCATTACAATGAATAGCTTTGTAGATCTGAAAGGGTCTGCAGAACTAAAGATATTATTCCTACCGTTCACTCGAGTGAGTTGTTTTCAGCTTTAAAACCGCTGCGTATGTGTGATATCGATCATTAATTTTCAAATTAAAATTAGATCGAATCACATGACCATTTAATTTGTTTGTTGATTGATGGAATCCAACAGGATTGGGCGTGGTTTTAGGACAACTAGTATCTTTAATTACTGTGTAGTTTTAACCTGTCATTATGCATAATCAAATGTATATTCACACGCACAAGGCGCCCAGACATGGACCAAACTCGTCATAAGAGGTATTTCTACAACAGACGATTTCAGGCTTTAAAATAAGTACGTACAAAATACAAATACCCAAATAATGACTCAAATAAGCATCATGAATTATACCCACCAGAATGTCACCATCGTTTTCTACACAGATGTTCAATTGACATACATGTATCATCTTGCAGTAAAGAATCCATTAAAAGACTCACTCCGACTGTATTAAAATGTCTATTCCTGACGTACTTCACTATTTATTTCCAACTTCCATAAAAATGTCAATACACCATAAACATATATATTAAAAAACATTGAGAACATTTCACGCATGTATTCTTCATTGAACTTGTCGCTTTTAACAGAGGTACACAGCTGTATACTTCTGTTGGCGTGCTATTATACACGGGGTATCTCGGAAAAAGCTCACCGTAAAAGGAGTATCTTTGGCATGCAGAGGTAACGTTAGCAACCATAATCTATCAGATATTTATTTTTTGGAAAAGATTTTTGTATTTTTTTAACAGAATTTCTGATAGATTTATTATTGGGTTGAACTTGCAAAAAGTATCCAGCAAAGATTTGCCGAAGTACCCCGCTACATACCAACGTTACTCCTCTTACGGTGCCTGCTGAGCAACTGTTGAAGATAATGGGGCTCAGCTACATATTGGCAGGAAAAACAGCGGAATTTAGCATCTGCAAATGTTCTCAAATAGAGTTGATGAAATAAGTTTATTATCAATTCTATAAAATTCAATTTGATAGCGCGATAATCCACTCGGATCAACGCTTATTCCTACAATATTCAATATAGTTTTATACATAAAGGGAGGCAACGTACATTTTCTTTAACAACAGGTTATCTGCAATGCTTCTCGTAAAGTTTGAATGGCTCAACCTGCTCAACTTTGCAATCTTTGCGCATGTTTATCATACTCTTTA
Source organism: Amphiura filiformis (assembly GCF_039555335.1). Classification (NCBI taxonomy): domain Eukaryota; kingdom Metazoa; phylum Echinodermata; class Ophiuroidea; order Amphilepidida; family Amphiuridae; genus Amphiura; species Amphiura filiformis. The sequence goes on along the minus strand of NC_092638.1, from coordinate 40,386,963 downwards.
TATTCTTGGGATTTTTTTTCCGAATACTCATTGCTTAACATGTATGTCAACACACGTAATGAAAAAATTGTAATGGCAGCTAGCGTAATTGGGAGTCACTTAAGTGCACAAATTCCGGCATGCAAACTTCTCATTAAACGCGCTAAAAGATATTCTCAATTTCATTACCTAATTGAAGTTGAAGTTGGCCATTCCGGTGAAATCACTGATAGTCACGAAACTTGTTGGGTTGAGTGACTTTAAAGTAGAGACGTAAATATTGCGATAAGTGGTTACCTATATAGCTATTGAAATGGACCATATGTTTAAGACAAGCACTACCTAACAAGCACCTCCACGTAATTGGTCAACTTAGTCAACATTTATTGCTAGACATAAATATTTGAATTTCGTTGACTTCCAGGATTTCAAAGTTTAAAATTACTAAAAGAATGCCAACGAATTTAATTTGCTTCTAAAAGGGGACATTGGATTGCTAAACAAAACATAAAAACCAACCAATTGAACAAAAATACCCAAACCAAAGCAAAACCACGGTTGTATGATGTGATCATAATACAAAACATAATGTTCAATTCTTAACTTGAACAATTCGTTTCTTTATCAAATTATTCATATTATTTTGGTGGGAATTTTTTTAAATTATATAACCTGTATATTTGTGTTCAAATAGAGGGCGCTATTTACGCATATTTAAAATCAAAATTAGCCAAATGATATTTGCATATATAAGTTATTCGTTACATTTCATTATAATTTTTGTTGCTCTTTTTCTGATGCCATTATAACAGGGTCTACCCCTTGTAAATATACAAACAAGTTTCAAGATAAATAGCATCATCAGTGTTCACTTGTATTTAAAAGTGAGCCATCAAGCAACCGTAAACCAAAAGAAATAAACTGATACATGTGGGTGGACGTGGTATGCACGTCCTTGTAATTCGCTCCAACCACAACCTTAACGTTATTAAAGCATCTTTAGCAATATTAATATTCATGATGCAATGAACAGATAGTAGCGCATCTTTAATTATATTCCGATACGGAAGTTAAAAGATTAGTTTTCGTCTTTTAATGTGGAAAATGCAAACCAAGGGATCGTTTTATAAATATTCGATTCATGATGTCGGGGGAAAAAAGGAAAACTAATGAGTACCGGAATTTAATTTTCTTGGAAAGTGGATCTGATGAGCATATCTTGTCCTCCGATGTGAAGGTCGAAATGTTACAGTGAGTAAAATCCACTCAAACGATTGAGTAGCCTGATAATAAAGTGCTGAACAAACCTTCTAACGCACCTCTAGGATTTTTCATCAGCACATTTCTTTTTGATATATTTTTGGATGACCTCGCTTGGATTTAGCAAAACATGATTATAACGCGCTCTTTAAAGGACCCTAGTATTCGACGTAGAATATTCGATGTAACATATCTACGATATTTAATCTAACTGTGGGATAGGCTTTTAAGACGGGAGTTCATAACAATTATTAAGTTTTTAGCGGGTTCACCGTTAGAACCGTCAAGCTTTCGTCAGGAGTAGCTCTGACTTCTTCAGGACAAAGTACCTAAGAATAAGTCACGTAGGCCGCCCCATGCCTACTGGTGGCTCTGAAAAGAGCCGCTCGCTGAAGACTACCCCTTGTCAACAGAGAACAAGCATACCTCACCTATCGAATCAACAGCTCGCTGAACGTATTTTTGTCATGAATATTGTCGTAGTTTTACACAGCTAGGACGAACAAACAAGACGTAAGACGAATAGCGATATGCACACAGATCACACGTCAAGACGGACAGCGCTTACAATGAGTGTATAATCTCGCCGATCGTTTTTATTATCATGATTATTGGCAGAGCCACACGCAGCTCATGTGATGTACAAACAAGACGAAAGACGAATAGCGATATGCATACAGTTTATACGGTACGTCACTGACACAATGGTTCTATGGTACTTCAGGCTTAGTCTTTCACAGGGCATTTATGTACACCAATGGCCATTACAATGGTGCAAAAAGTAAAAAAAAAAAAAAAAATTGAGGGCGTTGCTGTTTAGTAAATCACACATTGTGGTTTTAAGTTAGTCAGCCCTCTCTTTGGTTATTGTCATGTGGAATAACTATACATTGGTACTGCTTGGTAGGGGTGCATGCGTGGATTTGGTGTGTGTATAATTCTATACGTAACATATGTAGTCTTTAGCTACCCTTAAGGCTACATGCTCTTTTTGGTCGAAATTTTTGGCGGGAAACAATCCCGCCAAAACATTAAAGTAATCTTTTCCCACAACTAAATATCATAGTCAGGAAATTAATGATGCATCTGGTAGCTTAGATCATAACTTTTATTATACTTAGTTGCAATTATCCCAGAAAATTCTTGATTTGTTTTTACAGAGTCGATGTTTTTGATCAAAAAACATCACTCGGTGTATTTTGAAACTCGAGGCATTAACTCTTCTCAAATTAGCCCCAAATCATAATTTATTATATGCACGTATAGCAAACACCAATGGGAATAATTGGACGTTGTTTGCGGAGCCTAAATTTGGTTTGATGTTATTTCACAATAATTCTAAGGTGAGAATTTTGACCTGACATTTCCTTTTTGGATTTCAAATTTAAATTCATTGATAGGTGATATTTTGAATAAATAAAGAGTACGCTTACCTTTCTGCAACACTTCCCGGTATCATTAAGCATCTGCTGATAACCAACATTTTAGCACCCTTCCTATCATTTTTGAACAAAATATGGTTCAAAAGTGCGTACACTACGCGTATAAACTAGCACAGCGAGGTAATGAACAGAGCTATTTACGGTGGGGTATCTATTGTAAGCTATTAGGGTAGGCCTATAGTATATCTTCCCGCAAGTGACAAGATGTGTCAAGCAGGGCGGTATATTCAAACGCTATTGTCTGGATCATTGAGTATCGATTGCGCACGTATACATGCAGCACGGATGTGTGTGGTCCTCCCAGGTTTTGACAAATGACGTCGTGAATGACCCAGCGTTTTCATTTTATTATTACTAAATTAATCGTCGTTTATCACGAGTGCTAAGAGTCGTACCAGTTCAATTCATCAAAATTAATTTGTATTAAATGAAAAACAAACAGACAAGTAGAGTCATGTGTCTTTCTATGACCGTATTCCTACCAAACTCTAATTTTCAATACACTAGAAACGTGTTGATATGTATATCTTTGAAAATCGCCGAATGTTAACCACATTCACCGTGGCACAGTATAGGCAGCATTCATAATGCAATATTATTGGCAGTGGTTCGAACCCCGGTGAAAATTTTAGTATTTTTTATTCTTTTTACTAATGCGCTGTGCCGTTTTTCAAACACGCCCTGAATGAAACTCATGGGCAAGTACCCTTAAGTCGGATTTTTGTGATAAAATAATGGAAAACAAAATATAGTACCCACGTATGTTTGACTCATGAAATGTCGGTTTGTGCAATGAGGAGCGGAAATTTAAGTCACAGGGTTTCCTACGGTGCGGGTTCTTCATTATAGCACATCATTCCCATCACTGTATGCTATGTAATTATAATGCATTTTTTCCTCAAGTTTTTATTAAGTTTATAGTTGTTTTGATCCTAAAACCTGTTTTCTAATGCGTTTAACATTATGCAGGTTAATTTCCCAGGTTTTTGCAGGTCATATTTTTTTATAGTTCAACTCTACGTAAAGTTTGGAAAAGAGAATAGTTTGCTTAAAAGAAAATGCATGCCAAAGTTACCGCATTTTATGGTACCTGCTGAGCTCCTGCCTGGGGTGATGGGCTAAAATACAACTTGGAAGAAAAAGCTATTCGACTTCAGAATCCTTAAAAATAAATAGTGGTTGGCTGCTTTTACCTAACAATGCTGAACGGCTCTTAAAACAATATGCATATTTTAGTCTATTAGCGCAATAATGCAGTTGGACCAAGTTTGTCTATTAAGTTAGTCTCCTCTTTGGTCACTGCCATATGAAATAACTATACATTGGTACTGCTTGATAGGGGTGCAGGGGTGGATTTGGTGTGTGTATAGACGAATCCAACGAGCCAAGTCATGGTCAGGATGTGGTCGGCCATTACTGGGTCCCGCCTGCACCAAACTGGTGTTGTTACTGCCCAACTGGTGTAGGAATGCGTGAAATTGGATTCGTCTATAATATTAAGGTACTATACAAGATATACAACGAAATCTATCTTAACAGTAAGCAACTTTGATGTTTACTGCTACTTATAAAACGTAATTTATCGATGGAATATTTAGTCGACAGTTACTTGGATGTAGAAGAACTATTAAACATCTCTGAAATGAACGATGACAGAAAATACCCACATAAGATACAATCCTGCCTAGTATCATTCAAATCTGTACCTCGATGTCTCTGAAACTGAAATAATTAATTGAAATGCATAAAAAGATTTCACTCACAGATATAATTGAACCTTTTTCAGGATTCGAAAAAGCGAATGGTAAATTACGTGTTCGGACTAGCGATCAGACTAAGAGCCTTCGGACTATGGAAACTTCTAACTAGAGAGTTGTCACCACTCCAAAAGATAATTTTCTATTGCCTGATTACCTGATTATCCAAGAACATTTCATAAACAAACACGAACTAGCGCATTTATTTAACGCAGCCATTTCAGATTTATCCTAAATTTATATAGTGTTATTTATGATCAGATTTGATGAATGTTATTAGACCTTGTCTTACGGAGGAAGTTTGTGTCAATCCCCCTGACTGGCATATTGTCCCCATGTGCATTAAAAGCTCATAATTAGAGCGCTGACATGACTTGAGCTAATCCATCTCTTGCGCTCTTTTTAGCAACGGCAATTGACATTCTAGGGTGGTCGATCGAATAGGGAGGATTTTGAAGCCCAGCGAATTTTCTTTTTGCTCTTACAAACAAAGTACTTCTTCTTAGCGTGTCCAAGCGCAGGGTCAAATGCGCCCGAGCCAATAGCTGACGCAGTGACGAGCAGAATCTTTGAATTCAGCTAGGTCCTCATGTGTGCAATGTTGCCCCATCTGTGGACAGACCAACAGGCGTTCCATAGTCTGTGGAACCGTTCCACACTCACAGGTAGTGTTTTGTCCTTCTGGTAGGTATCCCCATTTCTGCAAAGCGACCTTGCACCTTCCGACCCTTGATCTTAGTCTGTTGAGACACCGCCACTCAGGCCATGTGGAATCAGCTCCAGGTGGTAGCTGCTCACTGGGTTGCAGTCCCATAGCTGGTGAATTGGGAGATCTCTCTTTCCACAGGGTGAGTCTTTCCGCTTCCTTGGAGACTGTCCCAAGAGGATGAACTTTGCTTAATAGGAAGCTTCCTCTGGATCTAAGGCGTTTGGGTGCAGCAGTCTGGTTGAACATGGGGTGCTTCATATCAGTGGTCTGACGCTCACGCTCTTGCATGCTGGTCACTTGTCGACGTACATCTGGAGGGGCTATAGCAGCTAAGATGTAGAGACTCTCCGTTGGTGTTGATCGGAGACATCCAGTGATAAGTCGACAGCATGAGTTGAGTGCTGGGTCCACCTTCTTGGCATGAGTTGATCTTCCCCACACTGGGCAGGCATATTCAGCACTAGAGTAGCATAAGGCCAAGGCTGTTGATCTGAGAGTGTCTGGTCGGGCTCCCCATCCAGTGAGCTTGTTCAAAATGTTGTTTCGTGAACAAACTTTGCTCTTTGTCTTCTCAATGTGGCTCTTGAGAGTGTACGGTCGAGAGTGACTCCCAGATATACGGGTGTTTCACAGTGCTCTAGTGTGGTTCCAGACCAGGTCACCTTCAGTTGACGTTTAGCTTCACGGTTGCGGAGGTGGAAAGCACACACCTGTGTCTTGGATGGATTGGCACGGAGGTAGTTTTCCTCATAGTATGGCGTGAGCTCATCCAGGGCTGTGGAGAGTCTCTGTTCCACAACAGTGAAGTCGATGTGTTGTGCACTGATGCCAAGTACTTAAAATGATATTCAGTTTAAACTTGACATTTCTATTGGATTAGGTATTTTCTTATGTATGTACCCAAATATCTGGTTAAAATCCTAGAAATTGCTCTTCTTTTTAGTAAGTGCAAGCCTATGTAATATCAACATAATTAAAACAACAACGATATAAACAATAAAAACAGAAACAATTTATATCATGGATCGGGCAGGAATTACCCATTTCACTTGAAATTTGAAACCATACCTGGCCTTATCCCCAGATATATTTAATTTTCCAACAATTACCGTTGCATACAAACCACAGTAATTTCAAAACGTAAGTACACAAAAAATGGGAAGTCGTTTATTGACACCCAAAAATCCATTATAAATTGCTACCAATAAAACTGTCAATACTAATTCTAAAAGCATCTTTAAAATACGGCTTTTTGTAGGATCGAAAATGTGAATTCATACATTTAGTCGGCTCTCTGTGATAATATAATGTCAACAAAGTAAACTACCCTCGTAATCATGTTTGACACATGAAATGTCGGGTTGAGCAATGAGGAACAGAAATTTCACTCATATAGGTTCCCTATGTGTTTTTTCATTAGCACATTATTCTCTCCACATGTAAGCTACCGTAAAAACTCCATAGTTAGCATATGTGCTTCTATCGAGCGCTTTTTGTTCACGCATGTGAACATTGATGGCTCTTGAACCCACATCTCATATGCACAGTTATATACATCCTGTGTCTTGAATAGCTAATGTAGCCCACCAACCCTGTGGTTATGAGGCCAGGATAACATTCCTGATATCTCATACCCTCGTTTGTATGTCTGTTCCTAATCCTGCCCCACATGACAAGGACTATTTAGCCCATCCAATCTTGTAATGAGACAGTGGCTGCCGGGAATTTGTTAGCCTTTTTTCTAAGCATATTTGCAGTTGGCTATCAGCCATCACATAATTATACTATGCTTTACTGATTGGTGAAGGTTATTACAATTATTTACTTGGTGATAAGGTCGCTGAGCATAGGAAAAATACACTGGATATTTCTGCCGGTTTACTGCTCATGATGTCCCACTGTGTTCATGATGAATTTATTTTAATTAAAATTATCTTATCAAGACTTTATCTGCAAGTTATAATTGAATATGGAGTGGTATTTGTTTTAAAGCTGTTTAAAGCTGTTCGAAGGATACAAACAACTGGTTCGTTTTGCATACTTATTATGCTACTTCATATTTCTACAGTTTCTGGCTGGCGAGTTATATAAGCTTTATTGGCATCTGGTCCGGGTGTGATATACAGCCTGTCTCAAAAAGAAGTGCAAGTAAAAGCACCCTCTTTGGCAATTAGAAAATACTGTTGCGACACAATGCTTACATCAACGTCAAAGGCGCAGTCTTAGTTTTCAAATGCCGTTTGTTCTGTTCAATTTGCTTGTTTTAATCACGAGATATGTTTAGTTAGCAACGAAGGGGTAAAATCACAATTGTGCCACTTTTACTAGGGAACAGGGCTGTGTATGTAAAATGAATGATAGCATCAAGTTTATCTGAGTTCCTTCGTGACATCAAAAGAATGCATCGATAACACAAAGTACATAATTGTTTTACTGTTTTATCATGATAGGCCTGCAATTATTACATAATCATTTCTAATCTTAGAAATGAATTTTCTTTTATTATACAGGTATTTGGATATAACATTCTATTCAATTTTCTAAAAAGTGACACAAAAGGCTTTTCATTTGTGTTTAGTGAAGCAGATCTCTGGATCGCCGAAACCAAAATGAATGAAATAAACGGTATTTCAAAGCTTCCTTGACGTTGATGTAAGCATCATGTCACGACACTATTTCTAATTGCCAAAGATGGCGCTTTCCACTTGCACATTTTTTTTTAGACAGGCTGTAGACACTAATAAGTACAATAATAAATTAAAGTGCTAAAAACGCCAAATGTGTTCCCTGTAGGTGGCTAAAAACCTAAATGCAAATTGATGTTAAGATTTATTTCCAGAGTCAGGATGTAGGTATCATTATGCCTCAAATCACTTGTTGAAAAAATACACCTGATCTGTGAACTTTGTCTTTTTAAAGACAATTCTGGTTAAACATGCAAACATGAAGAGCCCCATCCACAAAAGTGTAAAGGGTTTTGAGCAAATTATCAATACACGTAGTTATATACGAGTAAACCTGCAAATGTGTGTCTCAACTCATTAGCTCAGTTGGAAAAGCGCCGGACTTTGGTACAATTTCATGTTTTCAAAAGCGCTCGATAGTAAGCACATATGCCAACTATCGAGTTTTTGCGGTGTATCAGGACAATAATTTGGCATTATGAAAAATAAGCAAACAAATAAATGTTGCCATATTACAGCGCCTTGCACGTGGAACAAAGTGTTTTACATTTATTCCGCTGTCGTTAGAAGATGTCAACTGCCATACAATGCACAAGGCATGTTCATACCTTTCGGCGTCGCTCAATGGACAATGTTTATAACAGCTCCCCATTTCATCCCTGGATAGATCAAATGAGGTATTGTGCCTTGCCCAGGTGCGCAACACGTTGGCACCGCCGCGCCGAGGCTCGAACTTACGACCCTCAGATTGGGAGTTGGATCAAGTACCGCTGCGCACCGTGCCCCCTCATCATTGTCATTATTCTAATTTTTTACGCCATACCGTAAAAGCTCGTCTACAAGCATATACAGTGCTTTTGATGAAAGCTAAATTAATCCAGGCGCCATTATGGAGTTTGAGCAAATAAATTATAGATCCAAGCATATACAAACAAGTATTATTGTAAGAACAATTTATTGTTTGGGCATATTTACGCATGCATTGTATTAATTTAGCTTTCATCAAAAACACTATATATGCTTGTAGACGAGGTTTTACGGTATATGTTTTGAGTACGTGGTTGTTTTTTCTAAAAAAATGTTTTCTATTGCTTTACATAATGGTAAATAAATAATATTTGTTGCAATAATGTATTTACGGATGTTGCATCCTTTTCCCCCATTCTTTGTTCGGAAATGTCATTCCCTGTATATGGAAGTGCTTTTGAAGAAGAAAACACGACATTAATCTATCAGATCCAAAAACACACCTTACGTATAATCAGCTTAAAATTACCGGATTTATAGAAAATACATAAACAACATAAAACCAGATCCAGCTTCCTTCTAAACCTTTTCTCTCTCTTTTCACAACCTGTAGTATAAAATTCCAAGTTCGTGCTTTTTGAAAGAAAACTTAAAAACCTATTTTCACAATAGCTCACCGTGGTCTTCCCTTAGGGTCGTATTACACAGTTAATTTTACATAGTCTGTTATTTATTGAAGCAATTTCCGCAAGACGCAAAACGGGCGTAGCGTTAAATTACGACAATTTATCTCGTTCGTTCCATCTCCTACATTAATGGAGAATGTTATGTGAGTGAATGCGATAAACTGTGAATATAGCTATCGCGATTATTCAAAGCAATTTCTTTTTGTTTTGGAAAGACCAGTACAGTTCATTGGTTGATGATTACTCGCTAGAGACTGTATAGTTTAAATTATCTCGGAGTTCAGCATGTATCTATTCAAATCCCTCGTCTTTCCTATAATAAGCTTTCTGCATTTACGACATAGAGTCAATTGACAATGGGAAACTGAGGGATTGAATTTTGTGCTACACTTAATCTAAAAACACATGATAAAGGTTAAAACTACTCATGATTGTTTACTTCAGTGATTACTAGGAATCCGTTATATGGAGGAAACATAGAGTGATGTGTTGAGTCGACAGGTGATAAAAGATCAAATGTCTGCCTTCTTTAAGGTTGGTCTGAACCCTGGAATTATGGAATATATATAAAAGTATACATATTTAGAATGGCAAAGACTTGATAAGTTCATCTGTGAGGTCACGTGGGCAAAATTATTATAGATCTTTCCCCATCTTTGCAGTCCGAATCTTTGGAAATAAGGACGCGAGTCCTGCATCAATGGTTTCCTTCTTTTCTAGAACACAATACAAGATGTATCAAAATAAGGTAAACAGTGTGATAAATGACACTAGATTGAAGAGTAAGAGGTATTTGGTCAAAATTGTATTGTTAATATGTGAAGCAACATCTTGTCCTCCCACAACTCTAAAATTACGTCCGTGTGTCCATTAATAAGAACCTAGTGCCTATTTAGTGAGCTGAGTAAAAATACAGTTGCGCAAAGTCAATTAAAATCAAAGCAACATGAATATGACATGATTGAATAGTTCCATTACAGTTAATGATGGCTTTAGTCTTCCACGTGGCCACCCGGGCATGGCCATGATTTCTCTGTATGCAGACGTTAGCTCTCCTTAACATGGTATTCAAACAACGTCTTATGAGAGGTCTGGGGATGTAAACTTGTGCAATGATGTGTCTCTGGAGTTCATCAAGATATGCGCAGGACTTGTGAAACGTTTGCTTTCAGATAACCCTACAAGAAGAAATCCAGAGGTGTAAGATCTTAGGGGTCATTTAGGGGTCATTCCACTTGGTGCTTCAAAGTAGTCACACAATTATCAAACAAGGCGTTCTGATTTTTCATGTTATTTTAACTAACTTTGAGCATTTGTACACGGCTCATGAATAATTACGTCGGGCATATTCATTTAGGTCTAGTTCTAGTTGGATATTTCCCTTATTAGCCCAGCCAACATTACGTTTTCACGACGTTCACGTACGTTGTACTTAGGTTGTAATCTACGTTGCAAGTACGCAAATTTGTGAACTCGTATTCATGTTATGACAACGGTATTTTCGACGTTGATTTTCGGACGTTGATATAATGTCTTTACGACGTTGTAATGACGTTGTTTCGACATCAAGTTGTGAACGTATTATACAAACGCCCCTATTAAGTCCGATTGATCATGAAGTGCCAACCTGAGGAGTTAGAGCGAGCGCATAACGGGTACGGTGCAGTGTGGTGAAGCTTTATCGGGGGTCCAGGGGGAAGCGCCCGCTCCTGGATTTTAAGGTTTTTTAAAGGCCCAGATTTGGTATTTTCACCCCTTTTTATTCAAGATCTATGTGAAAAAAATATTAAAATTACCATGCGCCACTTCATACGCCACTTCGACTGACTCCGAGCGCCACAAGTGGCGCGCGCGCACCGCCAGTTGAGAGGGCCTGGTATGGATAATACGTTCACAACTTGACGTCGAAACAACGTCATAATGACGTTATGTCAACGTCGAAAATAACGTTGTCGCAACACGAATACGAGTTCACAAATGTACGTATTTACAACGTAGATGACAACCTTAGTACAACGTAAATTACTTTTATACGACGTTGTAACAATGTAAATTTGTTGGCTGGGAGGGCCAAACATTAATAACCACACAATCATATCACATCACTACACACATGCTTAAGCCACACACGCAATGAATTGTCATAAAAAGTCTTTAGGCTTCAGAATAGCTACATACAAACACCCACATAAAGACTTGAATAAGTATCATCAATAACACTCTCATAAAGCCACCTTCACATCCCACACCGATGTTAATTTATTATTTGCATTTAAAGTAACTTTATCTTCTTGTACTAAAGAATCGATGTAAAGACTTACTCTGACTGTCATGACTGTATTGAAATGTCAATTCGCGTTGCGCTTTCCTATTTATGTCCAACTTCCATAAAAATGTCAATACACCATCACATGCACACTTAAAGTATCTCATAATAAGAAATATTGAGAACATTTCATGCAATGTTTCATTTCAAGCTTCTCCGAACTTTTCACTTTGAATAGAGTAGATATAGACATCTTTATAGATGAGCCGACTTCTGACGTCAATGCCTGGCAGTATGCGGACGCATCAACACAATTTCTATTTTTTTTGCCTGGCAGTATGCGCGCGCATTATATTTTGTTCAGGGCTCGTGTTTTTAAAACTCCCGCCACATCACAATAAGGCTATTGAACAGTGTAGTGGTTACATGGGGTTCAATCCATAAAAACGTGACATTATTGGTAAAAACTACAAAGTTTGTTTCAAATTCACACATCGTCCATCCTGTCACGTTTGATCTGTGAGGTTCAATTAGTCATGTTAGTTATTAAAGTGGAAATGGATTGGCGATCGGTCAAGTGAAGCATGTTATTTAAATACATATCTTAGTCCCCCTCTATATATTATACGGAAACCAAAACTTGGCCACTAACTTGAGTGCACATGCCTTCCTCGGCACGTGAGTTCGGGACATCCTAATTTTGGCCTGGTCCAGGGACCCCATAAGATAAATCCCGCCCTGGTTAAAAGGGCCCGTACTGCACCTGATGTTGCTACGGCCCTGGGCCCGATGGTTACGGCGCGAGCGTCATAATCGAAAGGTTGCGGGTTCAAGCCCCACCACGGCCAGTGTGTTGCGGCCTTTAACAAGATTGCTTAATTCCCAACTTCACTCCTGTAAAATGGGGAGCTGCTGGGGTAATCACAATCTAAGTCGCTGAGAGTACATGCGCATCAGTTGCGGACTTGGTGTGATTCTGATATATCCAAATGGCAGCGGAATAATTGTTGAAATGTGCTGATAACTAGGTCATGCCTAGCTGAAGCGCACGTTAAATGAAACAACTTTTTTTTTTGGTTGATCTTAGTTTACATCCTACATATCCGCGTGTTCTCGTACGCGTCCTATCGACACTGAACAAATTGCCATTAGCTTACAGTTAATCATTAAAGGTAGTGATTTGATTTTCTGTATCGAAATATTAAGCTCATAAGTAATATATGAAGGTGTTCAGGACTCTTGACTCAGATGTTCACCAAATCATCGTTTGCGCCACTTCCTGTACTTAATCTAGCCGAAGAGATAACAACTTTTCCTATATAGGAATAGCGTGATATCGAATTTGTATCAGCGATGAACAGCCAATAATTATGGAAAAATCCCCAAGAATGACTTTTGGATGATGAGGGCATCATTTGCGAAAAAAAGAAGTGATTACATTTGGGGTAGATGCAGTTATAAATAGCAACGAAGCAAAGCGTCGTTTCAGCAAACCTTTTATTTATTTATTTATTTATTTATTTATTTATTTATTTATTTATTTATTTATTTATTTATTTATTTATTTATTTATTTATTTATGTATTTATTTATTTATTTATTTATTTATTTATTTATTTATTTATTTATTTATTTATTTATTTATTTATTTATTTATTTATTTATTTATTTATTTATTTATTTATTTATTTATTTATTTATTTATTTATTTATTTATAGTGAGAAGACCAGTACACTAACCCGTCAACACAGTTGATTTATAGGAATTTAGACCAAAATTTAGTGGATGACAAAGCTTCGCTGGTCGCACCAGAGAAGGAGCGGAACTCGTGGAATACAAACAATAATGTGACTTCATTATTCACGTATCGAAAAAAAAGTTTTTGTTTAGGGTGATGAAAACTTTTCCGAAATCAAAGGGTCGATATTCGCTATGCCCACGTCCGTCGAGAACCCCACCACCGATGTCAAGAAATAAAGTACTGCACTTTTTTGTGTGTAAATGTAGGCAGATAGATATTTCTTGACTGTTGTTGCTTAGAATATTGGAAACTTGAACGCATTCTTTCAGCTAAGTGCGGCGTCAGGTCAATACTAAACACTAAAAACAGTCTACTTCTGAATCTTGTAATAGTTCGATTTATTCAATAAAAGGAAACAAGGACGGAATACATGTAAGTGCAAGCCTAGACCAGTTTTATGGATAAAAGGTAAAATAAGTACCAAGTATGACAATATTGATCATTCAAATATAGGGCCTCGAAAAGGCCGGGAAAAACAAGAATGTTCATGTCGTTAATAGGAAGCTTTAATACTTGATATAAACACAAAACAAAAATAATGAAATACCATTACTTCAAAACGGTTTGTCAAATTTCAAAGCAGAATTTATTTCTGCATAATGACGCCTCATTTACTGCAATGGCCCAGTATTGATGGCACAGCGTACATTTAAATGACAGTAACCCAATATTTGTTCATCCTATTAACCCAGAGAACTAAGTATAATATCTTTCATACCTTTGTGACTTCGTGTGTATTTGTTATAAATATGCAGTTCTGATGCCTTCCGATAGGAATGCGACGACCATCTTTCGAACCTAAGGGGATGTCATTTTCTCCGGCAGGGGAGAGGGGTTCATGAATATGTCGGTGACCGGAGTAACTTTTTTATGACCTCCCCTATCGCGGGCAAAAATTTTTTACGACCCCCCTATCTTGGGTCGAAATTATTCATTGCTTGAACAAAGGCGAGGAGCGCACCAAAAATTTAGAGCGAAGAAAGTGTGCGGAGTGTGTTAAAATTTGATTGCGTGTGTAAAGAAGGCTCGCGGAGCATTATATAACGAAAGATTGTATGCACATTTTGATTGTTAAATTAAAAGAATGTTCAGTTGGTTAGAGCGTCGTACTATTGTTACGAAGGTTGCCGGGTCGAAGCCAACCAGATGCTCTGGTTTGGTTCAACGTTTGTGTGCGTTGGCTACTCTGGGGAAAGATTAAAATTTGTTCATCCTATTAAGGGAAGGGGTGTGAACGTTTGGACAGTATTTATTGTGTGACATTAGAGCACATCAGACATATCGAATTGCATTCTGAATACGAAGAATGTCCTTCTGATATCAAATAATTTTGATTTTTTGAAATTCGCAATGTAATACACATTTGATGGCAAATGATTAAAAATTGATATTTTTGATATTTAACAGTACTCGAAGTAAACTTGATCAATTTGATGATTTATACTTAAAGTGTATGTAGGGGGATGAAAAGCCGACGATCAATTGAAAATTTTGACCTTTTGTATTGAAGATATGGATTTTTTTCCCAAAACACCCAAAACAATTAGGTCTTTTGGGGAAAAAAATCCATATCTTCAATATGAAAGGCCAAAATTTTCAATTGATCGTCGGCTTTTCCTCCCAGCTGCATACACTCTAAGAATATATATCATTAAATTTATAAAATTTACTTCGAGGACTCTTATATCTCAAAAATGTGAAAAATATCAAATTTTTATAATTTGCCATAAAATTTGTATTATACCGTGAATTTCAAAAAATGAAAATTATTTGATATCACAAAGACATTCTTCGTATTCAGAATGCAATTCGATATGTCAGATGTGCTCTCATGTCCCACAAAAAATACTGTCGAAACGCTCAAAACGCTCATTCCAGATCCCTTAACTAAGTATAAAATCTTTTATTCTTATTGAACAGTTTGTTATTTTGTATATCAGCGATTGGGCACTCCCGCCAGGGTGCAACAAACCTGGGAAGCCAGGCTTTCCTGTTGCTTTTTTTGAGACGACGCTGAATCGGTCAAGCGACGTGCATCTCCCTCAATTGCAGTCTCCAGCTCCCTCCTTCGTTATCTTTATTTTATCAAATATTTTTTATTGTTTGGTTTAAAAACCTTTCCAAAATTAAAGCGTGAATATTCACTCTGCCCACGTCAGTCAATTTGAGCCCCTCCCCCACTGATGTCAAGAAATATAGTACATTTAACTTGTTAACGCTGTATAGTGACTAGTATTCAAATGATTTTCTTAATTCAATTAAAGGTCAATGACTTACGATATTACAGGTAGTGTAGATTATTGACCAATTCAATTTGATAACCAAATAATATTATAGTTAAAATACAAAACGTGTAGAATATATACTTTCCGAAGGTATGGATAAAATGCATAGTACATAAGAAATCCACACGTTAGCCGAATAATAGTCAAAACAGTAAATTGTAACTGTTGGTTATGATATAGTAACGCTCACATACCCCGGGCACTCCAGTGACCTTCACTCTCACATATGACACATACAAGTAGAACGTACTCCGCTGTTACATTAAAACACTCCAACTGACACGATATCCGCCCCTTGCATTATGCATAATTCCAAGGACCTAAAAATGGTCAGATTTTGCCCAAAACTCGACTGTTTGGCGGTGTGCTGTCATTCCAACGCTAAATTAAATCGGTAATACCGAATAATTGCTCTCGAGGGCAACCCTTAGAGGACATTAACTATAGGGGGTAAAGGGTATAGGATCTCGTTTTTCGACGTTTTCTGTTGAGCAAGAGGACCTTGTTGTGTTGGTGTATATCGTTTAGTTTGAAGTCTCTGAAGTAAGGCGACGCAAATGCACATATATTAAGGGTCTGCATCATGATTTAGAGCATGAAAAACAGGATATAAATAATGTTGATTGTAACTTCTCTATTTATTTTATTCAGCGGGTACACCTTTAAGAAAAACATTAATGTAAACATGAAATATGCCGTGTCGTTTTTCTTACCTGAAATTTAGATCAATAATGCATTTATGCATTATTGACAATAACAACCTTTACGTAAGAGCGGCATTTAGTCCGTTCACCAATTGAAGACCTGAACGCAAGAAGACCGTAAGTCCACTTGGCCCCTCAACATGTATACACTAAAGTTACGTATAGTTTCTTAGGGTTATATAATGTTTAATACATGTTCCAGGGTGAAAACATCATGAAAGATTGTGAAAGATTTGTTTTTGCCCCTGAACATGTATAAAACATAACCAAACTATACGCAACTTTAGCCCAAATACTGACCCATGCTTTTTGATATCGGAAGTCAAAGAAGATCCGAATTTTTCAAGAAGAAGAAGAATTTTGACTTGGCACCCCTGGATTCGAACCTTTGACCCCGCATGCCAACCACACGATCGCGGACCGGTAGCTGGACGGGTTATTGCTGCCCGGCCAGCAATTCCGTGAGCATATCACACTTAAGGTGATTGCGTCATCGCAGACCCTGGGATGCATGCATGATCATAATTTTTCATCGTGGTATTTTGTGGTTTTTACTGGTGTTAGGGTTAGTGTATAGCCTACATGTTAAGGGGCCAATTGGACTTACGGTCTTCTTGCGCTCAGGTCTTCAATTGCAGCATCTGCCAAGTGTTTGTTTATCTTTCCTGGAAAAACTGAAAAACAACGTTTTCTTTTGTCTTTTCCTTGTTTAGTAAGTGTCAAAATAAATTTTTTTTTACACATTTCTGACATTTAAATAATTTTAAAGACATTTATAAGAAATTAAAGGGGCATTTCGTGATCCACAGCCTCATCCCCCACTTTTCCCAAAAAAGTTGAGATTTTTACACCACTGGATACCTCTGGCTACATAATGTTTATGTACCAAATATTTCTTGCAGATTAATTCGTTTAGCAAAAATATCGCCAAATTTGAATTTCGTTCTGGTGCACCAGAACAAAATTACAACACATTGTCTATGGAGCAGTGTAATACACATAATCATGCATAACTCGCAAACGCAAAATCGGAATCAACTGAAATTTTGGAAATAAGCTTTTTCGTGGATATCTACTGAAAAATGTCATAAAAAGAGGATGCTAGGATCACGAAATCCTCCTTTAAAGCGATTATTGAGAGTTATACGTCTTACACGCGAGTCGGTCAGTGTGTCAATGAAAGTTGATTTGTGACCCCATATATGGATTATTTTCATGGCATTTCGCTATAATCATATATTTTTCAGCATTAGTATAAAATTCAATGACCTACAGTCACTGGCAGAAAATGAAGCGTTTCATATAAAGGGAAATACAAGGCTAAAATGAGGTTTGGTTAATAGTTATATTTTTAGATTATCTCGAAAAGTATGAAGAGTGCTGCCTTTTGGAACAGTAGTCGAGCACATCTTTCAGAGCATAAAACCACATTTGGCGAGTTTGAAAATGTTTAGTTTATTTATAGTGTGTTGTCAAATAAGTCTTATTTTTTGACAAAAACAAAGCATTTCTTTCTATAAATATTTTAATATTACAAACAATAGCAAATATAGAAAATTTGCCAGCTCTGTTTACTAAAGGAGTTTCCCTAGAAAATATCTGAAAGAGTGATTAAGAATAAGATAAAAACCGAATTAAAGTTTTAACTTCAACACTACATTATTTTTTCGCTCACCTGGAACGTTTTCGCTAGTCCGACTAGCGTCTTCAGCAGATGGTGATGCTGTGTTGATATCTTGTCTACAATCGGGATATCTCTCACTGATGACGTCATATGATTGACATAATGACGTCATAGGATGTTACGATGTAACACCGCCCCTCTGGGCATCAATAGATTGTCGCAAATAGGATCTATTTCTAGTCCTTGGTAACGATTTAGTCTCGGTTTTTGAGTCCTTATCTGTATGGCTTCAAGAACTCTCCAGAAAAATTCTTTTTTGTTCCGTTCAAGCACCTTGACGTTTTCCCAATCAATCTGGTGACCTTTAGATCTCACTACATTTCACGTACGAACATGGACTTATAGATAATAACGAAGTTCCCCTTTGGGCTTACAACAGCGACCCCCTGTTATATTTTCATTCCAGGGCTCAATGCACCGTGGACATGAGCGTCGCTATTAATATTGTATATTATTATTAAGAGTATTATTTATATTTCTTTTATAATTGTAAATATTTGTACTTGTAATTTTTAAGTTTAAGATTACAACATTAATTGTAAATATTTGTATTTGTAACTTCAATATTAACTATACCAGTTTGTTTGGTGAATGTTAATAAAATATTGATTGATTGATTGTTCTCTGACCGCTGATTTAGAGCTGCCAGCAGTAGACTTGTGTTCACTAAGCCTTTTCTCAAGCTTCCTGGCAGACTCACCGATATACCTTAACACATTACCTTTATACTCACATAAGCCCTATTTACGCCTATTTTTGTTTAATTTGCATTAATCATCGTATTGAGTACCAGCTCTCACATTTAACAAGTCATTATATTTTCCTCTGTTTCAATTTGGAGATTATTAATGTAAACTGCTTTTTCATTTCTGACATTTGTGTAGAATAATGCTGCTTCCCTTCAAATCCTAAAATTGTTGTAGTTCAAAGGCGTCGCATTTCCACCCAAGCCTAATGGCAAGTCTCAGAATTTACAAAAGGCAGACCAAGACGTAATCGGGGACGTAATGCTTATTTCTGCTCAAAAAAGACATATGCACGTTTTATACACACCGCCGCCACCCAATGTTAGTAGTAGAACATTATAAAAAAATACATGGGATACTGTTTAGCATCTCATGTGTAGAAAAGTGCAACTCCTGTATATTGAAACTCTCTATTGGTCAACGTTACATTGCTCTAAAAAGTGACGGGCTGTTGATAACTTAAGGTTACGCATTGCTTTCTTGCCCTACGGGCCATTATATATTGGAACTCTGTTAGTTGCAAGTCCTCACTATGGGAGTTTCCGGCCTCAGCCCTGCCAGGCTTGCGGCCTTGGGCCCAGTATCAATATCGACAGCCTGTCACTTGGTGGTTTTTTGTTGTTGTTTCTTTGGGTTTTTTGTTTTGCTGTGTACCTTTTTTTCTTGCTTTTTCCTTTTTCCTCTTTAATTTTCCTCATTCTTCAGGCACTGCCCTCTATCGGGGGCTAATTTATATTTTAAGCTTGATCACAATTTTTTTTCAACCTTGAACAATATCGTTTTTGAGCGCTTTTTTAACGACAGATACCTTTCCAACCTTTTACTTTTACAACATTTTACTAGTTTATATATATTATGGTGCATAACCATGATAACGTTTTAAATATGCACTAAATTTAATATACATAAGATGATGTCCTCTGGGATCTGGTATGGCGCCGTCAATATTCGTTATGTATACAGCTCATTAGAAGACGTTATCACAAATATCGGTTTCAACTATCTGTCGTACGCGGATGACACACAACTATACTGCTCTTTCCATTCTTCGCAGAGATTTCAAACTGTTTCAAATCTGGAATGTTGTCGTCAGGATTGAGAATATGAAAGTAGGGCAAAGTCATATCGCCCAGCAAATTCGGTTCGTAACCTTGGTGTCACGTTTGACAAACATCTGACAATGTGTGCAAGTCGGCATCATACGCTCTTCGCTCCATCGGACAAATTAGAAAATATCTGGATCGGGCCTCCGCCGAACAACTCATTCACGCCTTTGTGACCTCCAGGCTGGACTTTTGTAACAGTCTGGTGTTGGGATTACCTGACAAGCTCATCACTAAGTTACAGAAGATCCAGAGCGCTGCGACAAGGATGGTAACTGGATGACCTCCATTGGCTACCGGTCAAAAAGCGTATCATTTTCAATACTTTACTTCTTACCTTCAAAGCTCTCAACAATGCATCCCGGACTATTTACGCGAACTTCTTGTGCAATATGAACCAAAGATCCATCTTTATTCAAGCTTGCAAAACCTTCTTGTTTCCTAAGTGCAATACTAACGCTTAAAACTTAGTACGGTGATCGGTTCAAATCCGCGCTGAAAACACATTTGTTCACCACAAACTGATTGTCATTTGCTTCTACTGTTTCTTCATGTACAGTATGTTATATTGTTGAAACTGATTTGGGAAATAATTACTTGCCTTTATGTTGCTTTTTACTTTGTGTATTTTATTAATATAGTTGTTAAAAAGTTGAAGTTATAATAGGCATTGCATGAGGATTTGGTCACGCTTGCTGGTCTAGCTATGTCGTGCCCATGGGTCACGTGCGTATTAATATTAATAAAAAACGTATTTATATATATATATAAAGAGTTCAAACTTGATAATAGATTAGAATGTTTGTGTCTGTAATAACAAGAATTTTCCACTAAATGACGTTATACTGACCTAATTTAGAGAATACAGATGCCTCCCAATGAGGTATCTTGTTCGATACTCACGAAAGTACAAGTTATCGAGAAATTGATGAGATTGTTGGTGGCAATTGTAGGCACTTATACACAGCCGCAAATTATGCAGAGACTGACAAGATTTTTAAAGAAGTTGAAAAACAGAAGTGATTAGATTTGGAGTAGGCAACGAAAAGCATCGTTTCAGCAAACGACACAGCGGAGTAATAGAAAATTTTGATCAAAAAAAAAGTGGATGACGAAACAGTGGAACAAAGCAATTGGGACTGTTTTATGTGTCTCAGAGTAGAAGATTTTTAAACTTCTTGTATTTTATTTTATATGTCATCAGCGATTGGGTGCAACGAAAGTTTACACTCCCGCCAAGGTGCAGCAAACTTGGGAAGCCACACACAGAAATTTTTTTACACAGGTTATGTAAAAAATATACATAACATTAGGTAGCATATGAACTCCCAAACAAATAGGTATTTTTTACATAACCATGAATTATGTAAAAATAACATAGCAGATAAGTAAAAAAATACTATGGCTATTAAGTAAAATATTTACATAACTTTTATGTAGAATTTGTTACCTCGGCTATTAGGTATTTTACTACATAATTGTTATGTATTTTTTACACAACTTATGTAAAACATACATAACATTTATGTAGCATATGAACCCCATAACAAATAGGTATTTTTCACACAACCTTGAATTTGTAAAAAAAAAACATACCAGTTAAGCAAAAAATACTTCATTATTAGGTAGGATTGGGGCTTTCTTTCTTTCTTTCTTTCTGTTTTATTTTATGCTGAAACATAATTCATGATAGATTTGAAGTTATCAGATCTTGGTCAACTGTCAGATTCGTTCAACAATACAATTTCATGCATGAAATATTTTATTTTGTTTTTGTTTTCCTTTTTATCAGTTCAACCCGCTATCTAGTGAATGTTCAATGTAAAGCATTTCTCTCTCGCATGTATTACATGAACGATACAATGCTATAATAATACACTAAGCCACTGAAATGCTTCAAGCCTAATTCCCATATTTGGTACTGTAGGACTACCTACAAAGTCATTTCAATGCATTATCACGTCTACACCGTATTACATCGCTATCTATCTCAACACACACATTGCTATACCATGTATACACGCAGTGTCCGGGCGCAGTATACAGTACGTACAGTATCGTACTGTAATGAATGTAGCACGTAATCATGATCGCGGCAATACGTACGCTGCAATGTCAATTCCAATGTTGATAAATCTAGTAAATGAACCAATAAATAGCCATTTTTAATGTCTCAAAGATATCCATACATGAGCTTATCGAACGAATCTCCAGTTTGGTTCCAACTTATGACTTCGAAACCTACCTATTTGAATGATGTTTCAGGAGGCATGCGCTACACGATCACATACACGTCGTGTCCGCCATGATCAGTGGCGTAGCTAGGGGTGGGCAGGGTGGGCGACTCGCCCACCCTGGAAAAATCTGGGGGAAATTTTGGAGGCAGAAGGGAAAAAAGGGAAAGGAAAGGGGAAGAAAAAAAGGAAAGAAGGGAAAAAGGAAGGAAAAAAGAAAGAAGGGGAAAGGAAAGAAGAGAAAATGAAGAGGGAATGGGGAAGCATAGGGTCAAGAGGGAAGGAAAAGCAACAGAGAGGAAACGCGAATAAGTAAAAAAGAGGGAAATGAAGAAAACCAAAGGGAAGCCTAAGAGGGATGGAGGGAAGGAATAGGGAAAGGGGAATGAAAGAGGGAAAAAGAGGTAAAGAAAACATCTGTAATGTTTATTGTGGGGAAGCAATTCATGCACAGGGGAAGGAGTGTAAGAAAGGGGAACAAATTGAAGAATATGAAGGAGGACAGGATATTTTAAGAAGGGAACTGGAAGTGATTTGAGGGGAAGTAATTTAAGTGAGTGTGTGGAAGGGGGAAGGAATGAGAGAAAGGGGAAGAAATTGGAATACAATGAAGAAGAGAAGAGAAGGGAAACTTAAGGAAAAGAAGGGGAAGTAATTTAGGGGGAAGTAATTTAAAGGAAGGGGAAGGAATGAGAGAAAGGGGAAGATATTGAAGAATGTAAGGAACAGAACGAATGGGAGAAGGGGGAAATAATTAATTTAAATAATGTTAAATCAACTCAAGAATATCAGTATTGTTTTTATTGTGTTGTTCTTACATTGTAAATGCATTTTTGTTTTAAATTCTAAAATCAAAACTTTACATGGTAAAATGTTCACATAAAAACGTTACAAATGTATGCAAGGAGGCTTCTCCTCGTGGAATAAAAATGACCAAACCCCATGAGCTTCAGGGGGCTTCGCCCCCCTGGACCCCCACCAGGGGCCCTTAGGCGGGCCCCTGGACCCCACGCCGTTGGACCGCTCGCTACGCTCGCTTCGCTTCATTTGTTAATCAACATCGGGGGAAAATTTGTGGAGACTTGCCCACCCTGACAGAGAGTGCTGGCTACGCCCCTGGCCATGATTGCTTTCGGTCGGCGCTATATTCTTACCTGAAATAGGTAAAAACTACATAAACTCGGCAAAATATCTGGCCAATGTATGTTTTGCCTTTCGAATAGGTGCATTTTAAAATTACATAACAACTGGTAAAACATTTTGATGAAATTTTACTAAACCTGTGTAAAAAATTGTCGAAATAATACACAACATCATTATACTTGGTTTTTTTTTACATAATGAAGGTCCGATTTTTCTGTGTGCAGGTTTCCTTTTGTTGGTTTTGAGAGGACGCCGAATCGGTCGAGCATTGTGAATCTTTCTCTCTTGCTATCCCTCCCTTCTTTCTCTTTATTTCATTTAATCAAATATTTTATTGTTTAGCGTAAAAACCTGACCAAAATAAAGGGTTGATATTCACTATGCCCACGTCCGTCAAGAGCCCTCTATCGTTGTCAAAAATATAGTATTGTACTTTATTTGTTTTAAATGTAGGTAGTTATTACTCGACTGTCGTTGCTTAGCATGCTATGAAACTAGAACGTATTCTTGCACCTAAGTGCAGCGTCTGGTCAATACTAAACACTAAAACAGTCTACTTCCTGAAGTAGTTCGATTTATTCAACACTAGGAAACCAGGACGGAATAAGCGCAAGCTTATACGAATTCTATGGATCAAAATTTAAAAGTCAAGTCCCAAGTATATATTGATCATTCAAAAATAGGGCCTCGGAACGGGAAAACAAATATATAAGAAGCGTTTTAATACTTTAACATTCAGCACAGTAGTTATGCTTGTGTTAAAATCAAGTATTTCTTATGAGCGTGTTTACCATGTTAACGAGCTTACGTTGCTAGCACGTTTTTGCTGGTATTTTTGGTGATAGTTGTTTGATAGCATCGAATGCTTGCAATTGTATTTGCTTGACAAATGTGACCCATCACATCGAAACACGGCAGTTGTCGGAAACCCACATTTAAAGATAATAAAGAAAATGTGCCCCGAAAAATAAAGAAAATAATAAGAAATATGAACTGTATTTGTCACATAAATCTACAAGTTCATTTTTGACGACAACTGCCTTGTTACGATGTGATGGGTCACAAATGGTTTTACGATAGCTACACAAAACAAGCAATAAACAATAAATGATATTTCAAAAGCTTTCTTTCACTATTGCCCTCCGATGTTATTAAGAGGGTTTATCCGATAGACTCAGATGGTAGGTGGAAGATGGGGGTCAGCAAATTTTGTTCATATTTTGTAAATCAAACATGTGTCCATTAGTATTTACAGTGGAGGTATTAACAATTTTTGAGGACCCCCCACTGGGAGATACTGGACCCCCCTCAAATTGACACCCATGATTGTCTTCTCAGACACAAAAACTTTGAAATGTGCACTAACTTTTGATTAGAGCCACGTAATGACGCGCATCTGCAGACATTTTATTTATACTTCACAGTAATAATACACATTTTGTCTCGACATAACAATTAAAAATTCTTTGTACAACATTTGGGTTGTTCCATTTTCAGAGAGGGGTGTAATGGCCTTTTCAGCAATTGTGTAAATGTGAAAAATCCTAATTTTGAAGCAAAGTTTGCAAGATGATTGTGAGAGTTCCTCAATATTTTTTTCAAAGTTATTTACTTGTTGGATAAAGTAGATATAGGTTGAACAATTGAGCAAATAAAAATCGTGGAGACTTTTTCCGTTTTAAAATGAGCACATCTTACTTTATGCTCTTTTTCAGAAAAGTGCAAAATTGCGATATTTTCATGCTAAACTCAGGTACGGTGATTTTTCTAAGTTTAAAAATGAAATTTGATGAAAAGGAGCCTATCAGAAGTAAACAACATCAACAAAACTATTACATAATAAATTGGGGCCTAAATTGTGTTGGATAAATGCTTATAGAACAGGACTATTCTATAAAGGGGTTCAGTACCCCGGGTCAGTACTAAAATTCTGTCTGTGCTGATTTAAAAATAACCTTTTTGCATCATGCTTTATGCACCCTCAAATGAATATTACCTTTTTCTTCCAAGGAATATTACCTTTTTCTTCCAAGGAACGCAGGTAGGGCCTACAATAATTATTTTCTATCACTATGTAGTTAACAACAAAGACAATAATATATTGGACCACTACATTGATCAAGTAAGGGTGCTATTGTGTTAAACATAAAAACGCTTATGTATCTATGATTCTCGATTTTTGAAATACCAAAAATGCTGACACATTATATGGATTTTGGGGTTTGTATTGAGGATCCTTTGATGGTCAATATACTAGTAAACTGCTCTCCATCTGAGTACCTCTGTCTAAAAGCAAATAACCTCTCCATCATAGTGAAAAGCATGTAAAAATCAACATTTTTAAGCGGCAATTCTACCACGCATGACAATAGTTTTCTTTATTTTTAGTTGTATTAAATAAAGCCTAAATTTTCACTTAACCCTAACCCGCCTGAATACTACAAAATACTACTTGATATATGCGCTGTTCGTGCATGCATCCGACGTGGTGTGATGACGCAATCGCCCTAAGTGATATATAGGCACGGTTTCGCTGGCCAGCGAAGCCCAAGACCCGTGGCAAAGTGTCGCTGACCGAGTGCTTGGCATGCGAGGGGTCTCGGGTTCGAATCCCACCCAGAGCGAACAACTTCTTTCCTTCTTTTCTCTCTTTATTTTTTCCTTCTTTCCCTTCCCGTCGCCGAAAAGCGGTTAGGGTTAAGCTCCAATTTTGTCTATCTTTACAGGTAAGGTTCAGTTTTTATTAACAAATGTTACAAAGTGATGCTGCTATTTCAACATCGAAATTAGTACTAAAACGGGCTCTGTTAGCAGTTATTCGGAGAGGGCCTATACTTTTCTTGTGAAATCGAATTTGCTTAATGTTACTGGGGAAATTCGCTTAAATATTAGTATAAATGGCCATTGCCATGACAACTGCCTTCTCTTTGAAATCTCCAATACATGTAGCTTAAAATTAAAGAATCCATGTATATCAATAGTATACTTATAAAGTGTAATACAAACTTTTTTAATGCAACAAATTGCTCAAAATGAAGAAAATGGGTCAATTTGGGGTCAAACTGCCCAAAATTCAAAGATCATATAGATTACTGGGGAAATTTGCTTAAATATTAGTATAAATGGCCATTGCCATGGCAATTGCCTTCCCTTTTCTCCTAATACCTGATGTAGCTTAAAATTAAAGAATCCATATATCAATAATATACTCATTAAGTGTAATACAAACTTTTTTAATGCAACAAATTGCTCAAAATTTGGGGTCAAACTGCCCAAAATTCAAAGGTCATAGATCACAGAAAAATGATGTTGCTGTCATCTGGGATGAGGGAGGCAACAAAAGTTGGTATATTGGGTTTTACCTTGATGATAATGGGGATGAAACGCGGGGGACAAAACCTTCGAGTGGATCACCTGATGCGCGATGGTAGGGCCTACTGATACCGGAGATGAAAGTTAGCAGCGACCACATGGCACTGATGATGATATCTAGGACACTATCATGCAGCAGTTTGAGATTGTGCCTGTGACACTTATCAGTTTCCGTAGCAACATAACAAGTAGCCATTTATATTATGTTTTGTTGTAAATTTTACCTCATATTGTGGAGATGTCCTTAAACATTTTACTCCCAAATAGCCAGTATTGGGGATAACAAATTTTCTTTCCCTCATCTTATTTTAACATACCACTGTCACCGTAGAAGGTCAAGGGTCAATACACATGGCTTAGTTGGAGCTCTCCCATACTGACAGTGTAAAAAAAGAGATCAGGAAAAGAGAATTTATTATCCCTGATACTGGCTATACCGGGTAAAATGTAGGTCATGTTCACATGATGAGGGAATTTGTCAAATGTTACTGGGGAAATTTGCTTTAAAATTAGTATATATGGCCGTTGCCATGGAAACTGCCTTCTCTTTGAATTATCCTAGCTCACAATTAAAGAAGCCTCATATAATCAGTAATATAAAGTGTAATACAAACTTTTGTAATGCAAGAAATTGTTAAAAATGTAAATACAATAAAATCCATTAAACTATCAAAATTGTATAAAAGTCAGCAGCGCAAAAATCTACATTTTTTACTTGATGTAACGTATGTTGTGTGTCTATTTTGTTTTTCCAATTTATAGTGTTATGTAAGTTTTTACCTGTTGTCTAGCTTTTTCTGTAATTTAAATATGAGGTCTATGGGCCTGGTTCAAAATTTGGGTAAAAAAGGTGCATTGGGTCAGAAATGGTCGTAACTCAACATATGAAGATTTGAGACTACTTCTAACTGCATAAATAGATTGATTGACCAAAAAAACCATAAGACTAGACACCAGAACCTGGTAAAAAGACCCAAAAATGACAAAGTTATGACTAAAAATGTGATTTTCAGGGGAAAATGTGGCCATTTTGGATTTTTGCTGTGCACATTCTTTTTTGAAACCCAGGCTTAACATTTTGCAATTTCATGTTGAGATAGGCCTAGGTTAAATAGAACATACAAAAAACCTTATCCCGAAGCAAAACAAAACAAGTCCCATTTATAGCTCACTCCTAGCATTAAGTTCCACCCCAGGTTATTAGGATTTAGTACTTTGGGGTATGGGGCCCTACTTGGCCTAGTTCCTATAGCTTAAGTACTGATGCATGTGAAATGATTAAGAATCAGAATAGGAGCTTGTGATTTTCATAATAATCATAATACCACTAACATGTATGAATACGAGCTTGTGACATGAGAGGGGCTCATATTCAAGGAGCATTATCTACTGGTGATTTTACCAATATGTTGTAAAAGAGAAACACCTACCCCTGTACTTGATTTGCATTCTTAAATGTGGTTCTTAACTCCTCAATGGAATAACTGACTATTGGCTCAAGAAAAGGGACTGCTACAGTGAAAAGATCTTATATTTGATGTTGGCGTTATATACAGCATCATTATACCAATGTCACATATTGGGAAAATCCATGTTTGTGTTCTATGAAAAGTAAAAAAGTCTCTATGATTTTTATTGCATTATATAAATGACCTATGTACAGAGGTTCTCTCCTGTAATGAACAATTTGAGAAAGATTGAGGAACTCCTACAATGACGTCACAAAGTAGAGGGATATTTCACTTTTTTCAAAAGTTGTAAAATGTGAAATATGGGCCCCACCCTGTTCATAAATGGAACATCCCAATATAAACATTTGTTGTTTTATATTTTTTGATAAAGACAAAGGATGAAAGAAGATGTGTAGAAAAATTTACTTTCATAGATGCTTGTCTTAGGTGCCAAAAATTTGTTCTAAAATGGCATAAAACGGCATTTTACAAGTCAGGGAAATACGTGTTAGGGGGCATATTTTAGGGGGCCCATATTTCACAGGAGGGGGCATAGCAGATATTTTTATACTGATTATTATGAACACTTATCCAAACTTATTAAATTGCCAAAATATGGTTGAAATTTGCTGACCCCCATCTTCCACCTTTTTCCCATGGCATCTGTATTTCTCAGAAAATCTCTCTTAATTTCTATGTCATACACTATGGAGCTAACTTGCAAGGGCAATCCTTAACCATCCAACAATGGCACACACAATGCTAAAAACAATATAATCATTTAATTTGTTAACGCTCTGTAGTGACCAGTATTTAAATGGTGTCCTTAATATAATTAAAGGTCAAAGTTTTACGATATTCAGGGCAGTACTTGACCAACACAATTAGATAACCCAAGAAGATATAGATAAAATACAAACCGCGTAGATTATTCGACTCACACTTTCCGATGGACACAGAAGATGTAGACAGAAGGTAAAATACACAAGAAATCTACATGTAAACCGAATAATGCTCAACATTTGTAAATTGCAACTATATAGTCCTCTTTTTAGTGGCTTTATGTCACAGAAAAATGTTCTGATTGACTTGCTTTTGATCCAAACCTCCATCTTAATATATTGAGACACTTTCCATGTAATTTTTCATGTATAAATAAAATGTATTCAATTTAAGTGATGGTTTTGTTCATAGTTCATATTAAATATCCACGTCATGTATGCTGCACACCAAATATGAAGTTTCTATTCCATTTAGTTTTCAAGATATAGCTAACTAAATCATGACATTTTGGGTAAAAAATACAAAAATCCTTAAATAGCGTAACCGTTGACATGGCAACGGAATAGAACTCACGGGCAGAAAAGACTCCCCAGACTCTTCTGAACAAACAGAGCGGTCAATTGTCAAAATTCAAAAAGTATGTGAAAGCTAATATTTTCCTTTTGGTTTATGCGTTAAAGTACCAAAAGAAATCAGTTCCTGGCGATACAGTTCTTTCAGTGACACCCTGTATAATAATACAGCAATGTACCGCATCTATATGACGTTGACTGCAACTGTTTTAATTTGAGCGGATATATTTCTTTAAGGGATCTAAAATGAGCGTTTATTGCGTTTCGACAGTATTTTTTGTGGGACATGAAAGCACCTCAGACCTATCGAATTGCATTCTGAATACGAAGCATGTCTTTCTGATATCAAATAATTTTCATTTTTTGAAAATCACAATATAATACAAATTTTATGACAAATTATAAAAATTTGATATTTGTCAAATTTTTGATATATAACAGTCCTCGAAGAAAATTATATAAATCTAATGACATATTCTTAAAGTGTATGTAGCAGGGAGGAAAAGCCGATGGTCAATTAATTTTTTTGGTGTTTTGGGAAAAAAAATCCATATCTTCAATACGAATGGTCAAAATTTTCAATTGATCGTCGGCTTTTCATCCCACCTACATACACTTTAAGTATAAATCATCAGATTTATAAAGTTTACTTCAAGTACTGTTAAATATCAAAATATCAATTTTAATGATTTGCCATAAAATGTGTATTAAATTGCGAATTTCAAAAAATCAAAATTATTTGATATCAGAATGACATTCTTCGTATTCAGAATGCAATTCGATATGTCTGATGTGCTCTAATGTCCCACAATAAATACTGTCCAAACGTTCATACCCCAGCCCTTAAGGGATTGGCAAATTATTAAAATTTATATGTTTGATATTTTTGATATTTAACAGTACTCGATGTAAACTTTATAAATCTAATGATATGTACTTAAAGTGTATGTAGCTGGGATGAAAAGCTGTCCCTCATTTTGGTACCTGAAATTTAGGTCAAAAATGCATTTATGCAAATTAAAGATAATAACAACCTTTACGTAAGATGATACTTTTATAAGTAAAGGAAAGGTTGTTGGTAGCAAACGAAAATGCGTTCGATAATTGCAACACCTGTTAAACGGCAATTTTCTTTAACAATACTGGAAAAATTGAAAAACAACATCAAAAGTTTTTTTTTTTTCTTTTATTAGAAAAGTAAAAATAATAATGTGTTTTTTACACATGTCTGGCTTTTAAAGAAAAATTTCTGCAAATTGAAGCGATTATATAGAATTATACATCTATAATGCCGAATGCTTAGCATACAATGTTCTATAATTTGAGTCGTATAGAAGTAACAGTAGGACCCATATTTTACAATGCATTCTATACCTACTTTTTAGCAACTTTAGCGTTGATCTGTTGAATACAAAACTTAACCCAGGGCATGCACGTGTTCCCTGATTTGATTGTCATTTATAACATCATGTGTTAACACTAATGAAGTAGTTGCAGCATATGTTAAAAGCTTAAAACTTCTATTAGTGTGTAAACTCAGGGTAGGGGGGGTGGGAGGTACCACTTGGGAGGGGGGTGGCAAACTGCACTTTTACCATAGGTAGTTGACATCATGGGCTACATAAAAACGCCTGATAGCAATTGAAACGGAGTAGCTTTTGACGGGAAAAGGTCATCGAACTTTACACAGGTTCCAATTTCAAAGTTGCTCAAATTGTGTTTAAACCATTTCAGTGTATTTCTCTAGTCACAAGGATCCAGAAAATGTATAGTGAGACCTATCTAGGACGTACCGTTCTTGAGTTATAACCGAAAAGATCAAAGGTCACATTTTTATGGCTCTATGGGGTCAAAAACATCAAAGTGCTCCGACCTTTATATACTATTATATACAGTTTTGACCAAAACCAAAACATTGCAAAATATACATTTTTTGTGTTTCCTTATTATTAGCAAACAAATATAAAAGATACTGGTTTTTGGTAATTCACAATGAAGTTTCTACTCGCGAAAGTAGATCATACGTCATTGAACAAGGAGAAAAATAAAAATAAAATGAAATGGAACAACCCCTGCAATTCCCAAGAATGTAAGCTTATTTCACCGATTCTGTTATTACCTCAAGATGAAGTTAATATACAAAAATATCAACATCTGCGTCATATTTAGAACAGTACTAAATTCATTAAATATTAAAAGCTGATAGAATGAAACACAATGCAACAGAAGCTTAAATTTGTACCCTCCTATCGTAAAAATCAATTTTTGCCATAGGCAACGCTTATATTTTAATGTGAATTTCCGTAATCGTAATTACGGGCAGAAAAGACTCCCCAGACTCTTCTGAACAAACAGAGCGGTCAATTGTCAAAATTCAAAAAGTATGTGAAAGCTAATATTTTCCTTTTGGTTTATGCGTTAAAGTACCAAAAGAAATCAGTTCCTGGCGATACAGTTCTTTCAGTGACACCCTGTATAATAATACAGCAATGTACCGCATCTATATGACGTTGACTGCAACTGTTTTAATTTGAGCGGATATATTTCTTTAAGGGATCTAAAATGAGCGTTTATTGCGTTTCGACAGTATTTTTTGTGGGGCATGAGAGCACCTCAGACCTATCGAATTGCATTCTGAATACGAAGCATGTCTTTCTGATATCAAATAATTTTCATTTTTTGAAAATCACAATATAATACAAATTTTATGACAAATTATAAAAATTTGATATTTGTCAAATTTTTGATATATAACAGTCCTCGAAGAAAATTATATAAATCTAATGACATATTCTTAAAGTGTATGTAGCAGGGAGGAAAAGCCGACGGTCAATTAATTTTTTTTGGTGTTTTGGGAAAAAAAATCCATATCTTCAATACGAATGGTCAAAATTTTCAATTGATCGTCGGCTTTTCATCCCACCTACATACAATTTAAGTATAAATCATCAGATTTATAAATTTTACTTCAAGTACTGTTAAATATCAAAAATATCAATTTTTAATGATTTGCCATAAAATGTGTATTAAATTGCGAATTTCAAAAAATCAAAATTATTTGATCTCAGAATGACATTCTTCGTATTCAGAATGCAATTCGATATGTCTGATGTGCTCTAATGTCCCACAATAAATACTGTCCAAACGTTCATACCCCAGCCCTTAAGGGATTGGCAAATTATTAAAATTTATATGTTTGATATTTTTGATATTTAACAGTACTCGATGTAAACTTTATAAATCTAATGATATGTACTTAAAGTGTATGTAGCTGGGATGAAAAGCTGTCCCTCATTTTGGTACCTGAAATTTAGGTCAAAAATGCATTTATGCAAATTAAAGATAATAACAACCTTTACGTAAGATGATACTTTTATAAGTAAAGGAAAGGTTGTTGGTAGCAAACGAAAATGCGTTCGATAATTGCAACACCTGTTAAACGGCAATTTTCTTTAACAATACTGGAAAAATTGAAAAACAACATCAAAAGTTTTTTTTTTTTTTCTTTTATTAGAAAAGTAAAAATAATAATGTGTTTTTTACACATGTCTGGCTTTTAAAGAAAAATTTCTGCAAATTGAAGCGATTATATAGAATTATACATCTATAATGCCGAATGCTTAGCATACAATGTTCTATAATTTGAGTCGTATAGAAGTAACAGTAGGACCCATATTTTACAATGCATTCTATACCTACTTTTTAGCAACTTTAGCGTTGATCTGTTGAATACAAAACTTAACCCAGGGCATGCACGTGTTCCCTGATTTGATTGTCATTTATAACATCATGTGTTAACACTAATGAAGTAGTTGCAGCATATGTTAAAAGCTTAAAAACTTCTATTAGTGTGTAAACTCAGGGTAGGGGGGTGGGAGGTACCACTTGGGAGGGGGGTGGCAAACTGCACTTTTACCATAGGTAGTTGACATCATGGGCTACATAAAAACGCCTGATAGCAATTGAAACGGAGTAGCTTTTGACGGGAAAAGGTCATCGAACTTTACACAGGTTCCAATTTCAAAGTTGCTCAAATTGTGTTTAAACCATTTCAGTGTATTTCTCTAGTCACAAGGATCCAGAAAATGTATAGTGAGACCTATCTAGGACGTACCGTTCTTGAGTTATAACCGAAAAGATCAAAGGTCACATTTTTATGGCTCTATGGGAGTCAAAAACATCAAAGTGCTCCGACCTTTATATACTATTATATACAGTTTTGACCAAAACCAAAACATTGCAAAATATACATTTTTTGTGTTTCCTTATTATTAGCAAACAAATATAAAAGATACTGGTTTTTGGTAATTCACAATGAAGTTTCTACTCGCGAAAGTAGATCATACGTCATTGAACAAGGAGAAAAATAAAATAAAATGAAATGGAACAACCCCTGCAATTCCCAAGAATGTAAGCTTATTTCACCGATTCTGTTATTACCTCAAGATGAAGTTAATATACAAAAATATCAACATCTGCGTCATATTTAGAACAGTACTAAATTCATTAAATATTAAATATTAAATATTAAAAGCTGATAGAATGAAACACAATGCAACAGAAGCTTAAATTTGTACCCTCCTATCGTAAAAATCAATTTTTGCCATAGGCAACGCTTATATTTTAATGTGAATTTCCGTAATCGTAATATAATATTAATTTGACTCTCAGCACTTTCCTTTTCTGACATTTTGCTTTATTCATATGAGATTGGGAGATGATAATTGAGAAAACTTCATCGTTTTATATTGAACAAAATCTTTCGTAATTGTAACTTTAATTGTGAACATGAATGTTTTACTATTAATGACAACAAAATACATTTCCGCAATTTTAACGATTTTCTGCGTGATGTTATGTTACAATAACTAAAATTATAGACTTATAATCTTTTTGACTGATTTGTTCATGCAAGAAATTAAAATGTAACAAGGTATTTTGTAATGTTGAAATTCTACTTTGTATATATGAAATATGAAAGCTTCAATTAATGCAATTGTTCTACTTCAGAATAAAAAATGTGCTTGACTTCTCTTATATTAATTTGACCTAAAATGAAAATGTTGTCAGCCACTCAGTCAACTCTACAACTGATCATTATCTATTTTTATGTCATTTATATAATAAGAACATATTGTCCGTAGTTATAAATTAATTGTTGCGTGTAAAATATAGAACAGTGTTTAAATTGACCAATTTTCGATCTTGCTTAATCATAACACATTTTATTCGGAAATTGAAAAGCAAATATGCAACCATTAATGTGCGTTTCAAATTTGGCGACGGCCAGCTATTTCTTATGACCGCTATCTCTAAGGTTCGCCTTCTCTAAGGCTCGCTCTCATTAACATGTAAATCAAATGAGGCATAAAATGTTCCAATTTTCTAATACAGAAACGGGTTCGCCGTACCTAAAAAACGGTCCGCTACTTCTAAGGTTCGATATCACTAATTAGGAACGAAATTAATTAGAGATAGCGAACCTTGCTTAAAATGAGTGATATAGAACCTTAGAAACTAAGGAACCTTATTTGCAATTAATAATAACCTTAGGAATACAGGACCTTACAGAACATTAGATATGGCGAACCTTAGAGATAGCGGGATGTTACCTCAAATTAGACAATAGTAGACAAACGTCCTTGCCACTACATCACGTGACCACACCGGACCTCTGCATCTCATGATTGCATTAGAAAACATGTACCCTTGACGAGATTATTGAATTAACAGTGAGAAAACTGCCGTACTGTGTTTAGACTGTCCTGTTTGTAAAATTGAGTAGAAGTGTTACAAAAGGTCGCTTCGCATATAATGAAATTAATCAATCGAACACAATGCTTGAGAAATACAAACAAGTTGACTATTTCTTGTCTTCTTTAGTTTAGTTTATTAAAGGCCTCTTATTTTCTGGAAGTGCTGGTTTTCTAATGTTTTCTTGATGGAGTAAAATATTAGACGAATGCTTTTCAAATTGAAATGTTCCGTACATTCTTCATATTCCTGGATTACAACCACTGACATTTCTCTCATGAATTTCCTTTAATGTTAACACAATATTGCGGATATTTTTGGCCAATGTCCTCAACTGGAGCCTTTTGGAACACCAATATTACCAACAATCCAAATATTGTATATTATTATTTATATCATGGCTTTTGAGCGATACAATAAAACTGTATATTGTACAATATTTGCAAAATACCCGGATGCAGTACGCGTATCTCGTACGCGTCGCGCGTTACCATGGTGACAGCACCAACACGCGTCATGATACAACAGCACAACAATCATGACAATACAGACACCGTAACGGCTCACAGGAGATTTCGTACTGTATAAACAAGTAAACTCACAAACTTAATTCGCGGCAATTCTGGATGATGATAACCTTAGGATATATAATCCACATCTACAAATAAACCTATATGGTCGAATCCAACGAAAAGTGTACACGGCATGTTCAGGGCCATAACTTAAAAGTATTAATCAATTGGCATTCGTTTTTGTATTGTGTTTATTCACCTTGATCATACGCTTCGCGCCATATATAATAAGACCCCTTCTGTGAAAAACTTAGACACAGAGACCCCAAAACATGCTATTTTTACCCATTTTTCAAAATATTTCTTAAGGGGTACTACACCCATGCATTTTTTTTGCATTTTTTTGCATTTTGTGAAGAAATGAGAAAAAGAAATTGGACAAAGTGGTATGCAAAATGAAGGGGCAAATCTTCTCGTTCAATTGGTGGCATCAGTATCAATGAAGCGTACATGCTTCTAATGATATAAGCCAAAAGGTGGTACATCACTGATGTTTTAAATTCACTTCATTTTGGAAAGCTTACTATCAACGGATTTCGTTAAAATTTTGGATATGTGTTGCTAACACATTAGGGAAATAATGTTGATATGTAAAATGGGAATAAGCGGTCCCTGATCTCTTTTATGACTTCATGAACTTGGTGCTCCACAACTATCAAAAAACGAACCGGTTAAAATGCTTCTATTTTCAATGTTGAGCTATATTTTGTATTTTGAACTTGCGACACTATTTCACTGAAATTTAATTAAGCCATAGGTAACAGGTTACCACAACCACACTACAGCAATGTTGAAAAAGATTGTATTTTTTGTCACCCATACCACCATATTAGGTAGTTTATCGTAAGCTTCATTTTTGTGATTTTGGTAACTATTTTATATTTATTTGCCCAATTCATCTCAACTAGGCAATCTAAATTGTACTCACCATTTACATCCCAAGGTATTTTAGTATATCCACCTCACATATTTCCATTATATATCCAGTAACAGACAAAATATCAAAATTGATGCCTCATTATGACATGTATGATATCACAAACTACCACATGTTGATGCCTGAATTTGACCTGAACCAATTGACCTATAACCTGACCTTTGATGACCTTATAGCCTTTTTTAATCTCTTTTCCCAACACCACATTATAGAAGATTAATACATGGTGTACTATTAAATTGTCTATGTGGAAGAGATTAGGCCTATTTAATTTATTCAGTGTTATAATCAGTGAGTACATTTCTATAGATGGTATAACAAAGGATTTAATGTATTCTATTCATGCCCCCTACTTGAACATGTTGAAAAGAATAAATTATGGACAATTTATGGTTTGTTATGAAACACGCATCTGAGTTACCAGGATACATGTAAACAAAAAATATATAGGGCTGAAATGACTTACTATACAATGGTTTAAAAGCACCTTTTTTTATTATTAATTTATTTTTTTCTTTATTTCACATGATCCGTGCATATATTGCCTAGCTATAAATGAAAAAATATTTTTTTAGACCAATCAAACCAATACATGGGTGTAGTACGCCCTTAAGGTATTTTTTAAAAACATCGAAATCAGTTATGAAAAGAAGTCATTGGATTGAATCTAAATTGATTTCCTGAAAGGTGTGTATTCAAAGATTGCCTGTACAATTTTTCACATATTTGTACATAATTATGAATTTTTGTGATAATTTTTTGAGTGGTATTTTTTACATTACCTACGAATACAATTTTTCATAGCACTAGATATATCTTTAAAAATGGAAATTACTAATAAATGCGCAATTGATACAAGCTTTGATATGTCAAATACTGAAATGCATTGCATTCGGACATCTTTATTATTGTGTTTAGCTGCCAGAAATTCTAAATGGCACAAAGGTAAAAAATATGCATTACCTCCGAATACATGTTAAAAGCTGTGTCATTTCCACAAAGTGAGAGAATAGTAAACAATAGTTAAGCAATAGGTGCAGGGTAATACACTCTTTATTTCTACCAAGTTTCAATAGCCTGCGTTTAAATATTTTTGAGATGTCAACAATAAAAGCAAGTATTCGTAGGTAAATTTCGGTAACCGAATGTTACCTACGAATACAATTTGACATCATGACAGTATTGTGAAACACCGCCATTCACGCCAATGCCCATATTGGTACATAACGAAGGCCTGTATGTTTGCTATCAAATCATATGTCAATGAAAGTTGCGAATTCACATACATGCCCACCATGCAAAACTGAATACGGCTTAATTGTTGAAAAATATGTACTGAAATAGACGACGGTCTGCTCATTTGAAAGAAAAATCAGATTCAAAGAAGATTAGAAGGGATAAATACTTGGATTTGTCAACTGTCATGTGTGCTTCATTTTAAATGTTTACCGACCTTCTGGTTTCTGAGTAATTTGTGTCCAAATTGATTTATTCGAAGGTAACTTTTGACGTTTTCGCTAAGGTTACCTACGAATACCATGGAAAAACTACTGTTCTCATTGTCTCATTATCTAGACAACACAGTGATGGACCCTGGTATAAAGCTAATTGTAGTTGCCCTCAAACGAACGGCCACAAGACATAACTGATTCCAAGATGGACTTCACAAGTCTGCAATAACGGTTTTAAGCGATTTGTGTGCAATTAAGCAAATTAAAGTCACTTTAGTGCCTTTGTTTCTTACTTCAATCCTCTTTCAACCGCTGTGAACCGACATTATTAATACATGATAGGGTCTAAAGTATCAATAAACGCACATAAAGAAAATAATACATTCAAAGTGCTTTATAAAATGAAGTTTCGATTGCGATATCCACCAAAAGTCTAATTCTTACCTACAAATACTGAAATGTTACTTACGAATACAGCATAATACATGACATGTGTAATGAAGTGTCCCTAACAATGGAAATTAATTGTCAAAAACTTTAAGCGGTACCCCAGGACACTATTATTACCCATATACGGATTCATTCAACAATTATTTATTATGTCATTGCTGATTAACTACTTGTATATCAAAATGAAGTGGTCAAAATCTTGCTAAAAGCATCAAATTTTTTTGATCTAAGGTAATAGCATTTATTCATTTGGACGTACCATCTGAAAGAGATCTAAAAACTACCATTTTATTAATTCATTACCATAATAGCAAAATTTAAACCTCTAAACTCAATATAGATATTGTTAAATCGCTCATTATACCTACGAATACCCGGGTTTCTTCACCTTTTCATTGTACAAAGCGTTAGGCGTATGCGTATAATTCCTATTATTCTTGAAAACATATATCCTACTCGTTCTTATACAATGTGTAAATTGATTCATACTCATTTGATAAATAAAATACAGAAACTGACCTAAACTTCATTTTCAAAAATAAACTAGTATAAATTGACTAAGATCATATTGATCGCGTTATAAAAATAAAACAAATATTTTCTGGTTGAGCTAGCATTTTCCTGACACCCTGTGGTCTACATTACACGAAAAAAGCGTTAATGGGAATATTCCATTTGTTTTAGGTTGATTAGTATTGCGATAGTGAACGCATCCTAGTGGTATTCGTAGGTAACATTGGGTTTTGATATCACATTTACTATCACACGTCCTGGATTTATTTTTCAAGATTAGTAATGGCACTTTTGGTTCCTATAAGGCCAATATGTCATCAATCAATGGGCAAAAGGAAAAAATTGTGGAGACATTTTTTATTTCGGACTTTTATTTTTGGCCCGTGGACACTTTTGGTTGGATATTATTATTGCGAAATTGTCTTTGGAGAGTAAAGAGCAGAAAACAAGAAGGTCAAAAGGTAAGCTTACATTACAATACACATTGGTTAAACCCGGTGGCTAGGTAAGCTTAAATTTTCATTTTACCGCATAGCAAAAGCCTGATATAAATAATAATAATAATATTGAATGGCTTATTTTCGTGTGATACAAGAATATATTGCACTCGATAGAAGAATATTGCACTCGTCTTCGACTCGTGCAATATTTTCTATATCTCGTGCAATATATTCTTGTATCACACTCAAAGCCATTCAATATTATATAAATATTTTATTAAGATCAGACAGATACCTTTTACACATTATACCGACAGTATATACAGGGTGAGTCAAAAAAAGTTCAACAGAGAAAAGAATCCAGTTTTATTTAAGAACCGAGCTGAACCTTTTAGGTTTTTATAAACATATCCATTAGTAATCTTGTGTGAAAAAATCAAGGAATTAGCATTTACCGTTTTGTTTTTATGAAAATTTTTATAGCGACACCCAATTTTAATGTTTGTCCAAGAGACATCTAAAATTTGAATGTCAGCCCACTCTGTGTAAGGTAGATTTGGAACAACTGCCATTTTCTTAACCTCATTGGCAGTGAAATAAAATGGAGCACCCAAAGTGTTATTGCCCATGGTCTTTGTTTAAGGAGAAAAAATATTAGTTTTTGTTATTTTCATTTTCCCTTTACTTTAAAGATGTTTATTCTCTATCAAAAACATATAAATTTGAAGGCGGGTTTTTCAAATGTCGAAATGAAATGCGCGCAAATTGAAGTGAAGTGAATGACAAAATATCCAGTAAGTTGGACATATTGGGATTAAAAAAACTAGAGTTGGAGTTGAGCGAGGTATGATGGACTTAAAGTAATGTTAGAAAGTTTGTTTGAACAGAAAAAAGAGATTAAAATAACGCAAAAATCAACCTTATTTAAGTTAAAGTCAGTTTCAGAGCTGGTACCTTTATATTGTGTGCTCTCATTCAATATACATGGTACCTCGTGGACAAATAATGACATTGGGCATCGCAGTAAAAGGATTCATAAAATTA
Source organism: Amphiura filiformis (assembly GCF_039555335.1). Lineage (NCBI taxonomy): Eukaryota > Metazoa > Echinodermata > Ophiuroidea > Amphilepidida > Amphiuridae > Amphiura > Amphiura filiformis. Next base: position 40,346,393 of record NC_092638.1, on the reverse strand, counting down.
AACGGTAGTAGCGTTCATTTTTTCACAGAAGTTAACTATCGAGTGTGGCATTTACAGAAACTTTCAATATTGGGAAACTTGGTTCTTACATGAATATCGATTCTGTGCTTTATAAATCACAGAATAATTCATTATAAATCAGTAATGCAATTTAATCACTTTCTATCTGTAGCGATAAGTTCATACAATGTTGGGCAGAAGGTAAATCCACCTATACCTTTCATGGAGGGCGCCTTCGCATCATGTGGTTTTGTGATAGTGAATGAGTGCATGATGTAGGTGAAAAATAAGAAGAGCTCCATCTTAGCGAGATTTTCGCCAGCACATACTCGATTACCTGGAAACAAAATACAAGGAGAATTATGTACTTTGAAGAATAATGAAAGAAAGAACGAAAGAACGAAAAAAAAAAAGAAAGAAAGAAAGAAAGAAAAATAGAACACCAAGAAAAAGAGAAAGAGAAAGAAAGAAAGAAAGAAAGAAAGAAAGAAAGAAAGAAAGTAAAGAAAAAAGAAAGAAAGAAAGAAAGAAAGAAAGAAAGAAAGAAAGAAAGAAAGAAAGAAAGAAAGAAAGAAAGAAAGAAAGAAAGAAAGAAAGAAAGAAAGAAAGAAAGAAAGAAAGAAAGAAAGAAAGAAAGAAAGAAAGAAAGAATTTATTGGAATACAAAAGATTCTGGACGTTCTCAACCACCACTTACATTGTAATTAACAACAAAGTACTGACCTGTGCCGAAAGGTATTAATTCCTCCCGATGACACAGCTTTCCGTCTTCATCCAGGAATCTTTCTGGCTTGAATTGATCAGGTTCGTTCCATACATCTGGATCATTATGCAGTGCCCAAACATTGGAAACTACGTATGTCCCTTTCGGTATGTCATACCCAGCTAATTTCGTGTCTTGGGAAGCCACGTGAGGTGTCCCAAGTGCCAGTATTGTCCGAATACGCTGAACCTCCAACAGAACAGCTTCCGTATAAGGAAGCAATAACCTATCAGACCATTGTGGCATATGCATGCGACCAACAATAGTATCTATTTCTTGCTGAACTTTAGCCTGAATCTCTGTATGCATCATCATGTAAAGAAGCGCCCATCGCAATGTTGTTGTCGATGGTTCGGTGCCAGCTAAGAAAAGAAACGTTGCCGTAGCTGTGAGGGACTTATAGTGCAAGTAGTTTGTTCGATCGCCCGTTTCCTTCTTTGCAAGTTCAATTTCATTGAGAAAAACATCGATGAAGTCGTGCATTTTGTCCGTATCAAATTTTCGCTGATGTTCATCAACGTGGTTGTGAATAAAAGTTCTAAATTCAGAATAAGCGGAAGAAACGTCTCTGTATTTTTCAGGAAAAATATATTTTGCAATTGGAAGAAAGGTAACTACTCCACCTGATCCCATTTTGTTGACCATTGTGTATAACAGCATAATGATACGTTGAAATTCAGGATCAGCATGATCATACCGCTTGCCAAAAACGACAGAACAGGTGATATTGGACACAGCATTCCCAATCAGAATATGCGGATCAAAACGATTCCCCTTACTATCGCGAATCCCTTCAACCAAAGTGTTGGCTTCGTTTATAATATTGCCTTCAAATTTGCTTCTCCCTACCCCGAAAGTTTGGAAAGTATGGAGGGTGAAAGTATGCTGGTATTTCCATGATTTTCCGGAAGTTATAGGCATGGCTGAAACATCAAAATAAAAAGCCAAAAGCCTGCATAAATAATGTTAAACTGTATAAATAATATGTAAAACAGTACTACCCTCATTCTAGTAGAAAATGATAATTGAACTTTGCACAGAGGGTAAAGTTCAAAACTACTCACCATCGTAATCCACTGGTAATAAGGATTCATAAAAAATATACTTTGACCTACCTATGATGTACGGTTATGGAGCACAGTGTCTTCGACCCTATATCTTCATGGCAGGAATCGCCATGGTAGGTTAAATCCACAGCCACGATTAGCCATTTGGTTCAAACCTTTAAAGCTCTTTTAAACTAATAATTAGTCGAGGGACATAACTAAGGCTACTCACAATAGCCGGGTAATCGATCTTGGTTGTGCGTGATTAAGCTTGTATACCCCATTGAGGTCAATGGTCATCGACTTTTATACTGCCTACAGTGAGTGCAGCTGTACTACACGCTCCACGCTGTAGTCCATAACAGGACCAACGCAATATAAAATGGTCAAATTTTGAGTTCAAAGCGCACGGCCAATTTTCAAAGCGCATTCTAGCGACTATCATAGGTGTTCAACACGTATTTCCAAGTTTATGAGACCAAATCTGGTTTCTTGAGAAAAAAATCATGACGGGAGATATTCATCATTTTCTAACCCGGTATCAGAAGATTTTCGTCTGATATCAAAATCGTGCATAGCAATTCACGTGTATCGATCCCGTGTATTCATTTTAGTGTCCCTTCTGCACCAAATAATTATTAGCCAGGCGGTGTCGGTGTGTGGAGTTATGGGCAAAAGAGTAACACTGTGACTTCAATTTTGACCCGGTTAGATGCGAAAATGAAATTTGCTCTGATTTGGATAAAACTAGTCTCAAATTATTTCTCTTGTCGCAAAAAATCAGAAACAGGATAGTTTTAACTCTTGGGTGCTTTCTTATCCAGGTAACACAACAATTTGTCAAGGTCAAATTGATTCAATAGAACTCAATGCGACTCAATACTTAGGTATTGTCGATTTTGATGTGTTACTGAGGTAACGGAAAGATCCTACACAACACAAGCTATTATTTTTCTGATTTATCATGGAAAGGCCAATAATGTGGGACTATTTTCAACAAAATTGGAGCATTTTTTCAATTTTGCTCCACGTGGTGCCAAAATTAGACCTATGACGTTGACGGGTTTTTTTGCTTATAACTCCATAGCCGTACATCGTAGATAGGTCAAAATATACTTTTTCTAAATCCTTATGACTAGAGGAACACATTGCTTGTGCTTTGAAACAAGTTTGAGCAATTTTGAACTTGACCTCTGTGTAAAAGTTCAACGACATTTTCCCACCAAATAAGGGTGCTGTTGAAATGCCTCCATAACCTATAATAATAAGCCCTATAAGTACCGTATCTCTGCCAACTACTGCAAATTTAACATGATTTGCACGATTGTTACGGGAATTTATTGGACTATGCCATCGTAATAATGAACCGTCTTATTCAAAATATCGGATTTTGACAAAACTATAGCACCTGAAGTCTTTGTTTTTTGCAGGGTATCTTTTTTGTTCATTAAAGTACATTACAATCGTGTGAAATTCAGAATTAAATAAAAATGAGAGCGTCCTCCACAGCAAATGTTACAATATGACTTTAAAAATTATTAATTTATTTCTTTACTTATCTGATATTACAGTTTTTACACACAAATTATTTATTTCAAGAACCCAACACTCGGCTTTTTTCGGAGAGGTCACAGGACTACCGCGATCAGTGCAATAATTAGCATTAAAATCAAGTTGGTTTTGTATGTACGTTGGCCAATGGCGTATATGCTGCTATGGTATTAACTTACCGTCATCAAGCCCAACCTCTTGGAAAAGCTGACTTTCCGGTCGATCATTGATATGGTGATTCTTAAACGCTTCTTTAATATATTCACATCCATTGATTACCACTATCAACTTCGAACCAATCTTTAACTTGAATACTTTGCCATACTTCTTTGCCATTTCGGCCAGCAAATGCTCAGGTAGCTCAACACCAGTGCGATAAAGGCCTATCGCAAGTATTGGAATATTTCCCAGCAGGGGTAGACTCCATGGTCCTGGTGGTAGATTCATACGTCGTTTGAAGCTGAATGACAGTAAAAAGTATATAACAATACATACCATTACGGTTTGTGCATTGATATATGAAAGAAAAATCTCCGATAACGTCATTTTTCAAACCAGTGAATATAGTCCAGTTGGCAAAGGAAGTAGTCTGTCCTATCATATACATATGATATACGTAGATATATATAGAAAAAAACAAACCAGTCTGCCGGTGACCTTGATCTTGCACTCACGGAAAATTTCAAAATGACATGTACATGTACATGCGAGCGATTACAACATGATATATAGCACAATAGATAAGGTCAAACGCTATACAAACTCTATACAATTAGCCTTGGTCTCAAGTAGTGGCTGTTTGGTCCAGTAAACAGCAAAATTGAGTTAGCGTCAACACTTTATGCTCCTGGAGCACACAAACAGCACATGGTTATGAGCTGTTAGGGATAGTACTTCATGACCCCCTCATGACCTTTATGATTAAAGCTTCGTTTTCGAGCCCCGCCCTTTCCACAATCCCGAGATGATTTAATGTAACAATGTTCTAAATCAATAATGGTGTCGAAAATATTAGTGTGTGCTCCGTGAGCACAAACTGTTGATAGGGTCTCAGTTTAACCCATTAGCTTTGTGTCACTTTCAGAACACTCAGATCGCTAGTCAGTCCTGGCTATTGTTATATACAAGACCCACTCAGTCACTGGAAACGTTCGAATTCGGTGTTGGAATTAGGTACACCTTTACACTTCATAATTAATTTTCTCGGTCAAATGAAAAGCAATAATTTTTATTTCTTCGGTAAATGTCAGAAATAAAAATATAATGCTTGCTACTGTATTTTTTGCAAGGCTCTTAGTGTAAGAATTTCGGCCCACGGGCTTCAACTTGCCCATGAGTGTTTTTTGTTTTGTTTATTTTAGGGGTGGGGTGGGGGGGCAATGTTTTTGCTTTTCAAAGTAACATAATTCGCTAATGAAATATATTTCCCGACATTCTAAAGCACATCATATTGTGCTACATGTCATATAGTTTAGTCAGAATTTCGGTTTTGATTGCACCATTTTTCAATTCTGACCAGGCACAGCTCTTTAGGTACATATTCTTTGGAACGGAGACATAAAATTGGTGTTTTAGGACTTTTGACATTCTTTGTGGAGAGTGACATTCATATTCGTTAACCAACAAATTGCATATTTTATATTTTGACCAAATATTTGAGGGAAATGCATTAGCCTATTTCGGTGATTTTGTTCAATTTTGACCAAAGCATGGAATTTAAAACTTAAGATATTTGCAATAAAATCATCATTTGTTTCAGTGTCAATCATCAATTGTTAAATACAAATCCACTAAAGTTCAACATGGTTGCTTTATCTGAATATTTTACGTAGCATACATTGACGTTTATCTGCATTCTGGTGGTATCATTTCTTCATTCTTATCTTCCTGTAATGTTCATTTATTTTGTTCATTATCTTTGTATTCATTGTTCTTTCATTTGGACTTCCTTTTAGTCTTTATTCAGTTATTTATTTTCTTTCATTGTGTCTTTCCTTCTTTTGTTTTGTTGGTGTGTGTGTGTGTATGTGGGGGGGGGTGGGGGTGTGTGTGTGTTTTGCACTTCTTCGTTTCTTTTTATATTTTCGTTCCATTCATTATTTTTCTTTACGTTTCTGATGGTGTAAAATATGTCAACATTTTTGGAGCAAATATCGTATTTTTAGGATCTTTGTTTACAGTAAGTTGGGGGATATCAGGCGCGTACACAGGATTTGTTTTTGATGACGGGGGGGGGGGGGTCTATAAAAGTAGCGTCATCCCGTTTACCATAAACTCTGCTATTATCTAGCTAGCGCAGTAAATGTTAATGTTATATAAAGAATTCGGACTATAGAGCCTTTTTACTGATTCGGACTAAAGAACACGGTATCCGTTTCGGACTATAGAACCCTTTTGCAATTTCGGACTATAGAACCCTTTTTTAAATTTGGACTATAGAGCCTATTTTCATATTCGGACTAGAGACCCGTTTTTAAAATTCGGATTAAAGAACCTCTTTTAATATTCGGATTAGGGAACCTTGTTTTAAAATTTCGGACTATAGAACCTTCAAAATAAAGAACCATCGGAATAAAGAACCTCTTTTAAATTTTTTTCGGACTAGAGAACCTCTTTTAAAATTCGGACTAGCGAATGATATGAACACATGTTCGGACTAGCGAACCTTCGGACTAAAGAACCTTCGGATTATAGAAACGTCGGATTATAGAGCAGTCCCCGATATGAATGTGTACATCAAAAAAGTGATCATGGCAACTTCCTAAAAATAAAAAGTTTTTGATCCTATGACCTCTTGAAAATCAAAGAGCAGCATAAAATGTTTGTTTTGGACTAAAAAATGGTAATTTTTAGCGAAAATGGTATTTTATTCAAATGATTTATTGTTTACTTTCCATACAGTTTTTATTGCAACTAATATTATTTATATGAACTAGTAGCACGATTTCAAGATAGTTGAGTCACAGGATGGTCAGTTACCATAGCAACAACATTTCCCGCAAATTTCTCGTCAATTGTGATGGCAAAACTAACAAAAACGATCATTTTATGTTGACCTTCGATTTTCAAGAGGTCATAGGTCAAATATTTTTGGTTTCAGAAAGTTGTCATGATTGACTTTTTTTGATGTACACATTCATATCAATGTATTGGTATACTTTTTATTTTTAATATTTTAGATTTTATAAAAATTCCATTTTTTTACCATGTAAAATTAACCTTTTTTGGTCAAAATTGAACAAAATCATAGCATCAAGATAAAAGACGAAAGTTTTTTACACAAATATTGAATACACATGTGATATGCATTCTCCACAGCTATTATAAAGTTTATACATTACTTACTTTCAAAGTTATGTCTGTCATAGTTGGCATTTTTGGTAAAAAAAGGGGAAAAATCACAAAATCACATTTTTGAACCTAAATATCTCAGCTCAGACACAGCCGGGTAAAAAAAAAAAAGAGCAGAGTGTATAGTACAATTTAACACCATAAGAAGCTTTGTCCAAACATTGTTAATCACTACTATGTGGCCTCTCTAAATCCGAAATTATAGGACTTGTTATTGTGGCCTTCCTGCCATGTTTCTGTGGCCTATGGTTTTCAGGAAGGCATAATGTCAAAAACTACGGGTCACAGAAATAAGTCACTGTAAATTTTTTTAGATTCAAACATCCAGCTCAATACATTAATATGCATTTATTTTCAAAATAAATAAATTTTCACTCCAAAAAATACCGTTAAAATGGGCATTTTTGGTTTTAAAAATGATAAAAATCATGAAAAAACATGTTTTAACCCACATTACGCCTCAATATGGTATGATGGAATATTTTTGTTCACGGATATAACATATTCGTATGCCCTCTGTTACTCTTGGGTACAAATTGGAAATAAAGTCACAAAAAAAAACCCAAAACCAAAATACTTCACTTCACTTCACGTCACTTTTCAGAAATGCCGGCCGGGTTAAACAGACATAGGATACTTTAACGATGATTCTAACCCGGCTGGCATCTTTGTCCAAAAATGTTGCACGGGACCTATGTAGCCAGAAAGTGGCCTCTCTACTACAACACAAGTCACCCAATTTCGGAATCTGGACGCTCATCGTACAATCTTATGAATATCAATTAGCAACATCTTCCAATATGTCACAGAGCGCTATAATCAGACACAATAGAATCCTTGATTCTCCAGTCCTTTGATCACGAGCAACAGCAACACCAATCTTCAAGCATGCCAAGTGGTGACTGTCTGCTGACTTGTCATTATATGGTATGATATCGACATGCAAGACACAATTAAGTTAAGTAAAATGTCACACGGTCTTGGAGCCCTAGTTATTGTCCAATTTTCCGATATTTTCTGCTATCCACCCGTATGTGGTAATTGAATAAATAAAATCGATGCAAATGCTTTGGACAAGGATATAGAAAACGATACAACTTCTGTTCTGGTTTTTTCCCGACTGCAGCTAGCTGTAAATGCAGGTACATGACTTATTCACCTGTCAATTGCATCCCCGGCCCCCGGGTACCCGGATTGGCCCGGGACTTCGTGTGACCCGGGATTTGATTCAAAATTTGTCTTTTTGAAGACTGGTATAAGAATTGACATTGGCCAAAATCCCGAGAATTTGGACAGGGACTTACCCAGGCGAGACAAGGGATTGGGTCGTAACTTACCCAGGGTTTTCCAACCAGATAAATTGGGCTGTGAACATTACGTGATTTGCTGAAAGGATGACCGGATTATTATGAGTAAAAAATTAAAATCAATGTCTTGTGTTAATATACAGATTTTCCAAGCTATATATATTTTGTCCATGTTAGAGGATTTAACAATATCATTAATTACAAATCGTTAAAAGGATGTTAAATAATATCCAAAATGGGAACCCCATGCAAAAAAATTAATAATTCGTGCGCCAAAAGTTTGACCAATTTAATCACATAATATAATAAGGTTAAGTTGGATGGGTCTTTTGTTGTGCCTTTACAGAATAGCCTCATAATTGAAGTTGCATTTTGGATTGACATCGAAAAATCTTATATAGGCCTATAATATTATGTGCTTAAAATGTGTATGCCTACATGCAAAGATCGAACATTCGCCACTCCTGTATCCTGGATAGATGTAATGCCGTTGATTTGTTTTATTTTACATAAATCATATTGGCCTACATGTAGCCATATCAATATACGATATTCAGGGTTTATTCCCAGCATTTTTCGACCCTTCGTGTCTCGTAAAGAATATTTAAAACAAACAAACAAGCATGCATAATAATAGTGGTGGTACAGCAAAATTAGAGGGACACCCTCTTGTCTCGTCCCTCTTGCCACTGTAAAGCAAGAAAAGTGCATTATAAAAGTGGAGTGTTGAATGCGTACTCTGTACGATCAAATAAACGCCGTGTCAAACAAGTCTTTGAACATGCCAAAAGTTCCAAGTCAGCAAAAACATCTAAATCCAGCGATGCTGAGGTCTTCATCAGTGCTCGGGCCCAACATCATAAGCTATTATATAATTTATCAACCGAATGATCTACAGTATAATAGCTTACGAGATCTGCCCTAGGTTATATGCTTTTGGCGACGAAACTTGTACATGTCCAGATATTGCTCTTCTGGTACTCGGGACCACCATTTTGAGTGACTTTCCGAACCATAGCCAATAATGTTTACATAGCCAATAATACATAGCCAATAATGTGCTATTTTAATACAGCAACAAGGGAGATTTTGTATGTATGAAAGAATTGCTGGAGTGTGGTTTATAAAACAACACATCTGTCAATGAAGTGGAGCAGTGCAGAAAGAAGCCTGTTTCCTAGAGAAAGAGTGATTGGTGAAAGAAACACCATTTTTGGAGAACTGCTCAAGGAGTTAAGTGTTTGGGGAACTGCGCAAGGAATTAAGCGTGGAAAAAGCAGCACATCATGCAGTTATTGTTAACTACATGTATGCACACAACACAGGGCCACTCACAATAGGCAATTGAACCCTACTGGTAGCGCTGTGTTGTAGCTATATGGGATGAACTAGTTAGCATCATATATCAAAAAGGAAAAAAGCTATGATTTTAGTACTTGCTCTATGTTTCAATTACTTATTCTTTTCCAAATATCTGAATCTTCAACCCGGTACAAGCTTTAATAACGGGGGAGCATACATTTTTATTAAAAAGAAATCCTACCATCTATCCAAACTCGTCGTTTTATTCCAATGCACATTTTGCTTCACCGGGCAGCCATTTTTTTTGGTCGTATTTGGAAGATTGGTGTCATAAAACCGTCATAGATACAAATGTAGTACTTTCTGTCAATCAATTATGGTTTATTCTCTACATGTCAATCTTTAAATAATTGGCATAGTCCTTATAATAACGGTGGTCCGCCTTGATGAGTAAATGACAGCAAACAGCTGCAAACCAGTGAAAAATACCCCAAAACTCGGTTAGTGGAGCTCCGCTCGTACATGTCAATAGAGTCATTATCGATTGGATTAGTCGTCCGTAGCGGACAATTCGGTCGCTCATTGGATCAATATTATCAGGTGGTAATACATTTGCATTGGACAATAGATTACTATATAATGGTTTAGTACTGCATACATCGGTTTAATCTTCAATAAGCAGGTTTATGGCTGGAAAGGTCACGGTGAATATGCCGTGGACGACACTGCACTGTGATCATTTCTCTGCGAAGATTTTATGCGCAAAGGGTTTTATATGCAAAGGATTTTACGTAGAGGATTATAAATGAAGTGTACAATTGGCTTCGCTGTACAGTGATTTTCGCACGACAAGTGAATAAGGATATATACATCAGCCGTCCAGAACATTGCAATAGAACTCTATGATCACCAAGAAGAAGACTGCTGGTTAATTACTGATTAGTTAAAACTGTGATTGTGTGATTATATTGATTGTGCAATTGTTGCCATGTACCAATATATTTTACTTTCAATTAAAGACTTAGATTTTGTTAACTAAATCAAACAGTGCATTTTTGTTGTGCATTCGTGTGAATTCGGGTAAAAGGTGATTTTTGCCTTGAGTCATTACGACTCGTATAGCAGCGAATTTAGATTAAGGCGGTGTTTAACCTTAATTGATATTACCTAAATAACACCATAATCAATTCACAAGTCATCATCTTAAGTCAGGTAACATTATTCATTTAGGGGCAGGTAGCCCCACGTTCTTCACATAAGCATGGTACGGACTTACATTCGACCTATAACATGATTGATTCAACTTGAATTACGTTTCCCAAGGCAAGAGGTAAATGTTATTATCCCTTGATTCGTGCATTTTAACAGGTTGTGGTTGATGAATGTACATTTGTGGCGGATATAACATCCCAAACCCCCACACATATACAAATAGAAAGAAACCTAAAAATGATCTGTTCTGTGGTACCCATACCGGGCGAATGAATTTGGATATAAGTCAAGAAATAGACATCAGAATCCAAAAATCTAAACATGAGCGTATATTGCCTATCTTATTCTGGATCTTACACGCCAATTTTACTAGAATCGGTTGACTGATTGCGAAAAAATGACCGATTACATAACGCATGCGTCAATTCACTTCATTTCAAGTTTGAAAGAAAGGTCATTCAACACATTAACTGTCAATGTGCTTAATATTTTGTTCTGTAAATCAATCCTTTTCGTTCTTTTTAAACAAATCTGTTTCTTTTATTTTATATGTTATTTAATTAGGTTTTGGTCAAATTTGAAAGCCTGCACGATATTGAAAATGAAAGCTTGCATGTAAGATGATGTTTGGTACTTGTAAATATCTTTTTTTCTCGTTATGATATGCAGCTAGTCCGAATCTGTTAATGCACTGCACCTGTCCGACACACCGCTAGTCCGAATCTAAAATACACTCTGCCAGTCCGATACGCCGCTAGTCCAAAAATAAAAAAGCACTGTGCTAGTCCGAAAATAAAAACCACTGCGCTAGTCCGAAACTGGAAAACACTTCATCAGTCCGACACTACGCTAGTCCGAATCTAAAAAACACTGTTCTAGTCCGAAACTGAAAACCATTGCGCTAGTCCGAATTTGAAAAACACTGCGCTAGTCCGAATCAGTTTCGGATTAGCGCAGTATAGGACTGAAGAAGTGTTTTCCAGATTCGGACTTGCGCAGTGTATTTCGGATTCGGACTTGCGGCGTGTCGGAATGTTGCAGTGGTTTTCATTTTCGGACCAGCGCATTTTTTTTTCGGACTATCGCAGTGTTTTTTTATTTTCGGACTGACGCACCCCTAAGTAAAGGGAATTTGTGTAGTCGGACTAGTGGCGTGTCGGACTAGAGGCGTGTCGGACTAGCGGCGTGTCGGACTGAGCGGTGCACCCCCTTGGCTCAAATGTTCTTTGGAAAGTTAAACATAACATGTTTGCACAACCTTCCAACTGTAGAAATCGAAGTTTCTTGGACAAACTGTTATTCATCTTCAGTGAATGCATGAATAACATAACACCGTCGGTAATGAGATACGCAAACTTTAGGAAGCGGTGAGCGAGTATGAAAAAAGCGCCTGTTGATCAAACTTGGAATGAACTGCATTGATGCGCGCATTATGTAATCGTTAATTTCTTCGCAACCTGTCAACCGAATAAAATAAAATTTTTGTATGTGATGCATAATAAAATAGACTATGCGCTACATTTTCAATTGTTTGATTCTGAAGTCTATTTCTTGACGTACGTTCAATTTTATTCTGGGACACCCTGTATTGGTATTGCTAGGGTGAACCATAGTGTTAAACCAAAAAGGGAAGTAGGATCTAGCCCAATTCTGTTTAAAGTATAACATGTTTATGGCCTGGTTTATGTAAGCTACCCTTTCAGTATAGGCAGTTAATACAAATACGTCACCCTGAAACAACAGTCTTGACGAATATACTTTTCGAGCAATACCAAGGTCCTGGGTTCACATCATCTCTAAATTTTAGCTACAGATTGCTCATTAAAACTTTTAATTCTACCGCGTCGTCTCTTAACCCATAAAGACAAACCAGTCTACGAGTACTATTATTGTCACAAAATATAAAGTAGATGGATAATAATGAAATTAGAAAACAAAAACGTAAGTCCAGTAGATCAGATTATAACTCTAATTTCATAGTTATTTATACCTGGATGAATGATAATCTTCATAATCGTAGATGGATAATAAAGAAATATATTAAATGTATAAAAAACGAAAATGCTTAAAGAAAGTATCCGTCACAAAAATCATAGCTGTTATTTTTACAACAATTAAAACTTAAAAGGTGTTTTTTGTTACAAGATTATTTTATGTAGATGATAAAAACAACTACTCTCTATATAGCAAGCACACTACCTGTATTTCTACCTACCTATTCAATGTTAATTCTGTTTGGAGACATAAGTCAGGTCATTAATGCTCTTTTATTACATGTTGTAAATAACATTGTCGCTTCCACAATGTCTTGTTGGTAACTTGATCTAACGGTAATCATGGAAGCAAACACAACGGATGTAACAGCGTTACATTCAATATCACTCATGCAGCTGGGGTAATACCATGTAAATATACCCAGAGTTTTTCGGAACTAGAGATAGATGCCGTTAGTGGCGTCTGGCCAGATGAAGGGGGCTATACCCCGCTACCTGTACATGTATAGACCCGTGACGTCACGCAGACGTCACGGGTCTATTAGATCTGTCGATTAAATACACTTTTTTGGCCCAGATCTATGCTGTTTCGTATATTTATCAGCGTTTCCAACCCGTTTGAAACCATTCTAAGGCATTCCATGCGCTACAATGTCAAAATTGTGGCTACATCATAGATATCTCGGGCATCTCAGAGCATTACCTGGTTTTTCCATATGAAAGTAATTAAGGTGTTCCATCAAAGCTTTCGTCGTTGCTGCCACCTAGCGGTGGTTCCGGGAACGTTGCGTCCAGCCACTGCTCAAGATACGTATTGGAATATTGCTTGCAAAATAGGAATGGAAATTAACTAACAATTACAACTAAATTCCGCGCCCTCCTCAAGCATGGTGACTTAGTATTTACGCGCGGCTACTTTGAACACCAAATGATGATTATTGTAAAACTGTATCATATAGCATTTGTTATATTCACATTCAAAGATGTTCGTCGTTAATTATGGAATAATTCTACTGTGAAATGCTTGCCATGTTCTTTTGTAAATTACTGATTTTACAACAGGATTAATAGCAATGGACATGAATTTAATTATTATACATGAGCGCGATTTTAATTTTAATATGTCCTTGTGCTTGACAAAGAGAGTCATATATAGCGTAATTGCACAACCCATCGCCTCTGGTCATTGATAATGAATGGGCAGATAATATTTCTAGAAATTGAGGTCAATAAATGAGAAACAGGAATATATATGCAGGTTGCAATTGTAATGAATTGAAACATCAAATAGCCTCCTAAGTGTAGTAGAGTATAACACTCATTATATATTGTGTATTCAATAGAAATTTGATATTATACCTGTATAATATCCTGATATTACTCTACAAATTTAACTATGAAATTATTATAATCTGATCTACTGGACTTACGTTTTTGTGAGTGGCAATATTTCACAAATTTAACTTTCGAGACACCCGCCTGTTTACCTGCGTGGTTTTATAATTATATTCTACCTACATAAAGTTTTATTCAGGTTCCCTTTTACAAATTAAGCGTACTGCTAGCCGTCCAGTGCGTATTATTTGCACAAGGTCCAATGCACACGCTTGACGTCGCGCACGTATACGCGATGGTTAAGCTGTCAAAGGAAATCTGAATAACACTTTATCTGTTGTACTGTCAGTCTATTCATAGCGTTTCCTTTTCAATCTTGTTTACTCCTTCATTTGTTCACCATTTCTCGTTTTCTTCTTTTTATATGTCAATTCAACGTCAAAGTATCTTTTCATTTCTGTTTCTACGTCACTCTCCTTTTCATGCCATCAATCTCTTTCCAATCTACTTTTAATCATACTTTTTTCATTACCCTTTCATCTTATTTTGTCTCCATAAACTAGGACTCCAAGACCTTGTGACATTTTGCTTAACTTATTGTGCTCTTACATGTCGATATCATGTCAAGATATGACGGGTCGGCAGACAGTTAGCACTTAGCGAAATGGGGTATGTTCAGTGAAATCATAGTCACTGACAGGCAGATGCTGTTGCTTCTATTTGTCGTTGTCGTTGCCCTTGATGATGATGTTGATGATGTTGATGATGCTGCTGCTGCTGCTGCTGCTGCTGCTGATGATAAATAGGTACTGACGCAATGAATCGAACTAGCAAGACAGATTCCTGCAAAAAAATCAGAGGATTTTATTTAACCTTACCGCCACGAGAAAGGAAACGAATGAAAGTTCTAGCCACTGACAAATAATCCATTTCCGACCGTTTCTTAGTTACGTTCATAGTTCAATACGTCAGTAGCCTACATATAAATCCATCTCGTAATGTCGGTAAAAGGCTCAGACAAGTAACAAATTTAGAAAGGAAGGTATTTCCAGAAGACTTAAGTATATTAGCCAATAATACAATGGTCTGAATTCTGTTTGTTAATGTGTCTGCCGATCAGGCAAGGGGAATCTTGTTTTGCATCTAAAACTATGTATTTTGATCGCACCTCCTGCTTGCGTCATATAATTAACATTCTCAAGTAAATGCTGATGTACTCAAACTCAGGTTCTGAAGATGTGAGAAAACTGGAAGAAAATGTGAGAATGGAGAAGAATGGGAAAGGTGATTTGAAAGACAATAAGACAGATTAAGAAGTGGTAAACGATGGGGGGGTGGGGTGGGGGGGTCTGTAATAAGTACCACCAGGAGACGAAATTGATTTAATCACATATGTGACTGGACACTACGAATGAACCGTAAACTCGGCTAATTGTATTCTGCGTTACAGTGTAAAATGTGCGTGAAGGTTGTATTCATAGGTATCTCAATTCGGTGCGACAAGTATCTCATCCAAAACTGTTTAAACCAATTAATAATCCTATTGCTGAAGAGGATAATAAGCTTCTACCTAGTTGAACAAATTCATCAGGATCGGTAGAGTAAAGTCAATCAAAAGGTTCTTATTTCTGATCCAATAAATTGCACTTACTGTGTACGTTTCGATAACCACTCGGTTATCTTTATCAACACTGAATGAAGACTGCTACTGTGAACTGGTCATCCAATCACCTATTGATTTTTTGGTGATTGTCTTGTTGACTGTGTTGCCAGTTGATTTTTTTCCTGTTGGATGTTTTGATGGATTTTTCGCAGGATATAGCAGTTCATCAAAAATGTGAGAAAGCTGATATTGACCTTCATCTCTGTTCATGGCGGCGCCCCTTCTCTTCCTGATCTCTATAGCCTCCTTGACCCAACGTTTATATCTGTCTTGCTCCGTGCATATGACCCCTGCCTCCCTCCAACCGATGACATGGTTTCTCTCTGCAACATGATCTGTGAGGCCGATTTATGGATGGTTGTAAGCGATTCTTTCCTACTTGCTCTGGTGACTGTTTTTCCAAGTTCTTTTCTGCTTCCGCGCGGTGCTCATCTAGTCGAGTACCAAATTTCCTTCCCGTCTCTCCCACGTATGAGAGATCGCAGTTCAAGCAAGGAATATTGTATATGGCTTGCGTTGTATTAAGCGGATCGCGTTTATCCTTCGGGTGCACCAGCTGTTTCCTAAGGGTGCTGTGTGGACGCATTGCAGTAATCGCTTACAACCATCCATAAATTGGCCATCACAGATCATGTTGCAGAGAGAAACCATGTCATCGGTTGGGGGGAGGCAGAGGTCATAGGCACGGAGCAAGACAGATATAAACGTTGGGTCAAGGAGGCTATAGAGATCAGGAAGAGAAGGGTGCCACCATGAACAGAGATGAAGGTCAATATCAGCTTTCTCACATTTTTGATGAGCTGCTACATCCTGCGAAAAATCCATCAAAACATCCAACATGAAAAAAATCAACTGGCAACACAGTCAACAAGTCAATCACCAAAAAATCAATAGGTGATTGGATGACCAGTTCACAGTAGCAGTCTTCATTCAGTGTTGATAAAGATAACCGAGTGGTTATCGAAACGTACACAGTAAGTGCAATTTATTGGATCAGAAATAAGAACCTTTTGATTGAAGCTTCTACCTATTTCTATAGAATCTTTAAATAGTTCTTGTCTTTGTTTGTTTTGGCTAAATCCTGTTCAAGTGGCGGATAACAAAGCATTGTATTTTGTCTAGGTAGGCATGTATAACCAACAATTAACAAGTTTTAATATTTTTGTGAACTAAACCTATTTATAACTAACAATGTAAGTGTCTGCTTGAAGTTGTATCCTATTCATTATAACAAATGTCAATTATGATAAAGAAAAGTAAAATTTAATATACTCTCTTTATAATAGAAGCCAATGACCATTCTATTATCTATTATTGTTACATAATTCAGTAACTAGACTAAAAAAGTACTTTAAGATGGATTAGTTTCAGTTGTGTTAAAAACAAGCAAATTGAACAGAACAAACGGTATTTGAGAGCTAAGACTACGCCCTTGACGTTAATGTAAGCATCCTGTCACAACGGTATTTTCTAATTGCCATAGAGGATGCTTTTTACTTGCACAATTTTTTTTAGACAGGCTGTATTATATACTTTCCTTCTGAGTGACATAGGTATATTTTTGTTGCATAAGATTTCTTTTTGTCTTCCGAACCAGCTCCATCCTGCTTTTATCCTTCTTAATACTTTTTCCTTCGAACAATCCTTTCACGAGTCAGTGTTTGGCCCATATATGTATACTCCTCAACCCTTTCAATTTCATAGTTTTCAATGATGATCTTTACATCTGTTGCCAAATTTGTCATATATTTTGTTTTTCCTTTGTGCACTTTTAATCCCACCTTCTTGCTTTTTACCTGTTGAGGTAGTGAGGGCAACGTCATCTGCAAATCGGAGGTCTGTTAATTTTTCTCCATCGACATTGATCCCTTTTTCATCCAGGGGTAGTTTTGTTGGAAGATAGCCTCCATAGCTGTTGTGAATATCTTTGGTGACAATGTATCTCCTTGTCTAACTCCTCTGGATATCTTAACAATTTCAGAAACGTCACTATCCAGATGGATTAGAAATGATGCATCTGTGTATATATCCTCTAGAATACAAACATACCCTTCATTTATACCCATCTCTCTCAGTGCTTGGAAGAGATCCTGATGTTCTATGGAATCAAATGCTTTCTCATGGTATCAATCGGATTCGAGATGTTGCATCTGTGTATAGATCCTCTATAATACAAACATACCCTTCATTTATACCTATCTCTCTCAGTGCTTGGAAGAGATCCTGATGTTCTATGGAATCAAATGCTTTCTCATGGTATCAATTGGATTAGAGATGTTGCATCTGTGTATATATCCTCTAGAATACAAACATACCCTTCATTTATACCTATTTCTCTCAGTGATTGGAAGAGATCCTGATGTTCTATGGAATCAAATGCTTTCTCATGGTATCAATTGGATTCGAGATGTTGCATATGTGTATAGATCCTCTAGAATACAAACATACCCTTCATTTATCCCTATTTCTTTCAGTGCTTGGAAGAGATCCTGATGTTATATGGAATCAAATGCTTTCTCATGGTATCAATTGGATTAGAGATGTTGCATCTGTGTATAGATCCTCTAGAATACAAACATACCCTTCATTTATACCTATCTCTCTCAGTGCTTGGAAGAGATCCTGATGTTCTATGGAATCAAATGCTTTCTCATGGTATCAATTGGATTCGAGATGTTGCATATGTGTATAGATCCTCTAGAATACAAACATACCCTTCATTTATCCCTATTTCTTTCAGTGCTTGGAAGAGATCCTGATGTTATATGGAATCAAATGCTTTCTCATGGTATCAATTGGATTAGAGATGTTGCATATGTGTATAGATCCTCTAGAATACAAACATACCCTTCATTTATCCCTATTTCTTTCAGTGCTTGGAAGAGATCCTGATGTTATATGGAATCAAATGCTTTCTCATGGTATCAATTGGATTAGAGATGTTGCATATGTGTATAGATCCTCTAGAATACAAACATACCCTTCACTTATCCCTATTTCTTTCAGTGATTGGAAGAGATCCTGATGTTATATGGAATCAAATGCTTTCTCATGGTATCAATTGGATTAGAGATGTTGCATCTGTGTATAGATCCTCTATAATACAAACATACCCTTCACTTATCCCTATTTCTTTCAGTGCTTGGAAGAGATCCGGATGTTCTATGGAATCAAATGCTTTCTCATAATCAATGAATCCAATACATAGGTCAAGTTGATATTCGTTTGATTTTTCAATGAGTTGGTTTATTGCAAGTAGGTGGTCCATGTTGACTTTTTATGCCACAGAGTAAATACAACACGACAGAAAGTTAAATCATTAATGCATTTATGCTTTTACAAAGAGTCTTGAAAGAGATAACAACTCTTACGTAAGAGAAGTACCTGCTGCAAATAAAGTATCCTCCAAGGCAAGATGTTATTCAAATGGAAAGATTTAACCCAAAATACGTTTTCTCTTTTCTTCTTTACTTTAATCAAATTACTAACATTAACACAACAATGTTTGATTTCCTATAAGAGAGCATCAATGCGAGAATTCTCTGCAAATTGACGGTATTTTTTTTTTAATCATTCATATTCAACAGTCGAATACACACATTATAATTATGTCTACTTACATACTTTATAACAATTGATAAAAAATGTTACATTTCCCTAGTCATTGGGTCAATTAAGCATGTGTGGGTGTTTCCTGATTCGAGTATAATCATAAATATATATCATAGGTTAACATGAATAAAGTAGATGTACCACAACATTTCCTTATTTGCCTCCAAGGGTGAGTCGTATGCAATCGTGTAAATTACTGGTGTATGTACTGTAATTTCTCCCTCCCGGGCTACATGTGTTTATCAGTTCATAATATTAAGAGCGTGTATTCTTGTAAGAGGGCGAAATAAAACTACTCCATTTTATTAAGATTATGCAAAGTTTAAATAAATGTAAAATTCGTACATAATATTTTCTCAAAAGCCGTGCAGTTTGTTTGAAGGGATAGGCACACGATCATTCTGCTTATTTTAGTGCATGGTAAGGGGCCGTGCAATAATTATGAGCGGGGGGGGGGGGTAAAAAGGGTCTGATGTGGTTTGAAGGCGGTTCGGATAACATGGTTGTTGAACACCAGCCGTAAGCGTTGGGAGAGCCCTTCTTTATATGGAAGGACTACACTCAGAGAAATATTCACACGTTATGTAAAAAAAACACGATGTAAATTAAATTATACACAGTATATGTAAAAGTTTGTCAAAAACGTTTACCATGTCAGTTTGTAAATGCTTCAAATACACATTTGAACTGTAACGAAGCTAGTTTACCTATTTTGTGTAATCATTGCATGAAATGAAGTAAAATGTCACCCCAAAATACTTCGCTGATTGGAGAAAATCTACCTAACGTGTTATGTACTTCGACACGCATGTAGTTTTTACCTATTTCATGTAAGAAATTATAACGCAAACCGAAAGCAATGGCGGCGGACACGACGTGTGTGCAGTGTAGCGCATACCTGCTGAAACTTCATTCAAATAGGTAGGTTTCGGAGTCATTAAGCTTGAACCAAACTGGAGATTCGTTCGATAAGTTATGCATGGATTTCTTTGATACTTTAAAAATGGCTATTTATGGGTTCATTTTGCTAGATTGATCAACATTAGAATTGACATGCACCGGGCATGATGCAGTCATGTCTACAGTAGAATTCATCTCGACCTTTGCAGGACTTAAACCCCATTAAAAGCTATTAAACCAAGATAACACTCATTGAAGCAGCTCAACTGATTAAATCAGATCTTCTCTGGTTGTGTACAAGTGTTTCAATGTGCGACATCGCAATAAAGCTGGTATTACAGCTTCAGTTGGGTAACCGATTATAAAGGAAACGAAAGGAAACAATGGTACGTGTACCATTGTTCACGAAATGACACAAAGACCTGCTTTTTGTTAACCAGCATTCTTCAAAATGAGCAACATAATGATTGTTGACTTAACACAGTTTGGAAATAATTTCTTCATATTTTTGGTGTTATCTGTCGTTTACATATCCTTCCTAAAACACAAAAGTGCGACCCTCTCCAAACATTTAAATTAGCTAAAAATTTAGGACATGTTACAAAACTTTATTTTCTAGAACCTATTTAGAATAATTTAAATGTAGCTTTTACCGTTTTTTTGTGGCATCCTTCAGAAGTGAGCGGTCCGATACCAATATTTTCGGTCAAATCTCCATTCAATTAACACGGGGAGTTGGCTAGCTATGCCTTGCCCTCACTCATATTTTACAAAAGTGCGACCATTTCTGAACATCTAACCTAGCTGTAATTTTAGGTCATGTTAGAGAAATATATTTGCTAGAAGTTTTGGAGAATAAATAAAATATTGGCTGGTTATTTTTCACACAGTGATGTTAACTAGGCAAGTGTCCATTCTCCCAACATACATCATTTGTTGAGGTCACACGTCAATGGTGAGAGCACTGTGTATTGTGTATAGGAAAACGGACAGTAACTGCAGTATGGACATTGCAGGAATCATGTGTTACGAGTAGGACAACCATTACAGTACAATACTGTACTGTATACTGCGTCCGGACACTGCGTTTATCTAGCCATGTGTGTACGTGTTGAGATAAATCACAAATACCACAGAAGATCTTCTCTGGTAATATACGTCTAGCCCTTTTCTATTCACAGATTATCCATTATATTCCTTTTGTTTGAGGTTCGTTGCCTCGACCATTACCTAGAGTAATGAAGGCAGCTAGCTGCCCAGAGACCGTTATCAACACAATAGCTCAAGATAACGGTCTCGGGCAGCGAGCTAAACAAAAGGAATACCATGGACATTCTAGAAACACTATGGAAAGGATCACAACATACATGTAGAATCTGAGTTGGTTACTAGTCTCAGATAGAATTTTGGAAAAAATGCATTTACATCTCGATTTAAATGCAAATGTTACATGGCAAGAGAAAATTATAGAGGGCTCATGCAGTCCGTAAAATAGTAATTCATATAACACCACTGGTGCTCAGTTAGATTTATGCAAATTAAGTTTAATTAGCATAACGAAGTAAATATTCATAAATAAAAAGTAACCGTTTCGTTGAATGTAAACTCAGTACATGTATATAAACTTGCCATTGGTTTTTAGAAGGGAATCTGCCTTTATCCTTGCCCGACCCAAAAACGCTCAACGGTCCATGCAAATTAGTTGCTAGGCAAGAACCCCCGGGATACTACCACAGAGCATACCTTGAGAGGACACTTGGCTCATTTGCATGGCAGTCGGACTCTCCATTGTATTTGTTCATTTGTGTATGGAGAGCAATGGCGACCCTTCATTGTATTTGTTCATTTGTGTATGGAGAGCCATTCTTGGAGCCCATGGGACTCAGGCTAGGTCCTCAGGTAGAGTCAGACGCTGTATATACTAGAAACGCATATTCTTAATTCCGCGTTTATTCAATGTTAGCATTAAATTTGTATTGCCCGGCAGCGCGCGCAATGGAAAAACCTGAATTTGTTACATAAAAAGAAATGGAAATTAAAAAAAGTCGGTTTCCACCTGAGTACATATTAAATGGGTGTAGAATTGTTCTGAAAATAATAATTAATTTAGACAAACATACGGGATATAATGAACCTTTGACATGACGCCATGATGACATGATTTTATTAGTCGTTTTATATCACCTATACCGTGTGTCATAATACCAATATTTTGTAATTTTATATAAGAACTAATATTTTGCATCATAAATGCGCAGTCCATATGTACAAACGAATACTAATCTTCAAGATATTAAGCTTTAGAAGACTTCAAAATAACATGTCACTAAGCAGGTCATAGGTGCTGGCCTTGTCCTATTGTACTTGTTCATTTGTGTATGGAGAGCTCACTGACCTGTATAGAGGTCAATGGGAGCTAGAGCTTCTTTACGGGGCACTATCGGTTTCAGGGCGTAGTTCATTGAACTCAACGGGCTGTTATTTGAAGTGCTTTTATGTTGCAAAACGGATCGTGGCGAAAGCTAACAAATAATTCATACCAGGGTTTAATTGATCTGGGATGCGGACATTTCATTATTCGCAAACCACCGGGATTCGATATAGGTTTGTGTTGTAAAATGAAAATGTGAATAAGAGTGTCATCCCCCTGATACTGCCCGACCAGGGGAGCGTCGCAAGCTAGCCTGCGGGACTCATTACAAGTCAAGAGGCTGGGGGTGCAAAGCCTTACTGTGACCTACCCATAATGGGGAGCACCATTGGACACAACGTTACTAGGTCTTTCAAATATCTGCTTATACTCACATTTTTCTAAGATATAAATTTCATGGTGTTGAAACAGATTGTAGTCCACGTTGACAACTCTATATAATTTGCATTATTCATTAATTATTTCAATAACAATGGTCACGGGGTGAATAAACTCCAGCGGATTAAAGCAAGTGAATAACCTACCAAACCACTTCAAATACAATTGTCAATTGAGATCAATTCTGTATTGATTTGATTAAATCACTTGCATTTGTCATTAAATAGACTCTCACGCAGGACACATGGGAATAATATTACACTATCTCGAGGTGTTTTTATTTTGGGAAAAACCCACAACTTTAACAAAATAATACATCCGTTTTTTCCATTTTGTTTTTTGGAAAATGAATACACTTTTACAACAAATTCGGGGTCTCGCCTTCCGAGCGACTAACATGCTCACCATACCTCAACAAGACACCAATTATCTATGTTAATGGTCTGTTTCTCACCCTTTATCTACTACATACGGACAGTGCAGCCGTGATATGCATTGAAATGACTTCGATAATGTAGCCTAGTGTACCAAGTGCAACGAATTAGGCTTGAAGCCTTGACGTGAACAATGCATTATAGCATTGTATCGTACATGTACACACGCGAGAGAAACGCTTATAGCGGGTTGAACTGGTAGAAAATAAAATAAAAACAAAATAAAACTACTTCATGCATGAAATTGCATTGTTGAATGAATCTGACAGTTGACCAAGATCTGATGACTTCAAATCTATCATATCATGGAAGAAAGAGATAAGAAGGAACCACAACGAACGCATTCACTTTGTACACTCCCTTTACCGACATTTAGTTGACATTGTTATTCATGAGGATTTACTTTGATCAATACCCCGCGTTAAATAGGTGATTGGTATTGTATTCCATGTATTTGCATGTCTTCTGGAGCGTGTGTGAAGGATGATTTGAACTAATGACCTTCCGTGCAAGCACCCTATACGATTTTCTTTGGTGACGTGATCATCGGTCATTGATGGCCTACATCTTTTTCTTCCATTTTGCCCAATTTTTCCGAACTTTGATGACTTTTTTTCTCAGAGTTGGCAGTCTTTGGCACTGAAACGAGTTAGCTAGTTACGATTATACACATATAAACTATTAAATTAAACAGGTTTTATGTACCGGACTCAACCGGAACATTGTGCATTATTTAAGAACATTTTACATCTATTTTTCATCGAAAAAGTCACCAAAATCTTACCTTATTTGCTTAAGATGAAACTCAGCAAAAAAACGGCCGATTTTGATTACCTTTTCGATTTTTTATAGGACATTTTCTACACAACACGATCAAGAAAACAGTTTGACTGTAGATCCCAAAACAAAGCTACTATACATGTTCAGAGCATCAGTGAAATTCCATAATCTTACTTCTGGGTAGCGTTTGCTTGTTCGTGGATGGGTTTGTTATAAATTTTTCCAGTAATGATTTTGCCAAGCATCGATCGCGGTAAATGGATCATACATGAAAGTAAGTACCATTGATAGCTTTTCTTTTCATGCGTCAATAGATAAGCGGATTAAAACTTGGCCGATCGAAGTCGTTGTGGTTCCTTCTCATCTCTTTCTTCCATGATCATATGAATTATGTTTCAGCATAAAATAACACAAAGAAAGAAAGAAAGAAAGCCCCAATCCTATTGACCTGATTTTTTGTTTAACTGGTATGTATTTTTTACATAATTCAAGGTTGTGTGAAAAATACCTATTTGTTATAAGGTTCATATGCTACATAAATGTTATGTATTTTTTACATAATTTGTGTAAAATATTACAAAACAATTATGTAGTAAAATACCTAATAGCTGAGATAAAAAATCTAAATAAAAATTATGTTAATATTTTACCTAATATGTATGTATTTTTTTTACTTATCTGCTATGTTTTTTTTACATAATTCATGGTCATGTAAAAAATACCTATATGTTTTGGAGTTCTATACGTACATCGAAGTTGTGTAAAATTTTACAAAATTTGTGTATTTTTTTCTGTGAGTGTACCATCCCCTGGTTTTTGACCCAGTTTGTTTCTTGTCTTCTAGTTTCTTTTTATTTGGCTTTTTAGGGAACTACTTTCTTCCGCACATATAATTATGACCAAGTCCTAAAACCAACAGCGCCATCAACGTCAGCTCCAGCAGGTAGCAGCAGTATTAGCACATAACTGTCATTGATCGAGGTATGTAACATCAAAATTGGATTTGCTTTAAGAATTTTGAACTTAATATTTCATTGACAATCCTGATGAACTTATTTACGGAATTGTGATGTATTCATGTAATTAAGGTTAGAGAACCTACTGTTAACACTCGTCACGAACTAAAAAAGCCGTGCAGTTTGTTTGAAGGGATTCTGCTTATTTTAGTGCATGGTAAGGAGCCGTGAAATAATTATGAACCCGGGGGGGTAAATTTCCTCTCGGCCTGCCAAAAATCGCTTGCCCCTCTCGGCCCGCCAAAAATCGCTTGCCCCCCCCCCCCCCTTTACACATGGCAAATTATTGGGATTCCAATTTGCAAACCTTAAAATGGTCAAGATATATGTTGCAAGCGCGCGTAGCGAGCAGGAAAATTTGAATATCAGAGCGTTTCCTTACTGTTTTCCTATGCCTTTTAAGAGCGTTTTATTTGAAAGGCGCCCCATGAATGTGTGCCAGAAATTGCTCACCCCCCCCCTCGGCTGGCCAAAAATGGCTTGCCCCCCCCCCCCCTTTCGGCTCGCCAAAAATTTCTTGCTCCACCAATTTTACCCTCCCCAGGGCTCATAATTATTGCACAGCCCCTAAAAGAGTGATGTTTAATGTAATCTAATCGCTGTTTCATCCGGTATGTTTATTTCCATGATTACCTTGAGATTATATTACCGAGACAACATTATGGAAGTGACAATGTTATTTACAACATGTAATAAAAGGGCTTTAACAGTCGCCAAACAGAATTAACATTGAATAGGTAAAACCAAACAAAAAGATACACGGCAGTTAAAAAAAATAAATGTGCTGTTTTTTAATTTATTGTTTCTTGTTTTATGAATACCCAAAACGACACGCAGTTTGATGGCACATTTTAATCAGTTAAATATTACATTCTTGTGGTTAAGTGAAAACATGGAAGTGGTGAAAATGACCAAAAATCCTCATCTCACATCCAAAACTTCAAAACCTGGGTGAACCCTATAAAATTGCATGAAATTTTGCAAAAAAGTATTTTGACACCAAACTGAACAAGATTAGAGGTTGGCCCGTTAAAAAATCAAAACTTTTGTAGTTCTGAATCACCTGTTGTGTCTTAATGGATATGTTACATGCCTTAAGATGCTGTTACTTGTGAATGAATTGTCTCTGTTGAGTGTTTTGGCCCCCCTCTTCCTTATCCAAATGGCTTCTTTGACATGTTTGATATATCTCTTCGTTCTGTTCTGTTATCTGTCTTTGATTTCTGATTTGTCCCATCCAATAACATGATTTTCCTCAGAGACATGGTCAGTTATTGCTGATTTGTTATCCTCCCGTGTCATGGAGGCCTGTCTCTGAGAACGGGTAAAGGCTTTCTTGGAAGCTTTTTCAGCTTCTGTTTTGTGTTCTTTGAGTCTGGTGCCGAAAAGTCTGGATGTTTCACCTATGTAGGACTTGTCACAATTGAGGCAAGGAATTTCGTACACGCAGCCTGATGTTTGAGTAACTTCCCGTTTGTCTTTTGGATGGACCAAAACATTTCTAAGGGTCTGATGTGGTTTGAAGGGGGTTTGGATAACATGGTTGTTGAACACCAGCCGTACGCGTTGGGAGAGCCCTTCTTTATATGGAAGGACTGCCATCCCCCTGGTTTTTTGACTCAGTTTGTTTCTTGTCTTCTAGTTTCTTTTTATTTGGCTTTTTAGGGAACTACTTTCTTCCGCACATATATGACCAAGTCCTAAACCAACAGCGCCACCAACGTCAGCTCCAGCAGGTAGCAGCCGTCGAGGTGCAGGGATTGGTCATTCAATTTGAGAAAGTGCTAAGTATTAGCACGAAACTGTCATTGATCGAGGTACATCAAAATTGGATTTGCTTTAAGAATTTTGAACTTATTATTTCATTGACAATCCTGATGAACTTATTTACGGAATTGTGATGTATTCATGTAATTAAGGTTAGAGAACCTACCGTTAACACTCGTCACGAACTACGCCTAATTTTCTATTATAAACACCATATTATACTGTTATATTTAGTACCAATGTATAGCTATGGGTATCCTTTATCCAGTGATACCAAAATAAGTACAAACATTTCCCATGGCGTCATAGCATATTCATATTGTGAACACGTCCTCTCAAAATTGGAAAAATCGAGCCATGTACACAAATATATACCCTTAGGTAACACTAGTGGAAATTGTAAAATGAGAATTCTTTCAAAGCGATGAGAATTGGACAAAACTATGAGAATTGAAATTTTCTCATCCAAACGAATGAGAAATACTAATTCACCTGTCAACAACCTGTCACAGATGGTCGTTTGACACTGAAATTAATGTGAGCTTCAATTTTCTCATAAGGAATTAGTATGATTACTTTGTTTTAATGCAAAACACCTACATTGCGTTATTTGTGTGCAAATAGGTGAATGTAAAATTTAAGGAAGCCATAACCAGTATCTTGAGACTTTGCTAATTACCTAGCTGGGGGGTTTACACCCCCCAGCTAGGTATTGTAATCGTTCGGGTTCTTCCGCTGGCAACAAACCACTGTAATCTTCCCGTTTTCTTCCGCTGGCAACAAAGTGAAAATGCACATGTTTTTTTTGTTACCCTTTGAGTATGAAACCCTGACTTGATGCTATGTAAGAATTATTTGAATAGTGAAGATATGGTTTGGTCTTTTTGAATCATTGTTTTTCTTAAGGAATGAATGTGTTTGTTAGTTTGTTACTGTAATTTGTTATTTAACCTAAGGCACTTAATTAGTTGAAAAGGTAATTAATGACCTGTTGTTTCTGCAAGCCCAGGGAATGTATGTGTGGGAGGATTGATGGCTAATATGATTTTGGATGCAGTTAGTTGGAATTGAAAGGTTGTTGCAGAAAACTTGGATAATAGTGACAGTAGTTTGTGTAGGAAGCAATAGTTGAAATAATGGCACATGGGCACATGAACAAAGTGAATAACTTTAGGTGATTGCAAAGCCAAAGGTTTTCTTTAAGGTTGAATGTCATCCCCTGTGAGTGATGCTGAAGGTATGGATACACAGAGTTTGTTTAATATGTATTGAAACTGACAGAATATGAGAAGCAGTAATGGCATATTTATATAGGTTTTTTTAAATAGAAATTTGATTTTTGATATGAACCATGCAGGTGTGTTAAAGGCACTCCTTATAAACAGTAATTGTAGTATAAATTTATGGGTTTAATATTATGTTTACTATTAAAAGTACTAGTATTAGGCTCTGGCTTATCTTTTGATTTTGATTTTGCACCCGTATTTTACAGACTTTTGTGGTATGTTTGGAAACAGGGGATTAATGAGCCAGGCTTTAAAATGTTTAGCATTTATTTCTGTATGGTTATGTCCGACCTCTTTCTTTGTATTAATGAAAGTGTTCTCTGGCCTCTTTCTTTGTAATGAATGTGTTTTTGGCTTGATTAGTAATTCCAATGTTAGTACCGGTATATGAAACTATCAGATGTGTTTCCTTTGCAGTAGGAACTTTAATTCTTTCAGTGCCATTATCATGGCAGTTAATATCAAACTCTAACTAGCATTTGTTTACAGGCTCTATGTTTTGTTTAAGTAAATGATTGTTGAGGATTTTCTTGTCTTCTGATGTTAGGGTTTTTGTTTTATACTTATATCTTAGAGTATGTATCTTATTTTGTTTGATTAAAAACATCTTGCATTAAGTTTTATTAGTGTTCTTGTATTTTACAGTGAAATTAAACATGGTTTAAGATTATGCGCAACACAAAAATAGCTTGCAAATGGAATAGGCCTACATGAATGCGGGACATGAATTCATTTGTTTTCCCTACCTTTTTTTTTTTTTTTTTTATGAAGTTGGGGAAAGTATGAAAGCCTTTAAAAATGTAGTAATTGGAATATCTACTGGGTAATTCGGTGCAGGAGCACTGTGCTATCACCTTACATTTGATGTAGTATATATGTCTGTTGGAAAAGTGCAGGAGTACTTCCCTGATGATACATTTAGGTAATTCGGTGCCGGAGCACTGTGGTATCACCTTACATTTGATATAGTATATGTCACATATAATTAGGTAGGGGCTGCCGGCTGGTTTATAGCGTTTGTTGGTTGTAGCAGGGAAGTGGGACTTTGTGCTGGATTTTTTGAAAACATGACCTGAATATGCCGGTTGCAAGAGCAATTTAAAATATCACTTTAATAATAGTTAGTGACATGTGCAGTGGTATTGACGTGTGCAAAGTAGTGGTGTTGCTATTTTCATTGTAGGGAACTTTAAAATGTAGTTTTATTTTTATAAGGCCAAATAAAATAAAAAACATGTTTATGTCCGGGTTTTTGAAAAAAAAGAGGAAGAGGTGACTTTTTATTTTTTATTTTTTACCTTAAAATTGGTGTGAATATACATAATTAGAGCTGTTTTAGCGTATACAATAATGGCTGGAAAAAGGAGGAGGCCTCTTTTTTATTTGTTGTTCTGAAAGGTATGCCCCATCAAAAGCTGGTTTCATACTACCCTGCCGCCCGGGCCTGCCGCTTGCCGCTGAAAGTATGCTGGGGGGGCATAAGTATCACAAACCTTCCAAAAGTGTTCCTTGTATATCAGCAAGGCTATAGAAAGCATCTCTACTTCATAGACATATTGTTTGAAAAGTTATAACTGAATTTCAAAAAAAAAAAAATTGAAGAAACCTCAAAAAAGGAAGCGGGAGGGGACGTGTAACATGTTTATTTTTTTATTTGGCCTAATGTATAGGAGGGGAACTTTACCTCCTTTTTATAAATGTAGTAGCCCTAGTATGAATCAAGGTGAATTGGATAGCACCTGTTTTGTGGAAAATCTTGTTGTGAGAATTTTAAATGGTGAACACCTAGTCTGTGTTACAGACCGTACTATATTATCCATAGGGAGAGAGAGAACACCGCGAAGCGGTTGAGTGGTTTGTACTGCCGCTTCGCGGCTCGAATTCGCCGCTTCGCGGCTCATCGCGGCTTCGCCGCTCACCCCCCTTGATCGCGAGTCCGACACTATCTCGAGTCAGTCTTTGACAAAGACTATGAACACCAGGTTGTGAAGATTTTCTCTTCAGAAGGTTACCGCCAGAGCAGAAATAAAGTCTTGATGCTATGAGCAATCCGGGAAAACTACCAAGGTCTTAGACATCTATGTGAGGACTGTGAATTTGGATACTTGTATAGACTTTGACCTAGAATTTGTTGGAGTTGGTCATTTTGTTGTGGATTCCTGGTTTTATATATCAGTTTATAATTTAAGATTTTAAAGTGGATTGCGTTTGAAGGTAAGTAATACACTTGTATACATTGTACAATACATTGTATGTAGCAGTCACCTGTCTTTCGTGGTCACTGTCTTCTATCTATATAAATAAAAGGAAGTCGCTAAATCTTGTTCGCGAATAGACTCAGAGATGATTTCACTTTCAGCTCTGATTTATTCGTACATTGATCGGGTACATATTGCCATTAAGCCATCTGAGGTTCATTTTTGCAAAACTATTCAATCACTATGGAAATAACAAAAAAAATGGTCCGTTGCTAAGCCGTTGAGGTCAATAACCTTACGGCTCAGGTCATGACCCAAAACGCGTACGTCAAATGCAAGCGCGCGATTAGTGGCGAGTCACGCATTCTGACACGTACTGCGTCTGGGGTTATAGGTCGCGCGCCGAAGAGGGTTGTCTGATGGTCTGAGGAGGGGGTGGTGTCCACTCAGAATTGAACACTTGATCAAAATAAAGGCGTAGGCCTAATTGAAGCCATTTCGGGGACCATTTTTGTTTTGTCATTGCTTTAAAGTGTACAGGTGTCCAAAATAGAAGCCAAAACGGACAGAGGGTATCAAGGGGGGGTTGAGTATTTGAAAAAAAAATCTAAATAAAGGCTCAATTGAAGCACCATTTTGACACTAATGTTGTTATCATCGTTTAAAACGTAAGTGTACAGCTGTCCGAAGCAGAAGCAAAAACGGACACTTCTTAATAATACCCAGGGGGGATGTGGCCCCGTGAGTAGGCCCTATTTGAAAAAAAATTCAAAATAAAGACCGAATTGAAGCTATTTCGCGACCACTTTGACACTATAATAGTTGTTATCGGATGTCCAAAACAAGCTTCTTATCAATACGCGGAGGGAGGGTGTCTGATGGAGGGTGCGCCGGGAGGGGGGGGGGGCACTCGAATATGAAAGTAACGTACCTGTCCCTACCAGAGTATGACACTTGGGGTCTATCGAAGGCGATTATGGTCAAAAAGGGGTTATTCAGTTGGGGCCTGCAAGTAAATGTGTGAGAACGCTAAAATTCAGTGCCATTAACCGTAAAACATAACTTTCTGGGCAACGTTTTGTGAAAATTTGCCTTTTTGAAACTGAAATTGCTATAAAAATGTTAAATTTGTTCACAATGCGCGCGAAGCGCCTAAAATATTTGCAGATTTGGTGTAAATTTCTTTTTAAAAAAAAGGGGGTCACTGGGTGTAAGCTGGTGTTAAATATAACTTTCTGGGCAACGTTTTGTGAAAATTTGCCTTTTTGAAACTGAAATTGCTACAAAAATGTTAAATTTGTTCACAATGCGCGCGAAGCGACTAAAATATTTGCAGATTTGGTGTAAATTTCTTTTTAAAAAAAGGGGGTCATTGTGTGTAAGCTGGTGAAAAAACGGGTCATTGGGTGACAGATTTGCAAAATAAATCTGAGGGATTGAATGAGTATAACATTATTATCACAGATCTGGATATTCACTTAAATAAAAGTTTAGCTTCTTACAAGTTACATGACAGGAGCTAACATGATTATCAACATCTGATTATTACTGGATGAATAATCTACACCAAGACAGCATGATTAGCATCACCGTTTACTCCGGTTTACTAAACACTCCCGTTTACTAACCGCTCCCGTTTACTCAACTAGCGGGGCCGCGCGAAGCGCGGGTCTCCCGCTAGTTTGTAATATTGGCATGCATGGCACAATATCCAAATGATATCGGACGAACACTCTCCAATGATGAGCAGTGTTGATACCGGGGGTTGATAATTATTTTATTATTGGTATGTGAAGTCCCTTATTAAGTTAGTTGAATAAATGTAGGTTGAAGACATGGTTAGCCTTACCCGGGGGGGGGGTACTCCCATTGTGGCCTTTACACCATCCGCGATAATAGAAACGCGTAAAAGGGCAGTTTTTCGTGGGTAGGTATGATACGCGCGTACCGTGTTTAGGGTGTCCAAAACATGTTAAATTGGAAAAAGGGTGGCAAACTTGCAATTGCTAATACACGGTAATGAAATTTACTAGGTATGAAATTTGATGTAAGGAATGAAACCCCTGTTTAGGGTGTGAAAACAGGCGTGTGTTACCTGTTTGTTTAGGGTATTGTTTTAGGCAAGGGTTAAATCCTAGTTTACTGCGCGATGCAGGGGTGTCTGATGTGCCCCCTCAGAAGTTAGGAAGTTTTGGAAAATGAAGACCCAACTGAAGGCATTTGGTTGACCATTTTGTCACTATTATTGTGTAAAATTTCAATTTGAAAAAGCCTAAAATTTGCGAAAAGACCAGCCAAGTTGAAGCCATTTGTGGATATGTTGACTTTTATTGTGTGAATTATTGTTTTATAATTATGTACCCATAAAGCTTCGCACGCAGTGGTTGCCTGAGGGGGATGTGCCCCCTCAGAAGTGAGAAAATTTTGTAAAGTGAAGACCTAATTGAAGGCATTTGGTGGACCATTTTGGCACTATTATTGTGTAAAATTTTAGTTTGAAAAAGCCGAAAATATCAGTTTGCGAAATGACAGGCCAATTGAAGCCACTTTTTTCACTGTTATTGTATATATGAATTATTGTTTTAAACATCAAGTGGTGGGTCAAATAAGCATCAGTGAAATTGCCCAAAGTAGGTACACTGACAAGTAATTGAAAATGCAGATGCTATACAACCGACCAACATAAGGTGGCATGCCCTTTTTGTCACCCCAAACTGTACAAATTTTTGTAGGGAAATGTACCCACTGAAAAGTCATGTCATGGAATTGTATGTCTATGGCCAGTGAAAATATTTGTGTGTATATATAGTAACTTGATAGGGATAAACAAAATACTACTGCACTTGAACATAGAAGTATTAAAAGTCCTGCATGAATTGTTTTAGTTTCACTCCCCTGACCTTATAACCCACTTAGCCATATTTTCTGCCAACACACTCCCCTGACCATGACCCACTTAATTTCTGCCAACCCCCCACCCCGAGCTAGGTACTGTTTTTCTATCCGTTCTTTCTTTCTTCTTTCTGTCAATAAATTAAATGCTTCTTCTGCCACAAGCAACATCCTACAATCTTACAATTGCATATATGGACATCTGTAACGGGTATGGGGCTCAAACTTAGTGACAACAAATCTCATGACCGGGGTCTGCTCATGACCAGGGGAACATTTTGCAGGGGTCAGGTCAAAGGTCATGCAGAGGTCAAATTTTAGAAATGATTTTCCTAGACAACTGTAAGGGGTACGGGGCTCAAACTTGGTGACAACAAACTTAAGGATCACGGGAACATTTTGGAACACTTTACAGGGTTCAGGACAAAGGTTAACCGGGGTCAAAACTCAAATCTTATAATTTCTTTTTCTGGATATTTGTAAGGGGTATGGGATAAAACTCAGTGAAAACAAATCTCAATCATGACCAGGGGAACATTTTGCAGGGGTCAGGTCAAAGGTCATGCAGAGGTCAAATTTTCGAAATGCATTTTCTGGACATCTGTAAGGGGTACGGGGGTTCAAACTCCATGACAACAAACTTACTGACTAGGGGAACACTGTGCATGGGTCAGGTCAAGGGTTATCTGGGGTCATCTCTTGGAATTTCATTTTCTGGACATAGGCCTATGTAAGGAGTACGGGACTCAAACTCGGTGTCAACAAAGGGGAACATTCTTGGACCATTTTGTAGGGGTCAGATACCTCCAAAACACCAACATGCCCCAGCTAGGTTTGTGGTCTAAGACCACCATTTGCCTCTAGTTTTAATTTATAATCTCACAGATTTCAGTATTGATCATAATTTTTTTAAACAAATTTAAATCGATAAACTGCGCCGTCGTAGGTGTCATCTGAGATTTTAAAAAGGGATAAAGAACAGAATTTTAAAGGAAAAAAAATCGGCGACAATTGGACTCGAACTCCAGACCTCGTGATCACAAGGCATTAACGAAACCACTACACTGCAGTAGGGTCGTTGTCAGTCGTGCAGAGTTATTTATAATAAGTATAACAGGTTGATAGCCGAACGGTCGACACAAACAGTGTTAAAAGAAATTAATGTAATTTTTTTTATTTAAATTTTGTCCACCGTGAGGAAAGTGCACGAATCAAAATTCCAAGTTTATTTTCTTAACCCTAAATACATTGCCAACAAATATATTCGTAGTAAACCGATACAATTATTTCTTTCTTTCTTTCTTTTGTGATGTCCCCTGGTATATCATAGGATTGATTGAGGCATTGAGCATCAGGCATCATACACCCCCAGCCAGCTAATTGGGAGACAGGCTTAATTGCCTACAGGTTGGAGATAGGGAAGATAAAAATGGCTGCCTACCTGAGCAACACGGATGGCACATGGGCTGAGATCGTTGCAGATTTTTATATCTAACATTTGCAATGTAAATGCAAGAAATTCAACAGAAAGACTTAGCAGTTATTAAGGAACCTAGTGGAGGTAAAGTTGGTATGAAACCATCCCAAAGAACTGTTAAGCTTAAGCTAGCTGTGCTGTGTTATTTCTGTCAGGACATGACTTTGAGTAGTGTACACGAAAATGCGAGCTGCACGCATGCATTAACTGGATACAGAGTACAGACTAGTCTTCATGGAAACTCCAACTAGAGATCAAGACATGATATGGATAACAAAGGACTCTAGATCATCTCATGCCACAATGATGGCACTGTCAATGATAACATATTAATAATTATTGCTCTATGCTAATTGCTATACATGATATGATTGTGCATGTGTATAACTTGTGAAGCAGGTCGGTTTATCGTTAACATGGTTAAAGCCCCACCTGATGATGTAATTAACCCCAAAATAAATGTTACTAGTGTTTTATTGTTTTGAAATAGTAACTGCAGTGTACTGTGTTTACTTTGTGTGAACCTGGTAGTAAAGGGTATTCTGTCCCTAGGCCATCAGTAAGGTTGGTGTATACGTTGGTCATAACACTTTATTTTTGTTTTCTTCTTCACATTGCCAATTTACACTTCTTCTGTATTGCATAATTATTAAAATGTCTTTATATGAAATATTAAATGAATAAATCTTGATTGATTGATTTCTATTTCCACGTATCAATGCTTGGGGTTTCTTCAATATGTTCAATTTTTGTTTAAATATATATATTATTATAGAAATTCATAGGCCTAATAACTGCATATGCATATTTTGCAACCTCGGTTCAATGAAACCGTCCATATGAAGTTCGCCATATTTTATTTGTATAATTTCCAGCCTATTTTGAATCCCCTCCCTCCCCCACCAACCAATGTTGGAGCAAACATACGGTATACATGATATAGCACATTTAAAAAATGCGGTGTTTGGTATACAACATTAAATAAGGGGCGGGGGGTCATTGAACCGTGGATGTGTCGCAGCAAATTTGCACTTGATTGTAGCTATATACAAGATATACAGAACGTCAGGATGACGGTTGAAACTTAAATTTCCTCATTTAAAACAATGTGACAGGTGGTTGACACGCTAATTAGTATTTCTCATTCATTTGGATGAGAAAATTTCAATTCTCATACTTTTGTCCAATTCTCATCGTTTTGAAAGAATTCTCATTACAATTTTTCTGCTAGTGTAAGGTGCTGGGTGAAATTTGTATCACTAAATGAGCGCAAAGGACGGATCTACGATTAGCTTATTACGTCATTTTGAAGTAAACACGCAAGTTTCTTTACACGTCTTGTGAATGTAGTGGGGTCTCAAACAGAGTGTGCCAGAGTAGCCAATACAACCACATGGCATGACCTGTGACGAATCATTATTGAAGATTGGAATGTCACCCCACAGCAACGTGTGACCAGGCTGGTGAGTAGCATCATGAGGCGGAGGTGCCAGTAGTCTCGGTCCCAGCCGATTTGTGCTCCTTCGTCACTAAACAAACCGTCTGGTGACAACCCCATAGTACGTCTTTTCTGATTGGCTGAACATCAACTCCCAAAATACTGGCGTTAAATTTTGCTGTCAATCTACGCTGGGCTTCAGCGCATGCAGCAGTTGATGGACAACTATGCGGTTAGATAAATCCACATAATGTACGTGAGTACGCTCGGCAAGTCGCGTACATGAAAGGCGATATCAGACGATCGACGCCTCAGTGGTTGCTAACCTAGCGTACATTTTTCGTTCGCTGTATCTACAAAGTGGAGGGCATAATGATGTTTAGTGTCACTGACACAAGTCACGTCCTATAGCCAATTGAAAACAGTTTTATTTGGAAATTCATTAACCAATCAGGGATCGTCATTTCGGGGTTGTCGCCAGACGGTTTGTTTAGTGACGGAGGAACACAAACCGGCTGGGACCGAGACAAAGGTGCCAGTAAGCTGTTGTGGCTGCGTATGATTTTTCCACCCGCTATTTAGGTTAGTGACTGGTGTTGCTTGAGCAAAGAATAATGGTCAATTTGGCACATTCTGTTTGAGATCCCACTACATTCACAAGACGTGTACTCAGCCGTGAAAAGGGAGATTGCTTCAAACGTGGTGGCATTGTAAATGATATGCAACACCATGCAAATCTGATATATAGATGTTTGAAGATACTTTCCAAAGTTTTGTTGAGTATTATGTGCAGACATCATAACTGTGTATACTTGTCAATGAATAGAACATAGAACGTTGCAAAATACATCACCCTTTACAAATAGCGGCACATGACCGATACTTTTCTAGACACTTTCATATAGAAGATTTTAAACGAAATAGGCTTATGTGTGTATGGCTTGCTGAAGCCTGTCTTGCATGTCTTTATCTGTTAAAACATAATAGTTTCAGTTTCTATTCATAATAATTAGTTTCAATTCGAATCCAGGGTCCTTCAGGGATATTAATAATTTCAACTTTTATAATATGAAAAAAAGGAAAGTATCCACGTGTTTCAGGGGGCATAACTTTAGGCCCTTCTTGATCATTGCGATTTCTTTTTACACATGTTTTGTATCATATTATAGGTAGACAATTCTACGTTATATCAATTTCTGAAACAACTTGATCATGTGATATTATAAAAATACAGTTTGCTGGTTCAAATATGTTGAAATGCAAAAATAGGTGGTTAATCTGAATACTTGTAAATGCATTGTCACAAGGAATTATGATAAGGATAATGAACTGAGTGCAATGCATTCGTCATGATAATCGCACGCGCCGTGGAGTTATTGCATTTAGCTTGAGAGCCGATAGGCTCGAAAGCTAAATGCAATAACTCCATGGCAAGTGCAATTATCTTGACGAATGCATTTGCACGAGTACATTATCCGTCATACACTTTGAGTGTAGGCCTATTAAAACAATAGGCAATATTAATTGCTGCATTCATTATATTAGTTTTAATATTAGGGAAAATATCTTACATTTTAAAAACACCGTCAGGACATTGACCAGCTACGTAGCATTTAACTGGTAAAGAAAATCAATCCCTGTAATCAATGGTATCGATTGCGCCATACGTCATACTTAGGTAACTTATTCACGCATGGTTTAATTGACTTGACTTTATGTTGTGATCATTTAATATCGTGGTTTCGAACACAGAGAGCACTGAACCAGTTGGAAACGATCGATTTAGATGTCAGACTAGTAGGCCTACTACGGTGAATATCAACTGGACTTTGTAGCTCTATAATTTGAACTACTTATATTAAAACACACGACATTGGGATTTAACAATTTGTTCAGTATTATCATAGGCCTTCAAACACATGTGTTTGAAGGCCTATGGTATTATAAAGCATGATCATGATATTATGCGCTAGTGTGTGTTTCCTGGGCCCGGCTATGTTATTTTAGATATAGGCCTACATGTATTTCATTTGTAAAATGCTGAATATTTTGCAATGGTGTCATCTTGTATAATTATGATCCACCTGTTTTTGGCCCTTTTTAATTAATAGAAGCTCGATTATTCTCATTTGATGTTTGATTTATTTGAGGTCATTAATCATAATTTATGACAATGATATTTGCAAGGGTGCAACTCTACTAGTCTTATTACAAGACTGCCCTATCCCAACCCTAAACCCTAATCCTAAACTCCGTAAACGAGGACTGGACTCAAGTCTAGCGAGTTGCACCTTATTCGGTAATTGTACACTATTATAGAACACCGTTTGTAACTATACCATTTTAACACCACAGAATGTATATTCGTACTTTTTTGTTGGTATATATATCGAACAGACAATTATATAGTTATGTGATCTCTGTGTCTAAAGCGCCACCTAACTCTACTTTATGGTTATGTGAAAGTAGTATTTCTAGTATTTGAGCGTGCACGTATTATCTAGAATCTATTGTTTAGCGTGCAGGTTTTAGATAATGCATTGTTTAGCGTGCAGGTTTATATAATTTGGGCTGTGAAGGGTAGTTCGCGAAAATAATGCACGGGAGAAGAATACATAACGATGAATAGAAACGGGCACTAGAAGTGTATTGACAGATATTGTTGCTTTATGGATGAAATCAAAACTCGACCGGCGGTTGACCACCGGCTTCGTCCGGTTTCCATTGTTTATAAAAATAGAAACCGTACGGAACAGGACGGTCAACCACCGGTCAAGTTCTGATTTCAACCCTTACAAATGTTTGATTGAAAATGCCCACGCAGAAATTTTTATGTCAAATATATATCAAAAGTATATCAAAAATATGTTAAATGGCATGTTGATACAAATTTGATATATCAAAACTATGTCAAATAGATTTTGACATATATTTGATTGTATCAAATATGTGTCAAAAAAATTGAAGTATGTCAAAACTATGTCAAATTTAACTTAGATTCTCAAATGAAAAGTATGAGGGTCAAATTTGTGTCAAAATTGTGTCAAATCTGTGTCAAATTTGACTTAAAAATTTTTTTTGTATGTCAAATTTGTGTCAAAATTTACTTAGTCATTTTCCTGATAATTTCAGTGTGTCAAAATTATGTCAAATCCAACTCAGAAAAATTTTTTGTATGTCAAATTGGTGTCAAATTTTACTTAGTCATTTTCATGATAATTTCATTGTGTCAAATTTGTGTCAAATTTTACTTAGCCATTTTGTTGATAATTTCATTGTGTCAAAATTGTGTCAAATCCAACTTATACATTTTACTGACCAAATGCATGTACATTGTAAAATGAAACATTGCTTTATCTTTTTTTAGCATCATTGAATTTTTAGAATCAAACATCATGATCAGTAGAGAATATGAATTTAATGACCGCATAGAATATTTACTGTTTATCATGGTTTATTGAAACTACATATCAAGACATAAGATCAAGATCTGACATGATATAAGGCTTTGTATAATGTGAAAAGAAACTGAACAAAAAGGTGTTGTTCAACAATGTTTTAATATAAAATAATTCACTGACGTTTCGTACAAAACGTCAGTGAATTATTTTATATTAAAACATCGTTCTTTTCACTTTTACCATGCGATGTAACGTGGGACTCTTAATGTTTTTTGTATAAATTAAATTATGTGACCCAGTGTGTGCCCAATGCTTCTGGTGTGTCCAGGCCGGGGGCACTCAACTTTAGAAGTGATAGTATGTGCCTGTCAATAGGCCCTCTTTGAAGTTGACTATACCCGATGACTCCTTTTTCAAAAAGTCATACCCCTTTTTAGGTGCGGCTACCCAATGACCCCTTTTTTTAGTTGCGACTACCCAATGACCCCCTTTTTCTAGAATGGTATCACTAAAATGCCACAACATAATGCAGCAACTTTCAAATTCTCTTATTTCAGCAAATTTGCATTGAAATTTGGAAAATTTTGAACAAGAAATAGGATTTTGCTCCATTTTTGAGCCGCTAGATAAAAGTAATTACGATTTTTGGTCATTGCAATTTTGTCCCAGTATTTCGAGCCAGATGGAGCAAACTTGTTCCCCCTTCCTCCTGTCCCCGGTCAGTATGCTTCTGGTGTGTCCTGCCCGGGGGCACTCAACTTTAGAAGTGACAGTATTATGTGCCTGTCAATTGGCCCTCTTTGAAGTCTACTATACCCGATGACCCCTTTTTTGAAAAAGTCATACCCGATGACCCCTCTTTTTGACTACCAATGACCCCCTTTTTCTAGAATGGTATCACCAAAATGCCACAAAATAATGCAGCAACTTTCAAATTCTCTTATTTCAGCAAATTTGTATTGAAATTTGGAAAATTTTGAACAATGAAATAGAATTTTGCTCAATTTTTTCAACATTTTCTAGCCAATAACCCCTTATTTGATATCTATACCCAATGACCCCTGCCCCCAATATTTTGTACCGATAGGCCCCCGGATAGGCCCCTACTTCGTGATGCCAGTAGGCACATACCTTCACTTATAAAGTTCCCCCCGTCAGGCAGGGACCGTGTAGGGACCAGCTCCAGGAAGTCTCATGAATTAAGTTGCTTTGAGGCATCATCGGAAGAGCTGGCCGGGCCTACTCATTATGATTTACATAATTTTTAAGGATGGCATTACTAGTTTATAGCTATAAGCTCGAGATGAAAAACGGATCATTCCTAAGAGCCGTCTTGCTGAGTGATGTGCTATCAGAATTTTTACAATCTCGTGGTGAAAATTTATATGACCCCCCCTTCTGCCCATGCAGACTCAATCCATTGTTTGAACTAAGGGGTGAAGCGTGCAAAAACATTTATAGGCCTAGTAAGTGTCAGGAAAGGGAGCGGAACATGGACAAAATTTTGCGCTCTTCATGATAAATATTTTAATTAACTCCTATTTTTGGTGTAAATAAATTATGACCCCTCCCATTTTGGCATAAACATTATGACCCCCCCAGTATTTTCACGACCCCACCCCATTCGGGAAAAAATGACAGCCCCTATTACTAACAGGGCATTAATGCACTGGGCTAATGCAGCTAACCATTAAACCAAGGGAATTTCTTGTTTCGGTGCTCCTACATAAAGGAGGAACTTCCATTCAGAAGAAGAAAAAGAAAATGGCAGCTTGTGGTGGTGGATTTGAATTTTAACGGTTCAATTTTCGTTTTAAAAGCTTAAAGCCAGTCTGTCATGCCAACGGAGGAATGCATCAATATCATCTAGTCATGAACATTATATACAATGTGTGATTCGGTGGACAGGCTTGAGCTATTATATAGTAAACGAATCTTATGACTGCACTGCAGTGTGACGTGAATCATGAATGCATGCAGCATGGTGGGACAATGGAGTAAGATTTTAGTTTTGGCTGTTCATGCTGCTACTGAGTACCAATCAATTTAAGACTAAACTGCATCATCGGATGCTGTATGTACTGGATAAAGCACATGGTAAGTATACAGTCAACATTTTTGAAAATTAAAAAATGTATTTTTAAAAGCTTACCTATACTTATACACATGACTACAGTAGGCCTACATCACTACATGTATCACTGTAGTCTGTACCGGTGCATCAAGTGCCCCTCATTTCAACCATATTTTTTGCTCCTAGTGTCAAACTGTACCATTTAACTAGAAAATCATCCCCTCCAGATTTAAATTCAATCGGAGGTCGGGAAGGGGGTCCACGTGAGCTTAAAGTTCGGACAGAGGCAACCGGCAGCTAAAGTCCGGCTGGCAGCTATTGTATTATGTATACAGTTATACACACACATTAATAGCTGCCTTTAGTAAAAGATTTTATAGTACTTCAAATCTCAGACAATACTCAATAAAATGCAAATCCATTTGAACTAATCACAAAGGCAGCTATTTTCAGACATATTTGACGTTATAATAATAGCTGCCATGTGCATGTTTCTCTGTTTACAGCCGTTTCTGCATGGAAAATGGGTCCATCGCGCACTACAAGCTTGAAGTTTGTGCATGGTAGGTGTTTTTAACTTAATGACAAATAAATCAGGCAGCTATTTAGTTTTCATTACGTTATACTGCACATCACTGTGGCTGCCTTATGAATAACAATGTAATAAATGTACTTTTACCATTGCTTTTTATTTATCAGTCCATATATGATACAAGTTTGGTAAATTAGGTAGTATCATTCAGTTTACGCTTTCTCAGGTTAGGGTGGTGCAATAATTATGTGTACCGGGGGGGGGGTGAATTCTCAAAATGGTCTGCCAAAAATCGCTTGCCCCCCCCTTTGGCCGTGCCAAAAAACCTTTGCCCCCCCCTTTTGACGTGCCAAAAAATCTTTGCCCCCCCCCCTTACACATACAAGATTTTGGGGACCCCGAATTTAAAACCTTAAATAGTCTTAACATATAATGTGAGCGCAGCGAGCTGGAAATTTTGCATATTTGAACGTGTTCTTAATGTTTTCCTACGCCTTTTTAGGGCGTAATATAGAAACGGTGCCCAAAATATCTGTGCCAAAAATTGCTTGCCCCCCCCCTTTCGACCTACCAAAAATGCTTGCCCCCCCTTTTGGCCTGCCAACAAATCTTTGCCCCCCCTATAATTCATTTATATCAAAATGTCTTGCAAGTGATGGAGCAAGATAGAAAATGGACACCTAATCTGAGAAAGTGTAAACTGAATGACACTATCTAATTTACCAAACTTGTTTCATATGGACTGATAAATATTAATTAGCAATGGTAAGATAAGTACATTTATTGCATTGTTATTCATTGAAGTATTACGGTACGGTAACGTACGCACCGTACATATTTATGCAAAAAAAAAAAAAAAATCTTTTCTTTTAATTTTCTATGTATACCCGTGCTGTATGTAAAATTTGTATTGTATTTTTGGACCAATTTGGCTGCATGAGTATAGCAAATGTGTTAACTAAGGTTTGCCTATCATACCTTTAATAGAAATAGTTACGGTACTTGAGAACTAGGAATGCTTGAGAGCTTCGAAAATGTATTTTGGGTCAATCTGGGAGAAAAAAATCCCAGGTAATGGATTCTTCCCTGATGGATTCTAATTTCTAAAAAAGTAATGTGGAAATACCTGCCCAACCATATACTCTTGATGATCCTGAATTTCTTGTTGATGACACCAAATATTTTTTTCAGTTGTTTCAGAAAACTACCAAATGTGTAAGCTTATTTAATTTGTAACTTTATGTTCAATTTGCTTTCAGATGCTATTGAAAAGGGATCCGAATGCGGCAGGAATAGCAACTCATCAATGGCGACTCATCAAGAAGAAAATGCTGTACATATCAGTTATGCAAAATGAGGAGTTCAGAATTCAGATTTTACGCAAAGAAGAATGTGAAAAAAGAACCTTGCTAATTTTGACTCGGACTGTTAAAGATCATGCAGATCTGGATCATGCACATAAAACTTAACTTTAAAGACCATTTTTCTGATTCATGATTTCAAATGGATCCGTCAAAACTTCGCACTAATTATGTGTCGTACTAATTATTGTTTAGAATACATGAGTGGCAAACTTAAGACTATTTTTCTCACTATTTGGCCCCAAAAAAGTCAGATTGCTCTTTCCGACCGATCAACAACTTTATGTGAAATAATCTGTATTAAGGTCACAACAACTTTATGTGAAATAATCTGTATTAAGGTCACATGTGTTTGTTTTTGCATACCGTATTTGAATTTTAATTTGGTATTAAATTACTCGCAAAATATTTTACAGGTCAAGCAACAAGTTTAAAAATATTGGTTGAGAGGTAGTCGTTTAGTCGGGTAAATAGTATATCAATAAATATTGGGCGTAAAGCATCCAATTCTGTCATTAATATGTTTTCATCAATATTTTCAGTGATTTTTGGTTTTCATTGGGCAAAACTTAAGCTTAATGGAAAAGTAAGCCCCTCCGTGCCCCTCACCTTTGTGGTGCAGCCATGTGATCACATTCTGGCATACTTTTGACATAACCAAGAACTACATGTCAAATATGTATCAAATTTATTTTGACACAAATTTGACATATCAAAAGTACCGGGGTATGTCAAATATGATCCTGTTTGACACAATTTTGCACAAATCTGAATATTTGGTGGCATTTTTTTTGCCCTCAAGTGGGATTTCCAATAACTTGGCACTGACTGGAAGCTGTGCATGCACCTGGGCAACAGGGTAGAAAAGGATTCCCTGTGCTGGCTCACCTCAACGGCAGCTCCACCACTGCATTCACATCAGTGTGTCAAATATGATCACGATTTGATACAATTTTAACATAA
This sequence comes from Amphiura filiformis, assembly GCF_039555335.1. Lineage (NCBI taxonomy): Eukaryota > Metazoa > Echinodermata > Ophiuroidea > Amphilepidida > Amphiuridae > Amphiura > Amphiura filiformis. The sequence continues at coordinate 40,301,929 of NC_092638.1, read as the reverse complement.
CCAAGTACTATGTCAAATATGTATCAAATATATTTTGACACATATTTGACATATCAAAAGTATGTCAAATATGATCCTGTTTGACATAATTTTGACACAAAATAACATTTGACATGATTTTGACACAAATGTGATTTGACACACTTTTGACATAGAACTATGTCAAAAATATGTCAAATTTTTTTATACAAATTTGACATATGTCAAATTTATGTCAAATTTGTGTCAAATAAATGTCCCAATTCTTATCGTTTTTGTTTGACATAATTTTGACATATGTCAAAATTGTGTCAAATTTCGGTCAGGGTGTTTAATAATAAACGAAACTAAAATGACTAGGCCTTTCGGGTTTCGTAAGGTATCATGTGTTCGAGTGTGGGTTATAACATATCAATTCTTTGAAGTACCTTTGAATGTGAGTTGGTGTATTAAAAGTGTGGGAACTGAAACTTACATTACGATACCTTCTTTCTGCTGTACATTACCTGTGAGACAAATATTATATAAGTATCACTGTAACTGTACTGAATGCCTGTCAAGGCAGTTAGCATTTCACAATGGCTTACAATCTGATAAAGTGTGTTTGTAACATAATTCTCTTATGTTGTGTGTTTCATGGTTGTTTTTTGCCAGCTGATCAACAGCCAACCCAGGCAAAATCTTGTTATCCACACGGAACTCTTGTATGCAAAACCTAGAATCTTACTAATATTGATTGTCAACACAGGAATCTAGTCTGTATTCCACCATTACGGCATGCTGAGTCAATAACAACACTTGATCTGAGTTTTAATCAGCTAAGTTTGATCTCTGGCGATGCGTTTGATGAGTTTCAAAAGTTACAACATTTGCACATTTCTTTAAACGTTATATCATCACTGGATGATGGAGCATTTACCACCCTTCGTGAATTACTAACTTTGGATGTTGGTATCAACTTGATTTCAAACGTACAAGCCGATTTATTCAGTGGTCTTCACAACCTGCAACATTTGAATCTTTCTGACAACCATATTTCAGTCCTGCACGATGGTGCATTTGCTGGACTTGACGGACTACTAACTTTAAACTTGGCTGACAATGTGATCTACTTTATAGGTACCAATGCTTTAAGTGCACTCAGCAAACTTAACTACCTGGACTTGTATGGAAACTTTTTAGATGCTTTACCTGGTTTCCCATTTCATTATCTTTTCTCACTGCAAACACTTCGATTAAGTTGGCAAAATGAGCTATGCTTTAGCACGACATCACTTGCCGGGTTGGAAAACTCACACTCTCTGACAATGTCATTTCATGATCGGCTCAATAGTATCAAGAATATTAGAACAGGAACCCCTCTAGCTAACCTTGAAGCTTTACATGAATTGTCAGTTTTCAAGATATATGACTGTGATTTCATTAAAATCTCTTTATTGGGCTACATAAACTACACCAAATTGACATCTCAGTTTATGAATCCTGTCCTGAAATCAAGTTTTGCTCATTGTATGAGGAAGATTCCAACCACTTGAATGGAAGTCATAAATGTAGGAAAGTGGTTCCACTGACACACCTTTCCTTCTTGCAGGTACTCTTGGGTACTTCAAGTCGTCTCAACTTTAAAGGACTGCATAACCTTACTAGTCTTCACCTTTCTATTAATCTTAAAACGACCATAGAGACTTTGAACGCGCTTGATTCTCCACTTCAAAATCTAACACTTATGCTAGATGTAGATACAAGCAGGGTCTAAATTCAACCACATTTGCATCATGGGGAAGTTGGAAAGCATCACTGAAGGCTCTGACATTATCTTCATATGCACTGGGGTTTGAAGGTGCACCTTTTGAATGGTTTATTAGCTTACAAATGTTAGAAATCGCGTACCCTACCCATCTCACATACACATTGCCAGTAAATGTCTTTGACGGTTTAAGAAGTTTAAATTCACTAACGCTCGATGAATTCGTTATTTCTGATTTGCCTTCGTCTGGTGCTATGAATATTTTTAGTAACTACAATTCCTTATCTGTGTTGGACCTGCATTATAACCAATTAAGTGGTGATTTCGAATCGTTCTGGGATCAACTATGTAATATTTCATCACTCCAATATATAGACTTGTCTCACAATAAATTTGTCAGTACGTCTAGAATGCATTGGTTATGTTCCCCGCCAAAATTGAAAGTACTCAATATAGGCTACCAAAAAGATATGACTTTAAAAGTAGATATATGCAGGGTTGCAACGCAATTGAAATCATTGGATGTTACTGAATCAATAGTGAGCATATCATACTTGAATAATTCAACCTGCCTCTATTTAGAGACACTTATTTTTTCACGTTGTATCTTACTCATTGACCATGGAGAAATTCTCTTACCCGTTTTACAAGATCTACACCTAAATTCGCTTTTGGTCGGAACTGGATCAAAAATTCTTACTCAACTGAATGTTTTCAAAGCACCTAAATTAAAACGTCTTCTTTTGAACAACAATGAGATTACAGAAATTGATCATACTCATTTTCAATCTTTTAGTAATATAACATATCTAGATTTGAGCTATAACAAACTGACGTCTGTAAGTGATTTGCAGTATTTCAGCAATATAAAAACATTAAGTCTTCACAATAATGAAATCAAGATAGTCACCAAAGCAATTCTATCTGAATCTTACCATCCTTATTTGAAAACATTGGATTTAAAAAGCAATAAATTCTTATGTGACTGCTATGTAAAGCCACTTCAAAACTGGATATATGCAAATAACATGGTCCATATTCCAATCATATTCCAACCAGTACCGTACACTGCAAATGTTCCCGAACACGTGACGCCTCTCAGACGCGTCCGAGGTGTTCATAATTGTCTCTTTAGAACACTAGTGTATTTGAAAATATGATAAGCCTTGCACATTAGTGTTCTTTTAGTATAATGTAGAACACATAGTATTGATCAGACGTGTCACAAGTGTTCTGAATGATTATATTGAATACTGGTGTTCAAAATGGAACGCATGAGCAGATAGAGGCGTTGGAGAGCTGCGACGTGTCAGCGAGAAATACACGGTGCTCCTTTGAAGGAGGGATATAAGTAACAACAACAACAACAATGGCGATGCAACGTGGAAACGCTTCCGGGAAACGCTATAACAAACTGTCTTTTCCAAGACAAATGGGGTGATAGTGAGAGTAAATTCGAAGGATTTAGAGAAGAATGAAATTCAGGGCAACTTTGGGAGCGACTCGGAGCCCGTATATCTGTTGACAGCGATGAACAAGCATAGGAGAGACACAAGAGGGTGACTATGGCCGAGCGATTTTAATCGCATTAAAATGCGTTGCGCTGTCAGCCGGGAGATACGATCGGCGAGGGTTCGAGCCTTGGGCTTGCCTTAGGTGAAAACTCTCTGATTTCATCGGAATTCTTCGGAACACCGCCATTATCTTGTTTATACTACCATGCATTTGTTTATTGTCGAGTAATGAGATTTTGAACATGTATAAATAAAGGTTGAACACCAGCATTCTGAAAATCAATATTTGAACACGTGTCATGTGTTAAAAAACCGTTACATTTCTTTCATGTGTCCGAGGTGTTCATAGATAGTAATTTTGAACACCAGAGTTTAAAGGATTAGAACATGTTACACTAGTGTTCTGAGGTAATAACACCTGTGTTCTCTACATTAACACTAGTGTTCTCTAAATAAGTTGAACACGTGTCATGTGTTAAAAAACCGTTACATTAATGAACGCGTTCCATGTGTTCTGGCCAATTTACAGTGTACGTACTTACTTTACATACCGTTTGTTCGATTGTTTTTTGCATATTTATGCTACTTCAGTTCCGATGCATAACATAGCAAATGTACTATCATGGCTATATTGAGAATTAATACAATGTTGTAAAATGTTCCTCAGTCTTACGGAAATAACCTCTTTTATTCATTTCTGGTGTCAAATCTCTCATCGAAAGACCCCTAGTCCCCGTCACTGGCACTTCCAAGGTCGAGTTTCCTCCAGCGCCTTTTGTTTTCCTTTCCTCTATACATCGTTTCCTCTATTTAGGCTATAGCTTTAGTTGTTAATCTGTGGGTCTGTTAATCTACCTGTTAAGGTTAAATACAATTGATTTTCAAGGCTTGATTCCAGAGGGGCGTAAGTTAATAATGGAAACAGCCATGCAGAAAAGAGTGAACTCACGCGTACAATAGTGTATCAATCTGAACTAGGGCCACGGACAAACCGCGGCTCGTGAGTCATCCTATATGTTGCAGGGATAGGGAGGGGCGACCATGATAGGACCATATCAGCCATATGGGCTGATGGGGGTGGGGGTATTGTGGGCAGCCGTTTTCGGCAATTTTCCTTTGGATTTTCTAAATTTTCAATTTTTAAAATTATCCTGGATGATATCTGTCGTGAAATAAATCAATGCTTCTATAGGCTATAATAGGCCTAGTATGCCTATTTATACCCTGATTATGCAATATATAGGCCTACAACAATAACTACAACAACAGTAACAAAACCAACAACCAATATTTTGTCAATCTAATTTGTAAAAATATATTCATAGGCCGCGCCTATTAGACTAGTATACCCTAAAAATTATATAATGAAAAAAAACCGGGCAAAAACAATCAATCGCTGCAGTCAGAAAGAAAGAAACGAACAAGAAAAAAGAAAACAGTGAGAGAAAAATAAAATAAAATAAAATAGATGGAATGGACCACATAGGGACTCGAACACGTACCAAAATGTTCCAGCTCAAAACTATTGTATTATACAGTCGAACGTGAGTCCAGCGCGCTAACCGATTGAGCTACTGAGTGATCTGTGAAATCGATTGATCTCAAACTGACTATTATGCATGGAATAGTGCATACCAGGCTCTTATGATAAACAATCTCATCACCGCTGTAAATGTCGGAGGTATCGATGGCGAAAAACCTCGATTTTTGCAAAAGTACCTTAAGTTTGGAGTGAAATTCAGTGGTAAAGGAATCGACATACTTTTGAGAAATAATGTAGGTAGTTAGAAATCAAAATTAACGTTCAACAATCCAGATATCGATAATGTAACATAACAGTGTTTTGTGGTACAAGATTCTCGAAAATTGTTCCCCAAAACGGGCTAATAAAATTTAATCGGTACTGTATTTGGTTCTTCCCCATGGCAACATTATTTCTTTGGTCGATTTGTAGTACAATACAAAAAGGAGAAAACAATCACTCGGCGTGGTTTTATACGGAGCGAATATTTGAAAAAAACTGCATGGAACGTGTTTTTGATCTTGTGAACATGGTGCGTAAAAATTATTTAAACGAAGGATTTTCAAACGGATTCTAAAAATTTGTATAAACACACAAAAATAATGTTAAGATACATCCATGCACCAACATTTGACTCACTGCGATATTTGATTGCTGAGAAAACGCGGTTTTAGAGAACAACTTTATACGTCTTTTATACGTTTTTTATACGTTTCTTCGTGTAACCTTAAATGTGATAAATTATGATATTATACCATAACACGACTTTCTTGATAAAACTGTAATATATTATGTATTACAGAACGACTTAGCATTTACTCTCGTTAAGGCCGTTAAAGCCAACCAATGATATATATATATATATACCGGTATATTGTTCTTTTGCAAGAGCTTATAAACCAACATGAAAATAAACATTAAAAAAAATTAGTATTTTTCAATGAAATATTAAAAGAGTCCTACCAATAAATATCATTGCCAGATAACATTTTATCTAGTGCAGTAAGAAAACAGTAGCCATCTGTTTCATATTGTCAATTTGAACGACAGGCACCTTACTTGAACTCCATCGTTATAGGGAATATTCATTTTACCTGAGACTAGACTAAAGCTCTTGAGGTTCAACTAATTGATACATTGAATTCTAATAACCTTGAGCCTACGGGATGAGGCGAGACTTCTTGTCTGGGAATAATGTTACACTGCTACATATTATTATGTTTAATCTATAAGGTTTAACACGTATAGCTTACATGTTTTTTGGATCATTTTGGCCATTACAAACATTATTGTGCCATAATTTATTGATCGGTATTTCGACATCCGACATCACTCAAATCTAATATAACGGTCGGAATGCCGATATCGGAATAACGTTGGTAAGATAGTTTTGTCCCTGCAAGTAATTTATGGTTAAAGCCATATTATAACATTTCTGTAAAAATAGATTAGTATTTATTTTCAATAAAATGTTAGCGTTTACTGTCAGATATGTCCCCTTTTAATTGTGAGCCGAACAAGTGAGATAAAGCATAGAAAATTGGAATCTACTACTAGCGCCCATGCATGTTACTCCCGCGGTTGTAATACGGTACGATCCTCGGGGTGTGTGTGTATGTGTATCCCGCACGCCGTGTGAGTACTGTGCATACGTGTTCGACTAATATTTCCATCGTAATAATAAAACGCCGGTTCCATCGTTTTATTCAAAATCTCGGATTTTGACAAAACTACAGCACCCAAAGTCTTGATTTTTGCAGAGCATCTTTATTAACTACATTAAGTACATTTGTGATGTGCCCTGAGTAATTTAATTTAATCATTTAACTTTGTTTACAAGCTGAAGGTATGTCATGAGATGGAAAACTCCCTTGTACGTGCAAGATAGTGATGTGGAAAGTCATTTTGGAATTCCACCCAAATTGTTGTAAACAAAGTCAGAGCTATGTTTGGAACTTGGAAATCCCCAGTTCATTATTGCACCATCAGGAAACCCCCCAGGAAGTGATGTAATGTGAAAGGTGAATGTGTATAATTACTATTGGGAAATCCCAAGATTGCAGCAATGTTGTGAAAATGTGATTGAAGTGATGGTTTATTAATAGATGATGGTTTTTTTTGCATGAGTACTGGTATAAAAAGCTGGATGCTTGAATTTGTACTTTACAGAATGTCATGGGAGATTGTAAACTCCACATGTGTGTGATGGTCTTCGTGATACAAAAAAGAAGTACATTTTAACCAGTTTATATAGCCAATAATTGAGCTATTTTAATACAGCAACGAAGGAAATGGCGAGCATACAAATGTGCTCTTCCTCATCAAAGGATTAAAGTTCTTCTGTCGAATTGCTGGAGTTTGCTGGGTTTGTGAAGACCACGCATCTGTCAAAAAACAGCGGAGCTGTGTTAAAGAAACCTGTTCCATGGAAAAAGAGTGATTGGTGAAAGAAACACCATTATTGGAGAAAGCAGCGCAAGGAGATATATTGTGGAGAAAGCAGCGCAAGAAGATAAGTAATAGGAGCAAGCAGCATCATTTTCGTGTGAGGATTTCATACGCAAGGATATTTAAAAACGCAAGTGTACACTGGACTTCGCTGATTTTCGCAGGACAAGTGAATAAGGATATATTACATCAGTCGTCCAGAACATTGCAAGAACTCTAGAATCACCAACAAGAAGACCGCTGGTTATAAGTACCGATAGAATAAAACTGATTGTGTGATTTTATTGTAATTGTTGTTATATGTACCAAGCATACTTTGTTTTCAATTAAAGACTTAGATTTTGTTAGCTTCAAATCAAACAGTGTATTTTGTGTTGTGCATTCGTGTGAGTTCGGGTAAAAGGTGATTTTGGCCTTAAGTCAGTGCGACTCGTAACACATTACAATCGTGTAAAAAACAAAATTTTAAAAAAAATGTGAGGGCGTTCTCCTCAGCAAATGTTATAATATGGCTTTAAGTCTATAATTTCTATTTACTAGACATAAGTGTGATGTTAATAAAGACTATGAAAGCTCCGCTAGATTGTTTTGTTTTTCTGCTCTATCTTTGTAAAGCCTGTTGGTGAACAGTAAAATCAAATTCCTGCGAACATTACTTTTCTAGTTCCAAAATATTATTGCTTTCTCATATACCAGCTTAAAAGCAGTCACCTTTGGTAAGGAATTGCACAAAATTCGCAACACAGCGCATAATATACATACTTTCACCTACCAAGGAAAAACCTAGCCACGTAAAACAAATCCTGTTTGGACCGTTTTTAGTTACTGCCATAGTTCAAGGCGCCAGGACATGCAAATTTATCATCAGATGAGTGCCAAATTTAGAAAGGAAAAGCTAGAAGAAGTATCGAACGATGTCAACTCAACCTGGTCAATTTAAATGGCTAAGTCTATAAGCATATACATGGTTGGAATTCGTTTGCTAACGAGTTAAAAGGTTTATGCGTCTTCCCACTACGTTAGGGGAAACTTGTGATGTATCTTAAGTTAAATATGCATTTTGTTTCATAGTGCATGTGTCATGTAATTTAGAGACATTTTCATGTATACGATATGCTCGGCCAGCGTTTTTGCGTTGCATTGTGCTCGGATCATTGCGCAATCGGATCAGGTGGAATGATTGAGCTTGCAGTCGGGGAAGATAAGCTTAATTCAGGAAGAAATATGTCTTGAGTTATTACATCAAGATAACGTTCGAACAAAAATGAGAACATCTGCGTCATTATTTAGAACAGTATTAATCCATCAAACATTAAAGCTCTTAAAATCCCAACATAACCTATGGCTCAGTACCCTGGCATCATGAATCGATTTTTCGATTGGCAATGCTTTTATTTTAATGTTGGTTTCCGCCATCGCAAGTCAATCATTGAATATTAAATTGACTTCCAGCACTTCCGTGTTTTTAGATTTGGCATAATTCGCAAGAGACCGGGCAATTAAATTGAGAAAACTACGTCATTTCATATTCAAGAAAATATAACAATGGTTTGATTATGAACGCAAATGTTTTACTATCAATCAACAATATACCGGCAATTTTAACGATATTCTGCGGCATGTTATGTGCGGTATTTAAACTTTATTATCTTTTTGCCGACTTGTTCATGCAACAAATTAAAACGTAACAAGGCGTTATTTTGCACTTTCGTAATTTAACTTGTATAAATAAAAGCTTCAATTAATGCATTATTGTTTTATATCAGAAAAAGTGCAATCACAAATTTAACAGTGCTTGGCTTCACTTAAATTAAAACCAACAATTTTGTCATGCTCTGTGTTATAAACTCCACAAAAAAATTGTTAAAATTACGAGTTCAAGTCAGTCGCACAAAAGAGCAAATGTTGCATATTCAACTCAACCTAGCTAAAAATATTCAGGCTGTTTTACCCATCAAACATTTTTTATTTGCATCTGGATAGAGTTGATGTCATACGAGGGGGTATTAAAGAGTTTTAGAAATCACCCAGAAGTGAAAGAGCTGTATCAATGCAATTTTGTCAGCGTAAATACTGGTCCCTTTGTACATTATGATGCAAAAATGGTCTCATAAGTATGTTTACTTTATTCACAGGTAGCACTAGATGCCAGTAACCTGCTGCCCCGATTACCGCGCATATTTGCACCATAATGTACATAAGGACCAGTGATTACACTGACAAAGTTTCATTGATATAGATCCTTCACCTCTGGGTGATTTCTAAAACATCTGATACCCCCTCGAATCTCCAAGTGTATTTTTTTGTCTTCTTCTTTAATATGACAATTTAATATTCCTTCCATCCTACGACCTCTCTAAAAATATAGTTGTTGATTCCATTTACAGGTTTGTAATCGTAACTTGTAACTAAATCGTAGTAAGGAATACTCATTTTACCAGAGGCTGGACTAACGCTCTTGAGCTTCAGCTAAGTATCACATTGAATTGTAATAACCTTGAGCCTAAGGCAAGGCGAGCATCGTTGTCGAGAACAAGTTTGGTACGTATCAGTATTTATTCTTTAAGGGCAGATTAAGGGAAGACACATTCGTGCACTCTCAAATTTGAGATTTCTTGATACTTATTCTTTCACTTGAAACTGATAAAAATACAATTTTTTAATATTTCTCCACATTTCTTCTTGATTTAAAAACATTATTTCACTCTTTCCAACTCTAAAATGTCACATGGCTCAAGACACCTAAAGTCAATTGGCGGGAAATGTGAGAAATGCGCGAATGCGAAATATTATGATTACGTATGCAATTTGCATCGCGTGACGCGGCAGAACCTGCGTGTATTTGCCCAACGAAGTCGTTAACGCCAGCAAACGTGTGTAAACAACAACAAAGATTTTCAAATTATTTTGCACTAAGAGCATATATTTTGGATTCATTGCAAAAAGATGCAATTAAAGACCATGAACCTTGTTTTCGCATGTGTTGTGCATAATTTTGACTTTTTTTTACTACAACGTGGTGATTTTTTGCACTATCGTTTAGAGTACATCAAAGTCTAGGGACAGTTTTCTCACTTTTTAAAAAAATGTACACAATTATGTGCAAATTTATATTTGCTGATCAAAGTGACAAAATTACTTTTTGCGCATGTTTTTTCTATTATTTCGAAAAACGAGGCGCATTTCCAACAAATGAAAAAACCTAATTTTACGTCTCCTGACTGTTTTTTTTACTCCTGGATGATACTCCTGACAAATCATGACAAAAAAGTGTATGTTTGTAATTTTTTCAAAAACTGAACATCTTTGTTTAAATGTTACGTTATCATTGGCAGGCTTGATATTTAACAGTGTACTTCGGTTATATTTATAAATGCGCTTTTATAAATACGCACGTGACTCATGGGCACGACGTACCAAGACCAGCAAGCGTGACCAAATCCTCATGCATTGATCACCATACAGAAAGGGATAGGAACTCTGTAGATAAATATCATCAAATTTAAGTACTAATTGAATTGCAAAATTATTACACATTTTGCAATTCCGAATTTTGTAATTTGTTATCAAAAACAACATTTTGAAAGTATTCGACGACGATTTGACAGCGCGGAGGTGGTCACGTGCGTATTTATAAAAGCGCGTTGATAAATATGACCGAAGTACACTGTTTAATGTAACATTAATCTTATCGCCCCCGTATCTCAAGTGATCGCTGCTACATCTTCTGTGTTTGTTTCTATGATTACATTTGGATCAAGTTACGAAGAAGACATCGTGGTAGCGACAATTTTATTTACAATAAAAGGGCATTAGTGGCTTGACTTCTGCCACCAAACAGAATTAGCATTGCATTTATAGATAGAAAAATAGATAGTGTTACTGTGCTTGTTGTTTTAAGGGTGGCAATATAAGCCGGGAATATAAGACACATGCATCAAGGGTATCTCTAATGTGATTAGCATTGCGTAAGATCTTACTACCCTTTATATTGTATCTGACAATATACGGTTTTAGAACAGACAATGGTCACCCGTTGGTTTCTAGTTAGATGTCTTTGTGATATATGTACACTAGTCTTCGTCAACAACAACTCGCTAAAAGAACAAGGCGTTATTTTAAAAATGCTCAAATTAAGGCATCGTGGCATTTGCGTTTTGCCTTGGGAACGTAATTCAAATTGAATCATGTCAGGTCGAATGTAAGTTCGTATCATGCTTACGTGACGAACGTGGGTGATATAATAGCTGATGTTGCATACCTATAGATATGTCACCTGGATGTTACTTCTGGATGGATTGTGGTGTTATTTACACTCTAAACTTATTTTACTTATCCTGCGTAAAATCGTACTCCTTTTGATAGTAAAAAGGTCACAGCTTATTTGTTGAGTAAACGTGACTCAACGAAAGTTGAGTAGCACCTTTACTCTGCCTTTGAGTAAAAAATTTACTCAGGAAAGAAATCAATACATGACTCAATATTTGTTGAGTTAACTATTACTCAATCCACATAGGGGTAATATTTTGCTCTGTATTTGAGTAAATATTTGACTCAACTGATGAGCAACATGTATTTGATTCAACTGATATTGAGCAAACTGTTTGCCCAACTATTGAGCAACAAGAAGTTATTTCAACCGATAAAGTCAAAATATTTGCTCATAGCTACAGCTTACTCCTTTCATGTTGAGTAAAAAGTCGTACTTAAAACTCTGCTGCGGATATTTTTACTCTATGGCATACTTCAAAAGAATGCAATCAAGATTCGTGTAACTCTAACCTCAATCGCTCTCCAACGCTTATCGAATATTAATTGGGTCTGATATATTTTAATAGTACGAACAAAAACATGGCGACTGTGCATTTACGGGACTTTAAAGCTAAATGATAAGAGTAGATTCTTTTAATTATCAGTATACTTCGGTTATATGTATAAATGCGCTTTTATAAATACGCACGTGACCATCTCCGCGCTGCCATAACTGCTTATAGACAGTAAGTCTCGAAGTGACCTTCTACATATAGAGTGGTCTAACTGGCTTTCCTATACATTTGAATGCAAAGGCGGAACAACATGAGACTGCTGTGCAGCAAAACTGTCTATTTTGTGATTATATTGTAAACGTTTCCGTCGTTGAATATTTTTCTCCGTCGTCAAATACTTTGAAAATGTTGTTTTTGATAACATTATTACAAATGGCAATATGTGTAACAATTTTACAATTCAATTAATACTTAAATGTTATGATATTTATCTACAGAGTTCCCATCCCTTTCTGTATAGTGGATGATTTTGTCTTCTGGATTTGCAACATGGATTGCAATAATTGGCCACACTATTCACCCAAAATGATATGATTGAATAGTGGCAATTTGCTTGTCTATGTGTTGGACAATGAGAGTCATATATCATCACGGCGGAATTACCCATTGCATATGGACATTAACATGATCCATAATGAAAAGATAATATTTATAGACATGAATATGTACATAAGTCAATAAATGGATACCGAACATAAATGACCTTTCAATTTTGACTATCGATTTTGGTATCGGAGGCATATGACGCTCAATTATCATTATTATGACACTCAATAGAAGTCTTATATTATCCCTGTTCCTGCTATATTAAGTTCCTGGTTCCCGCTTGTCTGCCTATGGGTTATTATTTTAACTTTCTGTTTGTCTGTCTCATCTTTCCTTTATTTCTTTTAGAATTTACACTTTTTACGCATCTGATTGCATTATTGTCCGTCACCCGCTTTTCTTTCCTCCTATTTTTCCCGAATTCTACTTTTTATCTTATTTATGATGTTTTGTCAAGTGACGTTAAACAACCTGTTGAATAAAACACCAGAACTGCAAAAAATTGCGTAGTTGCATCAATTCAATGGCATGGCTCCTAGATGTTGCGGTTCTAAGTCGTGGCTCCAACAAATCAATCACATGCATGACCTCTCGGCGTGTTAAACGATAATATTTGTTCATCTTCTTACATAGTAGCTGTCTAGTGTCTTATATTATCTATATATGCAATGCTAATTCTGATTTATAATAAAAACAGTGAATTATGGATACTGACAACGAAACTAGAACACAAAGTAGATGTTTTTCAAAAACTCTACTTAGAAGAACAATATCCATCAAAAAAAAATTAGACCAAATGACAAATGCTGATCTATATACAAATACAAATACTGAACAATGGAGCAAAACCATCAAAAGAAGACGACCAAACCAACGCGGGTGGCGCAAATCCAGAGAGAAGTAGATAAACAAACTCTGACACAGACCAAAGACAGAATAACCTGGCGAGCAGTAGTAGCGTGCGCAATGGCAATATAGCCAGAAAGCTATTCTGTTTGGTGGCAGTAGTTAAGCCATTAATGCCCCCTTAACGTCCTTGCGGTATTGATATATACGAGTCATCCGACTCGGACCAATAAGGAAACAAACATCTAAAATAAATGGCGCGATGTCTAACAGTAACATGTGATACAGGTAGCGATCAATTTACCTACCTTGCGATTACCCAACAACTACTAATTAGGTAATCGCAAAGTGTTAGTGAAATCAATTTGCAAAATCGGTTGCTAAATAGCGACAGATTTGTGGTAAAAAGCATGACATTCTGAAAGTGAGATTCCGATTTGATCGTGCGCAACGAAATAGCGTTCTCATCACTTTCTATATAATTTCTGTTTGGTGAAGACATGAATTTTTTCTCCACCGCCTTGGTGGTTCGCCTTCACAATAGGTTTAACTGCAGTACCTCTGTGAAATGTCATCATGTTTTGCGCTTGCTCCAGCTAATTTTATGTAGATTACGACATGGAATAACTGGGCACTAACAGCAGAGACTCCCTGTTGAGGAAGAGAATTACATAAACAGGCTGTGGGTGGTAGAAATGATCTTTCATGGCTGACAAGGTTTGATCTTGGGACTTCCACTGCTAGGTTATGGGATCTCACAGACCGTCGCAACCTGGGGTCATGGATATCAGCTGGCATAACAACTCAAGGGCCTCCTTGTAGAACATACGATAGTATACAAATATCAACTGTCTATGAGTGTGATGGTCGAAATATAATCACGAGGTGAAAGATGGATTGTTCCATTCCACGAGCCGGAACGGCGATTGGAATGGAACAATACATTTTTCACCGAGTGATTATATTTCGACCATTACATGAATTTAAGACATTTAATATTTGTTTTATATCACGCATACATAAATTCTATTACTAAAATACTATTTAAGGTAGGAAATACAATTTTTCATCAACATAACACCATGTTTTGCCGTGATATACTTCACAATTTTGGATCCACCCCATAACTAAATCGGCGAGTCTAAGAGTCCGCGCACGGCTTGGCGCAGGCGCACTACGGCAGACACTGTGATGGTAAAGACTATTACACGGAGAGGGTGATAGTACAAATGGCAAATGGTAATCAACCAATGAACTGTCTAGAATTTATGTATGAGTGATATAAAAAATGTTGGCTGCGGTAGCTCAATGGCTGAATACAATGATCTTTATACTCATTCGTTGGCAAACCAATGACACACTTAGCTTTATTTTGGATGGAGTCAAGCTGAGCTAGATAGGGGCTGCACCAATCTGAACCAGTCCAAGTACTGCTAGAATATTCCATTTTTGGAATTGTAGATGATGACTCTCTGGGCAGGTAGATTATAAGGCGAAGCTCTTCTGAAGAGTCAAAGTCGCTGACCGGCTGTCTTAGACAGTTTTGGTTTCTACTTCGTGACTACTTGGTTCCAGGACAAGTTGTTATCCAATGTAATACCTAGAAGGTCCACGCTGTCAGATTCTTCGAGAGTTACACCGAAAAAGTGAAGTGGTGGGTGGTTGCCATCAGCATCTCTACTGTTGAAGATGGTAGTGGTTTTAGATTTGGTAGTACCAAACAGGACTTTCCATATCTTAGCCCATGTCTCTATCTTGGCTAAATCCCGATTGAGATATGCTCATCTCAACTCCTTTTACCGACAACATTTGGTATAGATTTTTGAATTTTCATGTGTTGAGACATCGATATACCAACATTCCTAAATACAATGGCATAAATTATGCCTGTAAAACATCCAACAGGCACACCCATATTGCCCTGATCTAGTTTCAAAATTTCATATAATTTCTTTTTCAAAATGAAGAACATCTATCACGGCCTCCTATTATGGCAATGATATTCGGCACACCTCACTAACACCTCACATAAAGCCTAGCCAGGGACAAACAAATCCATTTTGACCATCGCTTCATTTACATAGTTGGGATATGTAATGTATCTTGTAATGTCGGTAAAAGGAGTTTAGACGAGTAACACATTTAGAAACGAATATCCAGAAGATTTAGTGTCAACTCAAACTCTATTTAAATGGCTTGGTTCTAAAGCCAATACATGATCTGAAATTCTGTTTGCTAACAAGATAATAGGATAAAGGCCATTGGTCGAAACGTTGGTAAACTAGGAGTACCTTATTTGTAATATCAGCCCATCATTTCTATATATTATCGTAGTATTAATTGAAATGATAAATAAGAGTGATATTTGGCAATATCCCTGTAATGTACATCCTGATATAACTATGCAAGTTTGACTTCCCTGGTACCCGCCAGTCTGCCTACGTATTCCTATTCTACCAGTCTGTTAGCATGCCTGCTGTCTCATCCTTCCTCTTTCGTCTCGTATTTGCACTTTGTCACGTATCTGATTACATTATTTTCACCTGAATCATGTTTACTTTTTTACGATTTCGAATTCTTCCATTATTTTCATGTTTTTTCATGTAAACTTCAACGCTAATGTTTGTCTTAACCTTCCAATTCATATTTGTTTTTCTACTTCTAATGTCGTCTTTTTGTTTTCAGTCACTGATAGGTAAACTATATTCTGAGTGTTCGTGTACTAATATGCTTCTAACAGTTCTTTTAAATTGTTAAATGCCGCGTATGACATGTAGCGGTGACTTTTAAAAATACTACCGGTTAGCAGGTAGCAAGAACCTCGAGGCCCATGGACAAGGAGCAGTGCGTGGCCTTTTTAACATGTTTAATATTTTCTTTCTTTAAACTTTCTCTTTCCCCCTTATTTCATTTTTGCTTTTGCTCGGGCCCCTGAACCTTCGGGTCCCTGAACTTTGTCAACCCTGTCCACCCGCTTGCTACGTCCAAGACGAGCATTTTCGTGATTCAGAATTTTACAATTATACTCGGAACAAATATCCATATTCACCACATTAACGTTGAAGGATATTAAGTCACCAAAACAACCAAATTGAATAAGCGTTAATTAAGGGGTACTACACCCCTCGATAAATTTGTGTCTATTTTGCATTTTCTCAAAACTAATAACACAGTGGTAACAAAAAGTTATGTATATTATAGGGGCAAGGAATCCAATTACTACACTGGAATTTCAGTGACCCAAGACAAGCGGTTTGTTATTTATGATCAGAAATATGGTACCGCTAGGATGTACCTCGTTTCCTATCATATATACTGAACCGCTTGTCTTGAATCACTGAAATTTCAGTGCAGTAATTGGATTCCTTGCCCCAATAATATACATAACTTTTGTTACCAGTGTGTAATTATTTTTGAGAAAAATGCAAAAATAGTCACAAATTTACCACATGGGTGTAGTACCCCCTTAACTGTAAATAGGAGAGGATTTTCATGCGCTCGAAGAGCTCCTCACATCCTCGGGTCGTGTAACTTAATTTGAAAAGACTTTTAGAAGTATCATTTCCCTGGATAACTTAATTTAAATCCTATAAATTTGTAGAATGTTCCTAAAATACCTTGAATTCAAGAATAATGTTTAAATTTTGTGTTTAAAAGCCCGATGTTCGCTTTGAAATGACACGATTTTTGAAATGTTCAGAAAATTAGTAAAGTTAGATATAAGAAAGTTACTACTGTTCCAAAGATTTGGTGCTACAATGGGGAAATTAAGATCTCCGTATGACATTGAGGCGCACTTTGGAATGACAAGCAGATGCTGTGTCCTAGACCTTAAGTCGACAGAAGGATGGTAGTCTGGGTCAGCCGAGTCAGTGAGTGCTTTGAAGGTGATCAAGCGAGTCTTAAAGGTGATTCAATTCCGTAACGGAAGCCAATGCAAATTCCGCAACGGAAGCCAATGCAAATTGTGATATTGTAGGTATTACGTTTAAAAAAAAATCTTAACACATGGCAAAAAACCGATAAAAAGAAGTCGATAATAGCCACGCGTGTCTGTCTATAAATATTTGACGATATGATGTACATATGCAACAGGGAAAGGAAGCAAACTTAGATATAGCTAAATTTATCAATATTGTGAGCCGATAGAAAAACACATTCCCCACTTGACATCATCTAAATTGAGATTTTGGTATCTGAAGAAACTCCACATTTTTTAACTAAAAATATAAGACTTGAAAAATATTTCATCTAGAGAGTATGAAGAGAGAGAGAGAGAGAGAGAGTAATAGCATCATTCCCCTCTATTTTAGAATTGTTAGTTATAAGTTCATACGAATACGCCAATAAAATACCACTTACATACGAAATTTTCGAAAACTGATATTTTCTTTTTTGATGCTGTTGTTGCAATGACTAGCTGTACACAGATCGTCATTGCAACAATTACATCGAAATAGAAACCTATCAGGTTTCGAAATATGAGTGGAATTTTATTGGACTAGTCGTACAAACTTATATCTAACGATTTATTCTACCATTTACCATAAATAGTCCTGATGAATATCTTCAGATTCCCCTTCGGTGCTGTTCTATAGATCATTGCGATATAAGTTAATGCTTCTAGTATCTAACTACGGGAACAATACTTAACACTATAAGTTTAAGTTATTTTGCGTTGGTAGAAAGCACCATCAGCTGCACCATAATGAGCAATCGAAGCAGATACCTCTAATTTTTTATATTTTAGATATTATATGCAACTTATTGTATAGATAGTAGAAAAAAGGAAATGTCAACCAATAAAACCAGCTATATTGCGTTAACTACAAAGGAAATGACAAGATAGAAGACTTGTTTTCTACCCTGGAGATTGGTTTCATTTTCTGCAACGTTGAAGAACTTCCGAGGCATTTTAATTTGAAATAATGGAATAAGAACGGAGGGTTGAAAGGTTGAAACTTTTTATATTCCATCATTTGAAACCAACGTGTCACTTGATGCTATTTACAATGGCAATGGGCAGGTTTTGAATTCACATCCAGAGTACGAAATAGAACAGTGAGTAATTAATACTCAGTCAAGTTACAAAATTAATGCTTTATGAGTAGTAAAAAGATTAAAACTTTCAACTGCACTCACCAGGTTATTTTCCCAAATATTTCGGAACCAACTGGTTCCTTCCTCAGTGTGTGATGGTGTTTGAGATGCTGCTGAGATCAGTGTTTCTGGAAGATCTTCTACTAGAGTTGCCAGTTGGTTTCACTGATTTCAGCAAGCTGTTGTACACTGGAGATAGTTCGTACCCCTGCGAGGTGTTGATTTTGGGCTGCGGGGCTCTACTAATCTGGATCGCTTCACGAATTTTCCTTGTATCGTTCATGCTGTCCTTTTCCAAAATGGTAACTCCGTCCCAGTCAATATTGTGACCGGACTTGGTATGAACGGATACAGGAGAATTGGCACTTGGAGCAACTGATTTATGCTCCTTAAGTCTGAACTTAAGTCTGAAGTTTCCTTCCGGTTTCACCAATGTAAACAGAGCTACAATCCGTGCATGGAATGTGGTATATAACTCCTGTTTGATCTTCTTTTTCAGTACGGTCCTGTGGGTGCTACTAGATTCTTACGCAGCGTGGTGAGGGGTCTAAAGGTGGCAAAAACCCTATACTGCTGAAACACAGGGCGAAGTTCCTCAGTGGTTACCTTGACCAGTTGATATTAGCTTTGCATTTGGTGTTAGCATTCGCCGCAGAAGTGTTATCTGTTTGTTTAATGCTTTATGGTTGGAGAACATAAAGTGCCCGTGAAATATTAATTTGAAAACACATTGTATTGTTTAAATTCCAGCCTTGTGAAGCAAAGCATATAGTAAATCATCAATATTTATTTGGTATACACAATACCAATATTCAGTAGGGATTATGGTATGAAATATTTATGATTCAGCTGGCTTATCGAAAGTAAATGCTCATCAAAATAAAATGTAGGGCACATTCGATTTCAAATATAGTTTTGTTAAGAAACGGATCAAGACACTTGAATGATACAAGGAACTTAGTGCTTTCTGCGCGGATTGGTAACTTAATGGTATTCACTTAGTGTGTTTCGGAAAGTGAACTATAGTGATTTTTACGTGGTTAGAATAACTATAATCCAATCCACACACAAAAATCTGCAACAAATTTATTAAATCCTTGAAGATGTCTTTCAGATGTCGTAAATTATATCAATAAGACCAGTTCATTGAATTTGTCACATGTTTCAGCATTGATTCAATAACGTAATCAAATCAATGTATTTCTATTTTCACAATTGTATTATGTGCTTATGTTATCGGGTTTTTTTACCAACGGAATATTTGGCCTGTTAACATTTTAACTGTACAGAATAGATTTCAAACCCTAGAGCGGTTACAATTTAAAATACAAATTATGACAAAATGCGCTTTATTGAAATATTAATTCAAACAATCTGTCAAATATAAATACAATACATTTTGGGGGCGTTTTTATAAGCATTTTCTGCTGATCAGGTAAATCGCATAAAGGCTGCATAAACAATATTGATCTTCTTTCTCACTGTTGGAGACGTCATAGATAACATGATCGCGACATTGAAATGTTGCACTGTTCAATTAATTGCGTTCTTAGAATAACGTCAAACGTCACGTCGTCAATTACGCAGTCGTAGTACCAGTCAAATGCTGCAATATATGTAACGCGCTTAGCGCTATCAATTAGTCACTTTTCCTTAACACTAAACATGCTAAACACTTGCCTCGTACATAGGCCTATATGATAAGAATATTTGAAACTAACTACTCTACTCTTTACTGATAGTACACATTTACATGCGTGTGCTCGTGCGCAATAATGCAAACTTTTTTTTTCGATGATGAACATTTCTATTTAAATTGATCAAATTAAAATAATCATCGGTACTGTATCCTCATGGGTAGAGTAAACCAAATAAACGCAGTCTTTACTGCTGTTATACTACTATACAGTCAATTACTATCACTGCAGTTTTTTTTTCCTTCAGAACGTTCAGATTATCTCTTTCAGTGCTAACTAGCTGTCCCTTCCGGCCACTCTCAACTGAGTTCAGTATCAACTTCCACGACACAGTTGTCAATTCTGAACACCCTTAAAACGTGTCTCGCACGTCAAATTCCTACAAAGTATTCTATCATATAAAATTTGCTGTCGAAAGAAGGGACCCCGGGGGGCACTCAACTTTGGAAGTGACGGGTATGTGCCTACCGGAGTCGCGAAGTAGGGGCCTATCGGGTACAAAGCGTTATTTTAAAAAAGGGGTCATTGGGTACAAACAAAATAAAAAGGGGGTCATTGGGTACAATATTTTGAAAAAACGGGGTCATCGAGTATAAGATTTAAAAAAAAGGGTCATCGGGTAGAACATTTTGAAAAAATGGAGCAAAATTGTGAAAATTTCGGCATAATTTTGGAAAAATGGAGCAAAATGTGACAGTTTCGGCATTTTTTGTTGCATTTTGATGATGCTATTCGAGAAAAGGGGGTCATTGGGTAGCCGCAACCAAAAAAAGGGGGTCATTGGGTAGCAGCAACTAAAAAAAGGGGGGTCATCGGGTATGGCTTTTAAAAAAGGGGTCATCGGGTATAGTCGACTTCAAAAGAGGGGGCCTATTGACGCAGGCACATACCGTCACTTCTAAAGTTGAGTGCCCCCCCCCCCCCGGGAAGGGACCATCAGGCTAGTGTGAGATTTCACTGTAAAACAAAACAATAAATCGTAACTACAGTAAAGAGCTGCAAATGTCAAAGAGCCACTGATAAACACTAAATTACTTTATATTGTAATGCACGTTATTTCTTCATTAATACCTCAACTGCGATTATTTGAAATCGCGCGTTGTAATTTTTGTAACCGCGTCAAGTAATTTTAGTTATTAGATTCAGGGTCGGCATGGTACGGAAAATTATAGTTCGCGAAGTGTCATACTGGGTGAATCCGAGTCGTGCGCGAAGTGTCATATGACACTGACCGCACGAATTCCCGTACCATGCCGACGATGAACATATACTAACTAATTTATCATACCATTAAGTCATTCTAACTATTGAAATAAAAAAGAGTGAACAGTTTAACCAACCCAAAGTGTTACAATTAAAAATGGCAACAAATAAACACAAATCCCGACCGGCACACAACCCAACTTGAAAAAAAAGCAAGGGAATGTGCCGGCATGGGAATCGAACCCACGACCTTCCGATATCTAGACGGACGCCTTATCCATTAGGCTACCAGCTCCCACTGATAAACGGTGGTGAAAGCTGGGTCTAATGTTATAGCAGTCATGGTATACAATACACACACAAGTATTACGCAAGTACGCATGTGCAGGAGATCATTATTGATGCTTAATCGTTTCCCCAGTATAATGATAAGTAAAGTAGGTAATGGGGATACGCATCCTGCACAAGAACAAATAAACACAATGGGGAACGACTGCTCGCTACAAGAGGAAACTGAATATATTTAATAAGAAAGAGTGAACAGTTTAACCAACCCAAAGTGTTACAATTAAACATGGCAACAAATAAACACAAATCCCGACCGGCACACAACCCAACTTGAAAAAAAAGCAAGGGAATGTGCCGGCCGGGATTTGTGTTTATTTGTTGTCATGTTTAATTGTAACACTTTGGGTTGGTTAAACTGTTCACTCTTTCTTATTAAATATATTCAGTTTCCTTGTAGCGAGCAATCGTTCCCCATTGTGTTTATTTGTTCTTGTGCAGGATGCGTATCCCCATTACCTACTTTACTATTGAAATAAACTTAACCCAGAAAGTATCGAAACGATTATAGATGGTCAGATATATCGGGAACTGAAATATATAGGAAACATTATTTAATGTATATAAAGCGCAACTTTCTCCTGTGCATTTTGATACCTCTTTTGTTGCTCTACGATATAATTCTTCAGCCGTGGAATAAGTTATCGTCAGAAATGAGGTGTCATTGTTGACAATAAAGAACAATGTTTTCACTGATATGAAACAATATGGAGAAGATGTCTAACTCTCTGATATACAGCCGTTTTTGAGAGTTTCCAAACTTTTTGAGGGGTTTATTTAAGTATCATTTAGCACAATAATGCATGAGCCACAGCAAAAAGAATTACACTGCCTATAAAATTAATAAAGATATGCCCTTTTAAATTTCAGATTAATCGTGCGGTTGACAGTTAAAACTGTTTATGATGAAAACAAAATGCGATGATGCTTCTCACATAGTTACAGTTCAAAGGTTATGATGAAAATTGACAAATGTGTCATTATGTGTCAAACTTGCGTTTAGAGTGTTATTCTTGGTGTCATGTTATTCTGAGAACGTACGTGATGAGAATGCTTATACGGATAAGTTAAAATCACAAAGGAGTAGATACTAGTATGTCTGAAACGGTTTGGTAAAACTCAAGGACACCCATTATGATTAAATGAGATATATTACCTTACTTGAATAACATTTCGTTTGCATTACCAATAATTATATAGGCTAAACAATGGCAAAATAAAAGACCGTATTCAATTTAGAGGACACATAATGAGAGTACCAAGTCTTTCGAATAACTAAGTTACAAAATATCAGCAGTATAACATTGGCCGTGTTCTACCCAGATCTGAAATGCCCGTGACGGACCCAGGTCTCTTACATCCGCACATGTTATGATACAGTATGCAATGCTCTTCTGGGAATGACACAAATCTACCTTGTTTACCATGAGCAAAATTTAATATTAATTTTCAAAATTTTGTGCTGCAGCAAAAGGGCAAAGCTAGAAAAGAGGGTTTATTCATAAAGCCCAGTAGTGATAACCATATAAAAATCCTAACCATTGTGCTGTTATTGAGCTCCAGTAGCAGCGAGTGTTGACGCTAACTCATATTGTTGTTTACTAGAGGAAACAGGAACTATTGTTCACACGCATCAGCGTTAAAATAGCTGAACTGGAAAATGCGTGATCCAATAAAATAAAATTAGGATAGGCCCAATTGTTTTTGTGTTTTACACGCTGATTTACCGTCCGAATTTCCATGTTCTTTATTGCTTACAGGCCAAATTTCAACTATAACATGGCTTTCTTATGGTACATTTTGATGACATAGAATAAAAGATGATGTACGTATATCTGTATATTTATCGAAAAAAAAATCACTTTTCACGACATTGTTCTCGCTTGATGGGGTCACATATATTGTTTGCAAGTTGTTCAAGGCCAACGATAAGTCAGGGAATTAATAGGATTGGGGAGAGACAGCTCATTATAAAAGTAAAAAAGCTACGGAAGCCGCCATCACCCTGCCATCGTGTAGGCCTTGAACACTACCTCGATCACGCATCAATTCAAGCATTAAAATTATCATTTGCTGCATCTACCGTAGACTGTTTTGAGCTTTTTTTTCAAGTGTTGAAAAGGCAATTTATTTGTAAATTTTTCATGTTTTAGCCAGGTTTTTAACGCATGTACAATCAGCATGATCTTCATTTTATTAAAAACATAAAACTGACCAAGGTCCATCCTAAAAATCGAAACAAAATACAGAGAAATGGCCCCAATCCCGTCATTACCGTATCAGTCTATTCAAAAGTCGTCGTAAAGCTCACCGTCATTGACACCGTGAACGTGTATTGTATGCGATGCTGAACGCGTAGTTGGAGTGCTAACGGACGTTAGCACCCCATGGCGGCTCCCATACGTGCGTCAAATTTTGTGATTCGCGACGACTTCTTTTTCAGGCACATAGCGTGTGCAAGTTGGCTGGTCTGTATTTCATTGTCAGAGTCCTGGGTAAGGGATTTCTATACTAGTGTGTGTAACTATAATCTATAATATAACTATAATAGATCGGGCAGGCCACTATATCCTCTACTAACTGGACTATATTCACATGAAATTGGTTTCAACGTAAGAAAAACATGGCATTTTCGCAGTTCTTCCTTTCATATATCAACACGCAAACCGTATTGATATGTATTGCCATATACTTGTTTGTATCGTTCACCTTAAAACGACGTAAGAATCTACCACCTGGACCATGGAGCCTACCCCTGCTGGGAAATATTCCAATCCTTGCGATAGGCCTTTATCGCACTGGTGCATGGCTACCTGAGCATTTGCTGGCCGAGATGGCGAAGAAGTATGGCAAAGTATTCAAGTTACATTTTTTTACGAAGTTGATAGTGGTAATCAACGGATATGAATCTATTAAAGAATCGTTTAAAATCACCATATCAATGATCGACCAGAAAGTCAGCTTTTCGACGAGACTGAAGTTAATGAAGGTGAGTCATGGGATAGTGGACAAAGGCTAACAACATCACATAACAACTTGTATTCTGGTATGACCTTTAGTTGCATACAAAGCCATGGTAATTATACAAGGTGGGTTTTGGCCGAAAACCAAATTTGCCTTTACTTTTGTACACAGCTAGACTTTACCAATTTTGTGAGTGCATTATGTGGGGAACTGCCTGTATATACTTATTTTGGTATCCCTGGATGTAAGATCCATAGCTGTACATTAGTATTAAATATAACAGTGTATGGCGTTTATAATGTAGCTTCGTAGTCCGTGTTACCCAGTATGGCTCAACAGGATGATAATTAACATCACCAACATTGTATTCAAGAACAATAAGGTTATAGATACTATTTTAAACTGTTGCGATTTTGTAGTTCACATCATCTTTCGAATGGTTAGTGAGATTTGGCAAAAATCGCATTAATCAATTCATAGCGAGCATGTAGTGAGCATCATCATTATCAGTAGTATATAATAACAAAATCATATTATTTATACAGGTCCATACATTTTGCTTTTGATGTTTCAGGCGTGATTGTTACTTCCGGTAAATCATGGAAATACCAGCGTACATTCACACTTAACGCTTTCCGAGCTTTCGGGGTAGGGAGAAGTAATTTTGAAGGCTGCATCATAAAGGAAGCCCAAATGTTGGTTGATGGAATGCGCGATAGCAATGGGGAGCCTCTCGACCCACATATTATGATAGCAAATGCTGTGTCCAATATCACTTGCTCTGTCGTTTTTGGAAAGCGATATGATCATTCTGATCCTGAATTTCAACGTCTCGTTTTGATTTTGGACAAGATGGTCAACAAAATAGGATCAGGTGGAATAATTATCTTTCTTCCATTTTCGAAACATATGTTTCCTGGAAATTACAAAGAAGTTTCTTCCCATTTTTTTGAATTTAGAACATTTATCCAGCGCCACGTTGATGAGCATCAGCGCAATTTTAATAGGGAAAACATACGTGATATCATCGATCTTTTCCTCAATGAAATGGAACTTGCAAAGAATGAAACAAACGATCGAGCGGACTACATCCACTCTAAGTCCCTCACAGCCACAGCAATGTTTCTTTTCTTAGCTGGTACCGAAACATCCACAACAACATCGCGATGGGCGCTTCTTTACATGATGATGTACCCAGAGATTCAAGCTAAAGTTCAGCAAGAAATAGATACTGTTGTAGGTCGCATGCGTATGCCGCAATGGGCGGATAGATTATTGCTTCCTTACACAGAAGCTGTTCTGCTAGAGATTCAGCGCATTCGGACAGTACTGCCGCTTGGAGTACCTCATGTAGCTTCCGAAGACACGACACTAGCTGGTTACGATATACCAAAAGGGACATACGTAGTTGCCAATGTCTGGGCACTGCATAATGATCCAGATGTATGGGCTGAACCAGATCAATTCAAGCCAGAGAGATTCTTGGATGAAGACGGAAAGCTGAGTTATCGGGAGGAATTAATACCCTTCAGTACAGGTTAGTACATTCATTCCATTCTACAAAGTCTATTCACAGTTTGCGGAAGATTTTTCAGTAATGTGAAGGTTAAATAGGTGCACCTCTTTCATCTCATATGGGCTTGTTGACAAAGATCAATAGTGATATGACTAGTAGAATGGTGTTGTTTTTTGACAATTTCAAATGTCATAGTATCAATCGTATCATCGATATTTTAGGCGCACTATATTATGACGTCATAGTAACTTTATTATTGCGAATATTGATTGATTGATTTGGGATAATATGTATACAGGAAACCCATAGCAATGCATTACCAAGTATAGGCAAAGAGCAAAGACATATCATTCTTCTCTTTCTTATTAAATGTTAAAATATCAAGTATATTACATAGTCTCCTCTTTTGTATTTTGCTACCAGGTCATCGAGTATGTCTTGGTATGAATCTTGCTAAAATGGAGGTGTTCTTGTTCTTCACATACATCATGCACTCATTCACTATTCGCAAACTATCTGATGCGAAGGCGCCATCCATGAAAGGTATCGCTGGAGTCATATTCACTCCAGCACCTTATGAAGTTATCGCTACAAACAGGAAGTGATTAAATTGAATATCTAGTGCATATTATGCTCCAACTACCATATAACTGTCTGATATGAATTGTATAAGGCTTCTTAGGTGATGGAATATTAACATTGGTATTACAGGACATTTTACGTAATGTGTATATGCAAAATATGGAAATTGATACAAATCGTCTTGGGTTATTCCGATTATAAGCCAATGCATGATCTGAATTCGGTTTGCTAACAAGCCAAATGTTTGAAACTTCTGCTTCAGTTACTAGTGGTTACCAGCTGATTATTCTCCTTCATTTCATTAAAAAACAAGAAACAAAACAAAACAAACAAAACACACACAAAAACACACAAACAAAAACCCCAAAACCCGCAAGTTCCCCTTTCTATTTGGCCTGTCTATCATTCATATGTTTTGGCACACATCATACCAACACTGTCTGAGAATTTGGACCCACAAAATCTTCCTTGCATGAATGAGCTTATAAAACGGCCCAGTGGGGGCTCCGGGATATTTTCTGGGAGCAAGGGGGTAGGTGGGGTGTTAACATGTGAGCATAAGTCGGGAAACCTTTTCCACCATTTTTTTTGCAATTTTGCAGGTCCACAATAATGTGGGGCGATATTTTTGTGCAATGTTCGTGTCATACTTGTAATAAGGAATTCTTGGCGGTTAAGATATTGAGCCTACGCTTTGGCCAGCAAACGCCCCATCGCCAGATATGTGTGATCAACTGAAGCAGATCGTGAATTTTAGAGTGGATGAGTACGCCGATCTTCAATGTCGTCGTTTGATACAACAAGAGTGACATTCCACACCAGTGGCGTCATGTTTTCGCAACAGTGGGGCTGGGGCACAAATTTGTGAAAATATCACCGACTAGTGTTCTTGTCAAGTATTTTACAACAATGATACCCGCTTCCCCTTTCAATACTCAGTGGCGTACCAATCGAAATATCAGAATGACATTACAGTATACAGTGGACTTCGGTTGTATATATAAATGCGCATATATAAATGCGCACGTGACATCTACAAGTCGCCATACCGTATTAAACGATATAAGGTACCCGGATGTACATAAACTCCCCGTGCAAAAGTATAGGGGAAAATGACAGGTCGCACGGAAAATTGCTTTTGCAAAATAGTGGCATTGATTGCAAAGGGTAAAATAACTTGACCCGAAAGATAAACTCTTTATTAACGTTTTCCATCACGGAAAAAAAAGTTAACTACGGAAAAGCTAGATATAGCTGATTTACAAACTTATATTTCATAATTTCCGTGCTAAATGGGCGTGCCAATTGGCCATATCTATGACGTAGTGCTGGTTTCATACTATCATGCTGCTTGCCGCCGAGCGGCGTGACACACGCGCATTGTAGACAAACAGACACAATCAAGACATGTGAATGGCTGATAAGTCATGCCTCTTGTCGCAACGGCATGAAAGTATGAAAGGGGACATGATTGGCTTTAAGGTCAGAACTGTGCAGGCGGCGGATGACATGATCGAGCCGGCAACTTGTGAAACCGCCCGGCCGTATGGCATTTTCCAATATAGTCGGTTAATTTTGTGGGGTTCATTATCGAACCCCAACGGTTTTAGCTTGTTTTTATATTATTTATCAACATAGGCCTATTTGTTTGTGATATTTCAAGCGTTTTAAAATTTCAAAATAATCCCATTCAATTACACGGTTGACGATGAAAATTTACTGAATTTAGAGAATGCAATGCGGCCACCACCTGGAACTGTGGTCGCAATTTCAGTGATTGACAGTGAGGTAACACGAACATGGCACTGGCCATCTGGTCACGTGCGCATTTATATATGCGCATTTATATATACACCTATCCGACTTCGCCATTACTGCGGTGTCCCCTGATGTAAAACTGCGGTGTCCGAGGTCGGGGGTTCCATCCATTATTTATTGTGTGCTATACAGAATTGTACCCGGGAATTGTACACAACAGTGATATTCAATACACAATCATGAGTATTCAATTACGAATTAAATCTCCCGCTCTGGTACATCTGTGTTGCCGTCAATAGAGGGCCAAATACAGTAAACGCTTCTCGGATTGGTGTATACAACCGAAGTCCACTGGTATATGGGAACAAACCAGATGATCGATGACAAGCTATAAACAAAACCAGTTTCGTTTAGGGGGAGGGGGTAAAAATACTCGATTACGTTTGTACAAAAACATTGGTCTGATTAATGTCTCATAATTATGATTTTTTAAACAACAACAACAATTTTTTTACATAACCGTTTTTGGACAACTTTAACTAATAAATAATTATATTATTATAACTATCAACATGTTTCTCATTTGCAGCACTTGTAAACATTTAAGGGCGCGTAAGCGACGACGTCTGCTTAGCATCACTTAAAACTTCCCCTGGGATTTTAAAGAAACATGATGTGATAATTGTATCTGCCGGTATGGACCATAATAATGATACACATAAAGCCGTCATTGGTGATTGAAACACGGAGGGAGGGACACGTTCCCCCTAAATTTATGGGGGAAATCGAAAAAGAAGAAAAAAAAATGCTCCATCTGCCGAAAAGAAAGCAACCAGAATTGCCATATACATCTTCTTTTTAGCCCAATAAATGTGTTTTGCACCAAAATAGGGTAAACTTGCACAATTTTGCGCGCTTCATACGCATGGCCAGGTAATACCAATATTCTATATTTTGGGGCGAATTCACACTGAGAGAATTAATGATTTCCTCACAGATACGATTCTTACTAATTTGGGGACATTGTTTTTAAATTGGCCGATGGACATGCTTTCAGACCATTTATTTTACCGATGGACATCTTTACGGTTCCTTAACTGGGTGGCCAGCCGAAAGTGGGGGGGTGCAAGCAAGTTTTGGCAAGCTGAGAGAGAGAACAAGTGATTTTTGATATAGATTCATGGGGCGCCTTTTAAATAGAACACTCTAAAAAGGCATAGGAAAACAGCACAGAAGCGCTTAAATATGAATATTTACCGTATATAATTATCTAGACCCTTTTAAGGTTTGCAACTTGGGATTCCAAAATTTGACATGTGGGGGGGGGGGGATTTTGGCAGGCCTCGAAGGGGGGGGGGCGATTTTTGGCAGGCCGAAGTAGGAGGGGCATGCATTTTTAGCACGCCATTTGGAAATATTGCCCTCCCCAGGGACTCATAATTTTTGCACAGCCGCCTAATATCTGCTGAGCCATCTTCCAAAGGTTTGCTTTTCCAACTTGTTGTTTATTAAGTTTTAAAAATTAACCTCCTAAATACTGTAAATTGTTGTCTGCATTCATTGTCCTAGTTTCACGGTCATTGGTTTTAGGGACAATAACAATAATATTGTTATAATGATCGAACCTGGGGATTCAATGACCCCTTAAGATCGCGTGAGATATATCTTACGCGATCTGTTCATTATACATATGACCTTAACCTATAACAAGTTTACTTTACAAGTGACTAACTTTAGAAGTAAGAGTGCTCAAACCCATTACAGGTGAGCTAAGAAACAAATTCAAAGTATAGACCTCTGGTAAGGCAACTATTAGTAACGGTTGCCTTACCAGAGGTCTATACTTTGAATTTATGACCTTAACCTATTCAATTTTGTACAAATGACTATATTTGATTATATTTTATAGACATTTTCGACGTGCTCCGATATATGACACCAAAAAATCAAAAAAATTTAAAACCACAGACAATTTGAACCTTATAAACACAGAACCACAGGCAGAAATGTGCAGGCTACATTATATGTGACCGTCCACGGCGAATGAGCCGTAAATTCCTCCCCGGTCAATTTTGTTTTATTTCGTGTTTAAAAATAAACATCATAAACTTAAAAATGGTATATCATTTGACTTCAAACGATATCCAGAAGCGGGGTTATGGTTTGATAAACTTTGCTCCTTCAACAAAATTATAGCTTTTAACGTTTTTACATGTGTCTCTTTTTCCACATTGCTGGCAATAAATATCAAACAGTCATAATTGGCGGTCATTTCAAATCATCCCCAAGTCAACGAGGTTTAAGAAAGTTCTCTCATTGTTAATTGTTGGTTATGCATACCTGTACAAAATACAATGCCTGGTAACCCACCACTTGAACAGGATTTAGCAAAAGCAAACAAAGACCAGAGCTATTAAAAGTTCTATAGCCATCTAAGGTAGAAGCTTATTATCCACTTCAACAATAGGATTATTGATTAGTTTTTGACTATCAAAATGAGACGGATGTCGGGGCAGCTTAAGTTACCGATGAATATGACCTTCGTACACATTTTACACCGTAACTCAGAATACAATTTAGGGAATTTACGGCTCATTTGTGCTGCCGGGTCACATATTCGTATATTGCCTCTAAAACTAGTATCAAACAAAAAATAAATAAAAAAAACACGTTCTAAAGAACCTCTGCTAAATATTCCCGGGCCTGTCAGCAGGACATGCCCCACGGTTTAAATGATTGCAATACAACCAAATGCCAAATCGTGGATACACGCCTGATAGGGAAAGTTGTTTTGTGACCCCGACCCCATGGAAATCTAAAATGCGAAGACCTAAAACGGGAATCTCAAAGCAGCTATCCCCTATAAAATAATATAGGGATACTTGTACGTATAACATCATAACGTGTTGTGTTTTAGAATCCCCCTTTTTAAGACACCTACACAATGGCAGATCAAGAAGTTCAAAGTTGCAGTTCAATTAGTTATTCAGGTATTTTTTTATGTTTTTGTTATATAGGTTAGAAAGTGTAAGATAAGTAAAACTTTATTTACCCTCCATTATAGGGAAACCTCCTATGTCCATTGTCTAGCTTAATTCCTTGTAAAAAATATAAGAGCTCCCGCAAATTTTCGACATTATCAGGATTACGTTTCTGGCAGGGAGGGAGGAGGTCGGCCGAGAAACGGAACTAGTTTCGTTTATAGGACGTCATCGATCTTTTGGCTTGTTCCCTAACGCTACCGGCAATATTAATGCTTACATGGGCCGCCAACAATTATGTTGAATTTTGTACTGAAACAGGGAAAAGCATAATCAGATTTTGCCCAATTTTGGAAACGTGGACTGCCAGTGCGCACGGACCTGGCACTGAGAACTTTAGTCACCAGCTTCTAATATTATGCATAGTCGCGACAAAATGTCCATCGATACATGTTGAAATCAGCACAATTCAGAGATACACCTTTTTGCTATGAACTTAATTTTCTCGGTCAAATATAAAGCAATACTGCTTTTTTCTCCAGAAATGTCAGTTAAAAACATAGTGCTTGGATATACATTAAAAAATAAATCCTGGTGTTGGAATTAGGCATGGAATTATGTCTTTTAGTGAAAGATGTTTGATTTTTATAGGCCTTAACTTTGCCCGCGAGCTTTTTTCGGAGTTCATTTTTAGCGTTTCAAATTATACTCCTCTACAAAAGTTTGGACAGTTTTTTCAAGCATCTATATCTCAGATTATTTTTGGCATGTTCATATCGTGTTGCATATTAATAGATATATGCTGTATTTCTCGTCACAATGACACCACATTTGAAACAATCACCCTTTTCACGGCTGAGTACACGTCTTGTGAATGTAGTGGGGTCTCAAACCGAATGTGCCAAATTGACTATTATTCTACAATATGCCATATCTTCACAATCTGGGACCTAATGCAATCCTTTAAGATGACAACGCCCGCCCCCACAGAGCCATGGTAGTCAACCCACACAATATGGGAGTATAGAGAATGGAACGGCCTGCCATTAGCCCAGACCTCAACCCGATTGAACACTAGCCAAATGCAACCACATTGAATGACCTGCGACGATTCCTGGTTGAAGAATGCCATTCCACAACAACGTGTGACCAGGCTGGTGAGCAGCACGAGGAGGAGGTTCCTGTCGGTTGTGGCTGCATTTGGTTTGTCCACTCGCTATTGAGGCTAGTGACTAGTGTTGTTTGGGCACAGAATAATGGCCAATTTGGCACATTCTGTTTGAGACTACACTACATTCAGAAGATGTGTACCCAGCCGTGAAAAATGTGATTGTTTCTCAAATGCGGTGTCATTGTAAAGGGAAATAGCTATCTATTGATATGCAACACGATATGAACATATCACAAATAATCTGTAGCCTTGATCAAGGTTTTCTCCTTACCCTTTCTCTATTCATGCTCTTTATAGGACCAATGTATAATATAATCAGTGGTAGAATAAAAAAAATGGACTCCCTCAATTTTTCAGTACAGTCAGATTTTGTGTGTACTGGCTACATGAGCTAGGGAGGAAATATGCCTTGTGGGCATGGTGGGTATTTTGCTCAAACACTACCCCTGCAGTGCACAGTATTCCTGGGGTAAAGTATGATATTAAGAAAATCCACTATCTGGCCTAGCAATTCAAATGGTAAATAATTATTTTGAAAGAATAACTAGTCTAATAATCTGAGATATAGATGCTTGAAAAACTTTCCAAACTTTTGTTGAGGAGTTTAATATAGTTTGCTAAATAAAGATATTTCCCACATCTGTAAGGCACATCGTGTGAGTCTATATATTATAGTTTTGTCAGAATATCCGTTTTGATTTCATCTTGTTTCACTTGCGACTGCCAAATTGTCCAACTCAGTACTTCATTTCTAATATAACCAGCAGAAATAATCGATATTTCTATTATCGCTTGAAAAATCATCCATCCATGGAAACATTTGCGAGTTGATTTTGACAAAATTGGTAGTCGAAAATGAAAATGGTGCAATCAAACCGAAGTTCTGACAAAACTATTATAAAAACTCACGATGATGTACGTTAGAAAGTTGGGAAAAATACTTCAATAGCGAACTTTATTACTTTGAGAAGCTAAAAGTTTGATAACAAAAAATGCTCGCGGGCCAAGTTGAAGCAGTTGAAGCCTATCAAAGTCGAAAATCATAAACGCCTATTAAAGTTTAATACTAGGATTTAAAAAAAAATAGTATCAAGCAATACGGTTTGTCTGACATATGCTGAAAAAATAAAATTATTGATTTCCATTTGGCCGAGAAAATAAAATTTACATTGGAAAGGTGTAACTAAAAATTTTGCTCATTTCAACACCAAATTCGATCATTTGTATTGCCTCATTAAATGACTGAGTGAGCCTTCTACAACAAAAGCCACCGGTTTATTAGAGTTTGTATCAAGAACTATACAATTCACAAACAGAGGCCAAGAGCCTAGAAGCCAAAATAACACCACCAGAAAATTCAGAATTACTAGACATGAGTAGAAACAGCAATCAAGGAGGCACTAGGATTAGATGAGATGACAAAGGATATTCTCGTGGATGAACATCAACCATGAGAGCATGCGGTATTCTTGCAATAAAGCAACTCATTGAAATATCAAACGAATATCAACTTGACCTATCTATTGGATTCATTGATTATGAGAAAGCATTTGATTCCATAGAACATCATGATCTCTTCCAAGCACTGAGAGATATAGGTATAAATGAAGGGTATCTTTGTATTCTAGAGGATATATACACAGATGCAACATCTCGAATCCATCTGGATAGTGACGTTTCTGAAATTGTTAAGCTATTCAGAGGAGTTAGAGAAGGAGATACATTGTCACCAAAGATATTCACAACAGCTATGGAGGCTATCTTGGTCCAATATTGTTAACAACCATACCAATGTATTGATCTGCTCATAAGGATTCAGAAATAGTATAGATCAATCAATCAATCAATCAATCAATCAATCAATCAATCAATCAATCAATCAATCAATCAATCAATCAATCAATCATCCCTCAAATTGGAGTATTGTCGTACGGCTTGACGTGCACAGTTTACCTATGCACAGTCCTGGAACCTAGGATTGATTGTAGATATCAGAACCGGGAATGGTCCCCTTCTCTTTTCGAATAGCTCTGACACTTAACGTGCACATGGTTTGACTTTTCCTGTACACAGGACCAACAGCTTTACGTGACCTCCGAACCACGAGACGTCGCAAACACACTACTAATATCTACAAGTGCTAAGCAGAGTATGGGGGCGAGAAGAAATCCTACAATTTTATTCTGTAAAGTAACTGAACACAATCATGACATAGGATTTCCGACCTGGGAGAGGAAGAGAATTCTCACCTAAGGTAAACCCAAGCCTCGAACCCTCGCCGATCGTATTATACCGGCCGACAGCACAGCGCCTTAACCGCTCGGCCATCTCGCCCTCTGACCCTCTATACTTGGAACAAATATCCACAATAACCACATAAACGTTGAAGGACATCGAAGTCACCAAAACAACCAAATTGAATAAGCGTTAAATTACTGTAAATAGGAGAGGATTTTCATGCGCTCGAAGAGCTCCACACATCCACGGGTTGTGTAACTTAATTTGAAAAGACTTTCAGATGTATTATTACCCTGGATAATTTAATTTAAAGCATGTATTTGTAGAATGTTCCCGAGATTCCTCGAATTCAAGAATAAGTGTTTTAAATTTTGTGTTTAAAAGCCTGACGGATTAGTAAAGTTATATGGAAGTTACTACTGGGTCTGGGTCTTCAACAAAGAGCTGGGTCTTCAACAAAAATGAGTTAGACCCAGCATTTTATTGCCAGCATACTGTTCTTCCTTGTGTGTGAAAAATGAGCCAAAATCCATTCTCTAAATAGTCTTCCACGTACACCTAAGCATGGGTTTCATGGAAGAAAGACCCAACTCCTTTGAGTTGGGCCCTTCTTCCACAAATATTGGGTTAAAGAGGAATTTTGTTCATCCATGCAATCTACTTTTTACTACAATAAACTTTCTTCCTAACATATTACAAGTTTCAAATTTCTGTAGCTATTTATAACATATCTGCTTACGGAACGGGCACATGCAGTATATATATATTAGTGGAAAAAGGGCCCAACTCCAGCTCATATTAAGATCTGTACCGTTGCCATGGAAACATCATATATGATTTCGAATGTATGTATACTCTGGTTGCTCTACGAAAAAGGAATAAAAATCAAAACCACTAATCCCTCCAATTAGCTCCTGCACACCGACACCGCCTGGCTAATAATTATTTGGTGCTGCAGAGACACTAAAATGAATACACGGGATCGATACACGTGAATTGCTATGCACGATTTTGATATCAGACGAAAATCTTCGGATACCGGGTTAGAAAATGATGAATATCTCCGTAAATGATTTTTCTCAAGAAACCAGATTTTGTCTCATACACTTGAAAATACGTGTTGAACAGATATGATAGTCGCTAGAATGCGCTTTGAAAATTGGCCGTGCGCTTTGAACTCAAAATCTAACCAAAACTCTAATTTTATATTGCGTTGGTCAAGTATGGACTACAGCGTGTATTACAGCTGCACTCACTACTAGGCAGTATAAAGTCGATGACCATTGACCTCAATGGGGTATACAAGCTTATTCACGCACAACCAAGATCAATTACCCGGCTATTGTGAGTAGCCTTAGTCATGTCCCTCGACTAATTATTCGTCTCAAAGAGCTTCAAAGGTCTGAACCAAATGGCCAATCGTGGCTGTGGATTCAACCTACCATGGCGATTTCTGCCATGAAGATATAGGGTCGATGACACTGTGTCCTGCTGATTTCCCATTATAGAACTATCAAAAAGTGTGCCAACAGGTATCATAACAACATTATTAAAATAAAAATTTCCTATCTTTTGGATTGTCTGCTGTGGTTATTATTGGGGTGGGCTTGTCCAGCTGGAAGTGTAATTGACCAAAGGGGGTAATTATCAGTAATTGGGCTTGGATTTATCACCTTTTTCGTAGCAAATTCCAGCAAACAAAAAAAAACCCCGTTTTTTCAATGTTATTTGCAAAAGGTTAGGAAAGGTTGTCAGAAAATGTTTAAATGTCGGGTTATAATTATAAAGAGTATAAAACGTTTTCATAATATTAAAACAAATGTTTGATAACTTACCACAAATATTCTAACATAATGGTATTTAAGTGTTGACAAAATATTTGGCAAAAACTGTTTTCAAGAAATATTTTACAATAACATTTTGACAACATTTTAAAAATGTTGTTGTATTGTGTTTTCATACAAAACGTTTTAAAAACCGTTTTCATGACCTGTATATAACCCGACATTGTAATGTTATTAAAATGTTTTTACCAAAACCAAAAACATTTTTGTGTTTGCTGGGGTATGTTCATTTATGTTGTTTATAAAACTTCCAAATATTAAGTTTTTTCTTAATATCTCAAAAACAGTTTTGATGGAGTTGGGCCCTTCTTCCATTCAGGTCTTGAATTGGTCTTTTCAACTGTTTTGGCATTCCGAAGGCAACCTGTTCCAAAGCTTTGGTGCTACAATGGGGAAAGCGCGATCCCCGTATGTCATCGAGGCGAACTTTGGAACGACAAGCAGATGCTGTGATCTAGACCTTATGTCGACAGAAGGATGAGTCAGCTACGTCATTGATTGCTTTGATGATGATCCACAGAGTATCGGAAGCCAATGCAAAATGTCATTGTACAAGCAATAATGTAGGTATTACGTTTAAACAAAACCATAACACATAAAAAAGACCGATAAAAAGTGGATAATAGCCCTGCGTATATGTTTATTAATATTTGACGATATGACGTACATATGAAATAGGGAAAGGAAGCAAACTTAGATATAACGAAATGTGGATCACGAAATGATCTTTTAACTAACAATTCTACCATCTACCATAAATAGTCCTGGTGAATATCTTTTAGATTCCCATCTGGTGTTGTTCTATAGACCATTGCGATATACGTTAATGCTTCTTGTATCTAAACCACAGGAGCAATACCTCAACACTTTAAGTTATTTTGTTTTGGTGATAAGTCTTTATGTAAGGTAGAAAGCACCATAATGAACTCTCGGAGCAGACACCTTTAATTTTTGATATGCGAAAATACCCTGAGATATAGGGTCCACAACTTATAAGTTCCCCCTAATGCTTTTTGAAAGAAATCGAAAATTATTTAACGAAATGTAAAATTGTAAAAAGATAACCTTATTTGTTTTACAAATCTGGATCAATTTGTAGTGTCACACATGATTGCGTTCGGTCACAATGGTTCATTATGTAAAAAAGAGGCAGTTTTAAAAATTGCACCTGAGTCCTTAGGAGTCTAATTTCAAACAATACAGTATGTCAGGCCTGTTCATGAGTTTGTAATGGAAATAAAACTTAACGTCTAAGATGTTCATGCAGTAGGAAATGTGTCCTCCTACACTGTTAACAAGTGCATTACAACGTCGGCGCATGCTGTTTACGAAAGTCCGGATCCGTTGCTGGTTTCAGCCAGATTTACTATTGCCATCTTCTGACGAATAGACGTGACACGTCAACGAGGTGCTCTCGGCTGGTTTTTCACTTCTCCTGTCACATGGATTTTTTTTCCATTTTCGAATTGCATTAGGCACAACTCCCAAATGACGAGCAATTTCTTTCACTGGTACATTTTTATCCAGCAAACATATTGCTCGACCGCGAATTCAGCCATTTATCATTAAAAAAGAAAAGATTTAAACACCTGCTTTGCTTTTGAAAATGAAGAATACCAAAGATTGAACTTTTCTTTAACAAACACACGAATATTGTCCTACTGTATTGTTTGAGAGTTGACTCCTATGGACTCAGATGCAACTTTTAACACGGTTAAAAACGGTCTCTTCTTTTACATAAAAACCCATTGTGACTGAACGCAATGACGTGCGACGCTATAATTTGGTCCATATGTGTAAAACAAATAAGGCCACCCATACCTTTTTACATGTTTGCATCTTGTCAAGTTTTTGTCGATTTATTCTAAAAAGTATGTAGGGGGGAACTTATAAGTTGTGGACTCTATATGCAATAACAGAATAAAGGAAATGACAACAAATAAAACCAGCTATGTTGCGTTAACTGCAAAGGAAATGACAAGACAGAAGTCTTGTTTTCTACCCTGGAGATTGGTTTCAATTTTACAACTTCCGAGGCATTTCAATTTGAAATAACGGAATAAGAACGGAAGATTGAAAGGTTGAAACTTTTTTATATTCCATCATTTGAAACCAACGTGTCACTTGATGCTATCTACAATGGCAATGGGCAGGTTTTGAATTCACATCCAGAGTACGAAATAGTACACTGAGCCAGTGAGTAAATACGCAGTCAACATGGTCAAGTTACAAAATTAATGCTATGGTTTGAGAATATAAAGTGCCCGTGAAATATTAGTTTGAAAACACGATGTTATGTTTTATATTCCAGCACTGTGAAGCAAATCAGATAGTAAATCACCAATATCTATTTGGTACACACAATACCAATATTCTGTAGGGATTATGGTATGAAATATTTCTGATTCAGCTGGATTAACAAAAATAAATGCTCATCAACTAAAATGTAGGGCACATTCGATTTCAAATATAGTTTTGTTAAGTAAACAGCTCATTGCAAGTCACGCAAATGATACAAGAAATATTATGCAGTTCACGAACTTGGTGCTTTCTGCGTGGATTGGTAACTTAAATGGTATTCACTTTCTGTGGTTCGGGAAGTGAACTTTAGTGATTTTTACGTGGTTAGAATAACTATAATCCAATCCACACACACAAATCTGCAACAAATTTATTAAATCCTTGAAGATTTCTTTCAGCATTGTTCAATAACGTACGTAATCAAATCAATATCTATTTTCATAATTGAATTACGTGTTCGTGTTTTTTTTACCAACGGAAATATTTGGCCTGTTAACATTTTAACTGTGTAGAGGATTTCAAACCCTAGAGTGGCTACAATTTTCAAATTTGATTAAACCAGTTGATATGATTCTCATACCTTATCTACATGATATAAGGATATCAATATTTATATTAACAAGATATATATTGAAATACAAATTGTGACAAAATGCGCTTTATTGAAATATTAATTCAAACAATCTGTCAAGCATTCAAATACAATATGTTTTGGGGGCGTTTTTATAAGCATTTTCTACTGATCAGGTAAATCGCATATTATTCTGCATGAACAATATTGATCTTCGTTCTCACTGTTGCAGACGTCATAGATAACATGATCGCAACATTAAAATGTTGCACTGTTCATTGCGTTCTTAGAATGACGTCAAAAGCCACGTCGTCAATTACGCAGTCGTAGTACCAGTCAAATGCTGCAATGTCACCCGCTTATCAATTGGTCACTTTTCCAGAACACTAAACATGCTAAACACTTACCTCATATATATATGATAAGAATATTTAAAACTACTAGTACATATTTACATGCGTGTGCTCGTGCAAAAGTTTTTTTTTTTCGATGATGCAAATTTCTATTTAAATTTATCAAATTAAAATATCCATCGGCACTGTATCCTCATGGGTAGAGTAAACCAAATAAACACAGTCTTTTACTGCTGTTATACTACTATACAGTCAATTACTATCACGTCAGTTTTTTCCCTTCAGAACGTTCAGATAAGAGTCTTCGTTCAGATTATCTCTTTCAGTGCTAACAAGCTGTCCCTTCCGGCCTCTCTCAACTGAGTTTAGTATCAACTTCCACGACACAGTTGGCAATTCTGAACACCCTTAAAACGTGTCTCGCACGCCAAATTCCT
The DNA here is from genome assembly GCF_039555335.1 of Amphiura filiformis. Classification (NCBI taxonomy): domain Eukaryota; kingdom Metazoa; phylum Echinodermata; class Ophiuroidea; order Amphilepidida; family Amphiuridae; genus Amphiura; species Amphiura filiformis. Next base: position 40,261,440 of record NC_092638.1, on the reverse strand, counting down.
ACCAAGTATTGTATCATATAATTTGCTAAAATGCAGATTATGAAACCATATATGTGACGCGATCAAGCAAAAATCAGTCGGAACTCGGCAATATTGATTTTGAGATATAGCCAAACAAAGCGAATATTGTTTCCTCTTGTTTTGGAAACACTTTAATTGCTAATATCTTTGGAACTGGTTGTCCAATTTCGATGGGTTTTTCTGCAAAAGCAGCTTTGTAAATGCTATTTAGTAGCCTATAAGAATATGAAAATTTAATATTTCCGAGTTCTGACTGATTCTGCTTGATCGCATCACAAATCTGTGGCTATGCGCAATAACACGTACATTTGTTGTACGTATGTGGCTGGTTTATCGATAATCGATCAGAGTAGTACGTATAGGCTTCTTGTGCGTATTGGGTCGCTACAATTATATTATATCATGGATTTGACACATTATTAATATGTAAGTATCATTTACGTTGGCAGACGAGATATACGAAAATACTACACACAAGAAAGCATGAACCACAGCAAAAAGAATTACACTGCCTATAATATTAATAAAGTTTCAGTTTCAGTTTTTTAGTTTCAGATTAATCGTGCGGTTGGCAGTCAAAATTGTTTACGAAATGTTATACGTGCACATGGTAGTTATTATATCATACCGTTATTTTTGAGTAGCGTTGTCTTTTTTTTGAGGCAGAAGCATGCCATTCCTTAAGGGCTCCAACATCTGGCTGTATACGTGCACACGTGTGTTTGGGTTACATTCTTGTAATAATCTGCGTTTACTGCCTACTGTGCATTTGTGTTTTGTTTAGGTTGTCCAGATCAAGGAAAGTTCACTTTGGTATCTGTACATTGTTGGTGTATTTGAAACGATTGCGGAGGGATATGGTGTTGTGGTGGGACCGAGGGTAGGTGTATGGGGAGAGTATTATGCTTAGTTACTAGTAGGCCCTATACCCAAAGTATCATCCCAGCAAACGCAATATTGTTTAAGAACGTGCAGTAGTGCATAGGGAAGTTGTGCAGTTACAAAAATGGGTGGTTTTGCTTGCTGCGAGCAATTACCACAATTCTCTTTTATTATTAAGATGTTTAGAATTTACGCTTTTCAATGATATTTTCATTTACAGTGGATTTCTTATAGATCTTATAGATTTGTAGTTACAGCCCCTGAAATATGAGTTTACTTCCTTTTTGAATCAGCTTGTATTAACATTAACAAGTATTAACATTAACAGTATATAAGTACACTGTATCTTTTAAAAACTTATATTAAAACAAATATGATACTCCTATCGTCTCACTTGTATATGTTATAGATCTTTAAAGGATGGTTTTAAAGATGTTGCAGTAGATAGATTTAATTACAGATTGTTTGTTGTGTATTTTATTTATTCTCTTATAATGTTATTATTATGATACATGTATATCCTTACTTATTCTTTATCAATTGATTGATTCATTTATTTACATTTTTTGCAGTTGGACAAATATTTAAATATACATTTGTTGAACTATGCAATGCAAAGTAAATACATAAACAATGTCAAGATACATGTAAAAGACCGTATTCAATAAAGAGGACACATTATGAGAGTATAAACCATGCATCAAGTCTTTCGAATAACTAAAGTTACAAAATATCAGCAGGTCCTAACTATAACATTGGCCGTGTTCTACCCACGTCTGAAATGCCTGTGACGGACCCAAGTCTCTTACACCTGCATATATTATGATACAGTATGCAATGCCTTTCTGGAAATGACACACATTTACCTTGTTTACTGAGTAACATTTAACAGTAATCTTCAACATTTTGTGCTGCAGCAAAGGGGCGGAGCTCGAAAAAGAAGGTTTAATCATAAAGCCCATGTAGTGCTAACCACATCTACCAAAAAACGTTTCAAAACGTAAAAAGGGGCCAAAGTTTAAAAATCTTTCCTGTGTGGCTTTTCACCCTTTTTTAAACTTGGTCCCATTCAGTAAAGTAGTAATAACATGAAGAACGAGTCCTAATTTCTACATGCAACAATTAGGTTTAAGACTGTACGAAAGCATAGGCTATGTATTATCAAAAACATTTGAAGGTTTATGTTTTATTATATTGCGTGTTCATAAAGAGTAGTAGAGTATTATATATACTTAGCAAATTAACTGTCTGTCAACCTGCTACATATAGGCCCTACATCTGTACATGAGGCGCAGAATCACACAAGCCGATGAAGAATTTAACAAAGTGAGTATTTGCTACTTTTGCTTAAATCAAAATACATTATAACGTCTTTACGGAAAAACGTCAATCACGCACGAACATTAATTCATTTACTCTACAAAATGAACACTGACAACTAAGAAAACAAACAAGTAGCCTAAAGATGACTTCGTGTGGGTCTTTAGAAACTTTCATAAATGGGACCAAGTTTAAAAAAGGGTGAAAAGCCACACGGGAAAGATTTTTTAAACTTTGGCCCCTTTTTACGTTTTGAAACGTTTTTTGGTAGATATTAATTCTTTTTTTGAGTAAGTGGTTCTTTGTAGCCATGCGAGGCGAACTAGTTGGATATCCATATTTCGCGGTTAATGGTTCTTTGTAGCCTTGGGGCAAACTAGTTGGATATCCATATTTCGCGATGAGTGGTTTTTTGAAGCTTCGAGGGGCAAACTAGTCGGATATCCATATTTCGCGGTTAGCAGTTGAATACATGAATACAAAACCCACCCAAGTCCATGGGAAGTGATTTTGAGACAAAAACCGGTGTATCATTTTAATTCCTTCAGTTATATTTACCTGGTCAATATGGTAAGTTTTACGTGCAAATGAGTGGGTTAAACTGTATTAAGTATGACGATTAGCATTTCAGGGATTTCGTTGGATTCATTTTAAATTTTGGACTTGGGTGGTTTTTTGAATCATATACAAAGACAACAATGTTTGAATGAGATTACCACTAGTAAGATAATACAAAATAAAGCACACAGGTATGTATAATGTTGGTAAGCATTCTGCCATGTAATATAAACCACACACTTTCCTTTATTAAACCCATTTTTTTTCTTCAAAAGTCACTCTCCAGCAATGAATGTGTTACAAGCGGACTTTTATACATACTGGATTTCAATCAATGTGCTACAAGACTCAAATCATGGACTTGGGTTATTCTTTCATACATGCTATTTTTCACATGCTCAATAGACACAGTGAATGAATTTGAGTTGTTTTTCATACATATGACAGGCCTATGCATAGCAACAAATTCCCATGCTTAACTCAATTTGGCCACAGTATGGACTTGGGCGGGTTTTGTATTCATATATTCAGTTCTTTGTAGCCCTGCGGGGCAAATTAGTTGGCTATCAGTTCAGTTCAGTTCTCTCCATATGGAGAGATTTTATTTCTCAGTATATATAGGCCTTCGGCCTTACAATACAATAAAGTACAGTACAATATATTTACCCATCACCAGGGGGCAAAAGAGTTTGCCTGATTTTATGAGCATTAAAAATAAATTTTGATAATGAAATTATAGTTTGTTGATTTCTAGACTGAAATAGAGTAATAAAATAATTGAAATTTGGAATACACTCTGGCAATAAGCGATTTCTTTCATTAGCATAAGCAGGACATTTTAATACAAAATGATACAAATCTTCAATTTCACCAGTGTGGCAGATTTTACAAATACGTAAATTTCGAGGAACCTTAAACCATATTCCACGAACATATTCTAACTCAAGAACACCCAATCTGGCTTTGGTCAGAAGTATTTTATGAAATGGTTTCTCCAGCCGCAATAAATAGTCTTCCACCACTAGATTTTCTTTGATTTGAGTATAAAATGTAAGTGATGAATATGTACTTAATGCATTTCGCCAATTTTGTATATCAATATCTTTACATCTCTGTTTGAAAACATCAATAAAATAATTTACATTGTCAACACCTTGAGCAATCCATATTTCACCAAAACCGTAAGAGTACAGAATATTTTTGATCTTCATAGCCCAGCATTCTTTACCATTCTCTGCCTTTTTGTATTGAAACTCATAACTTTGTCTTAAAAACCTGTTATTATCCAGTGATAAAATGTAAAACCAATACTTAATACAGTTAATAAGTGAATTTACCAACAGTGCATTTCTACCAAGTTCACCACGAATGGCACAGTGTGGGATAGATTTACATGATTTAGATACACCAAGAACATAACGACAAAACTTAATATGTACTCTTTCAATTATCTGGGACTCAGATGTTCCCCAAAGTTCACTACCGAAAAGGAGCATAGGTCTTATTTTTGTGTCAAAAATCTTGAATAGAACATCCACAGGGAGAGGACTATAGCTTTTCAAAATCTTTATGAGACCAAAGAAAGCTTTGTTAGCTTGCGATGCAGTGGATTTCTGTGCATTAAGCCAGTTCCCATTACTTGAAAACACATTACCTAGGTACTTGAAGGTATTGACCACTTCTATTCTTGTTCCCTTATAAAACCATTTCTCAGCACGTTTAAGAACACCACCTCGTTTAAATACCATGATTTTAGTTTTATCTATATTTACTGAAAGGCCCCATTCATGACAATATTCTGCTAGAACATCAAGTTGTTTTTGTAGACCAAAGATAGTGCCACTTATAAGAGCTAAGTCATCAGCAAATAGTAGATGACTGATAAAACATTGATTTATCTGCACTTTTCAGTGTCGTCAGAGTTCAGTCGTGTACTCAAATCGTTTATAAAAAGTTTGAATAAAAATGGTGACAGCAAAGAACCTTGCTGAACTCCAGCCTTACAAGAAAAAACATTTGTTATACTTGTAGATGTTCTGACACAAGCATTTAATTGCATATACATTGAACTCAAAACATTAAGAACATTACCAGTAATACCATATCGTTTCAGCTTAAATAATAGAGCATCATGATTTATTAAATCAAAAGCTTTACGAAAATCTACAAAGCCTATATAGACCCTTCCACGCTTCCATGAAAGATATTTATTGATAACTGTATCCAATATAAAAACATTATCTGTGGTTCTGAAACCTTTACGGAAGCCGGCCTGTTCTTGATGGAAAACATTTTCAGCCTCAGCCCAAAAGTTTAACCTTTCGAGCAAAACTTTAGAAAAAACTTTACTCATTATAGGAAGTAAAGAAATACCACGGTAATTTGCTGGATCAGTTTTATTCCCTTTTAAAAATAGGAATAATAAGACTGGATGCCCATTGGAGTGGAAATGATCCAGTGGTCAAGATCAGGTTGCAAAACTTCACCAAAATATCACTCAACTCATTAATTGGACTGTTTTTGAAAAATTCGGGTGGAAAACCATCAATACCGGGAGCCTTGGCATTTTTAAGAGCATCAATACTCGATTTAATTTCCTCGGGTGTTATCTCGGCATCAAAAATGCAGTCCAATCTGGATGGTGATTTAGTTCACCCTCAACTTGGTTTTGCAACGTGGGCTCCCCACCTGGTATATCAACTCGAAATAGATTTTCAAAGTATTGAAACCAATTGTCTGATGAAATCTCACTGGAAATTGATGTTTGACTTCCTTCAATCTTGACCAGAAACCTTTACTGTCGCGATTTTTCAAACAGTCCAAAATTTCTTTTTGTTGCTGGTTTTGAATTTTGTTTTCTTTTCCTCAATGAAGTTTTTATATTCATGCTTCGTATTTTTGTAATCAGTTAAAGCTTCTTCAGAGCGACTTAATCTGAATAATCTGAGTTTGTATTGAACTCTATTTTTAAACCTGATACACTCATCGTCAAACCACGTAGACTTACAATGTGCCTTACTTTTGTTGTTCATAAAAGGGCGTTGCATAGCTTTCCCTACATAAGCAAAGATATCTGTCAAAGCAGACAATGCTTTGTCAATTTGTACCAAGTCTAGAGCTCTTTGAAAAGCATGTTTCATTTCATTCACCTTTGTATGCTTCCACCTGTTAACAAAAGAGTTGAGTAGATTTGGTTTCCACACATATCTATGTAACGAGCTACATGCTGTCTGTTGCCATGGGTCCGGCATATCAGACGGTACAGAAGAATTACCCACTATGAATGAAAAGGTAATTGGGAGGTGATCCGATTCAATTCTTGAGTGGATATCAACATTGCAGATCTTTTGAAAGGTGGAAACATTACATAACACATAGTCTACAACACTTTTCCCTTGATGGCTTATGAATGTATAGAAGCTTGATCGAATAGCATTAATTCTACCATTTACAATTTTTATACCCGTGTTACAGCAAAAATTCAACAATTCACGACCATATCTATTTACAAAATTGTCCTGGTTTGATCTTTTTGGGAGGGGACATCTTCATCATACACATCATTGTCCCAACCCTCGGGGCATTCATCCGAGTCAATGAAATCATTGAGAATACCTGTTCTTCCATTAAAATCACCAACAATAATAAAAATGGCATTTGGGTAAGCTGATAAATATTGAGCATATTCAGTCTCTAGAATGTCAAGTACATCTTCATTTATAGAATAGGGGGAGTCTTCCGGTGATCTATACACAGTTGCCACAATAATGCATTTTGAAATGAAATCAATTTTCGTCCAGAGAATATTTTCGGAAATACTTTTTAGTTTTGTAGCTAAAACATTTAGGGAATTCTTATAAAAGAAGGAAATGCCTCCAGACGGACGTCCAATATCAAAACGTCGTTTTCTGTAAGAACCAACATGATTATAACCATCCAAATTTGGTTCGTTGTCTGAATTTGCCCAAGTTTCCACAAAACACATAAAATCAAATTTTGTTATGAAAGCAATAAATTGTGTATCACAAAGCTTTGTTAATAAACCATTTACATTCCAGTAGAGAAATTTTTTCATATCATACTCAGTTTGATTACCACCACGGTTATCATTATTTACATTGTCATTATTACTTTCAGTTCCATTTTCACCATCATCAATCTGATCATTTTCTACATTTCCATTATCATGATTGTTACCATTATTACCTGAATCAGTATCAAATGCACCAGTGTTATCATGTTTACTCATCTTAGATGCTTCATCATCATTATCACCATATGTTGTCAACTTAAAATGATCCCTTGCCAAATTATTCATACTTCCATTACCAGGAGTTGGCCTATTTGTACTAACACAACCATTTTTGACAATAGCAACATTTTTATCTTTGATGACATTACAATAATTTTCACAATGTTTTATGGACATATATTTATCACTTTTCAAACAATTTGACATGTTTACCAGAGTATTTTGCACAACATCATTTCTATCAGGGGTTTTATTTGGATATTCATCATGTTTGTCACAAATATTGTTATCACTATCACCATGACCATTTATTGAAATATTTTGTATTTCCAGCTCATTAATCATGTCCATACTTCCATTGTCAACGGTATTTTCTATAATGCACCCATTTATCACTGCATCATTATTATACTTGGTATTTGCATTTTTGACAGATCTAACATTTTCATCATGGTTCATAGACATATGGATTTCACTCATCATATCGTTAAAACTTTCAAGTTCAAGAGTGTCTTTTTTGACATTTAAGCATTCAACGTCATCATTTTTAACAACATTACCACCACCACCAGCATCTTTAGCCTTTAACATGTTTGCATATTCATTATATGTATCAATGACAACATTATAATAACTCATTTTATCAGCCTTTATGACTTCACTATGATTTATTTCTGAAATTTCAGTGTTTGTCCGAGGATGTTTTTGCACTTTTTTATTAGAGTTATTATGGCCGTGACCACATCCCTATGCTGGTACAATGTCCTCAGTTCCTTCATCGAACACGTATTTAACTTTGTCGATAACTAGCTTGTCATAGGAGAGATATGCACGTTTGTTTTGGTTCCTTGCTTCTGTCATAAATGGGATCAGGATTTTTCTTGTATCGCGAACCTTCTTTGTGAAATCTTGTGAGACCCCATATTTGTCCTTTTTCTTCAACTTCGTTTGTGCTGCATCGAGAACTGCACTTCTTTGTTTATATTTCGTGAACTTGGCAATGATTGGAGCTGTATTTCCACCGCGCGATTTCAGTCTATGTACTCGTTCAAATTCAACTTCATCGCCATCTATATCAAGTTTATCACTCAGAAAACTTCTCACCTTGTCTTCGCTTTCATCCCAGGTTTCCTTGTCATCTCCTTCGATGCCATGAAAAATTAGATTGTCCCTTCTAGATTGCGATTCAAGTTGTTCAATCCTAGCGTTTGCCTGTTCCAAATCGGCCTGAAGCTGTTTATTTACATCGCACGCATGATCGGCTACAGTTTTAGCATCGTCTACCTGACTTTTCAAGTTACTCATGTCCGCTGCCAATTTATTTACCGTTTGTTTCAGTTCGTTATTAGATTTGTCGTAGCTTGCCTTAAAATCTCTTAGTTCTTTCAATATGGTGCTCTGGATATTTCCCTCTGCATCTGTTGGTCTCATGCTATCAAAATGATCTAATAAAGTTTTTGATGCTGTTGTTGTCTTTTGTCGTGTATTCTCAGACGGCCCTGGGCCTGGGTTGCTTTCTACCGAGCCGCACACCACAAGTAGGGCAACCATACACAACCGTACTGCAAGTGATATACGTTGACTAGATATCACAATGCCAACATGGCCACGGTTAAATTTCCCGCTCGGTGGCATAATAAAAGTTCCAATTCTAGCCCTCCATACCTGTATAGAGACTCCCATTTCAGCTTGGTATTGTCCTTGGATGATAACAAAAGGAGTAACGACGATGAAGATGTAGAATATGCTCTAAATACTTAAATTTAGCAGGTTTTCTCGAAACTATATCAACACAAATTCGGAAACCGTGTTTTCTCCATACGCCCCCTAGTATGAGTATCCATATTTCGCGATGAGTGTTTTTTAAGCTTCGAGGGGAAAACTAGTTGGATATCCATATTTCGCGGTTAGCAGTTTTTTGTAGCCCTGCGGGACAAACTTATTGGATATCCATATTTCGCGGTTTGTGTTTCTTTTAAGCCCTTCGGGGCAAACTAGTTCGATATCCTCATTTCGCGGTTAGTGGTTTTAACGACCCGTAACCACCACAATCAGCTGCATGGGGTAAAAGAATTATTTAAAAAATTAATAGCTGAACCCAATAGTTCAGCCAGGGACTGGAAACGACATATTGATGACTATATATAGAGTGTATTCAATAAACCACATTACCCATTTACCCATGATATGGATTTATCTCAAAATGTCTAAATTTCAAGTTATTGTCAATTCATTTTAAGTCGCTGGTAACCAGTATTTCAAAAAAGGGTGTATTTTATTCAATATCTATGCTGACCAACAGATCGTTCTACGGTTTCACGATTTAAATTACTATAGGCCTATGGCCCAAGATTGCCGAGAAGGCATTAATGCAAACATCATGCATGTGAAATGTTCCAAAGGTTAATGAACGAGAATGAAAAGAACAGATTAACTTTACCATGTTTGTCTCCCTATGCATGAGTGCGTATATTTATGGCCTTTACAATATTTCCTTATGTTCTTGTTAGGTATGGGGCATTATTAAAATAAAAAAAATAGTTATATTAAATGAAATCCTGGCACAAATAAATCGTCTTCATTCAATTATGCTCTCTTTAAAGCAAGTAGAAATAGCGTGTACACTTTCAACGTGGGAACACGTTTTGACGTATCTATAATTAGTAAAAAGATGTAGCTCAGCGGTCAGCCAACAAAAAGAAATTGTCTATAGTAGGCCCTATACGAGAAACAAGATTTTCTCTCTGAATTGGCCGTATTTTTACGTGTAAGAAAATCAATCGCATTATCGTGTTCACTCAAAAATTTTGAAAATAAATGGGCACTTCTTCGATGGTAATATATTTTCACTTTCAAAGTTTGTAGTTTTCATAATTGCAATTTCTGAATATTATATAAAAAGCACGAATAAGACTATAAATGTAAGAGTATGGGATCATTTTGAATGTTAATAAATGCGAAACGCCGGCGGTAGACACCAGCAATATCAGGGATTGCCGCGATTCTTGCAGTAGCTTTTATGAATAGAATACAATAGTGGATACAATAGCGGATACAATAGCGGAACAATAGAGCTCTTTTACGGGCAAATAAACCTCGTCGCGTTTTGCTAAATTTCACTTCTTCTTTTTCATGAACTAACCGCTATTTTTTAAATTTGTGGCAAAACATCGACCGATGTTTTTAATACAAATCCTAACCATTGTGCTGTTATTGTGCTCCAGTAGCACAAAGTGTTCTTGTGCTCCAGGAGCACAAAGTGTTGACGCTGACTCATATTATTGTTTACTAGAAACATAAACTATGTGAGGCCAAGGTCTGCATTAAAATAGTTGAACTGAAAAGTACGTGACCCAATAGAATAACATTAGAATAGGGTCTAATGTTGCCAAAATTGTTTTGGGTTGAACTGAAAAGTACGTGACCCAATAAAATAACATTAGAATAGGGTCTAATGTTGCCAAAATTGTTTTGGGGTTTTACACGCTAATTTACTGTTAGAATCTTAATGTCATTTATTGTTTAGAAGCCAAATATTTTCAACTATAACCTGGCTTTCTTATGGTACATCGGGCAGGCCACTATATCCTCTACTAGCTGGTCTATATTCACATGAAATTGGTTTCAACGTAAGAAAAACATGGCATTTTCGCAGTTCTTCCTTTCATATATCAATACGCAAACCATATTGATATGTATTGCCATATACTTGTTTGTATCGTTCAGCTTAAAACGACGTAAGAATCTACCACCAGGTCCATGGAGTCTACCGCTGCTGGGAAATATTCCAAACCTTGCGATATGCCTTTATCGCACTGGTGCCGAGCTACCTGAGCATTTGCTGGCCGAAATGACGAAGAAGTATGGCAAAGTATTCAAGTTCAAGTTCTTTACGAAGTTGATAGTAGTAGTTAATGGATATGAATCTATTAAAGAAGCGTTTAAGAATCACCATATCAATGATCGACCAGAAAGTCAGCTTTTTGAAGAGACTGAACTTAATGAAGGTAAGACATAGCACAGTGGACAAAGGCTATAAATAATAGTTTCTCGATCATGAGAACTCAATAGGCACGCAAAGGCAATTGCGTCGGCGTACAACGCCTACCAGACACGTTATGGGTAGCGCTGCATTTCCTGTGCGTGCACAATCGATCGCGCTATTGTGTCATTCCACTAAACTTGCGACATTACGCAGTACACGCATTACATTCATAATATCATGATCGAGAAACTATTATTTTAGCTATAACAACATCACATAACAACTTGTATTCTGTTATGACCTTTAGTGTCATACACAGCCAAGTAATGGTGAATATACAAGGTGTTTAATAGGTTTCTTTACCATTTTGAAATTTGTCTCTCACAAGTGTTATTGTAAGGAAATTTACATAATTCAAACAACTATTCTGATACCAAAACTTGACAGAATTTTCTTCTTCATTGAAAGCATTAGCACCATTTCCAAATCACCTAAATATTGGGTATTTTTCTCAGTATTTATGATATGTTAAAAAATTAAGAAAATGTTTTAACTGGTGCAAATTTCGTTCAGTTTTGTATTTGATTTTAATCATGCGAAGGATTTACTAAACCCCCATAAGATATTTCATCAGGCATAATAAACTCTCATGCTTACGCTAATCATAGATCAATCCTTAGCGCTCATTTTATTGATAACATTTTTCACCCCAGCACCCGGGTAAACAAATATTTCCATGGTGTGGGGGTGGTGAGGCCCACTATTGGTTTCCGCAGTAATATCAAGATTTTCATTTTGCTCTTGTAAAATTAATATCGACTTTTTACTTCGCAGTTTTTTTTGGCCGAAACCAAATGTTCCTATACTTTTGTATACGGCCAGAATTTCGTGAGTGCGCGCTCACATTTTGACGTTATAGCGGCAATATGTGGGGAAATGCTTGTTAACATTTTTGTATCTCTGGATGTAAGATCCATATATGTGTATTAGTATCAATTATAACAGTGTATGATGTTTATAATGTAGCTTCGTCGTAGTCCGTGTTACTAAATATGGCTCTATAGGCATGATAGGGCGATAATTAATATCACAAACATTGAATTCTCAAGAACAATAAGGTTATAGTCAATAATAATAATATTTAATATTTTAAACCGTTGCGATTTTGTAGTTCACATCATCTTGCGAATGGTTAGTGATATTTGGCAAAAATCGCATTAATCATTTCATAGCGAGCATGTAGCGAGCATCATCATTATCAATAGTATATAATAACAAAATCATATTATTTATACAGGTCCATTCCTTTTGCTTTTGATGTTTCAGGCGTGATTTTTAATTCCGGTAAATCATGGAAATACCAGCGTACATTCACACTTAACGCTTTCCGAGCTTTCCGGGTAGGGAGAAGCACATTTGAAGGCAGCGTCGCACAGGAAGGCAAGAACTTGGTTGATCGAATTCGCGATAGCAATGGGAAGCCTCTTGACCCGCATATTGTGATAGCAAATGCTGTGTCCAATGTCACCTGCTCTGTCGTTTTGGGCAAGCGATATGATCACTCTGATCCTGAATTTCAACATCTCGTTTTGATGTTAAACAATATGGTCAACAAAATAGGATCAGGTGGAATAGTTCTGTTTCTTCCATTTGCGAAACATATTTTTCCTGGAAAGTACAAAGACGTGTCGTCTAACTTTTTGGAATTTAGATCATTTATTCAGGACCACGTTGATGAACATCAGCGTAATTTTGATAGGGAAAACATGCGCGACATCATCGATGTTTTCCTCAATGAAATTGAACGTGCAAAGAAGGAAACAAGCGATCGAGCAAGCTACATACACAGTAAGTCCCTCACAGCCACGGCAATGTTTCTTTTCTTAGCTGGTACCGAAACATCCACAACAACATTGCGTTGGGCGCTTCTTTACATGATGATGTATCCAGAGATTCAGGCTAAAGTCCAACAAGAAATTGATGCTGTTGTAGGTCGCATGCGTATGCCGCAATGGGCAGATAGATTATTGCTTCCTTACACAGAAGCTGTCCTGCTGGAGATTCAGCGTATTCGGACAGTAGTTGCGCTTGGGATACCTCATGTGGCTTCCGAAGACACGACACTAGCTGGTTACGATATACCAAAAGGGACATACGTAGTTGCCAATATCTGGGCACTACATAATGATCCAAATGTATGGGCCGAACCAGATCAATTCAAGCCAGAAAGATTCCTGGATGAAGACGGAAAGCTGCGCTATCGGGAGGAATTAATACCCTTCAGTACAGGTTAGTACTTTTAAAAATAAGTTCTTCAGGGATGATATATCCCATACTAAATATGGTAAAATAAAAATGATGTTTTACAAGTCGAGTGATTTACTCACATTGCAGATGCTCCATCTTGCGAGCTGGCGAGATCATCAGTAATGCGCTGATCTAGCGAGTGAACGTCCTCCTTTTTTTTTCATTTTCAAAATGTTTGATTTAGCGTAATTTTGTGTCATGTGCTGCCTGAATCGTACTTTATTAAGCACAAGAGCTCTAGTTATTCTTCTCTTACTCATTATAGAGTCTATTATTGAATTATTTCATATTTTATTCCCACATTGTATACAAAGAAATCCAAAGACATGCATATTGTTCTCTTTCTTATCAAAATATCAAGCATCCACTGATTCTCCTCTATTGTGTTGTTTTCCAGGTAATCGAGTATGTCTTGGTGAGAATCTTGCTAAAATGGAGGTCTTCTTGTTCTTCACATACATCCTTCACTCATTCACTATCACAAACCCATATGATGCGAAAGCGCCGTCCATGAAAGGTATCGGTGGAATCACCTTCAGTTCAACAGCTTATGAAATTACCGCAAAAAATAGAAAGTGAAAACTGTACTAGTGTTATGTTGCATAATGTTCCAATTATCATACGGTATATATGTTTTATTTGGTTATGTAATATATTGAAATTTGGGAGTTGATATGTTATCATTTATTAGAGGCGTCAAGGTAATATTGGTATTTCACAAGGCTCCATCTCAGGACCTTGAATTCTTTATGTATATAAATGTATAAACTAAGTAGTAAGTAGTAATTCCAAACTTAGTATAAGGCAATGTATGGTATGACTTTTGTTGATCTTGTACCTTTGATTACTTATATTATCAATTAGTCCCTTATGAATGGTATTGTTCCTATTCAGTTTAAGCGTGCTATTGTTGTGCCCATCCTTAAAAAGTCTGTTCTTGATCATAACTGTCTTAAGGACTTTCGGCTAGTATATAACTTACCTTTTATTTCTAAAGTTCTTGAAAAGGTCGTCCTCAAACAGCTCCAAAAACACCTCTTTGACAACGACCTTATTGAAGTCCACCAATCTAAATCCAATAGAAAAGATCATAGCTTGGAGGCTGCAGTGCTGAGTGTCTTGGATAGCCTTCTTAACAACACTGATGTGAAAAAAAATTCTTTCGTGACCCTCCTTGATCTCAGCGCCGCGTTCGATACGCTTGACCATTCTATTCTCATTGAGCGGCTGGCGACAACTTTCGGTGTCCAAGGAGTCGTACTTAAGTGGTTTACTTCATACGTGACTGAGAGGTTTCAATCAGTTATTATTAATGGAGTGGTTTCGGACCCATTCCCATTACAGTACGGAGTCCCTCAAGGTTCCATACTTGGGCCGGTTTTATTCACTCTTCATTCTCAGCCTTTATCAGACATTATTACCATGCACAAATGTGATTTCCACAAGTACGCCGACGACACGGAAGTCTCACAATCTGACTCTCCCATGAACTTACCATATCTTCTATTACAAACTTATGTTACACATTGACAAGACCGAGATCTTAACCGTTGGTACGTCCTCTCGCATCGAACAAGTTGAGAGAGAAGAAGATGATACCATCCACATTTTGAGTTCTGACATATTTTTCCAACAATCTGTTAAATACCTCGGTGTTCGGCTGGACCAAACGCTGTCCATGTCTGACCATATAAGTGATATATGTCGCTCTCTATTTTTATCCTTGAGACAAATTGGCACAATCCGTCCATATTTGTCTGAGAGAGCGACGTCGTGTCTTGTTTATCTCGCTTATCACCTCTCGCCTTGATTTCTGTAATTCCGCTGTGGCTGGAATCACTTCCGATCAAATTCAAATCCAAAACTCTGCCGCCCGGCTCATTGTTAAAAAAACGTAAATTTGATCATATCACCCCAATGCTTTATGAGCTTCATCGGCTACCCATAAAATTCCGGATTCAGTTTAAATTATGTGTGTTTGCTTACCGGCACTTTGAGGGTAACCTTACGTCTTATGGTATGAAATATTTTTTATTCAGCTGCCTTATCAAAAGTAAATGCTCATCAAATAAAATTCAAATTTAGTTTTGTTAAGTAAACGGCTCAAGTCACACGAATGATACAAGAAATATTATGCAGTTCACGAACTTGGTGCTTTCTGCGTGGATTGGTAACTTAAATGGTATTCACTCTCTGTGTTTCGGGAAGTGAACTTTAGTGATTTTTACGTGGTTAGAATAACTATAATCCAATCCACGCACAAAAATATGCAACAGATTTCTTAAATCCTTGAAGATTTCTTTCAGATGTCGTAAATTATATCAATAAGACCGGTTCATTAAATTTTTCATATGTTTCAGTAATGATCAATAACGTAATCAAATCAATATATTTCTATTTGTATTATGCTATTATGGTTCTCATGGTTCGCTATGATCTAAGGATCTCAATATCTATATTAACAAGATATTGAAATACAAATTGTGACAAAATGCGCTTTATTGAAATATTAATTCAAACAATCTGTCAAACATTCAAATACAATATATTTTGGGGCGTTTTTATAAGCATTTTCTACTGATCAGGTAAATCGCATAATTATTATTCTGCATGAACAATATTGATCTTAGTTCTCACTGTTGCAGACGTCATAGATAACATGATCGCAACATTAAAATGTTCCACTGTTCAATTCATTGCGTTCTTAGAATGACGTCAAAAGCCACGTCGTCAATTACGCAGTCGTAGTACCAGTTAGTTGCTGCAATGTCACCCGCTTATCAATTAGTCACTTTTCCTATTAAACACTAACTACTCTACTCTACTACTGGTAGTACACATTTACATGCGTGTGCTCGTGCGCAATAATGCAAAAGTGTTTTTCCACCATGGTGGGATAATTCTGAATTGACACTTAATTTGGGTGTACTTTGTCTTGGGTCCAATCTCTATCATGGAAAGTTTGCTATATCTTTCTAAATATATGATTGTTTGTTCTAGATTTGGGTTTTAGCGTTTCATATTTGAAAGAACTAATGTTTAATTGCAACATTTCGAAACCACAAACCAAAACTGGGTGCTCTGATGTACAAGATTGGGCTACGAGTATGCATTTTACCAAGTTAGCAATAGGTAATTGCTATCTGAATATAGATTGTTGGATTGATGCGAAACTCGGTGGATGTGATTTCCATTGATCCCTTTGTTTGTACAAGTATAAATTAAGTAGACCTATTTAACACACATTTTTCAATTTAGCTTATAGTATGTCATTGGTGGTATTCGTGGTAACAACATTTCCAACCCTGTTAGTTGTGCATGTGCTACACACACAAAATTACTAGCATTCCAAGTACTTGTCAATAAATTATGAAACATTAATTTCATCCATGGTGTTGTCTTTTTAAAGACATTTCTTGTTTTCGATGATGCAAATTTCTATTTAAATTTATCAAATTAAAATATCCATCGGCACTGTATCCTCATGGGTAGAGTAAACCAAATAAACGCACACTACTATAGTATACAGTCAATTACTGATACGGCAGTTTTTGTTTTCATTCAGAACGTTCAGATTATCTCTTTCAGTGCTAACTAGCTGTCCCTTCCGGCCTCTCTCAACTGAGTTCAGTATCAACTTTCACGACACAGTTGTCAATTCTGAATACCCTTAAAACGTGTCTCGCACGTCAATTTCCTACCAAGTATTCTATCATATCATTTGCTGTCGAAAGAAGGGACCATTATGCTAAGTTGAGACTTCACTGTAAAACCAAATAATAAATCGTAACTATAGTAAATAGATGTTAATTTCAAAGAGCCACTGATTATAGGTTAATAACTGCGCATCAGTTATTTGGAGGAAATTGTGAAAAATCTAACCATTTTGCCTTTGGAATCGAGGGTAATGGCTTCAATTGGCTTGTCATTTTGCAAATTTTTGGCCTTTTCAAGCTAAAATTTAACACAATAATAGTGCAAAAATAGTCCACCAAATGGCTTGAATTAGGTCTTCATTTTGCAAAAGTTTCACACTTGTGAGGGGGCACATCCCTCTCAGACACCCCTTGCGTGCGCAACTTTATGGGAACTAATTTAAAGCAATAATTTATACAATAAAAGTCCAAACTTGTCCACGAATGGCTTTAATTGGGCCGTCTTTTCGCAAATTTCAGGCTTTTTCAAACTATTATTTTACAAAATAAAAGTGACAAAATGGTCCACCAATTGGGTTTAATTGGGTCTTCATTTTCCAAAAGTTTCTAACTTCTTCGGGGGGGCGTTTCGCTACAATTATATTATATCATGGATTTGTCTGTGAACATTATTAATATGTAAGTATCATTTATGTTGGCAGACATGATATACGACATTATTTCAAAAATACTTTTCAATTTTTTCAAAACGTAGACACAAGAAAGCATGAGCCACAGCAAAAAGAATTACACTGCCTATAATATTAATAAAGATACGCCCTTTAAAATTTCAGATAAATCGTGCGGTTGGCAGTCAAAATTGTTTACTATGAAAACGAAACGCGATGATGCTTCTCACATGGTTACAGTTCAAAGGTTATGATGAAAATTGACAAATGTGTCATTATGTGTCAAACTTGCGTTTAGAGTGTTATTCTTGGTGTCATGTTATTCTGAGAACGTACGTGATGAGAATGCTTATACGGATAAGTTAAAATCACAAAGGAGTAGTTACTAGTATGTCTGAAACGGTTTGGTAAAACTCAAGGACACCCATTATGATTAAATGAGACATATTACCTTACTTGAATAACATTTCGTTTGCATTACCAATAATATTATTAGATTATATACGATCACGATTTTTTCAGGAAATGTTATACATGCACATGGTAGTTATTATACCATCTCGTTATTTTTGAGTAGCGTTGTCTGTTTTTTGGGGCAGAAGCATGCCATTCCTTATTGGGCTCCAACATCTGGTTTTGTGTGTGTTTGGGTTACATTCTTGTATTAATCTTCGTTTATTTTTGTGTATTGCTTACTGTGTATTTGTGTTTTGCTTAGGTTGTCCAGATCAAGGAAAGTTCACATTGGTATCTGTGTTTAACAATAGGTACAATGTTGGTGTATTTGAAACGATTGCGGAGGAGTATGGTGTTGTGGTGCGGTTGGTTGGGGGAGGGTGGGGGCCGGGAGTATATGTTTTGTTACTAGTAGGCCATATACCCAAAGTATCATCCCAGCAAACGCAATATTGTATAAGAACGTGCAGTAGTGCACAGGGAAGTTGTGCAGTTACAAAAATGGGTCGTTTAATTCAAAAGTTTAACTTGGTTTTGCTGTTCTACCCACGTCTGAAATGCCTGTGACGGACCCAGGTCTCTTACACCTGCACATATTATGATATAGTATACAATGCCCTTCTGGAAATGACACACATTTACCTTGTTTACTGAGTAACATGTAACAGTAATATTCAACATTTTGTGCTGCAGCAAAGGGGTGAAGCTAGAAAAAGAAGGTTTAATCATAAAGCCCATGTAGGGCTAACCCCATAAAATCCTAACCATTGTGCTGTTATTGTGCCCCAGTAGCACAAAGTTTTCATGTGCTCCAGGAGCACAAAGTGTTGACGCTGACTCATATTGTTGTTTACTAGAAACATAAACTATGTGAGGTCAAGGTCTGCCGGTAGTGAGCTATTGTTCAAACGCATCAGCATTAAAATAGTTGAACTGGAAAATACGTGACCCAATACAATAACATTAGGATAGGGTCTAATGTTGCCAAAACTGTTTTGGGGTTTTACACACTGATTTACCGTTAGAATTCTAATGTCATTTATTGCTTAGGCTAAATATTTTCAACTATAACCTGGCTTTCTTATGGTACATCGGGCAGGCCGCTATATCCTCAACTAGCTGGACTTGAAATTGGTTTACAACGTAAGAAAAACATGACATTTTCGCAGTTCTTCCTTTCATATATCAATACGCAAACAGTATTGATATGTATTGCCATATACTTGTTTGTATCGTTCAGCTTAAAACGACGTAAGAAGCTACCACCAGGTCCATGGAGTCTACCGCTGCTGGGAAATATTCCAATCCTTGCGATAGGCCTTTATTGCACTGGTGCCGAGCTACCTGAGCATTTGTTGACCGAAATGGCGAAGAAGTATGGCAAAGTATTCAAGTTAAAGATTTTTACGAAGTTGATAGTGGTAGTCAATGGATATGAATCTATTAAAGAAGCGTTTAAGAACCACCATATCAATGATCGACCAGAAAGTCAGCTTTTCGAAGAGACTGAACTTAATGAAGGTAAGTCATAGCATGGTGGACAAAGGCTAACAACATCATATAACAACTTGTATTCCGGTATGACCTTTAGTTGCATACAAAGTCATGGTAATTATACAAGGTGGGTTTTGGCCGAAAACCAAATTTGCCTTTACTTTTGTACACAGCTAGAATTTACCAATTTCGTGAGTGCGCGCTCACATTTTGACGTTATAGCGGCATTATGTGGGGAACTGCTGGTACTTATTTTGGTATCCCTGGATGTAAGATCCGTAGCTGTACATTAGTATCAAATATAACAATGTATGGCGTTTATAATGTAGCTTCGTAGTCCGTGTTACCCAATATGGCTCAGCAGGACGATAAGTAACATCACAAACATTGTATTCCAGAACAATAAGGTTATATTTAATATTTTAAAATGTTGCGATTTTGTAGTTCAAACCATCTTGCAAATGGTTAGTGAGATTTGGCAAAATCGCATTAATCATTTCATAGCGAGCATGTAGCGAGCATCATCATTATCAATAGTATAACATATCAAAATCATATTATTTATACATTTTGCTTTTGATGTTTCAGGCGTTTTTGTTACTTCTGGTAAATCATGGAAATACCAGCGTACATTCACACTTAACGCTTTTCGAGCTTTCCGGGTAGGGAGAAGCAAATTTGAAGGCATCATCGCACAGGAAGGCAAGAATTTGGTTGATCGAATTCGCGATAGCAATGGGAAGCCTCTTGACCCTCATATTGTGATAGCAAATGCTGTGTCCAATGTCACTTGCTCTGTCGTTTTGGACCAGCGATATAATCACTCTGATCCTGAATTTCAACATCTCGTTTTGATGTTAAACAAAATGGTCAACAAAATAGGATCAGGTGGAATAGTTCTGTTTCTTCCATTTGCGAAACATATTTTTCCTGGAAAGTACAAAGACGTGTCGTCTAACTTTTTGGAATTTAGATCATTCATTCAGGACCACGTTGATGAACATCAGCGTAATTTTGATAGGGAAAACATGCGCGACATCATCGATGTTTTCCTCAATGAAATTGAACTTGCAAAGAAGGAAACAAGCGATCGAGCAAGCTACATACACCGTAAGTCCCTCACAGCCACGGCAATGTTTCTTTTCTTAGCTGGTACCGAAACATCCACAACAACATTGCGTTGGGCGCTTCTTTACATGATTATGTATCCAGAGATTCAGGCTAAAGTCCAACAAGAAATAGATACTGTTGTAGGTCGCATGCGTATGCCACAATGGGCGGATAGAGTATTGCTTCCTTACACAGAAGCTGTTCTGCTGGAGATTCAGCGCATTCGGACAGTACTGCCGCTTGGAGTACCTCATGTAGCTTCCGAAGACACGACACTAGCTGGTTACTATATACCAAAAGGGACATACGTAGTTGCCAATGTCTGGGCACTGCATAATGATCCAGATGTATGGGCTGAACCAGATCAATTCAAGCCAGAGAGATTCTTGGATGAAGACGGAAAGCTGAGTTATCGGGAGGAATTAATACCCTTCAGTACAGGTTAGTACTTTTAAAAATAAGTTCTTCAGCGATGATATATCCCATACTAAATATGGTAAAATAAAAATGATGTTTTACAAGTCGAGTGATTTACTCACATTGCAGATGCTCCATCTTGCGTGCGGGCGAGATCATCAGTAATGCGCTGATCCAGCGAGTGCACTTCATCCTCCTCCTACTTACATGTATAACTGTTGACAGAATAATTTTTAAAATGTCGATGTATTTTTTTTCCATCTTGCCTGAATCGTACTAACTTTGTAAAGCACAAGAGTTCTAGTTATTCTTCTCTTACTCATTATAGAGTCTATTATTTAATTATTTCATATTTTATTCCCACATTTTATACAAAGAAATCCAAAGACATGCATATTGTTCTCTTTATTATCAAAATATCAAGCATCCACTGATTCTCCTCTATTGTGTTGTTTTCCAGGTAATCGAGTATGCCTTGGTGAGAATCTTGCTAAAATGGAGGTCTTCTTGTTCTTCACATACATCCTGCACTCATTCACTATCACAAACCCAAATGATGCGAAAGCGCCATCCATGAAAGGTATCGGTGGAATCACCTTCAGTTCAACAGCTTTTGAACTTACCGCAAAAAATAGAAAGTGAAAACTGTACTACTGGTGCATAATGTTCCAATTATCATACGGTATATATGTTTTATTTGGTTATGTAATATATTGACATTTGGGAGTTGATATGTTATCATTTATTATAGGCGTCAAGGTATTGGTATTTCACAAGGCTCCATCTCAGGACCTTGAATTCTTTATGTATATAAATGTATAAACTATCCAAATCGTAAGTAGTAATTCCAAACTTAGTATAAGGCAATGTATGGTATGACTTTGGTTGATCTTGTACCTTTGATTACTTATATTATCAATTAGTCCCTTATTAGTCCCCTATTCAGTTTAAGCGTGCTATTGTTGTGCCCATCCTTAAAAAGTCTGGTCTTAATCATAACTGTCTTAAGGACTTTCGGCCAGTATCTAACTTACCTTTTATTTCTTAAGTTCTTGAAACGGTTGTCCTCAAACAGCTCCAAAAACACCTCTTTGACAACGACCTTATTGAAGTCCACCAATCTAAATCCAATAGAAAAGGTCATAGCTTGGAGGCCGCGGTGCTGAGTGTCTTGGATATCCTTCTTAACAACACTGATGTGAAAAAAAGTTTCGTGGCCCTCCTTGACCTCAGCGCCGCGTTCGATACGCTTGACCATTCTATTCTCATTGAACGGCTGGCGACAACTTTCGGTGTCCAAGCAGTCGTACTTGGTTTACTTCATACGTGACTGAGAGGTTTTAATCTGTTACTATTAATGGAGTGGTTTCGGACCCATTCCCATTACAGTACGGAGTCCCTCAAGGTTCCATAATTGGGCCGGTTTTATTCACTCTTTATTCTCAGCCTTTATCAGACATTATTACCATGCACACATGTGATTTCCACAAGTACGCCGACGACACGGAAGTCTCACAATCTGACTTTCCCATGAACTTTGAGCTTACCATATCCTCTATTATAAGCTGTACTAGTTCCATCTTGAGTTGGATGAATAGTAACAAACTTATGTTAAACATTGACAAGACCGAGATCTTAACCGTTGGTACGTCCTCTCGCATCGAACAAGTTGACAGAGAAGAAGATGATATCGTCCAGATTTTGAGTTCTGATATATCTTTCCAACAATCTGTTAAATACCTCGGTGTTCGGCTGGACCAAACGCTGTCCATGTCTGACCATATAAGTGATATATGTCGCTCTCTATTTTTATCCTTGAGACAAATTGGCACAATCCGTCCATATTCTGACAGAGCGACGTCGTGTCTTGTTAACTCGCTTATCACCTCTCGCCTTGATTTCTGTAATTCCGCTGTGGCTGGAATCACTTCCGATCAAATTCAAATCCAAAACTCTGCCGCCCGGCTTATTGTTAAAAAACGTAAATTTGATCATATCACCCCATGCTTTATGAGTACATGTCATTCCGGATTCAGTTTAAATTATGTGTGTTTGCTTACCGGCACTTTGAGGGTAACCTTACGTCTTATGGTATGAAATATTTTTGATTCAGCTGGCTTATCAAAAGTAAATGCTCATCAAATAAAATTCAAATTTAGTTTTGTTAAGTAAACGCCTTAAGTCACACGAATGATACAAGAAATATTATGCAGTTCACGAACTTGGTGCTTTCTGCGTGGATTGGTAACTTAAATGGTATTCACTCTCTGTGTTTCGGGAAGTGAACTTTAGTGATTTTTACGTGGTTAGAATAACTATAATCCAATCCACACACAAAAGTATGCAACAGATTTCTTAAATCCTTGAAGATTTCTTTCAGATGTCGTAAATTATATCAATAAGACCAGTTAATTAAATTGTTCATATGTTTCAGTAATGATCAATAACGTAATCAAATCAATATATTTCTATTTGTATTATGCTATTATGGTTCTCATGCGCTATGATCTAAGGATCTCAATATCTATATTAACAACAGGTATTGAAATACAAATTGTGACAAATGCGCTTTATTGAAATATTAATTCAAACAATCTGTCAAACATTCAAATACAATATTTTGGGGGCGTTTTTATAAGCATTTTCTACTGATCAGGTAAATCTCATATTATTCTGCATGAACAATATTGATCTTCGTTCTCACTGTTGCAGACGTCCTAGATAACATGATCGCAACATTAAAATGTTGCACTGTTCAATTCATTGCGTTCTTAGAATGAAGTCAAATGCTGCAATGTCACCCGCTTATCAATTAGTAACTTTTCCTTAACACTATCTACTCTACTCTTTATTGTTAGTACACATTTACTTGCGTGTGCTCATGCGCAATAATGCAAAAGTGTTTTTTTTTTGATGATGCAAATTTAAATTTAAATTTAAATTTATTAAATTAAAATATCCATCAGCACTGTATCCTCATGGGTAGAGTAAACCAAATAAACGCAGTCTTTACTGCTGTTACACTACTATACAGTCAATTACTATCACGGCAGTTTTTTCCATTCAGAACGTTCAGATTATCTCTTTCAGTGCTAACTAGCTGTCCCTTCTGGCCTCTCTCAACTGAGTTCAGTATCAACTTCCACGACACAGTTGTCAATTCTGAACACCCTTAAAACGTGTCTCGCACGTCAAATTCCTACCAAGTATTCTATCATATCATTTGCTAAAATGCAGATTATAAAATCATATAAATTTATCTGTGGCTATGCGCAATAAGACGTAAATTTGTTGTACGTATTTGGCTGGTTTGTCGATAATGTTGCCCGTTTTCTTCTAACATCGCAACCCAATGCGTACAGAGTAGTACGTATAGGCTTCTTGTGCGTATTGGGTCGCTACAATTATATTTTATCATGGATTTGACACATTATTAATATGTAAGTATCATTTACGTTGGCAGACAAGATATACGACATTATTTCAAAAATACTACATTTTTTGTTTTCAAAACGTAGACACAAGAAAGCATGAACCACATCAAAAAGAATTACACTGCCTATAATATTAATAAAGATACGCCTTTTTAAATTTCAGATTAATCGTGCGGTTGGCAGTCAAAATTGTTTACTATGAAAACGAAATGCGATGATGCTTCTCACATAGTTACAGTTCAAAGGTTATGATGAAAATTGACAAATGTGTCATTATGTGTCAAACTTGCGTTTAGAGTGTTATTCTTGGTGTCATGTTATTCTGAGAACGTATGTGATAAGAATGCTTACACAGATAAGTTAAAATCACAAAGGAGTAGTTACTAGTATGTCTGAAACGATTTGATAAAACTCAAGGAGTCTCGTTATGATTGAATGAGATATAATTATTACCTTACTTGAATAACATTATGTTTGCATTACCAATAATATTATTCGATTATATACGATCACCATTTTTTCAGGAAATATGATACATGCACAAGTTAGTTAATATATATCATCTCGTTATTTTCGAGTAGCGTTTTCTGTGTTTTTTTTTTTTTTGTGTGGGCATAAGCAGGCCATTCCTTAAGGACTCCAACATCTGGTTGTATACATGTGGGTGTTTGGGTTACATTCTTGTATTAATCTTCGTTTATTTTTGTGTATTGCTTACTGTGTATTTGTGTTTTGCCTAGGTTGTCCAGATCAAGGAAAGTTCACATCGGTATCTGTGTTTAACAATAGGTACAATGTTGGTGTATTTGAAACGATTGCGGAGGGATATGGTGTTGTGGTGGAGCGGGTGGGGTGGGTGTTTTGGATAGACAGTGTGTTTAGTTACTAGTTGGACCTATACCCAAAGTATCATCCCTGCAAACACAATATTGCTTAAGAACGTGTGTAAACATTTTTTTTCAATTTGTCAAAACGTTTAATAGTATTTAAATGCTGGTCCCATGCCTATTAGTATTACAATCTAATAATAGGGGTGTCACACCAAAATTTGAATTTTGTTCAATCACTGTGATTTTGATTTCATTTCAAAGATCAAACAAACAAACAAACAAACAAACACACAAAAACAAACAAAAACAGACAGATACCGGCCCGTATACATGGTATATCCACGAGTATGCATTCGTTGTACATACATGTAGGCTATGCCTTCACAACACACTATACACATGCATGCATGCATTCAGTGCATCGATCCCGTATCGAATGCCATGCAATATGTATGAATTCACACTGCAGAGCCGACAGATTCGAAGTTTGAGCTGTAAAACATCCAAAACCTCTCTATAATCGCCTCACATTGTAATTCAGTATTATCCTGGGCTTCAGGGCTACACATCTGAATAATGTAGATGGAAATTGAAGTATATATTCCGGCAAATTGTATGATTGCACGACAGCCACCACGGAATGCCTTGCCGATGTCATGTCGCGTCCACCATTTTATTGTACTCTTTAATCAATCTTCGATTAAAATAAGGGTTGCACGAACTTTATTGCCGAAATAAAACAGATGTTGCTTAAAATTCGAGTAATATATGCGGTTTAAAGCAAAAAATCGTAATCAGGGCAAAAATGTTAAACAATTCTCTCCTAAACAGCGTTTTCTTAATATCAGCGAGTGTAATTAACGATGCAAGTTTAAATTTATGCTCATATGGCAACATGTACTTCAAGTTCCCAGCAGCAATTGACAGCTTGGGTTTTGCGATTGGATTTTGAGAACCATTTAACAAATTAATTTAATAAAATTTCAAATTTGGCCAAAATGTCCCATAGGCATGTACACACAAGCATTATCCAATCCAATGAAGAGCGTGTTTGGCACCCCTACTAATAATGTCGGATTTACTCTAGAATAACGCAACAGGAAATTCGTAATATGAACTAATATGGTTTTATAGGTATTGATTGCTGTAAACTTGGTAAAGTAGGAATATGTTCCTGTACTTAGCGGTTACTTCAACGCATTCATAATCAGCGGTCGCTTGACATCATTGTCCTTGGATGGATTCATGTGTAGTGAACACATTCTTGACTTTGATTCATAGGTGATAAAATGTCAAGGTGTAAGACGTGTATCAGTTTTACTCATGTGCTATACACTGTTGATACAGCTTCTTATTATTTGTTTACTTTTTCTGATTCACTATGCATTTGTAACAAATTCAAATTATGACACATGATTCACTGACATGCGTCGAAACGCGTTGTTTTAAGGGTACTTGCCCATCAATTTCATTCAGAGGCGTGTTTGAAAAACGGCACAGCGCATTAGTAAAAAGAATAAAAAATACTAAAATTTTCACCAGGGTTCGAACCACTGCCAAGGCACTATGAATGCTAAAGATGCATAGGCTACTGTGCCACGGTGACTGTGTTTAACATTCGGCGATTTTCAAAGATATACATATCAACACGTTTCTAGTGTATTGAAAATCAGATTTTGGTAGGAATACAGTCATAGAAAGACATGTTTGTTTTCATTTAATACAAATTAATTTTGATGAATTGAACTGGTACGACTTAGGATTCGTGATAAACGACGATTAATTTTGTAATACTAAAATGAAAACGCTGGGTCATTCACGACGTCATTTGTAATTCATGTCAAAACCTGGGGAGGACCACACACATCCGTGTATAAGTGCGCAATCAATACTCAATGATCCAGACAATACCATTTGAATATACCGCCCTTATACATGCTTGACACATCTTGTCACTTGCGGGAAGATATACTATAGGCCTATACCCTAATAGCTTACAATAGATACCCCACCGTAAATAGCTCTCTTCGTTACCTCGCTGTGCCAGTATATACGCGTAGTGTATGCACTTTTGAACCATATTTTGTTCAAAAATTATAGGAAGGGACTGTTTTCAGACAAATTGTTGGCTCTCAGCTCAATGATTTATTCAAAATATCACATATCAATGAATTTAAATTGGAAATCCAAAAAGGAAATATCAGGTCAAAATTCTCACCTTAGAATTATTGTGAAATAAAATCAAACCAAATTTAGGCTCCGCAAACAACGTCCAATTATTTCCATTGGTGTTTGCTACACGTGCATATAATAAATTATGACTTGGGGCTAATTTGAGAAGCGTTAATGCCTCGAGTTTCAAAATACACCGAGTGATGTTTTTTGAACAAAAACATCGACAATTCAAGACGCTGTAAAAACAAATCAAGAATTATCTGGGATAATTGCAACTAAGTATAATGAAAGTTATGATCTAAGCTACCAGATGCATCATTAATTTCCTGAATATGATATTTAGTTGTGGGAAACGATTACTTTAATGTTTTGGCGGGAATATTTCCCGCCAACAAATTCAATCAAAAAGAGCATGTAGCCTATGTAGCCTTAATAACGCGGACACGGCGCTAAAGCTTGGATAAAAAATACAACATTAGTGTTGCTTCGTGCGCGTGATTCCAACAGTTGAAATCTATAAATTAAATCAATCACCACAGGTATGATATTCCAAGACAGGCCCAGTGGCAGGCCTTGAAATAAGAAAAATAATCCAAGGGTCCTCCGGACCCTTGCCTTTGAAATTTCAAGGGTCCTCACGAATTTTCAAGGGTCCGATCCCGGACCCTTGACTTTGAAATTGCAAGGGTCCTCACAGGAGTGAAATCTGCCTGTAGTGGAGGCTATTATGACGGGGATTGACGATACATTTACGTAGATGAGGACATCATGCGGATAATATGTTATGTTATTAATTAGCTACAGCGATCACGGTATTTAGATTGTAGAAAACTGAAAACCCGGATTGAAAACTTGATGGGAAACTAAAGCGAAAGTGTACTCAGGGAGCTGGACGTATTATGTGAACCAGATTTTCCAGTGGAACAACAAAACTAGGATTTTCTGCTCTTTGCTTGGTTCAATTTTTACGGGTCACGCGGACCCGTACCATAGGAAATATGCGGGTCCGCGACTACTTTCACGGGTATATGACGCAAGGACGCGCCTTATTTCAAACGCTGCCCAGTGGATGCTACACCCTGGTATGTCTGCTTGTAGACAATTCCTATAAGATTTTACTCACGTTCTTAGCCTTTAAGTACAACAACTTGAACACGACTGACTGATATCTTCGTTGCTGTTGATTGAATTCCCTTTCCGGAGGTGCGAAGGCATATCGCAGAAATCTTACTCGTATCATGCTTATCAAAACGCGGCTGCCGCATCGGATGAGAACATCTTGCGGATCGTGCGATAAAAATAAAATTGATATTGGATATACGAGGCACATGTAGAGTGATTCAAGGTAAACAGAGACGTGCGTAAATTAATACAAAAATAATTATAGAAACACCTTGGTGCAGGGATGCGTGACGAAAACTAAGCCAGCCAGCCACAGCCATCTTTCTTTCTGATATCTTTCCGATGTCACTGTACGTCCGATGTCATTGTATAGGTTATAATTTAAATTTAAAAAAAAAATGATTTTGACATTTTTTACATTCCTATATTTAAGAGATGGCTCACTCACTATTATTTTAAGCCTCGCGAAATAAGAGTGTAATATTTTGGTAGCGATAGTTGAACATTTCAAAATTTACTGAACATAACTAAATAACGCAAGACATGTGTTTTCACTAAAAGCTTTCGTCGTCAATTATCAAAAACCTTACTTTTCTCTATGAGATTAATATCAAATCACAGATGTAAATGGAACTGTTAAGGAACATATTGTCGTCTGTATTCCATAGTGGCGTATAGTGGGGCGCCGCGAATAAACAACTTCTCGAGAAAATCGGGTCTGAACAAATGCCAATTTAAAATCGAGGTGTGCAAATCAGACATTCATAATATTTTGCAAATGATGTAAAATTTCTGTAGTAAACTAAATAGACTTTATTGTTATATATTTTTCAAAAGAAATAAATACATACTATTGCTGGCAAACTGAAAATAAAACTATACGTCACTATGGAAAACAAACAAAACGCAATACCCTAACCTAACGTTAACCGTACGCCACCTCGGTCGCCGTGTAATCCCTATGGCGTTACTTTTCGTCGTTCGTATTCCATAGTGGCGTATATAATAGGTCCGATACGTGTACGCCACTATGACATACGATTTTTTTCATTTTTGCCGATATTTCATAATAATTATAAATGTGTATAAAAAGTGGCGTATGGTCGATACGCCACTATGGAATACAAAAATGTCACTTTGTAACTATACGCCACATTTAATTAATTAATTACTAATTTATTAGCTAATTAATACTGATGAGACTTAGAAAAATGAAAGAGAACATCATTAAAAACATATGTGCCAATTTAAAAAAAAAATGACCAAAAATCACTATACGCCACTATGGAATACAGCCGATGATATGTGACGTGTCATGTCAAAAGGAGACACTTTTGGGCAGGATCGTAAATGGAGAAAAAACCAAAAATCTGCCCGGGTGATTTTTTCACAATTTGGGTTTGTTGTGACTTTCTGATGTTATTAATGTTAAAAATACTGTATGATAGTTTCAGACCGGAATATAACTGGTAACTTGTCTTTTTTGAGACATTTTTCAAGGAAATTCCTACTCCCAACATTGTCAATAATATTTTTAAAGGCTGATATCGCAATTTCCAATTTTATAATACCATAACTTACAAACTCAATATCTTCGCTTAGGAATGTCCGATTTCATTGGGGAACAACAGCGTTGTGGAGCAAACTATCTCTATATTTAAGATATGTAAAAACCTCAAAATTGATAACCTGTCCAAAAGTGTCTCCTTTTGACATGACACGTCACATATGCAATACGTATTCTCACTATTTATCAATATACATCCGAACTTACTTGAAGTTTTTGAAGCCTACATTATGGTTGTACATTTGAAGGTCGTGACAAATTGAATCACGGACTCTAGGAAATTTCAGTTAGGTACTGTTCACTATGTCTGGTTAAAGCGGAAGGCACTCCATCAATGCATGTGATTTTATACAGTGTGCTTATTTTTGTATAGCAATGGCACTAATATGTCCGTTTTTGGTGGCTTTCTGCAAAAAAAAATGCACCAAATTACAGAGGTACATATAGAGCTAATCAACATTTATGGCGCCAGTTGGAACTTTCCCGTACAATGTTAAATGTACCCCATCGCCATCCAAATAACGTAAAAAAGAGTAATAAGAAATGTATAAGATGTTAGTACTTCAGTATTTTGCGCGGAGGTAAAGATTTCTTTGACATGTCATGGTGGGAGTTTTTTGCAAGCAGATTAAGGCGAAGCGTTCAAACGGGGCGGGTAAAATTTATGAGACCATATCGGAAGTTACGAACGGCCGGTCGAAGGGCAAGATACGTCACCATGAAATACTTGTAAATGTACGGCGTTTAGCAAATACGACGCTATGTGAAACGGACAATTTGAATCTCACTAAAGAAGCAGCATCAATAGTCAGGATTTGGTAACTTTGAAGAGTGTTTTCTACTTACTTAATCTTAATCTAAAAAATGTCAAAAATGTCGAATACGTCACTATGTGATACGGCACCATTTGAATAAAATTCTCTTAATATGTTTAGGAAAACAATAGAGAAACATGCAATTACAAAATGTCCTGCTCACTACACTCACATCATATAATTTTAAGGTTTGCAAATTGGGTGCCCCAAAATTAGGTATGGGCAAAAGTATATAGGTACATAGCGTATGATATAGGGTGGCGGGTAGTTTATATTTATGATAATTATAACTCTTTCCGGAATTAAAGGGGGAGGGGGGGGGGTAACCCTATCAGTTTAGGATATGGATTGTCGTCAAACTTACATACACTTTCAAATATTGTCCCCTTTATGCATCTATGTGAGAAAACGAGAACATGTTCAGCGTAAAAGTGAATAATTAGCACAATTAGTAAGCCAATACGTTGGTACGCATGAATTACATTGTGGTCCGGCATCCAGAAACAACACTCCCGTCGAGTGCTTCGCCATACCACTACGCTCATCATTCTTGTGACAAAATATCTCATTCTTTTTATTTTAATTTGACCCTGATACATTTCCTTTTAATTTTGTATATTATCATCACGTACATTTTACACTTATCTTTTATTTTAGGATTTGTTTAATGAAAAAATGGTTTTTTTATAATATTTTTAATTAATTAATTAATTAATTTTATAGTGGGGGACATTTTTTCTCATATTTTTTTTTCATATTCCTCGTATCATACTTAACAAGATAAAGTCTTGTTTTGTATTTATTTCATCCCTTATGTATTTCTTTATTTTTGTTTTAAGCGTTTATCATTATAGCGCCCTCATTATTTCGGACCTATTTCCGTTCGTGCGAATTGGCATGGGAGTAAAACGGCTCTTATTCACTGAATAATTTTTTCCTACCCAGAATGTCGAAGGTGGCTACCAGTATAGCCTGTTTGTTTCTTGATTTCTCCGAAAATACATCAAATTGGATCGTCAAATTTCAGGATGGTAATGAGAAAAATATAATCTATTAAATGATACCAAAAACTCATCTACAATGAGAAAAATCGGGAGGGGGGATGATGCTGTCGATCGGGTCACGGACCTTTAATACTATTGCAAGCTTTCGCAATATCATGATGATAATGGCTAATGGAAATTGTTACATTCTCCTTTGGGCAATGCATGTCATATAAGTATGAATATGTCGTATAAAAGCATTTCATTCTTATGTGAACAAAATCGGAAAAGCCTCTAAAATAGTTTTGTTCGTAACATCTCACTCAAACTTTTTTCCAACCTACACACCACCTCCAGCTATGAACAGATAAATTTCTATCTTAGACAGTCTCGTAATTATTTGCTTAGTTCAAGACGTCAGAAGTATAAATGCATTTCGTAATGTTAGTAAAAGGCTTCAGATGAGTAACCAATTTAGAAAGTAAAAGCCAGAAGACTTTAGAATCGAATGATGTCAACTCAAAGTCAATTTAAATGGCTAAGTCTATAAGCCAGTACATGGTCTGAATTCTGTTTGCTAATAAGGTAAAAAGGTTAAAACCTTGTTTATGTGTCTCCCGACCAGTCTTAGGGAAAGATGCTGGTATTAACTTTTGATTGCATCTGTTGTTGTTTTAGTGTGACATATAATTTAGAGAAATGTGCTGCTAATCTATAAACATTCTATGGATTAGTTTACTCTCAATTTCCACATGCGCTTACACGCACATGCTTGATGTGATCATTTTTCTAACAACACATAATGTAAATGTCCAATTCTAGACCTAAATAATACCAACAGCTATCTAATAACCTGTATATATACACACGTATATTTTGTAGAAATTTTTAACATAGATTTTCGTTTCTATATCAAATTATTCATCTTTTGCTGCTTTTTTGTGGTAATTTTGATTCTATAAACTGTACATTTGTGTGGAAATTGAGGGCACTATTTACATATATTTTAAATTCAAATTAGCCAAATAATATTCCTTATATTTCATGATAAAAAGTTCTTTGAAATTGTCCTTGTCATTTGATAGTTTTTTTGCTGATGTTCTAATACCATTATACAAGTGTCTACCCTTGCAAAATGCGCCCTCATTGTTCAACTTTTCTTTAAAATGACTCTGTTTTACATACCATCAAACAACCGTATGGTTCAAATTAAAACAAACACATACTAAACTGGGCTCAAAACGAAATTTATAATTTTTCAAAACTGTCCGTAAAAATGAACCAAAATTGCACACAGAATTATTTCAATATTCTAAACACATGTCAGTAACCAAGCAATTGTCCAACTGAAACAACAGCAAATTGCACTGACACGGGACAGCTTCCTAGGCCACATTCACTGGCGAATAACTGGTACCCAGCATCTGTGAGAATGTGTACATCCTTACACAGGTGATGATTTCCAAAGAGTAAGTGGAATAGTGCTTTTCACACACTTTCTTCAAGAAACAGGTCTTGTTCCACACTATTCCACTTACTAACAGATTTCTTGTGTTGGGTGCCAATTATTGGGATGTGAATATGGTCCAGAAAGCTCTTCCATATCAGTGCATTTTGCTGTTGTGGTAGTTGGACAACTGCTTGGTTACTGACCACTGTTTAGAGTAGAGTTTTGAACTAATCCTGTGTGCAATCTTGGTTCATTTTTATGGACAGGATTTTAAGATATGACCCTGTGAAAAATTATAAGTTTCTTTTTGAGCCCAGTTCATATTCGCTTTTATCATTTCTTAGTTCACCTTGATCTTTAATATTTGGTGTTTGATATTATGTTCGTAATATTAAGGATTAGACTTTACTTGTAAGATGTTGTAACTACTGACAAGCATTACTCAAAATTTTGAATTATCATTTAATATGCTAAGCCTGGAACGAAATATTCACACGTCTACACTTACACCATAAACGTTCAATTACATGAATTTACAATTACACCCCAAATGATTATGCGTCAATTTACTATCTAACAGAGGCTAGAAACTGTACGCGAAGAACTACACACATCCTCGGTTCACGTAACTTAATTTATAAAGACTTTTAGCTATATTATTTCCCTGGATAACTTAATTTAAGTTCTCTAAATTTGTAGAATGTTCCTGAAATTCCTTGAAATCAAGAATAATTGTGTTTAAAAGCCTGACCTTCGCTGGGAAATGATGCGTGTTCTGCCCTTGCCGGAGGCACATGTGTTACAATGTTAAATATCGATTTTGCAAACGTTCAGGAACTTTATTTAACGCAGTTGCCGATATGAAGACGTTACTAATTTTCTCTGAAAATAAAGACATTTTGTTCCTGAAAATTCTCTCAATAATACTTTCCTTTGACATGGTCTATGCTAAGATACACTTCAAACATGTAATTCCTTACGTACGATGATATGAGGTACATGGTTATGGACAAAAAGGAAGCACCTATAACTAAGTTTAAAGGTTAAAGAAATGGAGCTTTAAAGGTGTTTAACCAGACTTTATCAAAATTGAGAATTTGGTATCTGAAGAAAGCTCATATTTTTTAATAACCCCATTTAAATATAAGGTCTGAATAACATACCCTCTAGATGGTATGAAAAGACACTGATTTCATCATCCCCCACTGTACACGTACTGTTCTAATGACCATTGCGATGCACATTGTTTGCTTCTATTATATAAAAATCGACACAATGATTCAAACCTTCGATATTGTTTTGGTGATAAGCCTGCATGTACGGTAGAAAACCCCTTTGTGACTATTCTGACATATCTGCGATAGCAGACAATGGACATGGCAGTCATGTAATTCCGCTATGGCGTTGTCATTCAAAAGAAAATGACACGGGAAAAGTCGGTTGCAACCCAGAAGATTGATTTCAATTTCTACGACGCTGACAAACTTCCGATACATTTCAATTTGAAAACGTGGGTAATTTGAGTGAGTCAAAAAAGTGGAATAAGGCTAAGTTAGCCATATTTACGTCATGCAGAACCAAGTTTTCACTTGTTGAAAATGTCAATAAGTGAAATTTTAGAATGTCAAATATTACGGTTTGAAACAGTCCTACTTTTAAACAAGTTTTCCAGGTACTTTTGACCTGGATTGCAGACTCACCATCAGTTTCACGTGAGATTTAGTAAGGCAAATGTTAGATGAATGAAATGTTATGATTGTAAAATTTTATGCGAAAAACAGTTGATGAAACATTAAGAGAGTTTACAAAATTAAATATTAAATCACCATCATGTATTTGGTTACG
Source organism: Amphiura filiformis (assembly GCF_039555335.1). Classification (NCBI taxonomy): domain Eukaryota; kingdom Metazoa; phylum Echinodermata; class Ophiuroidea; order Amphilepidida; family Amphiuridae; genus Amphiura; species Amphiura filiformis. The sequence continues at coordinate 40,226,093 of NC_092638.1, read as the reverse complement.
CAATAACAAAATACTGTAGGGATTATGGTATGAAATACGTCTGATTCAGCTGGCTTATCAAAAGTATATTTTGATCATATAAAATGTAGGGCACACTTGATTTCAAATGTAGTTCTGTGTAGTTCCAAACAGCTTGAACCACACGAAAGATAAAAGGAATATTATGCAGTTCACGAACTTGGTGCTTTCTGCGTGGATTGGTAACTTAAAGGATATTCACTCTTTTGTGTTTCGAGAAGAAAACTTTAGTAGTGATTTTGACGTGGTTAGAATAATTATAATCCAATCCATATAAACAAAGCAACATCAAAGAAACAAACAGAAAACTGCATTACTGTTATTACATGTTTTCTCCAGATTTTCTTTCAGATCTTGTATAAAAACTGTATTGAAATACACAATTTCAAATGATATGCTTTTTTGAGATATTGATTCAAGCAATCTGCTAAATATTATGTAAATATTACAGATTGTTTTTACAAAAGCAAAATATTTGTTGTAGAATGATGGTAAAAACTCACCAACTGACGTTTCATCCGTCTTGTTCAGTCGGATTTCTTCTTCGGAGTTGTGACGCTCTGCTACTATGTGGACTAGTGTTGTCAGATCTTGAGTCGCTTTGTAGCAGAGGGTTGTAGAGATTGCTCAGGTTGTAGGTGCCCTCGTCTCGGTTTATGGTGTTATTTATTCCTCTCCTCCTGATTCATACCCAGCAAACACAAAAACTTGGTACAAATCATTCTAAACAGAATGTTATTTTGGGGTTGAAAAAATATTTTACAAAAAATGTTTGCCCAAAATATTTACAAAAACGTTTTGTAAAAAACATTTTAAGAACATTTCTGTGTTTGCAGGGTGCAAATATTTTAACATATTGTTATTTAAGTGTTGACAAAATATTTGGCCAAAAATGTTTGCAAGAATAGTTTACAATGACATTTCGAAAACATTTTAAAAATATTGTTGTAGTGTGTTTTCATACAAAACGTTTTGAAACGATTTCATGACCTTTATATATCCCGACATTTTAATGTTATTAAAACGTTTTTACCTAAACCAAAACCCAAAATATAACTTATTTGAAACGTTTTAAAAACGTTTTTGTGTTTGCTGGGTATGGATTCCTTTATCAATCGCTTGATACGTACCTCCACCTTATCAATAACTCTCGACTCCTCCCAGTTAATTAAATGATTACTTCTTGCTGCATGGTCAGCAACAGCTGACTTATTTTGTTCGCTCTCAGAAACTTTGCGTTCTGATCTGCTGTATTTTCACGAACAAACTCTGTCCACGTCCTTTTTATGTTCAGACAGTCTCATGCCAAATTGTCTACCTGTTTCACCTATATAAGTTGACTTTAAAAGCCACTACAAGGGATTTCGTACACACAGCTGGCTGTATCCACAACTTTCCTTTTATCTTTCGGGTGTACCAATAGACGTCTCAGAGTTGTACAGGGTGAGTAAAAAAAGTGCAATAGAGAAAAGAATCCATTTTGATTTAAGAACCGAGTTGAACCTTTTATGTTCTAAACATTTTATAATTAACATATCCATTAGTGATCTTGTGTGAACAAATCAAGGAATTAGCATTTACCGTTTTGTTCTTATGACACATTTTATAACGATACCCAATTTTAATGTTTGTCCAAGAGACATCTAAAATTTGAATGTCAGCCCACTCTGTGTAAGGTAGATTTGGAACCGCTGCCATTTTCTTAACCTCATTGGCATTGAAATAAAATGGAACACCCAAAGTGTTATTGCCCTTGGTCTTGTTTAAGGAGAAGAAACATTATTTGTTGTTATTTTCATTTTCCCTTCCCTTTAGTCTCTATCAAAACCATATAAATTTCTAGGCGGGTTTTTTAAATGTCGAAATGAAATGCGCGCAAATTGAAGTGGAGTGAATTTCAAAATGTGTAGTAAGTTGGACATATTGGGATTAAAAAATCTGGAGTTGGGGTCGAGTGAGGTATGAAGGACTTAAAGTAATGTTAGAAAGTTTGTTTGAACAGAAAAAAGAAATAAAAATAACGCAAAAATCAACCTTATTTAAGTTAAAGTCAGTTTCAGAGCTGGTGCATTTATCGTGTATTGTGTGCTCCCATTCAAAATACATGGTACTTCGTGGACAAATAATGAAATTGGGTATCGCAGCAAAAGGACTCATAAAAATTAAACGGTAAAAGCGAGTCACTTCATTTTTTCACAGAAGGTGACTATCGAGTGTGGCATTTATAGAAACTTTCAATAATGGGAAAGTTCAACTTGGTTCTTTCAAAAATATCGATTCTTTACTCTATTGCACTTTTTGGACTCACCTTGTATGTGGTTTCATGGCTGTGGTAATGTCATATTTCTTGCAGATTCTTTGTATTATTTCTGACAAACCACGTATGGTATGACTGCAAGGTTTCGTTTCTTTTGAGTGTCGGTGTTATATTGTGTTTCTTAGTTGATTGCTTTTTTGTTGGTTTCTTCTCTTCTGTTACTATCTTATCCTTTCTGTCCAGTTGTGTGCGAACCACCCCAACAACCCTCTACTACAACGCGACTCAAGATCTGGCAACACTAGTTCGCATAGTAGCAGAGCGTCACAACTCTGAAGAAATCCGACTGAACAAGACAAGACGTCAGTTGGTGAGTTTTTACCATCATTCCACCACAAATATTTTGGTTTGGTAAAAACAATCTGTAATATTTGAACAATAACAAACCTGATAAATCTCTACAGTAAATATTATGTATTTGGAGACGTCTCATGATTACCATTTTCTACCGCATTTTCAGGTAAATCGCTTAATAAAGGCTGCATGAACACTAGAGAGCACCGACCGTAGTGTTGACGAAGTCGCAGATAACATCACCGTGGCGTTAAAATGTTGCACTGCTCAAATTCATTGGTTTTCAATAATTACTTCACATGTCACGTCATCAATTACGCTGGCGAGGTGTGTCAAGAAAATGACACATATTTGTTTTATCGTCTTCAAAATATGTGAATCTCTATTTTAATTTATCATATTTAAACATCCGTCATCAGTATAATGTGATGTAACGGATAATGTAAACCAAACTACACGTTGCCGTTTCTATTATTGCTACTATACAGTGAACTACTAGCATAACAGTTTTATCCATCTGATCATCTCTTTCAGTGTTAACTAGCTGTCCCTTCCGGCCTCTATCAACTGAGTTCAGTATCAACTTTCACGACACAGTTGGCAATTCTGAACACTATTAAAACGTGTCTCGCACGTCAGGTATTCTATCATACCATTTGCTGTCAAAGAAGGGGCCACCATTTGTGAAATTTGTGAAAATAAGGTGAAATTTCTTGGTAAAAATATTCAAATTAAACCAAGTTTAAGGTCCAAAGAGCCAATGATAGAATATTCGACATATTTTCCTTAAAGATGAGGAGTGTCATTATGAGACATTATTATAACCTTATCAATAACAGTAATGTATGATCATTATTTTTGATGGACATACGCATGGCCAGTTGTTATTCGCTCATTAGTTTTTACTACCGTAACGTGTTTGCCGAGGCAGGCGAAGGGTATTTAACAATAACGCCAACAGTTGCTGTATACATGTGTGTGTTTCAGTTTCATTCTTGAACAAATGTATCTCTTCGTGTGTAAGCCCAGTGTTATTATGTGTTTCCGTATTATATTGTAAGTTTTACTCGGCTGTCCAGATCAAGAAAAGTTCACATTTATCTGTGTTTAACTATATGTGGAAATTGTGTAAGGGGAAGAGGGAGGGGTGGTGGGTGGTGTGCGTTGGTTTTTGCCTTCAATCGGGGATACATTCCATTTTTTTAACCTGTAATTGGGGATATACCGCCAACCGGGGATATCCCCGATTTTTAAACGGACTCTATACAGGGTAACAGGGGCTATAGAGCGTGTTAAGACACTCTACAGGGCAATAGGGGGTGATGTCTCCATTTGCCCTGTAGAGAGTCAGGAATGTTAGACATTTTCCTAGTCAACTGGGGAAGATCGGGCTCTATTATGTGCCAACTGGGTGTCCCCATTTTCATGGTTACGCAACCTGTGTAAAATGTGTGTATCCCCGATTGAAGGGAAAAACCAGTGGGGGTGTGTTTATAAACAGATGGGGAAAGTTGTGTCTGTGTTGTTTTGGGGTGAGTATACCGTATGTATGGGATGGGAATGGTGCGTGATTGTGTGTTATTTATTGAGTATAATATTTAGAACGCTTTTAAAACTTTTTGAACAGAACGATTTAATACTATTTTACCATGTTTATAGAAGATGACATATTTCATTAGCATTACGCACTTTTATGCCTAATAAATACATCGCGGCTCTGCGAATACTATTGATTGCTGGAGATCGCGGTAACTCGTAAACATGGTAAAGTAGGAATCTGTTCCTCTGCTTTGTGTTTACTTCAAGGCATGCATAATAAACAGTCGCTTGACAACATCGTCCTTGAATTCATTTGTAGTGAACACATTCCTGACTTTGATACATAGGTGACAAAATGTCAAGGTGTAGACGTGAATGCGTTTTTCTCATGTGCAATAGACTGTTGATAGAGACTGTTATTATTACTGACCATCCTTTAAAAGTTCTAGCTTTTTCTGATTCGATTCCAACTTTTAATATAAATTCCGGCTAGTTGATGACATTAATTACTGCTAAACAAATCATTTAAAGGCACACTACTGATCACCGCAAATAAATGAAAATATCATTATGAATGGCTTAAATGTGAAGGTCAAGTTAATAACATCATTAATGTTGATACATAACGGACGCCCCATTTAATTGCATATAGGTACAAATATCCGTACGGATTTCTCCAACATTGACAACAATGTAGCTATTTACCCTCTTCACGAGGCCACGTGTTCAGCTTTAAAGGGGCTCTGAGAGATTTTTTGGGAAATTAAAACATAATATCTTGCTCTATTTTGAGACATTGTTGTGAGCGTTGACTTAAGTTTATCTCCTGTGAGGGAATTGGATCCAGGCATCAATTCTAAAATCGTTGTATTTTACATGAAAGATGCTGATTTGTGACGTCCCATGTCAAAACCAGACACTTTTGGGCAGGATCGTAAATGCAGAAATAGCCAAAAATCTGTCCGGGTGATTTTTTTCACAATGTGGGTTCGTTGCGAATTTGTGATGTTATTAATGTTTAAAATATTGTCTGATAATTTCAGATCGGAATATAACTGGCATCTTGTATTTTGGAGACATTTTCAAGATAATTCCTACTCAGAACATTGTCAATAATATTTTTAAGGGCCGATATCTCAATATCCAATCTTATAATACCATAACTTACGAACTCAATATCTTCGCTTAGGGATGTCCGATTTCATTGGGGGGGGGGGGGGGGGGACGGCGCTGTGGAGCAAAATATCTCTATAATATGTATGAAATGTAACCTCAAAATTGATAACCTGCCCAAAAGTGTTATGTTAAACAAACTGGACTTTGACCAACAGCGAGGGCGTAAAATTTCTGAAATCTCACAATGCTTCTTTAACGATTGCAGTGTATGTGTCTATATTCTTTACCAAAAAATATTTGATTTTCGACATTTTGTTTTTGATTTTCTGATTTAGCGAGTCACTGATAGTGCCTTGATTAACCCGAACACAAGTTGCCATTGGTTTACACTTCGATTCCGGGTGTTGCAGAATTCGAAATCTTGGCACACCAGGTGTCGTTTGGTCGTTTCTTTTCTTCTTTCCTTTGCTATAGCCAAAATCACTTTTACCGTAGAGTAAATATGCTCAGAATGAAATAATTGCATGTCTACACTTACAACATAAACAATAAAGAACATAAGACAACTTATAAAATCAACCGAATTGAATAAGCGTTAATTTAGCATTTTACAGAGGCTAGAAGCTGTACGCGAAGAACTACATACATCCTCGTGCCAGGTAACTTAATTTGTAAAGACTTTTAGTTGTATTATTTCCATGTATAACTTAATTTAAGTTCTATAAATTTGTAGAACGTCCCCAAAATTCCTTGAAATCAACAATAATTGTTTTAAACTTTGTGTTTAAAGGCCTGACCTTCGTTGTGAAATGACGCGTATTTAGCGCTTGCCGGGGTCAATTTTGTCTAATGTGGTACAAAGTTAAATATCGATTTTGCAAAGGTTCAGCAACTAAACTTAGTTAAATTGCCGCTATGAAGTCGTTACTACTTTGCTCTGAAAATAAAAACATATTGGTGCCAAAAGTGGAGTATGTTAGTTTTCAACTGTTACAAATGTTTAAGAGTGAAATTATAGAATGTCAGACATAACGTAAATACGGCACTACTTTAACATAAGTGATCGAAGTACTTTTACATGTTCACGAGGGATTTAGTGAGGTAAATGCTCGATAAATGAAAATAGAATCATCTGTATGTTATGATTGGAACCTTTTTATGCGAAAAGCATTTGACGGTTGACTGAGTGACGGAATAAATAAACTAAAATAATAACAAAACAGGCGAATTGAGAGGTTAAAAGATTGAGATGGTGTATTTCGTTTTTTGTCACTGGTAAATATATACAATCGACAGGATATGAATTCACATCTTTGAACTCTTGAGTATGAAATAGAGCACTGATCCTCCGAGTAAACAAGTAGTCGAGTTACAAAATCAGCGCTATTCGGTCGGAGAATAATAAGTACCAGTGCATTAAGACTCACACAAATAAAGTTATGTTTTAAAACTAAGTGACGAGTGCCGGCACTGTAAAGAAATATTTTTACACCAACATTTATTTGGTTACGCAATTTCAAAATGCTGTATAAGGTATGAAATAGTTCTTATTTAGCTAGCTTATCTAAACTTTATTTTGATCAAATAAAATGTAGGGCACACTAACACTTGATTACAGATGTAGTTCTGTAATAGAAACAGCTCAAACTACACGAGCGATGCATGAAATATTTTGCAGTTGACGAGCTTGGTACTTTCTGCGTGGATTGGTATCTATTGATAAATACCAATATTGATTCAAACAATCTGTTAAACCATGCATTTTGGGACGTCTCATTATTTAGCATTTTTCACCGATCATGTAAATCGCGTAAAGGGTGCATGAACACCGTATAATGAGCACCGATCTTAGTGTTGACAACGTCACAGATGACATGATCATGACGTTAAAATGTTGCAATGCTCAAATTTAATATTGGTTTTAAATAATGACGTCAAAAGTTAATTAAACAGTCGAGGTGTATTAGAAAAATGTTGCAATGACACATGCAGTATATATATATAAATTTATATATATAAATTTAACTTCACATGCTTTTTACGATTATGCAGAGATGAGCAAATTTATACTTCTATATTTAATTTAAACATCCTTCGTCACCATGATGTAATGTCACGGGTAAAATACACCACGCTAAACGTTTTCATTCATACTTTTGCTACTATATTGTAAATTAATATCATAGCAGTTTTTCCTTTTCAGATCATCGCGTTCAGTTCTAACTAGCTGTCCCTTCCAGTATTTCTTAACTGAGTTCAGTATAAGTTTCCAGGACACAATTTGCAATTCTGAACACCCCTAAAACGTGTCTCACACTTCAAATGTCTACAATACATAGGCTTATACAGCAGTGTACTTCGGTTATATTTATAACTGCGCTTTTATAAATACGCACGTGACCACCTCGCGCTACCATAACAGCTTGTAGATAGTAAGTCTCAAAGTAGCCTTCTACATAGCGGGTGGTTTTCCTATAGATTTGAATGCAAAGGCGGAACAACACGAGACTATTGTGCAGCAAAATTGTCTATGTTGTTCAATTTTGGTATTATATTGTAACCACATATTCGGAATTGCAACATGTGTAATAATTTTGCATTTCAAATAATACTTAAAGTTGACGATATATATCTACAGAGTTCCTATGCTTTTCTGTATAGTGGTCAATGCATGAGGATTTAGTCACGTCACGTATGTCGTGCCCATGAGTCACGTCCGTATTTATAAAAGCGCATTTATAAATATAACCGAAGTACACTGTACAGTACAAGTAAATAACTAAGTATGCATACATAATCAATGTTCACTTGACAACATTGTCCTTGGATTCATTTGTGGTGAACAAATTCTTGACTTTGATGCATAGGTGACAAAATGCCAAGGTGTGAGACGTGTATCGGTTTTACTCGTGTGCTATAGACTGTTGATAGAGATTGTTATTATTATCGTAATACTGATCATTTATAAATTAAAGTTCTACAATCCACGAAAAAAAGGTTGGCACACTTTACCTGTCTCTTGGTATATCTCTGCCCCGCTCCCCCAATTCAATGTTGGACCAAGCCATGTTGTCAACAGGTCCGTGAGACCCTCCAACATTGAAAGATGGGGGTGGGGGGTGGGGAAGGGTGAGATATAGGGGGGAGTCTGTACTTCACATATATTGCATGCATGTTTCACTCACCTCCCTAATTTTAATAGGGCACGCATTTCCATTGTTTAGTGCAAGTGTGCCAACTCTTTTTTTCGTGGATTGTAGCTCTTTCTGATTCGATTTCAACTTACAAATTCCGACAAATGGTTTGGTGACATTAATTGTTTCTTAATACGTCATTTAAAGGTACGAAAGTTTGCATTTGACATCGTTTTAGATTACTTAGCATAGTATTCATTTTAAGTCTAATGACATAGGATTTCATTCTTGGTAGCGATATGTTAACATTTAACACTTTGTTTAACATCATGAAATGCCGCAAGAAATGTGCTTTCACTAAAATGTTTCGTCGCCAATCATCAAAAACGTAAATGTATCAGTTCTCGTAGAAATAATTGTGACACCAAAGATGTAAATGAAACTATCAACCAACATGCAAGACACATTCTCACAAATTGATTAACTACTGCTCCGAAAAAGTGGTAATCTGGAAGGTCGCGCAGAATTTAATCACGGGATGCAAGGAATTGCCAATCAGACCAATTTAGCTGTGACTGTTGGCCTTTGAAACAGAAGGCACCCTATCAATGCATTATGTAATCCACAAGAAGGTGGAAAGTAAGTCGTCACTAAGAGCTTTCTTTATCCCCTCAGATTAACCTACATAATTCAAAATGAAGAGTTGTTGATTAAATGCAAGTGTTGTCAAAACAACACATCCACCAAGCTGCTCTTTAGAGAGCCCTTCAGAGATTATTTATAAGCGTTTAGTAAATTCTGATTCTAAAAAAAAGTCATGTAAACGTAATTGTGTAGTTTGGAATACTTTACGAAATTCATTTTAAGACGTACGTCACAATTAAGTTTCCATGTAAAGAAATTGATGTAATGCGTATTTATGTGGATCTCGTCTTTTCAATGGGTTTCCTCTTTCAGTTGGTACCAAAAACCATACAATGAAGTTATGCGATCCAATATTTGCCAAAAGTTGGATTTCATCCAAAACTTATGATTATAAAAAATTCGAATTGTTTTGGAAATGATATGACACCATAACATAATTTATAGGCAGTTTCATGGTCATAATTTCTAGATATCTTACAAAACTGGACGAACAAATTTACTTGGGCCTCAAATACCCCTCCCCTATCCTCGGACAGGTACATATAGGGTCACGTTTTTCCGCTAAATTACACCGAGCCGCTCGGCGGTTTGTTTGGGAGCCCTCTCGTTCGTTAGACTATGTTTAAATTGTACAACACGGAGTTGATGACGTAATACAGGTTTGTCTTTGTTGACATACAAACTTAAACAATATTATGTTTCCAGACCGGTAAAAGTAAACTGTCATAATAATTTAATAGAATAACATACATACTCCACACATACACCCCCATACATTACTTCAAATAGGACTGCAGAGGTATAACAAAAATCATAGATTTAAGATAAAACCCTTTGTGGAAATACCCTACGTTTTTACCTTTTATTTCACTAAGACGTATAAACCTTAATCTGATAGGCATGTTGGTATTTTTAAATATTCTTTCCAAAATGCAGTCATTTCTATTCATAAAAACTCACTTTGAAATGGCAAACAAATGAAAAGCTTGTCGGACGTGCTGGCATTAAATATTTCAATATACAAGCGTGTGAATGATGCTTCCATGAGTGTTCCTGTCTCGCTGTACGCGTGGGAATTCCGATCTGAGTAAAGTGTAATGCATCGTTCTAGCTTTAAGGTGATGCCATTTTATCTGCTTCGTTTTGGGGCAACCTTTTTTGGTTTTCTTATTACTTTAATTTACATCGTATGGCCGTACCCATCAACTTTAAATGTGCCATGTATATACACTCGAAGCGTTTCCTGTCAATGTGTTTTATACATGGCAGGATTTAGATCGACTCACATTCTGTAAGTAAACTGGTTTGGGATTGATTGATTTATTACAATATACCGAAAATCATCTTTTAATATCTACATTCAATACAAATTATGTAGCCTTTCATTCATCTGGGTACGTTGAAATTAAGCTTGAATTTAAATCTCGTCAATCAAACATAATAGTGTTGACGGACGAACCGACGTTGCGACTGAAACCTTCAGCATTCAGCTGGGTTGTGATGCAAATGAACTTGAGTATCGGTAACTTCCGCGGTGTAGATGACAATCGACGAGAAATGTCCTTTATAATTTCTAATTCTTTCACAGACGAGAGAAAGTTCTGCCAGGACGCCTCCACCGCGGTTGGGGGACATTTGCTCAACCCTCGCCCAGATCCCCTCTGGTACTCACGGTTATTTGTCTTCTCTTCCATCAAAAATAGGTATGTCTGGTTAATCGAATTTAAATTAAATCTTTAAATTAAATTTACTCTATATAGTATGATTGCCCGTGTTGCATGAAGTGCGTTTAAACCATTTCAATATATCATTTTGGCCTTATATATTTTTTTGTTTACTGTATCCTAGTATATAACTAAAATGTGTGTTTCATAACAAAACATAATTTATTCTATTCAATATTTAAAAGGCTATTATAGGTCATCCTAGGTCAGGTTATAGGTCACTTGGTTCAGGTCAAATTTAGGCATCCATTTTGAAATACATGTGATAGTCAGTGATATTTTGTCTAGCTTGTCTTTTAGTGGATATATATTGAAAAGGCATGTGGTGGATATAATAACATACCTTGGGATGTTAATGGTGAATACAGATTGCCTAGCTGAACTGGTTGGACAAGCAAAGGTAAAATAGTTACCAAAATCACAAAAGTGAAGCTTGCAAAAAACTACCTAATATGGTGGTATAGGTGACGAAAAATGCAATTCTTTTTCAACATTGCTGTTAGTAGTATGGTTGTGTTTTCCTATGGCTTAATTAGGTTTCAGTGAAATAGTGTCGCTAGTTATATACACAAAATATAGCTCAACATTGAAAATAGAAGCATTTTAACTAGTTCGTTTTTGATAGGTGTGGAGCACTGAAAATCACCAAGTTCATGAAGTCATAAACAAATTGAGGAACCACTTATTCCCATTTTACATATCAACATTATTTCTCTAATACGTTAGCAACACATATCCTTAATTTTAACGAAATCCGTTGAAAGTAAACTTTCCAAAATGAAATGAATTTAAAACATCTGTGATGTACCACCTTTTGGCTTATACCTTTAAAAACATGTAAGCAACATTGATACCGATGCCACCAATAGAACCAGGAAATTTTCCTTTCATTTTGCATACCACTATGTGCAATTTTTTTCTCATTTCTTCACAAAATGCAAAAAAAAGCGCAAAAAAAGTGCCCCCTTACGGCCGATTTCTAGACAACATACACATGACAAGAGAAAACATAAAGCCTTCATGGGAGCCTATGCGCCATTAGGGGAATTTTTACGGTATTTTGCTTTGTACACAGTAATAATTTGCCACATACTTTTGGACACGTTGTAGGTCCTTGATATGAATGTTAACCCATAGCTAGTACAGTTATGTAATTAAAACTGACGCACTCTATCAATTCATTATGTAATTCACAAAAGGGTGGGAAGTAAATTGGCACAAAGAGCTTTTTATTTTCTCAGATTAGACTTCCAAATCAAGAGTTGTTGAGTCAATGTACTGTCGATGTCATGAAGGCAGCATATCTACCACGATCCGGGCTTAAGGTCATACGTAACGAATCCAGTCGCAAGACGTCATATTGAATATTGGATTTGAAAGTTATTTATTCCTTTGCTTAAATCACCTAAAGCGGCAGGAAAGGGTTTTGAATTATATTTATATTTAGCATGTTTAGTAAGATAATATTACACGGATTCCATGATATATCCCCTATGTCATTTTTGCTATCAAGTTATCAATCATATCTAAGCGTCAACAATAAGCATCCATCTTGTAGAAGCTGATACTAATCGCTGATATACCAACTATATAAAACTATGTTGTTGCCATTATATAGGTAGCCCTGCAAACATACCAACAATGATGGCATGTGAAATTGTGAAGGGTGGTATAGAGACCGCAAAGGAATTAAGGTACCAGATATGTTCATCCCTGTATATCCTAAACAGTGTGTTTTAGGACACAAAAGATGCAACTACAAAAAAGATGCAGCTGTAATTGCATATTTGTTCTATTTATGACACATCTGTCTTTGTTTAGGAAACTTTGAAATGACAAATGATCTGAAACGCTTGCCGGGCCTGCTGGCGTTATATATCTAAATACATAAGGATATATTTTTACCAGCGCTCCTTTCTATGCGCGTGGGAACTTCCTGTCTGCCTGTCTGAGTATAATTTTTATAGTGGACTATATCGTTCTAGCCTTAAAGTGATATCATTACTGTATCCTCCTTTTTAGGGAGCCTAGTAGGAAGCCTAGCTTGCTTTCCTCAAGTTTCACTTGAATGATTTAAGGTAATAATTGTTCTTTATAAAGATTTCAAAAACGCGCAATGATACAAGCGATCGCACATAAATTGAATTATTTTGTTATATCTTGAAATTATCCAAAAATAGTTAAAGAAGCATACGCAAATATTAACGTTGACCTCCTTAGAGTGTGTAGGCACTCTTCGCAATATTAAGGTAATCTTCAGAACGTAAAGCCCAATCCTCTAGATTGAAATTTTAAATCCTGTCAAATAAGAAAGTACCCATCTTAAGGACATTTGAAAGACATTTCTTATTTGCACTTTCCTAAAGCAAGGTGGCTCAAAGTAGTTTACAAAATGTTCCCATATCTATACCATGCCATATAACATTCAAGAAAAATGTAGTACTATTTTTTTAATTAAAAAAATAAAAACGTTAGGTAGGTGTCACCCATTTTTGGAAATTGGTCCAAGGATGGATTTAGATTAGATGAAATCGTTTGGGCGTATTTCAAACACGCTCAGTTTTTTGGTTTTTTTTGTTTGTTTTTTGCTGGATGAAACATCTAAGTGAGTGTTGTAGTACTAGGATTACAAACGAATATGTTGGCCAATTTTTACAGAGTTTTTGAAATGGATTATATCCATTTTGTACAGTCCTGACAAAAATGTTTTTTAATTATTTGATTAAGTTAATGTGCTATATGAAAGGTACATAGCTTAAAAACCACATGTCTATACATTTTTTTATTATCAGACACGAGAGGGTTTAATCTTTTGTTAATGTTCATAAACCCGCTACTAAGCGTATCATCAAATCGCACCAACTTCGTTTGATTGATCCTAGCGTGTTTCGTCAAGATGTTATCAGTTCTCTTGATTTAGAGTGCCATGTTGACTCAGCTGATGAGATGGTTGGTTCATTCAATACCACTCTCAGTACTCTTCTTGATAATCATGCACCACTTAAGACTCGCGAGGTCTCCTTGAGACCACAAGCACCTTGGTACAATGACTCGATCAGGAATGACAAACGCAAGAAACGACAACTTGAGCGAAAGTGGTTAAAATCTAAGCTTGTTGTGGATGAGAACGCGTTCAGGGATCAATGTCGCCAGTACAAAAGAGTTCTTGACGGTGCGAAGACTGATTATCACTGTGCTCAAATCGCCGCTTGTGACACTCGTCAGATGTTTTTAAAAGCTTGTGAGCAGATTGACTGTTTACAAATCTGCTAAAGCTCTTCCTTCACACAGCTCTAAGAAAGATTTGGGCAACCGGTTTAGCAAGTTCTTCCAGAAGATCAGAAAAGTTCGGAATTTGCTGGATGACATGTCTGTCAAATCCACTCCCACGACAGATATTAATACTGACACTGTTTGCCAGAGTAGCTTCGAACACTTTCAACCACTGAGTTGTGATGCAATCCTCGACATTATCAAGAAGTCGTGTGTGAAATCATGACCCTTGATCCTCTACCTGCCGTCATGACCAAAGAGTACTTACCTGTACTGCTGCCGTCAATTACTCTGATTGTAAATACATCTCTTCAAACGGGGGTTTTTCCGGCCAGCCTCAAAGAAGCTCTTGTTACCCCTTTGCTCAAAAAAGCCAAATCTCGACATTGAAGACTTAAATAACTTTCGTCCTGTATCTAACCTCCCCTTTCTGGGGAAGGTTACTGAGGGTGCCGCCATGAGTCAACTCCAAGCGTACATCAAAGAACAAGACCTCTACAACAACAGTCAGTCTGCTTATAGACAGTTCTACAGCGTTGAGACCGTATTACTTCGTGTTATGTGCTGTGGATAATCACGGTGAAGCCATCCTCGTGTTACTTGACCTATCCGCGGCATTTGACACGGTAGATTACAATATTTTGCTTGGTAGACTGCGTTCGAGATGTATCAGGAGAGCTCATGAATGGTTTGCGTCTTATTTGAAAAACAGAAAAGAACATGTGATCATCGATGGTGAGGTTTCCGATTCATCTGGACTTGATTGGGCATCCCTCAAGGCTCCGTTGTTGGCCCTGAAATGTTTGTACTCTATACCGTCCAATTAAAGACATTATCAGGAAGTATGACCTCTGCAGTCTATCGTACACTGATGACACGCAATTGTATGTCGTAATTACTCCTTCAAATCGTATTAAAAGCATTGAGGATTACATTGAAGATATTCGTACTTGGATGGCACATAACAAACTCAAGCTAAATGACTCTAAGACGGAGTTACTTCATGTTAAATCGCGGTTTGCCAAGAACGTTTCTAGGGTAGACATCAACATTGGTGACACTATTGTATCTCCTTTAGAGGTAGTTCGCGATCTTGGAGTCCTACTTGATAGTTCTCTTTCTATGAGCAATCACATTAACAGCGTGTGTAGAAGCGCATCCTTTGCCATCAGGAAAATAAGCAAAATTCGTCGCTAGCTTGATCAAGCAAGCGCCGAGAAACTGGTTCACGCGTTCCTATACATTTTAATTGACTTTAAAATACTCATTTTAACGTGAAAAGCTTTGAATGGCACTGCACCAGAGTATTTAATGAATCTTCTTCTTCCATATACTCCGAGTCGCACACTTCGGTCTTCTGATAAACAATTACTTGTCGTTCCACGGGCTTCATCTACATTTGGAGATCGTGCCTTTTCTGTTGTTGCACCCACACTTTGGAACTTGTTACCTCTGAATATAAGAAACTGTGATTGTTTTCAGACTTTTAAGAACTTGTTAAAGACTTATTTATTTAGCAAAGCATATACCAAAAAAACCAAAAACAAACCCCAACATTTTCTACATTTTGGGCTTTCAAATAGTGAGTTATAATTATTCAAATTTAAGAATATTTCTGTAATATAGAGTAGCTCAGTTCCAATGAAAAGGAGCGCGAATCCACTAGACACTAATGTAACAGTCACTCGCAAGAATCAAATTATTTAAAATACAGAGCCCGTTATTTGAGAGTAAACGAGGCGAAAACACAACTTGACGGAAATGTTTATGCTTTATTAGTTCATGAAATGATAAATGATCAGATTAAAATATTAATCAAATAAATAATTACAGGTAATTTATGTGGGTTTCTTTTCATGCGAACAGGGGTAAAGCAAATGTGAGTGATTCAAGATAAACTAGCATGTCAGTGGTTTGCCTATAGGGAACGACTTTCAATCTGACAACATTTCACATTGCTGTCAGGTATGGGGAAAGTCGATATGTCCTAATACACTTGGGTTTTATATGAGTAGATCTTGTAAACATTTCACCGACAATGTTGACTCTGTCTTACCTGGAAGTGGTTTTCTCAATATTCAGCATAAAGTTGAATTCACATTTGGTCACCAACCAATACAACTATCCCACCCTTTTAACGATATTTAGTTTAATCAAGTTTAGTATTAATATACATGTAGTATTGATGATCACAATCTTGTGGAAAAGCTTCGTCAGATTAATTTTTTTGTGAAAACAAGGGGAGGGACAAATATACTAAAATGCTACACACGCAGACTGTACAGTTCACACGTTCACAATCACCAACACACTCCCAGTAGATAATAATTTTAGTTTAAATTGTCACACCCGCTGATGATGTAGTTTCATTTTAAATTAAATGATTTGTAAACAAATATTCCAGCTTCTGTTTCAAGACTGATGTAGATTGCAAATAATCCAAATGTCATATTCTGTTACAAAACTGTGAGCACATATATTTTAAATCGCGGAAGATGTAGTCGGCAACAAAAAGCTCAACTGGGCTCATACAAAATTAAACTTTTATAGCTATACATGCTTGCACTTAGTGGAAAACCTCTGGAGAATCAAGTTAGGAAAACTTTTTGCTAATCGTTTAAGAATATCGTGGAAATTATTTGTAAAGAAAATATGCTCGGTCGTTCACTTATGCAAAACCAATTCCGAGTATATTCATTTAAATTTCCCCGGATTGTGAGGATAGTATCAACGTGGCAGATCTAAATCTTTAAAGTACACTTGAGCAGCTATTTTGTTTCTCAATCACTACGCTAAGTCATTCCAATTGGTTGATACACCTTTGTGTTCCAGCAGTATAGTATCAAAACGTCTCAGCTGCCACAACCGAGAACCGAAAACTGAATTGTTATATTAACATTCATGATTATACGTATGTGCTTTCTTACATTATACATGTTATTAATAATTGTATGTTCTTTCTTGCATATTTTAGGGAAGTATATAAGTAGGAATTCAGCTTTTCAACCTAACCAATCTGTCAGTGTTTTTGCCAATAGGGTTTCGACCTGACAGCATTTCATTTTACGACATGTATGTTATCAATATGTTTTGGTACATCTTGGTGTAGATTATCCATCCAGTATAATGAAAGACAGAGATAAAAAAAGACTATAGTTCGCGTCTAAAATTCTGACAACTGACATACTCTGGATATTGTATTAAGCTTAAAACTCTGATTTAATTAATGTGTGCACAATTGATAGATTTTCACAACTGATCTTTTCAGTCACCGTACTGGCGTACTCCCTCTGTTTGTTAGTTTCCCAAGTGGACTACTGACTTTGGATTGCGGTTTACATGCTGAACACGGCTGTCTATGGATGAGCTTGTCGGATTTCTGGCCTACTACAATTGGCCATGATGTAATGCATCTTTAAATGGATCTGGCTTGTGATTGGTCGCCCAGATCTCGTTATGGTTTAAATCCTCCGGGCACCGCCAACACAACGGGCGGTATAGTTGTGTACCATGTGGTTATTAAAATAACTACATGGTACACAACTATACCGCCCTTTGTGTTGGCGGTGCATGAGCGCGTCTTGTATTTGCTTGCGGTTTAATTGGATTGATAAACAAGTATGATTGACAGTGTGAGTGTTAGAGACTTTGCCCATTCAAAGTCCCGTTTAAAATTGAAAGTCCATAGTGGATTTTTAACTCGGGCATTCGCGATTAATAAACTGGCAGATTCTAAAATTAGAATTGTTCAGTATTGAATTACCATTGTAGTTATGCCATTATGATATGTTGCATTCAATAATATAAGCCTATGTATACTTTACTTTTACTGTCACAAATATAATTATGTAAACTTTTTCATAACCATTTTATACTAGTATTATATGTAATAAATATCAGTATAATTTCGAGTTCAACTGAATGCGTTCATCATGATTAATGACATGTTTTTATTTATCAAAAATCGACTATGGCAAATTCTAACAACTATAGACAGAAAATGCCGCACTGCGCAGGTCGACAACCAATCACGGTGTGCTTTGCCCTGACGTCAGACGCGATTTAGTCTTTTTATCTCCGTCTTTCATTATAGTTCAAAACATTATGTTGCAAATTAAATCTAATACCGGAACTAAACTTTCGGACTCATTTTGCTACGTTGCAAAATGAGTTGCAAATTTTAGTTCCAGTATTACATTAAAGAAATTACTACACCCTGGCCAATTTTGTGCCTATTTTTGCATTTTCTCAACAATTATAGCGCATTGGGGACAAGTAAGATATGTATATTATAGGGGCAAGGACTACAACTACTGCACTGGAAATTTTAATTTCAGCACAGACAACAGTTGTGGAGTTACAGTCAAAAATGAGGGAAAACTAATATTTGATCAATAAATCAATAACTACTTGCCTTGAGTTGCTGAATTTTCAGTGCGGTAGTTGTAGTCATTGCCCCTATAATATACACATCTTACTTGTCACCAATGTGCTATAATATTTGAGAAAAATGCAAAAATAACACTAATGATCAGGGTGTAGTAATATATAATAAACTATATTTATTTTGGCACTCTTACGGAAGATCTTTTATACATACAGTTCTCTGTGCATGGCAATAATGCATTCATCACATTTATTTCATAACCACTAAAAAAATAATATAAAAAAAAAAATAAATAAATAAATAAATAAATAAATAAATAAATAAATAAATAAATAAATAAATAAATAAATAAATAAATAAATAAATTAATTAATTAATTAATTAATTAATTAATTAATTAATTAATTAATTAATTAATTAATTAATTAATTAATTAATTAATTAATAATTAATTAATTAATTAAAATAAACCAACCCGAATAAGCAAATAAATAAATCAAGATAAAAATGAATGTATAGGTAGGGCCAGTTTGGTTTGGGACAAGTATTGGCATGATTGGAATCGAGCTCAACATGGCCACGCCGTGCGTGCGCATCGACTAAATAGAGCTTGTAGTACGAGTGCAGCGGCGTAGAATTTTTGCAATCGGCTTGACTGCTAACAAAATACGTGATCCTTTTAGACGTCTGTGTTTTAGACAATCGAAATAATTGTACACGTGACAGAATTGCCTGTCAATCAATTTTACTTAGCGACTGTTGTGGAGGACGAGTAAACAAAGTCACATACGGGTCATTGACACCATTACAAAATAGACCAAAAAACACATTTTCACACATTTTTTTCTTGATTTCTTTATTCAGCATGATAGATACAGATGTTTTCTTACGTGTAAAGTCACAATATATTTTTCCAGTAGGGAAAACAATATTTGATCTCATTTAACCTTAAAGAAGCATTCAGATATCACGAAACCAGTAACACTGACTGAACTGAGAGGGAGAGGGGCGACAGAAAGGCGTCACAAAACTTGTATCTCAAATTGTTTCTTTCATCACAGGGAATAAAAAAATTTGATTGTCATATTTTTATAATATGTTATATTATAATGTCAAATAGGTCAAATGTCAACTATTTCATACAGAGAGGTCAAAATTAAAAATGGTCCGATTTCATCGAAACTGATTTTAAATTATTCCCCTTAACATAAGAAATCTGAAATTTTTAATTAATTCACTTTTCCGTATTTACAATGTCCCCTTCAGAGTTGATGCAGCCAAAGTCCAATAGGAATATGTACAAGCATAACATTTGACCCATGATTTCGTCCGATTCTGATGCTACTTATTTCTAAAATAAATTAGTTTACCATTTAAATTGCCGAGAGAAGTAATTTAAAACTAATGTCGATTGAATCGATTAATTTTAGACAAAAACAATTGTGATTTTATCATTTTGTCGTTACCTAACCATATCTGGAGAGAACAAAACAAACGGCATTTGAGAGCTCATACTGCGCACTTGGTGTTGATGTAAGCATCATGTCACAACGGTATTTTCTAATTGCCAAAGTGGGCGCTTTTCACTTGCACAATTTTTTGTTCACGCCAGTGAACATTAAAACCATTTGAACCCACATCTCATATGCACAGTTTATCCCTTACAATA
The DNA here is from genome assembly GCF_039555335.1 of Amphiura filiformis. Lineage (NCBI taxonomy): Eukaryota > Metazoa > Echinodermata > Ophiuroidea > Amphilepidida > Amphiuridae > Amphiura > Amphiura filiformis. The sequence goes on along the minus strand of NC_092638.1, from coordinate 40,205,977 downwards.
GCTATTCAAGACACATGGTATGTAACATTCCAAATCTATGGTAAAGAGGCTAGGAAATAATTCCTAATATCTCATACCCTCGTTTGTATGCCTTTATCTGATCCTGCTCCCCATGACAAGGACAATTTAGAACATTTAATCTTCAGAGAGACTGCTCAGACTAGGAAATGTTTAGCCTTTTTATCAAACACGTTTTTTGGCTTATAGCAATCACGTGCTGACAATACACATAACTGATTGGTTAAGCAGGTCACCATGGTCAGTATAATTAGCTATAATTTTATTTATTAATTTTAGTGATAAGGCATAGAAACCTGCAATAGGCGATTTACTTCAGAATATAACTACAGCGCACAAAATTAAGTCCATTCTCTATAGTTAATTGAACACTGTTAGTTAATTGATTGTTTCTTGACTCTTGTAATAACCAAGCAATGTGTGTATAAACATATCCAATGTTATATTTTCTGTTACTAAATAATAATTGCTGACAAAAACTAGCAAGACCATGTAGTGTAATGTGTTTACTTTTGTGATAATAGAAAACTATTCAACAAAATAATTTGAGATGTATACCAATTAAACATGCAGTGTTCCTGAAACACATTAGGCGATTTGCTTCCAAATAAAATTTCCTTTAAAAATGAATGGGGTGTCGAATGGGAAATAGCATCTGATTGGCTGATACAGTGGACATTTTGATGTAAGTTTGTTTCTTGTAGGTGGCTTAAATACCTAATTTATGCAAAATGAGGTTTTTTGAAAATTATTTTCCAGAGTCAAGATGCAAGTATCATTTATGCCTCAAATCACTTATTTATTGTTAAATCAGTGCAGAGTAGGTTAGTATCTGTGGGTTAGTATAATAATATTGAAAGTTAGACCAAAGTAGAGTACTATACACCTGATCCTATTTTTAATCCCCTGATGTTTGGTTTCTGGACAAAAGAGAAACTAAAACTCTGCTGATGATTTAATGCCATAGATATCATTTATATACATATCACTATCTGTCGGTTGCATGTTGATTTAAATGTGACGCTGTTAATGTGTTGCTGTAACTTATTCCATATATATTAACATGCAAATGTCCACTTGTGGTACCAATGCCAGCCTCGATGCCACGGTTACTGCTAGTGGAAAAGCAACGACAACAAAGTTTTTTCAGAGCATCGCGCATTCCATGACGATATTTTTGACAACAACAGACATACAGGATCGGGTTGATACAAGCGTTCAGCATCAAGAAATTAAACCCTATGATGAAAATAGTTTTACTTTGTTTTACATTTAAAAACTCAAAGTTAGTCACATCTTCAAGTATTTCCTCCAGTAATGTAAATTGACGTGGCAATTGACAACAGAAAAAGAGTAAGTTATTGAGGACCAATGTACGAGTAACTTGATTCTGAGCTAACTGCATATGTTCAATATTGTTTGTTAGTTTTCGGTGCATCAAAACTGAAATAATTTTAACAGAAATAGAGCTGTTAATCAGAAAACAACTAAAAAATACACCCACTGAAAGTACTTGTGGAAATACTATATATGATTTGCAAAATGCAACATTAACAGGTAGGTGTAAGAATGCTTCTTCTGAAGGCCAAATGAAACAGGTTGGACGAATTTGATATCCAAATATTTCTGCTCCACTAAGTACTGAACCAAGCAACCATACTGCAATTATTATCTTAAATGTACGCTTTTGCCCCTTCATCAGGCGATGTTTAATTGGAGCGCAAATTGCTAGGTATCTTTCCACAGAAATCAGTGTGAGAAAGCCCACTGATACAAAGTAAGGGGCATTTGCAGATATAATTCTAACATAACAATGTATTATTGAACTATGCCGTACATATTGGCGAACATCCGAGGTCCAAAAATCCAAACTTCCCCACAAAAATGTAATCGCTAGAAAGGAAATATCAGCGATGGCTAAATTGCTCATTATAGCAGTCAGGCTACTCTTCATTTCTGGAATTGTCAAGACTGAAATCAAAAAGATCACATTTCCAAATACACCAAAAGCACAAATGATAGGTATTATAAATATGTAGTTTGCTGCATCTGTATCGGAGAAAACCCATTCCATGGCTATAGCTGGATCAGTTACATTAATGATAGTATCTGCCCCAAAACAAGTGTTTTTCTTTTCAACGGCATCCATGATGAAATTACTTAAATTCATAACTTTCTTTCACAATGAAAACATAAAAGCTGTGAAATGTTGTTATTTTAGCAGTTATAGTATTGTTGGCTTGACATAAGTAGTCACTTCTCGGGCTTGATATCTTCCTTCCAGTCAATAGAGAACTCAGTTTTGTTCAGAAGTCGGTTTAATGGTTTGTTGCTAATGGTCCCGGCATGCTTCTGTCACTGATTACATCATCATTCCAACAGTGTCACATGGGACCAAGAATAATTACATCTATATTCAGCAGGGGGCGCATAGCAATTATTCTTGGTTGGGGGAAATGATAGGAAAATAAAACATTCTTTCCCAGTTTGCTGATGGGAGGAGGAGTGTGGGCCCATTTTCCCGATGTGCATCATTTTGGTCCGGTATTTAGCGGTGGAGAGCTTTATCGGGAAATATTTTACACGTAGCCGAAAATTACGAAATTCGAAAGTTTAGCCCATGATTGGTGTAAAACAGGAAACACAAAATGAAAAGCCGAAGATCAATTGAAACTTTTAACCTTTAATATTGAATATATTTCCGAAAAAATTTTTTTGGTGTTTTGGGGAAAACAATCCATATCTTCAATACAAAAGGTCAACAGTTTTAATTGATCGTAGGTTATTCCCAGCTGCATACACTTTAAGTACATATCATTGGATATATAAAGTGTACTTCGAGGACCGCTACATATCAAAAATATCAATTTTTAATCATTTACCATAAAATGTGTATTATATCGCGAATTTAAAAAAAAACTAAAATATTTGATATCAGAAGGACAGTCTTCATATTCAAAATGCAATTCTTTATGTCGTGTGTGCACTTAAGTCCCACAAAAATACTGTCCAAATGTAAAAAGAGTGAAATACGAATAAAAAGAACCGGCTCTCAACAAACGATATTCAAAATTCCCGCGCCGAAATTGTCTAGTGCAATGACGTCATGGTTATTTGTGCTCAAATGTCGTCATTGGCTTTCCATTTATTTAAATAATATATATAAACATATGGTTTGCTTTTGATTATCTCGAGTGCCCAGAATGAAAACTATTATAGGTTTTTTTTTATTTATTATATGTAAATAGCATAACACTGAAAGTATGACGTTAAGTAAGACATGTTTATCACCGTTGATATTAAACTAAAGAAAGAATAATTCACCTTAACCGAACCAAACATAAACAAGAAATGTCTTTAAAAAAGACAATGCCTCAAGAGATTCCAGCGGGCACCATTTGTTATTAGCTTATAAGAGATACTTGAAATGCTATACTTGATTCATTTTACCTTGGCAGTCGCGGAGGCTCCTTTCGAACGTTCCAATGAGTCAAATAGGAACCAACGCTAGAGTGAACACGATAATGCGATTGATTTTCTTACACGTAAAAATACGGCCAATTCAGAGAGAAAATCTTGTTTGTCGTATAGGGCCTACTATAGACAATTACCTTTTGTTGGCCGCTGAGCTAGGCCTATATCTTTTCACTAATTATATAGATACTCAAATAACGTGTTCCCATGTTGAAAGTTGACAAGCTATTTCTGCTTGGTTTAAGGGGAGGCGATCTTTTGTGCGTAACTATAAAGGGCCAGGGGATTCACTCTATCATTATAAAAAAATATTTAAAGAAATCAAAGAGCCCTAGGAATAAAAATTGTAGTGTAATTCACGCCAGATACAATTTCTTTTAATGACAAAAATGAATTTTTGTAATCGATCAAAAACCAAACGTTTTATACAAATTTTGAATTTAGCCTGAATCCGTAAATATGGCACCTCTCGCCCTTTTTCAGGTCAAGGCTGTTTTTACCATTATGGAGCGAATCATTGTTGAAGCTATTTCACATACATGTTTAAAACACTCTAGAGAAAGAATTTTGCTATATACTGCTGAAATATCTTTTGTTGATTTCGAATGATAATGTCTTAACGTCGCAAATTTTAAGGCCAATTTCTAAAATCAAAACAAAACATTGCGACGCAGATATTCCCCGACTTGTGCAATTTCATCATCATACCAGTGTCTTTATTATTTGTTTGAGGCCTTTTCCAAATGTTCGTGCTATTTATATATAAAACGGCCAATCTATCTTTACAAAATGCGTCATTTTAATGTAAACAAAAGGCTAAAGATAGCATTATGAGATTTATCTTTTATTATTACACTCTTCTGTTCATCTGCTTCCGTGGACAAATGGTAAAGACCGGGACTGATAATCAACGACGCGTGGAATCGTTGGTTCGAGTCCCCTCGAAGACTGTGGGAACTATTTTTTCTTCAAAATTCATGATCGCATTCCGAAATGAGTCACTTGTCGGAAAATCGTGCATCGTATCCTTAAGGGTTGGGGTATGAACGTTTGGACAGTATTTATTTTGGGACATTAGAGCACATCAGACATATTGAATTGCATTCTGAATACGAAGAATGTCATTCTGATATCAAATAATTTTGATTTTTGAAATTCGCAATTTAATACACATTTTATGGCAAATCATTAAAAATTGATATTTTTGATATTTAACAGTACTTGAAGTAAACTTTATAAATCTGATGATTTATACTTAAAGTGTATGTAGGTGGGATGAAAAGCCGACGATCAATTAAAATTTTGACCTTTCGTATTGAAGATATGGATTTTTTTCCCAAAACACCAAAAAAAAAAAAAAAAGGTCTTTTGGGGAAAAAAATCCATATCTTCAATATGAAAGGTCAACATTTTCAATTGACCGTCGGCTTTTCCTCCCTGCTACATACACTTTAAGAATATATCATTAGATGTATATAATTTACTTCGAGGACTGTTATATATCAAAACTTTGAAAAATATCAAATTTTTATAATTTGTCATAAAATTTGTATTATATTGTGATTTTCACAAAATGAAAATTATTTGATATCAGAAAGACATGCTTCGTATTCAGAATGCAATTCGATAGGTCTGAGGTGCTCTCATGTCCGACAAAAAATACTGTCGAAACGCAATAAACGCTCATTTTAGATCCCTTAAAGAGAGCATAATTAATATGCGCACCCCGGATGCACACAGTATAGACAATTGAATGAAGACGATTATTTGTGCTAGGATTTCAATATAACTATTTTTTAGGGCCCTACACTTCAAACCTAATCAAGAACATAAGAAAATATTGTGAAGGCCATACATTTACACACTCATGCATAGGGAGATAAACATGATAAAGTTAAGCTGGGGTTAATCTGTTCTTTTCATTCTCGATCATTAACCTTTGGAACATTTTACATGCATGCTGTTTGACTCAATGCCTTCTCGCAATCTCGGGCCATGTACATGTAGTAATAATCGTGAAACCGTAGAACGATCTGTTGGTCAGGAAAGATATTGAATACAATTGAGTCCCATCACATCAATTCAAAGCTACACCCGTTTTTGAAATACTGCTTACCAGCAACTTAAAATGAATGTACAATAGCTTCAAGCCATCTTGCAATGGTAATAATTCTGATGCATTTAATGCATGAATACCTGCATGTCGGGTGGTAGTCCGAATAATCAGTCCCAAAACAAAATATTCATTTACTGACATGATCGATGGACCCTCCATTTTCAATACATTGATGCTGTAGCCTTCGTACTGAGTGTAGAAGGCTACACACAAGGAAACTACATGCTCTACGCAGGACAACCAATTCTTTTGTTATGCAAGGCTCACTCAGTCATTTAATGAGGCAATACAAACGATCGAATTTGGTGTTGAAATGAGCAAAATTTTGAGTTACACCTTTTCAATGTAAAATTAATTTTCTCGGCCAAATGAAAAGCAATCATTTTCATTTTTTCAGTAAATGTCAGGAAAAATTGTAATGCTTGATACTGTATTTTTTTTTCAAATCCCAGTGTTAAACTTAGGCGTGAAATTCAGTCATTTAGTGTAAGATTTTCGATTTTGATAGGCTTCAACTCTGCCCGCGAGCCTTTTTTTGGATCAACCTTTTAGCTTTTCAAAGTAATATAGTTCGCTAAAGAAGGATTTTTCCCAACTTTCTAACGCACATCACCGTGAGCGATATATCATAGTTTTGTCAGAATTTCCGTTTTGATTCCATAATTTTTTACTACCAGCTGAAATTTTTTCAAATCCACGCGTGAAATCTTAGGCTAATACTCGCATTGTGGATCGATATCTCTGGGTGCCCGGCCTGGCTACAGTGTTGCCAGAACTTCAATATAGCAAAGAAATTACCTAGTGTTTCAATTGTCATGAAGGTGACTGGGTATAGTGTCTTTTGTTTGTGTTTGTTTGAAATTGCTTAAACCCACCGAAAGTCATAATGAAGCAGCCAAAACAACTTGTACAAGGTTAAACATGGAAGTTTATAACAACCTATTATAATGACCTAAAGGAAAAATCATTTATGGCAACAATGAGCCTTGCATTGTAAGTCATGGTTAAAATGTGTTGAGTACCACCCCTACCATCCCTACATACACCCCACTACCCACCTCTGCACCCACCCCACCCCCATAGGCCTACATAATATTACTTACCGGTACCTAATAATATTTATATAGCACGGCTATAGCTATACATTTAGAAAGTAGGTCCTATAGCGCTAAATTATGACAAATAGGCCTACACAAACCCGAACGCAAGTCTGAAGGGTGTAATGAAAATGCCAACCCGCGATGGGGGGTCATTCAAAATTCACCAGGAGATAGGAGGGACAGAAAATTAAAATCCCCTATAATAACACGCGAATTTTTCTAGGTTTGGATAGTGGATTTTCCCATGGACATCATCCTAGGTAAAGAAAGAAACAAACAAACAAACAGACAGACAAAATGGTTTTCATAATCATGGAATCCATAGACCCTTTAAATTGAAATTGCACGGGAGCAAATTTCCAAAATTCACCTCATTTACCAGAACATCTAATTGGGGATTTGGGCTACCAAATCGCTGGTCAGGCAATCCTGGTTTTCAATGGAAAAGGGACCTGGTTGACAACAATTGAAATATCGATTATTTCTGCTGGTTGCTCTCGAGATAAAGTACTGAGTTTGACATTTTCGGAGCATGAAGGGAAAAAGGGTAAAATAAAAACGGAAATTCTGACACAACTATAATATATAGACCCACACGATGTGCCTTACAGAGGTGGGAAATATCTTTCATTAGCAAACTATATTAGTTTGAGACGCTACAAAATGAATTCCGTAAAAAGCTCGCGGGCGAACTAAAGGCCTATAAAAATATCACACTAAAAGATAAAATATGATGCTTGGATTTTAACACCAGTTTAAAAAAAAATGTATATCCAAGCACTATGTCTTTAACTGACATTACTGAAGAAAAAAAAATATTGCTTTATATTTGACCGAGAAAATAAATTTCATAGCAAAAGGTGTATCTCTGAATTGTGCTGATTTTAACATGTATCGATCGACTTTTAGCGCGACTATGCATTTCTAAAGAATTGGTTGTCCTGCGTAGAGACTGACTAGGCTATAATCACGTATCATGTGCCCCGAATGCGTATAGATAATAGAGGGCCTCCTTCAACTTCCAACTTGCGACCACAGAAATAGCTTAATAACTGTGTAGGAAATACAACAAAATTTAAATTTGGACACCAGAAACTTCAGGTGGAAAGTCAAAAAGTGTGAATTAGTACACCTTTATACAGAAGTTATCATATAGTGATAGTAAGATTTTTTCAAATAAAATCTCTTTTCTGTAAAATTGATTGCTGTGCTGAAAATGTTGCATAATGGTCAGAGAATTTGGAAAAATACATTTGCCCATAACTTTATTTTGCTACAGACATGGTTGACCCCTCATTTTTTAAGTTAAATAATCACCTTTCTAAACAAAACAATTTCAATATAAAATATCCTACTTGCAGGGTTGTCACCAGGACCAAAATAAGTACTAAAAAGGCTACTTGGAAAATTGATGATTCATACCTAGCATGGAGGACAGGCCTAGGCAAAAAAACCCCTTTTTTTTCTAATAATTTCGCTGCAAGCGTCATTTATGTCGACAAATTGTTCGCAAATCCACAGCAGGGTTGCAAATATACCATATGTCACTCGGAGTGCGACAATTTGTACAGATACATTTATCACAGGCATTTTTCTATTAATTTGGCCATTCGTCTGCATATTACCAAAAATAACGTCATTTATGTCGACAAATTGTTCGCAAATCCACCGGTTAGTTTTAAGGATATAATACATGGCATAAAATATGACAATTTATCAAAATAAATTTATAATGAACGCTTTTTGTTCATGGAGTCATCGGTTATAATATATTCCTAGCATATTGAGCTAACACCACAGCTACTTGGTTTTTCACAATATACTAGTAATAAAATAAGGAAAATCAGTAAGCTTAACCCATCGAGCTCTATTAATAACTCGATGCTTAACCTGATACGAATATACCTAGGGGAGACCGGGGCAAAGTGGAACACATTTTTGTTATCCCAGCCCAATCAGGATTACGAAGGTTTACAAGATACATATTTGGTGCATATATGAACCTCGCGCCAATCGGGCCGTCTTCACGTACCAGAGGTAAAGTTTGACATATCGCACGACTCTGGGATATTTGGTTAAAAAGATAGAGGGTTAAGTGCACAAAGTACAAAAAAGTAACTATATCTCATTAACAATGATCGACCACTGACTTTTTTGTTCCTTATGACCAGAGGAAAAGTTTGACATATCGCACAACTCTGTGGTATATTTGGTTAACAAGATATAGGGTTAAATGCACAAAGTAGAAAAAGTGACTATATCTCATTAACCAATGATCCTACAGATATGCGACCACTGACGTTTTTGTTCCTTATGACCAGAGTAAAAGTATGACATATCGCACGACTCTGTTGTGGTATATTTGGTTAACAAGATAGAGGGTTAAATGCTCAAAGTAGAAAAAAGTGACTATATCTCATCAACCAATGATCCTACAGATATGCGACCACTGACTTTTTTGTTCCTTATGACCAGAGGCAAAGTTTGACATATCGCACGACTCTGTGGTTTATTTGGCTAAAACGATAGAGGGTTAACTGCATGAGTGCGATGTTCTTATTACATGAGCTTGGCGATTGAGGGCCGCATATACAAAAGTTAATGGGGGTATTCCGCTTTGCCCCGTGTTCCACTTTGCCCCGGTCTCCCCTAAATATTCGTCTCAGCCTGAACTATTTAGGTGCCGTTCACACAAAAAAAGCGAGTTTGTTTGTAAGACGGGGGGTGCAGGCCCTCTAAATATCCCTAAAATCCTTCACAGATACCTTATTTCAGATTAACTTCTTTAAAACAATAAAAACATTACACATTTAAAGGTCCGTAACCCGATCGACAGCATCATCCCCCGATTTTTTTCATTGTTGATGAGGTTTTGGTATCACATAATAGATACTATTTTTCTCATTACTATCCTGAAATTTGACGCTCCAAGTCGATGTATTTCCGGAGAAATCATGAATCACAGCGGTTTTACAGGTATACCAGTTTGTAAACAATAAAAATTTCTTCGGATCATGGGAAGAGAAAAAAGCGAACTACGCTAAGTGCTGAGGAGACGGTCCGCCGTATATAATTAAAACAATTCCCTGATTATTTCAGTTGGTGAAATAGCTCAATTGGCTAGCGCGCCGTTCTTTTACCCGCGAGGTACCCGGTTCAAAACCCGGTATCGGAAGGTTTTTTTCCTCTCCATTTTAACCCAAACTTTTTTATATTCATTTGAAATGTACATATCGCAAGGGGAAATATATTTTGTTTCCTTTTTTTTTGAAACGGTACGAAAAAACAAAAAAAAACAAAAAACAAACAAATATTTTCCGTTCAATACGGGCCGGGCATTGCAGCATGTCAGCATTCGTCATACGAACAGGAATTGTTGTTGTTGCATGCCTACCCAGAATGCAATTCACGTATACAAGGTATTGGATTGCAAATTTGGCTATTTATTCACATTTACGCTGAAAATGCTCTCGTTTTTTCACAAAGCAGCATAAAGGGGGAGATATTTGATATTATTATGTAATTTTAAAGACAATCCATATCCAAAACCAATAGGGTTACCCCCCCTTTAAAGCTTTATATTCTTTTCAAAGTCCAGAATCAAGTCAAACATTTTATAATCACTCTTCAAGGCAAACATTTTACAACAACCCCGTATAAAGAATTTATGACCGTCCCTGCCATTTTCTTTTCTAATGCATAATTCATTAGCCCGACATGCAGACACATTCAGCATTTTGTACCGTAAGAACTTCGTGGCAACATGGAAAACGTAGCCCAAACCTGAGCGCTATTAATATTAGAGTACTTGACAGAATGATTTGTCATGGCAATCCGGCTATTATTCCGCGCAATAGTCTTGTTTAAGGTTCCAATTCCAATATATACTGCTGTCAGCAGAAAAAACCTTAATTCACAAAGCGTAGGCACAAGCAGGTATCCCAGGTAATGCGTTTGCGTCATCATGCGAACAGTCATATGGCGACGGAAAGCTTGGCTGGCCAAACCCGTGCACGGGTGTGGCACCCGAGGGATCGGGGTTCAAAACTGCATCTGAGAAAAGGTTTCTTACAAGCCGACGACGAATGTCGGCTTGTCCTGTCTCTTCTCAATTCTTACAAGCCTACGTCAAACGTCGGCTTGTGCTGTCTCTTCTCAATTCTTCTTCTTCTTACAAGCCGACGACGGATGTCGGCTTGTTCTGTCTCTTCTCAATTCTTTCTTCTTACAAGCCGACGACGGATGTCGGCTTGTTCTGTCTCTTCTCAATTCTTTCTTCTTCTTTCTTCTTACAAGCCGACGACGGATGTCGGCTTGTTCTGTCTCTTCTCAATTCTTCTTCTTTCTTCTTTCTTCTTTCTTCTTCTGGCAACCAATCAACTGCATCTAGCTTCGCAAAGGATTGACAGATTTCAACCAAAGTTGACCCAAATGACCACTGGGCTAGGCCAAACCTTCCATTTGACTTTGACCTCGCTGTGACCTTTGACCTAGCTATAATGGTCAAAAATGTGATTTCACAAAAATGCTACTCCTTCCACAAATTTCATGCAATGATCATGTGACTCATGCATATGAATCAACATGTGGCAGTGCTTAAAACTTCCTAAAAGAATTGAGGTCAAAGGTCATTAAGGGGTCATTTCCGGTCTGAAAGCTAAAAATATTCAAAAATCACTGTCTTTACAAAATATATAGCAGAGAGTCGCCATTAGCACACATGCATTGCTACTAGCCAGGGTCTTTAGGATGCCTACAGGTTTGGGGTCAAAGGTCATTAAGGGGTTACTTCCGGTCAAAAACCAAAAATGTTCAAAAATTTTTATCTCAAAATGTAAACAGACCAGAATAATATAACCAACATACATGAATTAGTGTTCCCTGATGTATGCATGGTATTTTTATTTTGGGGGTCAAAGGTCATTAAGGGGTCACTTCCTGTTTTTAGCTGAATAATTTCAAGAATTTTTATCTCAAGAACTGAACATGTTAGAATTTTTAATTAAAATTGGAACAATGCATTTTGTCGGTGTACATAAGGTTTTTTTACATTGTGGTCAAAGGTCATTAAAGGGGTCAAAAGGTCAATCAAAAATTTTCAAAAATCAAAATCCATGTATAAGTTCCGATTAAGCTGAAATTCACCAGGAATATTTCTTATGACATCCTAAGCACAGTGCAAGAGCAGTTGACCCCATCCGTAACCCAGGGGTCAAGTTATAGGGGTCAAATTGCGGCTTGTATTCAGCGTCTGTTGACTCTAGTTACAAGCCGACGACGGATGTCGGCTTGTTCTGTCTCTTCTCAATTCTTCTTTCTTCTTTCTTTCTTCTGGCAACCGCAATCAACTGCATGTAGCTCCGCAAGGGATTGACAGATTTCAACCAAAGTTGACCCAAATGACCACTGGGCTAGGCCAAACCTATCATTTGACTTTGACCTTGCTGTGACCTTTGACCTAGCTATAATGGTCAAAAATGTGATTTCACAAAAAATGCTACTCCTTCCACAAATTTCATGCAATGATCATGTGACTCATGCATATGAATCAACATGTGGCAGTGCTTAAAACTTCCTAAAAAGAATTGAGGTCAAAGGTCATTAAGGGGGTCATTTCCGGTCTGAAAGCTAAATATATTCAAAAAATCACTGTCTTTACAAAATATATAGCAGAGAGTCGCCATTAGCACACATGCATTGCTACTAGCCAGTGTCTTTAGGATGCCTACAGGTTTGGGGTCAAAGGTCATTAAGGGGTTACTTCCGGTCAAAAACCAAAAATGTTCAAAAAAATTTTATCTCAAAATGTAATCAGACCAGAATAATATAACCAACATACATGAATTAGTGTTCCCTGATGTATGCATGGTATTTTTATTTTGGGGGTCAAAGGTCATTAAGGGGTCACTTCCTGTTTTTAGCTGAATAACTTCAAGAATTTTTATCTCAAGAACTGAACATGTTAGAATTTTTTAATTAAAATTGAAACAATGCATTTTGTCGGTGTACATAAAGTTTTTTTTACATTGAGGTCAATTGTCATTAAAGGGGTCAAAAGGTCAATCAAAAATTTTCAAAAAATCAAAATCCATGTATAAGTTCCGATTAAGCTGAAATTCACCAGGAATATTTCTTATGACATCCTAAGCACAGTGCAAGAGCAGTTGACCCCATCCGTAACCCAGGTGTCAAGTTATAGGGGTCAAATTGCGGCTTGTATTCAGCGTCTGTTGACTCTAGTTTCTTCTTTCTTCTTCTGGCAACCAATCAACTGCATCTAGCTTCGCAAAGGATTGACAGATTTCAACCAAAGTTGACCCAAATGACCACTGGGCTAGGCCAAACCTTCCATTTGACTTTGACCTCGCTGTGACCTTTGACCTAGCTATAATGGTCAAAAATGTGATTTCAAAAAAATGCTACTCCTTCCACAAATTTCATGCAATGATCATGTGACTCATGCATATGAATCAACATGTGGCAGTGCTTAAAACTTCCTAAAAAGAATTGAGGTCAAAGGTCATTAAGGGGTCATTTCCGGTCTGAAAGCTAAAAATATTCAAAAATCACTGTCTTTACAAAATATATAGCAGAGAGTCGCCATTAGCACACATGCATTGCTACTAGCCAGGGTCTTTAGGATGCCTACAGGTTTGGGGTCAAAGGTCATTAAGGGGTTACTTCCGGTCAAAAACCAAAATTATCAAAAATGTTCAAAATTTTTTTATCTCAAAATGTAAACAGACCAGAGTAATATAACCATCATACATGAATCAGTGTTACCTGATGTATGCATGGTATTTTAATTTTGGGGGTCAAAGGTCATTAAGGGGTCACTGCCTGTTTTTAGCTAAATAACTTTAAGAATTTCTATCTCAACAACTGAACATAGTAGAATTTTTTTTATTAAAATTGGAACAATACATTTTGTCGGTGTACGTTAGGTTTTTTTTCCACTGAGGTCAAAGGTCATTAAGGGGGTCAAAAGGTCAATCAGAAATTTAAAAAAATCAAAATCCATGTATAAGTTTCGATTAAGCTGAAATTCACCAGGAATATTTCTTATGACATCCTAAGCACAATGCAAGAGCAGTTGACCCCATCCGTGACCCAGGGGTCAAGTTTTAGGGGTCAAAGTTCAAGAGTCGGCTTGTACCCGTTCTATGGAACGGCGGTTTCTAGTTCTTACAAGCCGACGACGGATGTCGGCTTGTTCTGTCTCTTCTTAATTCTTCTTCTTTCTTACAAGCCGACGTCAAACGTCGGCTTGTGCTGTCTCTTCTCAATTCTTACAAGCCGACGACGGATGTCGGCTTGTTCTGTCTCTTCTCAATTCTTTCTTCTTTCTTACCTAGCCGGGACACCGGCTAGGTCTTGTGATGCTATCGGATCTTTCTTCTTTCTTCTTTCTTTCTTTCTGGCAACAAATTTCAAAATGCTTCTTCTCCTACATGTTACATCCTACAATGACGTCACTTGCACATATGCATCGGCTATATCCAGTGTCTATAGGATATTCACAAATTTGGGGTCAAAGGTCATTAAGGGGTCATTTCGGTATAAAACCAAATATCTTCAAAATGCTTCTTCTGCCACAGATAACATAGTACGATGATGTCACTTACACATATGCATCGGCTATATCCAGTGCCTATAAATTATTCACAGAATTTGGGTCAAAGGTCATTTAGAGGGTCATTTCCGGTCTGAGCGATAAAACTATTCAAAAAATCACTGTTTTTACAAATTACATAGCAGAGTGTTGTCATTAGAACACATGCATTGCTACTAACCAGGGTTTTTGGGGTGTCTACAGTTTTGGGGTCAAAGGTCATTAAGGGGTCGCTTCCGGTCAAAACCAAAAATCATCAAATATGTTCATTTTTTAAATCTCAAAACGTAACCAGACCAGAGTGACATAAACTTCATATATGCATTAGTGTTACCCGATGTATGCACGGTATTTTTATTTTTTGGTCAAAGGTCATTTAGACGTCATTTCCGGTTTTAAGGTAAATAACTTCAAGAATTTTTATCTCCATAACTAAGCATAGTAGATTTTTAAATTTAAACTGTAACAATGCATTTTAGCGGTGTATATGAGGGTTTTTGTATTGGGTCAAAGGTCATTAAGGAGGTCAAAACGTCAAATTTGCAAAAAATGTTTAAAATTACGGAAAAGTAGCTGTATCTCAGCCTATGGAAGACGGATAAAGCCCCTACATGCTACAGTGATGCATCATTAATGGTGTGAGATGTCCATAATAGCCGGACAAAGGTCAAACTTTAAGTTAAGACTGGCATTTCCGGCCCCGGCTAGGTCCAGATCTGTAACCAGATCTAGTTCTTACAAGCCGACGACGGATGTCGGCTTGTTCTGTCTCTTCTCAATTCTTCTTCTTCTTACACAGCCGTGACGTTAGTCACGGCTGTGTCTTTTTTCTTACAGGTTCTTTCTTCTTTCTTTCTTCTTTACACAGCCGTGACGTTTAGTCACGGCTGTGTCTTTTTTCTTACAGGTTCTTTCTGCCGACCACTACATTTGCTCTAGCACTCACATGCTTACACCGATTTGGACCTAACTTGGTCACAATCATCATTGACCATGCCCCTACATGTCACATGAAATTCGTGGGGTCAAAGGTCACGCTGGGGTCATAGGGGTCAAAAACGTGATTTCAACTAAAATGCTTCTTCTCCTACAGATTACGTATGACGGTAAACCCACTTGCACACATGCATTACTATTACCCAGTGTCTATGGGGTCCTCACAGATTTGGGGTCAAAGGTCATTAAGGGGTCACTTCCGGTATAAAACGAAAAACCTTCAAAATTTTTTATTTGCTAAGAAAAACATAGGACAGTAACGGTATGTTCACACATAAATTGTAATTACCCTGTGTATATGTGGTATTTTTTATTTAGGGTCAAAGGTCATTAAGGGGCCACTTCCGGTACAAAACGAAATACCTTTAAAATGCTTCTTCTCCCACAAATTACGTCGGACAGTAACACCACTTGCATACATGCATTGTTATTATCCAGTGTCTATGGGGTCCTCACAGATTTGGGGTCAAAGGTCATTAAGGGGTCACTTCCGGTATAAAACGAAAAACCGTCAAAAATTTGTATTTGCTAAGAAAAACATAGGACAGTAACGGTATGTTCACACATGAATTGTGGGTACCCAATTCATATGTGGTATTTTTTTATTTGGGGTCAAATGTCATTAAGGGGTCACTTCCGGTCTGAGACGAAAAACCTTCAAAATGCCCCTTCTGTCACAAGTAACATAGCAAAGTGGTGCCACATGCACCCATGCATTGACATTAGCCAATGTCTATGGCCGTTTTCATATATTTTGGGGTCAAAGGTCATTAGGGGTAACAACACGGCTGTGTTCGTGGGTTAGACCACAGCTTAGTCTAGTTCTTTCTTCTTTCTTTCTTCTTTCTGCCGACCACTTCATTTGCTCTAGCACTTACATGCTTACACCGATTTTGACCTTACTTGGTCACAACCATCATTGACCATGCCCCTACATGTCATATGAAACTCGTGGGGTCAAAGGTCACGCAGAGGTCATAGGGGTCAAAAACGTGATTTCAACTAAAAATGCTTCTTCTCTCACAGATTACGTAGGACAGTGACACCACTTGCACACATGCATTGTTATTATCCAGTGTCTATAGGGTCCTCACAGATTTTGGGTCAAAGGTCATTAAGGGGTCACTTCCGGTATAAAACGAAAAACTTTCAAATTTTTTTATTTGCTAAGACAAACATAGGACAGTAACGGTATGTTCACACATAAATTGTAGTTATCCTGTGTATATGTGGTATTTTTATATTTAGGGTCAAAGGTCATTAAGGGGCCACTTCCGGTATAATACGAAATACGTTTAAAATGCTTCTTCTCCCACAAATTACGTAGGACAGTGACACCACTTGCACACATGCATTGTTATTACCCAGTGTCTATGGGGTCCTCACAGATTTGGGATCAAAGGTCATTAAGGGGTCACTTCCGGTATAAAACGAAAAACCTTCAAATTTTTTATTTGCTAAGAAAAACATAGGACAGTAACGGTATGTTCACACATGAATTGTGGGTACCCAATTCATATGTGGTATTTTTTATTTGGGGTCAAATGTCATTAAGGGGTCACTTCCGGTATAAAACGAAAAACCGTCAAAATTTTTTATTTGCTAAGAAAACATAGGACAGTAACGGTATGTTCACACATAAATTGTAGTTACCCTGTGTATATGTGGTATTTTTTTATTTAGGGTCAAATGTCATTAAGGGGTCACTTCCGGTCTGAGACGAAAAACCTTCAAAATGCCCCTTCTGCCACAAGTAACATAGCAAAGTGGTGCCACATGCACCCATGCATTGACATTAGCCAATGTCTATGGCCGTTTTCATATATTTTGGGGTCAAAGGTCATTAGGGGTAACAACACGGCTGTGTTCGTGGGTTAGACCACAGCTTAGTCTAGTTCTTCTTTCTTCTGGCAACCTCGTGACATTTTGCGTGAATTGCCACGTTTCGCCCTAGCTCTCTTATGCTTCGACAGATTTCAATCATACTTGAGCCAAATGACCACTGGACTAGGCCAAACCTTCCATTTGACTTTGACCTTGCTGTGACCTTTGACCTAGCTATAATGGTCAAAAGTGTGATTTCACAAAAATGCGACTCCTTCCACAAATTTCATGCAATGATCATGTGACTCATGCATATGAATCAACATGTGGCAGTGCTTAAAACTTCCTAAAAAGAATTGAGGTCAAAGGTCATTAAGGGTCATTTCCGGTCTGAAAGCTAAAAATATTCAAAAAATCACTGTCTTTACAAAATATATAGCAGAGAGTCGCCATTAGCACACATGCATTGCTACTAGCCAGGGTCTTTAGGATGCCTACAGGTTTGGGGTCAAAGGTCATTAAGGGGTTACTTCCGGTCAAAAACCAAAAATGTTCAAAAAAATTTTATCTCAAAATGTAAACAGACCAGAATAATATAACCAACATACATGAATTAGTGTTCCCTGATGTATGCATGGTATTTTTTTTATTTTGGGGGTCAAAGGTCATTAAGGGGTCACTTCCTGTTTTTAGCTGAATAACTTCAAGAATTTTTATCTCAAGAACTGAACATGTTAGAATTTTTAATTAAAATTGGAACAATGCATTTTGTCGGTGTACATAAGGTTTTTTTACATTGAGGTCAAAGGTCATTAAAGGGGTCAAAAGGTCAATCAAAAATTTTCAAAAATCAAAATCCATGTATAAGTTCCGATTAAGCTGAAATTCACCAGGAATATTTCTTATGACATCCTAAGCACAGTGCAAGAGCAGTTGACCCCATCCGTAACCCAGGGGTCAAGTTATAGGGTCAAATTGCGGCTTGTATTCAGCGTCTGTTGACTCTAGTTACAAGCCGACGACGGATGTCGGCTTGTTCTGTCTCTTCTCAATTCTTCTTCTTCTTCTGGCAACCTCGTGACATTTTGCGTGACTTGCCACGTTTCGCCCTAGCTCTCTTATGCTTCGACAGATTTCAACCATACTTGAGCCAAATGACCACTGGAATAGGCCAAACCTTCCATTTGACTTTGACCTTGCTGTGACCTTTGACCTAGCTATAATGGTCAAAAGTGTGATTTCACAAAAATGCTACTCCTTCCACAAATTTCATGCAATGATCATGTGACTCATGCATATGAATCACCATGTGGCAGTGCTTAAAACTTCCTAAAAAGAATTGAGGTCAAAGGTCATTAAGGGTGGCATTTCCGGTCTGAAAGCTAAAAATATTCAAAAAATCACTGTCTTTACAAAATATATAGCAGAGAGTCGCCATTAGCACACATGCATTGCTACTAGCCAGGGTCTTTAGGATGCCTACAGGTTTGGGGTCAAACGTCATTAAGGGGTTACTTCCGGTCAAAAACCAAAATATTAAAAAAAATTTTATCTCAAAATGTAAACAGACCAGAATAATATAACCAACATACATGAATTAGTGTTCCCTGATGTATGCATGGTATTTTTATTTTGGGGGTCAAAGGTCATTAAGGGGTCACTTCCTGTTTTTAGCTGAATAACTTCAAGAATTTTTATCTCAAGAACTGAACATGTTAGAATTTTTTAATTAAAATTGGAACAATGCATTTTGTCGGTGTACATAAGGTTTTTTTTACATTGAGGTCAAAGGTCATTAAAGGGGTCAAAAGGTCAATCAAAATTTTCAAAAATCAAAATCCATGTATAAGTTCCGATTAAGCTGAAATTCACCAGGAATATTTCTTATGACATCCTAAGCACAGTGCAAGAGCAGTTGACCCCATCCGTAACCCAGGGGTCAAGTTATAGGGTCAAATTGCGGCTTGTATTCAGCGTCTGTTGACTCTAGTTTCTTCTTTCTTCTGGCAACCGCAATCAACTGCATGTAGCTCCGCAAGGGATTGACAGATTTCAACCAAAGTTGACCCAAATGACCATTGGGCTAGGCCAAACCTTCCATTTGACTTTGACCTCGCTGTGACCTTTGACCTAGCTATAATGGTCAAAATGTGATTTCACAAAAATGCTACTCCTTCCACAAATTTCATGCAATGATCATGTGACTCATGCATATGAATCAACATGTGGCAGTGCTTAAAACTTCCTAAAAAGAATTGAGGTCAAAGGTCATTAAGGGGTCATTTCCGGTCTGAAAGCTAAAAATATTCAAAAACTCACTGTCTTTACAAAATATATAGCAGAGAGTCGCCATTAGCACATATGCATTGCTACTAGCCAGGGTCTTTAGGATGCCTACAGGTTTGGGGTCAAAGGTCATTAAGGGGTTACTTCCGGTCAAAAACCAAAAATGTTCAAAAAAATTTTATCTCAAAATGTAAACAGACCAGAATAATATAACCAACATACATGAATTAGTGTTCCCTGATGTATGCATGGTATTTTTATTTTGGGGGTCAAAGGTCATTAAGGGGTCACTTCCTGTTTTTAGCTGAATAACTTCAAGAATTTTTATCTCAAGAACTGAACATGTTAGAATTTTTAATTAAAATTGGAACAATGCATTTTGTCGGTGTACATAAGGTTTTTTTTTACATTGAGGTCAACGGTCATTAAAGGGGTCAAAAGGTCAATCAAAAATTTTCAAAAAATCAAAATCCATGTATAAGTTCCGATTAAGCTGAAATTCACCAGGAATATTTCTTATGACCTCCTAAGCACAGTGCAAGAGCAGTTGACCCCATCCGTAACCCAGGGGTCAAGTTATAGGGGTCAAATTGCGGCTTGTATCAGCGTCTGTTGACTCTAGTTACAAGCCGACGACGGATGTCGGCTTGTTCTGTCTCTTCTCAATTCTTCTTCTTACCTAGCCGGGACACCGGCTAGGTCTTGAAATGCTACCGGATCTTTCTTTCTTCTGGCAACAAATTTCAAAATGCTTCTTCCCTTACATGTTACATCCTACAATGACGTCACTTGCACATATGCATCGTCTATATCCAGTGTCTATAGGGTGTTCACAGATTTGGGGTCAAAGGTCATTAAGGGGTCATTTCCGGTATAAAACCAAATATCTTCCAAATGCTTCTTCTTCCACAAATTACATGTGATGGTGACATGCTTAGGTCATGTGATTTGACTTTGGTCGGTGTCTATAGGGTGTTCACAGATAAGGGGTCAAAGGTCATTAAGGGGGTCATTTCCGGTTTTAAGCTAAATAACTTCAAGAATTTTTATCTCCATAACTAAACATAGTAAATTTTTTTAATTTAAACTGTAACAATGCATTTTCTCGGTGTATATGAGGTTTTTTTTATATTGGGGTCAAAGGTCATTAAGGATGTCAAAACGTCAAATTTGCAAAAAAATGTTTAAAATTACGGAAAAGTAGCTGTATCTCAGCCTATGGAAGACGGATAAAGCCCCTACATGCTACAGTGATGCACGATTAATGGTGTGAGATGTCCATAATAGCCGGTCAAAGGTCAAACATTAAGTTAAGACTGGCATTTCCGGCCCCGGCTAGGTCCAGATCTGTAACCAGATCTAGTTACACAGCCGTGACGTTAGTCACGGCTGTGTCTTTTTTCTTACAGGTTCTTTCTTCTTTCTTTCTTCTTTCTTCTTCTTTCTGCCGACCACTTCATTTGCTCTAGCACTTACATGCTTACACCGATTTTGACCTTACTTGGTCACAACCATCATTGACCATGCCCCTACATGTCATATGAAACTCGTGGGGTCAAAGGTCACGCAGAGGTCATAGGGGTCAAAAACGTGATTTCAACTAAAAATGCTTCTTCTCTCACAGATTACGTAGGACAGTGACACCACTTGCACACATGCATTGTTATTATCCAGTGTCTATAGGGTCCTCACAGATTTTGGGTCAAAGGTCA
This sequence comes from Amphiura filiformis, assembly GCF_039555335.1. Lineage (NCBI taxonomy): Eukaryota > Metazoa > Echinodermata > Ophiuroidea > Amphilepidida > Amphiuridae > Amphiura > Amphiura filiformis. The sequence continues at coordinate 40,184,839 of NC_092638.1, read as the reverse complement.
TTAAGGGGTCACTTCCGGTATAAAACGAAAAACTTTCAAATTTTTTTATTTGCTAAGACAAACATAGGACAGTAACGGTATGTTCACACATAAATTGTAGTTATCCTGTGTATATGTGGTATTTTTATATTTAGGGTCAAAGGTCATTAAGGGCCACTTCCGGTATAATACGAAATACGTTTAAAATGCTTCTTCTCCCACAAATTACGTAGGACAGTGACACCACTTGCACACATGCATTGTTATTACCCAGTGTCTATGGGGTCCTCACAGATTTGGGATCAAAGGTCATTAAGGGTCACTTCCGGTATAAAACGAAAAACCTTCAAATTTTTTTATTTGCTAAGAAAAACATAGGACAGTAACGGTATGTTCACACATGAATTGTGGGTACCCAATTCATATGTGGTATTTTTTATTTGGGGTCAAATGTCATTAAGGGGTCACTTCCGGTATAAAACGAAAAACCGTCAAATTTTTTTATTTGCTAAGAAAAACATTGGACAGTAACGAGTATGTTCACACATGAATTGTGGGTACCCAATTCATATGTGGTATTTTTTTATTTAGGGTCAAATGTCATTAAGGGGTCACTTCCGGTCTGAGACGAAAACCTTCAAAATGCCCCTTCTGCCACAAGTAACATAGCAAAGTGGTGCCACATGCACCCATGCATTGACATTAGCCAATGTCTATGGCCGTTTTCATATATTTTGGGGTCAAAGGTCATTAGGGGTAACAACACGGCTGTGTTCGTGGGTTAGACCACAGCTTAGTCTAGTTCTTCTTCTTTCTTCTGGCAACTCGTGACATTTTGCGTGACTTGCCACGTTTCGCCCTAGCTCTCTTATGCTTCGACAGATTTCAACCATAGTTGAGCCAAATGACCACTGGACTAGGCCAAACCTTCCATTTGACTTTGACCTTGCTGTGACCTTTGACCTAGCTATAATGGTCAAAAGTGTGATTTCACAAAAATGCTACTCCTTCCACAAATTTCATGCAATGATCATGTGACTCATGCATATGAATCAACATGTGGCAGTGCTTAAAACTTCCTAAAAAGAATTGAGGTCAAAGGTCATTAAGGGGGTCATTTCCGGTCTGAAAGCTAAAAATATTCAAAAAATCACTGTCTTTACAAAATATATAGCAGAGTGTCGCCATTAGCACACATGCATTGCTACTATCCAGGGTCTTTAGGATGCCTACAGGTTTGGGGTCAAAGGTCATTAAGGGGTTACTTCCGGTCAAAAACCAAAAATGTTCAAAAAATTTTATCTCAAAATGTAAACAGACCAGAATAATATAACCAACATACATGAATTAGTGTTTCCTTATGTTTGCATGGTATTTTTATTTTGGGGGTCAAAGGTCATTAAGGGGTCACTTCCTGTTTTTAGCTGAATAACTTCAATAATTTTTATCTCAAGAAATGAACATGTTAGAATTTTTTAATTAAAATTGGAACAATACATTTTGTCGGTGTACATAAGGTTTTTTTTACATTGAGGTCAAAGGTCATTAAAGGGGTCAAAAGGTCAATCAAAAATTTTCAAAAATCAAAATCCATGTATAAGTTCCGATTAAGCTGAAATTCACCAGGAATATTTCTTATGACATCCTAAGCACAGTGCAAGAGCAGTTGACCCCATCCGTAACCCAGGGGTCAAGTTATAGGGTCAAATTGCGGCTTGTATTCAGCGTCTGTTGACTCTAGTTACAAGCCGACGACGGATGTCGGCTTGTTCTGTCTCTTCTCAATTCTTCTTTCTTTCTTTCTTTCTTCTTTCTTCTGGCAACCGCAATCAACTGCATGTAGCTCCGCAAGGGCTTGACAGATTTCAACCAAAGTTGACCCAAATGACCATTGGGCTAGGCCAAACCTTCCATTTGATTTTGACCTCGCTGTGACCTTTGACCTAGCTATAATGGTAAAAAATGTGATTTCACAAAAAATGCTACTCCTTCCACAAATTACATGCAATGATCATGTGACTCATGCATATGAATCAACATGTGGCAGTGCTTAAAACTTCCTAAAAAGATTGAGGTCAAAGGTCATTAAGGGGTCATTTCGGTGAAAGTCTGAAAAATTTGTAAAAAAGATTCAAAAAATCACTGTCTTTACAAATTATATAGCAGAGAGTCGCCATTAGCACACATGCATTGCTACTAGCCAGGGTCTTTAGGATGCCTACAGTTTTGGGCTCAAAGGTCATTAAGGGGTTACTTCCGGTCAAAAACGAAAATTATCAAAAATGTTTAAAAAATTTTTATCTCAAAATGTAAACAGACCAGAATAATATAACCAACATACATGAATAAGTGTTCCCTGATGTATGCATGGTATTTTTTATTTTGGGGTCAAAAAGGTCATTAAGGGGTCACTTCCTGTTTTTAGCTGAATAACTTCAAGAATTTTTATCTCAAGAACTAAACATGTTAGAATTTTTTAATTAAAATTGGAACAATGCATTTTGTCGGTGTACACAAGGTTTTTTTTTTCATTGAGGTCAAAGGTCATTAAGGGGGTCAAAAGGTCAATCAAAATTTTCAACAAATCAAAATCCATGTATAAGTTCCGCTTAATCTGAAATTCACCAGGAAGATTTCTTATGACCTCCTAAGCACAATGCAAGAGCAGTAACCCAGGGGTCAAGTTATAGGGGTCAAATTGCGGCTTGTATCAGCGTCTGTTGACTCTAGTTACCTAGCCGGGACACCGGCTAGGTCTTGTGATGCTATCGGATCTTTCTTCTTTCTTCTTCTGCTTCTTTCTTCTGGCAACAAATTTCAAAATGCTTCTTCTCTTACATGTTACATCCTACAATGACGTCACTTGCACATATGCATCGGCTATATCCAGTGTCTATAGGATATTCACAAATTTGGGGTCAAAGGTCATTAAGGGTCATTTCCGGTATAAAACCAAATATCTTCAAAATGCTTCTTCTCCTACATGTTACATCATATAATGACGTCACTTGCACATATGCATCGGCTATATCCAGTGCCTATAAATTATTCACAGAATTTGGGTCAAAGGTCATTAAGGGGTCATTTCCGGTCTGAAAGCTAAAAATATTCAAAAATCACTGTCTTTACAAATTACATAGCAGAGTGTTGTCATAAGCACACATGCATTGCTACCAACCAGGGTCTTTGGGGTGTCTACAGTTTTGGGGTCAAAGGTCATTAAGGGGTCTCTACCGGGCAAAAACCAAAAATCATCAAATATGTTAATTTTTTTATATCTCAAAACGTAACCAGACCAGAGTGATATAAATTTCCTATATGTATTAGTGATACCCGATGTATGCACGGTATTTTTATTTTTTGGTCAAAGGTCATTTAGACGTCATTTCCGGTTTTAAGCTAAATAACTTCAAGAATTTTTATCTCCATAACTAAGCATAGTAGATTTTTAAATTTAAACTGTAACAATGCATTTTCTCGGTGTATACGAGGTTTTTTTTATATTGGGGTCAAAGGTCATTAAGGAGGTCAAAACGTCAAATTTGCAACTGAATGTTTAAAGTTAGGGAAAAGTAGCTGTATCTCAGCCTATGGAAGACGGATAAAGCCCCTACATGCTACAGTGATGCACCATTAATGGTGTGAGATGTCCATAATAGCCGGTCAAAGGTCAAACTTTATGTTAAGACTGGCATTTCCGGCCCCGGCTAGGTCCAGATCTGTAACCAGATCTAGTTCTTTCTTCTTCTTTCTTTCTTCTTCTGGCAACCGCAATCAACTGCATGTAGCTCCGCAACGGATTGACAGATTTCAACCAAAGTTGACTCAAATGACCATTGGGCTAGGCCAAACCTTCCATTTGACTTTGACCTCGCTGTGACCTTTGACCTAGCTATAATGGTCAAAAATGTGATTTCACAAAAAATGCTACTCCTTCCACAAATTTCATGCAATGATCATGTGACTCATGCATATGAATCAACATGTGGCAATGCTTAAAACTTCCTAAAAAGAATTGAGGTCAAAGGTCATTAAGGGGGTCATTTCCGGTCTGAAAGCTAAAAATATTCAAAAAATCACTGTCTTTACAAAATATATAGCAGAGAGTCGCCATTAGCACACATGCATTGCTACTAGCCAGGGTCTTTAGGATGCCTACAGGTTTGGGGTCAAAGGTCATTAAGGGGTTACTTCCGGTCAAAAACCAAAATGTTCAAAAAATTTTATCTCAAAATGTAAACAGACCAGAATAATATAACCAACATACATGAATTAGTGTTCCCTGATGTATGCATGGTATTTTTATTTTGGGGGTCAAAGGTCATTAAGGGGTCACTTCCTGTTTTTAGCTGAATAACTTCAAGAATTTTTATCTCAAGAACTGAACATGTTAGAATTTTTTAATTAAAATTGGAACAATGCATTTTGTCGGTGTACATAAGGTTTTTTATACATTGAGGTCAAAGGTCATTAAAGGGGTCAAAAGGTCAATCAAAAATTTTCAAAAATCAAAATCCATGTATAAGTTCCGATTAAGCTGAAATTCACCAGGAATATTTCTTATGACATCCAAAGCACAGTGCAAGAGCAGTTGACCCCATCCGTAACCCAGGGGTCAAGTTATAGGGTCAAATTGCGGCTTGTATTCAGCGTCTGTTGACTCTAGTTACCTAGCCGGGACACCGGCTAGGTCTTGTGATGCTATCGGATCTTTCTTACCTAGCCGGGACACCGGCTAGGTCTTGTGATGCTATCGGATCTTTACCTAGCCGGGACACCGGCTAGGTCTTGTGATGCTATCGGATCTTTCTTCTTTCTTCTTCTGCTTCTTTCTTCTGGCAACAAATTTCAAAATGCTTCTTCTCTTACATGTTACATCCTACAATGACGTCACTTGCACATATGCATCGGCTATATCCAGTGTCTATAGGATATTCACAAATTTGGGGTCAAAGGTCATTAAGGGGTCATTTCCGGTATAAAACCAAATATCTTCAAAATGCTTCTTCTCCTACATGTTACATCATATAATGACGTCACTTTCACATATGCATCGGCTATATCCAGTGCCTATAAATTATTCACAGAATTTGGGTCAAAGGTCATAAAGGGGTCATTTCCGGTCTGAAAGCTAAAAATATTCGAAAAATCACTGTCTTTACAAATTATATAGCAGAGTGTTGTCATTAGCTCACATGCATTGCTACCAACCAGGGTCTTTGGGGTGTCTACAGTTTTGGGGTCAAAGGTCATTAAGGGGTCGCTTCCGGTCAAAAACCAAAAATCATCAAATATGTTCATTTTTTTTATATCTCAAAACGTAACCAGACCAGAGTGACATAAATTTCATATATGTATTAGTGATACCTGATGTATGCACGGTATTTTTATTTTTTGGTCAAAGGTCATTTAGACGTCATTTCCGGTTTTAAGCTAAATAACTTCAAGAATTTTATCTCCATAACTAAGCATAGTAGATTTTTTAAATTTAAACTGTAACAATGCATTTTCTCGGTGTATATGAGGTTTTTTTATATTGGGGTCAAAGGTCATTAAGGAGGTCAAAACGTCAAATTTGCAAAAAATGTTTAAAATTACGGAAAAGTAGCTGTATCTCAGCCTATGGAAAACGGATAAAGCCCCTACATGCTACAGTGATGCACCATTAATGGTGTGAGATGTCCATAATAGCCGGTCAAAGGTCAAACTTTAAGTTAAGACTGGCATTTCCGGCCCGGCTAGGTCCAGATCTGTAACCAGATCTAGTTCTTCTTCTTCTTCTTCTTTCTTCTGGCAACAAACTTCAAAATGCTTCTTCGCCTACATGTTACATCCTACAATGACGTCACTTGCACATATGCATCGGCTATATCCAGTGTCTATAGGATATTCACAAATTTGGGGTCAAAGGTCATTAAGGGGTCATTTCCGGTATAAAACCAAATATCTTCAAAATGCTTCTTCTCCTACATGTTACATCCTACAATGACGTCACTTGCACATATGCATCGGCTATATCCAGTGCCTATAAATTATTCACAGAATTTGGGTCAAAGGTCATTAAGGGGGTCATTTCCGGTCTGAAAGCTAAAAATATTCAACAAATCACTGTCTTTACAAATTACATAGCAGAGTGTTGTCATTAGCACACATGCATTGCTACCAACCAGGGTCTTTGGGGTGTATACAGTTTCGGGGTCAAAGGTCATTAAGGGTCGCTTCCGGTCAAAAACCAAAAATCATCAAATATGTTCATTTTTTATATCTCAAAACGTAACCAGACCAGAGTGACATAAATTTCATATATGCATTAGTGTTACCCGATGTATGCACGGTATTTTTATTTTTTTTTTCAATTTTCATTGAGACGTCATTTCCGGTTTTAAGCTATGTAACTTCAAGAATTTTTATCTCCATAACTAAGCATAGTAGATTTTTTAATTTAAACTGTAACAATGCATTTTCTCGGTGTATATGAGGTTTTTTTATATTGGGGTCAAAGGTCATTAAGGAGGTCAAAACGTCAAATTTGCAAAAAAATGTTTAAAACTACGGAAAAGTAGTTGTATCTCAGCCTATTAAAGACGGATTAAGCCCCTACATGCTACAGCGATGCACCATTAATGGTGTGAGATGTCCATAATAGCCGGTCAAAGGTCAAACTTTAAGTTAAGACTGACATTTCCGGCCCAGCTAGGTCCAGATCTGTAACCAGATCTAGTTCTTTCTTTCTTCTTTCTTTCTTTCTGGCAACAAATTTCAAAATGTTTCTTCTCCTACATGTTACATCCTACAGTGACGTCACTTGCACATATGCATCGGCTATATCCAGTGTCTATAGGATATTCACAAATTTGGGGTCAAAGGTCATTAAGGGTAATTTCCGGTATAAAACCAAATATCTTCAAAATGCTTCTTCTGCCACAGATAACATAGTACGATGATGTCACTTACACATATGCATCGGCTATATCCAGTGCCTATAAATTATTCACAGAATTTGGGTCAAAGGTCATTAAGGGGTCATTTCCGGTCTGAAAGCTAAAAATATTCAAAAATCACTGTTTTTACAAATTACATAGCAGAGTGTTGTCATTAGCACACATGCATTGCTACCAACCAGGGTCTTTGGGGTGTCTACAGTTTCGGGGTCAAAGGTCATTAAGGGGTCGCTTCCGGTCAAAAACCAAAAATCATCAAATATGTTCATTTTTTAAATCTCAAAACGTAACCAGACCAGAGTGACATAAACTTCATATATGCATTAGTGTTATCCGGTGTATGCACGGTATTTGTAGTTTTTTGGTCAAAGGTCATTTAGACGTCATTTCCGGTTTTAAGCTAAATAACTTCAAGAATTTTTATCTCCATAACTAAGCATAGTAGATTTTTTAAATTTAAACTGTAACAATGCATTTTAGCGGTGTATATGAGGGTTTTTTTGTATCGGGGTCAAAGGTCAGTAAGGAGGTCACAACGTCAAATTTGCAAAAAATGTTTAAAATTACGGAAAAGTAGCTGCATCTCAGCCTATGGAAGACGGATAAAGCCCCTACATGCTACAGTGATGCACCATTAATGGTGTGAGATGTCCATAATAGCCGGACAAAGGTCAAACTTTAAGTTAAGACTGGCATTTCCGGCCCCGGCTAGGTCCAGATCTGTAACCAGATCTAGTTCTTTTTTTCTTCTGGCAACCAATCAACTGCATCTAGCTTCGCAAAGGATTGACAGATTTCAACCAAAGTTGACCCAAATGACCACTGGGCTAGGCCAAACCTTCCATTTGACTTTGACCTCGCTGTGACCTTTGACCTAGCTATAATGGTCAAAAATGTGATTTCACAAAAATGCTACTCCTTCCACAAATTTCATGCAATGATCATGTGACTCATGCATATGAATCAACATGTGGCAGTGCTTAAAACTTCCTAAAAAGAATTGAGGTCAAAGGTCATTAAGGGGGTCATTTCCGGTCTGAAAGCTAAAAATATTCAAAAAATCACTGTCTTTACAAAATATATAGCAGAGAGTCGCCATTAGCACACATGCATTGCTACTAGCCAGGGTCTTTAGGATGCCTACAGGTTTGGGGTCAAAGGTCATTAAGGGGTTACTTCCGGTCAAAAACCAAAAATGTTCAAAAAATTTTTATCTCAAAATGTAAACAGACCAGAATAATATAACCAACAAACATGAATTAGTGTTCCCTGATGTATGCATGGTATTTTTATTTTGGGGTCAAAGGTCATTAAGGGTCACTTCCTGTTTTTAGCTGAATAACTTCAAGAATTTTTATCTCAAGAACTGAACATGTTAGAATTTTTAATTAAAATTGGAACAATGCATTTTGTCGCTGTACATAAGGGTTTTTTACATTGAGGTCAAAGGTCATTAAAGGGGTCAAAAGGTCAATCAAAATTTTCAAAAATCAAAATCCATGTATAAGTTCCGATTAAGCTGAAATTCACCAGGAATATTTCTTATGACATCCTAAGCACAGTGCAAGAGCAGTTGACCCCATCCGTAACCCAGGGGTCAAGTTATAGGGGTCAAATTGCGGCTTGTATTCAGCGTCTGTTGACTCTAGTTTCTTCTTTCTTCTTTCTTTCTTCTGGCAACCAATCAACTGCATCTAGCTTCGCAAAGGATTGACAGATTTCAACCAAAGTTGACCCAAATGACCACTGGGCTAGGCCAAACCTTCCATTTGACTTTGACCTCGCTGTGACCTTTGACCTAGCTATAATGGTCAAAAATGTGATTTCACAAAAATGCTACTCCTTCCACAAATTTCATGCAATGATCATGTGACTCATGCATATGAATCAACATGTGGCAGTGCTTAAAACTTCCTAAAAAGAATTGAGGTCAAAGGTCATTAAGGGGGTCATTTCCGGTCTGAAAGCTAAAAATATTCAAAAAATCACTGTCTTTACAAAATATATAGCAGAGAGTCGCCATTAGCACACATGCATTGCTACTAGCCAGGGTCTTTAGGATGCCTACAGGTTTGGGGTCAAAGGTCATTAAGGGGTTACTTCCGGTCAAAAACCAAAAATGTTCAAAAAATTTTATCTCAAAATGTAAACAGACCAGAATAATATAACCAACATACATGAATTAGTGTTCCCTGATGTATGCATGGTATTTTTATTTTGGGGGTCAAAGGTCATTAAGGGGTCACTTCCTGTTTTTAGCTGAATAATTTCAAGAATTTTTATCTCAAGAACTGAACATGTTAGAATTTTTTAATTAAAATTGGAACAATGCATTTTGTCGCTGTACATAAGGGTTTTTTTACATTGAGGTCAAAGGTCATTAAAGGGGTCAAAAGGTCAATCAAAAATTTTCAAAAAATCAAAATCCATGTATAAGTTCCGATTAAGCTGAAATTCACCAGGAATATTTCTTATGACATCCTAAGCACAGTGCAAGAGCAGTTGACCCCATCCGTAACCCAGGGGTCAAGTTATAGGGTCAAATTGCGGCTTGTATTCAGCGTCTGTTGACTCTAGTTTCTTCTTTCTTCTTTCTTTCTTCTGGCAACCAATCAACTGCATCTAGCTTCGCAAAGGATTGACAGATTTCAACCAAAGTTGACCCAAATGACCACTGGGCTAGGCCAAACCTTCCATTTGACTTTGACCTCGCTGTGACCTTTGACCTAGCTATAATGGTCAAAAATGTGATTTCACAAAAATGCTACTCCTTCCACAAATTTCATGCAATGATCATGTGACTCATGCATATGAATCAACATGTGGCAGTGCTTAAAACTTCCTAAAAAGAATTGAGGTCAAAGGTCATTAAGGGGTCATTTCCGGTCTGAAAGCTAAAAATATTCAAAAAATCACTGTCTTTACAAAATATATAGCAGAGAGTCGCCATTAGCACACATGCATTGCTACTAGCCAGGGTCTTTAGGATGCCTACAGGTTTGGGGTCAAAGGTCATTAAGGGGTTACTTCCGGTCAAAAACCAAAAATGTTCAAAAAATTTTATCTCAAAATGTAAACAGACCAGAATAATATAACCAACATACATGAATTAGTGTTCCCTGATGTATGCATGGTATTTTTATTTTGTGGGTCAAAGGTCATTAAGGGGTCACTTCCTGTTTTAGCTGAATAATTTCAAGAATTTTTATCTCAAGAACTGAACATGTTAGAATTTTTTATTTAATTTTGGAACAATGCATTTTGTCGCTGTACATAAGGGTTTTTTTACATTGAGGTCAAAGGTCATTAAAGGGGTCAAAAGGTCAATCAAAAATTTTCAAAAAATCAAAATCCATGTATAAGTTCCGATTAAGCTGAAATTCACCAGGAATATTTCTTATGACATCCTAAGCACAGTGCAAGAGCAGTTGACCCCATCCGTAACCCAGGGGTCAAGTTATAGGGGTCAAATTGCGGCTTGTATTCAGCGTCTGTTGACTCTAGTTTCTTCTTTACCTAGCCGGGACACCGGCTAGGTCTTGTGATGCTATCGGATCTTTCTTCTTTCTTCTTCTTTCTTCTTCTTCTGGCAACAAATTTCAAAATGCTTCTTCTCTTACATGTTACATCCTACATTGACGTCACTTGCACATATGCATCGGCTATATCCAGTGTCTATAGGGTGTTAACAAATTTGGGGTCAAAGGTCATTAAGGGGTCATTTCCGGTATAAAACCAAATATCTTCAAAATGCTTCTTCTTCCACAAATTACATAGTACGATGATGTCACTTGCACATATGCATCGGCTATATCCAGTGTCTATAGGGTGTTCACAGATTTGGGGTCAAAGGTCATTAAGGGGTCATTTCCGGTTTGAAATCTAAAAATATTCAAAAAATCACTGTTTTTACAAATTACATAGCAGAGTGTTGTCATTAGCACACATGCATTGTTACCAACCAGGGTCTTTAAGGTGTCTACAGTTTCGGGGTCAAAGGTCATTAAGGGGTCGCTTCCGGTCAAAACTCAAAAATCATCAAATATGTTCATTTTTTTTTTTTCTAAAAACGTAACCAGACCAGAGTGACATAAACTTCATATATGCATTAGTGTTACCCGATGTATGCACAGTATTTTTATTTTTTGGTCAAAGGTCATTTAGACGTCATTTCCGGTTTTAAGCTAAATAAGTTTACGAATTTTTATCTCCATAACTAAGCATAGTAGATTTTTTAAATTTAAACTGTAACAATGCATTTTCGTGGTTAATATGAGGTTTTTTTATATTGGGGTCAAAGGTCATTAAGGAGGTCAAAACGTCAAATTTGCAAAAAATGTTTAAAATTACGGAAAAGTAGCTGTATCTCAGCCTATGGAAGACGGATAAAGCCCCATCATGCTACAGTGATGCACCATTAATGGTGTGAGATGTCCATAAACTTTAAGACTGGCATTTCCGGCCCCGGCTAGGTCCAGATCTGTAACCAGATCTAGTTCTTCTTTCTTTCTTCTGGCAACCAATCAACTGCATCTAGCTTCGCAAAGGATTGACAGATTTCAACCAAAGTTGACCCAAATGACCACTGGGCTAGGCCAAACCTTCCATTTGACTTTGACCTCGCTGTGACCTTTGACCTAGCTATAATGGTCAAAAATGTGATTTCACAAAAATGCTACTCCTTCCACAAATTTCATGCAATGATCATGTGACTCATGCATATGAATCAACATGTGGCAGTGCTTAAAACTTCCTAAAAAGAATTGAGGTCAAAGGTCATTAAGGGGTCATTTCCGGTCTGAAAGCTAAAAATATTCAAAAAATCACTGTCTTTACAAAATATATAGCAGAGAGTCGCCATTAGCACACATGCATTGCTACTAGCCAGGGTCTTTAGGATGCCTACAGGTTTGGGGTCAAAGGTCATTAAGGGGTTACTTCCGGTCAAAAACCAAAAATGTTCAAAAATTTTTTATCTCAAAATGTAAACAGACCAGAATAATATAACCAACAAACATGAATTAGTGTTCCCTGATGTATGCATGGTATTTTTATTTTGGGGGTCAAAGGTCATTAAGGGGTCACTTCCTGTTTTTAGCTGAATAACTTCAAGAATTTTTATCTCAAGAACTGAACATGTTAGAATTTTTAAATTAAAATTGGAACAATGCATTTTGTCGCTGTACATAAGGTTTTTTTTACATTGAGGTCAAAGGTCATTAAAGGGGTCAAAAGGTCAATCAAAATTTTCAAAAATCAAAATCCATGTATAAGTTCCGATTAAGCTGAAATTCACCAGGAATATTTCTTATGACATCCTAAGCACAGTGTAAGAGCAGTTGACCCCCATCCGTAACCCAGGGGTCAAGTTATAGGGGTCAAATTGCGGCTTGTATTCAGCGTCTGTTGACTCTAGTTACAAGCCGACGACGAATGTCGGCTTGTTCTGTCTCTTCTCAATTCTTACCTAGCCGGGACACCGGCTAGGTCTTGTGATGCTATCGGATCTTTCTTTCTTCTTCTGGCAACAAATTCAAAATGCTTCTTCTCCTACATGTTACATCCTACAATGACGTCATTTGCACATATGCATCGGCTATATCCAGTGTCTATAGGATGTTCACAAATTTGGGGTCAAAGGTCATTAAGGGGTCATTTCCGGTATAAAACCAAATATCTTCAAAATGCATCTTCTCCTACATGTTACATCCTACAATGACGTCACTTGCACATATGCATTGGCTATATCCAGTGCCTATAAATTATTCACAGAATTTGGGTCAAAGGTCATTAAGGGGTCATTTCCGGTCTGAAAGCTAAAAATATTCAAAAATCACTGTTTTACAAATTACATAGCAGAGTGTTGTCTTTAGCACACATGCATTGCTACCAACCAGGGTCTTTGGGGTGTCTACAGTTTTGGGGTCAAAGGTCATTAAGGGGTCGCTTCCGGTCAAAAACCACAAATCATCAAATATGTTTATCTCAAAACATAACCAGACCAGAGTTGCATTAACTTCATATATGCATTAGTGTTACCTGATGTGTGCACGGTATTTTTATTTTTGGTCAAAGGTCATTTAGACGTCATTTCCGGTTTTAAGCTAAATAAGTTCAAGAATTTTTATCTCCATAACTAAGCATAGTAGATTTTTTTTATATAAACTGTAACAATACATTTTCGTGGTGTATATGAGGTTTTTTTGTATTGGGGTCAAAGGTCATTAAGGAGGTCAAAACGTCAAATTTGCAAAAAAATGTTTAAAACTATGGAAAAGTAGCTGTATCTCAGCCTATGGAAGACGGATAAAGCCCCTACATGCTACAGTGATGCACCATTAATGGTATGAGATGTCCATAAACTTTAAGACTGGCATTTCCGGCTCCGGCTAGGTCCAGATCTGTAACCAGATCTAGTTCTTTACCTAGCCGGGACTGCGGCTAGGTCTTGAAATGCTATCGGTCGGTTTTTCTGGCAACAAATATACACATTTTTTGCTCCAGCTCGGACATGCTTTGACCGATTTTGACCTAACTTGGTCACAATCATCATTGACTACGACTATACATGTCACATTACTTTTAATGGGTTAAAGGTCACAGAGGGGTCAAATGAGCCAAAAATGTGATTTGAGCTAAAAATGCTTTTCTTCCTACATAAAACATCCTACAATAACGTCACTTGCACATAAGGATCGGCTATATCTTGTGTCTATAGGGTTAACACAGAATTGGGGTCAAAGGTCATTAAGGGGGTATTTCCGGTATAAAACCAAATATCTTCAAAATGCTTCTTCTGCCACAAATTACATAGTACGATGACGTCACTTCCACATATGCATCGGCTATATCTAGTGCCTAGAGGGTGTTCACAGAATTTGGGTCAAAGGTCATTAAGGGTCATTTCCGGTCCGAGTCTAAAAAGCTTTTAAAAATTATATCTGCTACATGCAACATAGTACGTTGATGCCATCTGCACTGACAGCATGGTCATTACCCATTGCTTGGAGTCAAGGGTTAAATTTTGAAATAGCCACAATATTTGAAGTAATTTATCCGTTTTTGCCTACAAATTTTTAGAAAAAGCACACCTTGTAGATATGTTCCTCCGATTTTACGAAACTAAAAATAAGTGGGACATACTGTAATAATTGGGTAATCCATAATTTTGCCTGTCAATTAGTGCCTGTCAATCATGAGATAAAATACTTGAGTAGCAGGGTACTCGAGAATCGTGACGCGTGAGAGATTAAGGTGGCGATTGGTTCACAGTAATTATTTGGAATTTTAAAGAGGGAGGGAGAGATTATGTGAAACGGAGTGGGTGGGGTGGGGGCAGTAAGAGAGGAACTTGGGAGGTAAGGGGGAGAGACAAATGGCGGGAGGGTGAGAGAAAGAAGGAATAAGGTAGAGCCTATTATGGTTATGATGATGATGATGATGATGATGATATGATGATGATATGATGATCATGATGATGAATCATCATCATCATCATCATCATCATCAAGGTAGAACCGATCTCATCATCATCATCATCATCATCATCATCATCATACCATCACCATCATCATCATCACCATCATCATCATCATCATCATCATCATCATCATCATCATCATCATGATAGGGAATGATGACGACCATGATGATCATGCATGTATACATATTAATGTTTAGCGTTCAATTTCCAATTTTTATGAACTTTTCCTAGACCATGACATAAACCAGAATCGAGACATACAATAATTGGAAAGCGATACCGTTTGGGTGACGTGCGTGCCATGTGAGCAGTCATGTAAACATACACGCACTGCACTTTGAGATTCACCGCCTACTACCCACTCAACGTGTGCTGATCATGCTCATGATACTTTGAACATAAAGTGAAGTCATTTAATTATTTGGAATTCAAGAGAGGGGAAAGAAGAGATTGAGAGCCAGAAATTATTTGGAATTTAAGAGAGGGGGAAGTGGAGATTGAGAGAAATGATGGAAAGGGGAGTCGTGGAGGGAAGTAATAGATAAACTTGGAAGGTAAGGGGAGAAACAAATGGGGGAGGGTAAGAAAAGGAGCAAAGTAGAGAGGGGGTTTTAAAGTTACCCAGCAAAAGTCGCAATTTTATTTTAATAAACCTGAATACAATTAAGAGCAATTATTTGGAATATAAGAGGGAGAGGGGAAGGAGAGATTAAGAAGGCGATTAGTACAAAACAGTAATTATTTGGAATTTAAGAGAGGGAGGAGAGATCATGAGAAACGGAGGGTGGGGCCCGGGGTGGGGTGGGGAAGTAATAGAGGAACTTGGGAGAGGGAGACAAATGGCGGGAGGGTGAGAGAAAGAAGGACTAAGGGAGTGAGAGAGGGGATCTTTAAATTACCCAGGAAAAGTCGCATTTTATTCTAATAAACCTTATAAATACAATAAAGTCTAATTATTTGGAATTATAGAGAGGGAGAGAGGGAAAAGGAGAAATTAACGTGGCGATTAGTACAAAACACAGTATTTATTTGGAATTTAAGAGAGGGAGGAGGGATCATGAGAAACGAAGGGGTGGGGTAGGGGAAGTAATAGAGGAACATGGGAGGGGAGACAAATGGAGGGAGGGTGAGAGAAAGAAGAACTAAGAGAGTGAGAGGGGATCTTTAAATTACCCAGGAAAAGTCGCATTTTATGTTAACAAACCTTATCAATAGGCCTACAATAAAGAGTAATTATTTGGAATTTAAGAGAGAAAGGGGAAGCAGAGATTAAGGTGGCGATTGTTAAAAAAAAAGTAATTATTTGGAATTGAAGAGAGGGAGGGAGAAACGGAGGGGGGGTGGGAAAGTAATAAAGGAACTTGGGAGGGGGAGATAAATGGCGGGATGGTGAGAGAAAGAAGGAGTAAGGTAGATGGGGTCTTTAAAGTTACTCAGCAAAAGTCGCATTTTATTTTAATAATACAATAAAGATTATTTGGGAAGAAGAGATTAAGATGGCGATTGGTACTAAACAGAGTAATAATAGTATTTGGAGTATTGAGAGGGGAGATTATGAAAAACGGAGGGGTGGGGTAGGGAAATAATAGAGGAACTTGGGAGGTAAGGGAGGGACAGCTGGCGGGAGGGTGAGAGAAAGGAGTAATGTAGAGGGGTGGGGTTGGGGTCTTTAAAGTTACCCAGCAAAAGTCGCATTATTTTAATAAACCTTAATACAATAAAGAGTAATGATTTGAAATTTAAGAGAGAGGGAGGGGGGAGAGGAGCGATTAAGGTGCCGATTGGTACAAAACAGAGTAATTATTTGAAATTTAAGAGAGGGAGGGGAGATCATGAGAAACGGAGGGTTGAGTTGGGGAAGGAGGGGGGGAGAAAGAAGGAGGGATTAAGGTGGTGATACAGGAATGATTATTACGACATTCTAAACATGAAAAAAATTATGACCCCAAAGGTCTAGGGGTCAAATGTTAAGTTTAAGATGAAAGGTCAAAGTTTAGCGTTTAAAGATCAAACTTTAAGACTGGCATTTCCGGCCCCGGCTAGGTCCAGATCTGTAGCCAGATCTAGTCTTTCTTTCTTTCTGGCAACACGTGCGTGACTTGCCACGTTTCACCCTAGCTCTGTTATGCTTTGACAGTTTTTGACCATACTTGGTCACAAACACCACTGACCATGTCCCCACATGTGACATGACATTGAACTCCATTTGACCTTTGACCTGCTCACAATGGCAAAAATGTGATTTTTACTCTAAAATGCTTCTTCTTCCACAAATAACATGTGATGGTGACATGCTTAGGTCATGTGACTTGACTTTGGTCGGTGTCTATAATTTATTCACAGAATTTGGGTCAAAGGTCATTAAGGGGGTCATTTCCGGTCTGAGAGCTAAAAATATTAAAAAAATCACTGTTTTTACAAATTACATAGCAGAGTGCTGTCATTAGCACATATGCATTGCTACTAACCAGGGTCTTTGGGGTGTCTACAGTTTTGGGGTCAAAGGTCATTAAGGGGTCGCTTCCGGTCAAAACCCAAAAATCATCAAATATGTTCATTTTTTATATCTCAAAACGTAACCAGACCAGAGTGACATAAACTTCATATATGCATTAGTGTTACCCGATGTATGCACAGTATTTTTATTTTTTTGGTCAAAGGTCATTTAGACGTCATTTCCGGTTTTAAGCTAAATAACTTCAAGAATTTTTATCTCCATAACTAAAGATAGTAGATTTGTTAAATTTAAACTGTAACAATGCATTTTCTCGGTGTAAATGAGGTTTTTTTTATATTGGGGTCAAAGGTCATTAAGGAGGTCAAAACGAAAAAAAAAAAAAAAATGTTTAAAACTACGGAAAAGTTGCTGTATCTCAGCATATGGAAGACGGATAAAGCCCCTACATGCTACAGTGATGCACCATTAATGGTGTGAGATGTCCATAATAGCCGGTCAAAGGTCAAACTTTAAGTTAAGACTGGCATTTCCGGCCCTGGCTAGGTCCAGATCTGTAACCAGATCTAGTTACCTAGCCGGGACACCGGCTAGGTCTTGTGATGCTATCGGATCTTTCTTCTTTCTGGCAACACGTGCGTGACTTGCCACGTTTCGCCCTAGCTCTGTTATACTTTGACAGTTTTTGACCATACTTGGTCACAAACACCACTGACCATGTCCCCATATATGACATGACATTGAACTCCATTTGACCTTTGACCTGCTCACAATGGCAAAATGTGATTTTACTCTAAAATGCTTCTTCTTCCACAAATAACATGTGATGGTGACATGCTTAGGTCATGTGACTTGACTTTGGTCGGTGTCTATAATTTATTCACAGAATTTGGGTCAAATGTCATTAAGGGGGTCATTTCCGGTCTGAGAGCTAAAAATATTCCAAAAATCACTGTTTTTACAAATTACATAGCAAAGTGCTGTCATTAGCACACATGCATTGCTACTAACCAGGGTCTTTGGGGTGTCTACAGTTTTGGGGTCAAAGGTCATTAAGGGGTCGCTTCCGGTCAAAACCCAAAAATCATGAAATATGTTCATTTTTTTATATCTCAAAACGTAACCAGACCAGAGTGACATAAACTTCATATATGCATTAGTGTTACCGATGTATGCACAGTATTTTTATTTTTTGGTCAAAGGTCATTTAGACGTCATTTCCGGTTTTAAGCTAAATAACTTCAAGAATTTTTATCTCCATAACTAAACATAGTAGATTTTTTAAATTTAAACTGTAACAATGCATTTTCTCGGTGTAAATGAGGGTTTTTTTATATTGGGGTCAAAGGTCATTAAGGAGGTCAAAACGTCAAATTTGCAAAAAATGTTTAAAATTACGGAAAAGTAGCTGTATCTCAGCCTATGGAAAACGGATAAAGCCCCTACATGCTACAGTGATGCACCATTAATGGTGTGAGATGTCCATAATAGCCGGTCAAAGGTCAAACTTTAAGTTAAGACTGGCATTTCCGGCCCTGGCTAGGTCCAGATCTGTAACCAGATCTAGTTACCTAGCCGGGACTGCGGCTAGGTCTTGAAATGCTATCGGTCGGTTTTTCTGGCAACAAATATACACATTTTTTGCTCCAGCTCGGACATGCTTTGACCGATTTTGACCTAACCTGGTCACAATCATCATTGACTACGACTATACATGTCACATTACTTTTAATGGGTTAAAGGTCACAGAGGGGTCAAATGAGCCAAAAATGTGATTTGAGCTAAAAATGCTTTTCTTCCTACATAAAACATCCTACAATAACGTCACTTGCACATAAGGATCGGCTATATCCTGTGCCTATAGGGTTAACACAGAATTGGGGTCAAAGGTCATTAGGGGGAATTTCCGGTATAAAACCAAATATCTTCAAAATGCTTCTTCTGCCACAAATTACATAGTACGATGACGTCACTTCCACATATGCATCGGCTATATCTAGTGCCTATAGGGTGTTCACAGAATTGGGGTCAAAGGTCATTAAGGGGTCATTTCCGGTCCGAGTCTAAAAAAGCTTTTAAAAATTATATCTGCTACATGCAACATAGTACGTTGATGCCATCTGCACTGACAGCATGGTCATTACCCATTGCTTGGAGTGAAGGGTTAAATTTTGAAATAGCCACAATATTTGAAGTAATTTATCCGTTTTACCTACAAATTTTAGAAAAAGCACACCTTGTAGATATGTTCCTCCGATTTTACGAAACTAAAAATAAGTGGGACATACTGTAATAATTGGGTAATCCATCATTTTGCCTGTCAATTAGTGCCTGTCAATCATGAGATAAAATACTTGAGTAGCAGGGTACTCGAGAATCGTGACGCGTGAGAGATTAAGGTGGCGATTGGTACACAGTAATTATTTGGAATTTTAAAGAGGGAGGGAGAGATTATGTGAAACGGAGTGGGTGGGGTGGGGGCAGTAAGAGAGGAACTTGGGAGGTAAGGGGAGAGACAAATGGAGGAGGGTGAGAGAAAGAAGGAATAAGGTAGAGCCTATTATGGGTATGATGATGATGATGATGATATGATGATGATAGGCCTATGATGATGATGATGATGAATCATCATCATCATCATCATCATCATAAGGTAGAACCGATCTCATCATCATCATCATCATCATCATCATCATCATCATCATCATATCATCACCATCACCATCATCATCATCATCATCATCATCATCATCATCATCATCATCATATCATCACCATCATCATCATCATCATCATCATCATCATCATCATCATCATCATCATCATGATAGGGAATGATGACGACCATGATGATCATGCATGCTGATACATGTGCTACATATTAATGTTTAGCGTTCAATTTCCAATTTTTATCAACTTTTCCTAGACCATGACATAAACCAGAATCGAGACATACAATAATTGGAAAGCGATACCGTCTGGGTGACGTGCCATATCATGTGTGCAGTCATGTAAACATACACGCACTGCACTTTGAGATTCACCGCCTGCGTGTGCTGATCATGCTCATGATACTTTGAACATAAAGTGAAGTCATTTAATTATTTGGAATTCAAGAGAGGGAAAGAAGAGATTGAGAGCCAGAAATTATTTGGAATTTAAGAGAGGGGGAAGGGGAGATTGAGAGAAATGATGGAAAGGGGAGTGGTGGAGGGAAGTAATAGATAAACTTGGAAGGTAATGCACATATCAAATGCAACCCCGGCCCCTGGGGACCCGGGGATGGCCGGGTCGTGGGCCGTGGATTTTGGGGTTAAAAGTTCAAGTCCCGGGTAAACACCTGGCCAGTCCCGGACCCACCCGGGCAAAACTCTCGGCCACTTCCCGGCCCCCCCGGGGCGAATATCCGATGCAAACCGATGCAAACCCCGGGTATTCCTCGGCCCAAGTTCCCGGCCCTGAGCATCGGATATAGACTTGGATTTTAATACGGTTTTAATATCGCGGCAATCTTGTCATGCGGGCTCAAAATTCGGCAGTGAGGTGTGTATTCAATGGACTGCCGAGCTCTGGACATGCTGGGTGGATTCAAACACTTCAATATAGGCCTACATGTGTGTTCCATTGCAAATACGTCAGTTTACTCACCTTGTTGCTAAACATCTAAAATCGATAAACGAAATTAGGCTACCTAGATTCTCGTCACTAGCGCAGAGCAGCTTAATTCGTTCCTTTCCTTCCTATATATATTTGGTGTAGGCCTATTTGCTTTACTGTTTGAGTATCAACGCACGGGCTTCAATGTGCATGTGCATAGTTTACCTATAGGCATGTACTCAGAAAATTTGATATATACCCCTTTATTTTGCCACAGTTTTGGGGTACATTTCAGTGATTTTGGTGTATCAATGGGTGGGTTTTCAGTGGAGCACATAATAATTATTATAGGCCTATATATGATTTTTTTTATGTCAATCCAAAATTATAATGAGGCTATTCTGTAAAGGCTCATACCCCATCCAAATAGGCCTACCTTGTATCTTGTTTAAAATCAAATGACCATCTATCAAACTTTTGGCGCACAAGTTATTAATATTTTGTTTCACGAGGTTGCCATTTTGGATATTATTTAAAACATCCTTTCAACGATTTGTGCTTAATAATAACATGAAAATATAATATAGTTTTGAAAATCAGTATATCAACACAAGACATTGAATTCAATTTTTATATCATACACCTATACTTATTTTTAAAGAAGAAAAATAAAGCTCGAGAATTTATAAAGAACATGTACACTACCTATAGTATAGTCTTCTGTTAAATATTATGGCCATGTAGCAGTCGATCGCAGATGTCACAAAAGTATCATGGATTCTTTTATTATCACGGTCAGTTTTGTTTTTTGTGTAGGCCTAATAATTTAAAACTTTACTCTCGGCGGGTGGTTAAAACTTTTAAAAAATAACGTAAAAACAATTAAATACCAATACATTTGGCATAAATAAGCAGGATCTCGTTTGCACGTGCATGTCAAGAAGCCAGTGTTGTCTGGTTAAAACACGCTAACGTTAGAGCCCCACTAAAAAGCAGATACATGGCCTACTGCAAAATTTGGAAACAACAGCCAAGATTTCGTTTTTGGAATGGATTTATATGAACAGTAACATTAATGTGGCGACTCAGTGGGTTATTAATATACATCCACGGCTCAAGTATGGCCAAGTAATATGATTCCCCGGCCCATAAATGAGGGGCATCCGTACTAGCAAACCACGGCCATGTTCACGGCCCATTTTACTGGTTGGAAAACCCCGGGTAAGTTACGACATAATACCGGCCCTCGCCCGGGTAAATTTCCCGGGGTTTTGGCCGACGTCAATTCTTATACCAGTCCCGGCCAACACCCGGCTCCCCCCGGGACACATTTTGAGTCAAATCCCGGGTCACAAGATGTCAAGTCCCGGGCCATCCCCTGGTCCCCAGGGGCCGGGATTGCATTTGATATGTGCATAAGGGGAGAAACAAATGGGGGAGGGTAAGAAAAGGAGTAAGGTAGAGAGGGGGTTTTAAAGTTACCCAGCAAAAGTCGCAATTTTATTTTAATAAACCTGAATACAATAAAGAGCAATTATTTGGAATATAAGAGGGAGCGGGGAAGGAGAGATTAAGAAGGCGATTAGTACAAAACAGTAATTATTTGGAATTTAAGAGAGGGAGGGAGAGATCATGAGAAACGGAGGGGTGAGGTGGGGAAGTAATAGAGGAACTTGGGAGAGGGAGACAAATGGCGGGAGGGTGAGAGAAAGAAGGAGTAAGGGAGAAAGAGGGGATCTTTAAATTACCCAGGGAAAAGTCGCATTTTTATTCTAATAAACCTTATAAATACAATAAAGACTAATTATTTGGAATTATAGAGAGGGAGAGAGGGGGAAGGAGAGATTAAGGTGGCGATTAGTACAAAACACAGTATTTATTTGGAATTTAAGAGAGGGAGGGAGGGATCATGAGAAACGAAGGGGTGGGGTAGGGGAAGTAATAGAGGAACATGGGAGGGGAGACAAATGGAGGGAGGGTGAGAGAAAGAAGGACTAAGGGAGTGAGAGAGGGGATCTTTAAATTACCCAGGAAAAGTCGCATTTTTATGTTAACAAACCTTATCAATACAATAAAGAGTAATTATTTGGAATTTAAGAGAGAGAGGGGGAAGCAGAGATTAAGGTGGCGATTGTTACAAAAAAAGTAATTATTTGGAATTGAAGAGAGGAGGGAGAAACGGAGGGTGGGGAAGTAATAAAGGAACTTGGGAGGGGGAGATAAATGGTGGGATGGTGAGAGAAAGAAGGAGTAAGGTAGATGGGGTCTTTAAAGTTACTCAGCAAAAGTCGCATTTTTATTTTAATAATACAATAAAGATTATTTGGGGAAGAAGAGATTAAGATGGCGATTGGTACTATTCAGAGTAATAATAGTATTTGGAGTATTGAGAGGGGGAGATTATGAAAAACGGAGGGGTGGGGTAGGGGAAATAATAGAGGAACTTGGGAGGTAAGGGGAGGGACAGCTGGCGGGAGGGTGAGAGAAAGGAGTAAGGTAGAGGGGTGGGGTTGGGGTCTTTAAAGTTACCCAGCAAAAGTTGCATTATTTTAATAAACCTTAATACAATAAAGAGTAATGATTTGAAATTTAAGAGAGAGGGAGGGAAAGAGAAGAGATTAAGGTGCCGATTGGTACAAAACAGAGTAATTATTTGAAATTTAAGAGAGGGAGGGGGAGATCATGAGAAACGGAGGGTTGAGTTGGGGGAAGGAGAGGGGGGAGAAAGAAGGAGGATTAAGGTGGTGATACAGGAATGATTATTACGACATTCTAAACATGAAAAAAATTATGACCCCAAAGGTCTAGGGGTCAAATGTTAAGTTTAAGATTAAAGGTCAAAGTTTAGCGGTTAAAGGTCAAACTTTAAGACTGGCATTTCCGGCCCCGGCTAGGTCCAGATCTGTAGCCAGATCTAGTTCTTACAAGCCGACGACGGATGTCGGCTTGTTCTGTCTCTTCTCAATTCTTTCTTCTTTCTTTCTTTCTTTCTTTCTTCTGGCAACCGCAATCAACTGCATGTAGCTCCGCAAGGATTGACAGATTTCAACCAAAGTTGACCCAAATGACCATTGGGCTAGGCCAAACCTTCCATTTGACTTTGACCTCGCTGTGACCTTTGACCTAGCTATAATGGTCAAAAATGTGATTTCACAAAAATGCTACTCCTTCCACAAATTTCATGCAATGATCATGTGACTCAGGCATATGAATCAACATGTGGCAGTGCTTAAAACTTCCTAAAAAGAATTGAGGTCAAAGGTCATTAAGGGGTCATTTCCGGTCTGAAAGCTAAAAATATTCAAAAAATCACTGTCTTTACAAATTATATAGCAGAGAGTCGCCATTAGCACACATGCATCGCTCCTAGCCAGGGTCTTTAGGATGCCTACAGTTTTGGGGTCAAAGGTCATTAAGGGGTTACTTCCGGTCAAAAACCAAAATTTTCTCAAAATGTAAACAGACCAGAGTAATATAACCATCATACATGAATCAGTGTTACCTGATGTATGCATAGTATTTTTATTTTGGGGGTCAAAGGTCATTAAGGGGTCACTTCCTGTTTTTAACTAAATAACTTCAAGAATTTTTATCTCGACAACTGAACATAGTAGAATTTTTAATTAAAATTAGAACAATGCATTTTGTCTGTGTACATAGGTTTTTTTTTCATTGAGGTCAAAGGTCCTTAAGGGGGTCAAAAGGTCAATCAAATATTTAAAAAAAATCAAAATCCATGTTTAAGTTCCGATTAAGCTGAAATTCACCAGGAATATTTCTTATGACATCCTAAGCACAATGTAAGAGCAGTTGACCCCATCCGTAACCCAGGGGTCAAGTTATAGGGGTCAAATTGCGGCTTGTATTCAGCGTCTGTTGACTCTAGTTTCTTCTTTCTTCTTTCTTCTGGCAACCGCAATCAACTGCATCTAGCTTCGCAAAGGATTGACAGATTTCAACCAAAGTTGACCCAAATGACCACTGGGCTAGGCCAAACCTTCCATTTGACTTTGACCTCGCTGTGACCTTTGACCTAGCTATAATGGTCAAAAATGTGATTTCACAAAAAATGCTACTCCTTCCACAAATTTCAGGCAATGATCATGTGACTCATGCATATGAATCAACATGTGGCAGTGCTTAAAACTTCCTAAAAAGAATTGAGGTCAAAGGTCATTAAGGGGGTCATTTCTGGTCTGAAAGCTAAAATATTCAAAAAATCACTGTCTTTACAAAATATATAGCAGAGAGTCGCCATTAGCACACATGCATTGCTACTACCCAGGGTCTTTAGGATGCCTACAGGTTTGGGGTCAAAGGTCATTAAGGGGTTACTTCCGGTCAAAAACCAAAAATGTTCAAAAAAATTTTATCTCAAAATGTAAACAGACCAGAATAATATAACCAACATACATGAATTAGTGTTCCCTGATGTATGCATGGTATTTTTATTTTGGGGTCAAAGGTCATTAAGGGTCACTTCCTGTTTTTAGCTGAATAACTTCAAGAATTTTTATCTCAAGAATTGAACATGTTAGAATTTTTTAATTAAAATTGGAACAATACATTTTGTCGGTGTACATAAGGTTTTTTTTACATTGAGGTCAAAGGTCATTAAAGGGGTCAAAAGGTCAATCAAAAATTTTCAAAAATCAAAATCCATGTATAAGTTCCGATTAAGCTGAAATTCACCAGGAATATTTCTTATGACATCCTAAGCACAGTGCAAGAGCAGTTGACCCCATCCGTAACCCAGGGGTCAAGTTATAGGGGTCAAATTGCGGCTTGTATTCAGCGTCTGTTGACTCTAGTTTCTTCTTTCTTACCTAGCCGGGACACCGGCTAGGTCTTGTGATGCTATCGGATCTTTCTTCTTTCTGGCAACACGTGCGTGACTTGCCACGTTTCGCCCTAGCTCTGTTATGCTTTGACAGTTTTTGACCATACTTGGTCACAAACACCACTGACCATGTCCCCACATGTGACATGACATTGAACTCCATTTGACCTTTGACCTGCTCACAATGGCAAAAATGTGATTTTACTCTAAAATGCTTCTTCTTCCACAAATAACATGTGATAGTGACATGCTTAGGTCATGTGACTTGACTTTGGTTGGTGTCTATAATTTATTCACAGAATTTGGGTCAAAGGTCATTAAGGGGGTCATTTCCGGTCTGAGAGCTAAAAATATTCAAAAAATCACTGTTTTTACAAATTACATAGCAGAGTGCTGTCATTAGCACACATGCATTGCTACTAACCAAGGTCTTTGGGGTGTCTACAGTTTTGGGGTCAAAGGTCATTAAGGGGTCGCTTCCGGTCAAAACCCAAAAATCATCAAATATGTTCATTTTTTTTTATCTCAAAACGTAACCAGCCCAGAG
The DNA here is from genome assembly GCF_039555335.1 of Amphiura filiformis. Classification (NCBI taxonomy): domain Eukaryota; kingdom Metazoa; phylum Echinodermata; class Ophiuroidea; order Amphilepidida; family Amphiuridae; genus Amphiura; species Amphiura filiformis. The sequence goes on along the minus strand of NC_092638.1, from coordinate 40,158,997 downwards.
TGACATAAACTTCATATATGCATTAGTGTTACCCGATGTATGCACAGTATTTTTTTATTTTTTGGTCAAAGGTCATTTAGACGTCATTTCCGGTTTTAAGCTAAATAACTTCAAGAATTTTATCTCCATAACTAAACATAGTAGATTTTTTAAATTTATACTGTAACAATGCATTTTCTCGATGTAAATGAGGTTTTTTTTATATTGGGGTCAAAGGTCATTAAGGAGGTCAAAACGTCAAATTTGCACAAAAATGTTTAAAATTACGGAAAAGTAGCTGTATCTCAGCATATGGAAGACGGATAAAGCCCCTACATGATACAGTGATGCACCATTAATGGTGTGAGATGTCCATAATAGCCGGTCAAAGGTCAAACTTTAAGTTAAGGCTGGCATTTCCGGCCCCGGCTAGGTCCAGATCTGTAACCAGATCTAGTTCTTTCTTTCTTCTGGCAACCAATCAACTGCATCTAGCTTCGCAAAGGATTGACAGATTTCAACCAAAGTTGACCCAAATGACCACTGGGCTAGGCCAAACCTTCCATTTGACTTTGACCTCGCTGTGACCTTTGACCTAGCTATAATGGTCAAAAATGTGATTTCACAAAAAATGCTACTCCTTCCACAAATTTTATGCAATGATCATGTGACTCATGCATATGAATCAACATGTGGCAGTGCTTAAAACTTCCTAAAAAGAATTGAGGTCAAAGGTCATTAAGGGGTCATTTCCGGTCTGAAAGCTAAAAATATTCAAAAAATCACTGTCTTTACAAAATATATAGCAGAGAGTCGCCATTAGCACACATGCATTGCTACTAGCCAGGGTCTTTAGGATGCCTACAGGTTTGGGGTCAAAGGTCATTAAGGGGTTACTTCCGGTCAAAAACCAAAAATGTTCAAACATTTTTTATCTCAAAATGTAAACAGACCAGAATAATATAACCAACATACATGAATCAGTGTTACCTGATGTATGCATGGTATTTTTATTTTGGGGTCAAAGGTCATTAAGGGGTCACTTCCTGTTTTTAGCTGAATAACTTCAAGAATTTTTATCTCAAGAACTGAACATGTTAGAATTTTTAAATTAAAATTGAAACAATGCATTTGGTCGGTGTACATAAGGTTTTTTTTACATTGAGGTCAAAGGTCATTAAAGGGGTCAAAAGGTCAATCAAAAATTTTCAAAAAATCAAAATCCATGTATAAGTTCCGATTAAGCTGAAATTCACCAGGAATATTTCTTATGACATCCTAAGCACAGTGCAAGAGCAGTTGACCCCATCCGTAACCCAGGTGTCAAGTTATAGGGGTCAAATTGCGGCTTGTATTCAGCGTCTGTTGACTCTAGTTCTTACAAGCCGACGACGGATGTCGGCTTGTTCTGTCTCTTCTCAATTCTTCTTCTTTCTTCTGGCAACTCGTGACATTTTGCGTGACTTGCCACGTTTCGCCCTAGCTCTCTTATGCTTCGACAGATTTCAACCATAGTTGAGCCAAATGACCACTGGACTAGGCCAAACCTTCCATTTGACTTTGACCTTGCTGTGACCTTTGACCTAGCTATAATGGTCAAAAGTGTGATTTCACAAAAATGCTACTCCTTCCACAAATTTCATGCAATGATCATGTGACTCATGCATATGAATCAACATGTGGCAGTGCTTAAAACTTCCTAAAAAGAATTGAGGTCAAAGGTCATTAAGGGGTCATTTCCGGTCTGAAAGCTAAAAATATTCAAAAATCACTGTCTTTACAAAATATATAGCAGAGAGTCGCCATTAGCACACATGCATTGCTACTAGCCAGGGTCTTTAGGATGCCTACAGGTTTGGGGTCAAATGTCATTAAGGGGTTACTTCCGGTCAAAAACCAAAAATGTTCAAAAATTTTTATCTCAAAATGTAAACAGACCAGAATAATATAACCAACAAACATGAATTAGTGTTCCCTGATGTATGCATGGTATTTTTATTTTGGGGGTCAAAGGTCATTAAGGGGTCACTTCCTGTTTTTAGCTGAATAACTTCAAGAATTTTTATCTCAAGAACTGGACATGTTAGAATTTTTTAATTAAAATTGGAACAATGCATTTTGTCGGTGTACATAAGGTTTTTTTACATTGAGGTCAAAGGTCATTAAAGGGGTCAAAAGGTCAATCAAAATTTTCAAAAATCAAAATCCATGTATAAGTTCCGATTAAGCTGAAATTCACCAGGAATATTTCTTATGACATCCTAAGCACAGTGCAAGAGCAGTTGACCCCATCCGTAACCCAGGGGTCAAGTTATAGGGGTCAAATTGCGGCTTGTATTCAGCGTCTGTTGACTCTAGTTTCTTCTTTCTTCTGGCAACCGCAATCAACTGCATGTAGCTCCGCAAGGGATTGACAGATTTCAACCAAAGTTGACCCAAATGACCATTGGGCTAGGCCAAACCTTCCATTTGACTTTGACCTCGCTGTGACCTTTGACCTAGCTATAATGGTCAAAATGTGATTTCACAAAAATGCTACTCCTTCCACAAATTTCATGCAATGATCATGTGACTCATGCATATGAATCAACATGTGGCAGTGCTTAAAACTTCCTAAAAAGAATTGAGGTCAAAGGTCATAAAGGGGGTCATTTCCGGTCTGAAAGCTAAAAATATTCAAAAAATCACTGTCTTTACAAAATATATAGCAGAGAGTCGCCATTAGCACACATGCATTGCTACTAGCCAGGGTCTTTAGGATGCCTACAGGTTTGGGGTCAAAGGTCATTAAGGGGTTACTTCCGGTCAAAAACCAAAAATGTTCAAAAAAATTTTATTTCAAAATGTAAACAGACCAGAATAATATAACCAACATACATGAATTAGTGTTCCCTGATGTATGCATGGTATTTTTATTTTGGGGGTCAAAGGTCATTAAGGGGTCACTTCCTGTTTTTAGCTGAATAACTTCAAGAATTTTTATCTCAAGAACTGAACATGTTAGAATTTTTTAATTAAAATTGGAACAATACATTTTGTCGGTGTACATAAGGTTTTTTTTACATTGAGGTCAAAGGTCATTAAAGGGGTCAAAAGGTCAATCAAAATTTTCAAAAATCAAAATCCATGTATAAGTTCCGATTAAGCTGAAATTCACCAGGAATATTTCTTATGACATCCTAAGCACAGTGCAAGAGCAGTTGACCCCATCCGTAACCCAGGGGTCAAGTTATAGGGTCAAATTGCGGCTTGTATTCAGCGTCTGTTGACTCTAGTTCTTTCTTCTTACAAGCCGACGACGAATGTCGGCTTGTTCTGTCTTCTTCCAATTCTTTCTTCTTTCTTTCTTTCTTTCTTCTTCTGGCAACCAATCAACTGCATCTAGCTCCGCAAGGGATTGACAGATTTCAACCAAACTTGACCCAAAAGGCAACTGGGCTAGGCCAAACCTTCCATTTGACTTTGACCTTGCTGTGACCTTTGACCTAGCTATAATGGTCAAAAGTGTGATTTCACAAAAAATGCTACTCCTTCCACAAATTACATGCAATGATCATGTGACTCAGGCATATGAATCAACATGTGGCAGTGCTTAAAACTTGTCAAAAAGAATTGAGGTCAAAGGTCATTAAGGGGGTCATTTCCGGTCTGAAAGCTAAAAATATTCAAAAAATCACAGTCTTTACAAATTATATAGCAGAGAGTCGCCATTAGCACACATGCATTGCTACTAGCCAGGGTCTTTAAGATGCCTACAGTTTTGGGGTCAAAGGTCATTAAGGGGTTACTTCCGGTCAAAAACCAAAATTATCAAAAATGTTCAAAAAAATTTCATCTCAAAATGTAAACAGACCAGAGTAATATAACCATCATACATGAATCAGTGTTACCTGATGTTGGCATGGTATTTTTATTTTGCGGGTCAAAGGTCATTAAGGGGTCACTTCCTGTTTTTAGCTAAGTAATTTCAAGAATGTTTATCTCGACAAATGAACATAGCAGAATTTTTTAATTAAAATTGGAACAATGCATTTTGTCGGTGTACATAAGGGTTTTTTTTTCATTGAGGTCAAAGTTCATTAAGGGGGTCAAAAGGTCAATCAGAAATTTAAAAAAAAATCAAAATCCATGTATAAGTTCCGATTAAGCTGAAATTCACCAGGAATATTTCTTATGACATCCTAAGCACAATGCAAGAGCAGCTGACCCCATCCGTGACCCAGGGGTCAAGTTATAGGGGTCAAAGGTCAAATTTCAAAAATTGGTCCAATCGAGCTCAAATTCAACAGGAATTATTCTTACGACATTCTAAACATGTTAAAAATATAATAATATTTATGACCCCAAAGGTCAAAGTTTAGGGGTCAAAGGTCAACTGCGGCGGCTTGTACTCAGAATCTGTTGACTCTAGTTTCTTTCTTTCTTCTGGCAACCGCAATCAACTGCATGTAGCTCCGCAAGGGATTGACAGATTTCAAACAAAGTTGACCCAAATGACCACTGGGCTAGGCCAAACCTTCCATTTGACTTTGACCTCGCTGTGACCTTTGACCTAGCTATAATGGTCAAAAATGTTGATTTCACAAAAAATGCTACTCCTTCCACAAATTTCATGCGATGGGGACATGGTTATATCATGTGACTCGACTTTAGTCGGTGTCTATAGGGTGGTCACAGATAAGGGGTCAAAGGTCATTAAGGGGGTCATTTCCGGTCTGAAAGCTAAAATATTCAAAAATCACTGTTTTTACAAATTACATAGCAGAGTGTTGTCATTAGCACACATGCATCGCTACTAGCCAGGGTCTTTAGGATGCCTACAGTTTTGGGGTCAAAGGTCATTAGGGGTTACTTCCGGTCAAAAACCAAAATTATCAAAAATGTTCAAAAAATTGTATCTCAAAATGTAAACAGACCCGAGTAATATAACCATCATACATGAATCAGTGTTACGTGATGTATGCATGGTATTTTTTTTGGGGGTCAAAGGTCATTAAGGGGTCACTTCCTGTTTTTAGCTAGATAATTTTTAGTATTTTTATCTCGACAACTGAACATAGTAGAATTTTTTAATTAAAACTGGAACAATGCATTTTGTCGGTGTACATAAGGGTTTTTTTCCATTGAGGTCAAAGGTCATTAAAGGGGTCAAAAGGTCAATCAAAATTTTCAAAAATCAAAATCCATGTATAAGTTCCGATTAAGCTGAAATTCACCAGGAATATTTCTTATGACATCCTAAGCACAATGCAAGAGCAGTTGACCCCATCCGTAACCCAGGGGTCAAGTTGTAGGGGTCAAATTGCGGCTTGTATTCAGCGTCTGTTGACTCTAGTTCTTTCTTTCTTTCTTTCTTTCTTTCTTTCTTTCTTTCTTTCTTTCTGTTTTTTCTTTCTTTCTTTCTTTCTTTCTTTCTTTCTTTCTTTCTTTCTTTCTTTCTTTCTTTCTTTTCTTCTTTCTTTCTTTCTTTCTTTCTTTCGTTCTTTCTTTCTTTCTTTCTTTCTTTCTTTCTTTCTCTCTTTCTTTCTTTCTTTCTTTCTTTCTTTCTTTCTTTCTTTCTTTCTTTCTTTCTTTCTTTCTTTCTTTCTTTCTTTCTTTCTTTCTTTCTTTCTTTCTTTCTTTCTTTCTTTCTTTCTTTCTTTCTTTCTTTCTTTCATTCATTCATTCATTCATTCATTCATTCATTCATTCATTCATTCATTCATTCATTCATTCATTCATTCATTCATTCTTTCTTCCTTCCCCCTCCCCAAATAGCAACTAGTGTGTTTGGGTTCAATCATATCTTTTAGCTTGCCAAGATAAATCCTCTGTGAGTTAAAAGAACGCCTACGAGTTTGCCTCTTTATTTTCACTCATTATGTATAATGGTTAATAATTTGGTACACATATACATTTAATACAACTTCCGCTTCGAAAGAAGTAATTTCTATTAATGAAAACTAACTTTGAAATGGCAAATGAACTGAAAATGCCTGTTGGCGTTAAATATTTCAATAAACAACGATATGATATATGAAGGATGCGTATGAGTGTTCCTTTCTGTGCGCGTGGGAATTCCTGTCTGAGTGAAATCCATCGTTATAGCTTAAGGTGATACCAACAATCTCCATAATCTTTGGGCAACCTGTCGTACTTTCCTCAAGACTTGAATTTGCATCGTATGTACGTACTGTCAAGGCAATATTCGTATGGAATGTCGGTACGAAAGCCAAGGGACCCGTTGGCTCTATACTGACAAAATTCACAACAAAAATTTGACACATCATTATTCATTTTCACACCTTTCGCATTACTTTGAATGTGCCATGTATCTAATGACGTTACAAAAAGGTAGCCATGGTAAATCATAATTTCCATTACGAGTTAAAAAAACAACTCAAAATTATTCTGTTTTTAAATCGCATATTTTTATAGGATAAAATATTATGAAATAGCAAATATTATCAAGTGGTTAGTGATTTATTGAAAATAGTTTGTTACAATATAATACTGGATATAATCTTTATAAATCTGTAAAAAAAAACTTTACATCAAGGTAATAATAAATAACCATGTTTCGAAACTGGTGAACGCTCTCTGAAATACCAGTTCTGGGGAAATGCTGCGAAATAGTGCGACCCTTTCTCTCAGTGGTAACACGAGTCAACCTTCTCATCAAAGGGCTTTAAGATCTACTCATGTACAACCTTCTCGACTTTCAAAATACCTAACAGGAAAGTGTAATATTGCCAGGTTGCTCCAATATCCTTGTTTACGTGTCTTGATAGGAAAAATCTCATTTGTGGTGCCAGATTAGGGGCATAAACCACTCCTTAACTAATGTATGGTGTTATGTATACAATGTATAGAAAGAGAAGGAAAAGAGCATCACCATCAGCCTGCTCTAAGACATGGTGATTTAATAAGGAAACATTAGCACACATTTGTTAATGCGGTGAAGTAAATCTTGTTCCAACGGATGTGGAAGATTTACACGTCGTGGAAAACGATAACAACCATTTGCACTTGCATAATATAGTATGCTTCTTTGTGTTCTTCCATTTAACTCGCTTATTGCAAAATGGTAATGACATACTCATATATACACTGGTAAATTAAATTAGATGTTTAAAATTAAATGTTTACACAGGAATGGTAGTTTCCCAATGTATGTAGATTTTTTCATTTGCAACCAAAATTGCACACATGAGTACTTCAATACTCTACTCTAAACACTGGTCCAACAGCCTTTCAGGTCACAGAATATTGCCCCCAGAGCCCCCGTCTGTTAACTTTGCCGCAAGGCAGAGCCATAACAGGCGATACGCGATTGACTTGCAATCTTCGAGAACGTGGGGTTGGAAACTACAGAGAGAGGCGATTAGGAACAAGAGGACTGATGGAATGCCTCCTGTGCCTACAACCATTTAGTATAGTAAGAATAGCAAAGCAAGCAAAGGGTAAGTAGCATGCAGGAGAAAGGTAAGGGCATGCAGGGAGAAAGAGGGGGTTAGGTAGGGAGAGCAAAGCAAGGTTGGAGTTGCGCATCATGCAGCCATTTTATCACCTCTAACACGACAGCAAAATGCACTGACATGGAACAGCTTCCTGGACCACATTCACAGCCTAATAATTGGCACCCAACACAAGAAATACCTTCAATAGATCCTCAAAGAGATATTTAGAAGAAATGCCATTGTTCTTTGCCCCCCTCCCCCATCACAATAAGGCTATTGAACAGTGTATAGAATAAGCCGGTCCCTAATATTTAGTTGTGAACCGGAGCGACAATGTATGAACAGTTTGCAAAGAATATCACCAGCGGAGACTAATTTCAGTTCACATTAAGCGTGCATTCATAACCTCATTAATAAACGCGATGCGTGCGATCCAATCATATTTTATTATTTGCGAAAACGCAAACGCAAATCGAGGTCATTAATATCTCACAATTGACCGCAAAATGCGTAATTGTTCCAATGACGCACACAATTGACTTCTGCGTGCGCGGTATTGTGCGTCCAACAAACTGCGCGCGCGCTGGCTGCCGTATTTGGATTGCGCGCTACCATATTTGCACAGATTGTGATACGCACTTTTGTTATTGGTCGTTCTGTTTTAGCCTGATCGATTTTTGGCAAGGGAAGATGTAAAAATCATCTATTTTTATAAACATTTGAGCAAAATTTTGTGGTATTTTGTAAGGTGAAGAGATTAAAGTGACGAAAGTTATGAATGAGGTTAATAACTTTGCATCAGTAATATGTCGGGCATTGTGAAAAATCTATACATTTTGCTTTGGACCTCACGGGATAATCCTCGGTTCCAAATGCAAACTGTTTCGATTTTTCACAATGCCCTCCAAATAACCGATGCGCAGTTATTAACCTCTAATTAAAAACCTACATTGGGAGCCCTTGAAATGATGAAACCTAGGATCGATAATGAGTCGAGTCAATAACACAGTGACACATGCTGTCAGTTACGAAGAGCTGCGAGGAACTTTTACCAGCAAAATGTGGAATATTTATAACAGATGCTACCAATCATAAGTATAATAGAAATCACAGTGCAAGGCTTGTGACTGGCCACTTTCGTGGTGAGAAGTTGAAAAGGTAATCTTATAATCAAGGAATTTATGCTCAAAAATTCCGTAACATCAATTCTGTAGACATAATGAGCAGATCTCACCACCAAACTGGACTGTTTTAAAAGGAAGCATGTACTAAATACACTTAAATTTGATTTTCTTTGCTGGCGGAGTGGTTGTAGAAGTCTTTTTGTCAACGAAGTGGGACAATTTGTGAATTTTGATTGTCATAATAGCAAGTGAAGACCTGAGCGCAAGAAGACCGTAAGTCCACTTGGCCCCTCAACATGTATACACTAAAGTTACGTATAGTTTTTTAGGTTTCATTATGTTTAATACATGTTCCAGGGAAAAACATCATGAAAGGTTGTGAAAGATTTGTTTTGGCCCCTGAACATGTATAAAAAATTACCAAACTATACAAAACTATGCGCAACTTTAGTGTATACATTTTGAGGGGCAAGCACACCACTCCACGCCATACATAAATTCTCCCAGTCACATTTCCCCAATATGAAATTTAAAAAAAGTTAAATTTTAATATTACTTCTATTAAAGTTTGGCAGAGGCGGGGTTCGAACTCACGGCGGACCACGCCGCTTTGGATATGCTCTATGAGCCTAGCGCCTTAGACCACTCGGCTACTTGTCTTGATGGAATCCATTTGAAACTTATTTGAAGATATAATCGCAACTTCAATATAGGCCTACCACGTGACAAGCAAAAGCAGAAAACGTACCATATTTTGGAATTTTATTTGCCTAAAAACATTAATGTGTACTAATAGCGCTCAATTGTTGTTAATCCGACAATGATAAATGATAAATGCGCGTCTATATGGTCAATACATTATATCGATTTTGACATGTGCTCGCACGGTGTCAGTACATTAGCATGGTCAGTAAAATACTATAGAGGAACCTACCATTTTTCTTGTATACACGTTCGATGTTTTTATCAATTACAAAAAAATCCATTTTAGACCCCAAATGTTTCTTCGGGAAATAAAAGATTAGAATACCATAAAAACGAAACAGTAATCTTTTGCCGGGTCTAATGTTATTTATACATGGAATTTTTAACGTTTTTTCTATCCTTATTCTTGCTCAATTAAAAAAATATTTTGGCGTATATAAAATTGAAATAAAATTCTCTGCCTCATAAACGACCTCAAATATGCCACAATTGGGTATCACGAATAGTTATATATGATGTGCAGTTAATATTCATATTTTCTTTTATACAGAGGATGCTTCAGTTTTGACAGGAAAAATATTTTCTTGAAAACCCTCTCACTCGGTTATTTCAAAACACTAACCACGCTTCCCTAGAATGTGCAATAATTTAGCATTAAAATTTTTCTTATTCTAACAGCAAGCGTTTCTAGAATTAATTATGGCGAAATGTGGTGTAAGGGGCAAGTGGACTTATGTTCTTGCGCCCAGGTCTTCAAGTAGAAGTAGGCGTGTCCAAGCTCACAAAATCACGCCGAAATATAGTAACACGATAGTTAATTATTTGGATAATTATTTTTCAAACAAATAAGGCATATTGTTGTGATTGACAGTGACACCCTTTAAGTGGGCGCGGGATTTCACAGCGTTAATTTTATATTTCGAATTAACATTTCAAGAAACCCCTAGCCAATGGAATAAATGTAAAACAAGAATGGCATCTTTGCCCTTTTTTGAACTCTTTATAAAGAGTAAATATTTCTTAACACTTTCCAAATTAAATTTTTAAGGTTATAATAAAGCAAATAAGGAGACACTAAGTGCCTTCTTTGTCAACTTATTTACTTAGTATCACTTAAGCTATAACGATGGATTTCACTTTATACTCGCATAGAAAGAAACACTCATAGAAACATCTTTTTATCCTTGTCTATTGAAATATTTAACACCATCAGGTCTCACATGCTTTTCATTTTTTTCTCATTATTTTCTTTGGCAATTTCAAAATTAGTTTTGATTAATATAAATTACTAAATTTGTAGTGGATGCCGTTTAAAATATTTACATGCATATTAACTTAACGCCTGAGTGAAAATAAAGGTGAAAACATGTAGGCGTTATTTCCATGGAGGATTTAAGATACCTCTGGCATGTCTGGCCGCACTCTACATGTGTATTATTTTATTAAGTTTACAAGGCTATCTTTATAAGGGGCTGCGCAATAATTATGATCCCCCGGGGGTAAACATTCCAAACGGCTCGCCAAAAATCGCTTGCCTCCCCACGGCCTGCCAAAAATTCTTTGCCACCCCCCCTCCCCCTTTGCACATGCCAAATTTTGGGGATCCAAATTTCCAAACCTTAAATGGCCTAGGCAATTTTGCATATTTAAGCGTTTCCGTACTGTTTTCATAAGCATTTTAGAGCGTTTTATTTTAAAGGAGCCCCATGAATGTTTGCCAAAAATCGCTTGCCCCCCCTCTCGGCTTGACAAAAATGGCTTGCCTCCCCTTTCGGCTCGCCAACAATTTCTTGCCCCCCAATTTTACCATCCCCGCAGGGCTCATAATTATTGCACAGCCCCATTTGCGTCATGAAATCCATTTTATATTATTTTAATAAGAATAATTCTTTATCCACTATTACAGTACAATTTCATGCCACTCGAAATAAGCTATAAATAAAAAGCATAGGGCCTACACCTTTCTTTGAAAGGGAAAATTATGATGACGTCTCAAGACTGAATTCATTAAATATCTATAAAGAGGCACACATCTCTGTAGATCTGTTCTCATGACAACAACAATAAAATTGAATCAACAACTCTACATTTAGGATTCTCAAGGTTAATCTCAGGGATAAGGAAAGCTCATAGGGGCAATTTACGTTCCGCATATTTTGTGAATTGCTATATATTTGAGTGACTCCGTGTTTAATGTTAAGGGTAATGGATTGACATTCACACCACACCAAGGAAGTACAGAGCGTCCGATACTATGTGGTAAAATATTTGTGTGAAAAAAGCAAAAGAACATATCAATGAATCATCAAATTTATTTGAAGAGGAAGCCGTTTGAAATATTATATGCATATTAACTTATTGCTAAATACGTTAAAATAAAGGTGAATACAAGCTGGCTTTCTTTTCATCAGCTATCTTCGACTATATTATTGATAAATTTACGCACAGTACCCATGGGCACGACATACCAAGACCAGCAAGCGATACAAAATCCTCATGGCATTGAATACCACACAGACAAGGATAGGAACGCGTTAGATAAAATATCATCAATACAAAAGTGTTAATTGAATTGCGAAATTATTACACATGAGGGGATTCCGAATTTGTAATAATGTTATCAAAACAAAATTTTTAAAGTATTTGCCGACGGTAATAATATTAATCCACGTAAACGTTTACAATAATATCACAAAGTTAAACAAAATAGACAATTTTGCTGCACAATCTACTGTTGTTTATCGCCTTTTATGTAAATATATAGGAAGATCACCCGCTGTGTCCAAGGCCACTTCAAGACATCTGTCTACATGGCAGTGCAGAGGTTGTCACGTGCGTAATTATGAATATAGGATTTAAGTATACCAGCGGAATTGTAACTTTCTTTGTACCCTTTGCGTTATTTCCCCTGTTGAATGTTGTGTCACCTTTTCCCTGTTATTGTATCCATTGCTAGTCCTTTTGGGTCCTTCCTTTGGTTCGCTACTGGTCAATTGGAACCTATGTTCCTCTGTTTTAATATAAAACTAGCCTGTCGGTGGTTTGCCAATGGGGAACGATTTTTGCCCTGACAACATTTCACATTGCTGTCAGGTATGCGGAAAGTCGATATGTTCTAATACACTTGGGTTATATCATGAGTAGATCTTATAGACATGTCACAGAGTATGTTGACTGTGTCTTAGTGGTTTTATCAATATTCAGCATAAAGTTGAATTCACCGTTACCAAAAATAAACAATTAGTCACCGACCAATACAATTATCCCACACTTTTAACCATACTTAGTTTATAATCATGTTTAGTATTAATATAGTATTGGTGATCACAGTCTTGTGAAAAAGCTTCGTCAGATTGCTTTTCTGTGAAAACAAGGGGAGGAAAATATACTAAAATGCTACACACGCAGACAGTACAGTTCACAGACCCCAACACACTCCCGGTAGATAATAATTTTGTGAGAACACATATTTTAAGTCGCGTAAGATGTATTAGACGCAAAAGAAATCTCCATTACCATATCTATTGGTTCCTATAGAACAGGAACTTTAATCGCGACATGTTTGCACTTAAGGGTAGACGAGGTATTGTTGGTCGAAGCAACCTAAAAATCGATTTTCATTATCTAGATCAATATATTATTGAAAATTAACACCTTGATGTTTTGCAAAAGTTCATTCTACAAATCGTGTACTTTGCAAACTGGCTTAATTTATTGTTGATAATGAGTTATGTACGTTTTACAAAAGTGTTGTTGTTTCAGCCCTCTTAAACAACGTAACTCAAGAACCGCAGCACCTATAAAAGTATATCTTTGATATTTTAATTATTCTACACGCTCGCTATGAATTGAGCAATGAGTTTTTGCCAAAGCTCACTACCATTCGTAAGATGCTGTGAACTACCAAATCACAACAGTTTAAAATAACTAATAACCTTAATCAAATGGAAAATCCCTGGAGTATTTAGATACTAAATTTTGTTGCTAATCGTGTAAGAATATCTGGAAATTATTTGGCAAGACAATAATTTCGGTCGTTCACTTATGCAAATATAATTCCGTGTACATCAATTAAATGTGAAATTGTATTCCCCGGATATTTGTTAGGATAATATCAAAGTAGTAGCTCTAAATCTATATAGATGTACTTTAAACATATGTAGAACACTTGCAGCTATTTTGTTTCTCAAACACTACACGAAGTCATTCTATTTACTAAAATGCTACACACGCAGACAGTACAGTTCACACACCCCAACACACTCCCGGTAGATAATAATTTTGTGAGAACACATATTTTAAGTCGCGTAAGATGTATTAGACGCAAAAGAAATCTCCATTACAATATCTATTGGTTCCTATAAAACTCAAACTTTAATCGCGACATGTTTGCACGTAAGGGTAGACGAGGTATTGTTGGTCGAAGCAACCTAAAAATCGATTTTCATTATCTAGATCAATATATTATTGAAAATTAACACCTTGATGTTTTGCAAAAGTTCATTCTACAAATCGTGTACTTTGCAAACTTGCTTAATTTATTGTTGTTAATGAGTTATGTACGTTTTACAAAAGTGTTGTTGTTTCAGCCCTCTTAACAACGTAACTCAAGAACCGCAGCACCTATAAAAGTATATCTGTGATATTTTAATTCTTCTACACGCTCGCTATGAATTGAGCAATGCAGTTTTTTGCCAAAGCTCACTACCATTCGTAAGATGCTGTGAACTACCAAATCACAACAGTTTAAAATAATTAATAACCTTAATCAAATGGAAAATCCCTGGAGTATTTAGATTTTGTTGCTAATCGTGTAAGAATATCTGGAAATTATTTGGCAAGACAATAATTTCGGTCGTTCACTTATGCAAATATAATTCCTTGTACATCCATTAAACTTGAAATTGTATTCCCCGGATATTTGTTGGGATAATATCAAAGTAGTAGCTCTAAATCTATATAGATGTACTTTGAACATAAGTAAAACACTTGCAGCTATTTTGTTTCCCAAACGCTACACAAAGTCATTCCAATTAGTAAGTAAATTCAAGTTGCCTCGTATGGTTTTCTGTAACCTAGAGTGCAGCCATTGGTATAGTTCGCGTATAATTTTCATTCGAGTCTCAATTCAACCCTTTGGAAAAACGAATACGATTTTTGGTAGCACTTGTGGTGGTAGCCTTGACAAATTTTCTTTAACTGCAATACTTGTATACTCTGCCCTAAATTCGAGAAATTGCTCTGCCTTTGGGGAATGGAGTGGAGTGGGTAGAAAAGTCGCTTTGACTGTCGGCATCTCTTATTCAAAGCCAGATTGGCCGACGGTCCAACTTGTTTTGAACATTGAGGAGTTACCTTTAGCTAATTTGTCAACCTACAATAAACGTATCTACTTGTGAGCCGTTTTAATGCTGTTAGAAGTGTTTTTATAATTGTTACTGCCGTTTAACATCTGCAATATTCTGTCATACCTGACAGACTTTAAAATTATATAATGTAATTAAGTCAATGTGCAAGACCTAACCAATTATGCGGATGGACGGAAACGAAGAACGATACATTGAGTATACGTACATGGACGTTGATGGTTGATGAAATTGGGTATCGTAGCAAAAGCACTCAAAAAAATTAAACGGCAATAGCGAGTCACTTCATTTTTTTCACAGAAGGTGGCTATTGGGTGTGGCATTTATAGCAACTTTCAATAATGGGAAAGTTCAACTTGGTTCTTTCATAAAAATCGTTTCTTTGCTCTATTGCACTTTTTTGACTCACACTGTACCTTTGTGTTCTAGCAGTTTAGCGTCAACAAGTTTCAGTTGCCAAAAACCGAAAACTGATTTGCTATATTAACATTATTTTATGTTTATTGTGCTTATTACGTAATACATTTCATAAATAATTGTATGCTCTTTTTTGCCTATTTAGGGAATTGTATGAGTAAGAATTTTTTAGTTTATCTTTTCAAACTTAACTATTTTGTTTTGCCAATAAGGGACGGGTTTGAACCTGACAACATTCCATGGTGTGGTCATGTATATTGAAAGTCAATATGTTTGGGTATGCTAGGGTTATATCATATATACACGTAGCTCTCTGGCAAAAGTTCATCCACCACCTTTTGTTTCATGACCATTAATGTATATGACATTTTTGTTTTGGCTATTGCTCCAGAAGTATATAATTATATTCGTATTTTTAGCATTTTAACAAAGGAGGCTCCTTATGCCAGCTGATGCCAGACATCCATGTCCATGACCCCATGTTGCGACGGTTGTGAGATCCCATGACCTAGCAGTGGAAGTCTCAAGATCAAACCCTGTCAGTCATGAAAGAACATTTCTACCATCTACAGCCCAACTATGGAATACCTCTACCTGCCCAATTTCCAGCCATTAGATCGAGGGCCAACTTCAGCAGGGAGGTTAATCGCTTTCTGGGTGCCTCCTCGTCAGCAGCTTCTAAATGATTTTTTTTCTCTGCTGTTAATGCCCAGTTATGCCATGTCGTAAAAAACGTAGATAATTAATGCAACAGTATTACAGCCATAGTGGAAAAGGCAAACAGAAAAGAAAACATTGCAGAGTCATAAAGACAGCTTTGCCAAGTACAGGTGTCATACATAATACAAGTTTGTTACACAATACTAGAAGCAGGGAGATTAGATAAAGCATTACATCTCTAGCAAAATAGATTTAATTTCAACGCGGTAATCTAAATCGGCCTGGTCAGTTGAGATGTTGACAAAAACTTTAATTTGAGAAATCTTTCAGCCTCATATCTCATTAAAAACTGGCGAGCAAAATGCACGAGGCAACCTGACATAATGGATTAATTTTCTTTTCTGAATCCAAAATGAACTTGAAATAGTATATTTTTGTATGTCCGTAAACTAGTCAATCTAAACGTTACGAAGAATGTATTCACTGATCAAGGACATTTGCAATCTGATAAATTTACATGCGCCTATTGGTATTTAAATACAGGGTGTTCAAAAAAAAATAGAGGCCCCTCATTGCGCCCTCATATATGTTGGTATGTAAAGAAGCCTTTACCCGTTAGCTTTAATAAACCGAAACAATCATTTCAATCGGCTCATAACTTTTGAAGATATGCCCTTTTAAAGAAATGTATTCGTTTTTCACTCTGTCCACGGAGGAGGTTTGGGTACTTCAAAGATTGAAAAGTGCATATACCATGCATGAATATAAAACATTCCTCGATGATAACTTTATAAAATAACAACTTTATTTTAGGGAATGGGCTTTACCGGTGGGCTTATGGGTTATGGATTTTGATGTGGGATGGGACTTCTTTTGCTATACTTGCAATTACTTTTGTTTCTGTCGGTTATCATTACGTTTGGGTTTTGGAAAGAACCTTCTGTTAACACGGTTGTTTGATGGGATCATTTATTAGTTTTTCAAACAAAACATCATGTATAACCAAATAGGCTTAAACAGCTAAAAGTGATGTCGTGCTTATGTATAAAGATGCTTTTAAGTCGTTCTCAACTTTAATTTCCCCTCTTTTACAAAATTATTCACTTTAATAGTATTTTTTAAAGCTTTTTCGGATATAAAATGTATGTATTAATGCCAAAATTGGTGGCGCTATTTAGTTACTGGAAATTACCCTTTCAAGCTTTTAATACAAATAATTCCTTTTATTGTTTGATAAAATATGTTTATAACATTTCCTTATTGCTTGTTTCACCTATTCCAGCTGTTTTAATGGCGGTATTTATCACCTAACCCTTGCAAATAAAGAAATATGATGTAGGATAAATAGCGCCATCTATAGTTTGTATTTAGTTAATAATGAAGCCAATTCTATATACATCAAACAGCCGTGTTAAATCATGCATGACTCAATTACAAGTCTCTAAATCCCTTTCTTCTTGTGTATTGATATTTTGAATAGTGTTTATCTTTCCCTAATAGATTATGATACTACATGAACAATCAGCTTGGGCAGTTCGCACTAGGCCCTACATCTCATAGGACAATAAAGCTAGTGCCCTGATCGATTCTTCCTGCATATCAATATGCGTCATTTACATTACATTACAGAAGCTGTGTTCACACATGCACTTATTACCGGTAATATTTTATCTAGGCTTATGTCCGATCGAATTAAATATTTCCGCTAATCCCTTAGTGCGTCCACATTTGTCGGCAATAGCGCTATACGCTGGCGAAGTTACGTAATAATCGGATTAACTACCATAGCAATAGGTGAATCATGCTGATTAGTTGCACCTGTAAGATTAGTATCTTTGAAAAGACCGGTATTGTATTCAATCTATGATTGCAGACATACAGGTGATGAGTGCAACCTGCTTGTAGTACAGCGCGAAATGTTCAAAATTGTTTTCACCTATTGCTATGGTAATTAATCCGATAAATGACGTAACTTCGCCAGCGTATGCCCGACGTGTTATGTCCGTTAAAGCCTATTACCGGTCATAAATCTCTTCTTTCTACATGAGCATCATCAGAAAATTTAACCCGATTTTAAATGTTTTCACTGAAAATTCACTTTCAATAAACGCCCTCTTTAGAACAAATTACAGACAATGCGGTAGGTATGTCATGTAAGAAAAATGCAAATTCAAAAGTTCCAAAATTAAGACCAATTTTGTATTTATGTAGGTTCTATTATTATTATTATTATTATTATTATTATTATTATTATTATTATTATTTTAGTTTGATTATTATTATTTTAGTTTGACAAAGTAGTCCCATTTTACAGTAGACTTAGCTCTATATCGCATTTTATACATGTAGGCCATACTATGGTGGACATCTTTGAAAAAATGACAAAAATAAAAAAAATTACACTGACTCCCAGCATCATGCTATTTACAAAAAGTCGGCTTCAGTCTTTTTGAATAAAATAAACACACTATCTGTAGTCATGCTGTGTTGTGACTCCCTACATTTTGGTCATCAAAATATTTTATGACACCCCCTATTTTTCTTTCCGTATCATCTTATAAAATGCAATTGCATGCCTTTCTGTTATCATGCTTATGGCTTAATAAATTTCATCTCCATCTACATCCAGGGCCATACTGCCCCCCCACTGAACCCTATGGGGGTTAACATTTGCTACCCCCCGAAACTCGTGTAGGTTATCCCAATAAGGATGGTCAATTGCTCCTGCGCCTGAATTTTTCACCCGATCATGGAAGGTGCGATGGAGAGTTTTCAGTGCCTTTATCACTACAGGTATCTGCTCCCCGACCGTATCGGGACCCCCCCCCCTTGTCATGTAATAGCGTGGCTATCTCCTCCCAAAGCTTTTTTTTATCCCAGAAATACTTTCCGTGTCTCTCCAAATTTTGAGTATAGCCAATGTTTCCTTGTCATTCCAATTGACCCCTCTATGGAAACGGGAAATCACAAGCAGCAAATAAAAAAAAAGAAGCTAAAAGGAAATGTAAGAAAGAACAGATTTTAATGTTCATTTTCAATGATTCTACCTGTTCAGTAATTCTCCTGTTATAGTGAACGCTCCCATTTACTCATCTAACGGTGATGTCCGAAAAAAATAATCGCATCCCCAGGCCTTGCCGTTTGAGGCGAGCGATCGCTCTCGCTCGCCGCCGCTCGCCCAAACTCGATTTTTAGTGAGCGATTTTCCACTCGCCATAGACACTAAATATCACTCGCTGCGAATCTCCCAAAATCAGCCACTGAATCAGCCATTTCAGTATTTAATCGATGCTGTACTCCTCCAAGCGTAGAAAGTGAAAAATGTTAGCGCGCTTCGCGCGCATTTCAACATAAATGTACATAAATACCGTGTCAAGACAGAAACTCTACTTGATTATTTCCTAAATAAGTGATATTTGTGAAAATTCGACCACTCGCCTACAATCATGCTAGCGAGTGATTAACCACTCGCCTTTAAAATCTAAACGGCAAGGCCTGCATCCCGCTAGTTTATATTAATATTTGCAGCTGCAGCCATAAATTACTCTGCTTAAAATTTTCCGCGAGTGATATAGGCCTACTCACAATTATATCCGCCAGCCCAATAGTGCTGCGTGTCCACACGTAATTACTATTACCGGACGTAACGTTTCGATCGGTCTTAACAGCTCTTAACTCTGGTCATCTTCAGCCTTAAATTGTCGGATTTAAAGCACATTACGTCGGATATAGCAATTTTTTTTAATATCCGACGCTCATTCACACTGCCACTTATATCCGATACTATTACCGACGTAATTTAAGTCCGGTAATAGTCCGACTGTGTAAACACGACGAGTCGGCAATAGCTCTATGTCCGACGTGTTTATATCCGAGCTATTAACGGTCATAACTAACCGGAAATGGTCAGCAGAGCTAATGTCTCCTTCTCTTGCCAGTTCATTCCTCTATTGCGTTTGATATTCGCACCTGCATCCATGATGATTTTGTTTTATCTCTCACTGGTCACACTATTTATACTCTGCTTCAAATCAGTTGCGCGAGTGATTTAATTTAACCCGGAAGTGTTCTTCACGCTGAATCACGCAGAAAGGTGAAAGGTCACAGTTATATCCGACAGCCCAAAAGCGCTCTTCAGTGTTCACACGTAATTACTATTACCGATCGTAACGTTTCGATCGGTCTTAACAGCTCTTAACCCTGGTCATCTTCGGATTTAAATTGTCGGATTTAAACCACATTACGTCGGATATAGTTATATCCGACGCTCATTCACACTGCCACTTATACCCGATACTATTACCGACGTAATTTAAGCCCGGTATTAAGTGGTTTAAGTCCGACTGTGTGAACAAGGCTTATGATCTGACACTAATCTAATCGCAACCATAACAAACCATGTGAACAATGATCACCTATATTACACGTGATATTACAGGTCTATATTACAGGATTAGATTAGTAAACTATGATATATTTGCAAGTATTATTTTGATCGAGCAGGAAAGATGTGATACTATTTTTTATAGTTGCCGGCGTCAGGTATGCATAGAATGTTTTTTTTATGATGATGACATGGACGTACTGATCATTATGTATGATGCAAACTCATAGGTGTTGTGCGTTTGGCAATTTGGGAGGGGTGGAGGTTCAAAATGACCCCATAGGATTATAAAATCAAAATTTCAATTGCTCAAATACTTCTTTCAAATATATCAAATTATTTACATAAATAAACAAAAATAAATAAATAAATAAATAAATAAATAAACGAAAATAATTGAACAAATTGTAGCGTAGCATTAAAATCATAAATATAACCATTGCTGGCAGAAGGACTCGAACCAACGATACTGACATTAGCAGTCTGATGCTCTACCACTGAGCTATATGACAGCATCTAGTGATGCGGGTAGAGTTTTTAGCTTATACAGTGTTTGTCTGTGATAATGCCGCCTCGTGAAATAAATAAATTTAAAATCTCAATTTTTAATTTAAATTTATTTGATAATATTCTAACCTATATTTTCTTTAGAGCAGGGACAAATATGTCCCCTTTGACCGCTAAATATATAAGAATCTACTTCTTTTATTACTGATTTAATTCCGCGATTTGTTCCATTAAGCAATATCAAAGATTAATGTCAAGCATCTCACAACAGGTATTTAGTTGGCTTAGTGGTCTAGCACAGTGCTTTTTAACCGGGAGGTACCGAGATCGATTCCCACCTCTGCCTGCAATTTTTTTTTAAATAATAACTTGACATTCGTACTGCAGAAGCGGAGTTATGTATAGGATAATGGCCGCGGATTAGAACGTGAGTGGGTAAGAATGGCTGAGCCGCGGAGCGGCGAAGCCATTCTTACCCACTCACGTTCTAATCCGCGGCCATTAACCGACTTAATACACACCTATGACGTCGCGCTATTGTTTTACCGCTCCATTATTTTTCACGAATGGAGTGTTATTGAAATAGGTTGCTCTTTACAAATTGATCAATTACTCATTGATGCCGGACAATACACTAATATAATGATCGTACTAAATTTTAGGTGCGAGTGCAAAAATAGTCCGACTCAGCTTTATGTAAAATTTCTATAGAAATACCCATCATATCACGATCCAGGTGTTTAGTTCAAATCATCCGTAACCACCTTCTTGAATTATAAAGATTTAAAATGTTTGTTACACAAATTGAATAAACGTAGATTCGTAAAATCATTAAAGTGATTAGACCATCAATAGTTCTTTATGCCCACTTATAATGTATTTTAATACACTGTTGAAGTAGTTGCGTTTAGGTCTCTATTTTGCATAATAAGGAAAATTGGCAAAAAGGTCATATAGCATGTATAGGCTCATATGAAATGGTCATTACAGTTGTCAACCTCAAGAAAACTACACCTATCGCTATACCTGAGCAATGATAC
Source organism: Amphiura filiformis (assembly GCF_039555335.1). Lineage (NCBI taxonomy): Eukaryota > Metazoa > Echinodermata > Ophiuroidea > Amphilepidida > Amphiuridae > Amphiura > Amphiura filiformis. Next base: position 40,137,376 of record NC_092638.1, on the reverse strand, counting down.
TCTTCTCTGTGAATCGAGTTTACGATTTTGGAACAACCATGCAATTATGGACACTATTGTTTATCTTGGATAATTTTGTGATGGAATCATTCCGAGGATATATATCGTTGATTCGCAGCAGAAGGACCAAAATCAGGTACGAAAAGGTACGAAAATTTTAAATGTACTACAACACATTTTACCTAGGCCTATTATTGTCCTTGAACTTTGTCGGCAAAAAACAAAACAAACTTCGCCGCCTTCGACGCGAAATAAAAGCCACCTCAACTTCCAGTCCCCCTTCCGAAATCAAATGGAGCGTCCCTAACATTGTAATATTTAATTACCGTAAAATGGGGGTAACTTCGGTAAGCGGGGTAACTTTGGTCGTTCAAATATATTTTTTAAATGGTCATATTTCCGTACAGCAATATTGTTTTTTAGTCATATTTGGTCTCAATTTGTTAAGAAATATATTTGGAAGAAGTCGCTCATGTCCAATTTCTTTGAAAGTTACGAAAATATTGGCATTTTGACCAAAAATGAGCATTTTTTACATTTTTTCAGACAAAATAAAATCGATATTTGTGAGCAAGGATGCGTGCTTGCTTAATTTTGCATGGGGACAAATGTCACAAAAAACAAAACCTTGCCCATATACAGCGAAGATCAATTTTTTTCATTTTCTTTTCTTCGTGGAATATAATACTCTGACCAAAGTTGCCCCAAATGCGGGGTAACTTTGGTCAGGCTATTTTCAACCCCTAGGGCACCCTTTCAAAATTATTCAAAATCTTTTTCAACTTCAAGGTGTAGAAGGAACCCTAACGTCATAAAAAAGAGATAATTAGAAATATATTTGGTTTTGTTTGGAAGCAGTGGTTTAAAAACTCTGAAAAGTGCCCAAAGTTACCCGTTTTACGGTATCGGATAGGCCTACTGTAAGTACTGATCGATGTAAGTAAATATTCAAGCATGCCAAAATACCATCAGATGAAACATCAGATATACTAATGACAAATAAAAATTATACAGAAAATAGACCTACTGTGGCTTTTATCATTATTAAACATGCCCGAAGAGAACGATTTGAAAATAAACAGATTCATAGGCCTAAATACATTGATACAGAATGTGTATTATGTATATGTAGCAATGTTGCCCAAAATATGACAAATTATATGTAGGGCCTAAGCCACTGAAAACGTATAAAAATATAAAGAAGGAAAAAAAAATGTTATAAAAAACAGTAAGCGTAGAAAGAAAGGTCCAAATAAATAAAAGTAAAGGCCTACGAAGTAAAGCCTAAGTGAGGGTAAAACACATCTTGCATAATAAGTACAACGTACTTAGCCAACAATTTAACCTGCCCGTTTTGATCTTGACTTACTTTTCACAGATTGCATTGTAAGGGCTCGGATAGCGACGTTTTTACGTATTTTGTTTGTGGCACCTAAGAGCAAATCAGACACATCCTTCTGATATCAAATAATTTAGATTTTTATTAAATTCGCGATACAATACACATTTTAAGGCAAATTATTAAAAATTGATATTTTTGAAATTTAACAGTCCTCAAAGTAAAATGTATAAATCTAACGATATTCAGCATGCAATTGGATATGTCTGATGTGCTCTCCGGTCCCATGACAATACTGTGCAAATGTTGCTATCCGCTTCCTCAATTTATTGTATTAATGAAAATCATTTTCTTCTTGTTTTTCGTATCATTGTTTTGCATGAATAAAGTGATGATAACAATACCGCACTTTTCGCAAATACTAGCTTTTCAAAAGTGCAATTGATATTAACACTACATTCGTAAATGCCAGTACTTTTTCCCTGAAAAGTATTTGCTTTTCAGAGAAAAGAGAAAGGCATTTACGAATGGCGTGTTATTGTGATCATCGCTCCATTCGTGGAAAATAATGGAACGGTAAAACAATAGCGCGACGTCATAGGTGTGTATTAAAACTTGTTAAACTTTGCTCCTTCTGTAAAAGGGTACATTATTTTGGCACTACATTATTTCTTTTTTTCCACATTGCTGGTATTAAATATCAAATGGTCATAATTGGCGGTCACTTCAAATCATCCCCAACTGAACGAGGTTCAGGAATGTCCTCTCATTGTTAATTGGTTGTTAACCCACCACTTGAACAGGATTTAGCCAAAGCAAACAAAGACTTAAGCTTTTTACTAATGCTATACATAAGTATAAGCTTATTATCCTCCTCAACAATAGGATTAAAGATTGGTGCTTGACAATTGTGACCATCCATCTCAAACCGCTCGTAAAGTCGGCAAATTATATTTCGAGTTACAGTCCAAAATGTGTATTAAGCTTGTATTCATAATATACCTAATAATTGTCCTACAAGTGTCTCATTTCAGTCCAGTCAAATAACAATCTTTAATCCTATTGTTGAAGAGGTTAATAAGCTTAGACTTATAGAAAATAGCTTCAGTCTTTGTTTGCTTTGGCTAAATCCTGTTCAAGTGGTGACTTAACCAACTATTAACAATGAGAGGACATTCCTGAACCTCGTTGACTTGGGGATGATTGGAAGTGACCGCCAATTATGACCATTTGATATTTAATACCAGCAATGTAGAAAAAGAAATGTATTGTAGCACCAAAATAATGTACGTTTTTACTGAAGTAGCAGAGTTTAATAAGCCATAACCCCGCTTCTGGATATTGTTTGAAGTCAAATGATATATCATTGTAAAGCTTATGATATATATTTTCTAAATACGCAAGAAAATAAAATTGACCAGGGGCCGACTTTACGAGCGTTTCGATGTGGATGGTCACAATTTGCCGACTTTACGAGCGGTTTGAGACGGATGGTCACATTACGTGCTAGTGTCATTGGTTATTGTTAAAAGGCAATAAGGTGTGTAATTGCAATATTTCCTCTGAATAGGAAAGACTCTCTACATCGAACTATAGATGCTGGTGGTTCGCAATACTGTTATTTAAGAGAAGGTATCTTCCAAATCCAAATCGAAATGATTTTATGCCTTTTTGTTTTATTATGTTTCTTACTTTCTTATTTTATTGTTTCTTGCTTTCTTTATTGACAACATAAGTCATTTCTCTTTTTGGAATAAAAGGTAGCCCTGAAAAGGGCTGTATATTTTGTCTTTGGTTCTTTTGAAGTGAGTTTAATGTGCTGCTCTGCCCTCTACCTGGTTGCCTCCTTGACGAATACAGGTTTCAGCCCTAGTCCTCATTGTATCAATTGCGTTGCGTACCAACCTTGTGCGCCGGATACTTGCGAATATAGCAGTAATACGTTTGCAAAGATCTTGGATTTTGCCACAAATGAAGAAATCAAGTGGTGTGACTGAGGTCAGGTGATCTTACATGCCACTCCACCATGTCCACAGCATGACACATCCCAACCACTCTGTTTGCTATCCGTGTACAGAGTGAAAAACGCGTACTTGTCTTTAAAAGGGCATATCTTCAAAAGTTGTGAGCCGATTGAAATAATTGTTAAATTTAATAAACCAAAATATATGTGATAAACTTTTCAGAAATAGGCGACAAAAAGGGCAAAATGAGGGGCCTCTTTTTTGGGACAACCTGTATATGAGTAAGGTAAGGTTTTAATATGTAATACTGACCTTCCTCGACAAAAGGGAATATATTTTTGAGACGCAGTTTAATTTCTTTAATGTAATTGTAAACAGAGCAGCTGCCTCAGCTGTATGTTTCATGTACAAGATTAAAACAAGCCTGCATTAATTCATATGTAAGTTCTAAACTTTCAGTATACTATGATCAGCTCGTAATAGGCGAGAATTATTCGGTGTTTGTTAATGCGGGAGTCAATAAAGTCTGCGTAAATTCACAAAAACGCGTGTCAGTCATGCAATACGCAAAGCGCGGTTCACGAATCCCACCGATTTTGAGCTGATCAAAGGGTAAGAGCTTTATTTATCACTCTGATTAACCTTCAGAATTCAAATTGAGGAGTTGTTGATTTAATCTAATTGTTGTTGTCGATAGAACATATCTACACAGATGCGAGTCTCTTTAAGGTAAATGCTTAAAGAATGCAATTGTAAGACGTCATAATTAACATTCCCTGTCAATAATTTAGATATAATACGGCAGGGATGATTTTGATTATCTTAAGTGCTAGAAAAAAAAAACTCTTTAAGTTTTTTAGATTTATTCTAATTAAATAATATAAAACTAAGTATCACGCACGACAGGTTTGTCACTGCTCATATAGTCTAATAAACAATTTTGTTTCAAGTCCCTTTAAGTACACTGTCGACATAATAGATAGCCTGTAAGGACAAATGCAGGCATGTTCAGGTATAGCTTAAATAATACATTTTAGCTTGCCAAGGTAAATCCTCCGTGAAAAGAACACCTACATGTTTTCACCTTTATTTTCACCCAGACGAATAAGTAATAATCTGGTATGCATGTACATTTAAAACGGCTTCCGCTTCAAATGAAGTAATTTCTATTAATGAAAACTAACGTTGAAATGGCAAATGAACTGAAAAGCTTGTTAGACCTGCTGGCGTTAAATATTTCAATAGACAAGGATATGAAGGATGCTTTCATGAACCCGACATTCTGTGCGCTTGGGAAATCCTGTCTGAGTATAAAGTGAAATCCATCGTTATAGCTTAAGGTGATACCAACAGTCTGCATCCTTTTGAGCGACCTGACTTTTTTTCTTCAAGACTAAAATTGGTATCGTATGGCAGTACTCATCAAGGCAATACTCGCACGGAATATCTGTACCAGGGCCAACCGACCCGTTTAGATTTACTGGCAAAAGGCTCGACACATCATCATTAATTTTCAAATCTTTCGCATGAATTCAATGTGTCAAGTTTTAATGATATAACATTCCGGTAGCCATGGTAAATTGTATGTTTCTTTAAGATTAAAAAAAACATCTAAATTAATTTTAACAAATGCTAATGTTACGCTGATTTTTAAATTGCATATTATAATAGAACTACCTTCTGAAAAAAACTAATATTTTCAAGTGGTTTGTGATTTATTGGAAATAATTATTACAATATACTGGATATGTGCAGTACACTTTTACATAAAAGTAACAACCAATTGTTCCATAGAATATTTTATATACTATATTTATATATCATAAATGATTTATGATTCACTGTACAAGTTAATTACAGTTACTCGTTTCTTTCCTCGCCCGACATGCCTAGAGCCACATTTCTGCATGTTGGATACGTGTGGGTTAATTACATTACGAATCTTCATTTCATACAGAATTATTGGGCTACTCCAGTTAAAATCCATACACCCCTTAGGGTAGACATGGCCATAATCTCCAATACAGGGTATAGATTTCAAATGGAATCATCCATTTAAGTAGCTCCATTTGAAGTTCACTCTCCCTGTGTGAAAGATTAAGGCCATGGCTTTGATCGAGAGTATATGGATTTCAACTAGAATTGCCCATTAGCATTGCTTTTATTTTTTTCATTATGTATTATGTATTTCAAAATGTGTTTAACGTAGCGATCCTTTTTTATTTGTACAATTCTGCAGCCCAGTACAACACCAAGGTGTCCATGAAAGAAACACTGTCATTTTATGTGCGCATATCAGAGAAAGTTGGTTTGGCCCCATACGTGTATGTATCGCGCAATGTATCGATCTTGTGCTGGAACATAAGTATGATATCGTTGCAATAACAGAAACCTGGCTGAAAGAAGGAGATGATGTAGTTATTGGAGACATCACTCCCGCAGGTTATACCTTTACTCATATTAGACGTCAAAACAAAACTGGTGGTGGAGTTGGGCTCTTATACAAATCCACTTTTTCAGTGAGTAAGGTCCAGAATGCGGGGACATTCAGATCATTTGAGTCCCTTCAAGCAGAAATCACAAATAATTCTCGTTCATTAAAAATTGTTGTGGTTTATAGACCTGAAAAAATCAAAGACACAAGTGGACATCAGCTACCCTTCAAGGTGTTCTTGGAGGAATTCAGCTCCATGGTTGAGAATTACCAGTTGCATCCTTCAGAAATAATCTTCCTGGAGACTTCAATGTATGGGTTGATGATCCTGACGACAGCGAATCTAAGCAGTTTATGAATTTACTGACATCTTATGGGTTAAAACAACATGTCACTGAGCCCACTCACATACATGGCCACACTCTAGACTTACTAATTACACGTGAGACTGAATGTGCTTTGTCTAGTGTAGGTGTTCATCCTGCTCTCCGTATTTCAGATCATTTAATCGTAACTTGTAGCTTGATGTTACAAAAACCACATCTTCAGTGGAAACATTCACAACACGCAATCTAAAAGCTATTGACTTGAATTCTTTTGGTCAAGATATATCTAAGACTCTCTCACAAATTGACTTTGAAAATGATACTGTTGATATTTGTGTATATTTTAAGTATGAATCTTTGCTGAGTTCCCTTCTTGACGAGTATGCCTCTGCTAAAACGCGTCGTGTTCTTGTCAGGCCTAATACACCGTGGTTCAATGGGGAGATTCGTGAGGCAAAATGTTATAGAAGGGAACTCGAACATAAATGTCAAAACTTGAAGTTGGCCGTCAAATGTATTGTAAACAAAGGCAGGCGGTCAAAGGTATGATTTAGAAGGCAAAATCAGATTACTAATCGTCTTCTGTTGCTCAATGCTCTGGTGATCAAAAGAGCCTTTTTCGTATTGCTAACAATCTGCTGCACAAGAGTAAAGAACCTGTTCTGCCAAGTTGTACTTCTGACCAAATCCTTGCCAACAATTTTTCTGATTTCTTTGTTGGGAAAATTGAAAAAATTCGTACTGGTTTTGATGATCATTGTGAGTTACCAAATGATAACTTAAATATTTCTCAGTGTGTTACTCGTTTAACCGAATGACGAAGTGTTAACAATGTTGATGAATGCTCCTACAAAGTCATGTGAACTAGACCCTGTACCAACTTGGTTGTTGAAAGAATGTGTTCATAAGATTGTTCCTACTATAACATGTATCATTAACAAATCTCTTGTTTCAGGCATTTATCCTAGTGATCTTAAAATGGCTTATATCAGACCTCTCCTCAAGAAGTCTGATCTAGATAAAGAGGACCTTAAGAACTTCAGGCCGATTGCTAATTTGCAGTTTCTAGGAAAGATGATAGAACGTGTCGTTTCATCTCAGCTTATGTCTGTCATTTCTGAGCAAAATTTACACGACCCTTTCCAATCTGCCTACAGACCCAATCACAGCATTGAGACTGCCTTGTTGCGTGTTAATAGTGACATATTGCGTGCAATGGATTGTGGACAGATCACAGCTCTTGTATTACTCGATCTTAGTGCTGCATTTGATACCGTAGATCACAACATCCTTTTACACAGACTTGAGAATAACATCGGGGTATCAGGTGCAGCACTGAGATGGTGTGAATCCTACTTAATTGACAGATCACTGTGTGTGCGTGTCGGCACCTCTTCTTCTAAAGCTGTGGCACTTAATTATTCTGTGCCGCAGGGGTCTGTGCTTGGACCACAGTGGTTTTCTATATACACCTCTCCGGTATGTCACATTATATACAAATACCATCTCCAGTATCACATTTACGCGGACGACACCCAGATTTATATTTCATTTGAAGCATCACAGAACGCAGCTGAAAAATCCATTCATCTTCTGGAGTCATGTATTGAGGAAATCCGTCAATGGATGAAAAATAATTATCTCAAGCTTATTAACGACAACAAGACTCAGTTTATTCTACTTGGCTCAATACAACAACTCAATAAGATCACAGACTTAGAAATTAGAATTGTTGACTCTGCTATTTCTCCTGTGAAACAAGTTCGCAATCTAGGCGTGATCTTGGATGCTCAAATGACTCTTTATCACCTCTCGTTTGGACATTGGTAATTCGTTACTTCTTGGACTTCCAAAAGAACAAATTCATCGTTTACAGTTGATTCAAAATACAGCTGCTCGTCTTGTCACACGCACCAAACCATCCAGTCACATAACCCCAATTTTATCTGATTTACATTGGCTGCCAGTTCATTTGAGACTACAGTATAAGCTCCTTCTTCTCACATATCGCGCTGTTCATGGATCTGCACCATCATACATCACTGAACTTATTCATCCATACAATCCACCACGCACACGCTTACGCTCAGCTAACAAAAATCTTCTTGTTGAACAAAAAACATCCCGGTCATGGGGGACAGATCATTTGCTGTGGCAGCTCCTCATCTGTGGAACAATCTACCTCATCATATCCGTACTTGCTCTTCACTTGAATCATTTAAATCATGTCTAAAAACTCATCTTATGAATATTGCTTATGATTAAGTTCTTGTTTATCTGTATCTTGTTTTCATAATATTTTGTTGTTGTTTGGTTTCATTGCTCTTTTTGCTTGAGCTCTTTGTTGCGCCATGAGTGCTTTTTGCAGATCTGTGCGCGATAGAAATGTTCACTATTATTATTATTATTATTAATATTGTCCTGATAACACACCTGAATCTGAATGATATTCTCAACGATTCTCATTAGAAGCCAACCGAGAAGATAATTGTGTCCGCGAGAATGTAAGTAATTAGTCTTTTCGCTGCTTGATGTAGCTAGCCAGTATTTCCTTGAATAACTTTGTGTCTCCAATATTGACGATGTGCTTTGGAAGACTGTTCCAATTGTTACTGGTATTTTGAAATGAAAATAAAATGAAAAGTTACAATAGTTGGTGCTGCCTCTTAGTTTCTTGAAAGCTTTATTATGGTTGAGCCTTTATGAGCTGCCTGTCTGAACCGGCTGCAAGAATGTTCGCGCTGGAATGGCCACCTGACTGATGTTGATTTTATGTAGCATGGTGAGCCAGTTTGGTTAACATGTCTGTCCCGCTGCTTGTCCACCTGTAATCTTAAAAAGTTGTCCCTCTTCATTGGATGGATTCTATTTGCTCTACCAGATCATTAGTGTGGGTCCTACGCCGTGGAGTTATGAAAGCAGCGACCAGAGTCTTGAAAGCAGTGGCTCTAAGGTCACGTGGACAAGAATGCAGATTTCTCCTCGCAAATTTAAGGACCCTACTAGATCTTGAAGCGATTGTATTAATGTGATTGACCACCTGAGGTCACTAGGCATCTCAATACCCAAGAAGCTGTGTGAAGATGTTTCTTTCAATGTGGCATTGCTCAATGTGTATTTATGTTATTTGCCATGTGGATAAAGTGTTGAGGTCGGTTTGAAGTTGTCGAGCGTCTGTGTCTTTTTCATGGGTCTATATAGAACGCAGTCGTCTGCAAACTGTCGATGAGATGTTGAGATGGAGATCATTGATGTAAAGCAAAATAGAAGGGATCCTAAAACCGTACCCCGGGGCACTCTGGAGCGCATATAGACCCAATCCGAGTACTCTACATCAGTGACCAACCTCTACTTGCGTGTCGTTAAAAGGTTAGCGAGCCATCAATATATGTTACATGTGATACCGTATTTGTTTAGTTTGTAGTGGAGTCTGTTGGGGGGGGGGGGGGGATTGTGTCGAACGCTTTAGACAGTCCATCATGACGATGTTTCTCTGTGTGTTGTTGTCGAGTTTGTAAACCAAATTGTAAACTGTCTGTAAAAGTTGGGTCTCGAATATTTTGGAGCAAATGGAGTCACGTCAGTACAAGGGGTCTGTAGTTGGAAGGGTGGTCCTGTCGCCTTTTTACATTTAGTTGGGAATAATGTTGTCGTTCAACCGTCAGGTTAGTAGCCAGTGATAATGGAGTGGTTGAAAATGAGAGTCAGCGCAGTAGTGAGCTAGTTTGCAGCCAATTTCACGATTATACCTGCAAGGTTGTCTGGGCTTGAAGTCTCGTTCTCCTTTAGGTTGCATATTCTTTCTGTTGTCACACTGATCTCAGGTTAGGATGGGTAGCTAACCTTGTTCGGGTGATGTAGACTCCTCTTCTGTGAACACTGACCCGAACTGTTTGTTTAGAATCTCTGCCTTCCTATACTCTCTGAGTAAAGTCCATTATATCCATAATAAGAATTTGTTGTCTCTTGGAGCTGACCCGTGTTGGTATATGTTCGTTCATAGCATTTGTAGTTCCATACTTGAACCAATTTAAGTGGGCGCGGGATTTCACAACGTTAATTTTATATCGCAGACAAACATTTCAAGAAACTTTGGCCAATGGAATAAATGTAGAACAAGAATTGCATCTTTGACCTTTTTAAAAATCTTTATAAAGAGCAAATATTTCATAACACTCTGCAAATTAAAGTGTTTACGTTAAATAAGTTGCTAAAAATGAAGTGAACACTTGGTATCACCATAAGCTATAACGATGGGTTTCACTTAATACCCAGGCAAGAATTCCCACGCGTACAGAAAGACAGGCACGCTCATGCAAGATCCTTCATATCCTTGTCTATTGAAACATTTAAACGTGATACCGTATTTGTTTAGTTTGTAGAGGGGGCGGGGTGGGGTTGTGTCGAACGCTTTAGAAATTCCATCATGACGATGTTTCTCTGTGTGTTGTTGTCGATGTCGAGTTTGTAAACCAAATTGTAAACTGTCAGGTTAGTAGCCAGTGATAATGGAGTGGTTGAAAATGAAAGTCAGCGCAGGAGTGAGCTAGTTTGCAGCCAATTTCATGATTTTATCTGGAAGGTTGTCTGGGCCTGAAGCCTTGTTCTCCTTTAAGTCCCATACACTTTCAGTCGTCACACTGATCTCAGGTTACGATTGGTAGCTAACCTTGTTCGGGTAACGCAGATTTGATATAGGCTCCTCTTTTGTGAACACTGACCCGAACTGTTTGTTTAGAATCTCTGCCTTCCTATACTCTCGGAGTAAAGTTGGCCTGAATCCTTGGGGGTTTGAATATCTGTTGAATCCTGTTTGTGCCTCTTTACTTAGCCCAAAAGCTGTTTGGGGGACTCTATACATGTGTTGCACAACTCCAATAGGATTTCGTTGTTTCATTCTGTACTTCCTTCCTTTTAATTTTCGTGAACCTCTCCCAGTCGGAATCCATCTGCGTCTTCCTAGCTAGCCTGGTTGTAGGCTCGATGTTTCCTACGCAGTCCATTGAACTCTAACAGATATAAGAATATGTTGTCTCTTGGAGGTAACCCGTGTTGGTATATGGTCGTTCATAGCATTTGTAATTCCACACTTGAACCAATTTAAGTGGGTGCGAGATTTCACAACGTTAATTTTATATCGCAGACAAACATTTCAAGAAACCTCTGGCCAATGTAATAAATGTAAAACAAGAATTGCATCGTTGACCTTTTTTGAAATCTTTACCAAGAGCAAATAATTCTTAACACTCTGCAAATTAAAGTGTTTAGGTTAAATAAGTTGCTAAAAATGAAGTGAACACTTTGTATCACCATAAGCTATAACGATGGGTTTCACTTAATACCCAGACAGGAATTCCCACGCGTACAGAAAGACAGGAACACTCATGCAAGATCCTTCATATCCATGTCTATTGAAATATTTAAAGCCATCAGGTCTGTCAAGGTTTTCAGTTCATTTGCCATTTTAAAGTTAGTTTTCAATAATAGAAATTACTGCATGTGAAGAGGAAGCCGTTTGAAATATTGGCATGCATATTAACTTAACGTCTGAGTGAAAATAAAGGTGAAAACACGTAGGCGTTCTTTTCACGGTATATTAAAGTATATACCTCCGCACTCCGCATGTCTATCATTTTATTAAGTTTACAAGGTTATCTATATAATGGCGACAGTATAATTTTATATCTCTTGAAACAAAATTGTTTAAGTTCGTACATCAACAATGACAAACCCCATTTGCGTCATGAGTATGTTATATTATTTTAATAAGAATAATTCTTTATCCACTATTACAGTTTTCTTTCATGCCACGCGAGATAAGTTATAAATGAAAAGCATACCTTTCCAATTTTGTGAAAGGGAAAATTATAATGCGTCTTTCGACTGAATTCGTTACATATCTAAATATCTATATTAAAGAGGCACTGTTGTCATGACAACAACAATAAAATTGAATCAACAACTCTTCATTTAGAATTCTGAAGGTTAATCTGAGGGATAAGGAAAGCTCTTAAGAACAATTTATTTTCCACATATTTTGTGATTGCATATTAGTTACGTGCCTCCGTGTTTAAGGGTAATGCTAATGGGTTGACATTCACATCAAGGAAGTACAGAGCGTCCGAAAATATGTGAATATTATGTAAGTGTGCAAAAAGCATTAAACCGTAATTAACCTTTTATCTCCCTATGGGTAAATTGTATTTCTACTCGGGAGGGGCACTCACGGTTTGAAATGACAGGGAGAGCAACACCGACTCGGTGTCAAGATAGTTGGTCAGACGCGCTGCACCAATGCATTTCAGTTCCTACCTCTAATTTAGCAATTTCCACAAGAAAAACAAAGCAAGAGCTACTTGGCACGGCGTATTAAAATAATTATGGATTGTGATATTATGGTGAAAATATCCTAGACCGTTGATTAAATTCTGAGTAACCTTTCAATTTGCCAGATTACGGTGAGACACATAGAATAGAGAAAAGTCATTTCGGATTCTGGACAGGGAATTAATTTATTTGCGAGGCTGCGTTGGACCTCTTTGGAATGAAATTGAACTTGACAACCGAATGCCGTCTACGTTACTGTTTAATGAAGACCCTTCCTCTGGGGTGCTAGCTTTTATCTTATTTACCTTCTTCTTGTATTTGTTCCGTGCTTGTCTTGTCCACTTAAGTTGTTATACTATCGCATTAGCTGCTTTTCTTTACATGCCTTGCTCATTTCCTGATCGGGTTTACCTGGACATGACTTGACCACTTCCTGGCAGCTGAGGTTTCTGTTTAGATGTCCACACACATATTATAATATATAGTGTTCGTTAAAGTGATGCAGATCATTTAAACGACTATTGCTTACGTAATACACTGCTAAAATGCCCACTGTTTTAAACAACCCTTCAACAATTATGAAGCAGCCCCTCAGTATCATTATGCCTCCAAATGTCCTAATAATATAATGTTATATGTGGTACATAACTACGTGTCTCTACTACATAATGATATAAATACAAACATTCCTCTAATATTGTGTGCACGCCCTTGCAAAATTTAGTTACGTATAAAAATAAATTGTCTACTAAAAATGAAGCGAACATGATATTTCAACTGGATTTACTAGTAAAAAGAAATGTCTATTTTATATCATTTATCGGATGACATGAACACCCAGTTGCTTAAACTATTCAACGATTTTTTCCAAACAACTACTATCCTGTTCACACGTTAAATACGATTATGTAATCTTTAAACAGCATCATTTTTAAAAGCGAACTGTGTTCTTGCTCTATGGTGAAACTCTGAATGACTTATGGTAAATGTTTTTTGTATCCAATTAGTCACATAATTTATTTACGGGCTTTAAATAATGGACGAATATAGGTGTTGACGTTGTTGGAATGTTAGGTGTGTGTGTGGGGTGGGGGCGGGGGGTGGCGAGGAGGCAAAGTTGATGTGTGTTTATATACCTGGGTGAGTCGTTTACTATCAAAACAATCTATTCCCACGATGTTCAGGCAGGCTGTACAGACAGCAGGGGTTATATTATCCTGATCGCAACTTGGTGTCAGGTCTTAGACATTCACTGCATTTGCCCAAAGTTCAACATTATAAAACCATACAATTTCTTCATATCATGCGCTAAATCTGTTGAAACTAGGTAGGCTTTAGAAATTTTAGTTACTAGTTTGCGAGTTAGTCTAAGGTAAACTTTATGCTGAATATTATCTAGAGAACCACTTTCGGTTGAGACATAACATGGCCTGAACTTAATGTGTGTTAACATTCTCAGTCAAAGGGATTTATAATATACTCATACAACCCTAGTGTATTGAAACATATCGACTTTCAGCATGCCTGACAGCAATGTCAGGCATGTCAGGTGGGAACTCGTCCCGTATTGGTAAAAACACTTACAGAATAGTTTATCATGAATATGCTACCTCTGTTCACATAAAAAATAACAGGAACCATGTATTTTAGTCGTGTTATGCATTATTTCATATATAATTGCAAATAAGTAAAAGCATAATTACTATTTAATACTGATAAAACTACACGATCATGATCATGAATGTTAATAGATTAATTAAGTTAAAATATTACGCATTCGAACACACTTGAACATATTGCATATTTTAGTTAGGCCGTTAACAAATACACCCCTACACATGTATATGTTTAATTAACCTATACCTTGCAAGACATCATAATTGACCATGGCAAGCATACTGAGTAAATTTGGTTTGGCTCAAAATCTTGTTGTTTACAATGAAAGTGGCCAAATTATAGAAAACGCTACAGCATTTGCTTAAAACGGCCAACAAGTAGGCTTTGCATGTTTCACAATGTGGTAACTCTTTAATGTCCAATACGGTAGACCTATAAGGTAGTTGGGTGACCGGTGTGCATGTCATCAACAAAAGTGTCTTTTTAAAACAGAATTCTTCTTTGAATAAGGAATATCTTTCAATCCCTGAAAATATAAAGTATTGTATAGTTGAACGAAATTTCTTCAGGCTACACTCGCAAGTCAAATAACTTCAATAAAGCCTTCGGTTGTTCAGGGTGGAATTGGGGCTCCAACGAAAATAGTGCGCACAATCTACCAATGGATTTGCTTAAAGCGTAATACCATGAGTCAAGTTGAATTTATTTACTATTATCTAAAAAAAGTAACTAAAAAACTTTCCGTCATTCTGTTTGAGTAAATCCTCCCCGTCATACTGAGAGACATCCGGCAGAAACTGGTAATGACGCCTAAAGGCACAGCTCGTTTCCGATTTCCCTGCCGAGTTCGCAACCATAAAAACGGGTTTTGAAGTTGAAGGAAACATCTTCTGGCTGCCATTACAGGGGTTGTAGATAAAGCGCTATTTTTAAAAGGGTGGAATTAAGACTTCAGGGAAAGTACTGCGCACAATCCACCAACGGATTTGCTTTAGGTTAATAAAACCATATGAATTAAGTTGAGTTTACTTACTAATTGGAATGATTTAGCAGTGTCTGATAAACCATATCACTACAACTTACTTATGTTCGAAACGTATATCTAAATTTTGAGCTACCACGTTGTTATAAAATACCAAGTTTCCGGGAAATCACATTTCACGTTAAAAAGATATACACGGAATCATCTGTGCATTAGTGAACAGTCGATTTTTTGTCTTTGTTGCAAATAATTCCCTCGATATGCTTAACCGATGTTATACTGTTATAAGATATTTAAGCGAGAACATTTTCTGCCTTGATACTCTGGAGCCTTTCCATGTATTCAAAAATTCACCGTAGCCTTGTTCAAGGCCATCTATGTTTCCCCTCATCATTAGCACTTGAATTCAATCAAGTAGATTCGATATATCAGGGGCAGAAAGGCGGATGTCCATTACCGGCTGTGCGTATGATTACCTGTGAAACTCGTGCATGGTACAGGTATGCATCCATTCACCCGTACAGGGCGCAGCAAATAATGGACATACGTCTTTCTGTTGAAAGTCAATTATTGAAAACGGGGTAATAACCTCAATTGGCCATGTATAATACTTATATTTAATTTAATCATTTAAGGGATGGGGTATGAACGTTTGAACAGTATTTATTGTGAATTTTGAATACAAAGAATGTCCTTCTGATATCAAATAGTTTTGATTTTTTGAAATTCGCAATGTAACACACATTTTATGGCAAATGATTAAAATTGATATTTTTGATATTTCACAGTACTCGAAGTAAACTTAATAAATCTGATGATTTACACTTAAAGTGTAGGCCTATATAGGTGGGATGAAAAGCCGACGATCAATTGAAATTTTAATAATTTGTCATAAAATTTGTATTATATCGTGAATTTCAAAAAATGAAAATTATTTGATATCAGAAAGACATTCTTCGTATTCAGAATGCAATTCGATATGTCTGATATGCTCTCATGTCCCACAAAAATACTGTCGAAACGCTCAAAACGCTCATTCCAGATCCCTTAACTGATTGTAAATTTTATCAAGCGAATATTGTTCTCGCGCTTGTTTATGGCATTTTGCCTTTCAGTCTTCAGGGTTGAAGCAGTCTTTTTATGGCCATTACTGGATTAGCTGACGGTCTCTGCTTCTGTTAGTATTCATAGAACGTACAGGGCGTGTTCTGAGAATAAGTAAACCCGTCTCGGTATTCATCTTCTTGATTCTGCTGACCCCTATCTGAGTGATGTTGCTTTTCCGGGAAATGGCAGTGCAACGACTCCATGGCAAATGGTGAAAACCATCACCCCAGGAGCCTTGAGTGGCTAAGGTTTACAGAGAGATATGGATGTCGACATTTATTGACGAAGAGAAAAAAGAACTTGTACTAAAAGGATCATGATTACAGACAGGAGAATTACACTAAATTCTCTGTTTTTGTATAGAACTGCAAACCTACGACGAATTTCGTTGGTTTGCTCTCAACAAGTGAGGCAAGGTGTCGATCGGTTGTGAATCATTCACATCAACTCTTACTCGGCACATGTGATTGAAGTCACCATAATAAAGGTGTCGTACGTTTAGCGAATCGTACCTGTGGAATAGAGTAAATACGCCTCTACATATATCACGGTCTCGGCGTGCGGAAATGGGGTTAACTAAATACTATGATCCAATCAGGTGGCAGTGATAGTCTTGGCCACAGATAATCCTTTAAAAAATCCTCGTAGTACAGATATTCTTATTGGCTTTTAGAAACCCCATCAAAGCAGAAAACATTATTGACAATATGTGTACATGTGTACGACTGACCACAGGTGAAAACACATTATCCGGGGATTGTAGAATTGGAGTTATATAAGATTTTTCGGGTCAAAACAAATTGGAAAAATGAATGTCACTCAAATGATAATCCTTTAAATATTACATATTACAACGACATCACTTGTTGATTGTTGTTTGATTTAGAGATTAAAGGTATTGTTTTTAACCACTGGAGTGCATCTATCGTCTCATATAACACGGGCGCCATCATTATCTTAAGTAAAACAACGAGGCGAAGCCGAGTTGTTTTACGCCAAAAATAATGATGTCGCCCGTGTTATATGAGACGATAGATGCACGACAGCGGCTAAAAAACAATACCTTTATTCTCATTCTTAAACACTTCAATTCAAATAAAAATATCATAAGTATTAAACATTTTAATCAAATTAAATCCTACATTTTGCAAGGAATTATACCTTAAAATCGATCAGTTCCGTTGTTGCTATGCGCCTCCGATTGGTTCAAATAGCGAGTACGCGTATCGCGTCGAAGCACACGCGCTGACCCGTGTGATATCGTGTCATATCACACGGGTAAGAACCAATAAGATTACAGAAACATTCTCAAGTGTTTGAGAATCATTGATAAATCAATAAGTTAAACAAACAATGAAGCATTCAATCATACGATCAGTCAATCAAGCACATAATCGATCAAAAACCAAGTGATTGTTTTATTAATGGATTGTTTATGAAACAAATCAATCTATTAATCAATCAAACGATCAATCAAACAATTAATGAGTCACACGATCAATCAAATATTTAATCAATCAAGACAATAAAGGGAATAATCACGATCAGTCAAAGGCCAACAAAATCCATTCAACGATCAATTGATTGTTTTATCGATTGTTTTATTGCTTGATTGCTTATTTAATGGATTGATATTTTGATTGATTGTGATTTTTTACTTTGATTGATTGTTTGTTTGACTGATCGCTTGTGTGATGTGCCCTGAGTAATTTGATTTAATTTAATTATTTAACTTTGTTTACAAGCTGAAAGTATTTCATGAGATGGGAAACCCCCTTGTATTTTGTAATTCCCCAAATTATTGTAAACAAAGTCAGAGCTATGTTTGGAACTTGGAAAGCCCTAGTTCATTATTGCACCATCAGGAAAACCCCCCAGGAAGTGATGTAATGTGAATGTGTATAATTAATCTTGGGAAATCCCAAGATTGCAGCAATGTTGTGAAAATGTGATTGAAGTAATGGTTTATTAATAGATGATGGGTTTTTTGCATGAGTACTGATATAAAAAGCTGAAGGCTTTTGTTGGGACTTTACAGAATGCCATGGGAGATTGAGATATTCCACATGTGTGTGATGGTCTTCGTGCTTCAAAAAAGAAGTACATTTTAACCAGTATATATAGCCAATAATTGAGCTAATTTTAATACAGCAACGAAGAAGACAGCGAGCACACAAAAGTGCTCTTCCTCATCAAAGGATTAAAAGTTCTTCTGTCAAATTGCTGGAGTTTGCTGGGTTTGTGAAGGCCACGCATCTGTCAAGAAACAGTGGAGCTGTGTTAAAGAAACCGGTTCCCTGGAAAAAGAGTGATTGGTGAAAGAAACACCATTTTTGGAGAAAGCAGCGCAAGGAGATATATTTGAGGAGAAAGAAGCGCAAGGAGATATATTTGTGGAGATAACAGCGCAAAGGAGATTGGAGAAAGCATCATCATTTTCGTATGAGGATTTTATACGCAAGGATTTATAAGCGCAAGTGTACACTGGACTTCGCAGGACAAGCGAATAAGGATATATTACATCAGTCGTCCAGAACATTGCAAGAACTCTAGGATCACCAACAAGAAGACAGCTGGTTAAGTAGTCATAGAGTAAAACTGTCATTGTGTGATTTTATTGTATATGCGATATTGTTATTATATGTACCAATCATACTCTGTTTTCAATTAAAGACTTAGATTTTGTTAGCTTAAATAAACAGTGTATTTGTGTTGTGCATTCGTGTGAGTTCGGGTAAAAGGTGATTTTGGCCTTGAGTCAAGTACGACTCGTAACAAAATTGGGGGCTCTCGTCCGGGATAATACACTGTAAAAAAAGTTAACATTCATTTACTGAGTCTTAAAAGTGAAAGTACAGTATGGCAGAGTTCAAAGCAGAAGAGTTTCTTGAAACTATAAATTGGGAGAAGTTTGATGAGTTGAAGAAGCCTGATTTATTGGCATTTGCCCAACATTATGACTTGAAAGTAAAGCAAGCTACAAGAAAGCAAATAATCAAAAATGCCTTGATAGATGTTTTGGTCGGGGAAGATATTTTTGATGAATCTTATTTGGAAGAGAAACTTGAAGTAGAAATTGGTGGGGACTCAGCATTTAAGTTGAAAGAGTTGGAAATTCAATTAGAATTGAGGAAAATGGAAATGGACCAAAAGAAAATAGAGATGGATCAAAAAGAAAAACTGGAAATTATCAAGTTAGAGAATGAAAAACAGGAAAGACAAGAAAGATTAGATATGGAGAAACAGAAAATGGCAATGGAAGACAAAGCGCGCCATGAAAAGATGGCGCTGGAAGCACATTTGAAAGAAAAAGAAATTGAGTTTGAACAAGAGAAGTTGGCTAAGCTAGGTGACAAATACTCATCAAGTTTCTTCTCAAAGTCAAAGTCAGGGTTTGATGTTACAAAGTATGTAAAGCTTGTGCCTAAATTCAAAGAGAAAGAAGTTGACGAGTACTTTCAACATTTTGAAAAGGTAGCTACAAATTTGAAATGGCCTCCAGAGCATTGGACCCTACTGTTACAAAGTAGTTTTGTGGGGAAGGCCAGGGAGACTTACTCAGCTCTACCAATAGAGAAGTGTAATAATTATGAAGAAGTTAAACAGGCAGTCCTTAAGGCCTATGAATTGGTGCCTGAAGCATACAGACAAAAGTTCAGAGATTCAAGAAAGCAAGCAGATCAAACCCATGTAGAATTTGCCAGAGTAAAAGAACAAATGTTTGACAGGTGGCTTGGTTCAAAAGAAGTCAAAGATGATTTCGGCCAACTTAAGCAATTGGTTCTTATAGAAGAGTTCAAGAAATGTGTCCACGTTGACATTAAAACCCATTTGGATGAAAGCGCTAGCAAAATTAAGACGCTAAATGAGGCGGCGACAATGGCGGACGACTATGGCTTAACTCACAAATTGAATGGGAGTAGATTTAGTCATAACAGAAGTTATTCAAACAGGTTCAGCCATAATCAACCTAGAGCAAATCAGGGTGGTACACAAGAAGTGAAACCTCAGTCTAATTCACAGCATAGTGCTGGTGGTAGAGGGACCCCAGGGAGTTCAGGTAACAGAGCAAAATTTGGGACTGAATTTAAAGCCAAAGTAACTTGTACTCATTGTAAGAGACCAGGGCATACGATGACCCAGTGTTATTTCTTAAAAGGCAGACAAGACGCAAAAAAAACAGCAGCAAACTGCTAGTAATACTGTAGGATGTGCAGTGTCACTTGAGTCAAAGAAACAAGTCAGTCAAATCAAGAAACAAGAATTCCCACAAAAGGGAGGTGAGACAGACAAGGTGTGTGAAGAATTTGAACCATTTGTGTTAGAGGGAGTAGTATCACTTGGTGAGAATGGTAGTCCAAAGCCCATCAAGATTGTGCGAGATACGTGTTGTGCACGGTCTATGATTCTGGAAGGAACTTTGCCCTTTAATGAGGATAGTTCAGTTGGTGATGCTTTGATCCAGGGTATTGGGATGGAAATACTTAATGTACCTCTCCACAAAATTAACTTGACATCTGACTTGGTTTCTGGTCCTGTAACCATAGGAGTTAGACATGAATTGCCAGTCAAGGGAGTAACCATGTTGCTAGGAAATGATCTGGCAGGGGGGAAGGTTTTTCCTGACCCAATAGTCACAGATAAGCCCTGTATACAGGATGATAATAGTGAGGAAGAGGAGATATTTCCTGCATGTGCAGTGACACGGGCAATGAGTAAGAGAGCCTCATTAGAAACAATTGAGGACAACCAAATTGATGACTTAGGCTACAATTTGGAAGACACATTTGTGTCAAAGTTGAATGAGAAAGAAGATCAACTTCCGTCTCCTGGGGATAAGAAGACCCCTCAAAATGACACAGCCTCTGAGCATGAACAAATTAGGGAAACCATGAAAGACCCATTAAGTCATGACAAGCTGATTCTGGAGCAACAAAATGACCCAGAACTCAAAGAGATCAATCAAAGGGCATTGACCCTAGAAGAAGCAGAACAAAATTCTGTCTGTTTTACAAACAAGATGGTGTGCTAATGAGAAAGTGGCGCCCACCTGATGTGCCTGCCGATGAAGAGTGGAAGGTAGTGCACCAAATTGTGGTACCAAAAGTCTACCACACTGAAGTTATTAACATAGCACATGATAGTCCCATGGCAGGGCATTTGGGTGTTAAGAAAACTCATGAAAGAATTCTGAGACATTTCTGGTGGCCCACTCTCAGAAAAGATGTTTCTGAATATTGCAAAACATGTCACATATGCCAAGTAGTAGGGAAGCCAAATCAGAAAATACCTCCTGCTCCATTAAAGCCAATTCCAGCCTTTGATGAACCATTTAGTAGGGTTATTATTGATTGTGTAGGCCCCTACCAAAGACTAAGTCAGGTAATCAATACCTTCTGACAATTATGTGCGCGTCAACACGCTTTCCTGAAGCCATACCATTGAGAAATATTAAAGCAGTGACCATAGTGAAAGCTTTAACCAAGTTCTTCACAGTTGTGGGGCTCCCCAAGTCCATACAGTCAGACCAAGGATCAAACTTTACTTCTGGAGTATTTCAGCAGGTCATGTATCAATTAGGTATAGAACAGTATACCTCAAGTGCTTACCATCCAGAATCACAAGGTGCACTAGAAAGGTTCCACCAAACATTGAAAAACATGATCAGAACATACTGTTTGGAATTTCAGAGGGACTGGGATGAGGGAGTACACTTGTTGTTGTTTGCTGCTAGGAAGCTGTTCAGGAAACTTTAGGATTTAGTCCTTTTGAGTTAGTGTTTGGACACACAGTGCGCGGGCCCTTAAAGTTGTTGAAAGAAAAGTGGCTCAATGAGAAATCAGATATCAATTTGTTGGATTATGTCTCCAATTTTAAGCACAGGCTTAACAGAGTAACTGATATTGCCAAAGAAAACTTGAAACAGGGTCAGGCCAAAATGAAACAATGGTATGATAAACATGCCAAAGAGAGAGTGTTCAAACCAGGTGACAAAGTTCTAGTACTGTTTCCAATTCCAGGACACCCATTACAAGCCAGATATCATGGCCCATGTGAGGTAGAGTCAAACGTGGGTGAAGTAGATTATATTATCAAGACTCCTGGTAGACGCAAGAGCAGGCAGTTATGCCACATAAATATGCTCAAAGAGTATGTTGAAAGAAGTGACAGTGGCATTCCAAAACCTGTGTGTACAGTAAAACATGCTGATAATGTAGACAAACATGCCGATGTAGACAAAATCGCCAATGTAGACAAGAGTAAAGATGACAATTCTGATGTCACATATGACCAGGATAAAGAGCTAGAGCACAAAGAGTATACTGTAAAATTGAACAATTCTGATGTG
Source organism: Amphiura filiformis (assembly GCF_039555335.1). Taxonomy (NCBI): domain Eukaryota; kingdom Metazoa; phylum Echinodermata; class Ophiuroidea; order Amphilepidida; family Amphiuridae; genus Amphiura; species Amphiura filiformis. The sequence continues at coordinate 40,114,931 of NC_092638.1, read as the reverse complement.
CTCACTAATTTGGACTCAAAGTTAGGTCATCTTTCTCAAGATCAACAAAGTCAAATTGCAAATTTGATTCACAAATTTGACAATATATTTCCTGATACGCCAAGTAGAACAAATGCTGCATTTCATGATGTACATGTTGGTGATACAAAACCAATCAAGCAGCATCCTTATAGAGTCAATCCATTGAAAATGGAACATCTCAAAAGTGAGATCAATTATATGCTAGACAATGATATCATAGAACCAAGTAGTAGTGAGTGGAGTTCACCATGTATTCTTGTTCCCAAGCCTGATGGTTCATACCGATTGGTCGCAGACATGAGAGCTGCAAATGTTCATTCAAAGACAGACTCGTACCCAATTCCAAGAATTGATGATTGCATAGACAAAATTGGGAATGCAAAATTTGTTAGCAAATTTGATCTTTTGAAAGGGTACTGGCAGGTTCCACTCACAGACCGTGCCAAAGAGATTTCTGCTTTTTGTACACCATTTGGTCTTTACCAATACAAAGTTATGCCATTCGGGTTGAAAAACGCCCCAGCAACATTTCAGAGAATGGTGAACCAAATTGTGGCAGACATAGAGGGATGTGAAGCGTATGTAGATGATTTGATTGTTTACAGTCAAACTTGGGAACAACACATGGAACAACTCCATCAATTGTTTGAGAAGCTGTCAGAAGTACAATTGACAGTCAACCTGGTAAAAAGTGTGTTTTGCCATGCCACAGTCACATACTTGGGATATGTTGTAGGTCAAGGTCAGGTGAAACCTATCAAAGCCAAAGTTGAAGCAATTGAGCAATACCCCACACCTGTAAACAAGAAGGCACTCATGAGATTTCTAGGAATGGTTGGCTATTATAGAAAGTTCTGTCCAAACTTTTCAGAGATAGCAAGTCCTTTGACTGATTTGTTGAAGAAAGATGCAAAATTCATTTGGTCAGAACAATGTGAAAATGCTTTTCACAAAGTCAAATCAATACTCATGAGTTCACCAGTGCTAACTGCACCTGATTTTCAGAAGCAGTTCAAGTTGACTGTTGATGCCAGTGACATAGGCTGTGGAGGTGTTGTGATGCAAGAGGGTGAAGATCAAATTGACCACCCCATATGTTACTTTTCAAGGAAGTTCAACAAGCACCAGAGGAATTACAATTGAGAAGGAGTGTCCAGCAATGCTATTAGCATTGCTACATTTTGATGTGTATTTGGGTACTACAGTATACCCTGTGCTTGTTTTCACAGATCACAATCCCCTCACCTTCATCAACAGGATGAAGAACAAAAACCAAAGACTGGTGAGGTGGAGTTTGACCTTGCAAGAGTACAATCTGGACATCAAACATATTAAGGGAAAAGACAATGTAATGGCTGATGCCCTGTCCAGAATTGCATAAAAAGGGCTGATAAACAAAAATTTCCTTTAAAAGGGAAGTTGTGTGTGACAAGTAGTCACTGTGTATGATGAGTTAAATACTCAAAGTTGATAATATGTTGAAGTTGATGTAAAAGAAGAAAACATTTAAGAAAGTTTTCATTACATTCGAACTTTCTTCTTTTAAGGGGAGGTGTGATGTGCCCTGAGTAATTTGATTTAATTTAATTATTTAACTTTGTTTACAAGCTGAAAGTATTTCATGAGATAGGAAACCCCCTTGTATTTTGTAATTCCCCCAAATTATTGTAAACAAAGTCAGAGCTATGTTTGGAACTTGGAAAGCCCTAGTTCATTATTGCACCATCAGGAAAACCCCCCCAGGAAGTGATGTAATGTGAATGTGTATAATTAATCTTGGGAAATCCCAAGATTGCAGCAATGTTGTGAAAATGTGATTGAAGTAATGGTTTATTAATAGATGATGGGTTTTTGCATGAGTACTGATATAAAAAGCTGAAGGCTTTTGTTGGGACTTTACAGAATGCCATGGGAGATTGAGATATTCCACATGTGTGTGATGGTCTTCGTGCTTCAAAAAAGAAGTACATTTTAACCAGTATATATAGCCAATAATTGAGCTAATTTTAATACAGCAACGAAGAAGACAGCGAGCACACAAAAGTGCTCTTCCTCATCAAAGGATTAAAAGTTCTTCTGTCAAATTGCTGGAGTTTGCTGGGTTTGTGAAGGCCACGCATCTGTCAAGAAACAGTGGAGCTGTGTTAAAGAAACCGGTTCCCTGGAAAAAGAGTGATTGGTGAAAGAAACACCATTTTTGGAGAAAGCAGCGCAAGGAGATATATTTGAGGAGAAAGAAGCGCAAGGAGATATATTTGTGGAGATAACAGCGCAAAGGAGATTGGAGAAAGCATCATCATTTTCGTATGAGGATTTTATACGCAAGGATTTATAAGCGCAAGTGTACACTGGACTTCGCAGGACAAGCGAATAAGGATATATTACATCAGTCGTCCAGAACATTGCAAGAACTCTAGGATCACCAACAAGAAGACAGCTGGTTAAGTAGTCATAGAGTAAAACTGTCATTGTGTGATTTTATTGTATATGCGATATTGTTATTATATGTACCAATCATACTCTGTTTTCAATTAAAGACTTAGATTTTGTTAGCTTAAATAAACAGTGTATTTGTGTTGTGCATTCGTGTGAGTTCGGGTAAAAGGTGATTTTGGCCTTGAGTCAAGTACGACTCGTAACACTTGAATGTTTGATTGTACATAGGCAACAGCTATAAAGATGGAGATCAGTCAGCAAAAAAGTCTCGCTAGTCCGAAACAAGCTTAGGACTATCGGTTGTAGAATGGTGAGCGTACAACAACCATGTTCAGAAGGCTAAAGAAATGTGTGACCCTCTTAAGTTGATGAAGCTACAATCTACGAAAAAAGTCCTTGGAACGCTTGGTACACTCTGTCGAAATTCCGTGCTGAATTTCATATGATCATGGCGTATATTTTGCCTGGGAACAAGCATAACATCTGCAACTAGAGCGGTTCTCGGCTTTCGCGGCTCTCGGCATTCGCGGTTCTCGGTAGTGTGGGTTGGTCCGTATGTGACGTTTCTGTTCAGAACCTTGTGTGACCCTTCCCCCAGAAAAAAATCATCCGCCACCACTGGTTATAACAAGGGCCTTGTAAATGCAACTGGTGAGACAGAGCCTCGAATGACGTTTGTGTTTTCAGTCTGATTTCAGTTCCCTAACAGGTACAAAGTTTACGCATTATCATTAGGCCTACCAAGTATTGTATGTCCTATAATCTCTTATGTATGACATGGATTTTACCATGATTGTGCAAGCCAAAAAAATATCATTTCAATACCCCAAACATGCGTTAAAAAAAGACCATGTTTTACACATGCAACCTCAAGTTTAGACATATAATTTAATTTTCCCTAAACCCTCATGCACGGGAAAAATCATGCCGCCACCATTGGTTATGACAAGGGCCTTTTAGGGTGCACACCAGTAAATAACCCCCACTGACTTTCTGTACAGACAGGGGCCGGGAAAACAACTCAGTTCTTCAAAACTTCCCTTTCTGCAAGCAGAAGGTCAGATGACGACATCCATTGTAAAAATTAAAAAGATTTTTTTTCCAGAAATATTGTAAAAAGTTCAACCTATAACCCATACAGCTAACGCCACCTCACAAACAGCTTGGTGTTTCTGAAATGTAACACATTTTGAAAGTCGTCATAAAAAGTCGGATCCTGCTAAATTTACACAGACAATCTAATTTACAGGCCTAAATGATGATTAAATATGAATCAGGGCCTAATAGTTGCCTTTTAAGCCTTTTCTAATGTATTACATTAAGTCATATTGCACATTTCCTCGTTTCAAATACTGTTTTTTTCCCTTCCAGGGTGTAGCTAGACTTCTCCGTACTCCACTTGCCAATTGTGCTTCTGGCTATTGCATTTAAGCTTAAAACTCTGATTATTATTTGTGCACAATTGATAGATTTTCACATCTAATCTTTTCAGTCACCGTACGCCCTCTGTTTGTTAGCTTCCCAAGTGGACTACTGACTTTGGATTGCGGATAACTTGTTAACACGGGATTCTATGGAGAGTTAGGCCAATTTCTGGCCTAACTAAAATTGGTCATGATGTAATGCATCTTTAAATGAATCTGGCTTGTGATTGGTCCCCAGATATCGTTATTGATTGAACAAATTCATCAGGATCGGTAGAGTAAACTAGTAAACCAGAGTTCGTAGTATCTGATCCAAGAAAATGCACTTACTGTGTACGTTTCAACAACCACTGTTGTCTTTGTCAACACTTGATGAGGAGTGACTGCAATCTACTGACAACCAACGCTAGAGGGATATGTAAAATCAGGCGGTTTTTGGCGATTTTAGCCATTAAGCCCCCCCCCACCGCATAACTCTGAAAGCCCCTCTGCGCCCCCCTCCTGGAGACGCTATTGCAAAATCAATGGAGAGAAACTATACTACCTTGTTTCTTAATAAAATGTAACGGGGTACATCAGGCAACTATGAGAGCCAAAAAGGCCTCAAATTGGGCAAAGAAAGACATTAATTTGCACGTGCATTTCAACCAAGACGCTTCATTAGTGGTGTTCGCCCTTAATGTCATACCGTAGAAACCCGTCTATAAGGAATAGAAGCGACTGTGATGATAGCATATTTCACGTTAGCGCCCTCCACAATATTATATCATTATGGAATTTGAGCAAATCATTTACCGACACAAGCAGGTATACAATGTATTATTTTATCTTTATTTCGCATCTCACGAGCATAGCTCACTTGGCAAGGCATAAGACTTTGGTTCTTTAGATCGGAAGATGGTGAGTTCGAGCCTCATCACGGTCACACAAACTTTTATAAACAAAATATTGTTCAAACTTTTCATTTATATTTTCTTGCATTTTCTAAAGACTCCTTTCGTGATCATTTTTTTTTCATATTTAGTTTAATTTATTCTATTGTTTTTCTTTTATTGTTTCTTTTCTTTGTCTTTTTTTCTTGTTTAATTTTATTTTTTTTCTTTATTTTTCTTTGATTCATATAATATTGGCAGGATAAGGAGAGGAGGGAACTAAAGACCCATTCAGTGATTTGCTCATCCGGACGATCGTAAAAATCATCAAAATTCACCTTTGTCATTGTCATAGATGTGGTAACATAGCCTGCTAGTGGTTCAGCAGAAAACCGTGTGACACATAATATACATTTGGCTACATTTTATTATACGATAAATACGAATTTATTAAACATGGTAACAAATATTCTCTAGCAGATCGGTTATACCAGGAAAGTTGAAAAAGATGGAGGAAGAACGGAATTATATCCTTGAGATAATCCCGTAGGTTATCCTGTCGCACCTATTCATAGTCCTTTATTCTCAAGTAGCTACACATCTACTTGAAAGTAGCCTTTGATGTGATGTGCCTTGCCGACTACGGTTGATTAATTTTCACTCCAGAATTGAAACCATATCCAATGTTTCTATAGATAATTCCTTGAAAGTATGACACGTGTGTGTTAAGTACCCGATGTTGCTCTGCAGGGATACCGCACGTGGATACTATAAGAAAGAAATGTAGTTTTGTAAAGATTCCAAAAAAATCCGCCCATTTTGGAATATATATTAATTATTTAGGAGAGTGTTTTAGGATTTTGTTAGAAACGGGATGATTTTTGATCATCTATATTTTATTGTTTTAATGTATTTTCCTGTCATTTCCTGCAAACCTAATAAAGATATTTTGATAATTGAAAATAGTCTGTATCATAAATCGTAGAGGTTGAAAGCGTAACCAAGCGTGCAAAATTATTATTTGCCATGGAACTTCGGTCATATTTTATTTGAAATAAACTGGATGTTACGATCTGCATGCATGGTATGCATGGAAGTGATGGTATACAGACACTGACCTTTCCCTAAAACCAGTAAGCAGCAACTTGTGTATCACACCCGTCATGGGTTCGAACCCTTTTGTTGTATTTTATTGTTAAACCTAAATAGCGTGATTGCTTTTGAATGAGCGGCAACACACATATTTTGTTTGAGGATAGCTGGATCTATCTCCTTCTTTTACATCTTCTCTGGTTATACGATGGAACTGGTAGGCATAGGCCTATTATAAATTCGGGATATTAAATATCTTCCTGACGAGACAGATCTGCGCATGTGGTCAAAGACGATTCCTTACTAGCCACAGACCGTCCGCTGGAATTAGTTGAATCGTTATGGCTGCTGGTCGGACCTCTCATCTCTCCACATCGATTGTGACCTATCCCCGACATTGCCCTTATGAACTCACATCCTCCTGTTTTATTCCAATACGCTGGCGAAGTTACGTAATAATCGGATTAACTACCATAGCAATAGGTGAAAACAATTTTTTAATATACCGCGTTATACACTGATACGTTCAGGCGGTACCTCTTCATTGAACCATATCATGCTGCACCTGTAAGATCTTTGAAAAGACCAGTATTGTATTCAATCTATGATTGCAGACATACACAGTACAGGTGATGAGTGTAACCTGCTTGTAGCGCAGCGCGATATGTTCAAAATTGTTTTCACCTATTGCTGTGGTAATTAATCCGATTAATTACGCAACTTCACCAGCGTATAATGGCCGAATAAATTCTGACCATCACTTGGCTTGTTGGATTCGTCTATACTACAATTCGCTGTCGAAGTGACGTAATAATCGCAATAACTACCATCAAGCAGATTGCACTAATCACCCGCGTATGTCACCAAACATAGATTGAATACCACTCTTTTCATAAATACTAATCTTACATGGCGAGTGATTAGCATTTCTTTGACAACTATGGTTTAATGCATAGGTGCCACGTGAACGATGAAGTGCAGGGCTATATATTCGAAATTGTATTCATCAATTGCTATGGTAGTTAATCCGATTAATTACGTCACATCGACAGCGAATAGCCTATAGTATGGGTTCAAGTGGAACAAAAAATAGTGTATGTCCATTGCTAGCTATGGTAATTAATCATGTTAGTGTTTACATCACTACTTCGGTGAAGACAAGAGAAGTGTGCCTTCTCTACCAACGCCTGTGATATAACAGGTGCAAGCGAAACAAAATTGAATGACCAGAATAGTTTCCTTTGTCAGATGAATTGATTGAAGTTTTTGAAGACACTCTATTCTTGATGGGACAATAGATTCAAATATGGAATAATTATTATTCCTCATCTATTTTTTTTTTATTGAAAAAACTGCAATTGTGGCAACAGAACAATATTTATTTTGATTTCATTTCAAGTAGAAACAAAATCGTGCTTAAGCCAAAAACGCACCCTACCTCAAAAATTGGGATGGCACAAAGGTGCAACATAGGTTTTTATTGCAAAGACGAGGACAGACAAGTAGTTACAACACATCTGTCTAACCGTGGGTTTCGCTATTATTTAGAATAAATGCTTTTACTAGTTTCTATAAAACCACAAAATTACTATAAAAAAAAATATAAAAAAAACGCACCTAAAATTAAAAGTAGAAAGGTAGATTTGAAGAAAGATAAAAAGAACATGTCAAAAAGTTAAAATTAAACGAGAATGAAAAAACGGAACCGGTGCCCGGACCATGCTCTCTTCAGCATGTCTTCAGTTCCAAAGTCTGACGCTCTATCAATTGAGCTATACGATCCTGATATACGAAACAGTCGTTATTATGTCAATACAATTGATTGGTGTTCCAACATACTTAGATGGAATGCATAGCCACCCAGTGCCAGTATATATTTGCTCAAACTCCAAATACAACAAGCAACCAATTTTATTGAGGGCGTTTCTTAGGTATATCCTTGTAGACGGGGTTTTACGGTATTATCATGACCGTTTTATTTTGTTTTATGTTAAGGGCTGGGGTATGAACGTTTGGACAGTATTTATTGTGGGACATTAGAGCACATCAGACATATCGAATTGCATTCTGAATACTAAGAATGTCCTGATATCAAATAATTTTGATTTTTTGAAATTCGCAATGTAATACACATTTTATGACAAATCATTAAAAATTGATATTTTTGAATTGATATTTTTGATATATAACAGTCCTCGAAGTAAATTTTATAAATTTAATGATACATTCTTTAAGTATATGTGTAGCTGGGAGGAAAGGCCGACGATCAATTGAAAATTTTGACCTTTCGTATTGAAGATATGGATTCCCCACAAAAAAAAATAGGTCTTTTTGGGAAATAAAATCCATATTTTCAATATGAAAGGTCAAACTTTTCAATTGATCGTCGGCTTTTTCCTCCCAGCTACATACACTTTAAGAATATGTCATTAGATTTATAAAATTTACTTCGAGGACTGTTATATATCAAAATTTGAAAATATCAAATTTTAATAATTTGTCATAAAATTTGCATTATATCGTGAATTTCAAAAAATGAAAATTATTTGATATGAGAAAGACATTCTTCGTATTCAGAATGCAATTCGATATGTCTGATGTGCTCTCATTTCCACAAAAATACTGTCGAAACGCTCAAACGCTCATTCCAGATCCCTTAAGTATATGTCATATTACATGTTTCACATTTGTACGATTTTAAATAATTCTTTATCATGTTTATAGGACATGCTCTGTTATATTTTTATATCCTCTTTTCATTCTTGAAAAGATAGATCATGCTTTTTATTTCACCCATTGGGTATTTCTTTATTAATTTGTGTTTATATAGCGATTTCAAGTGGGATAATAACTCCTGGATGACGTAAGCATAATGTTGATAGATTTAAATATCATTATAAATAGGCACTTAATAATAATGATATTGAAATAAATTGATAAATAGATAAATTAATAGATAAATAAATAAAAGATATATAAGCCTAGATAAATAATAAATAAATGATAAACTAGGAGTAAATTGCAAACATTAAATATCTTAGAGCAAATGAGCATTTAATAAGTTTTTGCGACAAATATTTTGCCCTTCTTGTACGTTTTATCATTATTTTATCTTTTACTAATTTTTTTTGGGACATGCTCGCTTATTTATTTTTTATGTGTTCCTCTTATCATTTGTGAAGTATTTCTTTATTTTTGTTTTAGTACAAGTGATCACTGAGTATGTTTAACTGTGGAAATATCGGTAGATAAGGTGTTTTTTATTTCACCCTTGAGTATTATTTATAAGTGTATCAACATGTGATACATTTCACATGTCATGATTTTTCATTGTTTTATTTTAAAGCAATTCTTTATTGGGGTGCATGCTCTCATATATTAGGTGGTTTTTTTTCATGTTCCTCTTGTCATTCTTGATAGATGGCTGTTTATTTATGTCGCGTGTTAAGTATTTTTTTAATTTTTGGTCGAAGTGTATAATTATCATCAGACACATGTCACATTTTTATGTATGATTTTCCATTATTTAATTTCAAATTATATAATTTTTTAAACGTACTAACGTAGTTCTTTATTTTTGTTTCTGTGAATATCATCCGAAAAGTAGGCCTCCTGCACATTATGATTTTGCCTTGCTTTATTTAACTCTTTACTGGGGTGCATGCTCTCTGCTGGGTTTTTTTTTTCATGTTCCTCTTATCATTATTGACAAGATAGCACCTGCTGTACGCTGTTTATTTATTTCGCCCTAAATTATTTCTTTGTGTTTTTAGATTTTGAAGTTTATATCATGATAGCACACGCTATGTTTTTATACCAACCGCGTTTTCTTTTTGAAAACAGTTCTTGTTTCAAATCCTGGTCCGCAATGTCAACATTCAGTTCGTTCATAAAATATGGCTATTTATTTATGTCGCGTGTTAAGTAGTTCTTTATTTTTTGCTCGAAGTGTATAAATATCATCAGACACCTGTCACATTTTTATGTATATTGTTCATTATCTAATCTTAAAATATATAATTCTTTAAACTTATTTCTTTTTTTCTGTTTCAGTGAATATCATCCGAAAAGTAAGCCTCTACACATTATGATTTTCCTTGTTTTATTTAAACTCTTTATTGAGGTACATGCTCCTCTTATCGTTATTGACAAGTCATCACATGCTGTACGCTGTTTATTTATTTCGCCCTCATTTTCTTTACTTTTGTTTTTAGATCTTTAGTTCTTTATTTTTGTTTCTGTGAATATCATCCGAAAAGTAGGCCTTCTGCACATTATGATTTTTCCTTGCTTTATTTAACTCTTTACTGGGGTGCATGCTCTCTGCTGGGGTTTTTCATGTTCCTCTTATCATTATTGACAAGATAGCACCTGCTGTACGCTGTTTATTTATTTCGCCCTAAATTATTTCTTTACTTTTGTTTTAGATTTTGAAGTTGATATCATGATATCACACGCTATGTTTTATACCAACCGCATTGTCTGGTTAAAGACAGTTCTTGTTTTAAATCCTGAATACAATGTCAACATTCAGTTCGTTCACCTCACAATGCGGTGCGATGTTATATAACTGTATATATTGCAGGGTTGCCAAACCCGCGATGTAATAGGCCTAGGTCAATAGGATGAGTTTTGAAGATTTTCCTCGCGACAATTTCCTGTCCTATAGACACCAATTGATCATGTTGATGGTTAAGAAAAATATTGCATGACTTCTCAACATTGGCTTACGCGACTTCTGGTAGTTTTTTATCTCATAGAAACCAACGGTTGATAAAAAAAATATTGGGCGACTTTTCAATGATTTGACCCGCGGTTTGTGCCCTCATTTGTTTGGCAACCGTGGTCTGTGTTAAGTGAATATATTTCGGTAAGAATATAATTATCATAGACCATGTAGACAGAACGGACAATAGTCATAGGCGCTCTCCTCCATTTTGAGAAATATACTTTTACACACACACTACATTTATAATTAAAATGATCAGCCTTAAAGTTTTACCTTTTAGTGGGTTAAGCCAAACCTAAGTGGATGAAATATAAATCAACACTTCTGGCACTGATTGGTTTCCGTAGTTGTTATATGGAATACGAGCTGTCTGTAGCTACAAAATTGTTTGCAAATCGGCTTTTGCCGGGCCTCTCTTTTTCGGCGTTTTTCTCATTAAATTAGGGTCCCGTTCAAATAAAAAATAAACTGGTGTCTAGATGTAATCACAGTTAACACACCAGGAAAATTATAGAATATACAACAACCTAGTTACACCTGTGGACTGCGAACAAACATGCACCTGGCCAGACCTGGCCGTAAAACAAAGTGTTCTCCCTACGGATACCCTTAAGGGTCACACAACAATGATTTACCCTTCCCCTCTCCCTATCAATCAATGTTGGAACACATTGGGAAGCCGCTGAAGACATTGGCATTTCTCAACATTGAACGGGGGAGAGTGGGTGAGAGTTTTCCGTTATTTACACGCAAGCGTTCCAAGACCTTTTTTGTTGATTGTAGAACGCGTGTTAGGCAATGTTATTTTGGAACATTATTTTGAATGTTTTTTGCTTTCCTTGCTATCTTCTGTATCTCTCTAAATGTAAAAGAGTGAACATTTCACTCGGAACTTGGAGTGATTTCATTCTCACTCGATTCGAGCGGTTAGTCGTTCTTTTAGAGTGAAAAAAAGCTTCTACTCTGTCAATCTAGATTCACTCCTTACAGAGTGATCCAAAATTACCGCTCAATTTCAGAGTGAAATCAGAATCGCTCTTTGCGGAGTGAATCCACAGTTCGTACAGCCAATCAGAAAGCCGGATTTTCGCACTGAAAGCCACGAAAAAAATTGTGATTATTCATTCAGCGAATCGTTACAGCTACAACTAGTACAAGCAGCACTGCACTGTGGCGGTTTCACGGCATAATCTGAGTTACATAATCTTAATATTGACGGCGAAATAACAGAGAACATGGTTACTCGTTTCACGGCGGTATTAAATTGTAGAGGTTACAACATTACAGCGGTAAGCTTTATAGCCACTCAACTGTGTGTGTGCTTTGTGCATGTAGGCCTAGCCTACATGCATTAAATCAAAACAAAGCAAGGCCAGCCTAGCCTTGACTAGGGCCTAGCCTAGATTTATGCATATGATTATGTCTATGATAAAGGCCTTTCTAATAGTTTAACCAATTAATGAACAAAGTAGGTCTCGGGAAATAGTAGGCTCACGGTCTCCAGTTCACCTCGGGGACCAATAGATTCCACCAGATCCCTCATGAGCAGTAAATATTTGTATACTAGTAGCACTTAGCTCAATTCTTGTAGCCTAGTCCCGTGCACACTGTAACGGAAATTACAGAGTCGATTGTAATGTCTGAACAACCTCGGACTATAGGCTAGCAGCACTTTGCGTGACTGTGACAGCTGCTGTGCGCATTGCGTTAAATACAGCAAATAGAAACCAAAGATGGGCGCGTAGCATAGCGTTGTACGCTCGTGTATAGTCGCATAATTGCTATTAACTCAAAAAGAGTGGTTTTTCCACTCCTCTTTGGAGCTGTATGAGTGACCACTCCTTTTGGAGTGAAATTCACTCTCACTAGAGTGATTTTATTCACTCTTTTTTTTCGAGTGAATTTCCTCACTCTTTTTGAAGAGTGAATTTCACTCTAAAAGGAGTGGTCACTCATACACCTCCAAGGAGGAGTGGAAAAACCACTCTTTTTGAGCTATTTTTCACTCTTTCATAGCATTTAGTGCCTTGATTCATACCTCTAATTTGTTTTCTTGTTCCCAATAATCTCTGCTATATAAGTGCCGTTTTAAATTTTGGTCAACTTCTTCATTTTAACATTTCTTTATAGCTTTGCATTCGGCCTTCTAAATCATCATAATCTAGAACGCGTGTTAGGCAATGATATTTTAGAACATTATTATTTTGAATGTTTTTTGCTTTCCTTGCTATCTCCTGTAGATGTAGGGCCTTGATTCATACCTCTAATGTTTTTCTTTATGTTTAATGATTTTGTTAATGATATGACTGTCTACCGAAGATAGCAATCATGCTGGGTTTATATGAGACAAAAAGTAATTTTTTTGCGTACTGAATGAATCATCATTGTTTTTTGTTTTGTTTTGTTTTGTTTTTGTTTTCTTAATGAATCATCATTGTTTTTTGTTTTGTTTTGTTTTGTTTTTGTTTTCTTTTTGCTGTGCTTTTTTGTTTTGTTTATTATTTTCTTTCCTTCAGGTTCCCAATAATCTCTGCTATATAAGTGCCGTTTTAAATTTTGGTCAACTTCTTCATTTTAACATTTCTTTATAGCTTTGCATTCGGCCTAATGCCGATTTTTTTCTAGGCGCGCGGCAAATTAATGCCGTTTTACCGGCCCCGGGATTTTGCGCACTGAATCCTCCCATTTTGCCTTCTGAATCATCATAATCTAGAACGCGTGTTAGGCAATGTTATTCTGGAACATTATTATTTTGAATGTTTTTTGCTTTCCTTGCTATCTCCTGTAGATAGCATTTAGGGCCTTGATTCATACCTCTAATATTTTTCTTTGTTTAATGATATTTTTAATGATATGACTGTCTACCGAAAATATCAATCATGCCGGGTTTATATGAGACAAAAGGTAATTTTTTTGCGTACTGAATGAATCATCATTGTTTTTTGTTTTGTTTTGTTTTTGTTTTCTTTTTGTTTTGCTTTTTTGTTTTGCTTATTATTTTCATTCCTTCAGGTTCCCAATAATCTCTGCTATATAAGTGCCGTTTTAAATTTTGGTCAACTTCTTCATTTTAACATTTCTTTATAGCTTTGCATTCGGCCTAATGCCGATTTTTTTTGGGCGCGCTGCAAATTAATGCCGTTTTACCGGCCCCGGGATTTTGCGCACTGAATCCTCCCATTTTGCCTTCTAAATCATCATAATCTAGAACGCGTGTTAGGCAATGTTATTTTGGAACATTATTATTTTGAATGTTTTTTGCTTTCCTTGCTATCTCCTGTAGATAGCATTTAGGGCCTTGATTCATACCTCTAATTTTTTTCTTAATGTTTAATCATTGTTTTAATGATATGACTGTCTACCGAAAATATCAATCGTGCCGGGTTTATATGAGACAAAAAATAATTTTTTGGCGTACTGAATGAATCATCATATGTTCCCAATAATCTCTGCTATATAAGTGCCGTTTTACATTTTGGTCAACTTCTTCATTTTAAAATTTCTTTATAGCTTTGCATTCGGCCTAATGCCGATTTTTTTTAGGCCCGCTGTAAATTAATGCCGTTTTACCGGCCCCGGGATTTTGCGCACTGAATCCTCCCATTTTGCCTTCTGAATCATCATAATCTAGAACGCGTGTTAGGCAATGTTATTTTAGAACATTATTATTTTGAATGTTTTTTGCTTTCCTTGCTATCTTCTGTAGATAGCATTTAGGGCCTTAATTCATACCTCTAATGTTTTTTCTTTATGTTTAATGATTTTTTTAATGATATGACTGTCTACCGAAGATAGCAATCATGCCGGGTTTATATGAGACAAAAAGTAATATTTTGCGTACTGAATGAATCGTCATTGTTTTTTGTCTTGTTTTGTTTTTGTTTTCTTTATGTTTTGCTTTTCTTTTTTTTTAAATTATTTTCTTTCCTTCATGTTCCCAATAATCTCTGCTATATAAGTGCCGTTTTAAATTTTTCGTCAACTTCCTCATTTAACATTTCTTTATAGCTTTCCATTTGGCCTAATGCCGATTGTTTTTTCTAGGCGCGCGGCAAATTAATGCCGTGTTACCGGCCCCGGGATTTTGCGCACTGAATCCTCCAATTTTGCCTTCTGAATCATCATCATCTACAATCTACGAAAAAGTCCTTGGAACGCTTGGTACACTCTGTCGAAATTCCGTGCTGAATTTCATATGATCATGGCGTATATTTTGCCTGGGAACAAGCATAACATCTGCAACAATGATTTACCCTTCCCCTCTCCCTATCAATCAATGTTGGAACACATTGGGAAGCCGCTGAAGACATTGGCATTTCTCAACATTGAACGCGGGAGAGGGGGTGAGAGTTTTCCGTTATTTACACGCAAGCGTTTATATGAGACAAAAAGTAATATTTTGCGTACTGAATCATCATTGTTTTGTTTTGTTTTTTTGTTTTTGTTTTGCTTTTTTTTTTTTTTTTTTTAAATTATTTTCTTTCCTTCGTGTTCCCAATAATCTCTGCTATATGTGCCGTTTTAAATTTTGGTCAACTTCTTCATTTTAACATTTCTTTATAGCTTTGCATTCGGCCTAATGCCGATTTTTTTTCTAGGCGCGCGGCAAATTAATGCCGTTTTACCGGCCCCGGGATTTTGCGCACTGAATCCTCCCATTTTGCCTTCTGAATCATCATAATCTAGAACGCGTGTTAGGCAATGTTATTTTAGAACATTATTATTTTGAATGTTTTTTGCTTTCCTTGCTATCTTCTGTAGATAGCATTTAGGGCCTTGATTCATACCTCTAATTTTTTTTTTCTTTATGTTTAATGATTTTTTTAATGATATGACTGTCTACCGAAGATAGCAATCATGCCGGGTTTATATGAGACAAAAGGTAATATTTTGCGTACTGAATGAATCGTCATTGTTTTTTGTTTTTTGTTTTGTTTTTTTTTTTTTCTTTATGTTTTGCTTTTCTTTTTTTTAAAATTATTTTCTTTCCTTCATGTTCCCAATAATCTCTGCTATACATGTATGTGCCGTTTTAAATTTTGGTCAACTTCTTCATTTTAACATTTCTTTATAGCTTTGCATTCGGCCTAATGCCGTTTTTATTTAGACGCGCGGCAAATTAATGCCGTTTTACCGGCCCCGGGATTTTGCGCACTGAATCCACCCATCTTGCCTTCTGAATCATCATAATCTAGAACGCGTGTTAGGCAATGTTATTTTAGAACATTATTATTTTGAATGTTTTTTGCTTTCCTTGCAATCTTCTGTAGATAGCATTTAGGGCCTTGATTCATACCTCTATTTTTTTTTCTTTATGTTTAATGATTTTTTTATTGATATGCCTGTGTACCGAAGATAGCAATCATGCCGGGTTTATATCAGACAAAAAGTATTTTTTTGCGTAGTGAATGAATCAACATTGTTTTTTGTTTTGTTTTGTTTTTGTTTGGTTTTTGTTTTGCTTTTTTGTTTTGTTTATTATTTTCTTTCCTTCATGTTCCCAATAATCTCTGCTATATAAGTGCCGTTTTAAATTTTTCTTCAACTTCCTCATTTAACATTTCTTTATAGCTTTCCATTTGGCCTAATGCTGATTGTTTTTTCTAGGCGCGCGGCAAATTAATGCCGTGTTACCGGCCCCGGGATTTTGCGCACTGAATCCTCCCATTTTGCCTTCTGAATCACATCTACAATCTACGAAAAAGTCCTTGGAACGCTTGGTACACTCTGTCGAAATTCCGTGCATAATTTCATATGATCATGGCGTATATTTTGCCTGGGAACAAGCATAACATCTGCAACAATGATTTACCCTTCCCCTCTCCCTATCAATCAATGTTGGAACACATTGGGAAGCCGCTGAAGACATTGGCATTTCTCAACATTGAACGGGGGAGAGGGGGTGAGAATTTTCCGTTATTTACACGCAAGCGTTCCAAGATTTTTACGTTGATTGTAGCACATAACGGCTTGAACAGTATTAAATTAGCACTCTACTTGCATTATTGTCTTACAGCCAAAAATACAATCGCGTCCAAGATTGACTCGCGCTCGTTTATTCCGTAGAAAACTGTTTTGGTAGCAGTAGCATAAATTATATAGATCCAAGTATCTCGACTACGTAGACCACCTCCTTGTTTACATTCACTTGTCTTAATGCCATTCTCAAAGGAAACCGTAATCCTAAATACAATTGTCAAACAACAATTTGAGGTAGAGTTTTCTAAATGAAGGTAAACGATCGTGTTTTTACCGATGCTTATATTGAGAATAGCGTCATAGGTTTCGGGCGTATTGTGTTTACTTATAAGAGGTACTGCGTTTTTCTTGAGTGATCAAACAGAACAAGTTGGACATGTTGAATTACAATTTGGCGCCTTCAAAAGAAAAATGCATTAAGAAGCTTTTACAATAAACAGGTTACTATTGTGTGCTCATATGGCTGCCCCATTGTGACATGGTTTTTCCTTTTTTCAATTATGTCGCTTTCATGACTGATTTTTTTTGCTATGAATCCCATTGTGCTCAAGTTGTCAATGGTTTATTCAATTCAACATCATAGTGGACTAAAATAATACGATATTTTCAATGTAATTCACTTATCACTATCAGAGCATAAATTCAAAAAAATCAATATTAATAAAATACGTCACTATGTGATAAGGACTAATAACAATTTCGCTGTTCAAATGACAAATACGTCGAGCAAATACGTCACTATGTGAAACAGTTGCGCAAATACGTCGTGCAAATACGTCACTATGTGAAAAGGACAAAACAGCAATTTTACCGTGCAATGACAAAGACCCGTAAATACGTCGCGCAAATACGTCACTATGTGAAACGGCAAATTCCTCAAATTGCAGATACGACAAACTGGGCTTGCGCAGTATAGGTGATCGGCAAATATGTCGGTATGTCAGTCATACAGACATTTCAAGGTTTTGCAAGGTATCTTACTGATTAAGCCACGTTGAGGCATGGTATTTGATGAGTATATAGAGTAGATTATAACAAACTAATGTACCAGTTTTCTCAAAAATGTTAAAAATGAGTCAGTATTATACATTATGTCAAGTCAATGTACCTGTACCTGTACGATTAGTGTCTTCGAAAAAGTGGGATTATATTCAATATATGAGTGCACACGTACACAGACATGACAGCTGATGAGTGCAGCCTACTTATAGTGCAGGCAATACATTCAAAAATTGTTTTCACATATCGTTATGGTAATTAATCATGTTACATTACTACTTGTACGCAAGGGGCTATTTTAGGCGGGAAAAGTCACTGCACGCACGCAAATGGAACATTCCAGATGGACCTATACTTTGTCGCCGTTGTTTACAAAACGCAAATCTAGCCCAGTCAGAAGCGACGGGAACTACATAAGGTTAAAATGTATCAATACTGACCGCTTAATTGAGATTTCTGAACAATAATATTTTGAAGGATGATCTGGTACCGGCAAAGTATACATCATGAAATTGAATCGTGAACAATATCATGAAACAATTGATTGTTGTTACTTATATATTCATATTGAGTTTCTCCTTCCATGCTGTTAAAATACATAATTTTATGTACATAAATAATTGTGATCAAGGTTCTTCATTTTAGCTTAATAGTCTTTTAAAATGATTATATTTTATATAAGTTTGAATTTTTGTACATGTTTTTTCATAAAATCTAACAATACTAAAATAGTTTAGTTACCTGTGTTATGAGACTTGACACTATATATTGCCCTTTGACAAACTATTGACTTGATGAATTCTAAAAGCAATAACGTATGCTGATAATATCCCTATATAGGGCGTTTACACCGTGGCAATCCAAAAACAGTAATATATCATATACCTTGGCTATATCCAGAGAACTACCAAACCCAGTGACCGCACCCCCCCAAAAACACACCCAACAACACGTGCATAATTTTGACTTTTACCGCTTGAAAAGGGGCGCAGAATCAATCTAGGGGCGCTGAATTGCTTAATTCGGCATTCCCCTAGGACAGCGCCCAGGGCATGTGCCCTCTATTACTCACTTAGCTACACCACTACCTGAAGTGCATATTTTAAACACGGATTTGTAATTGTCACTGCACATATTTTTAATCTCACTGCACAAACCAGGGGGCACGTTAAAATAGCCCCTGCCTGTACCGCGAATTTAGAGAAATTGACAATTTTAACGGTAAATCGATTCGATGGTAGATTTGGTCAGGCAATACGATCATAGCTTCAAGCCGCATGACCGTCCATGCCTTTACCGTCTATAACTAAACACAGTTTTTATATTGACCCGTCTCGTCCCTGTTGTTACAAGCACTTTTTGCCCGTGTCATTTGTGACCGATTTGTTATCCTCCTTACTGACACGTCAAATTCGATCCAACACACAGCGGATTCATCAGTATTTACTTAACACCTCTGCTTACATTTGCTTGACTTATATATCTGTTTCTGCCATGTTCCAGTTACACGAGGGACACTTTTCCAAAATTGGAAAAACAATTGCTTTACATGTTCAATTTCCATAAGAGTTTTAGGTGTATCGACATAAACATTTTATTATTATAAATGCAATCAGGTAGCAGTTGTATATAAGCATATTTAGTAATAAATCCCTCTCGTTGTTTACGCCTGTCTCAAACATTTGTTTAGCAATTTGACACAATTTAACAGTAACGACTTTTAAATGTTAATGTTTGGAGTTCCGCGATGGGTTTTGTGGATGTTTAAATATTACCCAGTAATGCATTTTTCTGCTGAATGGTCTAACAGAACAATGTTGACATGTAGAATTACACTTTGGCGCTCCCAAAAGAGAGTTGCTGCATTAAGGAGTTTTAATAGAAACAAAATGTGTGCATTATGGGCGTAGCAAGAGCCTCGGGGCCCTTGGAGAGAGAGCATGGCGGGGCCCTTTTAACATCTCCTTTATCATATCAAGTTGATTTAAATTAAATCTAGTCAACTGGACTTACTATTTATTGACTGGCGACGTTTCACATCCTATCCTGGATGCTTCCTCAAGCCGTCTGATTTTTCGGCGGAGGAGCGATTGGTCAGTGACCCGTGAGGAGGTCTGCAGAACCACAACGTCGGGGGATCTTTTGGATATCCAAAGAGGCCCCCGCCAAGTTCAGTTCGCAGACCTCCTCTCTGTTCAGAGATGACTCCTCGCCGCTTTACAAAAATCAGCCGGCTTTCAGGAAGGCTGATAGGATGTGAAACGTCGCCAGTCAATAAATAGTAATCCAGTTGACTAGATTTAATTTAAATCAACTTGATATTTTATTTACCTGGATGACTGAGAATATACACAAATATCTCCTTTATCAGCCACATCCCTAACCCATATCGTCATACGTCCATCTCTTATTCTCTCCACATTCAATTCAAAGAAGAAGGTCTGTATTACTGTGGATATGTTTAAAGTAAATAATACCATCACACAGGATTAATTCCTCTACCACGTCTGAAGCCAGTGGCATAGATTTCTTTTTGACATGGGGGATGGGGTTGGACCAAAATTCTTGGAAGTATAGGGAAGTTGCCGATCCATGCTCGTCCTCGAAGGTTTTTCACCCACGCTAATAGAACACGCGGTCTTCTTTTCTTTCTTTCGTTCTTACTCTTTTCCCTCTTATTTCATTTTCGCTCAGTTTGCTCGGGGCCCCTGAACCCTCGGGGCCCATGGTCGTCGTCCACCCTGTCCCCCCCGCTTGATACACTCCTGAATTTGTGTTGTTTTATTCTCAAGGAGATCACATTGTGGCATAATTTTTCCTTTTTACCGTTATGTTGGAGCTGAATTCTTCGCTTCAACTTTCATTTTCCTCAATTTGTCAATGGTTGATTCTATTTCATAGTTAACTTCCAATCTAAAAATACTTGCATACTAAAACTTAGTTCTTAACCTTTGATTTAGAGAATAAATTGTCTTGCAAATTAAAAGTGAATCCTTATTACCTCATTAAACCATACGTAAAGCGGTCAAAACATATTTGGTTTGTCGACGCATTTGATGCTCAGTGCCAGAAGTGGGTAAGTGTAATAGCTGCCATATAAAGTTGCCAGGTGCAGATGAGTACAATATATTGTGTGGAAATTGCCAAATGTTCACAGGGCAGCTATTGCACTTACCCACTAATCCTCTGGCACTGCGCAGTCGGTATATGGACATTCTAAGCTTGGTATAATTGTAATATTGTAGTAGCTGTATGGTTGAAAGTTGCGTAGAGTGTCTGTCTTCCTGTAAAAGAATGAATAAATTCTGGTTTTAAATTTGTCACTATATTTAAAAAAACATTTGCTGCAATGAGTAATCTACCTTTTAGTCAACATAAAAATGCACCTGAGAAAGTTTACAATGTTTGGTTGGGGTTCTCTGATTTCGCTAGCGTTCTGGGTGCATTGCGTCGATTATACTGTAGGAGTTTGTGTACAGTTTTGCAAAATATATTGTCAGCACTTTTACTGCAAGTTTCTAAGAAATGTTTTGGAAATTTATCAAAACGTGTCCATTATACATGTATAACCGGACATTTAATGAATTTTAGTTCATATGTTATGTTATATGCAGCACTGAACACATTACGTTTCACTACCTGGAGATAATTGATCAAAAAATGAATTCCGTCCTGAGGTTCGTATCTGTCAATGAGTTGACCAGATCACAAGGATGTCATTATAGCTAGAGGCAGTATATAACACAAATGGGTCAATGAGTTACATAAAAATGACCTTGTGTGGTATTTGGTTCCCAGAAATTGAGTTATGCCTGTGGCAATTTGTGGTTAAATGTTCATCCCTCACTACAAGAGTTAGTACCGTCAATTTGGTTGAAAAAGGAAGGAGGTGAGACATGATCAAATCTCTCCAGGTAACAAAACGTAATGAAAATTGCGATACATGCATTCTGGATAATACCCAATATAATATTGTATAGAAACATCGTTGGGGGATTTACATTCCCATTGGTAAAATGTGCGCACACGTGACCTTATTCCTTATGTTCAACCACCTGTCAACAGTTCGTTTTAATTAGCGAACCTAACTACAGCACAAGCTACTTTATTAACTGTTCTAATGTTTGCTTTTGTTCTTGAACTCTGTCCTTAGGTAATACAAATCCATCGTGGGCGAACTTTGTATAAGCATACCGGAATTGTGTTCTCTAAAGCTCTATAGATGTACTTAATGAGCTTCAAACGTGCAACGTGGGCTCTGGCAATATACAAATCACACGGCAATGTCTTTTTTGAGACTATGCTCTTCAATGGTTTACTACCCATGTATCATAATTTTTATTACACCTGGGAACGTTAGAGAATTAATGACATGGTTTAAAAAGAACGAGAAGAAAAAAGATTTTTTATTGTTTTTATTTGAACAATCTTTCTACATTACAAATTCAAGGTCTCTATACAGAAAGGTATTATAAAAATGAAGTCATTCACCCTAAGACTTGAACCACATTAGTTTTAAAGGATTAGGTAAGTAATGCTAATATTCTGTGTAATGAAGATTCATAACCCACACGTATGCTGCATGCAGAAAGGTGGCTCTAGGCATATCGGGCGAGGAAAGATAAACCTGAAACGCAGTGGGATAATTAACTCGGTGTACAGAGAATCATGTATTATGTATTCAGTACCAATGTATTTGTTAGAACTGTCGACTCTTATATTTAGTCTGTAAAATATATATATTGAAGGAATATAAAAGATGATGGCTATCTCATTATAATAATTATAAAATCATTCTCAAATTACAGATACTTTGAAGATAGCGCAGTTGTGTTGTTGTTGCTGTAAATGTTGTTGTCGTCGAAATTGTTGCCGTCTTATGGCATTTAAATCAAATCCTCATGTATTTTGGTAACATAGTTTGTTTTGCAACTGCAGTCGATTTGAATCACAAATACCCTGACATTGATTTTTTGCCAATGTGTATGTGAATTTTAAGAGACCGTAGCGAAATTGGCGTAAAAATATTCGAATGTACTATCTTAAAATGGCTGTTTCAACAACGACTAGAGAAATTTCAGGTAGTGGGTCTATTGGGAGCGGACGGAGTACCAGAAAAGTGGGTCTTTTGGAACACCGAACTTTCAAAATCAATGGTCTTGCTTGGCTTTCTGGTTAAAAATCGTCTTTAAAAACAAAAATGCAATGAATGATTAAATTAAGGGTCTTAGAGCGCTTTCAGCGCTCTGTTTTGATAAGATTCAGGGGTCTTCGGGAGATTCGTTGTCCACGAACAGGGATCTTTCATTCCATGTCGCTAGTATAAAGACGGTACCCAGGGAGGGACATGTAAAACGACAGTAAATAGATATATTAATATTTGCCAAAGTTTGCGATGCGTGTCTTGTTTTTGGCTTGTTTCAGTCCAAAATTAACCATTATTATGTTTTGATGAATCCTGGTGTGTGAAAACATTGGATCCAAAACATAATAATGATAAAATTGGATGATTTACGCCCATTTTTCATTGGTCTCGCTATGAGTTTTAAAATATTGGACTCGACAACGTCTCGTCCAATATTTTTAGAACTCATAGCTCAGCTAATAAATATGGGCTCAATCGATCCAATTTTATATCAATATGGGGCACTAACATGGAAACATAAAATTATGTTTACCTTTATTCCACATTTTTGAACATGTGACCGTGCAAGAAAGAAAGGTTTTTAGAGAGGGCTGATTTCTCTTAAACAGGAGCAGCGTCAAAATAAACTTTGGGTATAAAAAAGTTTTTACGTTGACCCGTTGTGGTTACAATCACTTTTTGTCTCGTGTTGTGCGACCAATTTGTTATCTCGCTTACTGACACGTCGAATTATATCCAGCGCATAACGAATTCAACATTATTTATTTAACACCTGCGCTTATCACTTTTGGCAAAGCTTCATTTACACGAGGGACACTTTCCAAATTTAGCAAAACAAAATTAGACTTTCCATGAGAGGGTGAGGTGTATCGACACAAACATGCTATAGGATTATAATAAATTTAATCGAGCTTGCATTGATTCGGATGGTTCACCTATGCTTTGGTAGTACTCTCACAACCATGTCCCGCTAGTATTTACACCCCGTCATTGTTTACTTTTCCTTAACGTGTCTCTAGGAAACCATTTCCAAAATAAAATTGTGAAACAACAATTTCAGATACAGTTTACCAAATGAGGGTAAATGATCACCTGTTACTGGTGGAAATACTGGGAAGTAGGCGATGTGTTTCCTGACGTCTTTTAATGTTTACTTATTTCTCATTGAAATCTGTCTTCCAATATATATACAAGATTTGTCCGATAATATATGTCTTAACCCTTGAGTTTAGTGCCTTTTTGTGGTAATTTTTATTCTCTAAAATGTATAATTGTGTGGAAATTGAGGGCGCTATTTACATATATCTTTTATGTTTTGCTTGTAAATTTAATTACACTTGTTCATTGAACAGCCTACTTTTTCTCAACATACTTGATAAGGTACATTGGTTTACACTTTATTGCCTAGTTGAGGTTGTAATATCTAATTGCATTACGTTCAAATAAAATGGTAAACAAATCTGACTAGCTGAAATAGTGAAAAAGCAATTAGAACATCGTTTATTTAGTTAATATGTAGCACTTACTCAAATTGATTAATGTAATTATAAAACGTGCAATCTGGGTATACAGATAGAAACCTCGCTTGGGAGGACTTTGTATTCCATTTGGTAAAATGTGATGCGATCAAGCAAAATCAGTCGGAACTCGGAAATATTAAATTTTCAGTTTCTTATTGAATAGTAAAAAGCATTTACAAATCTGGATTTTGCAGAAAATCCCGTTGAAATTTAACACCCAGCTTCAAAGATATGAGCAATTAAAGAGTTTCCAAAACAAGAGGAAAGAAAAGGAAATATGTCCTTTGTTTGTCTATATCTCAAAATCAATATTTCCGAGTTCCGACTGATTTTGGTTGATCGCATCACAAATGTGTGCCCACCTGATTTTATTCCTTCAACCATCTGTCATCGGTTGTTTTAATTAGTGAATCTAACTACAGCACAAGTTATTTTTGTAACTGTTGCAATGTTTGTTTTTGTTCTTGAGCTTTGTCCTCAGGTAATACTAATCCGTTGTGGGAGAACATTTTATAAGCTTACCGTAATTGAGTTTTCTATTACTGCGCCAGAATGAACTTCAATCGAGCACCGTAGGCTGTGGCATTATAAAGCACACGTAAATGTCTTTTATTGGAATCTATGCTTCTCAATGTGGTTTACTATTACCAATGCATCTTAATTTTAATTACACTAGGGAATGTTTAAGAAATAATGGCATAGTCCTTCTTCTTTTTTGGGCGGGTTTTACCATATTTTCACAATTAAATTCAAAGCAGTAGAAGAATATGGGATATCGTTTTTAAAGTAAATTGGGGCGATATTGGGTTTAAAAAAAAACGATTATCGCCCCAATTTAGTTCTAATTAGTTTTCGCGCGCTTCCCACACATTGGTCCTTGACAGTGGCGTAACCAGCACTTTTTCATAGGAGGGGTGTGGGGGGTTGGGTGAGCAAGCCAACATTCCATAGGGGGGATAAGATTTATAGGTGATTATAGTTCATAGTTTTTTAGACATTGAACATTTGATCCATGGGATGGTTCAAGAGTATTAATTTGAGGCAAGTGTCACTTTACAAAAAATACCAGAGCAATCGTCAGAGAATGCGAACCATGCATTTAGACAAGCCCATCCCAGGAAAAATGACTGCATTTTCCTTCCAGAACCAAACTTGGCACATATGTTACTTGGGTTAATAGAATCAAAACCTTTTGTGCCACCTTGATTTGTTTCCTTAAATCCGATATGGCCCCCAAATTCACAGAGTGTATAAAAATCATTATAAAAACATGTTTTGGCATCTTTATGAGGAGCAAGTGCCTCAATATTCTGCTAAAATGTATCCAAATGTTTGACAATTACACAAACGTATTATTTTCAGTCAATGTCTAATAACCTGACCTTGAAGTATTCAAAATAGCTGCCATTTGTACTGTACAGGTTAAAAACCATTGAAAAAATATGTTTTGACATATTTTGTGACGGAATAGCACCATTTCTAACCTTAACTGTACAAGCAAAATAAACAAAACTGATTAATTTCAGCCAATGTCTCCTCATTTGACCTAGAAATATTCAAAATGGCTGCCATTTGTATTGTACAGGTTAAATCTTTAAAAAAAACCATGTTTTGCATATTTATATGATGCAAATGGCACTATTT
Source organism: Amphiura filiformis (assembly GCF_039555335.1). Classification (NCBI taxonomy): domain Eukaryota; kingdom Metazoa; phylum Echinodermata; class Ophiuroidea; order Amphilepidida; family Amphiuridae; genus Amphiura; species Amphiura filiformis. The sequence continues at coordinate 40,089,069 of NC_092638.1, read as the reverse complement.
TCGCATAATACAAACCGATAAATTTCAGTCAATGTCTCCTCATTTGACCTTGAAATATTCAAAATGGCTGCCATTTGCACTGTACAGGATACAAATCATTAAAAAACATACTTTGACATATTTATATGGTGCAAATGGCACCATTTCCCCCTAAAATGTATAAGCACAATCTAGAAACTAACCAATTTCAGTCAATGTCTCATCACTTTGCATCATATAAAGATGTCAAAAGATGGTTTTTTATGGTTTTTAACCCATACAGTGCAAATGGCAGCCATTTTGAATATTTCAAGGTCAAGCGATAAGGCATTGGCGGAAATTAATATGTTTTGTATATTTTGCTTACACGTACAGCTAAGGTTAGAAATGGTGCCATTCCGCCACATAAAAATGTCAAACATGTTTGTTCAATGATTTTTAACCTCTACAATAAAAATGGAAGCCACTTTGAATATTTCAAAGTCAAGTGATAAGACATTCCCTCATTTCAAATATATAGTTTTGGTTTCTCTATTGTTCAGAAACCAAAAATCAAGGGATTAAAATGTGGAGATGAACTGGTATGCAATCATAACACTATTGTGCTGGGAGGACACAAGAGGGTATATATAATCAAAAGTATAATGGCCTATAACCATACGTATATAATAGCCTATTGTGCTCACATTTTCATTATCGATATCTATCAACGCGGGCGACTTTTGCCGTAGATGGCACACTTCCATGACACCATAAAATTCGTTTGATAAGTTATGCATAGACATCGTTGGATATATACGAGACCTAGGCCTACATGTAGAAATCATGTGCATATATTGAGGGGTGGGGGGGTGTTTTGTTTATTTGTCTGAAATATATACGATGCATGATGATGTAGATGATTTGATTATGAATTAGATTATTCCCGGAAAGCACAACCCATACCTCTTACCTATGTTCCCTCCGCCACCTATATATAACCTCCTCCCTCCCCCTCCCCACACCCGATATCGCCTCTTCCCTATTATTCCACTCCACTCTTGAGCCCCCTTTCCCCCTCCTTCCCTTCCCACTTCCAATGCCCTCTCCCCTCTGTTTCCCTTTCTCCCTTACCCTTACCCCTTCCCCCTCACACACACACATACCCTCTTTCCCTGGCGATCTCTTCTATCTCTCTCTCTCTATTCTCCAATAAATAAATTGAATAAAAGTTAGTTTAAACCAGCTTTCTATGATATTGATCTTCCGTCATGCGACATGCACATAAATAGAGTTGTGTATAATAGTGTTGATATCAATGAAGTCATAATCTGTCAAGTGGCTATTGTAATGTCTGTGGAAATATTTCGATGGTCTATATATTTTCACAGTGAAATCAGCTTAGGCTAATTCGTAGTCTCAAGTCAATGCTTTCAAACTAAATCAATGCTTTCAAATGTAGACTGCTTTGTTCGACTTCTCTGCTCGTGAATATTGCACTGCGAAATTTAAACATTTCTTTTGTATACTTAGAGTAGGTAACTTCAAATCAAATAATTTTACGATCCACACCACTTATAAGAAACTGAAACCAAAACCGAAACTGACTGACACAAATGTTCGGTTTTAAACAAAAGGTAGAAACAATGAGTTCGATATCTTATGATTCAAGTGGTTAGGCAGGACAATAGGAAACCACGTGACCAAAACCAAAACCAAAACTAAAACTATATATTTGAAATGAGGCATTGACTAAAATAATAAGTTTATGTATTTTTCTTACATTTAGATACATTTTAGGCGAAAATTGAGGCATTTGCGTCTCATAAAGATACCATAACATGTTTTCGCCTATCCCAAGGTCTTTTGGTTTTGTTGCCATTGTTAAAGTCCTGAATGAATATCTGAAATTTGAATAATAAATATAGGACTAACCGTCGTTTTATCTTTTCAGTTTCTGTTTCCGTAACCGTAATAGTTTTTGTAAGTCATTGTTATTCTGAAGTGGTAGTCTCCCAGGTGTGGCCAATCTTTTATTCTAGCCTTTTGTTAGTTACTGAAAATTTGAAGCTCGTGAATTTCAGTTTTCGTTTTGGTAAGTTATATAGATTTTTTACATAAAACCTTGAGATGTGCGGTTGGGTGCTAATCTAGACAAAAGAAGAGTCTAAATTTTACGGTCCCAAATTCGCGGTAAATTGTACGGCTTCAATTGACTTGTGTTTGGTGTATAGGCACTTACGCCTAGACGTAAGTGGCTCGTAAAAATTGTCTTGCATTGAAATATATACTAACCATTTGCCAAGTTATAAGCAAAAGTTTTTCATATTGGCGATGAAACGAGCGTCTAAAATAGTCAAATATCTCCCAATGAGGCGCGTACAAGTGGTGATTTGGTAATCATGTTTTATATTGAAATACAACAAAAGAATTGCATTGGAGCAAAGATAATGTATTCTATTCATTGGTATCACTGGCAAGCTAATCTGATAATTGGTTGGGTCTATATGCAAGGGTCGGGTTTATTTTAAAAGTTTATTTTTGCAGAGCTTATTTTCAGTCATGGATCATACTGATAAATTTCGCCAGGGACGGAGAGGGAGGGAGGGAGGGAGGGAGGGAGAGAGGGAAATACTTGAGACTGAACAAATGAGAGTGGGAGGGGTGAGGAAGAAAGAGAGGAGAGGAGAGACTGAAAGACTAGAAAGAGAAGAACTCGAGAGGAGAGAGTAGGGACTGGGGAGGGAGGTGGGAGACTGATCATTGGGGGGGGGGGGGGGCAAGAGGAAGGAAAATAGGGAGATATACATTGATGGAAGGGCGACACTGTGGCCATGCACACGTGCTTTGGGGTTCGACAGGCTCATAAGCGGACCTTTTGTGATTTTAGGGCTTATTTGCAACGTTTTTACAGAAAAAAGTGAACTTTGTCATTCGGATTGGCATGCATTTTGTCAAATTAATATAGATTTACCAATGTTAAAGACGAGAGGGCGCTAGGCCATTAAAACACTGGTGTTAACATAATCTGTTCTCTCCCGATTGTATTGACATAAGCAATCACCTCTATTGAAATAAGCTGATTGGTACTTCAGAGTTAACAATGAAGTCAGATTACAGTAACTTACTGAATCCCTTGCGTTTTTGTATCTGAACAAAAGACTTACGGAAACTGAAACGATAAAAAGACCCTAAATAAGATGAAGTAATCTGGAAAGGCAATGGCATTTGTAATAGAAAAAGTTATTGTGTTAATTGCTGTGTTACAGACGCGATCAAGCTAAATGAGTGGTACGTTCAGCGATTAAATTAAAGGTGATCAGTTTTCTCATGCACACTTTTTCACCGTATATCAAAATCGATGATATGTGGACTTTTTTGAAGGGGCATTATTAAATAGACCTATTAGTATTATTGCCGAATTCAGGGCTCGAACTCTTGCACTAAAACCTTTAATACATTTTAGTTGTGTTCACCACCATGGAGCTCTATATAATTATGATAGAGCTCCATGCATTGACGTAGTGCGTATTTTAATGATCGTGGGTACTAACCTAATATACACATGAGTACAAGGGCGGTTTAACGACACGCGTGCGGCGCAACCGCGGAAAAGCACTGGTGTTACTATTTATAATACTTATCCGTAGCACTGATCATAGCACGAACCCTCAATCTAACCAATCATTCGCCCAGCACTATAAAACACTCACCATGTATGTAGCCTATTACTTAACCACAACGTGATCAGTGGCGAACATTATACATAACGGTATCCCTGAACCTCGCCCTATAACACTAAACCTTTATCAAAGCAAACGCTAACCCGTCACTATAGCTTAACCCCAATTTGTCAATATTTAGGTTTACCATGTTTACTTTCCAGATTATATTTAATTGTGCTAGAGTTGGGTTGAGTGATACTTTAGGTATAGTGTTTGCCACTGCTCTAACACTATCCCCTGAATTGAGCCCTGAATTCGAGTAACGGTGGGTCTATGTGCCTTTCATTCAGTCGGAGATGTAGTTATTTTTTCAATTTCATAACAGAACAGGGCACAAATTTAAGTTATGGTCAAATCTGTAACAATGATTTATTGTACATGTTCAATGATACCTATACTGAATCTGAAGTTTTGAAATGGCAAGTATGTGTATGAATCGCAAGACGTAATATTACATATAATTCAATGGTGTGTGTAGAATATTTGATTAATTTGTTTGCATAAAGAAACCTGAAATGACAAAAACAATTGTATTTTCGATGAAAATGGTCTTATTATAAACATTCAGAAACGAACTAGTTTGCATTATCTACGAGGTTTCGTTACTATGGTAACACACCAAAAGGAGTTACTGCCCATTGAGTCCAATTGACATGATTGAGGCTGACGTATTTCCCCGTGTTACCTAGGTAGCAAAATGTCGTTTATAGTGAAAACTATTCCTTTTCTGAATTATTTTAACCAAACACACGTTTTGAGACCATTTCTGAAGTCATGCCGCCCCCTTGCGTCTGCCCATTACTTTCCATTGCCGTGTTGGAAAGCTATGGGACGTCCCGTGTCAGTTTTCAGCGCCAGCGTGAACGCTGAGAGGTGAACACTTAAAAGTGTTCACCTCTCAGCGTTCAAGTGTTCAGCGTTCAGTGCTTTCGGTGTTCAGTGTTCAGCGTTCAGTGATCAGTATTTTATACCTGTCGTACATATTATAGCTTTGCACCTTTGCTCTCTTTCATTTAACTAGCTCAGTGTTGCGAGAATCTTTCCCCTGAGTAACACGAGAAGGGTAAACTTAAGTAAACACTGGACAATTATATTAGGAGTTTAGGGGCACACCAATTGACCGAATTTCCAATTCCTGAGTGAGTCTCCATTTTAAGCAGTTCCTGTACATCCATTTAAAATGTCATTTAAATCATCTCTTTAGGCAACTACCAATATTAAGTACTGCAAAAGGTGCAAGGAATGCAATTTAGAATCCAAAACAAATAGGAATATTGTAAGTAATGTACCATAGAAATATGCTTTAGGTATTTAAACCATTATAAGTAGAATAATACTGAATGGTTCGAAAATTTTGAAGAAGTGTTGAACAGCTAAATCGATGCCAACATGTTACTTATTGTCTGCTTTGACAGATATCTTTGCTTATGTAGGGAAAGCTATGCAACGCCCTTTTATGAACAACAAAAGTAAGGCACATTGTAAGTCTACGTGGTTTGACGATGTGTGTATCAGGTTTAAAAATAGAGTTCAATACAAACTCAGATTATTCAGATTAAGTCGCTCTGAAGAAGCTTTAACTGATTACAAAAATACGAAGCATGAATATAAAAACTTCATTGAGGAAAAGAAAACAAAATTCAAAAACCAGCAACAAAAAGAAATTTTGGACTGTTTGAAAAATCGCGACAGTAAAGGTTTCTGGTCAAGATTGAAGGAAGTCAAACATCAATTTCAGTGAGATTTCATCAGACAATTGGTTTCAATACTTTGAAAATCTATTTCGAGTTGATATACCAGGTGGGGAGCCCACGTTGTAAAACCAAGTTGAGGGTGAACTAAATCACCATCCAGATTGGACTGCATTTTTTGATGCCGAGATAACACCCGAGGAAATTAAATCGAGTATTGATGCTCTTAAAAATGCCAAGGCTCCCGGTATTGATGGTTTTCCACCCGAATTTTTCAAAAACAGTCCAATTAATGAGTTGAGTGATATTTTGGTGCGAAGTTTTGCAACCTGATCTTGACCACTGGATCATTTCCACTCCAATGGGCATCCAGTCTTATTATTCCTATTTTTAAAAAGGGGAATAAAACTGATCCAGCAAATTACCGTGGTATTTCTTTACTTCCTATAATGAGTAAAGTTTTGCTCGAAAGGTTAAACTTTTGGGCTGAGGCTGAAAATGTTTTCCATCAAGAACAGGCCGGCTTCCGTAAAGGTTTCAGAACCACAGATAATGTTTTTATATTGGATACAGTTATCAATAAATATCTTTCATGGAAGCGTGGAAGGGTCTATATAGGCTTTGTAGATTTTCGTAAAGCTTTTGATTTAATAAATCATGATGCTCTATTATTTAAGCTGAAACGATATGGTATTACTGGTAATGTTCTTAATGTTTTGAGTTCAATGTATATGCAATTAAATGCTTGTGTCAGAACATCTACAAGTATAACAAATGTTTTTTCTTGTAAGGCTGGAGTTCAGCAAGGTTCTTTGCTGTCACCATTTTTATTCAAACTTTTATAAACGATTTGAGTACACGACTGAACTCTGACGACACTGAAAAAGTGCAGATAAATCAATGTTTTATCAGTCATCTACTATTTGCTGATGACTTAGCTCTTATAAGTGGCACTATCTTTGGTCTACAAAAACAACTTGATGTTCTAGCAGAATATTGTCATGAATGGGGCCTTTCAGTAAATATAGATAAAACTAAAATCATGGTATTTAAACGAGGTGGTGTTCTTAAACGTACTGAGAAATGGTTTTATAAGGGAACAAGAATAGAAGTGGTCAATACCTTCAAGTACCTAGGTAATGTGTTTTCAAGTAATGGGAACTGGCTTAATGCACAGAAATCCACTGCATCGCAAGCTAACAAAGCTTTCTTTGGTCTCATAAAGATTTTGAAAAGCTATAGTCCTCTCCCTGTGGATGTTCTATTCAAGATTTTTGACACAAAAATAAGACCTATACTCCTTTTCGGTAGTGAACTTTGGGGAACATCTGAGTTCCAGATAATTGAAAGAGTACATATTAAGTTTTGTCGTTATGTTCTTGGTGTATCTAAATCATGTAAATCTATCCCACACTGTGCCATTCGTGGTGAACTTGGTAGAAATGCACTGTTGGTAAATTCACTTATTAACTGTATTAAGTATTGGTTTTACATTTTATCACTGGATAATAACAGGTTTTTAAGACAAAGCTATGAGTTTCAATACAAAAGGCAGAGAATGGTAAAGAATGCTGGGCTATGAAGATCAAAAATATTCTGTACTCTTACGGTTTTGGTGAAATATGGATTGCTCAAGGTGTTGACAATGTAAATTATTTTATTGATGTTTTCAAACAGAGATGTAAAGATATTGATATACAAAATTGGCGAAATGCATTAAGTACATATTCATCACTTACTTTTATACTCAAATCAAAGAAAATCTAGTGGTGGAAGACTATTTATTGTGGCTGGAGAAACCATTTCATAAAATACTTCTGACCAAAGCCAGATTGGGTGTTCTTGAGTTAGAATATGTTCGTGGAATATGGTTTAAGGTTCCTCGAAATTTACGTATTTGTAAAATCTGCCACACTGGTGAAATTGAAGATTTGTATCATTTTGTATTAAAATGTCCTGCTTATGCTAATGAAAGAAATCGCTTATTGCCAGAGTGTATTCCAAATTTCAATTATTTTATTACTCTATTTCAGTCTAGAAATCAACAAACTATAATTTCATTATCAAAATTTATTTTTAATGCTCATAAAATCAGGCAAACTCTTTTGCCCCCTGGTGATGGGTAAATATATTGTACTGTACTTTATTGTATTGTAAGGCCGAAGGCCTATATATACTGAGAAATAAAATCTCTCCATATGGAGAGAACTGAACTGAACTTATCCTCAAAGAGCATACTGATATTGCATATGAGCTATCATTTTGATATGATCCCATGAAATAGCATTATACACTATATCAATATGCATGGGGGCAACCGGGGTTTCTTTTGTTTGCAAATATGGCGCTTAACCGGTGACCTGTTCTGATAATTATTATAAGCAATAGCATTAGCTTTGTTGATTCACTTGAGGCATCAACTTAATCCAACTCGAATATAATTATGATGATAAACGTTTGAGTATACTGGGGACGAGCACTTATTTTTACTTGGTGGAGTAATGTTTTCTCTATAGTAAGAATTCCAATTGAATGAACGCAGCTTTTAACAGCTGCACTCGATCCAACCGCGATTGTATATTGCGTATTTCAAACTACAACGCGAACGCACGACCTTGGAAACAATGCTATCCAATCACGAGTGCGTTGGCATGGTTGGATTCACTTCCGCGTTACTCACGCACAGTCGCACACGCTGGCGTACATCGCGCAGTGTACGCAAAAATTCGTCACGCTATTGAAAGCTGTGTTCATTCAATTGGAATTCCCACTATAGTAGATGTGGCGTTTCAAACGTTATATAGTAACCAGCTAAACAGTATTCTAAATCACTCAAATGACTTCAGATAACCTTATAGCGCTATCTTTTGCGCTCATTTAAATGATGATTATCAACCTATCGACTTTTGAAAATTATTAAAAGGATATGGGTATTTTGTAAAGGGACATGGCCATTATACTGTTGAAATAGCAGAAATCCTGTGAAAATCGGCTGAAAATTAAGTTGACTAATATTTTTGTACACAGCTAGAATTTGCCAATTTTAAGAATGAGGTGTTGGCAATATGATGTCATTAACACTTATTTTGTGGGGAAGAAGAATTATATATGGGTCAAACGTAAGCTGGTGGTCGAGGAATATAACAATCATTCAACATAATCTTATCACTCTGTACAATATCTTCATGATTACAAGGTAACAATTCGGGAAGTCTGATTAAACAAAAGAAACAAACCACGACTGAAAAATATACAGTAAACATGGTAAAAGAAGATGCGCCTTTCTGAAAATGCTGACAAACCTTCATTTAACATTTAAGGTAAAGTTAAATCGAATTCTGGAAATAAAATTATTTCCAGAATTCGATGTAACTTTACTGGATGACTAATCTACACCAAGACTTCATTAACATTAAATGCAACGTATATAGATGAAAAGAGGATCGATGTTTAGCTTATGAAATTATGTTACCCCAGTTATATGTAATTGTTGTATTCAATTCGAAAAGCTTGGGGCATAGTTGTAATTAATTATGTAAGTCGAGCAGGTAAAACGATGAGCAGGACTGCGAAACGGTAGAACTCGAATGTTGTATGTTTTGACTTTTTTTTTTTAACTTCGAGCATGTTTTGTGATAGATTACTTGGTTCAATGTAACACTAGAACCCGAATGCAGTTACACAGTAATGTCAATGGCCTCTAGCATTTGTATGACTTTGTTTTAATTTGAATAAACTTACCACATTACACATGTAAAGGCCTCTGCATTAGAACAGTATTCAAAAGTCATTCACCCTCAGAGTTGCTCCACATTAGTTTGAAAGGATTAGGAAAGCAATGCTAATACTTCTGCGTAATAAAGGTGGCAGTGGGCATGCAGGGCGAGAAAAGACAAACATGAAGCGCAGTCGGATAATTAACTCGGGTGTACAGTGAATCATATTATCATTTATTTAATACCAATATATTCGATAGAACTGTCGACTCTTGTACGTGTCTGTAAAATGTGTATATTGAAGAAATATAAAAATATAATAGCTAGTACATTGTAATAACTATAGAATTATAATGACTTTCAAATTAAAGATAACCATAGGGCAGTCATGTTGTTATTGTCGATGCCGTTTTTGTCGACATTGTTGTTGTTTTATGGCATTTACTAACTTTTCTACTTCATCATGTTTTGTATGTCAGTATGTTGCTAACATATGACAAGATTTTAATCACAAGTACCGTGATAATGTTTGTTACTTTACATCGTAAAAGGATTGTAACAACCATCTTGTACTGCGCGGATGCGTTGCGATTATTAAACACCACAAGGCTATCGATCCCAACCACCTAGAGATGATGTTAGGTACACTGACCATGAAATTAGTAGATTCTCTAAATCTGCGACATCGATAGCTGTATTAATCTTATAAATATTATGATACGTTAACATTTGCCAAGGGGTTGTGTATCACGGGTATACAGTATATGGTTCCCGGATATGATTCCTTACTGAACATTTTCATCAGGATTGTTGCTGAAACATAATTGTAGAATTTCCTATTTCTAATCCAATAAAGTACTCACTGTGGACGTTTCGTTCGAAGTCTAGTAGACTCCTTTCTCAACGCTATGGTTGTGACGATCTTCTGTTTATCGCAGATGATACTGGTTGCCAGTTCGTTTTGCAAGAATATCATGATGTGGTCCTGTTATCTTATCTGTATTGCTTCCTTTATCCAACGTCAGCCTCCTTGCCTACCACCTTAGCCTCTTCCCAGTCTATGGTATGATCTTTCTCCATGACGTTGTGATGGCCGATTTGTCAAACCATGGAAGAAAGAGATGAGAAGGAACCACAACGACTTCGATCGGCCAAGTTTTAATCCGCTTATCTATTGAAGGAAGGAAAAGAAAAGCTATCAATGGTACCTCCTTTCATGTATGATCCATTTACCGCGATCGATACTTGGCGAAATCATTACTGGAAAAAAAATATAACAAACCCATCCACGAACAAACAAACGCTACTCGGAAGTAAGATTCTGGAATTTTACTGATGCTCTGAACATGTATAGTAGCTTTGTTTTGGGATCTACAGTCAAACTGTTGTCTTGATCGTATTGTGTAGAAAATGTCCTTTAGAACATCGAAAAGGTCGTCAAAATCGGCCGTTTTTTTTGCTGAGTTTCAGCTTTAGCAAATAAGGTAAGATTTTGGTGACTTTTTCGACGAAAAATAGATGTAAAATGTTCTTAAATAGTGCACAATGTTCCGGTTGAGTCCGGTACATAAAACCTGTTTAATTTAATAGTTTATATGTGTATAATCGTAACTAGCTAACTCGTTTCAGTGCCAAAGACTGCCAACTATGAGAAAAAAGTCATCAAAGTTCGGGAAAATTGGGCAAAATGGAAGAAAAAGATGTAGGCCATCAATGACCGATGATCACGTCACCAGAGAAAATCCTATAGGGTGCTTGCACGGAAGGTCATTAGTTCAAATCATCCTTCAGACACACTCCAGAAGACATGCAAATACATGGAATACAATACCAATCACCTATTTAACGCGGGGTATTGATCAAAGTAAATCCTCATGAATAAATAAATAAATAAATAAAAATATGTCAATTAAATGTCGGTAAAGGGAGTGGACAAAGTGAATGCGTTCGTTGTGGTTCCTTCTTTTTTATATATCTCTTTCTTCCATGGTCAAACTTTGAGATGCCTTTCTGATAGCTTGAGTTTTTAATGCTGCCGGCTTTCTCTGCATCCACCCGGGGTTCTTCTACCCGCTTGCGAAATACATTTTCTACCCGTCTCTCCAACATAAGTTGAATCTCAATTCTTGCAGGGAATGGAGTATATGACGTCCGCGGTGTTGAGAGGATTCGTTTGTATTTGGAGTGAACTAACGTGTTTATGAGTGTACAATGAGGTTTTATAGCTGTAGCAATGTTATAATTTTTGAAAGTTCTGGCTATGCGTTCTAACACCCATTCCACATATGGAATGACGACAAGGCCTCTTGACTTGTTGCTCTCCTCTTTCTTGATGTTTTGCTTCTTCTGTCTGGGTGTCTCGATTTGTTTAACTCTGTTAAGTATTAAGCGCTTTCTTGATCCTCCTGTTCCTTTTCTGTGTCTTCTGGCTCGATCTTATTATCCTGTTTATTAATGTTCTTATCACGCCCAATTTCTGGTGTAAAAGGTGGTGAGATGTGGGATGTGGTGGGAAAGATCATATCATAGACTGGGAAGAGGCTACGGTAGTAAGCAAGGAGGCTGACAAATACAAACATTGGATAATACCGATCAGGAAACAGGACCACATTATGAACAGAGACGAGGGGCAATATAATCTTATTCACGCATTTGCTGATCTTCTTGTAAAACGAACTGGCAACCGCTTTGCTGAGCAACCAGAAAGGAGTCTGCATGCTAGACTTCGAAACATCCACAGTGAGTTCTACTTTATTGGATTAGAAATAGGAAATTCTATAATCAAGTATATGGTTCCATACAACGCGGCCAAGCAGTGCACTGAGGTTGATTTACAGCTATACACAACCTTAAGATCTGAGTAACATTCGAATTGATTTATTTACTCAAAAAGAAACTCGTAACCGAATTATCGTAGTTTCCTGCAAGCGTGTAACATCATTAGATATGTGGGCAAAATTCTTGAATGATTTGTATTTTTGCTGTAGTTCTATGAAGGACACGAATTTAACGTGGGCGTTGTTTTTTAAAGCGTAATCGATATTAAAAGTAATGTGAAAGATATAAATTTGCGTCGAACTTGTGGTTAAAATTCTCGGAGACGATTTCTTATTATTTGTTTGTGTGTAATATTAGGATAGGCGTTAAGTAGTTTTTGCAAATATTTTTTAATTTATAAGGATAATTCACTTGTCCAAAATTTCATATTTTATATTTTGCAGAGAATATTTAATCGTATCACGCAGAACGCTATTCAGTCGATGACTATTGTTAAACAAGACACACTCAGTCACTTAATCAGGTGCTTGGAACGATCGAATGTTAAAATTAGCAAAATTTTTAATTACACATTTTAGTTACACATTTTCACATTTACACAAATTTAGCAGATAGACGACTAAGGCAAGATCTGCTGTTCGGTAAATGTCAGAAGAAAACTATACGATTTTCACAGGCTTCAAAGTATTGCTTTATATTTGACCGAGAAAATTAATTTCATATCAAAAATGTACTGATTTTAACATGTATCGATCGACTTTTTAGCGCGACTATGCATAGCAATGCAGTATCGAAGTTACGTAATGTTACTATGTCAACGGGATCACGCGCTAGAGTAATGAACCACGATCGAAATGATCACCACATAAAGTATATGGCACTCGAAGGCATACCAAAGTAGCGTGATCCGGTAACCAAGAGAATTACGTAACCACTTCGATGCTGAATAAAAGCTGGTCAGTAGCGTTATGAGTGGTATTACAAGTATGTAAAGTTACGTGTATCCTTTCGGGGCTGTTTTCATTGATACCATTTTATGACACATCGATTTTCACAGGCTTCAACTTGCCCCGTGAGCTTTTTTGTGGGTCAACGTTTTTGCTTTTCAAAGAAACATAATTCGCTTACGAAAGATATTTTCCAACTCTCTAAAGCACATCATATAGGGCATTATAATATACTTTTGTCAGAATTTCGGTTTTGATTGCACCATTTTTTCAATTCCGACTACCAATTATTTTCAAAATCAGCTCACGAATGTACCCATGGATGGATGATTTTGCAAGCCACAATAGAAATATCGATTATTTCTGCTGGTTATAATAGAAATAGAAAAGTACTGGTTGGACATTTTGGCAGTCGCAAATGAAAAAAGGTGAAATCAAAACGGATATCGTCAGCCTGCTACGCTAATTGCCTAAGTCATTTTTTGTAATTTTGAGAACAAAGAACAAAATGTGGTTCAAGCATGAATCAGTTAGGTAATCACCCTTATTATTTCGGATTATTCCCTTTTATTAGTATCATTATCATAATGATGTTCTTGTGTAAAGATTGGTGAATAAATGTTTAAATGCATGCTTGAACCATATGTTGCACACCGACATCGCCTGGCTAATAATTATTTGGTGCAGCAGAGACATTAAAATGAATACACAGGATCGATACACGTGAATTGCTATGCACGATTTTGATATCAGACGAAAATCTTCGGATACTGGGTTAGAAAATGATGAATATCTCCGTAAATGAATTTTTCTCAAGAAACCAGATGTGGTCTCATACACTTGAAAATACGTGTTGAACAGATATTATAGTCGTTAGCGTGCGCTTTGAAAATTGGCCGTGCGCTTTGAACTCAAAATTTGACCAAAACTCTCAATTTTATATTGCGTTGGTCCTGTATGGACTACAGCGCGCAGCAGGCTATAGCGGCACTCACTCAAGTGGAGACAGTATAACCATTGACCGCAATGTCGTATACAAGCTTGCTCACACAGCGAGAAATCAATTACCCGTCTATTGTCAGTAGCCTTAGTCAGGTCACTTCGCTAATAATATGCATCTCATAAGGTCCGAATAAAATGGCCATGGGTGGCTGTGGATTCAACCTACCATGGCGATTTCTACTATGAAGATATCGGGGCGATGTCACTGTGTGTTGTACTTTGTCCTCAAAATTACAAAAGAATGACCTAGGCAATTAGTGTAGCAGGCTGACGATATTCTGACAAAACTATAATATATAGACCCACACGATGTGCCTTACAGAGATGGGAAATATCTTTCTTTGGCGAACTATATTAGTTTGAAACGCAAAAAAGACAATTCTGAAAAAAGCTCACGGGCGACGTTGAGGCCTGTGAGTCATTGAAAGACACACTTTCATGCCTAATTTTAACACACAAGTAATCTTTGAGCAATAATATATATACTCAAAGATTGCAGGCCCGGTAACTTTCACAGTGACATTTCGGGGCTTGTCTTTTATTATGCGAACGATTTTTTTTTTTGGGTTCCGCTTACTAACACATCAAATTAGATCCAGCATATAGCGAATTGAACAGTATTTACTTAACACATCTGCTTATTTTACTCGACTTTGAAAAATATATATAACCCTTTTTGCCGAGTTATATTTACACGAGACATACTTTCCGGCAAAACCACGTAATTGCTTCAAATGTTCAATTTCCATGTGCGTGTGAGGTGTATCGCCACAAAAAGACAGGAATTATAATAAATGCAATCGATTGTTTTGGGTGGTTTTGTAGAAACCAAGATAGATAACTAAGTTCCAAGTACCTCTAATATTAACACCACATCTTTGTTTACATTCCATTACCTTAAGGCATTTCTCCAAGGAAACCTTAATCCCAAAGAAAATTTCGAAACAATACAATTTTGAGGTAGTTTTCAAAATAAAGGTAAATGATCGTGTTTTCACCGATGGGAATGCCGCAATGGGTTTCGCGGTGTCTTATGAATGTTTGCTTCGAACAGGTAATTCGTTTTCTGTTGAGTGGTTAAACAGAACAAGATGGACATGTGGAATAACAATTTGGCGCAAAGAAAGTTGCATATAGGCGACAAAAAAGAAAACCCTGTTCTACGTGCCTGACCGACCCAGATTTCCCAAAATTTGTTCCAAAAAAAGGTTTGTTTTTTTGTATTTCCCCAATTGCAAAATATTACAAATGTTGGTGATTTTTGGGTCATTTTGCATTTAACAAAAAGACCCGACCGACCGACCTTTCTGCAAAGGTCCGTCCGCCCGTAGAACAAGGCTTTTTTCGTCGCCATATGGAGCTTTTCCCTAAAAAAGAATACTAAAATGTGCGTTTATTTAATGGCGTTTTGACTTTCATTTTAAGGACGTTATTGAATGCATTTATAGTTGTCTTCTAAACTGAAATATTTGTCGAACATCAGGTGTATATTCCTTTGCATTGGAGAATGTGTTTCACTATTTAGTGGTTTCTGTTACAGTGATTAACATGATTATTAAAACAAGCTTAATTCAACAGAAATGATCGAAGCATACTTGTTTTTTTCCAACGCCTTTCTGAAAATATATAGCAATTTTCAATGTCTTATTCAACTTACATAATTGCAACAGACATATTTCAGCCCCAGAAGGTATTGTATTAATCTAGCATACTTATTCAAGTCTCTGTGTTCGACCATTGCAAGATTGCAGTTTTTGATATCCACAAACACCAGAAAGCGATTTTCATGTGTAAATATTATACGGATCTTCTACCAGATGTATTTGAACATTATTTCATTTAAGCTAGTAATAACGATCCATGCGCAATGGTACGTAATAGGTCATCTGAAATTTATAGAGCACATCATTTAAAAAATTGAAAAATGATTTAGCCCGTAACACTATTAGACGAAGGTCCCATAATATGAAATGATATAAAGTGGCGTTATCAAACAAAACCAGTCTGAAGCCGGTTATATTCAATTTTTAATTTTTCAACTTTGATATAGAAATCATTTGCAAAGCTGTTCGGTCTTTGTCTGCACATACAGGGTGTCCCAAAAGTCTCGATACCTTTTAAACCTTTGTATCTTTAAGAAGAAATGGTATACAAAAATTTGAAAACATATTTGGAAAGAAGACACTTGGGCAATTTTTTTTATATTTAACTTGCCCCCTTTTGTGCCTCCTACTTAAAAATAATGTTAGATGAATGTACGCGTAGTACCATACAGCAGTCATTCCTTTTCTGAACATTCACAGATCTTCTTGGGCTTGCTGATACAGCACGTCTTACTTTATCAATGTTTCGTGTATCGCCTAATTGTCTTCCTACGTCCATAGCGCACTGAATCACGTACTGATCCTGTCTTAAAGAATTTGTTGACAATGTTTTTATGCAGCATTTTGATGGTGCTCGAGCATGTCCAGTGAGTTGATAATGTTCGTTGAACTTCTTTTGAGTAAGTTTGACCGATTTCGTTTCGGCATAAAACCAAAGAATGTGAATTTGTTGTTGAATATTGTAAGTCATGTTGATACAACGCCATTTATCACTTATTCGTGCATACAAAATGTCAGCACTGTGCAAAAACAAACCGCTTGAATGCGCTTGAATGGAATGGGGGGGTAGCAGAGCAAAACAATGGTTTCAACAGGACGGTGCGACTCCACACACAGCCAAAGTGACTCTCCAATGGCTTGAAAATCGTTTCCATGAGAAGATCATGTTCCTCAAAACTGATCAAACTTGGCCACCTCATCTCCGGATTTAAGTCAACCTGATTTTTTTCTGTGGGGTTATCTCAAAGACCGAGTGTATAGCACAAAACCTCGCAGCATACCCGACTTGAAGGAAAACATAAAGAGTGAGATAAGAAAACTTGAAAGAGACACTTGCAGAAGCGTCATTCAGTACTTCACCGTCAGAGTACGCGAGTGTGCGAATTTATATGATGGACATCTTGAACATATTCCGAATAGACTACTTGCAAAACAAAACAAAGTCCAAACTACGGAAGAACAAAATAAAAATAATGTGAAGTTGTTGGGAATAGTGTTTCAATTTGACAATGTTCCTGGTGATTTGTTCCCATTAACCATTTTTGCATATGCGCTATATTCATGCATAATGTCTTCTGACTTAGCATGAAAAGGGGAGTTTCAATGTGACAATTCAGTAATGATAGGGGTATCAACTCAATCAAAACATTATAAAATCCTTGAGATAAGGAAAATTACTTTACCAAGTCACTTTGTTAGGATTGTGAGCAAATGCAGAAGAGGGTGTTAATTTGACAATTCGTTTGCATTTAATTAAGTGTTTTTGTTTCTCCGGTTGAAAGAACGATTTTC
Organism: Amphiura filiformis; assembly: GCF_039555335.1. Lineage (NCBI taxonomy): Eukaryota > Metazoa > Echinodermata > Ophiuroidea > Amphilepidida > Amphiuridae > Amphiura > Amphiura filiformis. The sequence continues at coordinate 40,071,857 of NC_092638.1, read as the reverse complement.
CATATGATAAACATTTGCTCGTATCTTCATACTACAACATGCAAATATTAGCAAGTTTGGTACCAAAAAAATTGCCCAAATGTCCTCTTTCTAAATATGTTTACATGTTTTCTGTATACTATTTCTTCTTTAAGATACAATGGTTTAAAAAGGTATCGAGACTTTTGGGACACGTCCTGATACGACTTTTGATTGCGATTCGTCCTGAATGTTTAACTTAAATGCTTAATTGTAAAGCGTGGCCAAAATGTTCGAGCTGTGCTCTGTTTGGCCCCTATCACATTATGTAGAAGTAGTGTAATGGAGAAATAAACTGAATACGTCCGAATTACATTTGTTTTTATTGAGTAGTGAACCTCAACATGGAAAGGTAAATAATTGGTTTACATTTTTTTGCGTGTTTGGGACGCCAAATTTAGCAATGTTCTCATTGCATTGCGCTCAAATTAAAATGACATAAACCTCATTTCTAACAAACTAAAGTAGCAAAAGAGCAACAAGAACATTGCATATTTAGTTATTAAGTAGCACTTACTCAAATTGCTAAAAGTAATTATTACAGAGTGGGTGTATAAAAACCGCGCTTATGATGAGTTTACATTCCCTTTAGTAAAATGTGTGCACACCTGAGCTTATTCCTTATTTTCAAGCATCTGTCTTCAGGTTTTTTTAAATTAGTAAACCTTACGGAACAAGTTATTTTAGTAACTGTTGCAATGTTTGTTTTTGTTCTTGAGCCTTATCCCCAGGTAGTTCATATATGTTGGGGAGAACATTGCATAAGCAACCCGTAATTGAGTTATCTATTATTGCACAAGAATGAACTCTAAACGGGCAACGTGGGCTGTGTCAATGTCTTTCGAAAACTATTCTCCTCAATATGGTGCTCTATTGCCCATACATCTTCGTTTTTATTCCACTAGGGCACGTTAAAAAAATAATGAACTGGTTTAAAGTTAATACCGGAGTTAATACTCATACTGTTTGTTCCTTTACTACCGTCGAAAAGGGGAGGGGGTAAAGGGTGGGCTAGGGCGGCCATAAAAAGTCGGGGTCCCGTGAACATGCAAAGAAAAGACAAGATCGCAAAAATACATGTAAATACACCTGTTAATGAACCCTAGACCTACTGAATCATATTTTGTAACACGGTCTACGAAAAAAAGGGAGGGTGTTGGAACCCCCTAATTTTCAATTGTAAACGTCAGATACCATTATTTATTTGGCACCAATATAATATAGCTATGTGTCTCTTCAATCCAGTCGCGTTTTTTATGACGGATAAAATTTGATGGGGTTAATTATGAGAGACCAGTAGGTACCATAAAAAACAAAAGAGCAGGACGTTGAAACCACAGAACTCGCGGATTGCTGTATGTTATAATGTAGTTTGAATCTTTAAATCGCGCATTTCTTTGATCTCTAGGTTGAAATAGTTTAGCGTAAAGCCGGAAAGGCTTTTACACTAGCATTTTTATGAATCTGTTTTAAGGGCTCTAGTAGCAAGGTTTGGACGGTATTTTTGTGGGACATGAGAGCACACCAGACATACCGATTGCATTCTGAATACGAAGAATGTCCTTCTGATATCAAATAATTTTGATTTCATTCGCGATATAATACATATTTTATGGCAAATGATTCAAAATTGAATATGTTTGATATTTAACAGTCCTGGAAGTAAACTTTATTAATCTAACGATATGCAGCTGTGATGAAAAGCCGACGATAAAATTAAAAATTTGACCTTTCGTATTGAAGATATGGATTTCCCCCAAACACGAAAAAATAGGTCTTTTTGAAAAAAAACCCGTATATTTTCAATATAAAAGGTCAAAAGTTTCAATTGATCATAGGCTTTTCATCCCGGCTACATACACTTTAAGTTCATCATTGAATTTCAGTTTACTTCGAGGACTATTAAATATCGAAAATTTAAAAAATATCAAACTTTAATAATTTGTCATACAACTTGTATTATATCGCGAATTAAAACTATATAAACTGGCCTCAAAAAGAAACTTATAATTTTTCACAAGGTCATATCTTAAAATCCTCTCCATAAAATGAACAAAAATTGCACACAGGATTACTTCAATACTCTACTCTAAACACATGTCAGTAACCAAGCAGTTGGTCAACTGACACAACAGCAAAATGCACTGACATGGAGCACCTTTCTGGACCAAAATTCACATCCCAACAGATGTCTTTTGTTGGGTTGCAGTTATTCGCCTGTGAATGTGGTCCCGGAAGCTGTTCTGTATCAGTGCATTTTACTGTTGTGTCAGTTGGACAACTGCTTGGTTACTGACATGTGTTTAGAGTAGAGTATTGAAGTTATCCTGTGTGTAATTTTTGTTCATGTACAGGCGAATAATTGGAACCCAACAAAAAAAATCTGTTGGGATGTGAATTTTGGTCCAGGAAGGTGCTCCATGTCAGTGCATTTTGCTGTTGTGTCAGTTGGACAACTGCTTGGTTACTGACATGTGTTTAGAGTAGAGTATTGAAGTAATCCTGTGTGCAATTTGTGTTCATTTTTATGGAGAGGATATTAAGATATGACCTTGTGAAAAAATATAAGTTTCTTTTTGAGGCCAGTTTATATTTAATATCAGAAAGACATTCCTCGTATTTAGAAGGCAATTTGATATCAGCTCCCGCACAAAATACTGTGCAAACGGTAATATCCGTTTCCTTAATTTGTATAAACTTTCCACATTATAAATATAAATAGCCGTAACTCTTTAGTACAGAGAAGAGCATTATGAACACAAGGTCATTCACCCCCAGAATTGATCACATTTTATATCGTAAGGAAAGTAATTAGGGTACATTGTTGCTGTTGTTGTTCTATTTCATTTAAGTTACTTCCTTATAACGTGTATGTAGCTAACATTGGAAACATTTGTTTGGGAGCTTCTTGATACTGTAGAAAATTGTCATTCTTGATAATCTTTGTAATTGCTTAGGTCATTTATTGTACTCGTACCCCGTAATCATGGTAATGTCTCTCGAAACTGCTATCCAGAATACAATTTCTAATGTCTGGTCCTGTACTCTGCTAGGGTTGTATTCTGTGGCAACATCTTGACGGCTGTAAAACAATCCAAATCTCTCCTCATTTTGGCCTTTTCTAGGCTTAGGTTATGACCTATTCTGCGATGGTGGTAAATAAACTGGCCTCAAAAAGAAACTTATAATTTTTCACAAGGTCATATCTTAAAATCCTCTCCATAAAAATGAACAAAAAATGCACACAGGATTACTTCAATACTCTACTTTAAACACACGTCAGTAACCAAGCAGTTGTCCAACTGACACAACAGCAACATGCACTGACATGGAACACCTTCCTGGACCAAAATTCACAGCCCAACAGATTTCTTTGGTTGGGTTCTAATTATTCGCCTGTACATAAACAAAAATTACACGTAGGATAACTTCAATACTCTACACTAAACACATATCAGTAACCAAGAAGTTATCCAACTGACACAACAGTAAAATGCACTTACACGGAACAGCTTCCGGGACCACATTCACAGGCGAATAATTGGAACCCAACAGCTTGATTTTAAGGTCTCTTGGCAGATTATTTCTCCTAATCTTGTACATGCTGTTGCTTCTTGCTGTCAGTCCATGCACCTTGATTTTTGAAGTCTTGCACTATTTACAATTCTCTTTCGTCCAGCATGTTCAATGCAGATGTAGTTTCCCTGCACATCATTGCCTTGGTCTCTTTGCCATTTTTCTTCTAATATAGTGTTCACATGCGACGCGCTACCCACCTGAATAATTTCACTTGTTGTTGATTACCCCCCTGTTGTAATAAAACCAAAGAATGTGAATTTGTTGTTGAATATTGTAAGCCATGTTGATACAACGCCATTTATCACTTATTCGTGCATACAAAATGTCAGCACTGTGCAAAAACAAACCGCTTGAATGCGCTTGAATGGAATGGGGGGGGGGGTAGCAGAGCAAAACAATGGCTTCAACAGGACGGTGCGACTCCACACACAGCCAAAGTGACTCTCCAATGGCTTGAAAATCGTTTCCATGAGAAGATCATGTTCCTCAAAACTGATCAAACTTGGCCACCTCATCTCTGGATTTAAGTCAACCTGATTTTTTTCTGTGGGGTTATCTCACAGACCGAGTGTATAGCACAAAACCTCGCAGCATACCCGACTTGAAAGAAAACATAAAGAGTGAGATAAGAAAACTTGAAAGAGACACTTGCAGAAGCGTCATTCAGTACTTCACCGTCAGAGTACGCGAGTGTGCGAATTTATATGATGGACATCTTGAACATATTCCGAATAGACTACTTGCAAAACAAAAAAGTCCAAACTACGGAAGAACAAAATAAAAATAATGTGAAGTTGTTGGGAATAGTGTTTCAATTTGACAATGTTCCTGGTGATTTGTTCCCATTAACCATTGTTGCATATGCGCTATATTCATGCATAATGTCTTCTGACTTAGCATGAAAAGGGGAGTTTCAATGTGACAATTCAGTAATGATAGGGGTATCAACTCAATCAAAACATTATAAAATCCTTGAGATAAGGAAAATTACTTTACCAAGTCACTTTGTTAGGATTGTGAGCAAATGCAGAAGAGGGTGTTAATTTGACAATTCGTTTGCATTTAATTAAGTGTTTTGTTTCTCCGGTTGAAAGAACGATTTTCCATATGATAAACATTTGCTCGTATCTTCATACTACAACATGCAAATATTAGCAAGTTTGGTACCAAAAAAATTGCCCAAATGTCCTCTTTCTAAATATGTTTACATGTTTTCTGTATACTATTTCTTATTTAAGATACAATGGTTTAAAAAGGTATCGAGACTTTTGGGACACGTCCTGATACGACTTTTGATTGCGATTCGTCCTGAATGTTTAACTTAAATGCTTAATTGTAAAGCGTGGCCAAAATGTTCGAGCTGTGCTCTGTTTGGCCCCTATCACATTATGTAGAAGTAGTGTAATGGAGAAATAAACTGAATACGTCCGAATTACATTTGTTTTATTGAGTAGTGAACCTCAACATGGAAAGGTAAATAATTGGTTTACATTTTTTGCGTGTTTGGGACGCCAAATTTAGCAATGTTCTCATTGCATTGCGCTCAAATTAAAATGACATAAACCTCATTTCTAACAAACTAAAGTAGCAAAAGAGCAACAAGAACATTGCATATTTAGTTATTAAGTAGCACTTACTCAAATTGCTAAAAGTAATTATTACAGAGTGGGTGTATAAAAACCGCGCTTATGATGAGTTTACATTCCTTTAGTAAAATGTGTGCACACCTGAGCTTATTCCTTATTTTCAAGCATCTGTCTTCAGGTTTTTTTAAATTAGTAAACCTTACGGAACAAGTTATTTTAGTAACTGTTGCAATGTTTGTTTTTGTTCTTGAGCCTTATCCCCAGGTAGTTCATATATGTTGGGGGAGAACATTGCATAAGCAACCCGTAATTGAGTTATCTATTATTGCACAAGAATGAACTCTAAACGGGCAACGTGGGCTGTGTCAATGTCTTTCGAAAACTATTCTCCTCAATATGGTGCTCTATTGCCCATACATCTTCGTTTTTATTCCACTAGGGCACGTTAAAAAAATAATGAACTGGTTTAAAGTTAATACCGGAGTTAATACTCATACTGTTTGTTCCTTTACTACCGTCGAAAAGGGGAGGGGTAAAGGGTGGGCTAGGCGGCCATAAAAAGTCGGGGTCCCGTGAACATGCAAAGAAAAGACAAGATCGCAAAAATACATGTAAATACACCTGTTAATGAACCCTAGACCTACTGAATCATATTTTGTAACACGGTCTACGAAAAAAGGGAGGTGTTGGAACCCCTAATTTTCAATTGTAAACGTCAGATACCATTATTTATTTGGCACCAATATAATATAGCTATGTGTCTCTTCAATCCAGTCGCGTTTTTTATGACGGATAAAATTTGATGGGGTTAATTATGAGAGACCAGTAGGTACCATAAAAAACAAAAGAGCAGGACGTTGAAACCACAGAACTCGCGGATTGCTGTATGTTATAATGTAGTTTGAATCTTTAAATCGCGCATTTCTTTGATCTCTAGGTTGAAATAGTTTAGCGTAAAGCCGGAAAGGCTTTTACACTAGCATTTTTATGAATCTGTTTTAAGGGCTCTAGTAGCAAGGTTTGGACGGTACTTTTGTGGGACATGAGAGCACACCAGACATACCGATTGCATTATGAATACGAAGAATGTCCTTCTGATATCAAATAATTTTGATTTCATTCGCGATATAATACATATTTTATGGCAAATGATTCAAAATTGAATATGTTTGATATTTAACAGTCCTGGAAGTAAACTTTATTAATCTAACGATATGCAGCTGTGATGAAAAGCCGACGATAACATTAAAAATTTGACCTTTCGTATTGAAGATATGGATTTCCCCCAAACACGAAAAAATAGGTCTTTTTGAAAAAAAACCCGTATGTTTTCAATATAAAAGGTCAAAAGTTTCAATTGATCATAGGCTTTTCATCCCGGCTACATACACTTTAAGTTCATCATTGAATTTCAGTTTACTTCGAGGACTATTAAATATCGAAAATTTAAAAAAATATCAAACTTTAATAATTTGTCATACAACTTGTATTATATCGCGAATTAAAACTATATAAACTGGCCTCAAAAAGAAACTTATAATTTTTCACAAGGTCATATCTTAAAATCCTCTCCATAAAAATGAACAAAAATTGCACACAGGATTACTTCAATACTCTACTCTAAACACATGTCAGTAACCAAGCAGTTGGTCAACTGACACAACAGCAAAATGCACTGACATGGAGCACCTTTCTGGACCAAAATTCACATCCCAACAGATGTCTTTTGTTGGGTTGCAGTTATTCGCCTGTGAATGTGGTCCCGGAAGCTGTTCTGTATCAGTGCATTTTACTGTTGTGTCAGTTGGACAACTGCTTGGTTACTGACATGTGTTTAGAGTAGAGTATTGAAGTTATCCTGTGTGTAATTTTTGTTCATGTACAGGCGAATAATTGGAACCCAACAAAAAATCTGTTGGGATGTGAATTTTGGTCCAGGAAGGTGCTCCATGTCAGTGCATTTTGCTGTTGTGTCAGTTGGACAACTGCTTGGTTACTGACATGTGTTTAGAGTAGAGTATTGAAGTAATCCTGTGTGCAATTTGTGTTCATTTTTTATGGAGAGGATTTTAAGATATGACCTTGTGAAAAAATATAAGTTTCTTTTTGAGGCCAGTTTATATTTAATATCAGAAAGACATTCCTCGTATTTAGAAGGCAATTTGATATCAGCTCCCGCACAAAATACTGTGCAAACGGTAATATCCGTTTCCTTAATTTGTATAAACTTTCCACATTATAAATATAAATAGCCGTAACTCTTTAGTACAGAGAAGAGCATTATGAACACAAGGTCATTCACCCCCAGAATTGATCACATTTTATATCGTAAGGAAAGTAATTAGGGTACATTGTTGCTGTTGTTGTTCTATTTCATTTAAGTTACTTCCTTATAACGTGTATGTAGCTAACATTGGAAACATTTGTTTGGGAGCTTCTTGATACTGTAGAAAATTGCCATTCTTGATAATCTTTGTAATTGCTTAGGTCATTTATTGTACTCGTACCCCGTAATCATGGTAATGTCTCTCGAAACTGCTATCCAGAATACAATTTTTAATGTCTGGTCCTGTACTCTGCTAGGGTTGTATTCTGTGGCAACATCTTGACGGCTGTAAAACAATCCAAATCTCTCCTCATTTTGGCCTTTTCTAGGCTTAGGTTATGACCTATTCTGCGATGGTGGTAAATACACTGGCCTCAAAAAGAAACTTATAATTTTTCACAAGGTCATATCTTAAAATCCTCTCCATAAAAATGAACAAAAAATGCACACAGGATTACTTCAATACTCTACTCTAAACACATGTCAGTAACCAAGCAGTTGTCCAACTGACACAACAGCAACATGCACTGACATGGAACACCTTCCTGGACCAAAATTCACAGCCCAACAGATTTCTTTGGTTGGGTTCTAATTATTCGCCTTTACATGAACAAAAATTACACGTAGGATAACTTCAATACTCTACACTAAACACATATCAGTAACCAAGCAGTTATCCAACTGACACAACAGTAAAATGCACTTACACGGAACAGCTTCCGGGACCACATTCACAGGCGAATAATTGGAACCCAACAGCTTGATTTTAAGGTCTCTTGGCAGATTATTTCTCCTAATCTTGTACATGCTGTTGCTTCTTGCTGTCAGTCCATGCACCTTGATTTTTGAAGTCTTCCACTATTTACAATTCTCTTTCGTCCAGCATGTTCAATGCAGATGTAGTTTCCCTGCACATCATTGCCTTGGTCTCTTTGCCATTTTTCTTCTAATATAGTGTTCACATGCGACGCGCTACCCAGCTGAATAATTTCACTTGTTGTTGATTACCCCTTGTTGTCGCCGCGTTTGCTGCAAAAATATATCGAATGGAGGAAGGTAGTGTATGTAAGGCCTAAAAAATTTGTTTGATTGGCGTAACCCGACCTACCCTAATATTAGGCCCAACCCTAACTTTCTTTTTTTTTTTTGCAAAAAAAAAAAAAAAAAAAAAAAATACATTAAAATAAATAAATTAAAAACAAAAAGAAGAAAAAAAGTTCCAAAGCCTTTATCAAACGAAATTTACAGCTTAAAAAGTAAAAAAAAAAAGAATCCCGACCTACATACCCTAAAAATAATTTATGTTACGCTAATCAAACAAATTTTTTAGGCCTAAAGCTCCTGTCGTCCTGTTAAAGTTGGGGACAATTATACTTTCAAATTTGATGTCACTATTATTTTCATGACATTTGCTATAAATGAAAATGGAACTTAACATGAAAATACACTTGTTAAGATAAATTGGTTTCTTTTATTAGGTGAGTCGGGATGGGCTAATTCTGGTAACATTCTAATTGCATTGCAGTGATCACAATTTGGTAAAAAAGTTGAAACATTTTAAGGTCCGTAACCCGATCGAAAGCACCCCCATTTGTCTCCTTGTTGATAAGTTTTTGGTATCATAGATGTAAAAATGTTCATTATTGCACTGGCAAATATATTTTATGTCCTTTTTCTGAAACAGTACTGAATGGGTGCGAAAACGAGCCAAACGCGCACCTTGGACAAAAATATCAATGTTACGTTCAACGTACTACTGGCAGTTTTGTACTACGTGCATTCGAACAATTCATGCTATCAAGAATATTCAGAAGAGTTTGTTGTATGTTTAGTTTAATATTCATATGCAGCACTTTAAACTAACTTGTGAGTTTCCATTCCATTTGCACAGCACACCTAAACTATTCCTTATGTTCAACAAACTGTCATCAGTTCTTTTTATTTTTAATTAGTGAGCCTAACTACGGCATTTTAGTTATTTTATTAACTGTTGCAAATGTTTACTTTAGTTCTTGAACCTTGTCCTTAGGTAATACAAATCCCTCGTGGGCGAACATTGTATAAGCATACCGGAATTGTATTCTCTATAAATGCACGAGAATGAACTTCAAACGAGCAACGTGGGCTGTGACATTACAAAGCACACGCCAATGTCTTTTATTAGAAATTGTGCTCCTCAATATGGTTTACTATTACCCATGTATCTTCCTTTTGATTCCCCCTGGGAACGTTAAAGAAATAATGACATGGTTTAACGTCATTATAAGTCCTTTTCTTCTTTGCTTCTTACCATTTTCAGCTTTGCATTTCAATTTTAAAGGTGTACGCTCGTCTCCATTCAATGAACGTATTATTTTTTGGCTTTTTGTTTTCTTTGTAGAAAACGAAAGAGAAAAAGACAAGTTTGATCGCAATAACACGTCTCGTAACGTTAATTTTATTGCAAATAACTGAATACATGAATACAAAAGCCACCTAAGTCCATGCGAAGTTATTTTGAGAGAAAAACCCGTGCATCATTTTAATTCCTTCAGTTAGATTTACCTGGTCAATATGGTAAGTTTTACGTGCAAATGAGTGGATTAACCTGTATTAGGTATGGCGATTAGCATTTCAGGGACTTCTTGGGGTTCATTTTAAATTTTGGACTTAGGTGGTTTTTTGAATCATATACAAAGACAACAATGTTAGAATGAGATTACCACTAGTAAGATAATACAAAATAAAGCACACAGGTATGTATAATGTTGATAAGCATTCTGCCATGTAATATAAACCACACACTTTCCTTTATTAAACCCATTTTTTGTTCAAAAGTCATTCTCTAGCAATGAATGTGTTACATGTGGACTTTTATACATACTGGATTTCAATCAATGTGTTACAAGACTCAAATCATGGAATTGGGTGATTCTTTCATACATGCTATTTTTCACATGCCCAATAGACACAGAGAATGAATTTGAGTTGTTCTTTCATGCATATGACAGGCCTATGTATAGCAACAATTTCCCATGCTTAACTCAATTTGGCCAAAGTATGGACTTAGGTGGCTTTTGTATTCATATATTCATTACTATCAACGAACGTATTACAATCATCTTTATTTCAAATGTCACATTTGATCTTTATCAGATGACTTTCACGGTTGCCATTTCTCGGTCAACTAGTATATATTGCTTTTTCCCCTTAAAAGTACAGTACATCTAAATTTTGATGAATTTTAGGGCGTTCTATTTTAGCAAATCACTTCATAGTTGTTGAAATGCCAGGCAAAACAAGTGAGATCGGTTCTCCGCCTTATCAAAATCTCATCAACAGGATAATTTCCATCAGAGCAGGGTATCGCAACGATATTATTACTTCTCTAAAAGTCAAGGTAATATAGAGACGCATATAATGTCTCCTTTGCCGCTATCAAAACCGCAATCATCGAATCTTTTCATTCACTTCGTGGTTTTCATCATCGTTATTGAGACTAAACGAATGGATTATTTTTTCAATTTATTTACATGTATAAAATAACTACAGACGATAAATAATAGAATGTATATAATATAATTCAATATAACTCAAATTTACATTTATTTCATTGGTGCAGAGGCTCTTGAATCCTATTTTAATCAATTAAGAAATCGAACTTTTAGTGGCGATTGCGTCGTCTAGTCCATTCGTATAATTGCACATTTTTGCTCCAAAAATTTGACTTTTAAAACGCAATTCTTCGGACATATTATAATAAAGTGCACTTTTAAGGAAACGGACACATCTAGCAATACTCGAATAATTTCTGAAATTTCTCAGCTTGATATAAAATTAAAATATTTGTTAAACAGATTGATTGAAATTGCATGTTCTTAAAAATACATCTAAACACCTGTTCCGGGGGGAGTTTAATCATTAGAGATTTTATCAGCTAATCACGGATGTGTATTTCAGTCTCATTTTCCTTAGTTCTATGTGCTGTCCTGCGTTTAGAAAAACAGGGTAAATTTAAATGTCTAATAAAAGTATAAGTACCAATACAGAAATATTGTAAAAAATAAAGAAAATAACAAGACCAAAAAAATAAATAAAATAGAAACACGCCGAATAAAATGTTTAGCAAGAAACAAACACTTACCGATGTTTTGCTAACTATCCAATCACTGCTAACTAACCAATCACTGAGCTTTATCAACCACCGTAAAAACAAAACAAACGAACAAAAAACAAAAGTTGATCCACAAACCTCGGCATACTTTTTCAGATTGATCCACAAGCCTCAGCACACACCTCTCCCTTAGCATGCTTAGTTTAGTGTGTAACAAAAAAATGAATAACATTAAACATCTCAAAAGTAAGGTCAGGTTTTTTCACATTTAATTAACATTGTGAATAAAGACAACGAGTACTTGTATTTGTAGTGAAGTAATTATTTTATCACAATCAGGTGAGGAGTAACATCATCACAGCTTATAAAACATCCCAACTAAGATATTGAAAGTGACACAATGTCCTTTTATGGATTAAACTAATACAAACAGAATTAAACGACGCATTTGAAATTTCCTAGCAATACACATGTCAAAATGTTCGTTTTCCAGTTGCAAGCACTGAAAACACTATATTCGTTGCAGTACACAGTACTTATAGGAAATTGACTATCGCCTTTTAAGCGCTCCGCGGTCAAGTATAAAACACCCTTGTTTCACAACGCACCGTTGGATTTCAAGGATAAATAGTGTTGGCGTTTACTTTAAAGAACTATGAAAAGATCCCGTCTCCTTAAATCGTTTTAGTTTTCAACAGTCGTCTGATGTCATGACGATCGGATATCTTGACAATCGTGTGCAAATTCACACATAGTTTAACCAACTGTCAGTCCCGAGTCCTTTAATAACAAGCGTAGGGGTGTGTTGGTACAGCGATTCTTTATCCAATTGTTGTTTTATATGTAATGTGCATTGACCTTGAATTTGTTTCTAGTTATTTTCGAATGCTCAAAGTGATAAGCTTCTGGGTGTATAAATTATTATGTTATTAAAGCTTGTATGGTTACGTGTTGGAAACATTTTTCGTATAAATCCAAAAGTGTAAACGATATTTGATAATAATGAAAAACTTATTATATTGTTATTACAGTTGAACGTATCATAAGTTTGGAACGGTATGAAGCTTTAAAATGAAAGTTGAGGAGGTCCAAGCTAAAATAAACTAATAAATTAATTAAATACATTTAGGGATTTGCCACGAAACCAATTCACATGCCTCTGCACAACAAACACCATATAATCATGTAAACTATTATAGGCCAATGAAATAAGAACAACTAGAGATAATTTGCGCTCACAGAGCGCAGACAATCGCAATGCATGTAACCCTTTAATGACCGTTTGACCTGACCTTTGACTTTAATGTTTCCCGGGTCATGAGGTTTGTTGTCACCGAAATTGAGCCCCCATACCCCTTACAGAAAATGAAATTACAGTATAAGATTTGACCCCAGAATGATAACATTTGACCTGACCCCTGCAAAGTGTTCAACATAGATTCCCCCTGGTCATTAAGTTTGTTGTCACCGAGTTTGAGCCTCGTACCCCTTACAGATGTCCTTGGACAGCGAGTCTAGTAGGTGACCTCTGCATGACCTTTGACCTGACCCTGCAAAATGTTCCCCTGGTCATGAGATTTGTTGTCACGAGTTTGAGCCCTATACCCCTTACGGATGTCCAGAAAAGGAAATTATAAGATTTGACCCCAGATAACCTTTGACCTGACCCCTGCAAAGTGTTCCAAAATATTCCCCTGGTCATTAAGTTTGTCACAAAGTTTGATTCCTGTACCCCTTACAGATGTACAGAAAATTCATTTCTTAAATTTGACCTCTGCATGACCTTTGACCTGAACCCTGTAAAATGTTCCCCTGATCATGAGATTTGTTGTCACCGAGTTTGAGCCCCATCCCCCTTAAGATTTCACCCCCTTAATGACCTTTGACCCCAATTCTTTGTACAACTTTTAGACAATTGCTAAAGGCGATGCAGGTATGCAAGTGACGACATTGTATTATGTAATCTGTGGAAGAAGAAGCATTTTTAGTGAAAATCACATTTTGGCCATAATGACCTTTGGATGACCTCAAGTTGGTCATGTAACATTTGTGCCCCCACCCAATGGTCCTTGTGACCAAATATGGTCACATTGGCCTAAAGCATATGGCTACGATGGCTCGTTAAAAGTTTGACAGAAGAAAGAAAGAAAGAAGAACTGACCAAAAACAGAACACTCGCAAATTGGAAATTTGCGATTGTAATTAAGGGATCTAAAATGAGCGTTTATTGCATTTCGACAGTATTTTTGTGGGACATGAGAGCACCTCGGACCTATCGAATTGCATTCTGAATACGAAGCATGTCTTTCTGATATCAAATAATTTTCATTTTTGAAAATCACAATATAATACAAATTTTATGACAAACTATAAAAATGTGATATTTTTCAAATTTTTGATATTTAATTGTCCTCGAAGTAAATTATATAAATTTAATGATATATTCTTAAAGTGTATGTAACAGGAGGAAAAGCCGACGGTCAATTGAAAATTTTGACCATTCATATTGAAGATATGGATTTTTTCCCAAAAAGACCTAATTTTTTTGGTGTTTTGGGAAAAAATCCATATCTTCAATACGAAAGGTCAACATTTTCAATTGATCGTCGGCTTTTCATCCCACCTATATACACTTTAAGTATAAATCATCAGATTTATAAAGTTTACTTTAAGTACTGTTAAATATCAAAAATATCAATTTTTAATGATTTGCCATAAAATGTGTATTAAATTGCGAAATAAAAATTATTTGATATCAGAATGACATTCTTCGTATTCAGAATGCAATTCGATATGTCTGATGTGCTCTGATGTCCCAAAATAAATACTGTCCAAACGTTCATACCCCAGCCCTTAAGTAAAAATAATAAATTATTATAAGAACGTACAATATGCATTAAGGAATGGTTAATGGTGTTGGTTGTCTTTGGATATGCGTCCGGTGGTCGGTAAAAGCACCATTATTAACAACGTGGCTTCTGTAAAACTATTAATAATTATAATACGAGTACCTGAGAAACAATATTTACCTGCAGCGTCTTCTTCGTTTTTCTGATGTTGTTTCTGGGCCCCTTAACAGAGAAAGATCAACATCTGGGCTCCAGTTTGACCTCCATTGGTCAGTAACGATTTGCCAAGTAATGTGATGCGTTATATCGTTATGGAAATATCTGACTCAGAGAGAACAGCTTTTGTTTAGCAATTGTTAGCAACACGTCTACAGGTACCGGACTCAACTGTTGCATTCAGATGCTCACGTTGCATTCCAGTATTCGACTATATGTTAGCAACAGGGTTTTTGATATTCAAACTATGAATTGTGGATCGGGGCACATTGTTCCTTAGTTTATTTAGATTTTGTGTTATAGTTTTGCAGTCAATTCACTGTCGAAGTGACGTAATAATCGGATTATCTACTATAGCAATGGATGAATAAACTATATCGCCTTGCACTACAACGTTCAGACGATACCTATGCATTGAACCATATCATTCTGATCACTCGCACCTGTAAGATAGAGCGGTGTTGTATTCAATCTATGATTGCAGTTGCACAGTTGATTAGTGCAACCTGCTTGTAGTGCAAGGCGATATAGTCAAAATTGTATGCATCCATTGCTTTGGTAGTTAATCCGATTTATTACGTCACTTCGACAGCATTGTATACAATTATAGTAATAGAGAACA
Source organism: Amphiura filiformis (assembly GCF_039555335.1). Taxonomy (NCBI): domain Eukaryota; kingdom Metazoa; phylum Echinodermata; class Ophiuroidea; order Amphilepidida; family Amphiuridae; genus Amphiura; species Amphiura filiformis. The sequence goes on along the minus strand of NC_092638.1, from coordinate 40,056,568 downwards.
TAAATGCTGAATCTTCATGAGTTCATAATACAGTCATAGAATTTAAATCATTAAGTCTAGGAGTGAATTGTATTCTGCTCCTATTCGACTTAACGACCTAGAGCATATGTAATAATGAAATAGGCATCGGAAATATGTCAAACGATTTGCATATTGTGTGTGTACATACGTGATTTTGTCTCGTTTTGTATGTTTATCCTTTGATTAATTTATGATCAAATACGTGCTCAAAAACACCGTGTGCAATTTTGGAATAGATCACGTTGGGAAAAGTCAATAGTCAGAGGCAAGCAGACAGAGAGATTGTAGGATCGGTAATAATATAATATGTACATCTTATTATATAAGTAGGGAAATATTATGGATATGTCTATAGTTTATTCTATTTTGATTTGAAAATCACAAAACAGAAAAGAAGAAGGTTTCTATTACGGTGATTAATATAAATATAATGTAAATAAATATAAATATATAATGGTTTAAATCAGGAACAGGTTGCTTCAAAAACGGGAGAAATGTTGTTGGTTGTTAAGCAATTCACCAGTTGCTATTCCGCAGATAGTCTACGTGTGGAAATATAATAATGTTGGACGCCCTTGGTGCACGCGGAACGAAACATTAACGGGGACATAATACGGAGATATGAAGACGAAAAAGAGAACGAAGGAGAAGAACAGTCTTCTTAAAGGTCTTTCTAACAGCGATTTCGCTAAACTACAAAGATGCAAAACTCCACGGTAGACTGGTTACTCTCGCGAAGTCAAGACAGTGTTTCGAGCCGTAAATGTTCAAGCCCAAATACACATTTTCCCAGTTCTCACACAAATACACAACAACAACTCACTGTTCGTTAAGTTAACACAATCTGAATCTTTAATGGAAAGTATAGTATGATTGACAATGATTCTACACATGCATAAATCAGATTATCTATCCGGCAGGCTTCTTCTTCGCTCAATGTTCTGGATGACCGAGGTATATCCTGATTCAAACTTATCCTGCGAAAATCATTATTCAACGAATTACACTGTATGCTTGAATTTATATATCCATTGCGTATACCATCCTCGCACAGATGTAGATTGAAATTAATTGGAATTATGATATTAACAAACATTCTGCACAAATTTACATTGCTGCCCTAACTATTAGACGAATAGCAATTCAGCGAGGTATCAATCACCATAGTCTGTATGTCAACTGTGCATTAATTCCTCCTGTTTAATGATTTCTTCCGGTCGCCAGTATACAATGTAAGTAATATTTATTTATTGCAGATATAAATATAGCAATTGCTCGGTTCTCAAGCTAAATTCAAAAAGTAATTGTGATTTTTGAAAATACGCCTAATTATCAACGGCAAGGACCCGCCTGTGATCCATTCATCTTCACCCTCTATACCGCTCCACTCCGAGGATGTCATCAAGGATCATGGTGTTCAATGATAAATGATGCGCATCTTCAGAAGTCATGGAAGTTGTTCATTTCCGTCGCGATTCACAAGAGAACTAGATCTAATTTCTGCTTTTACAGCTGACACACCAGCTGATCTCATTGTAAAGCATGTAAAGCAAGCACGTTATCTCGGTGTGGTCATGGATGGACATTTCAACATGTCTTCTCATTTTAACCATGTGTCCCGTTTCGCGTGTCTTGCTGTCGACTGGGCAGATTTGGAAATACATCGATCAATTAACATCAGAACGCTTAGTGCATACTTTTATTACCTTCTTTATGGCCTTTCTATAACGGCGATATCACCAGACTCCAAAGATGCAAAACTCCGCGGCTACACTAGTTACTCTCGTAAGGTTAAGACAGGACATGATAAGCCAAAAAAGAAACTTTTTCACAAGGTCATATCTTCCCTGTCCATCAAAATGAACCAACATTACACACAGGATTACTTCAATGCTCTACTCTATAACACATGTCAGTATCCAAGCAGTTGGGCAACTGACACAATAGCAAAATGTACTGACATGGAACAGCTTCCTGGAACAACATTCACAGTCCAAAAACTGGCACAAAAGCACAAGAAATCTGTGAGAATGTGAACAAGTTCCTTCCACAGATGATAATTCCCAAAGAGTAAGTGGAATAGTGCATGAAAAGCAGAAAGCAGCACCGTTTTGTAAATTGTCATCTGTTCAACGACGTTTCCATCTTTTTCGCTAACAACTACATGTCATAGATCTTTGATTATTATAGATCAATGTATCGATGTAACCATCTAAAATGATGGCCCTGAGGTCATAAGCTTTATGAATATATCCATATGAACGTATTATGATATTCCAAAAAACAATATATATGTAGCTAGCATTATCATAATGAAATAAAACATGTAATAAGTCAGACAGTATCACTACTAGGATAAGAAACGAGTTCAAGACAACATTGCTAAATTGTAACTGATTTTTTTGATAAAAGAGTATAGGGAGCTGTCAAACCTGGTTTTATATCATGTACTAGCTCTAGTATAGAGCCTCTCTGCCATCACCCCAATAGCACAAGTAATTTATATGAGGCCTGACTACTACCATACCCCAAGCAATCCCAGTTCTGACGCGCCTCGATGTCGACGCTACGCGCCTCTTCACGTCTCGGCGCTACGCGCCTCGGTGTCGGCGCTACGCGCCTCTACTGTTTGGACATCGCGATCCGAGGGAACTGACCAAGTTCTAATCATGTACTCGTTTGATTCTGCCTGGCATCACGCTGTCCTTTATCTATCAATTCTCAGTGGGGTCCGATAAAGGCGTTGTACTTTTGATACGGCTTTGCATACGTTTATTGTTGACGATTAGAAAAGCGATAAGTATAATTTTTATTATTTATATATAATCCAATCAAACAGTAAGGTGCTTAGCAGTGTATTTGGAACAGCTTTAATCGGTGAAGTGGTTGATAAATTGCAAGCCCGTATCATGAAGGAAAATAAAATATTTTGTCCTGAATTGTAATTTCTTACGTAGTTGTTTCACTTCAAACTGACAGTGGATTATATTTTTTATACATGCATATCAGATATTTCTTGTGGCAAAAACATGGGAGTCGAACTATTCATTACAACGTTTCATAATGTTATTGTTTTTTATTAAAGTACGATCTTTGCTAATATTTTAACCAACTAAACCAGGAAAAGGGTCATTTTAAAGTAATCATAATTTTGATGTCTGCAATATGAGAGTATCAATCAATTTATTATATTAATTGACTGGATAATCTATTATACTCTAGTTCGTTCAATTAGTTTGCTTATTCGTTAAAATATGAAAATATTTGTTACGTGACCATCGTAGCTTCATTGCGCCATATTCCGTGTTTTATTTTTGAAGAAAGGTTTTCACTTAACGAATTATTTTATCATGACCAGAGCTTTGAAATAGATTTCTTTACATGTAGTAAATTGACAAACACTTGGTTAACCCAGTTACATTATCAACGGTAAAGTCTTACACTCACGCGTGCGTGTTTGTGGATATAAATAGCTTCAGATTTACACGTCACGACAATAACTCTTCAACATCCACTTCATCCATTTAATGATTGCCCAAGCCTAAGGCAACAGCAGTTGTGAATCAGAACCGTCACCTATCGCCATGCCAATCTTTCAGCATCTCGAAATAAAAAGTGCCTCTTACAGATAATGTCTACCCACCTCTGGGAAGAGATCTGAATAATAAACCGAATCATGGATAATCAGACGGAGCCACTAGGGAGGCTTTGAGAGCAACCCGTCAAGCCGGTAAAGAATGGCCTATGGTTATGACTTAGTGTGGCTTTTTACACATATCGACCCTAAGAGCGACCTACGGCGACACCTAACTGGATTTGACAAAATGCGTTTATATTGCAATTAGTCCATAGCTTACACTTAAGTTGAGCTTTAAATTAGCTTAAGTCTGATGCTCAGTTATATGCGATGTTAACGGAACATTTTACAACACTACGTAGAGTGCTGAATAATTTTATTACAGAAGAGATGCAATATAATATATACCTCAATTTAAATAACAAAACTTGATTGTTGTTCATATCCAACATATTTTGGAACATGAAATTTGAAACTACGAGATGAACCTAATGTTTTGGTAGGGAGGGCTAAATGAAAAATAAAGTTCTGAAATTAAAATACAACTCATTCCTAACGAACATTGTTGTATTCTTTCATACCATAATATATCATTACTCAATGCCATGATCATAAAGTCTTTATCATAATCCTTACCATTAAGGTGGCTGTGTACTCTCAGACATGCATGTAGTAAAAGTGCCATAACTTTGTGTACAATTTTATAAAGGCAAGACATCAATGAATCTTAATATAAATACAGATTTGGTGTAAAAACAACAATTATGAAGAAAATCACAAAAACGTTTTTGTTAGGTACATCATAACAAAAAAACACTTTCCAAAAATGTTTGTATTGTTTTTTCTTAATCTAGGGGGCACCATTCCAAAAAGAGGTATTTTATTTGTTTGAAATTGGCCTTATTTTTGGAGATATTAACCATATAAGGCATCAAAATGAACTTTTTAAAATTCACAAATGCCTATTTGTGCAATATGATGCCTAAAATCGGAAATAGACAAAAATATAAAAAATGACAAAACGGTTTCTTGAGTCGATCATGCTTTTTATGATGAGTTATCGTGTACCTATATCGTCATTTTACCGAGAAAATGAAAATTGAAATAATGGCCGTTGAAGTTTAAAGTGGTCACATTTTGCACTTTGATCAGAGCTCACAGGAGAATGCGACAGTTCTTGTTTGTCTACCTTACATTACGTTAACATCGGGTAAATTCACAGCCCCTTGAGAAGTTTGGGTGAAATATATTCATATATTGATCTTTAAATCGGGGGAAAGCTTGATCGCTTGGTTTTTGTTAAATCAGTGCAGATAAGCGTTGCGTATGCGTAGCGTATATGTGTGTTAACAAATAGCGCGACTACAAAACGCGACGCGTTGTTACTCGCGTTTACCCCTATGGTACAACAAAGATTTTCTTTCCTTTGAAATTGCGGAAACGAGGTAAATAGTGAAATAAAATCCATAAAATAGAGCAGTTGGAGTTTACAAATCTGGATTTTCTTTCCTTGTATTTATAAAAACATAACAAAGTACATACATTTCATTCGCGAAAGAAACAATGTCTAGAGCCACGTTAACTGAAAGTAAGTGATGACATTTATAATACCCTTTTGTACAGTATCACAAAACTGATTGTTATGTAACACACACTTCTTACACAAATAGTATAGAAACAGCATGGCCATATTCCTGAGGGAAGTAGTTAGACACGAATCACTTCATCCTTACCCATCAGGACAACTTAAAAACCTTCCTGAACTGCAGACACTACTGTTCAACTGACGTTGGCTCAGACCACAACCTTGTACTTGTTAAGGTCAAACTCATTTCTATCTAAACCAAAAACACCACTACTGTAAGATGTATGGTGCCAGCCTGTTAATGACTCTACAATTGCAGATAATTCAGGGCCAAGATACTCCTACAACTAGAGACACCAATGTTGAAGGGCTATGGCAATAACCTGTGAAACCATTAAAAGGTGTCGGCGCAATACTGCACTATATAATCAGATAGTGTAACATTACTCCAATCATCCGTAATTTACATTGAATATCTGTGAAATATCGCAAAGTGATCAATCCAAACCGACTTGCATTTGCAGCTCAACTGAACCAGAGTCATTCAAACTTATTTGACACAATGCCTTCACTTTTTACTATATTGTTCAATATGCAGTGGGCCCACTAGGTAGACTATTACTGTTCACTGGGTAACCGTACTATATGGCTTGACTAAAGTAATTTAATCTGTGAAACCGTCAAAAGGTGTCGGCGCAATACTGCACTATATAAGTAGATAGTGCACTAGTGTGACATTACTCCAAATCCTCCGTAATTTACTTTGGATATCTGTGAAATGTCGCATTATATACAAAGTTCTTCTCTTCACCTACAAATGTGTTCATGGTCTTGCACCTGTTTTTCTTCAGAAATTTACGCAACATACGCCTCCACTTAGTTTTACACAGTTTCTACTAACCAGCTCATCACAATCTACCCAATATGGTCATCGGTTATTTTCTATTGCTGCCACTAAACTTTGAAATAGTTTACCGTTAGTTGTTGACCGTTACTAAAAATTACATACTGATATTTTGTTTTTTGTTTAAGTCTATAATGTATCTCTGTAAATGCGCTTTGGGACTTTGTAGTAAATCGCTATATTAGCCTTTTTAGTTTGTTGCTGTTGTTGTTGCCTAAAGATAGTTAATTTTTAATCTATTTAATATCTACAAGAAACGTTGAGTAAAATATAATAATGATATTTAAAAAACACTTCACTTTGTTAGCAGTGTATATTCGAGTTAAATTCCATTTGATTATCCTACCGTTAATCGAGAACTCCATAGAAAATGTGTTATCAAAGTGTTCTTTCCATTGAACGGGGACCCGCGAATAATGAGTTGACACCTCGCCTCAGTGGCATTGTTGCCTGGGGACCCACCTGCGCAAAATTGGTTGACAACATACTAATGACGTTGACCGAAAACCGAGCCATTTAAAATTAATTGAAACAAATACAATTCTGCTGATTGAGGATACATGCACAATTTATATGATGACAATATAATTTTCTTTCCGTTAAAAAATGTTGTAAACAGTGCTTTTACCCGTTGGCGTGTAAATGCTGACAATTTGACAATGTACTTTTTTTTTTATCTGGGGACACGCATAAAATGAGTTGACACAAAGCTCTTAGACCAAAAAAAGTTTGTCCTCCACCACCCGCACAGGAGTATCTCTGGACCTATATAGGTGGAGCTAAATGCTAGGATCATTCATGGTTGAAAATACCCCCCCCCCAAAAAAAATAACAACAACAACAACAAAACAAACAAAACAAACAAAACAAAACAACAACAACATTCTGTGTCTTCAATATGCAAAGTTATATTTTGTGTTCATGTCATAGTCTAATACCATAAATGACTTCAAAATACATTGGATTTACATCCATTTTGAAATCATTAAAAGACTATGACATGAACACCAATTATATACCTTGTTATAAGTCACCATGAATTATTGTAGTATTTAGCTCAAGCTAGGCCCAGGAATACGCCAAATCCGAAAACAAAACTTCGCCCGCCCGCACCTCCTCTTTCAAAGCTGTAGAGAACAAACAAATATTATTTTTTGGCCTTACAATTTCCATTGAGCGGCAATACAGGCAGTATGAATTAGTATTAGGTATTAGCTTAGCATGACTAGTGACTGTAGGTATTCAATTTAGGAATGCAAATATAGCAACACATTGTTTTTTTCTTCATTATACTCCTGACATCTCAATTAAAAACTTTTAGATATTGGTCCATTCAAACGCACCTCCACATTATAACGCAAATATACACCCAAAACCCACTTGCATTTAAGGTTATTAATTATTTTTAACTGTTGTGATTTGGTAGTTCACAGCATCTTACGAATGGTAGTGAGCTTTGGCAAAAACTGCATTGCTCAATTTATAGCGAGCGTGTAGAAGAATTAAAATATCACAGATATACTTTTATAGGTGCTGCGGTTCTTGAGTTACGTTGTGAAGAGGGCTGAAACAACAACACTTTTGTAAAACGTACATAACTCATTAACAACAATAAATTAAGCAAGTTTACAAATTATACGATTTGTAGAATGAACTTTTGCAAAACATCAATGTGTTAATTTTCAATAATATATTGATCTAGATAATGAAAATCGATTTTTATGTTGCTTCGACCAACAATACCTCGTCTACCCTTAAGGAGAGGCATTAGTTTCGTAAGTGATTTTCTATAGTAAACACTCCATCACATATTATACAAATAGTGACTGCTATGAGGGGCATGGTTACAATTATAGGCCCGCGGTGATCTCAAAACCATGACTATGCCCCGAGGCGCACCATGCCCGAATAAAAAGCAGTCAATATTTGTTTTATATACCAAATCTAAAGATTCTTGTCATCTGTTTGGTTAAGAGCAACGATTTTGGAAAGAGAAATTAATAGTTTCAATGCGAACGACACAGATTACAATCTGCGATTTCCGCGTAATTATAGCGCGCGCAAATATTAACGCGTGCGTAATATCATTTTACGCTGGGAACAACGCACACGAAGAACTATGCCCGGGGAATTTTAACCAATCAGATGGCGGAAATCTTTAGATGAGGTATATAAAGGGATACATGTAGGGATGTATACCGAGGCCACGATTCATTTGAATCAATTTTCATCATTGCCGCGCCAGCTGTTGCTGAATTTGCTAGATTGGACTTTTAAAAGTATATTTTGAGTTTTTGATTCGTCATTTTACATAAATTTTACATAGGTTTGTATAATATTGGATACTTGTTCTAAAATTCTATTAAGCAACAATGCAAGATTTCATTTAAGAATGGGGCGTCCGAAGCACAAACGTTTGATAATTGCATAATTTCGGTTATAAATTAACGCAAATGTGTCGTTTCTAAAAAGTTTACAAAAAGCTTCTTATTTCTATTTATAAATTTTCAAATAATTGTATTTCAAAATCTTCAAACAAAATCTCATGTCAATCAGATGAGTGGTTATTGGTATACAAAACTGCGCGCAAGGTTTAATAAGACGCGAATCGACAAGTAGCTAATGTTTAGGAACACTTAACAATAGGGCCTAATGTAAATTTAAACGAAATTATTAACGAGATTGACAAAACCCATATCCACCACAATATTTTTAACTGTCAAAAAAATATAACATCTCCATTAAAAATCTTTAAAATTGCATTTTTTTTTATTTTAAGCTTATTTTCTTAAATATCTCGCTTTGAAACGCAATAAAATACAGAAGAAATACAAAACACATATTAGTAGGAGTAAAATTATTCCGCGTAACTTACTTACTTAGGGTGAAATAGCTAAAGCTTTTGATCTAAATGTCCGATTGAATTCAAATAAAATCAAATGAAGGCTAAAAATATGACTATAGGAATCCAATTAGCCATTGTTCACTTTATAAAACTAATGCCTCCCCTTAAATACGACGTAACTACCCCTACAAGCACACATGCAAATACAAGCAATGAACATACAGTCACTCTCGTGTGTACGTACTATAATCACAGGTTAAGACACTTAAATTATCGGCAAAACATGAAACTACCACTATTGATCTTGACTGCAAATGGCAAAGTGTCTTAAAATCTTGTCATGTTAGCAGCACTCAACCGCATGACATCTTATAATAGATTATCCTCTTATTTTTCAAGTTTATGATATCTGTCATTGTGTAAACAATCACTTTTAGTTGGTACTCAATCTACGGTAAAAGCACGGTATTAACGAATTTTTAGCAGTCTAGTAGTCCGATCCGTTAGAGCAATGTGTTAACTATTTATGCGAGTCTCCGGTCAACGGTAAGAGCACTGTGCCAACAACTTTTGTGTGAGTCTCCAGTCAACAAAAAACTTAAAAGCCCAGAGTGTAAATGAAACAGCACGTTCTTGTCTAAATATTGAGAACTCGCGCTACATGTTTTGGAAGCTTAAACGAATGTCACCCTCTTTTTTATTTGGTAGGTAATTACACAATTGCCTGAAACAGTTGTGCCTGGTGAATAATACAGCACTGCATGGTTTAAAACATTGTGTGGGGCGGGTGTCTGTAAGTCCTCGCTATTCATATACAGTAATGCCACTGCGAGAATCATGCATCGGTCGCTGTGAACGGTTGAAGCACCGTGTCAACCAATTTGGAGTGATACCCAGGTCAAAAGTCATAGAACACTATGTCGAGTATTTTATGTGTAAGATATTTTTTAAGTTTGTTATTCTTTACCCAAAATGTTGAAATAATATTAGTAGTAACCCCCTGGAAGGGTTTATGTCCTATTTTATCGGAAATGCCAAGGTAAAGTAAAAGAAACCCATTTGCTATTTTAGCCTTTAAACATATAGTTATGTGGGGGACTTAAAGTTATAATTATGACTTTATGTCAAAATTACTCTGTTGACCTTTAAACACCACACATTTGGCTGATTCTATTTAGGTGTAAGATAGTTTAACCTCCATTGGTAAGTAACGATTTGCCAAGTAATGTGATACGTTATATCGTTATGGAAATATCTGACTCAGAGAGAACAGCTTTTATTTAGCAATTGTTAGCAACACGTCTACAGGTACCGGACGCAACTGTTGCATTAAGTTGCAGACTTTGCATTCCAGTATTCAACTATATGTTAGCAACAGGGTTTTTGATATTTAAACTATGAATTGGATTGGTCACATTGTTCGTTTGTTTATTTAGATTTGTTTTATAGTTTAAACAAATTAAACATATCTTGGAATACCAGTCAATACGCAGGGTCAATACCAACACCGTCGTATACAATTACAGTAAAAGAGAACATAAATTTTTAATCTTTATCAGTTCATAACAATCGTAGAATTTCCTGTCTAGGAGTGAATTGTAGATGAAAAAGGGAATGCAATGCATTGGTTCATATTCTGCTCCTATTCGAATTAACGACCTGGAGCATATGTAATATTGAAATAGGCATCGGAAATATGTCAAACGATTTGCATATTTTTGTGTACATACGTGATTTTGTCTCGTTTTGTATGTTTATCATTTAATTATTTTATGATCAAATACGTGCTTAAAAACACTGTGTGCAATTTTGGAATAGATCACGTTGGGAAAAGTCACTATTCAGCGAAGTCCACTGTACTTGACTTTACAAATTTATATTGCTGCCCTAACTATCAGCGAGGCATCAATCACCATAGTCTGTATGTATTGCTCTTCATTAATTCCTCCTGTTTAATGATTGCTTAATCCGGTCGCCAGTATACAATGTAAGGAATATTTATTTATAGTAGATATGGATATAGCTACATTCAACAATAAAAAGTCATGGATGAACATTGCAACATTGTCTTCACATATTAACCATATGCTCCGTTGCAGTCAACTGGGTAGATTTGGAAATACATCGATCAATTAACATCAGAACGCTTTAGTGCATACTTTTATTACTTTCTTTATGGCCTTTCTAACGGTATTGCCAGACTCCAAAGATGCAAAACTCAGCGGTTACACTAGTTACTCTCGTAAAGTCAAGACGGGACATGGTAAGCCATAAAATGAATCAACATTACACACATGATTACTTCAATGCTCTTTTCTAAACACATGTCAGTACCCAAGCAGTTGTGCAACTGACACAACATTAAAATGCACTGACATGGAACAGCTTGCTGGACCACATTCATAGTCCAATAGTTGGCACCCAGCACAAGAAATTTGTGAGAATGTGAACAAGTTCCTTGCACAGATGATAATTCCCAAATAGTAAGTGGAATAGTGTGGCACACGACCTGTTTCTTAAAGAAAGTACATGAAAAGCAGAAAGCAGCACCGTTTTGTAAATTATCATCTGTTCAACGATGCTTCCACCTTTTACGCAAACAACTAAATGACACAGATCTTTGATTATTATAGATCCATCAAGATGTAACCATCTATAATGATGGCCCTGAGGTCATAAGCTTTATGAATGTATTATGATATTCCAAAAAACAATATATATGTAGCATTATCGTTAATGAAATAAAACATGGAATAAGTCATACTTCCCAGCAAATACCAAGAAACGAGTTCAAACAAAATTGCTAAATTGTAACTGAATATTTCGATAAAAGAGTATAGGGAGCTGTCAAACCTGGTTTTATATTATGTACTCGTTTGATTCTGCCTGACATCACGCTGTCCTTTATCTATTAATTCTCAGTGGGGTCCGATAAAGGCGTTGCACTTTTGATACGGCTTATATGTTTATTGTTGACGATTAGAACAGCGATTAGTATAACTTTTAATATTAATATGATCCAAACAGTAAGGTGATTAACAGTGTATTTGGTATAGCTACTTCTGCTTTGACCGTTGAAGTGGTTGATAAATTGCAAGCCCGTATCATGAACTGACAGTGGAATATATTTTGTATACATGTATTTCAGGTAATTCTTATGTCAAAAACATGGGATTCAAACAATTCAGTAAAACGTTTCATTATGTTATTGTTGTTTATTCAAGAACGATCTTTGTCAATATTTTAACCAAATAAACCAGGAAAAGGGGTCATTTTAAAGTAGTTATAGTAATTTACTGGATAATTCATTATTCTGTAGTTTGTTCAATTAGATTGCTTATTCGTTAAAATATGGAAACATTTGTTACGTACGTGGCCATCGTAGCTTCATTGCGTCATATTCCTTGTTTTATCTTTAAAGAAAGGTTTTCACTTAACGAATTATTTTATCATGACCAGAGCTTTGAAATATATTTCTTTACATGTAGTAAATTGACAAACACTTGGTTAACCCAGTTACATTATCAACGGTACAGTCTTACACTCACGCGTGCGTGTTTGTGAATATAAATAGCTTCAGATTTACACGTCACGACAATTACTCTTCAACATCCACTTCATCCATTTAATGATTGCCCAAGCCTAAGGCAACAGCAGTTGTGAATCAGAACCGTCACCTATCGCCATGCCAATCTTTCAGCATCTCGAAATAAAAAATGCCTCTTACAGATAATGTCTACCCACCTCTGGGAAGAGATCTGAATAATAAACCGAATCATGGATAATCAGACGGAGCCACTAGGGAGGCTTTGAGAGCAACCCGTCAAGCCGGTGAGGGATGGCCTATGGTTATGACTTTGTATGGCTTTTTACACATATCGACCCTAAGAGCGACCTCCGGCGACACCTAACTGGATTTTATAAAATGCGTTATTGCAATTAGTCCATAGCTTACACTTAAGTTAAGCTTTAAATTAGCTTAAGTCTGATGCTCAGTTATATGCGATGTTAACTGAACATTTTACAACCCTACGTAGAGTGCAGTGCTGAATAATTTCTTTATATACATAGGGTATATACCTCAATTTCAATAACGAAACCTGTTCGTTGTTGATATCCAAAATATTTGGAACATGGCATTTAAAACTACGAGATAAAAGTAATGTTTTGATAGCGAGGGATAAATGATAAACAAAGTTATAAAAAAACTTATCATAGCGAACATTGTTATCAAACTTGGAATGAACTGAATTGATGCATGCATTATGTAATCGTTCATTTCTTTGCAACCAGTCAACCGAATCAAACACAATTTTCGTATGTGATGCACAACAAAAGAAGCTTTGCGCTACATTTTAAATGTTTTGATTATCAAACAAAAGTTCCTTCCACAGATGATAATTTCCAAAGAGTAAGTGGAACAGTGTGGCACACGACCTGTTTCTTAAAGAAAGTGCATGAAAAGCAGTAAGCAGCACCGTTTTGTAAATTATCATCTGTTCAACGATGCTTCCACCTTTTACGCAAACAACTATATGCCACAGATCTTTGATTATTATAGATCCATCAAGATGTAACCATCTGTATATAATGATGGCCCTGAGGTCATAAGCTTTATGAATATATCAATATGTGCGTATTATGATAGTTCAAAAAATATATTATGTAGCATTATCGTCATAATGAAATAAAACATGGAATAAGTCATACTTCTCAGCAAATCAGACAGTATTACTGCTAGCATAAGAAACTAGTTCAAAACAACATTGCTAAATTGTCACTGACTTTTTCGATAAAAGAGGATAGGGATATGTCAAACCTGGTTTTATATTATGTACTCGTTTGATTCTGCCTGGCATCACGCTGTCCTTTATCTGTCAATTCTTAGTGGGGTCCGATAAAGGCGTTGCACTTTTAATACGGCTTTGCATATGTTTATTGTTGACGATTAGAACAGCGATTAGTATAACTTTTAATATTAATATGATCAAAACAGTAAGGTGATTAACAATGTATTTGGAACAGCTACTTCTGATTTGACCGTTGAAGTGGTTGATCAACTGCAAGCCCGTATCATGAAGGAGAATCAAATATTTTATCCCGAATTGTAATTTCTTAAGTAGTTGTTTCACTTCAAACTGACAGTGGAATATATTTTGTATACATGTATATCAGGTAATTCTTATTTGAAAAACATGTGATTCAAACAATTCAGTACAACGTTTCATAATGTTATTGTTTTTATTAAAGTACGATCTTTGCTAATAGTTTATCAAATAAACCAGGAAAAGGGGTCATTTAAAAGTAGTTATAATTTTGATGTCTGCAATATTAGAGTATCAATCAATTTATTATATTAATTGAATGGATAATCTATTATACTGTAGTTCGTTCAATTAGTTTGCTTATTCGTTATGAAAATATTTGTTACGTGACCATCGTAGCTTCATTGCGTCATATTCCTTGTTTTATCTTTAAAGAAAGGTTTTCACTTAACGAATTATTTTATCATCACCAGAGCTTTGAAATAGAACTCTTTACATGTAGTAAATTGACAAACACTTGGTTAACCCAGTTACATTATCAACGGTACAGTCTTACACTCACGCGTGCGTGTTTGTGAATATAAATAGCTTCAGATTTACACGTCACGACAATTACTCTTCAACATCCACTTCATCCATTTAATGATTGTCCTAGCCTAAGGCAACAGCAGTTGTGAATCAGAACCGTCACCTATCGCCATGCCAATCTTTCATCATCTCGAAATAAAAAGTGCCTCTTACAGATAATGTCTACCCACCTCTGGGAAGAGATCTGAATAATAAACCGAATCATGGATAATCAGACGGAGCCACTAGGGTGGCTTTGAGAAGCAACCCGTCAGGCCGGTAAGGGATGGCCTATGGTTATGATTTTGTATGGCTTTTCACACATATATCGACCCTAAGAGCGACCTCCGGCGACACCTAACTGGATTTTATAAAATGCGTTATTGCAATTAGTCCATAGCTTACACTTAAGTTGAGCTTTAAATTAGCTTTAAAGTCTGATGCTCAGTTATATGCGATGTTAACGGAACATTTTACAACACTACGTAGAGTGCGGAATTTCATTACAGAAGAGATGCAATATAATATATACCTCAATTTAAATAACGAAACTTGATCGTTATTTTGAAATATGGAAATTAAAACTGCGAGATAAAATTAATGTTTTGGTAGTGAGGGATACATGAAAAATAAAGTTCTAAAATTAAAATATATCCCATACAACTTATCCTAACGAACATTGTTGTATTCTTTCATACCAATATATATATTATTACTCGATGCCATGATCATAGAGCCTTTATCATTATCCTTACCATTAACTGAAAGTAAGTGATGAGCTTTATGATACCCTTTAGTACAGTATCACAAAACTGATTGTTATGTAACACATACCTCCAACACAAATAGTGCAAAAAACATCATGGCCATATTCCTGAGGGAAGTAGAGAGACACGAATGACTTCATCCTTACCCATCAGGACAACTTGAAAACCTTCCAGAACTGCAGACACTATTGGCGTTGGCTCAGACCACAACCTGGTACTGTTTAAGGTCTGACTCATTTCTATCTAAACCAAAAATACCACTACTGTAAGATGCATGGTGTCAGCCTTTTAATGACAATTGCAGAGAATTCAGGCCAAAAAAGTTGTTTGTTTGTCCTCCACTACCCGCTCAGAGTATCTCTGGACCTATATAGTTGGAGCTAAATGCTAGGATCATTCATGGTTGAAAATACCCCCAAAAAAAAAACAACAACAAAAAACACCCCAACATTCTGTGTCTTCAATATGCAAAGTTATAATTTGTGTTCATGTCATAGTCTATTATTATTAATGGCTTCAAAATACATTGGATTTATATCCATTTTGAAATCATTAAAAGACTATGACATGAACACCAATTATAACTTTTTTAAAGTCACCATGAATTATTGTAGCATTTTACTCAAGCTAGGCCCAGGAATACGCCAAATCCGAAAAAAAAATCGGCCGCCTGCACCTCCTCTTGCAAAGCTGTGGAGGACAAACAATTACTATTTTTGGCCTTACAATTTCCATTGAGCGGCAACACCTGGTTGTTGGTATTAGCTTAGCATGGCTAGGTATTCAATGTAGGAATGCAAATATAGCAACACAATGTTTTTCTTCATTATACTCCTGACATCTCAATTACAAACTTTTAGATATTGGTTCATTCAAACGCACTTCCACATACCCGGCACGCATATAACGCAAAAATACACCCAAAACCCACTTGCCTTTAAGGAGAGGCATTAGTTTCGTAAGTGATACACTCCATCACATGTACGGATACATGTAGGGATGTATACCGAGGTCACGATTCATTGGAATCAATTTTCATCATTGCCGCGCCAGCTGTTGCTGAATTTGCTGGATTGGGCTTTTAAAAAGATATCGTTGGCGAAGATTTTGAGTTTTTGATTCGTCAATTTACATAAATTTTACATAGGTTTGCATAATATTGGATACTTGTTCTAAAATTCTATTAAGCAACAATGCAAGATTTCATTTAAGAACGGGGCATCCGAAGCACAAACGTTTGCATAATTTCGGTTATAAATAAGTTAACACAAATGTGTCGTTTCCAAAAAGTTTACAAAAATCTTGTAATTTCTTTCATAGATTTTCACATAAATGTATTTCAAAATCTTCAAACAAAATCTCATGTCGATCAGATGTGTGGTTATTGGTAAACAAAACTGCGCGCATGGTTTAATAAGACGCGAAGTGGTAAATGTTTAGGAACACTTAACAACAATGTAAATTTAAACGAAATTATTAATGAGATTGACAAACACCATGTTTCTGTCCACCACAATATTTTTAACTGTCAAAAAATATAACATCTGCATTAAAAAATTTTTAAACTGCATATTTTGTGATTTTAAGCTTATTTTCTTAAATATCTCACTTTGAAATGCAATAAAATACAGAAGAAATACAAAACACATATTTAGTAGGAGTAAAATTTGTCTCGTAACTTACTTAGGGTGGAATAGCTAGAGCTTTTGATCTAAATGTCCGATTGAAGTCAAATAAAATCAAATGAAGGCTAAAATATGACTATAGGAATCAAATTAGCCATTGTTCACTTTACCAATTGCATTAGTGATATCCAAAGTTGGATTACATGTAATAGGTTAAAGCTGAACAACGACGAAACTGAATTTTATGTTGCTTTATCATCTTTCAACAAACGCCGCATGTCTGCTGTCAAACTTCACATTGGTAATATTGTAATTGAGCCTACTGAGACGGTGCGCAACCTTGGTGTCGTTTTCGATAACCAAATGTCCATGTCCACCCAAGTTACTTCTCTCTCACGCATCATAACCTACCATCTCCGTAACATCTCTCGCATTCGTCATTATCTAGACTTTGATACTTGTAACAATGTTATTCGCTCACTAGTTCTATCCAGATTGGATTACGGCAACATCTTACTTTTGGGTTCGAATGTCACTGAAATTGCTCGTTTTCAAAAACTAGAGAATTGGGCAGCCAAGATTATTTTTCTTGCAGCCAAGAAAGACCATGCTTCCCCATTGCTCCGTGAATTGTACTGGCTGCCTGTGAGGGAGAGAGTCTACTACAAAGCCATGTTGTATGTTTACAAGTGCTTAGCTGGCTTGGGTCGGATTATTTGGCAACCCCCTTGACATTATATATACCTGGAAGACAAGGACTTCGATCTGCCACTGATGCCACTCGACTGCATGTGCCCAAACTCCACTACTGCTCTTTTAAGTCAGCTGCTGATAAGGCTTTTGCTTTCACTGCTCCTAAGTTGTGGAACCAGCTACCTGTTTCAGTCCGCTCCTCCAATTCTTTACCATTGTTCAAAAAAGGGCTGAAAACATTTCTGTTTTCAGAAATATAATTGCTTTTTATTGCATTTTCTTATATTCTGTCATTTTTTTATATTTATATTTCATGCTATGTTGTTTTGAGCGCTGTGATCATTTGAAATGGCGCTATACAGGGTGTCCCAGAATGATCTATACCGAGAAAGATGGAATTTTGTAGGTATGAAGGGCATGTTGATTGGTCATATTGTTTTGCATTTTAGGTTCTACATATATTTAGCTTTCTCAATTTTTTTAGATTTTAAAAATTGGACGTTTCTAGTAGAAGTTATAGAAGATTGCGTAAAATTGTGAATTCTAAGTTTTGACAATGCAACCTATTTTGAAAATCTAACTAACCGTTCAGCACAAAGTTATTTGGAAAAAGTTATTCAGGTATTTTAGTTGTGCCCGTTCACATTTCCACTAAATAGCCGATATCTATCTATTTTTATGACGTTACGAAGCAATCATTATATGGAATAAAGGATTTGATCCGCTTGAGCGGCCTAATTCCATTCTCTCTTTGGCGGCAGTTTTAAATATAGTTATTGTGGTGTGAGGTCCATGTCATTTGAAATGCTTGCAGAGATCGAACTGGTTGTGGTACAGAAAAGATGGCCCCTCAATGTACTGTACAGCAGCGTGGAAAAAGTCACAAGCAGTCATGTCTGGTGATCACCAGACCTGACTGCTTGTGACTTTTTTCTTTGGGGTTATGCAGAAGGACCACCAGCAGACCTGCAGACACTGAGACAGCGCATCATCACTGCTGTTGCAAGACTGCGTAGAGATTACATCACTGGAAGGGCTGTGAACAGTATGATGGAAAGAGCAAACAGGTGTATCGCACTGCGTGGCCGACAAGTTGAGGGACGTGCAGGACAAGCATGAAAGTATATCAATAATCACAAAGCCAAATACTATACCAAGCTATACGTGCCTTTATTAAAAAAAAAATATTACAAATGCATTTATGTTTCAAAAGGACAAAAGTTTGCATACATGAACAAAGTTTGCTCTGATGTTGCAATATTTAGGTTTCTTAGTGCAATATTTATTAAATGTAAAACATTACAGATATATCAAATATGTTCACCTTTGTCTTTCATTTTACTTTTAGCAATTGGAACCATAATATTAGTATAACTTGGATTCCAGCCGTTTCATCTTTCCAGTTTCCGTATCTGCATTGCTTTTTACTTTCCGTTGTTATTTTGACAGACATTATGTAAACACCTTTGTCTTTAACATGTTTGAGAATACGATACGAAAGTAGAAGCAATATAACAGAAAAGAAACTGAAACAATAAAAGAAGAAATTAGCTAAAGAATGAAAGTTGTTTGTTTGACATTAAATGTACACAAAAAGACTCCATAAGTTGATCAAGTGTGTGGTGCCATTTTTCAAGGGTATGCGAGTCGTTTGCGCTGAAAATGAAAAGCAGGTTTTTCATCGATTTTACATTATTGCATGCCATGTCAAAACAAATAAAGGTAGCGTGCTGAAATTAACAGAATAAGTAAGAGACATGTCCAACATTATAATTCTATTTTTAGTTATTTTTGCAAACACGGTACAAATCATTCTGGGACACCCTGTATAAAAGCCTATTGTATGTATGTATGTATGTATAAAACTAATGCCTCCCCTTAAACAACTACCCCTACAAGCATACATGCATATACAAACAATGAACAAACAGTCACTCTCGTGTGTACGCACCATAATCACAGGTTAAGACACGAAAATTATCGGCAAAACATCAAACTACCACTATTGATCTTGACTGCAAATGACAAAGTGTCTTAAAATCTAGTCATGTTAGGAGCACTCAGCCGCATGACATCTTATAATAAATTATCCTCTTATTTTCTAAGTTTATGATATCTGTCATTGTGTGTTAGATGAATCGTGTCCAAAAAAATTCTAAACTAAATATTGCGTCTGACGGGAAGAAAACTTTAAAAAAAATATGTGTAGGAAATTGCAATTCACGATTTATGCAATGAAGATCTAAGCTGAGTGATTCTCCCATCCATGAATATTAACTTGTCTGAGCAATACCTCGCTCAATCATTGTAATCATTGACGAGGTATATGAGAATGTATTGCTGGAGGGAGCTTAAGACGGCGGGTCACTTGAATCTATGGTTATCAGTGTCCAATCTTTTGAATAGCCAAAAAGGTTACACAAATACACAGGGAAACTACGAGGTACAGTTCTTTATTATCTACACTTTATATTGGATTGCGCTGAGAAGCGTGTTTCAAAAAGAAGGTAATAAAGATGTGTGCAGACCTATACATCAGCTTAGTAGAATAGATAAATATAAATTATATTGCTTTCCATATGTTTTTATTAACTTGTATTTTCCACTCTTGAATTTTAAACTGTTGATGATTCCGCCTCGTAACTTGTAGCAAAAAAAAAACACGTTATGACAGGAATTTGATCACCAAAATTGAGTGTGAATTTGACCATGCTCTTTTCTGTCACAAGGTCTTTGTGAAAGCGATAATGTTGAAAGTTATAAAAACCTTGTGTAATGTGTAACGGCAACAGTAGGGGAAATGAAGCAACTATAGGTAAAGATGGACAGGGCCATTGCATTGCTTGAAAGTGGTTAAAACGCAAAAAAAACACTGCATGTGCATTTTGTAGTGTACGTTCTTATCATTCCGTTACATGATCTGTTACTGCCGAACCACGTATTGCCTGTACACGGGCCATTGTTTTTCATAGAATAATATACAAATACAACATGTTTTGAGGGGAAGTAGTCAAAACTACTGGTCCCGAGGTGTTGGATGATTTGATCAAATCATCCAACACCAACACACATTATTAAGCTTAATATTTTGCTTACCTGATTTTATTGGAGGATTTCTGATCAATCAATTTACATGTAAGCCTATCTGGATCTAGACCCTCCATATGATGTCTATGCAATAAACTGAAAAAAAATTATGAGCGGTTTATTGAAAAAGAAATCAAAATGACGTATTTATGCTGATTGATCAAATATTATAGTAGTGATTCAAACAATATTGTAGAAGAGATCTCTGTGCGTCCCTTTAAGGTATTATTCATTTCCATCTGTAAGGTTGCCGTATTGTATAATAATATTATATGATCATTGTATTGGTTCTTTATACAGGCTTTATTAATCAGTTATCGGTTTGTTTGTTAATTTATTATTATGTATTGAAGGACCACGCGTCTTGTGTGTGCTTTATTTGTAGACGTATATATAATGAAGAAAGAGATTTTACCACCCGGCAATAAATTCAGACACTAAATAGAAACAAAGTATGCTTAGGCTCTAAAATAAAGCAGCACTGAATTAATAGTAAGCTGTTTATCAATTTCCTTTAGCAAAAAACATTCAACATAATTTTCTTTTTCAATTTTTTATAATCAGAAATCAGATTAGGATTAATGGGGATAATGCGTCATATGCGTGCTTTTGTTTTTGTAGAAGCAAATGAAACAGGGGATTTTTAGATAAGCGGGATTATGTCTATAAATTCAGAAGTACAGCAAAAAGTCTTTCGGGATAGCGGTACATGTTGTGGCATGAATCTGATCAGTCAACTAATCTTTGCAAGTGCTTTGTTGTCCCGCACAGGAAGCTAGAGTTTGCTGCGCCACGGCTATCAGTCTTCTATTTTGATCATGAGTTTAGTTTATTCAAACTTCAATCTTTTTGTTCAATTGAGCATTAGAAAGCTCGGTCAGAAAACCATAGACAATTGCGTCAGATTTTATGTACACTTTAATTATACGAATGAAATTCATTTGCGACTTGAAGTTCATTTACACATGTACATCGTTCTACCAAAACATACCTTCTTTTTTCTTAAACACTGGTTTAATAATGTCGTTCTGCCCTTCAATCAAATCCAGTATCTGCTTAGATGCTACATTTTAATTTTGGTAAGCAGGCTGACTTGAGCCAGATGTCACAGCAGCACAACCGGTTTGAGAACCTTTGGATGTAAGTTTCCACGGGAAATAAACGTGACACGAAAATAAGCAGCCACGTACAGAATGGAGTGGCGCACATACAAGTCCAGATTGGGAAGCACGCACAATACATCAAAGTACATATTGCACAGTGAGAGAAAGAGCTGGGGCTTTTCAAGAAAGAATAGATTAGAAATAACTTAAATCCCATAAGATTAATTATATTTATGACGACTGCGTTATGAACAAAGACATGAGATTGAAGCAAATAAAGACATTTATTTAATTATTTGCATAGTGGAATCGTCGCGTAACAGTTGTATTCTTGATAGTGAGCTGACGTGTGAAGGATAACTTATTCAGAAGAGATAAGGATGGAGGTGTATTGAAGATAATAGGAGTTCTTCTCTATAACCTGCATTCATTGGAAGCAATACTTTGCTACAAATTTGTCACGACAAATTTGAAGAAATTGAACTAACGCGGATGTTAGGAACTGAGATTAGATTTGCACCGTTTAGTTAGCGGTACCCCGGGGGGGCACTTCCATGACAGATATGCATCATGTGCCTCGGGATAGACCCCCTTTTTCAAACCGGCTTGTACCCAATGACCCCCCTTTTTGTGTTATGGTCCTACCTATTACCCAATGACCCCCTTAAAAAAAATTCATGTACTCAATGACCCCCTTTTTCTATTTCCTGCTATACCCAATGACCCCCCTTTTAATTCCCAAATTTAGGTGGTATTTATATTCTCCTCCAGAAATAATGAGATTTTTCACATTTTCAAGGTGGCCAAGTTGTTTTTACGCAGTTTGGCACTTATTTATGTGTACTTAATGATACTCTTTTGGCAATCCTGTACTCAATGACTCCCATTTTACTTTTTGTTACCCCAATGACCATCCTTTTTTCAAAGTTTCATACCGAATGACCCCATTTTTATTCAGGTTGTGTACTGAATGACCCCATATTTTTGTAATTGTACATTTGACCTGAATGCCCCCTAATTTTAACATGGCCGAGGCACATCCCTGCCATTTCAGATAGGAGTGCCCTCCCCCGGGAGCGGTACCCCTTGCACGAGTATTAGATTCCCAGCAGTGTCAAACAACCTATGATTTACATATCTACGGCTATATTAACGATGGCTTAGACCACTTTAACTGGATATATATTTTACTCACCCTGTATCCATCTTGTCACGACTAAGTAATCGATCAAGCGACAGGGGTCGCGAGGGTCGTACAGTACTCGTACTATTTATATAATGTGTGTAGCTGACTTATTCCCTAATTAATGACTGCCATTACCGTGTATTAAAGTACATGCATTTATCTATAGAGAAAGTAGAAAATATATGCATTTTCGTATCACCTCGCAAGGTCACCATCAAAAAGAGTGTTCTGAAGAACTCGTATACAGTCGAGTTTTAACATATTATTTATTATATTGTAACATGATGAACGAACCAGAATACACTTCTCTCCAATTACTTTTCAACACCCACTTCATCCATTTAATGATTGGCCAATCCTATAAATCAACATCAGTTGTGAATCAGTGCCGTCGCCTTTTCTCTATGTCTATTTTTCAGCATCTCGAAATAAAAGTACCTCTTTAAGATAATGTGTACTCACCTCTAGGAAAGATCTGGATACTAATCTGAATCATAGATAAGCCACTGGAGATGCTTTGAGAAGAACCCGTCAAACCGGCGAAGGAATGGCCTATGGCCATGGCTTTGTGTGGCTTTTACGTATAGAAATCGGCCTTTTAAACTACCTCGGGCGACACCTAACAGGATTTTATATGCTTTATCGCAATTACCTGATAGCTTACACTTAGGTTGAGCTTTAAATGTGCTACGTAAAAGTCGACTGTTCAGTTATATTGTGTGTTAAAAGTAACATTTTACAACACTCTTTACATATTATTTCGAATAGGAAGCCCAAACTTACATTAAGCAGCTAGGACACATTAGGTGACAATTATTTTACACTATGGCATAAATTTGAATAAACTCGTTGATATCCAAACTGTTTGGGCACATAAATTTAAAAGGGAAATGAATTCTACACTCCCCAAAAACAGTTTGCCCTATTTTAGGACAAATTGTTCAAAAGTTAAATTTCCAAGATGACCTATGATATTAATAACTCTGATTCAGTTTGTTTACAGCATTTTTAAAAAGGTTTTTCCCCTTAAACATGTCGTAACACACAAACTCATGCATGTTAACTTCCAAGGTGTTTCCCCTTGTTTGATACTTTCAGCTTGTAAACAAAGTTATAATTAAATTAAATTACTCAGGGCACATCACAGCCCAATATCATATCGCGGTATGGTAACTTTGGGCTACGAGATAGTAGCTTGGGCCTCCAGATAGTAGCTCGGGACCCCGCCCTAGTAACTCGGGACCCATAGTAACTCATAGTCCGAGAGAGCTATTCGGGGCCCCGACTTAGTATCTCGTCCCCGCGACAGAGTAACTTGGTGCCCTTACTTAGTAACTCGGGTCCGAGTTTCTATCTCGGGCCCCTATCGTGTGGTCCGAGACACTAAGCCGGGCCTCGAGTTCCTATCTCAGACTTCGAGTTACTATATCGTGACCCCGAGTTAATATCTTGGCGCTAAAGTCGGACCCCGAAGCACCCACCCAGATTGAGATTCAAAGTTAGTATTTAGATTTTTAATGTATTTATCATGCTGTCTTTGTCCTTATAATAACTAGTGGTGCTCTTCTGGTAATTGAGTAAACAAACTTTAAATTCTTTTTGCTTTAGTACATGTAGTTTAAAACTCCATATACACTAATATATTTATTTATGCTTGTTTACTTCTTTGGTTTGTTCGTCTTATACTTCCGTCGCTTCGTAATGAAAGTAGGGACATTATTTATGGGAATGATATTAACTACTCTTCAAGGTATGGACTTGAGATTAGCCCTTATTTGAGCACTTATTTGTGAGATACAGTCATCATACTATCGGTAATGATACTGATGGAGGTAAGTATTTGTACTCTGATCGACTATATTGATAAATGAGTTTGCTAACTTCGGCAAATGAGGAGAACGGTTCCTCCACTTGTTTAAATAGTGATCATTAAAACCTTACTTCGTGAATGAATGAGAGGTTAATTCCATACAGTACTTAGCTTTTAGTACATGGCATCGTTAGTACTAGTATATCATCAAGTCATGTGAATAAAGAGGCAAAATAAAATAGGGATATTGATAATATTTATTTTGAATTACTTTGAAATACAAAAGTAACAAAACAACAGTATATTTACACACTTTACATTTCTTACACACGAAAAAGCAAGTAATTCAGGATAAGTAAATGGGCTAAAAGTCCAAACACAGAAGTGCCCATTCATCCTGCAAATGAATGAATGCATAGAATAGCGAAAAAATACATAAAATATAGGCAAGTTAAGCTAAATATACACAGTGACCACAGATGGAAATAGTTGATTGCCACCTGTCTTGGGGAGTTTCGGCCCTATAATCAAGACTCCCTCTAGGTGCGGGCCGGCAGTGAAAAAAACACCTCCCGCTGGCGAGCTACTAATAAAGCAATGCTTCTAACATGTGCTGCTAAATAAATAATCTGCTTCTCAGAAAATGTAACAGGCCCAGGCCAGCCAACTATTTAAAAATACATAATCTAAAGCATGTAATACCACAAGATCATTTAAGTATATATATTCGAGTAAAAAGATTTACATTCAGACAACATGATTGTTAACATGATGCAATTCAGAGGAAATTCCATTACAAAGATAAGGAAGGGAAACAAACATAAAATCAAAGAAAGATGAAGATTTGGCAGTTTGGGGCGATAGCCTAGGATTATCCAAAATACTTCGTTGAACCAGATAAATAAAAGAAGCAAATTCTAATAACATTAACAATCAACTGACTTACTCGGTTGCTGTGGCCCTTCGCCCTCCATTTCATATGAAATCCATAAAGATCGGGCTATCAAAGTGAACGGGGACCCGCACACCATGCTTTACGGCATTGTTGCACGGACACCTACAAAAATTGGTTGACAAGATAAACCCGAAACCGAGCCATTTGAAATTAATATTTGGTCCAATTCCACATTAGGCGGAGGCGCCTTTTTTAGCGTTACCTTTTGGATATTTAATCATTTTGACCCGGGTAAGCCGAAAATAATTAAATATCCAAAGCTAATGCTAAATACAACAGCTCTGCCTAATGAGTGACACCTCATGCATTGTCCTGGGTAAGATTAGGACAATGATCATTGGAGGGACATAAAAGCTAGCGCCACAGCCCTGTTATATTGATTTTGCAAAGTAAAATACTAATACCCATTACAATACATCCAAAGGTCTAGAGAAATTAATGAGGTTTACTGGATTTGGAATAGATTATAGTCAAAACAAATCCAATTCGTTAAACGGGAATCTAGGCAAAATATTCCGTTCAATGGGGACTATTACGAAATGACAGTGTTGTAAACAGTTGTTTTAATTTAGACGTGGGATCCAGGAAAAAAGCTGACAATGTACTTTTGTATTATTATCGAGGGACTCATTCAAAATGAGTTGGCTCAACTCTCTTACGATTATTGAACGGCATCCCACGCAGAATCAATTCCCATTGAGATAGCGTAGCTTTGCTGGTAACCGCATTTATGCGATGTAGGAGTTGAAATGTATCACTAATGTTGGTTCTTTAATATATCCATGACATTTTAAAGGCATATTCTTAAATACTGACCATTCAAAATACACTCCCCACGCATCCACACTCAACAAAAGAATACGCCCAAAACCTCCTGTTCTTCAAATCCTCCTGCTGTACAAGTATGCACAATGACCATACAGACCGCATCTCATTGTTTTTACACTATGAACACAGTTTATGAGCCACATGAACATGATGAAACATCGACATAATATCAAACTATCTCTTTTGATTTTGACTGCGAATAACAACGTGTCTTAAAATTGTGTCGTGTTAAGAGCACTCAATCGCTTGTCATGCCATGATAAATTGCCCTCATTTTAAAGTTTATGATAGCTGTACTTTTACTTCAGTAAGATTAGGAGAATCCTGTTCAAGAAACTTCCCATTCGAATTAGACAAAATTTAATATTATGTCCAAATGACCACGATCAAGTTTAGCATTGGCATGCTTCTACGGACCAACCTTTAGAAAAGAAATAAGCAAAAATGTACAGGAAATTGGAATTGGCGATTTAAGTAATGAAGACATATAGTGGAGTGACTCGTCGAAGCATGAAAATTTGTCTGAGCAATACATCGCTCAATCATTGCAATCATTGGCGTGGGATGAAATGTGTTGCTAGAGGGAACTTAGGACGGCGGCTCACTTGAATCTATGGTTATCGGTGTCCTATCTTTTGAATAGCCAAAAAGGTTACACAAATACACAGAGGGAAACGTCGAGGTACAGTCCTTTACTATTTACACTTTATATTGGATTGCCCTGAGAAGCGTGTTTCAAAAAGAAGGTAATAAAAATAATGATATATGGACAACTAGTATACATGTATGAAGAATGACTATAGCTTATATTGCTTTCTGTATTTTTGTATTTTTTTATATTCCTGCGTACAAATCTGGAATTATTGCACTTCAATTTTGAAGCTGGATGTAGTGGTATTGATTCATATAATATAAAAGGAATGAGGTCACTAAAATCGTGAGTGTATTGAGGATTGGCCATCTTAAAATATTTGTATAGATTTCTTTACTAACACAGTTTGCTTACTAAGGCGAGGCGAGTTATTTTTGGTGGAATATTTTTGTGGTAAATACTCCCGCCAAGAGTTATATTTTTGAACAAGTAAATATCACACTCAGGAAGATAATGATGCCTTTGAGTTTTATGTATTTAGTTGCTATTACCCTAGATAAGTCTTGGATTTGTTGTAACAGTCTTATATCGTCGAGTTGTTTGAAGCGCTAAGGCACAATTCTTCTCAAATAAGCCCAAATTTGGAATACTTATAAACATAATGAGTAAAACTTACCTCGCCAAAAAGGTTCTGCTGTCGAAATTAATCTTCTTATCTGCAAAGAGCAGAATATAAAGCCCCTTTTCTCAATTTTGGAGTCAAAATCGGCCTTCAAATTAAAAGCCAAGTAACAGCAAACGAAACGGTGGGTGGAGTCCATGTATCGTTGCAACATTCTATCAGCCAAATATATGGATTGCCTTGCACCTCTGAATAAAATTGACATCGCTTACCCATAATCCTTTCGAAGGCCTTTATGGAATCGATAACGTTGGAGGTTGTGAAAACTTTATGTATACGGTAACAGTATAAAAATGAGTTTAGTCAGCTTATGGCAAAGGTGGGCTGGGCCAGGAACTTGCCTGAAAGTGTATCAAGCCTAAAATACTCGCTGCTGACGTAGTATTGAAGGCTGTTTCATACCAATATTCTAAATTGCATTGTTAATCTAAAGTTCTTCCTTAAAAGGAATATAGAGATCCGTCACTGTTTGCCACCTATTTCCCCTATTAAATAAAAAGATAATATGATTATGTAATCAATTTAATTTAATTTTGTAATTTGAATAATATTTTATCATAGAAATTAATATGATTACTCTTGATAAACTTTCGGTCATGAAAACTGAATTTTTATTATCACATTTTCATCTAGATTGGATATGAAATTTTAAGTATAGTTACAATGCATTATGGGATTTATTAGTTCCAGATTTGGCAAATGAATATATACAGTAAGGATCGAGTAAGTAAAGCAGTTGAATTCGGAAACCATTTCTATTTTTCATGCGCTATAATCGGAGACGGCGTTTCTGACACCAGGGCAAAGGCCTGGGGTGATTGGTTGCTGAGCTGCGCAGTATGAAATTTTCGGTCTGGTTGACAGGATGTCAGACGCAATCTAATCTTTTTTTTTATTCGGTATCAGATTATAGCTCTAAATTAGCACACTGTAAAAAAAATAAGGTTATTCTTGACATAAGCTGTTTAGATTTAAAAAAAATACAATTATTAAGTTATTTGGAACTTTCAGTCGGAAAAAATATTCAACATTTCTCATTTTCTCGTAGAGGTTTTTCTAACCAAAAAACAGATTTGATGGTTGATTTATTTGGATTGAAGGAGATAATGCGTCTTGTGCGTGCTTTTTTGTAGAAGCAAACAAGAGATTTCAGACAACAGGTTAAATTTAGAAAGTCAGAAGTACAAAAAACAATGTCTTACGGGATAATGGTACATGTTGTGGCATGAAAGTAATGTTTGCAACTGCTCTGTTTTCACTCACAGGAAGCTTTGGTTAAGTGCGCTGCGGCTATTTTGATCTTAACTTCAGTTTATTCATTTTTTTAATTGTTCAATTGGGACTTAGAAAACCATGGTAGGAGAAGTGCTTCAACTTGTAATTTCATTAACATACATATAGTCTGGTGCTGAAAAATGAATATTTGGCTCGACTCAAAAGTAGCGTCCGCACAATGGTATTTTCTATATCTTTGAGACCTGCTGGTTCAGAATCTGGCGGGTGCCACTGTGGCACCCTTGAACATTTTGAAATAAATGGACCCAATAGGGTTATGCAAGGGTCAAAATTGAAAGTGTTCAAATTTCAATTTTATTTGACTAGGCCTAAGGATCACAAATATGTTTTTTTCTCTCAATACGACCTGTGGTTCAGAAGTTATGGGCCGCAACAGATCAAGGGTCAATTTCCAGTTTGTTCCGATTTCCGAAGTTGTGGCAAATTGTCCATCTACCAAAAGTTATTCAAAAACATAATATTTTGCACTATCTACAATGTATAGTTACTAAGACGATAACAAAGGTCAAAAACCATAAGTTGTTATTTTATCCCATTGAGATTAATGACCTATGCAATATTTGTCTCCGTAACTCATTAATCAGACATCGGAGCTAATGTGAACTGTTATAAACTGTTGGATTGGATTTTGGGAATTTCCGCCTATTTTTCAGGCGCACCACTGCTCAGAAGTGAACATTGAACATCTATCTATATAACTATTTCACAACATTACCTTAACACAACTAATCTACTACCAACACTGTATACACAGCTACTACTGCCCTGGGACCTATGGAGTGTGTAGGTAACAAGCCCGGGGATGAACCCCCTACTCTTTTTGTTAAGGCCTGCAACTTTTACGTGCTCAGGTTTGACTCGTCTGACACACGGAACCGCCATTTTACGTGACCATTCGAACCACGAGACGCCGGGCACCCACATTTGCACATTCTACACGGTGGATGGGAGCGAAGAGAAATATCACAATTACATTCTACTAGACTGAAAGAGAATATGATTATATTTCCGACCTATTGTAACTATTTAGAGTGAGCAACAAGGATCGGGCAGGATGGGGTTTCGAACCACGGACCCCTCGCTTAACTCTCCGTAATGGTCCAGCGCCTTAGACCACTAGACAAACCTCGCCCTCTATACCCTTTCACACAAATCGGAGCAACCGAAGTCGGAAATTTCTGCCCATTGTGCCGCTGGGTTTGATCAGGTTGTCCCACACATGATCTAATTCCAATCCTATGTCTTGGTGACGTCATCGAGTGTGATGTCACCTGATCAGATTGGTCTCTAGCCGATTCCAAGAAATACATCAGAGCCAACAACATCGGCTGATGACGAGGAAGTTCCTCGAAAGCGCTCCCGGTAAGCGAAAATAAACAAATAGTGTTGAAGTTTAATTTAATTTACTTTCATTTTATCACCACTACGTAGGACTCTGCAATTCTACATATATATTATGTGTTCGTATTAACAAGCAGATACATCACTTTACTTTGGATCATGAACATACTGGTTCAAACTGATATATCCTTATTCGTGAGTATAAATGGAGTATAATGGGGTATTGCAATTGCCCAGTAAATAAACAGGATAAACAGGGGTGAGCATAACAGGCACCTTACATTTTTTGAGCACTGTATATCAAAGATAGAACGCTGTGGGTTGTTTTACAAACTGTAGTTTTGCATTTTAGTAGTATCAGAAAGTCATTGGATTCAAATATATTGAATGAAAATTGACTTAAGCATACTAATTTTAGTTACATCTTTTGGAAATAAAATAAAATTATAAAATAAATTAATCTTCTTTCGATTGGTTAATATCCGGTTGATTGTGAATGAGTAGTGGTATCAGATTGACATTCAGTGACCGATATATTATATTTATGGTCATCTTTTATTTGTAGCTTAATACCTATGCAAAATGAATTTGCTACTTTGTTAGCTAGGGGCACAATTTGTAGAAACTAATTACGAATGTAGTTCAAAATTAATTTGTATTATCTATAATCCTCGTGACCAAAATAAACGACGAATGAGTGTATGATTGATTTGCATAGTAATTGCAGTGTAATTAATCTTGGATCAGCTATCTGTCATGAAAACTCGACTTTAATTTACTATCCATTTTAGACTTAAGACTAATAATTATATTTGAAATCTGAATTCAGAAAATGGTGCACCTAGATAGGCTAACTGCCCAAGGGACAATAACAGAGGAAATTTCTTGAGCAGCTTAATGATAAAAATGAGCTATTATCAAACATTAATATCAGGTATGCAATATGCTTAGGTACTTAATACGCAGCACGGAATTACTCTAAAGCTGTTTATTCCTTTCACTCAGCAAAATATTCAACTTTGATTTTTTTCTCGTGCAGATTTTTCTAATCAGAAATCAGTTTGGTTGGTTTATTTATTTGGATTTAAGGGGATACTGCATCTTGCGCGTGATTTGTTTTTGTAGCAAATGAAAGGCGAACGTTTAAACAACGGAATTAAATTTAGAATCTCAGAAGTACTAAAATAATTATTATGTGATAACGGTACGTGCTGTGGCACAATTTTTTATCAGGCTTCTAATCTTTGAAGGTGCTCTGTTTTTTGTTCAATTGGGAATTAGACAACCATGCTTAGAGAAGTGCTTCATCTTGTAATTTCATTAACATACACATATTTATACAAATCATATGGAACTTCTCTACAAATGGTACAAATGGTAATTTTAACCAGGTAGCTATAAAGAATATTAAATGCAATTTATTCGCGACAATACACATCTGCATCGT
The DNA here is from genome assembly GCF_039555335.1 of Amphiura filiformis. Taxonomy (NCBI): domain Eukaryota; kingdom Metazoa; phylum Echinodermata; class Ophiuroidea; order Amphilepidida; family Amphiuridae; genus Amphiura; species Amphiura filiformis. The sequence goes on along the minus strand of NC_092638.1, from coordinate 40,024,612 downwards.
TCTACAAATCATTTGCATCATTCTTTTTCAGTTTACTTTTTTTTTAAATAGGTTGAGCTTTAAATGTGCTGTTCAGTCGACTGTTCAGTTATATTGAGTAACATTTTACAACACTCTTTATATATTATTTCGAATAGGAAGCCCAAACTTACATTAAGCAGGACACGTACATTAAGTGACAATTATTTTACACTATGGCAACTGGCATAAATTTGAATAAACTCATTGATATCCAAACTGTTTTGGGCACGTGAAATTTAAAAGGGATATGCATTCTACACTCCCCAAAACAGTTTGCCTTATTTTAGGACAAATTATTCAAAAGTTAAATTTACAAGATGGCCATCTTAGATTTATGCAGATTTACAGAGTTAACCAAACTTACGAATTTGGCAACCAAGCTGTAATTCTTCTAGGACCCCATGGGATAATAAATTTACAAAAGAAATTCATAAGAATTTCTATATCTAGTTTTGCCATTATCTGATTATATACATGAACATCAAACGAACTGGAGGACTGCTGTAAAACATGGTGTATTCTAAATGTGCCCCTAATCGTAACAGCTCATTATTTGTTTTATTCTAAATACTGTGACTGTGACCTAGGGTTAAACCCCCTATATTTGACCAAAATAGAGCTCCGAAAGTCCCTTGATTGGAATAATTTCAGCTCTAAATGACCCAAAAATTGCTCGTTCCTCATATTTCTTTTTTTTCACGCGATTTTGAACCAAAAAGCCAAGAAAGACCCTTGATTTTGACTGTTCGCAGCTCCAAAAGTCCCCATTTTACTTGTTTGCAGCCCGGTTAGCAGCTCCAAAAGACCCCCTATTACCGATACGCCGTCAGCTCCGAAAGACCCACCACCTCAAAATTCGGTGGAAACATACCCACCAACATTTTTTGATGTGCCCCCCCGAGACTCAGGGTCACAAGATACTAGCCCTTGGTCCGACTTTCTCCAAAAATGGTGTTTCTTTCACCCTTAATCACTCTTTCTCCAGGAAACATGCTTCTTACGACACTGCTCCAAAGTATTTGACAGATGTGTTGTTTTAAAATACCAGACTCCAGCAAGTCGACAGAAGAACGTACTCATAAATCTCCTTCGTTGCTGTATTAAAATAGCTCAATTATTGGCTATGTAAACTGGTAAAATGTACTGCTTTTTTGAAGCACGAAGACCAACACACTCATGTGGAGTTTTACAATCTCCCATGACATTCTGTGAAACCAAACTCCAAATCTTCACCTTTTATACACACAATCTATTAATAGACCATTCTGTCACATTTACTTCCTGGGGATTTCCAAAATTATGTCTATTTCACAATATGTTATCAGGGATTCCCCTGATGGTGCAACTATGCACTGAACATTGAGCAATATGAAAAATCCCCTATGATATTAATAACTCTGATTCAGTTTGTTTACAGCATTTCCCCTAAAACATGTCGTAACACACAAACTCTTGCATGGTAACTTCCAATGAGTTTCCCCTTGTCTCACACTTCTCATACTTTCAGCTTGTAAACAAAGTTAAATAATTAAATTAAATTAAATTACTCAGGGCACATCACAGCCCAATATCATATCGCGGTATGGCATGTATGGTAACTTTGGGCTACGACTTAGTATCTCGTCCCCGCGACAGAGTAACTTGGTGCCCTGACTTAGTAACTCGGGTCCGAGTTTCTACCTCAGGCCCCTATATTATGGTCCGAGTTACTAAGCCGGGCCTCGAGTTCCTATCTCAGACTCCGAGTTACTATATCGTGACCCGAGTTAATATCTTGGGGCTAAAGTCGGACCCCGAAGCACTCACCCAGATTGAGATTCAAAGTTAGTATTTAGATTTTTAATGCATTTATCATGCTGTCTTTGTCCTTATCAAAAAACGAGTGGTGCTCTTCTGGTAATCGAGTAAACAAACTTTAAAGTCTTTTTGCTTCAGTAGTTTAAAACTCCATATCCACTAATATATTTATTTATGGTTGTTTACTTCTTTGTTTGTTCGTCTTCTACTTCCGTCGCTTTGTAATGAAAGTAGGGACATTTATGGGAATGATATTAACTACTCTTCAAGGTATGGACTTGAGATTAGCCCTTATTTGAGCGCTTATTTGTGAGATACAGTCATCATACTATCGGTAATGATACTGATGGATCTAAGTATTTGTACTCTGATCGACTATATTGATAAATGAGTTTGCTAACTTCGGCAAATGAGGAGAACGGTCCCTCCACTTGTTTAAATAGTGATCATTAAAACCTTACTTCGTGAATGGATGAGAGGTTAATTCCACACAGTACTTAGCTTTTAGTACATGACATAGTTAGTACTAGTGTATCATCAAGTCATGTGAAAAAAAGTAGCAAAAGAAAATAGGAATATTAATAATATTTATTTTGAATTACTTGCAAAATACAAAAGTAACAAAATAACAGTACATTTAAGCGCTTAACATTTCTTATACGTGAAAAAGCAAGTAATTCAGGATAAGTGAATGGGCTAAAAGTCCAAACACAGCAGAAGTGTCCACTCATAAATGAATAAATACATAAAATAGCGTAAAAATACATAAAATACAGGCAGGTTCAGTTAAATATACACAAAGAACACAGATGCCAATAGTTGATTGTCACCTGCCTTGGGGAGTTTCGGCCTTACTCCCTGGAGGTGCGGGCCGGGTAGTGAAAAAACCCCTTCCCGCTGGTAAGCTACTAATATAACTAACGTTATTCTTCTAGCATCTGCTGCTAAATAAATACTGTGCTTCTCAGAAAAGGTAACAGGTAAAAAGATACTTTAATACAACAGGATTGTTAACATGCTGTAATTCAGAGAGAATAATTCCATTACAAAGATGAGAAAGGGAAACAAACATAGAATTAAAGAAAGATGAACATTTGGCAGTTTGGTGCAATTGCCTAAAATTATCCAAAATACTTCTTTGAACCAGATAACTTTGAAGCAAATTCTAATAACATTAACAATCAACTGACTTACTCGGTTGCTGTGGCCCTTCGGAAATCCATTACAAAATGGATTATCAAAGTGAACGGGCACCCGTACATCATGCTTTACGGTATGATACACAAAATTAGTTGACGAGCTATAAATAACGTTTGGCCCGAAACCGAGCCATATAAAATTATTATGTTCCAATACCACATCAGACGGAGGTGCCGTGTTTAGCATTGGGTAAGCCGGGCGGAAAATAAAGACAATTATTAAATATCCACAGCTAACGCTAAACACGGCACCTCCGCCTAATGAGTGACACCTCATGCACATTGTCCTGGGTAAGATGGGCCAATGATCATGGGAGGGACATAAAAGCTAACACTACAGCCTGTTATATTGATTTTTCAGAGTAAAATACTAATACCTATTACAATCCATCCAAAGGTCTAGAGAAATTAATGACGCACATCGTCCACGCCTGGGAAAGAATTATTTCTATAGGCATCAAACCACGTGTCTTTATAAACTCCCCGCCGGCTGCCGAGAGTTACCTCTAGTACAAAGTTAGTTTATACTTGCACGCCACGCTCGGTGAGTGATTGGCTAAAAACCAATAGCTCAGCGATTCCGCTATGAGTTTTCTCTCTAAATAAATAACCTAAATCTATTCAAATGTATTGTTGAAGGTCGAGTAAATGATCTGTATAGAATATATAGTAAACACAGGGACAAAGAGGTCACGCTACTTGGTTGCATATAATTAGATGAATTGATTTTATTCCTAGAATGAAAATAAACTATATACATGTCGTGCTATGATGGTGCGCATGGCGTATGATTCTTTTGATGTGATTATATCTCAAACCCTGTAATATATACCATTTTTTTTCTTTTGGAACCAACAATTTCAAGACTTGCATTTGAATATATGTCTTGTAACAATGTGATAAGCGTTACTCTGCGAATTGAATTTCCGCTTTGCGTCTTGAAAACAAAAAAAATGAATTTTCTTGGGTTAAAAACGTCAAAGACAATATTGAGCATGGGCAGATCGTAAAAACGTGTCATTTCAGCTACTGAATGGCAACGCCGTGGTATCTTATATCATCCAGGTGATGTACTTAGCCTGTCGATCGGCATATCTCGAACAAACTCCCCATGCGTGGCCGTTGAAGAACACTACTATCATGGCAATTTCTGACACGAAGATTATAGAGATGATGACGCTGTGTGAGGAGTACTGGATTTGAAATAATTATAGTCGAAACAAATCCAATTCATTAAACGGGAATCTATGCAAAATCTTACGTTCAATGTGGACTATTACGAAATGACAGTGTTGTTCAATTTAGATCCAGGAAAAAAGCTGACAATGTATTTTTCGTTATTATCGAGGGACTCATTCAAAATGAGTTGGCTCAACTCCCTTTCGATTATTGAACGGCATCCCACGCATAATCATTTCCCTTTGAAATAGCTTAACTTGGCTAGTAATCACATATATGCGCTGTAGGAGTTGAACTATATCACATAATTATTGTTAAAAACTGATCATTCCAAATGCACTTACCACGCATCCACACTCCACAAAAGTATACGCCCAAAACCTCCTGTTCTTCAAATCCTCCTGCCCTACAAGCATACATGCACAATGAACATACATACCCGCACCTCATTGTTTTACACTATGAACACAGTTTATGAGCCACATGAACATGATGAAACATCGACATAATATCAAACTATCTCTTTTGATTTTGACTGCGAATAACAACGTGTCTTAAAATTGTGTCGTGTTAAGAGCACTCAATCGCTTGTCATGCCATGATAAATTGCCCTCATTTTAAAGTTTATGATAGCTGTACTTTTACTTCAGTAAGATTAGGAGAATCCTGTTCAAGAAACTTCCCATTCGAATTAGACAAAATTTAATATTATGTCCAAATGACCACGATCAAGTTTAGCATTGGCACGCTTCTACGGACCAACCTTTAGAAAAGAAATAAGCAAAAATGTACAGGACATTGGAATTGGCGATTTAAGCAATGAAGACATATAGTGGAGTGACTCGTCGAAGCATGAAAATTTGTCTGAGCAATACATCGCTCAATCATTGCAATCATTGGCGTGGGATGAAATGTGTTGCTAGAGGGAACTTAGGACGGCGGCTCACTTGAATCTATGGTTATCGGTGTCCTATCTTTTGAATAGCCAAAAAGGTTACACAAATACACAGAGGGAAACGTCGAGGTACAGTCCTTTATTATTTACACTTTATATTGGATTGCCCTGAGAAGCGTGTTTCAAAAAGAAGGTAATAAAAATAAAGATATATGGACAACACTAGTATACATGGGCAATGTATAAAGGATGACTATAGCTAATATTGCTTTCTGTATTTTTTTTTATATAATCCTGCGTACAAATCTGGAATTATTGCACTTAAATTTTGAAGCTGGATGTAGTGGTATTGATTCATATAATATAAAAGGAATGAGGTGACTAAAATAGTATAGTATAGTATAGACAATTGTATAGATTTCTTTACTAACACAGTTTGCTTAAGGCGAGGCGATTTATTTCAGGTGGAATATTGTTGTGGTAAATAATCCCGCCAAGAGTTATATTTTTGAACAAGTAAATATCACAGTCAGGAAGATAATGATGCCTTTGAGTTGTGTATATTATAGTTGCAATTACCCTTGATTTGTTGTAACAGTCTTAAATCGTCGAGTTGTTTGAAGCGCTAAGCCACAATTCTTCTCAAATAAGCCCAAATTTGGAATACTTATAAACATAATGAGTAAACTTACCTAGAAAAAGAGTTCTGCTAGTCCAAATCTTCTTAGCTGCAAAGAGTAGATTATAAAGCCCCTTTTCTCAATTTTGGAGTCAAAATCGGCCTTTAATTTAAAAGCCAAGTAACAGCAAACGAAACGGTGGGTTGAGCCCCTGTATCGTTGCAACAATCTATCAGCCAAATATATGGATTGCCTTGCACCTCTGAATAAAATTGACATCGTTTACCCTTAATCCTTTCGAAGGCCTTTATGGAATCGATAACGTTGGAGGTTTGAAAACTTTACGGTAACAGTATAAAAATGAGTTTAGTCAGCTTAAGGGTAGACGAGGTATTGTTGGTCGAAGCAACCAAAAATCGATTTTCATTATCTAGATCAATATATTATTGAAAATTAACACCTTTCTGTTTTGAAAAAGTTCATTCTACAAATCGTATACTTTGCAAACTTGCTTAATTTAGTGTTGTTAATTAGTTAAATAAGACACCTCAAGAAAGAAGCTGAAAACACAACATGTATTGCCATTTGTGAATGCAAGTTTATTTCCGATGACCATGATCATACTGATCATACCAGACTACAATCAACATGTGCCAAGTACTCAAGCTCATGGCACACGGTTTGGTCATTATAAGACAATGTGTGAAAATCAATAAAATTCATGCGTGTGCTAATCTTTAAGATTAACATTGTGAAATTACAGTATTTGTGCTTGTGCACTTGATGCTTCATTTCTTATTCTTTAATTGTTGCATTATTGCAATTGCAAACTTATGTAATTTTTGATTGTGACTTGAGGATTGTCTCATTAAAATAAGCGGCTGCTTTTTGATGGAATTGTGAAATTCCAACATTTCAAATTGGAATTTAAAATTATCCCGTTTACTGGATACAATGTGCTTGTGGAGAGCCTGAACCATGCTTAACCTTATTACTTTATTTGCTGAAAAACGAACTTGTTATAAACAAACTGACCCATCCCAACCCTCCAATATTGACTCGACATCCTATTGAGCACCGTACACAACCGTAACTCGCTGCTCCTGAAGCCCTCAATCTGGAATAAAGCAAACAATCATAGTTAGAATATGTACATATCAACGTAGATAGTCATTCATAACGGAATACACCTTACACTTCCCATGTATCTTGTTATACCAGTAAATGATCATGCCCCGTACCTATGCTCAAGGCAGTATCTTCCAGAGAAGACCGGTAATGCTTCCCCCATAGGCACAGGCTTGCATATACTTAGCCCCTCATGGACATTCTTTTAAGGCATGTTACCATGCTATATACATGCATCTTGCTCTGCTAAGTACATCAACAGACAGAAGGCTTAAATGCATACAAAGAACACATCATGGACTACACTTAAAGTGTGTCACAAAGCCATATATATTGCTTTGCCACGTATACAAATTTCAAGCTCATATAACATTAGCCCATCATGGGTCGACATTCTTGATGGCATGTTACACTGCCATATACACGTAACTTGCTTAGCCAAGTACATCTACCGGCTCAAGGCTTAAATTGCATATCATTAGCCCACCATGGACTACATTTAAGGCATGTCACAAAGCCATATATCTTGCTTTGCCAAGTACAACTTTCAGGCGCATGGCTAACATATCATTAGCCCATCATGGACATTCTTGAGGGCATGTTACAATGCCGTATATACGATACTTGCTTAGCCAAGTACATCTACAGGCTCAAGGCTTAAATTGCATATCATTAGCCCACCATGGACTACATTTAAGGCATGTCACAAAGCCATATATCTTGCTTTGCCAAGTACAACTTTCAGGCGCATGGCTTGCATATCATTAGCCCATCATGGACATTCTTGACGGCATGTTACAATGCCATATAAACGTAACTTGCTTAGCCCAGTACATCACAGGCTCAAGGCTTAAATTGCATATCATTAGCCCATCATAGGCAACATTTAAGGCATGTCACAAAGCCATATATCTTGCTTTGCCAAGTACAATTTTCAGGCGCATGGCCTGCATGTCATTAGCCCATCATGGGTTGACATTCTTGATGACATGTTACAATGCCATATACACGTAACTTGCTTAGCCAAGTACATCTACAGGTTCAAGGCTTAAATTGCATATCATTAGCCCATCATGGGCAACATTTAAGGCATGTCACAAAGCCATATATCTTGCTTTGCCCAGAACAACTTTCAGGTGCATGGCTTGCGTATTATTAGGCAGCCCATCATGGACATTCTTGACGGCATGTTATAATGCCATATACACGTAACTTGCTTAGCCCAGTACATCACAGGCTCAAGGCATAAATTGCATATCATTAGCCCATCATGGGCAACATTTAAGGCATTTCACAAAGCCATATCCAGCTTGCTTTGCCAAGTACAAAGGCTCACGGCTTGCATATAAATCGTCCATCATGGACCTTTCGGGCATGTCACAATGCCATCCTTTTGTTTTGCAAAGTGCGTAGGCTCAAGACATGTGAATAATTAGATCCTCAAGGACCTTATTAAAGCATAACCTGTAAAAAGAACAGTCTATGATTTCAAGGCAGTCACAATTCCACAACATTGCTTTACCCAGTATGTAGGGCACAAGGGTTGCATATAACTAGTCCATACTGAACATTATCCCTCCCCAAATATTACTTGAAATAAGTATATATATTCCCTGAGTATAGCTCAGCCTTTAATAGGCCAACTACCCAAATCCATGGCTCCATCTTTACCTGAACTCCTCCAAACCACAGGTTTGATTAACCACTACCTCAAAACTGCCGACAAGATAGCTGCCTCCCAGAGAAAATATATGGGAGGGTGGGAGGGAAAATAATAAACTGCTTCTTGTCAGCAGCAAACTTGTCCAAGGTGTTGATACTCCAACAGCATTCACAAAAGTGATTATATTTCCCCTCAGCCTACCCAATGAAGATGCCACATGTGTACATGTGGCACTTTAAAATTTTCCGCCAGGCAATATGCAAATTAGCTCATCACCTGATGAGACTGCTGAGAATCAATCATAGCCCCCTCTAGAGATGAAAACCCATCCAACCAGAAAGCCTGAAATAATCCTTGAGGGCTCTCTTTAACTCTATGTAGGCAAATATGCATGTGCCTAAATATAATTAAATAAGACACCTCAAGAAAGAAGCTGAAAACACAACATGTATTGCCATTTGTGAATGCAAGTTTATTTCCGATGACCATGATCATACTGATCATACCAGACTACAATCAACATGTGCCAAGTACTCAAGCTCATGGCACACGGTTTGGTCATTATAAGACAATGTGTGAAAATCAATAAAATTCATGCGTGTGCTAATCTTTAAGATTAACATTGTGAAATTACAGTATTTGTGCTTGTGCACTTGATGCTTCATTTCTTATTCTTTAATTGTTGCATTATTGCAATTGCAAACTTATGTAATTTTGATTGTGACTTGAGGATTGTCTCATTAAAATAAGCGGCTGCTTTTTGATGGAATTGTGAAATTCCAACATTTCAAATTGGAATTTAAAATTATCCCGTTTACTGGATACAATGTGCTTGTGGAGAGCCTGAACCTTGCTTAACCTTATTACTTTATTTGCTGAAAAACGAACTTGTTATAAACAAACTGACCCACCCCAAAAAGACGCTTTTTGGGCCCACCAATGTCGCCCAAACTGCCTGTAAGCGTACCTTTGGGCCCACCAATGGCCTATAAAGATCCTAATACCCTTGAAACCCTGCTAAATAAAGATCTTGAAATAATTTCTAACTGGTTTAAATTAAACAAGCTGTCATTAAATGTAAATAAAACTAATTACAGGCGGAATCCCAACATTGACATTAAAGTTAAGATTGATAATAAACAATTAGGTCAAGTTAATACTACTAAATTCTTAGGGATCCTAATTGATGATAATTTCAGTTGGAAGTCCCACACCACTCACGTCTGTAATATCATCTCTAATATAAGGGCATCATCAGAAAAGTTAAGCAATTTCTTCAAATTGAGTCCTTGCCAACCTTATACAACTCGTTGGTTTATCCTTACTTAAAGTAATGTGCAAGTATCTGGGCTGATAATAATAATTCACACCATGACTTTGTTCTCCTGTTGCAAAAGATGCTCGTCATAACCTGCACTAACTCACTCTGGTTAGCACATTCTGACCCACTTTTTTTTTTTTTTACTTAAAACATTACAAATTCAAGATTTGTACATTCTTCAAATTGTAATTTTTATGTATCAATTTTATCATTGCCTCCTACCTAACGACCTACTTGATCAAAATTATTTTACTATCAACAGTGATGTGCATAACTACAACACTCGTCAGGCAGGTACATGATATCCATATTGAGCAAACCAACACGTGCCTTGCATATAACACCATCAGAATCCAAGGTGCATAACTTTGGAATAATTTACCACCAATTCTGAAAAGCGCACCTTCGGTAGCTGTTTTTAAACAACACATGAAAAACATCTCCTTGGAAAATATTTGACAAGTGAATCGTAATTACATTCATGTTTCATTGCAACTTTAAAACGGTCTCTCATTTTTTGCTATCAGGTCAGCTTTATGTCGGCACCCTAATTTTTTGATACATTATTTAGTTTACCATCAGTTTTATATTTTCCAATTATGTATCATTTCACTCCAAATTGTGTGCCCAGTGCATGGCCAGCCTTGTGGCCATAGCTGCTTGCTTTCACTATCTCGCCCATATGCACTCAGTGCACGATTTTTAGTGAAAATTGTACTGAGCGTAATTTTTTTTTTTTTTGTTAAATGTTGTATGTTGTAACTTTAGGCCGAGGGCACTGCACCTCACGCTCTGCGTTTAGCAGTGTCCTCATCCATCTCATTGACGTTTTTCATAAAAGTAGTTGCTTTTTTCCCATTATATTATTGTATATAAAATACATCCTTATTGTAACTCATTGTATCATAATTATATTGTTGTATGATGAATGGATGAAATAAATTGATCGATTGATTGCTTGATTTATTTATTTATTGATTGATTGATTGTACCAGAGGTCTGGCCAATACATGGATTCGAAATTATCTCAGTGATAGGAAACAATGTGTGGTATTTAATGACGCAGTATCTCTCATGAATATCACCTGTGGAGTTCCACAGGGGTCAATTCTTGGTCCCTTCCTCTTCTTATTATATCTTAATGACCTTCCCCTTTGTTCCAAAATCCCACACTACACACGTCACTAAAATTGTGTCAAAATATAATGGTAATATACGTAAAGTCCGTCCTTTCCTACCGGAGGCCTCTTTGCAAACCTTATATAATACACTTGCCTTTCATATTTAACTTACTGTGAAATTGTCAGGGCAGATAAAAACAACGCAATCTGGATTCTCTTTTTCTCCTACAAAAACAAGTTATAAGGACGTGCACCAATTCTTTGTGGCTCGCCCACACTGACCCACTTCCAACAATTAAATGCTCTTAAGATCCATGACATGTTCAAATTTCAAACAGCAATTTAATTTTTTCGCATTAAAATCACCATCACCTCGAATCAAACATTAATGCTGAACTTAATTTAATATCAAATTGGTTTCAATTAAATAAACGTTCACTAATTATCATGCCTTTCAGAAATAAATACAATAATAAATCTGAAATAAATATAAAAGTACTAATAGATAACCCAGAATTAAATCTGGTTCATACTACTAAATGTATGGGCGATTGGTATTTCCAAGAAATACAAGAAATGGAGTCCTATCTAAGATCGCTCAGTGCTGAAGTACAAACTCAAAATGCGAGATGTATTCAATTCTATATAAATCAATATTCTATTATTGACGCAGAAATAAGGTTGCCTATTGTCGCGATAGCTCTCGGATAAAGTGCATTGTATTACAGACTTGTGATTTAATATTCTATACACCACGTGTATCTGAGCTTTGTATGATTTTAATTCTCAAACAGCTGAATATATCACAATTTTAATGAACAAATTCAGAGTATAGACCTACTTTGAATCTGTTTTTTAACTCACCTGTAATGGGTTTGAGCACTCTTAATTCCAAAATTAGTCACTTATAAAGTAAACTTTCAATTTCAATGTATGATTTAAACATTGTACTGTAAAAAATTCAGTAAACTAAATGTGTATAAAGACAACTGCAATCGCCGCTGGGTTTTACCTGACAACACAATTTTCTTGTACTGGCAACATCATATGGGGTACCGAGCAAGCGCAAATCGTAAAAACGTGTATAATAGAACTCTGTGGTACCTCGTATCGTGTAACTGGTATGCTTAGCCCGAGTCGCTCAGCCTATCCATTATTAACAAAAGCAAAATGAGGAGTACTATTGAACTCACCATTTGTGGGGTTTAACATCCCGTCACAACTGTTTGGGCGACATTGTCCTAGACCACAGGAAGGCCCTGGATTTTTAGCTTGGGGTACACCTGTACTCTTGGAAACTCGTCTTTGAGGACCGGCAACTAGAAGAGACTGGTGCCGAGCTTCTTCAGTCCCCTGCAGCACAAGTTGGACTGGTTCCTCAGGCTGCGGCTCCGCCATCTGTCTCCGTTGTTGACCCAAACTTCTTCCTTGTCACACTGGCCCACCGACAGCTCCGACCACGTCTTGCTTTCGGCATCCTAGGATCTACAAATGAACTGAGACACACGCTAGCCATTAGCAAAATTGAACTTGTACACCATTGTGTTATACAAAAATCAAAGAAATACCACCTTGGTTTGCTGCACAAGCAGTATATGAATTGCCTTAAAATTCCACAAGGGTATTAGCTGGGGTTCAAGCCCACAATCCATGGATTCATAGTCCACTGCATACACCACTGTGGTTGTAATCATAAAACCCTTGAAATATAAACTATTTCCTCTGGCCTTTCCTGATTGGAGAGAAGAAAATTAACCCAAATAATATGACTCTGCATGAATAGGAAAAAATGCACAGCATCAGGATTCAAACATGTGATTCCAGTGTGGGAGCCCTCTCACCACTGCCCCATCTGCCCAATAGCTCGAGCGTAAAAATACAAAATTTAAGCACCCACGGCTAAACACTAAAAGATAGCGCTACAGAAGATTCGAACTCATGGCTATCATTATAACCTTTAGTTCACAAGTCACAGCCTCTACCGCTGCAACACGAGGAACTCTCTAACGATAATAATTTACTTTCCCCATGTATCACAAAAATTTTCAATTCAACCTACCAGTCTTCCAATTACTGATACTGATGATCTCTTCTCTCTCCACACCGTACCCGATGTCCGACACAGTCCAAATTCAGAAAATCTTCTATCTCCACTCAATCACCGATGAAAAAATTCGAAAATCTTCTATTTCCACACAGTCACCGATGAAAAATTAAGAAAAATCTTCTATCTCCATGCAGTAACCGATGAAAAAATAATAAACTGCTTCTTGTCAGCAGCAAACTTGTCCAAGGTGTTGATACTCCAACAGCATTCACAAAAGTGATTATATTTCCCCTCAGCCTACCCAATGAAGATGCCACATGTGTACATGTGGCACTTTAAAATTTTCCGCCAGGCAATATGCAAATTAGCTCATCACCTGATGAGACTGCTGAGAATCAATCATAGCCCCCTCTAGAGATGAAAACCCATCCAACCAGAAAGCCTGAAATAATCCTTGAGGGCTCTCTTTAACTCTATGTAGGCAAATATGCATGTGCCTAAATATAATTATGTACGTTTTACAAAATTGTTGTTGTTTCAGCCCTCTTTACAACGTAACTCAAGAACCGCAGCACCTATAAAAGTATATCTGTGATATTTGAATTCTTCTACACGCTCGCTATGAATTGAGCAATGCAGTTTTTGCCAAAGCTCACTACCATTCGTAAGATGCTGTGAACTACCAAATCACAACAGTTTAAAATAATTAATAACCTTAAGGCAAAGGTGGGCTGGGCGAGGAACTTGCCTGAAAGTGTACCAAGCGCAAAATACTCGCTGCTGACGTAGTATTGAAGGCTGTTTCATATTATTCTAAATTATATTGTTAATCTAATGTTCTTCCTTAAAAGGACTATAGAGATCCGTCACTGTTTGCCTCCTATTTCCCCTATTAGGTATTACTATGCTAATTATAATAAAAAGATAATATGATTATGTAATCAATTAAATTTAATATTGTATTTTGAATAATATTTTATCATAGAAATAATTAATGTAATTAATCTTGATAAACTTTCGGTCATGAAAAACTCAATTGTTATTATTACTGCCCATTTTCATCTCGATTGGATATGAAATTGTAAGTATAGTTGCAATGCATTATGGGATTAATTAGTTCCAGATTTGGCAAATGAATATATACAGTAAGGAGTAAGTAAAGCAGTTGAATTCGGAAACCATTTCTATTTTTCATGCGCTATAATCGGAGACAGCGTTTCTGACGCCAGGGAAAAGGCGCGGGGTGATTGGTTGCTGAGCTGCGCAGTATGTAATTTTCGGTCTGGTTGACAGGATGTCAGACGCAAACAAATCTTTTTTTTTAATTCGGTATCAGATTATAGCACTAAATTAGCACACTGTAAAATAATAAGGATATTCTTGATATGAGCTGTTTAGATAACAAAAATACAATTATTAAGTTATTTGGAACTTTCAGTCAGCAAAAATATTCAACATTTCTCATATTCTCGTAGAGGTTTTTCTAACCAAGGAAACAGATTTGATGGTTGATTTATTTGGATTGAAGGAGATTGCGTGCTTTTTTGTAGAGGCAAATGAAACAAGAGATTTCAGACAACAGGTTAAATTTAGAAAGTCAGAAGTACAAAAAATAATGTCTTACGGGATAACGGTACATGTTGTGGCATGAAAAATAATGTTTGCAACTGCTCTGTTTTCACTCACAGGAAGCTTTGGTTAAGTGCGCTGCGGCTATTTTGATCTTGATTTCAGTTTATTCATTTTTTTAATTGTTCATTTGGAAAACCATGGTAGGAGAAGTGCTTCAACTTGTAATTTCATTAACATACATATAGTCTGGTGCTGAAAAATGAAAATTTGGCTCGACTCAAAAGTAGCGTCCGCACAATGGTATTTTCTATATCTGTGAGACCTGCTGGTTCAGAATCTGGCGTGTGCCACTGTGGCACCCTTGAACATTTTGAAATAAATGGATCCAATAGGGTTATGCAAGGGTCAAAAATTGAAAGTGTTCAAATATCAATTTTATTTGACTAGGCCTAAGGATCACAAATATGTTTTTTTCTCTCAATACGACCTGTGGTTCAGAAGTTATGGGCCGCAACAGATCAAGGGTCAATTTCCAGTTTGTTCCGATTTCCGAAGTTGTGGCAAATTGTCCATCTACCAAAAGTTATTCAAAAACATAATATTTTGCACTATCTACAATGTATAGTTACTAAGACGATAACAAAGGTCAAAAACCATAAGTTGTCATTTTATCCCATTGAGATTAATGACCTATGCAATATTATTTTGTCTCCGTAACTCATTAATCAGACATCGGAGCTAATGTAAACTGTTATAAACTGTTGGATTGGATTTTGGGAATTTCCGCCTATTTTTCAGGCGCACCACTGCTCAGAAGTGAACATTGAACATCTATCTATATAACCATTTCACAACATTACATTAACACAACTAATCTACTACCAACACTGTAGGCTATACACAGCTACTACTGCCCTGGGACCTATGGAGTGTGTAGGTAACAAGCCCGGGGATGAACCCCTACTCTTTTTGATAAGGCCTGCAACTTTTACGTGCTCAGGTTTGACTCGTCTGACACACGGAACCGCCATTTTACGTGACCATTCGAACCACGAGACGCCGGGCACCCACATTTGCACATTCTACACGGTGGATGGGATCGAAGAGAAATATAACAATTACATTCTACTAGACTGAAAGAGAATATGATTATATTTCCGACCTATTGTAACTATTTAGAGTGAGCAACATGGATCGGGCAGGATGGGGTTTCGAACCACGGACCCCTCGCTTAACTCTCCGTAATGGTCCAGCGCCTTAGACCACTAGACAAACCTCGCCCTCTATACCCTTTCACACAAATCGGAGCAACCGAAGTCGGAAAATTTCTGCCCATTGTGCCGCTGGGTTTGATCAGGTTGTCCCACACATGATCTAATTCCAATCCTATGTCTTGGTGACGTCATCGAGTGTGATGTCACCTGATCAGGTTGGTCTCTAGCCGATTCCAAGAAATACATCAGAGCCAACAACATCGGCTGATGACGAGGAAGTTCCTCGAAAGCGCTCCCGGTAAGCGAAAATAAACAAGTAGTGTTGAAGTTTAATTTAATTTACTTTCATTTTATCACCACTACTCTGCAATTCTACATATATATTATGTGTTCGTATTAACAAGCAGATACATCACTTTACTTTGGATCATGAACATACTGGTTCAAACTGATATCTCCTGATTCGTGAGTATAAATGGAGTATAATGGGGTATGAATAGTGACCTTGCTGCAATTGCCCAGTAAATAAACCAGGATAAACAGGGGTGAGCATAACAGGCACCTTACATTTTTTGAGCACTGTATATCAAAGATTATCAAACTGTAGTTTTGCATTTTAGTAGTATCAGAAAGTCATTGGATTCAAATATATTGAATGAAAATTGACTTAAGCATACTTATTTTAGTTACATCTTTTGGAAATTAAATAAAATTATAAAATAAATTAATCTTCTTTCGATTGGTTAATATCCGGTTGATTGTGAATGAGTAGTGGTATCAGATTGACATTCAGTGACCGATATATTATTTTTATCTTTTATTTGTAGCTTAAAACCTATGCAAAATGAATTTGCTACTTTGTTAGCTAGGGGCACAATTTGTAGAAACTAATTACGAATGTAGTTCAGAATTAATTTGTATTATCTATAATCCTCGTGACCAAAATAAACGACGAATGAGTGTATGATTGATTTGCATAGTAATTGCAGTGTAATTAATCTTGGATCAGCTATCTGTCATGAAAACTCGACTTTAATTTACTATCCATTTTAGACTTAAGACTAATAATTATATTTGAAATCTGAATTCCAGAAAATGGTGCACCTAGATAGGCTAACTGCCCAAGGGACAATAACAGAGGAAATTTCTTGAGCAGCTTAATGATAAAAATGAGCTATTATCAAACATTAATATCAGGTATGCAATATGCTTAGGTACTTAATACGCAGCACGGAATTACTCTAAAGCTGTTTATTCCTTTCACTCAGCAAAATATTCAACTTTGATTTTTTTCTCGTGCAGATTTTTCTAATCAGAAATCAGTTTGGTTGGTTTATTTATTTGGATTTAAGGGGATACTGCATCTTGCTCGTGATTTGTTTTTGTAGCAAATGAAAGGCGAACGTTTAAACAACGGAATTAAATTTAGAATCTCAGAAGTACTGAAATAATTATTATGTGATAACGGTACGTGCTGTGGCACAATTTTTTTTATCAGGCTTCTAATCTTTGAAGGTGCTCTGTTTTTTGTTCAATTGGGAATTAGACAACCATGCTTAGAGAAGTGCTTCATCTTGTAATTTCATTAACATACACATATTTATACAAATCATATGGAACTTCTCTACAAATGGTACAAATGGTAATTTTAACCAGGTAGCTATAAAGAATATTAAATGCAATTTATTCGCGCCAATACACATCTGCATCGTTCTACAAATCATTTGCATCATTCTTTTTCAGTTTACTTTTTTTTTAAATAAAAACTGGTTTAATATTACTATAATACCCTCAAAATGAAATGCAGTATATAGACCTATTTTCTTATTAATAATCAGAAACTGTATTTTACTTTGAGTAAGCAGATTTATACCCCACGTAGAAAGGATGTATCTGCTAGCCTACTGCTATGTATGATATAGCCTAATGTCGTTGAAGATTTGCCCGAAGGAGCTGTAAATCCACCATGCCCCATTTAGTCATTTAAGCTGAATGAGCTGAATTTACACTCGATCGCTTTTACAGAAAAGTGAATCGCACGCATGTTCAGTGTGCAGCGCACTAAGCATGCGCGCGATTAACGTTTCTGCAAAAGCGATCTAAAGTCTGCACAAAAAGTAACTCAGCTGTTATAAATACGCCCATTGATTCAGAACTAATAATTGTTTTCGCAATATTTCAACATAAAAAGAAGGATGATTTATTTACTCGCATTTTGATACCCCATTTGTCAAATTTTGTTCAATATTGACAATACATCAGTGTTTTGAAAGAAAAATACCCCAATTTAAAAGTTGCAGTTACTTGTATTGATTTGAAGTAAGCGCGAAGATAATGGCGGGCTTTACGTGTTTACAGTGCTGGCATTATAACCATTGATCGCTGTAAACTGCAACTTATAAAATTCGGGTATTTTTCTGTAAAAGCACTACTGTGTTGTTAATATTGAACGACATTTGACGAATGGGGTATCAAAATGCGTGTAAATAAATCATTCTTCTCGCTATGTTGAAATATTGTGAAAACAATTATTAGTTCTGAATCCATAGGCGTATCTATAACAGCTGAGTTACTTTTTGTGCAGACTTTAGTATGAATTCAGCTTTAGAGTAGCTAATTTTGAGTAGCTAATTTCGAGTAGTAGAACCTATGTAAGGTTAAAGAATCTCTAATTTTCATATGAGTTAATGGCTCCACTAAAGACTATATTTTTTTACTTATCCCGTATACTTCATGTCAGGAATAAGTATTCCATCAAGCGACAAGCGTCGTGGGCGTCGTACTATTTAAATATGATGGCTGACCTATTGCTTGGTAATGATTGTTATTACTGTGTATCAAAATACGTGCATTGCCCTATATCAAAAGAAAACGATGGCTAAAAATACTATGTTTTTTCTCTTCTAAACGTAGTTTTAGTAGCATTAGTAGTCTCTGGATTCAAAATATTTCCTTTAAAATTAAAATAGAATTATATAATGATTGTGAATGAGTAGTGGTATCAGATTAACATTCAGTGACCGATATATTATTTCAATGGTCATCTTTTATTTGTAGCTTTTAAAGCAGGAGCACAATTTGTAGAAACTAATAATTATTATGAATGTAGCTTAGGATTAATTTGTATTCTTTCTTGACCAAAATAAACGACGAATGAGAGTATTATTTGAGTAGTTTACAGTCAGCTTGGATCTGCTTTATGGCATGAAAACTCGGCTTTTTACAAAAATGTTTGTTTGTTGTTGTTGTTTCGTTTTTTCTTGTAGAGGTGTTTCTAATGAGAAATCAGTTTTGTTGTTTATTTATTTGGAGTCAAGGGATAATGCATCTTGTACGTGCTTTGTTTGTTGAAGTAAATAAACACGGGATTTCAGACAAGCGGGATTATATTTAGAAATTCTGAAGTACGACCAAGTCTTACGGGATGACAGTACAAGCTGTGGCATGATTTTTATCATACTACTAATCTTTGCAAGTGCTTTGTTTTCGCTCACAGGAAGCATGGGTTTAATGTACTTCGGCTATTCTGATTTTGGTTTTAGTTGATATTGATTTTTTATTTGTTGTTGTTCATTTGGGAATTTGAAAGCCATGCTAGGTGAAGTGCTTCATCTTGTAATGTCAATGACATACACAAATTAATTATACCAATGATATGAAACTTCTCTACCAATGGTACAAATACTACTTTTGTCAAGGTTGCAGCAATAGAAAATATTAAATGCAAATTATACGCGACAATACACATTTGCATCGTGCTACATAATATTTGCACCATTCTTTTTCATTTTACTTCTTTTTTTCTAAACACTGGTTTAATATTTCCAATAATTATGATCTCACAATTTGCATCGTGCTACATAATATTTGCACCATTCTTTTTCATTTTACTTCTTTTTTTTTCTAAACACTGGTTTAATATTTCCAATAATTATGATCTCACAGTGAAATTAAATAAATAAATAAATGTTGACATTTATATAGCGCATTTCACATGTATCAAAGCGCTTTACATTTATTCCGCCGTCGTTAGAATATGTCAGCTGCCATGCAATGCCCAAGGCATGCTCATACCTTTGGGCGGCGCTCAATGGACAATATCCCTAACAGCTCCCCAATTCACCCCTGGGTAGAGAGAGAGGCAAGTGAGATAAAGTACCTTGCCCAAGTCCGCAACACGATGGCACCGCCGGGGCTCGAACTCGCAACCCTCCGATTGCGAGGTAGAGCCCGTACCGCTGCGCCACCGTGCCCCCTTGAATACCACAGATACAACATTTTACTATGTGTGAGCAGACTGGATCAAATTGTTTACATGCAGCGTCAGTAGCGTAGCCAGCAGGGGGGGCAAGGGGGGCAGAGTGCCACCCCTGACAAAAAATGAAAGAAAAAAGTGCCCCTCTGGCAAAAAAGGAAGAGAAAATCTGGTGGGCAAAGGAAAAGAAAAAGGGCAAGGAGCCCCTTTTCCACCAAAATTCAACCAGATCATGGGCCAAAATAGTGTAAAATAAAAATTTTTGCGCGCGCACGTTGTCACAACATAGCCCCTTTCATCCCAATCATGGGTGAAAATAGTGTCAAATACACAAATTGTGCGCGCTACACGGATACAACGTCCCAGTAAAGCCTTTTTGGAAGCTCCAAGACACGTCATGTATAGTCTCTCTAAAAACAAAAATGGTTTATATGTATCGGTATGTATGATGCAACTACAATTTATTTTTCGTCTGTGCCCTCGAAATTTTATTTTGCCACCCCTGACCATGAAAGCTGGCTACGCCCCTGTAGCGTACCGTCATGGATTCCTTTGGTGAACTAAGCCAGAGGAGGAATCGGTTTCAATCCTATGGAAATCAGTCTAAAAATGTGGTACTTTTTTACATATATCGCCATTATCAAATAACTGTTCGTAGTTATACTTACATTTTGTAATATAATCAGTCTTATATTGTGTATTTTCTGAAAATATTAACTTTGTTGAAATATTGTTGTATTAACCCCCGGAAATTTGACGTTTTCAGTCGGAGGGCCATTCAACTTTTACGCGCTATTATTAGACTGTACGCTATGAATACGCACACAACGAAATTTCAAATTTCAAATTTGCTTTGGGTTGCAGTTTTAAAAGCTTCCAAATTTCTCTCTACAACTCCTAATAGCTATATATTTTATAAATAACTATTATTATTATTATTATTATTATTAATTATAATAACAAAGGCTTTCAGCATTCCATATATGTTCACAAAAAAATACCGTAACTTTGCAAGGAATCTGATATGGGCACATCACACATTTTTGTCATGAATTGAGATAAAGGAGTAACAAAAACTACTATATTTTAAAACTGGTGAAAGTTCATAAGTCAGGAATTTACATATGATTACATATTATTAAAAAATCAAGATTTTTTGTTGGTTAAGACAAAAACCTGCCGGGATGAAAAGGGTACTTTACAGGACGGGAAAATACCAGTAAACAGTAGGCCCCGCGACAACAACATTGAGAAGGTTCATGCGACCCAGTGTTAAACTGCCAATTGTTGTAGATTTACCTGACATTGTTGCCGTAGGTGATCAGTCCATTCCTTTGCGCTTTTATTTAAAACATGAAGTTTTTGAATGATGGGATTAGGGGCTTGTAGTTGTAAGCAGAGTTGCGTTTGGTGTAAATGTCCCAGCAATGATCGTTACATTCACACTAAGAAATGGTGAGTATTTGAGAGTATAAATGGAGTATAAGGGGGTATGTAATAGTGTTCTTGTAGATAGTGCATATTGCACGAAGGGACTAGTGAATCCAACATGTACCGTATAAGTCAAGCGTATAATTTGTGCAGCGATTCACGTTTTTACAAAAGCAATCGAGCCATGTATTCAGCTTTAGATTAGCTATTTTCGCCAACTATTTGATTCGTAGTTCGGCTTTGTAGACACAAAATATTATAGCCTACTAGTATTGGTATGAATTATTTTATTTTATTTTATTTTATTTTATTTTATTTGTTATGGTGAAAATGTTTTACAGTATTGCTATTGCTATTGCTTGGATCAACCGATCACAGATTTTTGTCTCCTCGAAGGAAAAGAAAGTATGTTTTGCCGTTTCAACGTAAACGAGTGAGTATTGCCAAAGTTACGTTTGAATTAAATATGACTATAAAATTGATAGGTTAGGCCTACATGTAATAATAATAGTTCTACATTATCAACATGGTCAACTGAAAAAAATTATATCACCAATGACCCAAACTAATTACAAGACCTCTTCTGCATTGAGCCCGGCTTTCCCTTTTACAGGGAATTTTTATTTAGATCTTTTGTTAGAGCATTAGAACAAATGTAAGGTTCAAGAACCAATGAGTTCAATATGAATTGATGGCTCCACGGCACAGAACATTGACTATAGGACTATATCTTTTTACTCATTCTGTATACTTCATGTCACGACTAAGTATTCAATCAAGCGACAGGCGTCGTGGGCGTCGTACTATTTATAATGTTCGTGGCTGACCTATCGTTTGACTAATGATTGCTATTACCGTGTATTAAAATACATGCATTACCCTATATAAAAGATAGAATGATACTATCAGAAAGTCTGTGGGTTTAATAGATTTCCTTAAAAATTGACTAAGCATACTAATTGTAGTTACATGAAAACAATAAAATTTTGATATACGTATATATAATTAAACATTATTTCGATTGGTCAATATCCGGTTGGTTGTGAATGAGGATCCGATTGACATTCAGTGACCACCGATATATTTATTCCAATGGTCATCTTTCATTTGTAGTTTAACAACTAGGCAAAATGAAACTGCTATTTGCACAATTTGTAGAAACTAGTTATGAATGCAGCTTAGGATTAATTTATATTCTCTATTATCCCCCTGACCGCAAAGAAACGACACATTGGAGTAAATTAAGGATTTTCGAGACATTTTGTAAGGAAGACCTTATGGGTAAGAGCGCTCACTGTTAATAACAAGTTCTCAATACCTATGGCAGATTTCATTATTCATTTATCAATCGCAGCTAAATGTCGACCTCTAGTTGTGGAGTATACCCATCACTTTCAAATGTCATTTTATGACTATACAACCATAGTTATTTAGTTGTTCTTGGTCAAAAATGGTCGAACACATGTATCCTGACAGTATGGACAGCGTGTGCATGTTTCAGATTACTTAGTGTAACAATATAATGTGTAGTACGTAACATTCAAGCTCGCTCACTGGGTCTATTGCCATTTGGTCTAATACCATTTCGTCTAATTCCGTTTAGTCTATATTCAATTGGTCTATTACCAGAAAGGCTAATTGCCACTTAGTCTAATAATCATAAGTCTAATCTCCATTTAGTCTAATATTGTTTGGTCTAATAACCGGTATGTCTACTAACTATATAGTCTAATAACTATTTGGTCTAATATTTCTTTAATAACCATTTGGTTTTGTCTTGCTACATAAGTGTAACCACTGTCTTTTTTTTGGCATCCTAGGAATATTGATTCCGATTTTTCTATGGCCCCCATGCTTCCCAGTTGGTTTGAAAATGATGGGATGCAAGATCTATCATATTGTACACTCTTATTTCGCCAATTAAAAAAGTCTTAAACAATTTTAATCAATCTTAAACTCGTGTTAGTTACGTGGTCCTCTCGTCGAAATATTGGTTAAGGGCCCTTAATATTCTTGTTGTTTAAGGCTCAAATCAATAGTTGGTTAAAACTTTTAACCAATAAATGCATATAGCACTTTAACCAGCTTCAAGTTTAAGTGCTTAACCAACTAGGTTGTTTAAGGTCTTTTAATCAATATTTGCTTAATAACTCTAAACAGATAATTATTTATATGTTCTATTTTATCTAAGGATTGTTTAAGAAATATAACTGCTTAATCAATGGTTGTATTGGATTTAATTATGATTGGGACTTTCTTTCTTTCTTTTTTTAAAAATTTTATACTGAAACATAATTCATGATAGATTTGAAGTCATCAGATCTTGGTCAACTGTGAGATTCGTTCAAAAATACAATTTCATGCATAAAGTTTTTTTTTTATCAGTTCAACTCGCTATGTATCCGGGCAATGTATCCGAGTAAAAAATTAAAATCTAGTAAGCCTTTCTCTCTCGCATGCATTACGATACAATGCTAAAATACAATACATCAACGCTAATAAATTCACACACTCTATCCAGCATACCGATACTTCAATGCATCTCGTCTACATTGTAAGCTATTGTGCGTATGCCCAAAACTGAACATCGCGGTACACACATTGGTGATATACATGTACCGTGCACGTAGAACAGTACAGTACAGTATCGCTAGAATATCAATCCCAATGACGTTGTTAAATCTAGCAAATGAACGCATCAATATCCATCCTCAATGATGTCTATGCATAACTTATCAAACGAATCTCGAGTTTGGTGCAACCTGATTGACTCAAACCTACCTATTTGAACGAAGTTTCAGGATACCATAAGCAGCACGACCAGCATTCACTCGTGGCCGCCATTTGCTTTTGTCATTTTAAACAATAATTCGTTAAAATTCCGTGGCGCGAGATGTATCGTTAAGCAGGTGAAGTACAATTCCAATAAACATTACACAGTTTAACGCCTTTTAACGTAACAAAAAATAACCACCTTTATACGCTCGAGTTTAACAGTCTTTTAACATACGTTAAACTTTGCAGATTAAGCGCAAAATCACGCCTTTGAACATTAATTGTTTAACAATCTTAAACTTTTCTTCTTATACTTGGCGACTGTTAACTGCCGGAACAAGAGTGTACCTCGAAGTGCTCCTCTCATAGCTTGGAATAGACAAGTCCATTGTCACAAATGCACTAGGTGCTTAGTCCAGGAGTTATAAAGTGTAGTAGTTAAAATGCAAAATTCTTATTCACAGGGTCATTGTCAAAGTTTATACCTATGCATATATCTATTGAATTTAGGCAGCATTAAATGTGGGTAGAGAATAAACAATATAACAATTAAACCAAAACTGTCAACTAAGCTTATGATTGCTTAAGAAAGTAATTTGAAATAATTTTAACATTTTGTCCTCTGTGTATGAAATTGTTGACATTTCATTTCACACCACTGAACTAAGCACAGTAGAACGATATAGCAATTGACTTATTTATTCTTAGCGACAAGAGGATTAATTGTGATAATCATTTAACATTATCAAATGTTGACCTTCGATTTCTCGAAGGAATAATTTGGAGGCATTAGAACAGAATAAGAACACCTCAAAAACATAACATCATACACTATTAATTCCGCTCATCTGGTAATGGCGGGGCAGATGACCCATGACAAAAGATCTCGTTACTGTCGGTTCCGATCAGGGTAACAAGCCCGATTGTTAGCTACACTTGACTGTCCTGCAAAAATTTCCCTTCGTTCACCAGGTCACTTGTGCCTGGCGTTATATCCTAGATTTCAGCTAGATATGCTCGACATAAAAAAAAAAAAACTATATTAACAGCGAGTGAATATACGGAACATCGGAAGCCTGGGATTCGCGCGCGAAATCAAGTCCAATCACATCAAGCAGATGTAATGGCTTCATACATTTCGTGCACAGGTGACTTGTATCAAACGCATTAAATTTATTAAAAACTGACATAAAAATTGACGCAAATAACATCTAAACACGATTTTACGATTGATCTGTGAAATGATGCGGCGCTTCGCCTTGTCGTTCCCGTTAAAATAATGATATATATCCAGTGTTCTATCAAGCGATATATACGTGTCTGCGTCTTCAAACAATACTTTTGTTCTCCGATTTGTAATGTTAGTCAAATACTCCCGCGTTGAAATGTCTTTCCGCAGTAACAAACTTGAAACATATTTATTTACTTTAATATAATCTATAATACCTTTAATCAGTTTTAATCAACTTTTCAACATCAAAACATTGCTGGAAAATAACGAAACAAACTTTCTTATGATCTCATGATAAACCTGTACAAAATCCCCATATGAAAAGTGGCGGCGCTGTGCTTAATTAGCTAATTATGACGACCACCATTCAGATGACGCCCGGGGTATTTGGACTCTTTTTTTTTAAACATGTGATGCATAACAAATGATCAAGGTTATGAATTGTGATACTAGAGGAATAAAAGTATCCCTCGATTACAACGGATTAGTAATTGTTATGCGATTATGTTATTTACCACGATCCAAAAGATATAACTTCCATACAGTTAATATCATGCAGCCTCACTACAGGCATCTAGCAGCGCTTTATAGTCTAATTTCGACTTCCAATATTGTTCATTTTTAACATCAGATCAGGCTCAAAATGACAAAAATTAACGATCACCAAAAGGGAATGATAGAAGCATATCATAGTGAAGGAAAATCTAACCATGAAATTGCAAGGTTATTGAATATTGACGAGTGATCTGTTCGATATAATTTGAGAAAAAGGGAGATTCATGGCTCAATGGACAATCGCCCGAAATTTGGACGGCCGAAAAAAACAACAGAAAAAAACCAGCAGTGCAGTCGGGATAACTGCAAGTCGATCATGATGACTTTTTGATACCAACAGGGTATTGACGTCATAATGAGCCTCATTAAAGAGCGCCGCCACTTTTTTCAATGGAATTTTACTGTGTAATTTACCGAAAAATAAGGTTATTTTTTCTCTTTATTTGTTGTAATAAATGATGGTTCCAGGTTCCTGCAATTATAACTATTATTGATTAAAGAGTTTATATTTTAGTGACAGTTAGTTTTGATACGTTTTCCGTTTGTAGTATCATTACAATTTAACATTTTCTGCGGTTATAGGGGGTGCGGAAAGACATTTCAACGGGAGAGTATGTTAGGAATTATTCTGCCTCTGACCCCCACGGTTGTTTGATGGGATCATTTATACGTTTTTCAAACAAAACATCATGTACAACCAAATTGTAGGCTTAAACAGCTATAAAATGTGATATCATGCTGATGTATACAGATACTTTTGAGTCATTTTCAACTTAAATTTTCACTCTTTTACAAAATTATTCACTTTTAAAGCATTTTTTAAAGCTTTTTCGTATATAAAATGTATATATTAATGACAAAATTGGTGGCGCTATTTAGTTACTGGAAATTACTCTTTCAAGCTTTTAATACAAATAATTCCTTTTATTGTTTGATAAAATATGTTTATAAAATTTCCTTGTTGCTTGTTTCACCTATTCCAGCAATTTTATTGGCAGTATTAATCACCTACCACTTGCATATAAAGAAATATGATTTATGGTAAATAGCGCCATCTATAGTTTGCATTTAGTTAATAATGAAGCTAATTCTATATACATCAAACAACCGTGCCCCATGCGGTTTCATAAGCTGTATTTTGCTAGAAAGGGGTCTTTTCTTGTCCGCCATTTTTGAGGTCATTTAGAAGACTTGCTTACCAGTCCTTAACTACATTTCGCACATTGAAAGTGAACTTCGACGTACGTTGTGCGAAAATTCTAGCCGTACATTTTTGGTTTATTAAAATTCATGTTTCAGCCGGACCGGTTAAGTCTAGGACCATGCATAAATACGTATCGAATTCCAGTTTTATAAATTACCCCTGGGATAATTTCCTTGGTCAGAACCAACATGTCACGCACTGGGCAAAACAATTTATCACGATTGTTCCGCTCCACCCATTTGTACGAGCTGCTTAGAGGAGTAGTCATATCGTGTGTTTTAAGCTTGATCGTAGACAGGCATGTGATATTGAGCAGTAGCGGAATAATTATGTGAAGCACTTTGGTGATACAAAAAATTATATTTAATGTCCAAAGGGTATTATATTCATAAACATTAGGCAATGTTATCATAACCTTTGCATACTATGCATCAACAAAAATCATCCCAGTACAATTTTACGTCTGAGACGCGTTTCATTTTTTGAATAACAAAATGAAAGCGGGGTTAGGTATCATCCCAAGAGCGTGTGCAGTTTTAAAGGTCACTGCATGTATGCTTCTAATATGCAAACCACGGAATGACTTAACTTAGCATTTAGAATAAGAATATTTTTATGAAAGGCAGGAACATTATGTGTTAAAATAACGTTCGTGTTATGTGTCACACTTAATAAAATGCATTCATTGTTGAATCCCTTGTCTTTAAAGTTTTAAATGGCCAACATTTCATTGTTGTGCTGATCAATCCAATGTTTTAATTTTTTATTGAGGGTTATTTAATCGGAACTTAAAGAGCTGATCAATTACTTAATTAGAACTTCCATGGCAGTGCCGACTGGTTTTACTTAGTAGAAAATGGTCTTATTTGGTTGATCTTATACCTTAATTTAAGAAAATGTTGTACACCCTGAAAAGTATATTGAATATCATTGATGCATAAAAAACCTTGAAAGCATGCATATATATTTTGAGGAGACGCATTCTGATAATGTCATCTGCATTGCCTTACACGATAATCATTTTTTAATGTAATAAACAAACTTGTTATTAGATTGCCTCCTGACACTGAAGTTATCATTGCCGGTAACTTGCAATTAAGCCAAGGCATAAATAACCACATCAGATTTCACCATAAAAACAAGCGCTTACAAATTTGGTTTGCTTCGAAATTGCTCCTTTGCCAAGTAAAACTATTATTAAATTGTGATGTTTTTTTTCATATTTAATTACATCTGTTATTGTAGGAGACCGAAACGCTTTAAAGTTCACTGAAAATTATCACATGATAGCGGAAAAACGACTTCCCGACTGAGTGATCGATATATTTGACAAGAAAAACATGGGACTTTCAATTGGAAACAAATCTCTACAATGCCATTTGACTTGAACAGGGCAAACTTTTGCGCTGCTAATACGTACCACATTCAGATTTATACAAATTTATATAATTCAAAATAAATTTGAGAATTAATTCACGATTGGTCATTCCATGCATTATTTATTAATTTCATATAGGTACATACATAATATACAAAATCTTTACCAAAAACTGAACCGAAATATATATAGAAACTTGTGGTCAATGATATATTTATTACAACTTTACAAGTACAACACTTCGTTTAAGGAGTAAGAGGTTGGTCGTCTTTTGGCACCGACAGGGTGAGAATTTGTGATTAATTCGTTTGCGAAAATAAGCATTTACTTACTACATCGCTGTACATTATTTCAGCATTTTATACCACTTAATAATTAATATTTGGACGAACCTAGCTAAACACCTTATGATTAAACAAGTTATGTAAAATGTTACACACTATACCGTTACAGAAAAGGAACTAAAAGGAAGGAAAAGTTGGAAATCATAGTTTGTATAAATTAAACAATACACACTTTATAAAAAGAAAGAAAAAAATGGAATAGTATAGCGCATTAGTCTTAGGGCAGATTGTTTCATTATAAATTTGGCAAAATGCTAAATATTGATTCATCACTTTGTTAAACAACTTCATGTTATACATGAATTATTTTGATTGAGAGTGATCAGACGGCGCTGCAACCCTGTCTGCTGACCTCAGTTGCTCATTTATCACGGTGAAGAAATACCTTCCACCGTTAATTAGTGAGTTACTGCCCTCTGGATCTCTACGATCTGATCCCCGTGTCCTCTAATTCAAGAGAACTCATTTGTAATTTGTCAATGATGAAACAAATCGCTAATTTGCATTCTATCAAACTAAAACCGATAGAATACGTACAAGTGCGTAAACGAAATGGCTGATTACGTTATTATGTGAACTGTTAAAATATGAATTATAGGCTATGCATAAGCATGAAACTTGCAGGTGGAGCCCTTTTGCTATAGGCAACATCAAAAATGTATAATAGAATAGTACATAAACGAATTTCGTTTCCAATGATGATAAGATAATTGTTCCAAACATAAATGCCAACATGACCATGGTAATATTATCCTATAATGCACGTATTCGATGAAGTATCACTCAAGAAAGATAATACAAACATAAACAACATGAGCCAGGACTGTGATTCACTGTCACATGTCATTGATAAAGGTCATAGCGAACAAAAGACTATGAGTGAGAGGGAGGTAGTTTACATTAAAAAAATTGGAAAATCGGAAACAATTAAATACAGATGGATACAGATAATTTGGCTCGCCTTCTAAATCATATCATAGTTTCCCCTTAAACATCAAAATCATGCATTTGCTACAATGTAGCCCTAATGTAATACTGTGTATCTCCTATTCACGTCACTAACATGGTTCTGCTGTGGACGGGTTATCTTTTCTATTAGACCCACGTTGAAGAATGATGTAGCGTACACAAACATAAAGCAAATGTTGCTGTCTCTTGATTAGACTTTGTCAATGACTACTCGCGATTTAAGGGGGCACGAGCCCAATTCGCAAACCACGACGCCTCTCGAATAGCGAGGGAAGCGAGCAGCGAGTTTGTCAAAGACTACTTTGCAAACCGCGCCCCTCGAACAGCGAGCCAAGCTAGCGTGTTGAGCACTTTGGTTTCCAAGGGTGTGTGGTTCCCAGTAGTTAATCTCCCTATGGGTAATATAGTTACACGGTGGCGATATAGGTACATAATGTAGGGCACATACTTTGGCAAAAAGGGCATCTTCTTCATATATTATGTTTACAAACAGTTAACAAAGGCTAGAGCAAAAGGGTAACATTTTAGTGATGTAAATATTAGATACGTCTTATTACCTTATTAGGGCCGAAGGGGTCCCAATGCAATGACAGATAACGGGGAAGCAATATGAATAATCAACATTTCAACTAATATAATAATAGTAAAACCATATTTATTGTACGTGACAATGCTTGATACGCTGACACAACAAGATGACCAGCACTCACTTTAATATGCTAACAACCAGATGTTCAACAGATATCGTAATGTAGATAATAGCAGTCACATTATAAGTACATACTTATCCAACATTGGCAGTCAAAATAATTAATTTCAAATGAACTACATAATAATTGTTAGAATCAGGGGGCGTTTGTGACAACTTTGAGGAATAAAGACTGAGTAAGTATTTCGATTATGTAAAATACCGCAACAAAATGGCAACATGAGCGTGTAGTATGCATCCAAATTTATACCCATATTCATAGCAACTCACCCCTACCCGGTCACCCATACAAAGCGAGATTTGTATGTACTTATACACTGCAAAGCGAGGCTAAAAAGAAACATGCATTTAGACCGAGGAAATGTGCATTTCGCATTAGAAGTGAGGAGCCTGTTTATACACTCCCTATACCCCCTCACTACGTCAGAAGCATTATAAACGGCATCCTCGCTATGTTTTTGTTTTTGCCCTCGCTTTGCACCTCGCTATTACTCAAAACCTCGGTTTGATGGTATTTTGCTAGACACACGGCCTCAATTTGATAGTGGATTCGAACTCATACACCGCATCACGCCTTTATATGCACACACCCCTATCCATCTAAATTCAAGCTTATCCTCGCACAATGACATTCATAGTACCAACGCACACACCCCGCTGCACCCCACACACGTTCATGATTACAAAAACACTCACCACTGCACTTCAAACGTTATACCTACACCACATCTATCACACCCTACGGACAACACCCACACACTCCAGATACCCTGCTATACCTTCACAAGCACAATGAGAGTCACTACGCACACTAGCCAATAGTGTTTTCATTACTTACTCACACTTTGCGGTATGCAGTTGAATATTTTTTTTATAGTTGTTACAATGCTGGATACAAAGTGCAAAACGGTTTACAAAACATTTTATACAACATCAAACAAAAATGATATTATATAATGCTCAAAACCGTTCATTTAATTTTTTGTAGAAAAGGCTTACCTTAAATTATATCATATAAGTCTTTTTTGTAAGTACTTTTGTGGATAAAACACGTAGTTTGTGCATTCTGCGGCAATATTCAATAATCACATAATTATTCGAAGTTCATTCGTGCATTTAACCGTTGCCACAGGCGTAGTCGTTAATTTTCCGTAACGTCTGTCCCAGCAGCAAAAATTTACCCAAGCGTCTTCAGTCGCGGATGACTACCATAACTCAAACATGATCATTTGAGCGGAGAGAAGTGAAGGACGCAGCGGATAACCAAAAACGCGACGTCTAACGCAACGCAAAACGCCCTTAAAACGACGGACTATGTTTTTGTGCGCAGTAAAAACATTAAAACGTGTCAATTGTGTGTTTAGACGAGTCCCTTTTCAATATAAGTAATGTGTTTCTTTCCTAAATGCTCATACCATAGTAGCTTTCGCAAAAAGTGACAGAAAAATTGCTAGTGATCATGATCAAACACCACCAGCGATTGCACAGCGCCACCATAGCCATGATAGCAGCGTTTCGCTATGGCTAGGAAAGTAGCGATTTGTCGATGGGCATGCTAGTTATTTTTGATCGATATATCGGCAATCAATAAAACGCGAAAAAACGTCTTTAAAAGACCAACACTCGTTAGCCTGCTCAGTATGATATGACAATAGGTGGAGTTCGACGTCTTTGGGGCCGATTTACCATTGCGGTAATTGTAGTGTTTCCAGGGACTTTCGGTACTCGGCCTTACTTGTTCGTATTAGCTTTTTTCATGAGTTTATTCTCCTGAATCTCCTCCTCGACTATTTTTTAGCGGAAGACTGTGCGGCAAATTTTAGATGCTGCGGAAGTCGCTGTGGGAACATTAGCCGCTACCCCTATCGCAACAGAAAGTCTACCTTGACCTTAAGGGAACTGGAATGAGCATTTTGAGCGTTTCGACAGTATTTTTTGTGGGACATGAGAGCACATCAGACATATCGAATTGCATTCTGAATACGAAGAATGTCTTTCTGATATCAAATACTTTTCATTTTATGAAATTCACGATATAATACAAATTTTATGACAAATTAATAAAATTTGATATTTTCACATTTTGAGATGTAACAATCCTGGAAGTAAGACCTAATTTTTGTTGGTGTTTTGGGGAAAAAAATCCATATCTTCAATACGAAAGTCAACATTTTCAATTGATCGTCGGCTTTTCATCCCACCTACATACACTTCAAATATAAATCATCAGATTTATAAAGTTTACTTCGAGTACTGTTAAATATTAAAAATATAAATTTTTAATGATTTGCCATAAAATGTGTATTACATTGCGAATTTTAAAAAAAATCTAAATTATTTGATATCAGAAGGATATGTCTGATGTGCTCTAATGTCCCACAATAAATACTGTCCAAACGTTCATACCCCTTCCCTTAAATGTAGATAACAAATTTAATAATCCGATGCATTACATCTGAACTTGGCGTTCTTCTTCAAATTGAAACGGCTGTACAAAAAAGATGATGATAAAGTTGTTTATATTTCAAATGATATATCGCCTTCATTACTTATGCACGATTGGCTTCATACCATGATTGGTGTGGAGACATTACTAAGCCAAAGCCAGACGTATAGCACTAATAAATGAGTCGGATTAGTATAATCTTTTAATGGATTAGAGCCAGCATTTTAGTTAAAGGTTGATTTCACACACACACACAGATAATATAATTTTATAATATGCTCATGTACATTAGTATGATAATGCTACGCAATATTATTTTTGTTTGTGTATTTTAGTTCCATCTGACATGATGGCGTCGAAACATTGCAAAAATGATTTTGTATAACGTTTGGATTCTACACATTTTTTGTGTAAAAATAAAATGCAAATGACACAACAAACGTGTAATTAATAATCACATAACCGTCATATTCCACTTTTTAACGTACCGTATTCGTTCCTTATGAAGCCCCCTCGAAGGCCTCGATACAATCTGATTGACGGTATGTTATATTGTGGTGCCTTAGATTATAACATATCCAATTGGATAAAATACATTTAATACGCAATTACATAACAACATAACAGTGGGTCTATAAATTGGGTATCTTATATATTCCTTTCAGCTAACATTTCACGATTCTTCAGGTATAATAATGTATGCCATCGTGACTTACGCATACGGGCGAATAGCAAACAACTATAAACTTGCTTACACAGATTCGGTGTCGGTTTGCAGTGTTCACGACAACATACAGGCATTCGCTGTCATGTGCATGTTTTTATCCGAAACCTGATTGACTTCGATTAAACCTTTTGCACCTTTCAAGGTCTTCCATGTCGTAAATTTGTTGTTTATATTTGAATAAATGTTTTACAATTTCAATCATAAAAAATTACATTTCAGTTTAGATGATAATCAGTAGAGAGGCTTTCATGAAGGGAATTCATAACTTTTAGCAAGCACATTTCAACGGATACTCCGTCACGAAAAATTTCAATCCGAAGCGTCGGATTGAAATTTTTGTCAGATGTGAAATGATGAAGTCAGAGCCAGACATCGGTTTGATAACGTTTTCAAGCCGACGAAGTATCCGTTAAAACCTTGTTGTGGGTTTAGATATATAGATGATTATTTCTATAATAACAGCTAACATTTTGAACTTTATTCAATTACCTTACATTTCATTAGAGACTATAGAGACGTACATGTGTTTGTATTACGAGAGTGGTCATGATGATTGTCCTAATTGCAAACTCAGTCAAATATTACACAACACCTGCAGTCATTACAGCCGACTGCCATTGCAAATAATAAAGTGAAAACTTGATTATTAAATTTACTTATTACAAATATAAAGCACTTTTCAGTTTATATCAATTTAGTAATTTATGATGCGGAAAATATGCGTTAGATGAACCAAAAATCAACCAAAAGGAAGAACTACTATGATGGCAAATCGAGTCAGTCTATGAGATATTCGGACAATACAGACAAGAGAGCAGATCTACGTTGATATTCACCAGTGTGGACGCCAACGAGCGAACCGCGATACTGCTCTACGCGAGCTCTTCCACCACCATGAGTTTTAAAGCATCGTTTGGTGATGTAACACTTAAAAGACGCGCGTCTGTTACGATTTGTAAGACTCGCATGTATTCGCTACTGCGTCACATAGTTCCAAATCAAGTGAACATTGATCTGCATTTTGAAGTATGCCACATTGATGTGTATTCGGTGTCCCATGATATTGCCTCAATACATTGCAATATTTAATACGTCTCAGAGTCTCTAATCAAATTTGGCTGATAAAGAAAACACTCATTTTATAGCCAATCATATAAGGACTACTAACGGTACTTATTTGACTAACAGAAATAGGGTATACCAATAACCATTTCATCTTTATCATACACCGTATAGCTTCTGTTTTCATCTCCCGTAGGAAATTTAAAGAAAGCACTAGTAATTGTAAAGTCTCAATGAGTACTAAAATATTATGTAACACTTAAATCAGTGCTTTGGTCCCAGAAGTTGATTCAATTTAAATAAAACAAAATCAGAACTTAATTAACATCTTCAATTACACCATGTATGAAAAAACATGTCCGTATATTCGCTTTTGTTTAATTTGGCTGATTTGGGGATTAAAAGTGCATTGTTAAGAAGAACAGAGAAGCCGGTGGAGGCTAAGGCACTTTACACTAAAGCAGTTTAATGAAACGTGTTTTTTTTAGAACAAAAGCAGGATTATTGCAAGATTGTGAAGATCCATGAAAAAACTAGAAATCAAACCAAATCTAAAACAAAACTGTAGTATACATGGACATGTAATTATAATTTCAGGTTTGTATTATAATTAACAAGACACTGGACATTGTTTGCGTAGGAATTCAAAGTATGGTAAGAAAGCGGAGAATGGTTGACATTTAAATTACTGCTTTTATTTCATTTTGGTAGTGACTTCATTGAAACGACACAAAGCGCTAATAGATTAATACTTGTGTTATTTTTCTATGAAAGCGAAGGCATGCCAATATAACAACCCACTCAATATGCATTGTATTTTGTTATTTAATTGAATCTCTGGATGCGTAATATATATTTAAGGAGACATAAAGTTGGCACTATTTTTGGTACAAGAAAATATAATGGAAAATGTCAAGCTGAATTTATTTTTTACATCGGTCGCGGTAAGCGATGGCAAGCTGACACATGTTACTTAGTTTGTCGTAAATACTAGTCAAGTTAATGATTATTAAAGATTAATATTGTTCGTAGCGGTCGAATTAGCCTAACTAAAACACGATATAACGCTCATTAATCTGCTGCTGATGAAATTAGGTGAAATGAAAAAAGAAAGAACAGAAGATATTTTTCTTTCTATGAAATGAAGAAAACTTGAAAATAGGGAATAAATGAGGTTAATACCTTTCATAAGAATAACAACCAATAATATTTTCAGAATACTTCTACTACTTTCAAATTGCGTTTTTGGTTTGGTAGTTAGCTTTTAGTATAGCGCCACCAGTTTTCATCATAGAGTAAAAATGTAAACATGGTGAAATCTTACGGAGAAAAATAACGTAATGTACTCTTTGATTTGGTATCATCGTACAGCTGATACACCTGGAGTACTTAAATAATATCATAGGTTCTTAACTACTAGCGGCTTTCAAAACAATATGCGTGGTAGCAATCTTTTTGGTCAGTGATCAGGGAGAAGATATTCTCGGAGGAGTTGGTATCGCGAATCTTTGATTCCTATAAGTGTTTATCATTAGTCATATTAATAGTCTCCGCCTATCAAATATAAGGGAATGGATTTATATGTTATTGTAGGAGTTTTTTTGAACGAGTTTCCACTCCATTTTCAATACTACATAATTAAGGTTTTTGGATTATACAAGTACATTAAAAAAACAAACTTTTAAATGTCTAACAAAATGTGAATTCCTTTGGCCAAATTCAAAATTCCATTCAAAATGTATTAAAAGGTGTCTAAAAATAAATTATTTTCATTTTAGTATCTTTCCCGGAAAGATAAAAAACAACAACATTTATTATAATTTATCATTTACTTAAATAGCTTACACTTCCTTTTATTTTCATAAATGCCACAAATATAGCGCATACGGAATAAGTACATGTTTCTATTTTAAGACGAATTATTCACTCCAACCAACTCAGCAAACGCTCAAGTTGTTATAATCCTTAAAATAACGACAAAAACAAAAAACGCTTGACGCATTTAGACGCAAATAGCGTGGAAGATATGTCAGCAATATTGCATGGCTTTTAGAATGAAATGACAATTTCAAAAGTCACTTATACAAAAGCATTTTGTTTTTGCGTCACATCAGAAATCCAATGATACGAAAGTATACAAATATAGTGTTTGGTATACAATGTATTAATCACAACGCGTGTTTATATAATTATATATATATTCCTTGCGTATGTACATGGGTAGAAATACTGTGTATCCAATAGCTGAGTTTGCTCTTTATACCAAAAAAATCCGACAAATATTTAAGAAGATACTTATTTAACGACAGACCTTGTAATTAATATACATAACAGTTACACCTGAAGTATAATACTAGATAGTAAATTAAAGAAAAACAATTAATCCTTTGAAAGACATGACGATTGATGAAAGAAACCAAAGCTGGATGTGGAGTTAAATGGGGTGTAGTGTAGTTTAGCGTAGTCTCCAATGGATTAATTGGTTTGCCACTCTCTATAACGTTATCCGTGTCATTACACTGTTCACTAGTTCACTGTTCAGCGTATCTCGGAAATGTATTTATGTAGAGTATAGCAGGACCATTAAGTGAGATTTTTGTTGAATGTAGGTGGACATCATCGTATACTAAACTTGTGATTTTGTTTTTGAACATTTGCGAAACCGTTTCCATTATAAACATAATTGTTTCCGTTGTGTATTGTAGATATCTAGAGTAGATTTGAGAACTGATATCCGAGGAGTGAGGTTGTTTATTTCAACAGATAATACAGTCGTTTTTGGTCGGATCTACATGTTTGACTTTAGGTCGTCCAACACGTCTAATAAGCGATCTACTTCGCGACATCTCCTTTTCACTTTCTTTAAAAGTATGTAATGTATCGCCAGTTTTTCGACGTTTTGAAGTAACTCTTTCACTCATACGTCGCTTCAATACTGGACTAAGCTGCCTCGCAGCTGGAATATTGGCAAGCTCCAATAGCTTTTGGAAAATATCAAGAATATTTGAATTTTCCTTGGCTGACGCTTCTATGTGAGCACAATGCCAACTGTGTGAAGCAATAGTATCTTCCACATCTTGACTGTCAACTTCGCGATCCAAATCTAAATCCTTCTTATTGCCAACTATGACCACTGGAATTTCATCAAAGTTTTCCCGCTGTTCGCGTATCTGTTCATACGTTGCTTCGATCTCTTTAAATGAATCTCTACTGTCAATTGAGTACACTAACAAGAAAGCATGGCCCGTAGATATCGATAACCTTCTCATTGCCGGAAATTGTAGAGTCCCTGATGTATCTAGAATGTCCACCTTAATACAATTGCCGTTTACGTTGTACTCTCTGCAATGGAGATCTTCTACAGTTTCTTTGTACTTTTCTTTGAATTCATTATGTAAGAACTGTGCAATAATGGCACTTTTGCCTACTTTTCCAGCTCCGAAGAGAACAACCCTATAGCGTTGCTCGTCCCCCATTTCCATTTGATTTCAGAAATCCCTTCAGTAGACAACACACACACTTTTGATCCTATATCCTCTGTCTTGACAATCATGTGAAGCGTCCTACACACGGTAGAAAATAATGCGCTATAGATTTGCTAACCCCATGCATGTCGGTTGAGCAGATGTTTTACCAGGCAAGTCAATCAGTAAGACACAGACGTGAACTGATCTGTGCCTCCTATGTTTGCATGCAACTATGATGAAAAACAACCGTTGACTGAAATTTACAACCTGTCGCCCATGCGCTGTTCTCATTATTATAATAATTGAATCGTATCTATCATTCACATACACACACTTTCCGTCATTACAACTGCGCAGACGCTTGCAACCCACGTGGTATTCCATTTGCTAGCTGTAGGCAGTTTTAATTTGCCTCCACACTCGTGCACATATATCATACTTTTCAGCAACTCACTTACGCTTCTTGTTAAATAAGGGCATTTACGGAACACATTTTGATCTGATGAGTATCAATATGCAATATCAGTTGATTTTTTATCAGCTAGTGTTTGCTGCTTAGGTCACCGAGAGATATTAACATCGACTGTAGTTGACAGAATTGAAGATAATATCGGTCAACAAACACCATATGTGGAATCGACCTGTAATGAAATAAAAGCGAAAGAACAATATGAACAAGCAAGCTGACGTTAAAATCAATCATATAGTCCTGGTTTTGAAAAGTGCATTGAACAATTCATCAGCGTAATAATTAGGTATAATATATCATCTAATTAAACTTGAAATTGTGCAAATTCATAAATGAAGACAACGATCGCATAATGTTACTATCACATGGTTTAAGCATTGAAAGTTGGTTAATTTTGTTCTACGAATGTGCGTACAATTTTACTCAACGAGGCGTATAATCCCATTAATCAGTTCAGTATTATATAGAGTACATAATGTTGTCGCATGTGAAATTATAAAAAATCCCCGGATTAAACTACGTTTTCAATACATAATAATGATATAATACGTTATACTTGTATAATTGTATATATGTTCATTATATGAAATAATAATATTATTATAAAATTAAATGTTAAATCGGCTATGTGATTGGATTACATAATATATAACTAAACCGTATACTGTTTCTGATAGATATAGTTTATCGTATGTTCAGATTTGTAATTGCTTTGCTGCAAGGAAAATTTAGCTGTCCTTGTTTCGAATTACTGATTGTATTTCATCTAATATGAGACATTTGGCAGGTGATATTATCCACACCATACGGTAACAACCAAATTAAGTTCGTTTTACGTTTCAAATTCAGGAAAACGACGGAACACAATTTCATATTACATTGCAATCCTAGTTATAAAGTTACACGCAATCCATACACCGCATATAAATCACATACATAATTAGTTGATGAAAGCGACCGTTAACCTGAAGAACACTAAAAGTAATCAAGGGTATGACAGTGAAACTCCCCCAGGACTAATAGGTATAAAACATTGCTTTGTGCTGCAAATTATAAGCCCGAAAACGTGCCATCTCTTTTGTGTTTTCTGGGACTCGGATTCAAAGAGACAGCGTAAATGCAATCAAATACGGATCAAATGAAACTACCGACCCCGGGCCAGTATATTCAGCTAGACAATGTGTCGCACCTATTCAATAGCTATTCCATCCCAACTCCCAAGCCATGTACTATCAGATTTATACTATCCAGAGGTATCACGCTCATGATATGTTTGTCATCAACACATCCAGTTTCTTCCTCCATGGGTATAGACAACCTTTTGTTTCTGCATTTTGTTACGTACCCTGTAGTAACCTCATTATACTCACACAAGTATTACCCAGTGTAGACCTACCCACCAAGCAGAAACAACGGACGATCAATTACTTTGTCTACTCTTTTGCATTTGGACGAAGTCATGAATTAATCAAGAAGCTGTCCTCGCTAATATAGGTTATATATCATCAGTTACTATATACAGTAAGCCAAATAATTAAGGGTACCAGTTGTGTTCACCCCTGTCTATCCTAAATAAAGACAAATATGTCACAATGAAAATAAGCAGCCAATACCTGTACCCGTTAGCTCTGATTTGAGACCTTGTTTGTTGAAATTGGTTGATAATTAAAGAAACAGTGATCTAAAAGCTAGTGATCAAAAGTTGCACTTTTGTGTTCTAATCAATGAAAGCACGACGCTAGTTTTAATGTGCTAATCAATGGAAGCACGGCGCTATTTCTCTTCTTCGTGAACGCTTTGTGTACAAATCAACAGGCCATGCGATGGAGCAAACTGCAACTTTTAAATTGGCATCTTCTTTGGGTTTTTAGATCGTCGTGTCTATTTTCTTGAACAATTTCAACGAATGAGGTATTAAATTCGAGCTAAAAGATGCAGCTATTGGCTGCTGGTTCCAATTATGATATATCTGTCTTTGTTTAGGATATACAGGGGTGAACACAACTGGTGCCTTAATATTTTGGCTTACTGTATACCATTATCTTAAGGCAAAATGGTGAGCCATAAGAAACACTTAACAAGTAATAATTCATTTTCAATGTTTGTAAAGTTTTTAAAGAATTTACAGTCTGGTCAAGAATCCAGCTAGCTCTATGTAAAAGAAAGTACATCTGTGAAGAGTATTTTTGGCAACATTATCCTTTGAAAGGGATTCCTGGGTGCGTGGTAACTTTAAAAAGAGACGTTACTTTAGTCTGTCTATCTTCTATGCATCCTGTCAAGGTATACTGCGCATACTTTATCCTCGCCCTTTCAATCAATTAACCCTGCTAGTCTGTAACCTTTATGATACTGCTTATGATCACGATCAACATCTATATAATGAAAGGTAGCTTAGGTAGCTTAGTGGATGATGTATAAGAAAGGGCATTGGCTATTAGACAACACCTTTCAAATGAGACGCATAAATAAACATGTACCTGACGCAAACGCACACTACATACTCATAATTATCAACCAATTACTAACTTAGCAATTGCTATTATACAATATATGTTTTTATGTATGCCAAACAATAAACTCTTAAATTACCACATTTGTGGTAATAAATTGTTTT
This sequence comes from Amphiura filiformis, assembly GCF_039555335.1. Taxonomy (NCBI): domain Eukaryota; kingdom Metazoa; phylum Echinodermata; class Ophiuroidea; order Amphilepidida; family Amphiuridae; genus Amphiura; species Amphiura filiformis. Next base: position 39,983,196 of record NC_092638.1, on the reverse strand, counting down.
TAAACAATGGTATCCCAAAGGTCACAAATTCCCTATACTGTTGTACAGTGCAAGTCTTCCGAATTCGGCAACCTTAATTTCAAATGTTCAGGGGGTATGTACAGGGGGTTAGAATTATTTGATTTCAAAATGAAGTTGATTTATATGTTAAGATAGGTCAGCTACATATTTTAAGCGGTGCAGAAAAAAAGTTGGTGCTAATTCCACCCCCTTGTACAAGGTCGCATATGATACACATGACTGAATGTCAAAAGAGCTCATATCCAGGGCTCATGTGTATGTAACATGACTCTTCATTTACTTTTCTGTGACGTCACAGTCTCCTGCCATGGAAATCAATTTTGCTTCGAACGGGGAAGGACCGTACATTTGTGTACGAGGCAGCATTTTACAAACACGATTTCTCTTTTTTCAGGAGATATAAGAATAAAAAAATCGCAACGAATGTCAACTTGTAATGTAATAATTATTCTCTTCGAATTGAGTTAAAACTTGTTTTTGCAATAGATATGCCCTTTAAGGGTACCTATCCATTTCTAATCGACATCTTTGGATCAGAAAAATGCGTAGAAAATATTAAGCTATGATAAGCTATTTTAAAATTCAAAAAAATGTCCCTAGAGGTCACCAGAGGTCAAATTTCATACTATACGGTTTAATTTTCAGTTGCTCAGATTTTGTCATAAACCGTGGTCACCGCGATTCAGAAAAAGTATAGTTTAACCTATCTGCAGCATAACTTAAAGGACGTAATTACCAATTACACTTTAACGTAGTCTAGTTAAATCTGGTCAATTTCACTAATATTTGTGTGTCTTTTGTACCCTTCGATATTTTTTCACATATAAAACGTCCCAAGGCATTATCCTGTGTAAGCAGTTGGACAACCGCATCTTATGCAAATTTTCCAAAGCTACAGTATGATGCTTACTAAACTGTTATCTTCAGTTTTTAACCGTTTCCGACATACCAAATCCGTCTTTGCTTTAACCAACATACATTTAAACAAATACATTTTCATCAAACACATTTTCATCAAAAAACATTTATTTTGTAGCCAAGATTTAAGAGTATACTTATGGGTAATTTTAATATCCTGACACGTAAGATAAAAATGAGATGTGATGATGGAGGTAGAACTTTTTGAATGATCCGCGATTATACACCCTAATGCACCATCACCACACACCGCACCTCACCCCCACGTGATTTGGAATATACTAGTCATATACAATAATAATATAGATATATTACTTTCCTCCTGACATTTGACTACTGTAATTACTATAATATCACTGCTATTAGCAAGTGGATTCATAATCCAGATTAAAGAGTAGTCTTTCATCCTGTGTGATTTGATCATGTATAGTACCTACGAGCCTTTGATAGTCATCAAAGCTTCTTCTTTATTTCGATGAAACTCGTATGTAGTTTGAGCTATATATGGGCACGTCAACACCATGATTACGATCTAGATATTGTGTGATGGTTCAATAAAGTGTTATTAGAAATCATCACAGTGCAGAGCGCCCTTATAAATCCAATATAGTACGCCTTGATGCTGATATACCTTTCTTCTTCTTCTTGTTTATCCTTTAAAATGTAACACTCTCTCGCTGTAAAAAGATTATTTTATGCAAAAGGTATTCAAAACATCATCCTTAAGGGGCAATATTTTCAATAGTAAAGTTATTGTAATTTTAGTCACCTTTACTAATTTGATTTCAATGGTTTAATTGAATGATTGATTGTTGGTTATCTTTTTTAAACCAAAAAAAAAATTATATTCCAGATCTTTAATATTTCATAATTCCGTGACGACGTGTGAAGGTGACTTTTTACTCTAGCGTGATTAAAAGGCAAGGTTACGAATAACAGCAACAAAGATAGCCTCTTGCTGATTTATTAGTTCTACGCAAAACATAGATTAATTATTAAACATCATTGTTATACTTTTCATTCATTCGTTCGTTCGTTCGTACGTTCGTTCGTTCGTTCGTTCGTTCATTCATTCGTTCATTCGTTCATTCATTCATTCATTCGTTCGTTCGTTCGTTCGTTCGTTCGTTCATTCATTCATTCATTCATTCATTCATTCATTCATTCATTCATTCATTCATTCATTCATTCATTCATTCATTCATTCATTCATTCATTCATTGTTTATTAGAATTAAGTCGTGTTGGGGCGAGTCATCATGATCCCAGAGAGGTGAGAGAGGAACAGATGGAAAAAAGCACCAGCCCTCTAATGAGGGCATGTTTAATCGCTCCAAAGCAACAAGACCAATAAAACATGTCAAAGCACACTATCAGATCAGAGGTTCAAATACTATCGCACGAAATATAATTAAAAGAGGCAACACAGGCAATATTGTAAACAAAAGCGACACATGGTTAAATATGAAAACATTGGCACTAAACATGTTAAATATTGCAGTTAGGTAAGGTATTGCACTGTCATAGTACCTTTTGGTTTTCCAAGTTTGGGTTGTGAGTTTGTGTGCTCCACTCAAATATGTGCCTGCCTTTTTAAATGTTTGCCCTGCGGACCACATTGGAAATAGGTTGTTATTTATCTATGATTGCTATGTGTGGTCCTGTTCTAACAACATTTAAAGGAGGATTTCGTGATCCTAGCATCCTTTTTTTATGACATTTGTCAGTAAATATTTACGAAAAAAGCTTGTTCCCACAATTTCTGTTGATTCTGATTTTGCGTTTGCGAGTTATGCATGATTATATGTATTACACTTCTCCAAAGGCCAGTGTTGTAATTTTGTTCTGGTACACCGGAACGAAATTCAAATTTGACGATGTTTTTGCTAAACGAATTAATCTGCAAGAAATATTTGGTACATAAACTTTATGTAACTTTTTTTGAGAAAGCGGGGGGACGAGGCTGTGGATCACGAACTGCCCTTTTAAGTTTGGAATTTTAATCTTTTTATTTCAAAAATCATTTTGATGTTGTTGTTAAGCTGCCTCTTTTTTTAATTAGATTTTTTATGTATTTTTCACAATACTCTCTTAAGATGTCCACACTTTTGTGCAATTATCTTTTAATGTTGTTAATTCGAATAAATGAAATCCATCAATAAATAAATCTATCCCTAAACTATTGTTGGCGATGATGTTGCAGCAGACTGAATTTACAATCAGTGTTCTAAAGTACTAAAGACCTGGATAGTGGCTACAGATCCAGGTATTGGGTTATTATTAGACATTGTGGATAACATTCGACCCACTTTCACCTAATTCTACTTTTTTTTTGCTTTTAACGCATAAAGTGTCTCTGACATATTAAATCGCACATGCTCACATTAAGCGTGTTAATGTAAATCCGATGTCTATAGCTACACAGAGAAAATGCTACACTAAATTTACACAGCTTGTGAAAAATTCGACTTTACACGTTTTGGTCACTTTTACATTTAATACTGTGTTATGCAGTTCTATTTTATTTTACCTAGGATTAAAAAATTGTACAAGAACTGAAACATATGGCATGTCTGGCTTATTTAGTTCCGGCGTAACACAGTAACACAGTAAAAGTAGGGCTGTACTTTGAAGACATAAACATCGGACATTGGCCCGAGACGCCCAAGTCCCAATGCAAAATACGATATCATGACAATCAGCTACAATGCACGTCCCATATTTGAATGGTTCTTCCGCCCGCTCTTCCGGTGTGTTTTGTCTAGTCTTATGATTGAATTTGGATTGGAAAAGTAGCAAATGATAATGATGATGATGATGATGATGATAATAATAATAATAATAATAATAATAATAATAATAATAATAATAATAATAATAATAATAATAATAATAATAATAATAATAATAATAATAATAATAATAATAATAATAATAATAATAATAATAATAATAATAATAATAATAATAATAATAATAATAATAATAATAATAATAATAATAATAATAATAATAATAATAATAATAATAATAATAACAATAGTTTCATATAATGAATAAAAGAATGGCATGATCAACCATTTGTTTCTTCATTTATTCTGGCGTTTAATTCGTGGAATCGGTAACAAAACTCTCTGCGTGGAAATGTCAATACACCTCAGAAAACGTAAAACCTACGAACTAATAAGAAGTTATTTGCAACCCTTCCCTTTTTTGGGCGCGTGATTTCACACAGTTGTTTGATGGCATGTAGAACTGTATAAACGTGTAAGCAAAGTTGAACACTGATGGCGCTATTTACATTTAATGATTACAACGAAGTTGCAATACCCCACTTCGTAGTTAGTCTGGTATTACAAAATTGCCTCAGTTGGACGAAGGTTAATATTCATGACATAAGAAGTTAGAGACAGGTCTAGTTTGAATTGTTTACTGAGCATGTTGTAGAAAAACAGTAACGAGACAAAACAAAAACATTGCGTTCTACTAATGAAACAAGTACACGAATCAATAAGCAACGAGCGTCTTCAAAAATTAACAATGTTTTCTTTAGAAAGTAGAAAGAAGAACATATCCATCAGTGTATGTACCCCATATTTCTTAAAGGACATAAAGGGCTCAAGTGTTAAGTTTCTTTCGAAGGTATTTCACACAGATGAAGGATGCAGGAGTTAAGGGAATAAATATTTAACTTTCAAAGTTTTAGGGGCCTGAGCTTTCGATCCTAGCAGGATATTTATCAAAGGCAGAGTGACAAGACAACACACAAACATGCATATATATAGGGACATGGACATAAAGGAAAAGGAAATTAGCAAGACAATAGAAGACATAAGTTTCTAATATTTAACTTATTAGTTCAATTTCATAGCATTCTAGAATATTTACCCAACAACACGTGCTTAAATAATTTGTCTAAATTGTCAAGTTTGCTGTACCCTTTTCACTTTGAGGGTAAAATCTTACAGTTGCTAAGCCCCATCTAAAAGGCGAGACCAAGAGTCATTTTGAATAAAGCGGTACCACTACATAAAACAGCCGGTTATATGGAAACTTTATTAGATTTCGTTTTTTTTTATTAATATTGACTTGACTTACTTGACTTAAAGCCGTCCTCCTGGGATAGGTCCCGGAGATGGCTTCACAGCTAGTTTGAGTCTCCACAGCTGTCTGTTGGTGGCCAGGTGTCCTGCCGCTGCTACTGATGGTATTTCTGTCTCTGTACAGAAGTGCTTGATGTCCACTTTTTCTCAGGTCTTCCTCTGGGTCTGTTGCCTTCTATCTGACCTCGAGCAGGATTTTTGGGTAACGGCGGTTGTTCATTCTTTTCATATGACCAAAATATTTGAGTTTTTTGGTCATGATCGTTGCAGTCAGTTCTTTGTGGTAATGCAGCCGCTCCCGGATGCTAGTGTTTCGGATTCTGTCTCTTCTTGTGACTCCTAATATTTTCCTCAAGCACGCTATTTCAAACACTCGCTGTCTCTGTTCATCTGATTTCTTGAGTGTCCAGGTTTCGGCACTATATAAGTGATGATGGATAGGACCAGTACTCGGTATAATTCACGTTTGGTTGAATTCTTGATATCTTTCGACTTCCAAATGGGGTTCAGCTTCTGCATGGATCCCATAGCAAGACCAATCCTACGCTTGATATCATTTTCATTGATGGGGGTTTCTGATATTACCCCTCCCAGGTATACGAAATCCTCCACCTGCTTGAGAGGTTTCTCGTCAATCAGAATATCAATGTATCAACTCTTGTAACCAGAAACTGTAGGTGTTCTTTTGTTTCAGCCAAGAGGACAATACGGCCCTGATTTGGTAAAATGATCTAACTTGAAATTAAAATCGCTGTTTCGAGAAAAAGAGCTTTTAAGTTTGAACACTTGACCTTTTTCTTTTTGAATAAAATAAATTATTAAACAGATCTAATATCTTAGAAAATATAAAAATCTCATTATTTGGTGGCATGGTGGTGATTTGAGGATGTCACAAATGGAAAGAGCGCCCTCACATTACCAAAGATATGGATTTATCTCAAAATGTCCAAATTTCAAGTTAGATCGTTTTACCAAATCAGGGCCGAATATCGTCTGCGAAGCGGAAGTTGTTGATGTACTGCCCTGGCACTTTTGCACATATCTGTTCATCTTGGATAGCCAACCTTAACACTAGTTCCAGTAGAATGTTGACAAGTTTTGGCGACAGTATACATCCTTGACAAACTCCTGTCCTAGTGGTAAACCAAGGTGTAAGCTCTCCATTGACTCTTACAGTGCTTTTTCCACGGCCCCAAGGAAGAACAACCTTTGGGTTGATTTGGGCCTCCGTGGTTAAATAAAGTTGAATCTGAATCTGAATCTGAGATGTTCCATAGAGTGCTCTTAGAAGATCAACGGTCTTTGACGGGTAGCCCGGGTGTCGCATGGCTTGCCACAGACCCTCTTGCCATACATATTAATAATGACAAATATTTTATTCAAAGTTACAGGATAGTATCGTATTATGTTTCTGTATTATTATGCCAAGTTTGGTTTTCATCGTTTTGAGGACATTTTGAATAAAGTAAAGGCATAAAACACGAGGTTTGCAAACCTACATCGCTAGCGTTTGCATTGAGCATCATGATTTATATTTCTCGTGAATATTATGAATATTATGTCCACATTTTAGTTGTGTAAAATATTAGGATGTATGGTATAACACATATAGTATTGTTGCAGCATTTAACGGGGTCTGGTAACTCGCCTTTTCTAAACATGCCAATATCCAAATGCCAAGTCAGGTGTAAACCTATTAGACAGAAAGTGATAAGATTCTGTTATGGTCACTAAAATACCCAGGCTAAAATCACCTGCTACCGAATCCACTCTACACCAAACACGCAAACACATTATTTATTACATAGAAAAACTTATGAGTATTTATTAATTAGTGCAGTATGGCTATCAATCAAATCAAGCTACAATAGCATACAAGAATTAAACGTAATATTACTATACAGATTCCCTTTTGCTATGGTTACTTATCTAATCTTGGAGATCTTGATATGTCTGACAATCTGATGAGATTCCTTTGATGGTGTCAGTTCTCGATTCAAGATCTAGCAATGTCCGAGATCATGTCTACCCAAGGGAAAACCTTGGTCTATTACAAACCCTGAAGACTATGTTTTCACTATAGTTGCTATGCTAGTGTTTTCCAAATGGTCGTCTATGTTGACCGTAAGCTCCTGTCTCGGAGATCTCTTGGGCAAGCTATCTGCTCCACTTGGCAGTCAGATAACACACTTTGTTAGAGCAGTCTGTGACTTCTTTGAGACGACAAAACAATAAACCGCTATTGGCGTTCACAACACACAAGACCCGTGAGTCGAAGTTTGAAGACTTCAATTATGGTAACCTCTGTTCCACATAAGTTGTACAAAGTTCCCTATTATAACTCTTCACTGCTCCTCTGATCATTTACTATCCAGGCTTTATGTATAATTTGTGCCCCTTCTAGAATAATCATCCCGTTATGTCATATTACATCATTTCTAAGCTCATTACCTAAACACAAACCAATCATTATCTTTACCTGTGTACTGTACTGTACCATGATTACTGTAATAGCGTCGCTATTATAGGGCAGCTATTGCAGCATCAACCAGATAGTATTTACTCATCAAACTGTCTACTGCATAGCATAACTTGACCGATGTATTTTACCATAGCAACGCGGTAAACGTGCAACATACCCGTTTGCAAAATATTTGTTGCTGTAACTTTGCATGTCAACTCCTCAACAAAAGTTTGGAAAGTTTTTTCAAGCATCTGTATCTCAAATTATTTGTGACATATTCATATCGTGTTGCATATCAATGGTTAGCTACAATACGGGGTTAGCTATAATACTCTCCTTTACAATGACACCCTCTTTACACAATAACATTTTTCATGGCTGAGTACACGCCTTGTGAATGTAGTGGGTCTCAAACAGAATTTTCCAAATTGAGTATTATTCTGTGCAGTAAGCTGCAATCCCATATCTTCACAATCTGGGACCTAATGCAATCCTCCAAGATGACACCGCTCGCCCCACAGAGCCACGGTAGTCAACGACTACCTACAGAATATGGGAGTAGAGCCAAAATGGCCTGCCATCAGGCCAGACCCGGGGGCCAGACCTCAACCCGATTGAACACTTGTGGGACCAGCATGATCGTTCTGTACGTGCCAGAGAAGCCCATATGCAACCACATTGAATCACCTGCGACGAATCCTTGTTGATGAATGGAATGCATCCCACAGTAACGTGTAACCAGGTCGGTGAGCAGCATGAGGAGAAGGTGCCTGACTGTTGTGGCTGCCTGTGGTTTTTCTACCCGCTATTGACATTAGTGGCTAGCGTTGTTTGAGCACAGAATAATGGCCAATTTGGCCAATTCTGTTTGAGACCCCACTACATTTAAAAGGCGTGTACTCAGCAGTAAAAAAATGTTATTGTTTCAAATGGGGTGTCATTGTAAAGGGGAGTATTGTAGCTATTCATTGATATGCAACACGATATGAATATGTCACAAATAATTTGAGATACAGATGCTTGAAAAACTTTCCAAACTTTTGTTGAGGAGTTTAGATTGGCAAAGTATAATATTGATGGTTTCTGTCGAAGTAGAACAAACTAATAAAATGTTAATCTGGAATGAAATGTTAAATGCTTAACCTAATTTGTAAAGGAAGAACATCGGAATTTTCTCAAAACACGCAGGTGGCTTACATTTTTTATGAAATATAATTCTAATATAAGCCTTTGAAAATCTAATTTATTTCGAAATAATTGAGCGATTAGGCTATTATGAGACTTCCTTGTATTGCTTATTTTTATTTAAATTTGGGATAACAGTGTGTTAAAACACACGCAAAAAGAGAATGGTTAATCCCATTGGTTTCACAAGATGGAACTATTATTATCACATTATCACAATCAAGTATGAAATCAAATGAAGTATTTTTAAGTCTATTTCATAACAAACTTTGGATCCGGAACAGATTTATGCAGGATCATTTTAGTACTATTTAATAGATCGTTTTGAATACAAACATGTTTTTCTTCAAACAGGCAGCAACTGTGCTGTTATTGTGTCTAATAAGAGGGCCGGTCAAAAAGTTCGTAGAACTCAGTATGTTCCTTCAAAACATTACTGCAAAGATATTATATTTTTGCATCACTGTATATGGGCAGGACACTGTTCAGAGGAAGCCTACCTCCATGAATTCACAGGTACTACCAGAAATGAATACAAGGTCATCATGGAAATTACTCCCGACGGTGGTGAAAACTCAAATAAACTTGAACAATGTAGAGTTTTTGTAAATGGTAATGAAGTCCTTGGTATTCAACAGCAACGAAATGGTTCTTAGAGTTCAAGAATGGAATGAGCGTCCTTGAAGATCATCCAAGGTCCAAAAGACTTGCTGACGTCACCACTAATGATATACGCGCTGGTACAGTGGCATTGATAATGAATAAAGAGCCAAATAAGAAAGATGAGGTAGCCACAAAATATGACAACTCTGATGAATGTGTTTTCAATGTTAATCCATTAACATTTGGGTATTCCAGGGTGTCTTCTAGATGGGGTCCCGGAATCTTCATGCACAAAATTGATACCAGTTGACATATTCAGGTCCAAACCTTCTATATACTTAGAATGAGGACCAAGGCAAGTTTAATCTATATGTGGCTAAAGGTGATAAGGCATACATTAATCACTGGAATTATGAGTGAATTTAGTGGAAGCACCTGGATCTCACACCCTAAGAAGATCATCACTCGGTCACCGTAGTGCAAGGTCTTCATCGCTGTTTCCGAGATCCAGGGATAGTCTTGATGACAGATCATTTGCCAAATGAAAGTACAATCATAGGCATATATCATACAATTTCGATAGCAAACTTGAGGCAGGCCATCATGTGAAGAAGGTTGATGGTAGGAATGTGGCTGTTCTCGGATTGTGTCCTCTACGCTATTCTTAGTTTGTCAAGCTGCCATTCACGACAGAGGGGTCAGTTAATTAAAGTAACCATATTGTGGTTCAGGCATGACCTCCAGTTAGTGAAACCTATTTTAGAATTTTAAGTCCTACTGATCAGGAAGTACTGCCGAATCAGGCAGAATGTTGCCGAGTCAGGCAGTATGGTATCCCACAATGCAATGCTCTATTTCAAATAGAGCATCTTTTAATATACCGTTATTTCTTGGTTTAGAGTAAAGAAGTAGGTAAAATATATAAAATTATCAATGAATGTACAATTAGTAGTAATGTTTCATCAATTTTAGTTAAAATAAAGTTAATTTGCATATTTAAATCAAACTTTTAAAAAACCGTTAGAAATTGTTTTGTTATTTAAATTATTTTTCTCCCGGTGGAATTTTTTTTCGCCCGGTGAAAAATTGTCAACTTACATGTAGCTCATGTGTGTCAAAGTAAAATTTCCCCTGATCTTTTATAAAATCACCATGAATAATTTAGTCCTTAGTCTGTCGAATTCGGAAGGGTTACCAAAGCCTGTGTTGCCTAACTCGGTAACATGCTGCCTGATTCGGCAGTACTTCATGATCAGGCAGTCGGACCGGACTGATAATATCAGGTTTGCTGGTGATCAATGCTGGTGAGCCTTCACTGAAGAGTGGCTCAAGGAGCTTTCGGGAGACTTCCATTTTGTTGACATAAAAGGTTTCAAGAAAAATTGCGATGGGTACATTAAGGTATGTAGTGACCATGCTAAAGTGAGACCTTGTTCTACGAACTTATTGACCGCCCCTCGTATATGCAACCATGTACTGTAAAATAAAATATGTGGATTGAACGGAAGTTGCATGTTGCAACGTTCCGGGACCGTTCCGTTAAAAGTTGAAATGTATCGTAGAAATACTTTATAAATACAAATATGATTATCGTACATGTGATGCTATGCAATAGAATGGAATGTATATAATAAACATCTCAAAAAAAGTTACTAACCTCCCTTACATAGTGGCCATTATTCACCACCAGGTTGGTTATATTACAAATCTGGAAGCAGAATTTATTTAACGTCACAGCGTTTAAATCAATGTAACCCAAGGTTTGAAAGTTGCAGAAAATTCCATTGATTTGTATTCAGTATAAGGAAATCTGTGTAATGATATCTGAGTGTTTTTGTATTGTTGAAAGTGCAACTTTCAAAACTGGACCTTACTACATTAAATTGAACGATGTTTTATTGTTTTCTGGGCTATCGTACCAAATGACCAAATTGCGCAGAAATACATTCTGCTTCTAACGCATTTTACAGATTTGTAATACAATAGTCTATATAAAACATATATTTCTAAATATTATAAGAAAATATAATATAACCTGAAACACCTGCTATGATATTGCATTACATATTATATAACTTAACCGTATAATGTTTCACTATCTTCAGATTTATAATTGCTTCGCTGGAAGGAAAACTAAATTGTCCTTGTTTCGAATTACCGATTTTTTTCATTTTATATATGAAACTCATTTGGTGAGTGATATCATCCTTTCTATACTGTGGCAACCAAATTAACTTCGTTTCACGTTTCAAAATTCAGGGACGTGACAGAACACAATTTCATATTAAATGTAATCTTAGTAGAGAGATCCGTGCAATACATATATTCGCATAACAATTACATGTATAATTAGTTCATAAAACCGTTAATCTGAAGACCACCAAAAGTAATCAAGTGTTTGATAGGGAAACTCCTTAAGGTATAATACATCGCTTTCTGCGGCAAATCATACACCTAGAAACGCGTCGTTCCTTTTTTGTTTCCCAGGACTGTGAGTCAAAGAGACAGTGTGAATGCAATCAAATACGGATCAAATGAAACTACTGTACAGATTTCGGCCCTGTAGATTCTACTAGAACTCCCAAACCATCTACTGTCATATCTTGGTGTAGTTATTCATCCAGTAGTTCAAAACATTATTTTGTAAATTAAATCTAATACTGGAACTAAAATGACGTCACAACACCTGACGTGTTCACAACATCTTCAATCAGATGCCTGACGACGTCCGAAGTTTTCGGACACAACGTAGCAAAGTGAGTTGCAATATTTAGTTCCAGTATTAGATTTAATTTACAAAATAACATCTACTGTCATATTTACGCTCATTGTATGTCATTCATCAGCACACCCATTATTTTTCTCCATAGAAACGAGCTTCTGCTTTAGCTCAATAACAATATAATGTGTCTAAAGCAGCGATGGTAATGTGGTTTTGTTCACATAATTTTTTCCTCGCAAAAACAAACAAAATGGGTAAAAAACAAATATGGTGCAATGCGTTCTTTCTTGGCCTACAAATTCCTAACCAAATTCATGATAATAATAGCGAGTGAATATATAATTAAATCTTGTGTATGATGTAATCCTGAAATAGCGAACGAACTCACATGTCCAAGACAAAGAAACAAATGCCACGATTGTGTTCAAATGTTGTGCCATACTGTGGTGTGTGCATGACAACGTGACCCTTTCTGTCATTGCATGTCTCCCAAAACGTTGATCGTAACGACCCCCTCCCATACACCGGCCCTAACTCCATAGCACCCCACCAACCTATTACCTACATATCATACCTACATACCCACCCCTGTATAATTTTGATATCCCCTATCGAAGAAGTCGGTCATCTTTTTAAAACCTACACCAATGTCAGGCATAACAAGAGCAAACAATGATTAACAATGATATAGGTTAAAAAACACTAAGTATGTATTACACGGGTTTCAATGGGAAAATTGCTAATTTCGGGTGGAATTTTCTCATATTCAGAACTCTCACAGTTAATTGCCACTAATATCAGATGAAACTACATGTATATGATTTAGATGCCAAATGATCAAAAACCCAACATTTTCGAAATTTCACTTTTCTTATTTTAACACCTTAAAATGGCAGCTGGCCATCGAAGCTGAAAGTTACAATATGGTAGGGTGAATATTTACTAAAAACCGAGGCCGTGCGTATAAATGTTGGTACTATTACAACAAAAATGCCATATAATAAGAGAAAATATACCATTTTGAAGCATCAAACACTAAAAAGTACCTTTTTTGGCTATATAACTTGATCAATTTCAGCGATTTTGTAGATGCCACGCAAACAAATAGTTACTCGTCGTATTTCCATGTATCGCCCACGCCTATTAGTGATATGTAACCTATTATATCATGATTACAGGGACTTTAGCCATGTGATAGTTTTTACTATCACATGGCATGAAAAGAAACCATTTGATATCATGATATAAAACAAATATTACATGCCAATATTCGTGTAATAGTAAAAATATATCATTTGGTCAAATTTTGACTGATCTATTTCACTCGGCTACGCCTCGTGAAATAGAAAAGTCAAAATTTGACCTCATGATATATTTTGTACTATCACACTCATAGGCATGTAATATTTGTATATAGGCAGTCTTCTTTTGACCTGTGTGATTTGATCATCTATAATACCTACGATCAATGATAGTCATCAAAATATTTCGAAGAAATTTTTTTCTTCTTCTTCTGCCCTCTTTATCTAATCTCTCCTATACAAACAACGTACTTAGCATTAATGAAAATGTATTCAATTTCTCATATTCCAATTTCTTTTACGCAACATTTATTCGAAATATTATCCTCGATAAGTCTCAGAGGTGAGACTTTTGTCGGAAAAGTACTGTAATTTTAGTAAAACTTTTCTTATTTGATTTCGTTGGTTTAATTTTTTAATTGATTATTGGTTATGTAAGTAATAAGCACATAGTGCAGTTATGTCCACGGCAAATTCACCGTGACCTTTCCAGCCATAAACCCGCTTAGTGAAGATTAAACCGATAAATGCAGTACTAAACCATTATAGTAATCTATTGTCCAATGCAAATTTATTACCACGTGATAATATTAATCCAATATGAGCGATCGAATTGTCCGCTACGGTCGACTAATTCAATCGATAATGACGCTATTGACATGTACGAGTGGAGCTCCACTGACCGAGTTTGGGGGTATTTTTCACTGGTTTGCTGTCATTTACTCATCAAGGCGGTCCCCCCGTTATTATAAGGACTATGCTAATTATTTAAAGATTGAATGTAAAGAATAAACCATACTTGATTGACAGAAAGTACTAAATTTGTACCTATTACGGTTTCGTGACACCAATCTTCCAAATAAGACCAAGCCAGGGTTGCCCGGTGAAGCAAAATGTGCATTGGAATAACACGGGAGTTTGGATAGATGGTAGGATTTCTTTCTCATATAAATGTATGGTCTCCCGTTATTAAAGCTTGTACTGGGTTGAAAATTCAAATATTTTGAAAAGAATAAGTAATTGAAACATAGAGCAAGTACTAAAATCATAGCTTTTATACTTTTTGATATATGACCCTAACTAGTTCATCTCCTCTATCTTCAACACAGCGCTACCAGTAGGTTTCAATTGCCTATTGTGAGTGCCCCTGTGTTGTGTGCATATTATGTCGTTAACAATAACTGCATGATGACGCTCTGAAATTCTTCTATTTTCCACAAACAACTTTGTAACCCACATTTAAGGTGACTTTCATTCTAGCCTGTTTGGAAAAACAAACAAGGTAACAAATAACAACAACAATGCTACTTCTTGTTGATGTACTAGCTTTACGCAGAAAATAGAGCGTCCCTAAAATTGTTGGGGGTGGCGTTGTAGCAGACTGAATTTACTAGCAATACACTAAGTACTAAAGACCTGGATAATAGCTACAGATTCATGAACATGATGAATTGGGCTATTATTAGACATGAAGGATAACATACGACCCACTTTTACTTAAATCGTCTGGTTTGTTTTTTAGCACTGAAAGTGTTTTAGACATACTAAATCGCACTAAATCCGATGTCTAGCTACAAATAAATGCTATGCTCAATAATATTTTTTGTGTTAAAAGGAGACTCTCTGTGCTAAAAGGAGATTTTAGGTAAAACTTAGTAAAACAATTATTGTGTGTATAATTATTTTACAGGATATGTACTTTTACATATACTTTGTAATGAAGTTCTTTTTCACCAACGGTTGAACGAGGAGCTTTCTCTGCGTACAAGACACAAATGACTGTCCCAGCATTTATGGAATGGTTCTTCTGTCAGGTGTGTCTGTGTCAACAAGTATGATTAGTTGAGAAGATTGGAAACAACTGACTTGGGGGAAAAACAACAATAGCTTTAGACAATTTTATGAGAACCAACAAAGGTACTACTACAAATCAAACATTCAATTAATTTAGACACATGCTTCTATTGTTTTATTGTATTGTAACATCTTTGCTATAAACTGTTTCCACTCAATCTAAGTTTTTTTAGTTCAGGCTTGTTTAAATGCTTTCTTTTTATGATAAATGAAATATACTATCTCTCAATAAATTTGTCCACATTCTCAGCAAAGATCTTCAAATATTTGACAATAACATTCATGAATAAATTTATAATTCCTCAAAGTTGGTACCACATCATGATGGTCCCAAGCATCTTCCGCAGCTGTTAATACCAGATAAACACCTATTGAGGAATAGAACTATAAAATACAAAATTGCGATGGGGTACGTGGGACACTCGGGTCGTATTGGCAGATTTAGTGCTGTAATGATAGCATACTAAGTGTCCCATTTACCTCCATGCCTCATCCTTTATTTAATCCCACCTGATTATGCTCTCAGCAAGTGTTACAAGTGTAATCTGTATTTATAATGTATTATTTCTGATAAACAATTTCGCATACAATTCAACAATGTGAGCAATGTGCTAAATGTACTAACCTTTCATTGCCAGACCTTAATAGCGCCAATTGGGAAGTAAACTGCTCTCTCGTACTATGTCTACCCAGAACAAGGCGGTTTATTGGTCATTGTTATCTATTTGAAAAGCTATGAACCCAAAGGAGCAGCACCAATTGTCTTAAGTATAGCCCATTCTGACGTTACATTTTTGGACTCGGTAACACTACTCAAACTATCTGTGTTAAAATGTCATTGCACATCAGAATACGTAAAACATGTGAAGTACAAGGTTTATGAACTACAGTATTCTTTTGAAGACTTTTTAATGTTAATTTTAATCTGAGTCAATATCTTTTTGAATCAGGCTATATATTTATATGCCTGGATCCTTGCCCTTCATCTCAATTTGTTGACAAAATATATTCTTTGCTATTCTATGACTATATTTAAATATCATGAACTTCTTGTCGCATTCCATTAGCACTAGCGCATTCCATTTAAGTATTATGTACAATGCAGGTACATGTAGTACACTCTAAAACGTTTCTTCACTTGGGAATCAAATGGGAGGTACTTTTTCGTTGAGTGCAACTGTACGCAAATACATGTACTATACCTAATACAACGGTGAGCACAATTTGAATATGTAACTAAACCAAATACGTACCAGATTAGTAGTCACTGTTGTACACATATTTTACTCGATGGGTAGAGGTGGTTCCATGTTTAGTCCAAATTTAATCATTTTTATTTAGAGTGTAACGTTCATTAAAGCTAGAATGTTTACTGGGCAGGGAAATGAATTTAACCGAGCGTGCTCGACAAGCCGAAATTGGAACTGATATATATGTCGTCGTCACTGACTCGTAAGCACTCGTCATGGATCAAATTGTGACATGTTTTTATGCGATGCAGGCAACTGTTTTATGGAATTTCGAAATTTCATGTATAATTACACGTCATGAAGATCGATTCACTGCCGGTGCGGTTAGATCTCTAGGTGCTCATTCGGAAATAGTATGTTTTCATTTACCTGAAAACACAAGCACCACGTATACATTAATTTGTTGATCTTAAATATATGCGTAATCACTATGGCATATACTTGACATTAAATATGGAATATTTTGCACAAGTTTCAAGACTGGTCTGGAAGGGGTCTGCATAAACCGCATGGGCTAAATATAAATTGTGGTGTGACTGGAGATGTGTAAAATAATAACGAGTTTACACCATGATGCTCATAATACAGAGAAAATGGCGGACTTAGGGAAACAATCCAAAACTTACCTCACCCTATAAACCCTAAATCCTAATCTATAACCTAAGCCATAATCTTAACCTTAAACAAAACCCTAACCATAACCCAAACCTAACATAACCATAACCCCAATGTTAACACTTATCCTAACACCCAACCTAACCCTATCCCTCAAACTAACCCTACACCTAAATATTTCAGGTATATTTATTCAAACACTCAAATAGAAGCCAACATTTCCGAATTACGTGTTGATTTACCTTCAATTTCATAAAGATAGACAAATAAAATAAAACACATAAAAACACAAGTAAATTATCGAAAAACGCACAACATGAAAAATTGCAAGCTGCGACATTGCACCATATGCCTAGATACTCAATGAAATAATATTAAAAGTGTATAATCAAAAATAAAATTCATTTTTTTATAGTCGTAGTTCATACTCAACCGCACTCACCCCAACACCATACCAAACACGCACCCCTACGCACCCGACACACACACCCTCCACTGATGCACTTACACTAATCACTGTACAAAATATAAACCAATTAAAATATCAATGCGACAATAAAATTAAACAAAATGATAATATAACAATATGACTGGAGAGGAATCACGCTAACCCTAAGCATTAATGCCTAACGTAATACCTAACCCTAATTCTAACATGTACTAAATCCTAATAAGCCCAATCGGCATTAGAAGTTTGCAATGCATTGTAGGACAGTTTTTGCAGTTTTGGGACACTTTGTCCTTTGACCTTTCAGAAATATTTGGTGTTTGTACGTACAAAATATAATCTAAAATGTTTTACAATATTTAAAACAAATATAAAAAATATTAGTATTTTATAAATTAATTATTTGGTATTTTTAATGATCAAAATTGTGACAATAATAAGAAAATTAATAATAATTACGTCAATTTTCCCGATATGTCAGAGGTCAAAGTGTCCCAAAACTGCTCTCAAAAACAGGAAGTTAGAATGGCGATTGGGCTTATTTTAAACCTTTTCGGACTAATGACCATTTGGACTAATGGGATGTTACCCTTGAATGTACCCCATATTCCTTCAAGACATAAGTGCTCAAGTGTTAGGTTCATTCGCAGGTAAGGCACACGAATAAAGGGGTATGACACCTGTAACGTAAGGATGCAGACGTAAAGAAAATCAATATTTAATTTTTAGCGCTGAAATATCTTGACGAGTTTGGCAATAACTAATACTGAATTAATCCTAAAACAGCACACATGTGCCTTGGCGTCAAATAATATAAATATTAATAATATTGTAGCTAAAATAGACCCAATCCTTTTCACTTTGAGGGTAACAGGTTGCATGGTTATCGTAATTCTATTTACACCATACGTGTGATATACATCCATTCACACATCGTGTCTGTGAGCAATGCATTGTGCATTCATCAAACAAGGCACAAACAATTATAATGCAGCATGACATCCTGTTTTATGTCTATATTCTAAGCCACTTGCTTAACATGATGACGTCATGGTTTTGTCTAAAATGTAAAGCTGTACATAAATTTCACATCACCAAATAATGTCTCAAATGTCACTATTCTAAAAAGGGATGAAAAAACTTGATAGTCTTCGCTGTCCAGAAGTTCGAAAATTCAGTAGTCACCAATATATCTTTTTGTTTGTTTACTTGCTTGTTTGTTTGTCTTATTTCGAAAAATTGAGTCGAGCCATTTGAACAGAGGCCATTTTGTACACAAAATATAGGGACATTTTTTAGTAGTATTGTGCACCCATATATCTTAAACTCTAAGTTCAAAACTTGTTTTTGTGGCCAGAGGAAAGAAAAAGAAAAGAAATTAGTTAAAGTCTATTCTATTCTGTTTTGAACCACCGACCCATCGGGTTTGGAGCATTCAGCCGGCCAGCCTTTTAGTACCCATTAGGTGTTCGGATTGCAGTCACTTCGTGCTGTTGTATGTTATCTTCTGCTGTAGCGTTTTCTAGTATTCAGGGCGGTTAGGGTAAACAAATTGTTGTTCAAACCCATCCAGTGATTATATGAATGTACGCAATACTTAACCCTAAAACTTTTGAGCCATATTTTGCAACACGAACTACGAAATGGGGGGGGTTGTTGAAACCCCCTTAATTTTCAATTATAAACGTCATATACCGTTGTATTTGGTACTAATGTAGACTATAGCTATGGGTCTCCTCTATTCAGTGATATAAAAATAAGTACAAACATTCTCCACATAAGGTCGCTATGACGTCATAATGGGAGGGCGCACATGCAAATTTTGGAAATTCTGGCTAAGTACGACAGTATAGGCAAAACTGATTTTCGGCTAAAAATTCTGCAAAAAATGTTCTGCTAAATATAAAAGGAAAGTCAGTAAAAAGTCAGTACAAAGTTTAATACTTTGGTCAGTAGCTCTTTAAATAATTTAACAAGAGCGTAATGAAAATCATTGGGGTCTCACCCCCCCCCCCCAACGGTCATCTTCGATAGCCGGTCCTAACCCCGGGTAAGGTACTTGGGTGAACATTTTATCACCAAAATGAGCGCAGAGGATGTATCTACGATTAGCTTAGGTCGTTTGGGCGTAAACGCGTGCGTTATTTTATGACGTTCCCGGTGAAGCTCACATTAAAATGAATATAACATACCAATATTATGTGCACTAAGGACTGGCTGACGGGTTCTTAGGTTTGGATAGGACGGATATCCCATAGTTGCGATAAATTCTTTACGGAAGTTACCGGTACTCAAGGTCATTTGCATCACAACCCAGCTGATGACTGAAGTTTCAGTCGCAACGTCGCGACGTTGCGACTGAAACTTCAGTTCGTTCGTCAAAAATATGTATGTTTGATTGACCAGATTTAAATTAAATCTTAATTTCAACATACGAGTGTCTACAAGGCTTACACGGTTCAAATTAGTTGACCCTTTTGGTAAAAAACAATAGACAGACAAGAATACAACCCACTCATTCCCACACACCTAACACTGCTAATATTTTACGTACACACCCCAAACGCGTGTATATAAATATGATCTATATCACCGGCAGTCAAGAAACTTGTACACTTCACATCACCGAGCGCAGCAAAATATGTGAATTGTATTGGTTGTCCTGTAGTAAACTGCCATTCCCGGTGAAGCTCACATTAAAATATAATACGACATAGCTCTTTGATATGCCTACCTATTATTTATTCTCACGCCACTTAAGTCGAAATAATGTAGGTAAAAAAGACAACCTAACGCATTTTAAAAGCACAACTAAAGTCTTCATCGCAAGGTCGATTCCAAGGGCAGTTGAAGAGCTGCTAAGGTCAACATCATACAAAACTTTCTCCTTCCCATCAGAATTGTATATCCTGAATTTGTAATATAAACATGCCGGAATACATAAATGTCTAATATGGAGAGCAGATTCTTTTCCAGGAATTAACATTGTGAGCAATGACATTCACATCTGCGTGCAATGGCTTAATGTGAAATGAAGTGTGTTTGCCAAAGTAACATGAATGCTATTGACTTCATAAATAGTTGACAAAACAGCAACGTATATTTGGTTTTAACATGCTTGTTAAACTTGGCATTTAAGAAGTTGGAAAAAGCATTAAGAGGTAGAATGAACCCGACAGGGAAGAGTTTGTGGTGCATTTATATCGCGTATGATGAAATATTCATTCTTCAAAACAAAGTATTAAATCACATAATACATGAAATTTAAATATCCTGTTCAAATTGTAATCCGGGAATCGGAGCATGTTAGAGTAAATAAGATGGTCGGTCGTGTTCGTAATGACATGGAACAAAATAGACTGCTGCCACATAACAACTTCCTGCATTCTTACATTTGTTATTCGGTATATTATATAAGTACATATAGTCTGGTTGGAGGAACCCAGCAAACACAAAACGTTTCCAAAACGTTTTGAATTGGTTTTTATTTGGTTTTGGTTTTTTAAAACGTTAAATACACGTTTCCAAAACGTTTTGATAAACATCGAGTTATCTGATGGCAGAATAGTTCGACCAAAACGTTATAAAAACGTTCTAATAACGTAGAACCATTGTAGGCAAAATACTCACGAAAAAAGCAAATAAAATCACAATGTTCATAGATCGTTCCATTCGACTGGGGTTCCACTATATAACCAATTAGCTGGATATTAAATAATTATTTAATATTTATTATAATAAGTAGGCTATCGAATCAACAAGAGACTTGCATTTTATTTTTCTGTAATTTATTTAGGCCTACTGTACGTTATTTGCATGAATGATGACAGATATGAATAAAAAACGTAAGCAAATTAAAGTAAAAAGTACCGGTAAATTTACATTGCTTTATTTTATAAATGAACTTTCAAAAGATGTAACCATGGTAACGCACGGTCTCGATTTCTAACCGGCGGTTAGTCTTAGTCCCAGACGGCTTGTGCTCCTCGTTACTCAAGGAGCACAAGCCGGCTGGGACTAAGACTACCCACCGGTTAGTGCGGTTTGTGTGTTTCGAAATACTAGTAACAAATTGTAACCGTTTTGACCATGCATCAACGGATATATCTGTGAATCTCAATTGCTGACTGTTTACGGTGGAATTTAATAGGCCTAGCTAACCTTTAATCATGTTTATAGATCAAAAGATAAACGTGTATAGGCCTTTGATTTTGTAGACAAGTTGCATCTATGTTTTGGGCGAAACATGTGCGTTTTAATGGAATTACTGACATATGATTTTAGTCTGCACTGATGGCGAGCAATGGTGACTACTACACAGTACTATAGTACTAGTATCCTTGATCTCAGTGACCTTATACTTGACTAGCCTATACGTGGTTACTGCTCAACTACTATATATTAGCTGTTCAAATTTGATTCTGGTGTGGAGAAAGCGATACAATTCTACATGTATTTTTGTTGTATTTAATGATAAGTGTTCCGGTTCCAAGAGTAAAGTATAACAGCATTAGGTCTACTCATTTAGGTAAGTTTTCATTTTCAGTTTTAATTGAGGCCCTTTTATTTCTTAATTCTGTAAATTTTAATAGCATGACATGGTATAAATGTGCCATTTGTTTCTGATTATAATCATATATAATATTCACGCTAGTTGCCCATTGCAAGTCTCTTGTTGGTTTATATACTGCGCCAAAAAGTATCCTTACACTTGGAAGAAAAATAGATAGCGCATCTATTAAATAAATAAATTTACCCAAATATGGTTTAGTTTTAATTCACATGTTCAGTTCAGTTCAGTGAGTTGTAGAATTGATTTTTTCCAAGTGTAAGGATACTTTTATAATTTTAGCGCAGAATACATTTACATTAATGTATTTTAATATCACATTTAATATCCTAGCTAAGGTTGGCTTTCATATTTTGGTTATCCGAATCATGCTGCCAGCTGCCGGCAAGAATAATCGATGCAACAGGACTGGACTGGGACGCTGAACATGTATTGATGTCGAAGACATTGGGGACATGGAGTTATACATTATCTCATGGTGTACATCTTTTACTTTCATGGTTAATGTATTTCTTCATGGTTTCATGTCTTATATACTACACAAGAGATCGAAGTGTTAACGTCATAACCATGATAACTTGGACTACCAAAGTGATGCGGTTTATTAGCATTTGGAAAACGGTCTGATAACGTTTTCAAAACGTGTCATGCAAACGTTATTGAAACGTATTTAGAACTACGTTTTAAAAACGCAATATTGAAACGGTTTTTAAACAAAAGTGAAACGTAATATTAACGTAAAAAAAACGTAATCAAAACGTTTCATGCAAACGTTATTGAAACGTATTCAAAACTCCACACATTTACGTTTTTAAAACGCAATATTGAAACGTTTCTTAAACCAAAGTGAAACGATTTTTTAACGTTTTAAAAACGTATTTTGGCTAGCTGGGAAGTGGTACCGTGCACCCTCGAAAATAAACTTTTCAGGAAAATGTTTAAAAAACAATCAGCTATGTTAAAAAAAAAATGTCCCAAGGGTTAGGAGTCAAATTTCAAATACAGGATTCAAATTTGTTTAAAATAACGCCATCAAGGTTTCCCTCTGGTCATCATGATTCAGAAACAAAAAGTTCAAGGCTCACATTTTGGGGTTCCACAGGGGTCAAAACCTAACACTGCTAATATTTTCATAACAATGACCTCAAATTTTTCAACCTGGAAAAACTATTCAAATTAACTAGGCAACAGCGTGAGAGGGGTAAGTGAATCGTAATACCATATTGACCGCGACCTTTTTTACAATGTTTACAAACAAACAACCCCCTCCCCCCACACACACAGAATAGCAAGGAATATATGTCCAGGGATCTATTTAAAGGGATAGGCGACTGGAAAATGTCACAAAGGTCCCAAGTGGTACCTCATCTCTATGACTTGAGTTGGCAAAGGTATCCTTCCCGGCTTGCTTACTAGCCAAGTCCAAGCCAAGTCCGTAGATGATAATATCATGTGTTCCACATATAATTTGGCCACATTATTAAATCGATACAATAAAATATGTATTAAATAATCATGTTATAACAACAAATTTATAGTAAATAATGACGCAATAACCAACGATGACATTTATCCTATCCTAGCCACAGACCGTCCGACGTACACTTACTAGTTAGAACAGGAACCATTAGTTAACACAATGGCTGATGATGCTCTGACTGCTGTGACCCCGAGTTTCCCGACATTGCCCTTATGAACTCACACGCTCCTGATAAGCATGGTTGAATTACTTTTGTTACTAATCAACATCTGGAATTCACAATATCGGTCATTGCCGGTCAAAAGTACTCAATTGGGTGGAAGGAGGCGGATCATAGATCAAAAAGCAGATAAAGCAGCACGCTGGCTTAGAAAGGCAGTCTGGATTATAAGCAGAGGCTATAGCACCATGCAAGAAGTAGAATAAAAGTGCAAGAAGTAGAATAAAACCTGAGATTGGTAAAGAGCAGTTCGGCTTTGTAGAAGATGCTGGTACCAGGAATGCGATTTATGTCTTGAGAATGATAACAGAGAGAGCGGTAGAGATGCAGAAGGATGTTTTCATGTGTTTCATTGACTACTCAAAAGCTTTTGACAAGGTGAGACATGATCAGCTTTTTGAAGATCTTGGCAGGCTAGACCTGCATGGAAAGGATTTGCGACTGTTGCAGAACCTTTATTGGAACCAAACAGCGTGCATAAGGGTGGATGGAGATTGTAGTGAATATACAAGCATTAAGAGAGGAGTCATACAAGGATGTGTGATGTCACCAGATCTCTTTAATTATTACAGTGAGCTGATTCTAAGGGAACTAGAAAAGGAAAATGGTCTCAGTATAGGTGGACATAACATCACGAACATAAGATATGCAGATGACACTGTCCTATTAGCTGAGTCTGAGGAGGATCTGCAAAGGCTTCTTGATGTGGTGGTTCAGGAAAGTGAGAGGAAAGGTTTATCTTTAAATTGCAAGAAGACAGAATGTATGGTGGTATCAAAGACTGAAAGCCCAACATGCATATTGAAGGTGAAAGATCAAAGAATTAAGCAAGTTTCCTCCTTCAACTACCTTGGCAGTCTAATCACAGAAGATGCCAGATGTATTAAGGAGATTAAGAGAAGGATTGCACTGGCTAAGTCTGCGTTCTCAAAGTTAGACAAGATCCTAAAAAACAGTGCCCTCGGTATGGAGACCAGAATTCGGGTACTCAACTGCTATGTCGTCCCTGTATTAATGTTTTGAAGTGAAGCATGGTCAATAACAACAGACATTAAAAGAAGATTGGAGAGCTGCGAGATGTGGTTCCTTAGAAGAATGATGAAGATCCCGTGGACTGATAAAGTGTCTAATGACGATGTCCTAAGAAGAGCAAATGTGAACAGGAAGCTGTTACGTGAAATCAGAGTTAAGCAGCTCAAATTCCTTGGTCATATCCTCAGAAAGGATGGTTTCGAGAACCTAGTATTGACAGGAAGAATAGAAGGAACAAGGAGCAGAGGCAGGAAGAGAGTGATGTGGTTATCAAATCTGAAAGACTGGCTAAAAGAAAGGGGAGCTGAACATAAAGCGACAGAGCTTCTGGAGATGGCTTATAACAGAGAATTGTAGCATGACATGATCGCCAACGTCTTAGGATATGGCACCTAGAGAGAGAGAGATAGCACCATGAATAAAGCCGAGGGCGCTTACAAACAAATAAGATTTATGACCAACTTATAAATAAAGCGCAACCAGGAATTTTGAATACGTTTTCAAGATCAGACACTGTTACCTCTTTAACTATCATCTAGATAGAAAAAGCTAAAAGCGAAATGCAGAACTTCTTATATGGAATATATTTTCAACGGAACTAATTTGAGGGTATATATATTTCTTTATAAATCACCACTGGTGGTATCTTTCAAAATGCTAATGCTATCACATAATCTACACCACGAGTTGATACTTATAGTAACCATATACTGCACCCTTTTGGTGATAACAACAACACTTGTGACTTGCTACTCATCATGTAACTATTTTTTTTGCATTTTAAACCGGTTGATACATGAATATTGCACCATCTTATCTTCATTGAAAAAAATAAATGAGCGCAAACAAGCAGATGTCTGGTTCAGTGACATACCTGATTAAAAAGGGTGGTACAATCATGTGAATCATTATAATAAAACGTATAACTCCCAGCTTTAACCATTCCCTTGTTTTCATCATGTTTATTACTTACGATTTTTCTTTTGTCAGTCTAGGAAGTCGACGCAGTATGAAATATGAATATCCTCTGGCTTAATATTCCATTAAAACTAAAACCACAACATCTCAAATAGTATACGTTTAAATCCCCTATCTTACACCAGATAGTTACGTGAGTGATTTCCCAACGGCGACGTACATTCTTCGCTTTTATAGTATTAGAACCGCTATCATACGTATACGTCGAATGAGGACTATGGGAAGGCAATAATGGCCTACTTCTTGAATTTCCATCATATGCATTGTTAGAAAATTACCCTATTTTAAGAAGTGTATGGAAGAAAGTTCAAAAACAAACTTATATTGTATGAAAATATAACCCTATTCACGACTCCTTATGAAGCAACTAAATAATACATTTTGACATGCCAATGTCCACTGATGTCTCCTCCAGAGAGGTAAGCTTTAGAAGATTGTGGTCCTATTTTGTAAATGTTCCAACATATTAGTCAGTCATCAAAAGTTCATTTTATTCAACTTCAGTGTACATGTATATACATTTTTAATGCTCTCTCAGAAGGATGTCACAACTTGCCATACATTTTTGAACAAAAATGAACGGCTACTGCATTAAAACAATGACTGTTTTCATTTTAGTTGACACTGACAACTCGTCCATTTTACGAAAACAATAGAATGTTTCACATGAAGCAGCTTTTCAATGTAAAACATAATTTCCACTTAAAATGCCATGTTTTAGTCTCAACACATTAAGCGTAGGTTTGATATGAGATTGCCCACAGTTGTTTGGCTAACATTTCGTTTCTTACCTACTTCACGCGTCAGTCCCCACACGTTGAGAGAGAGAAAAAAAGTGTCACTTTGCTATTTCTTTCTTGTGAAGTAAAATTTAGAAATGTATCAAATTTATGATGACATAATATGCGTTAATTTAAACCAGCCAGTGATGCATTGCTGATAGATAAGTAAGTGTTAAAAAATTATTGTTATTTTTACTATTATGACACGGGAGAGCAGAAGTCGTATAGACTAAATTTGCCAAAGTCAACAAATTGGTCCAGAGAGACTGCAGAAAAATAACACAAGCATTGAATAAAAATGAAGCCTTCACTTAAACTACGATTAAGACGTCTGCTTTACGTTAAACATTTTTGGCACCAAGTGATCTATCTAAAATAAATAGGAAGCCACTTTTTCTTTTAATAAGTTAAAATTGAGCTTAAGGTAAATGGGATGACATGAGTCATACTGCATTCTTCTTCTTAATATTAATTCATTTAGATTAATTTTATAAGAAACGAGTCAAGGAATCCAGTAATTGCATTCATATTCCATAAGTCTTGCGGCTCGTGACATGAGGCCACTATTTTTCGTTTAGGGGCGTTTTCCCATCCCGCAAAAACATGCACGCGAGTTGGATATGCCATCCCTTATATCAACAATTGGAATAGCCTTTTATAGAACTCATACCATTCCTCTTGTGTCTCAATATTGGATGCACACACCGCTAGGTGATGCTCTCCACAGATCTGCCTTGAATTAAACTGCTTTACCATAACTAATACGTTTATATCTGTTTTTTTATTTGTGTTCCGCAGCAAAGAAATAGAAACACCTCAATATAACTCGTTAATCACATGTATGAGCTGGTTTTATTTACCTAGCAGGGGGTTGTTGCTATTTCTCTTTCTTTTTGTAGTTGTATTCAAAATTATAAGAGAGCTGGAACTAAGAAAAACAAAATACATATCTGGCTATAATTAAACTAATATTTCGAAGGAGTGATATTTTTACAGCATAATTGAATTTTTTCAGCATGATTTTATGTAACACAATATTGATTTTGCTTTAGGAGCGGCTCATTTCATAATGTTATTAAGATATTTAGAATTACAAATTATATGTTGATGGTTGTTATCAAAATATTTAAAAAGCATGCTTGTAAGTAGCAATAACCTTCATTAAAGGGGTGCCGCAGAAGGTGAACATTGTAGAAAGAAAATAAGTGTAGACAAATGTCTACGAATCAGCGACCATGGTGATTCCGTCGATTAAGTATTAGGGAGATAGAGAAGAAAATATCGTTGTACAACGTGCAAAAGTTATCATTATATTATTTGATAAGTACTTCAGATTATCTCTCGCAATAGCCTGCGTGATCGGATTACAATGTATAATTGCGTCAGGCCACTCCAAAATGTATACCAACCCGTCAAATTCAAATGGATATACGCGAGTCAGTTGCTGTGCATGAATCATTTTATAAAAGTACAACATACCGACGATACTGTGAGAGCTAAACAGAGAAGGAGAATAACAAATAAGAACAAAATGACTACAGACTCTCAAGCACAAAACAGAGTGTACGCACCCCTACTTTTGAGTCTTACATTCTAAACTTACACTTCCAAATTCATATATGACAAAGATTTATTATATTCCTCCTGAAATTTGACTACTCTAATCCCTCTTAAGTCACTCCTATTAGCAGGTGGATCATAATCCACGTCTGTGCGTCTTCTTTCAATCTGTACGATATGATCATATATAATAATACCTATGAGTCTCTGATAGCCATCATAGCATCATTTTTATTTCTAAGAAACCCGTGTGTAATTTGAGCTTAACGGACATGTCAACACCACAATTACGATCTACGTATTGTGATGTGGTTCATAAGTGTACGGCATGTTATTAGAAATCGTAACAGTCTTGAGCACCCTTTATACATTTACTAATGTATATCTTGGAGCTGACCATTTTCCCTTTCTTTTTTTTCCCTCTTTTTATCTGTCTCAATCATGCATGACATGCTCCATCACCCATCACGTATTTAGTACACAATGCAAAGGGTATATAAAATATCATCCTTAAATAATCGCAGAAAGGAAAAGCCTGTAATTTTAGTAACATTTTACTGACTCGATGTGGATGGTGTTCGTAAATGAGTGACTCAAGGCAAAATACACCTTTTACCCAAATGCAATTCAGAATGCAAAACAAAATACACTGTTTGTATAATTTTTTTTATGTTAAAAAATCTAAATCTTTAATGAGAAGTATAATATTATTTATAATGATTTTGCACATAAATACAAACATTTTATAATCACACTCATATTAAACTACTAATTCAACTTTTGGGACGAGAAGAGCACTTCTGGAATAATAGCACATTATTTGCTATTCAAATTGTCTGGCTCATATGTACCTTCTATTGAAGGCACAAAGGCTACAAACATATTAGAAAGCCTGCATCACCTTCTTACTCAGGTCTGCCACGAGAAACTCTTTTATACCAAAGTAGTAAAACTTGAAATTCCCAGCTATGATTTTCCATACATGATGCAATACAATGGTCACATTGAGAAATGGGGATTTCCAAGATCCAAAAATAGATATGATTAAATTTGTTTTCCTAATCAAAACGGGATTTCCCCTACAATGTCTTTATACACAAACACTTGCATGAGTTTTTGGAAGGGGTTTCCCATCTCGCATATCTCTCGTGAAATAGCTTATCGTAAACAAAGTTTTTAAAATCAAATTAAATTGCTCTGGGAACATCACAATGGTTTAATCGCATGGTTGATTGTTGGTTATCATTTTGGTAATCTATAAGAAGCACACTTTATTAATGTTGGTCATAACCTCTACAATAAACCTGTGACCCACATGATGACGGTGACTTTCACTCTAGCGTGTTTGAAACACGCATAATTTGCTATTAACATCTTCCTAATATATTCATTTTACGCAGAATTTTCATTAAAAGCCCAAAAATCTAAAGACCTGTATCCGGGAATTGGATTAACATTACACATTGTGGACAGAATACGACCCACTTTCATGTGACTTTCATGTTCTTTTATTTTAGCGCAGAAAGTGTCTTAGACATACTAAATCGCACATACTCATATTAGGCATGTTAAGACTAATACAATGTGTAGCAACACAGAGAAAATCCTAAGCTCAATTTACACAGCTTGTCAACACTTAAATTTCATCTTTAGGTTAAACTCTAACATGGTTTGCGTATTGATACATACCTGATAATGGACCTCTACATGTATTTGATCTACAATGCTGGCCATAAGTGTTGGGACGGTTTAGGGTAATGTATAGCCCCGCTCCCCCGAACAATGTTGGATACACGCCTGGTGGCATTCAACATTGATTGGTGGGAAAGGGGGAGGAATGGGTTTTAGGAAAGGGTTGAGGCTTGACACCAAAGAAACTTCCACTTTATCACGTTAAAAATAACGGAAATAAGGCCATCATATATAGTGAATACGTTCTCCATAAATGTCCCAAAACATTTTGGCCATAGTTGTAGGATTGAATACAGATTTATCTCTCTGCGTACTGTATGGCAAATTGAGCTACTTGAAATATGAAATATTTGAATACTAGTATTTTAAAGTCCCAGCGTAACCCTGTAAACAAGTAAAAATAAAGGAAGTATATATTTATTTTAACAATTCACGACCAATATTTTAATGGCTCTTCTGTCAGGTGTTTCTTGTAGGTAGAGTGCAAGATCATCCTAAATGATTTTTTTTGGCGAATTGTGGAAGTTGGTGAATGTTTGAAAATATAACTTAAGTCGCACAATTTCGTATTTGAAACTTTTGGGCTAAGTATAGAAAAGTACACATATTTAAAGTGGCAATGACTTGACAAATCCATCTATGAGGTCAAATTTGGACAAAAATGGTTTTTTGACCCAGTTGTTTTTCTGTAAACTTAACAAAAACAATCTTGAGTAAATTGTTTGTTAATTAATTTAATTTTTTTTTTTCAAAATAGTTTAAAATGCTAAATGTTATCTCAAAAGACAATATTGCTGAGACAATATTGTTCAAATGGGCGCCGCAGGCTTATAAAGATAAAATGTTGCTCCAAAAACAATAGCAAACAAGCTTGAACTATAACTTAGCCCCCGATAGAGGGCAGGGCCTGAAGAATAAGGGAAATTATGGGGTAAAGAGTAAAACAAATGTAAAAGTAGGCCTATGAAATGGGTGACGAGCTGTCGTAAATATAACAGAATTTTCGTTATCAGGTCGTCACGGGGGTCGTCATCCTTAAGGTTACTCTTGCTTTCTTGCCCTGCGGGGCCCTTATATTGGGGTCCCACTTGGAGTGTTTAGTCGTCGTATGGGAGTCTCCGGCCTCGGGCCTGCCGGACCTGCGACCTTGATGTTTTTGGTTGATACTGGGCCCCAGCATCAACAAACAACAATGAGTAACCTTAAGGGTGACGGGCTGTCTTTAATTTAAAAAAAATGAACCTTAATGTTAAAACCTTGAGTAACCTTAATGTAACGACCTTGAAATATAACTTCTAAAAGTACTAGTTTTTATATTCTATAGTGTTATATTACCTAAAATATTTCTTCACAACGTTGAAATACGTTTTAAAGTGAATTATGACCAACAGAGGGCGCTATTACTGTACTAAAGTACGTGGTATTTTGACAACGGGATACACCATGACCATACGTATGCTAGCATACAGCATACTCTTCCAAGCACGGTCTTTACCATGACAATACACTACGTATTGTCACAGTGTTTTCCATGTACATACGTGAGGATCAGTATTATTTACAAGTATTATTTATTTTATTTTTTTAACTAGATACAAATATCTAGTACTCGTTTTTATGTTTTCAATTTTGATCAACTTCACCAAAAATATTTGAAACTTTGGGCAAAGATCAGTTTCTTTATGATTTTTTTGAGCAAAATTTAGCACGGTCTTCACTGTGACAATACACTACGTATTGTCACAGTGTTTTCCATGTACAATATGTGTGTATTGGGTCAAAAACTACGTCACGCGCGCAGATGTAATGCTAACCATCGATTTCATTTCGAAGCAAACTATTCATGGTGGGCGTAAAGAAAGGCAAGGTGACCTATAAGCAAAGATCATTTTGTATTTGAAAAGCGAACCCTAATCGCAGCACCAAGTAGCCCATTCTGGCGTTAAATTTGTGGAATCGGTAGCACTACTCAAATTTCCTGTGTCGAAATGTCATTGCACATCAGAATGCGTAAAACCTGTGAAGTACAAGGTTTCCTGATTATACTTACTCCAAATACAAACGAAAGAAGCTGTAAATGGCAATGCATTACGGTTTATTTATTTATTATTATGCTCTGATGATTTGAACTTGACCAGAGTCATATCTATATTGACCAGATAGTGGATTTATGATTATACTTAAGATTAAATACTCTAAACTTGACATCTCATCTTTTGTTGTTGTTGTTGGGGTTGGGGGGGGTCTGTTTCTGTTATGTAAGGATATGCTTATCAAGTTGTCTTACCTGCTTTAGAAGTGCCTTTGGTGTGTCTGCTTTTCTAGCTTTGCGAGACTATACATGTATAATAGCCTTACACAAAATACTTGTTCAATCAGTACGATACAGTAATGTGATATACAAATAAATGCGTCTACGCAATGGATTTATGGCAATATGTATGAATTGTTGTAGATCGAAATCTCAAAAATAAACATGTGAATATCATAGTTTATCATCATGGTACCATCCCCATTATCTCCGCTAAGTGACAACAACTCTTCTCTATTCTATAGCTATATTTACATGTCATCATAAACTTTTTGTTTGTGACATTCCACTAGCAATTAATCATTCCATTATTTAAGGATAAATCGCGTTTGCTCAACGTTGAAACCTCTGGTGTTTCGTTGAGTACAATCGTACGTAAATTTGGGTAAGATTTACCTATAAAGGCAAGTTGTGCACAATTCTGAATTTTACTAAACCATTATGTAGGTGTCTGATTCATTGTCTTTATTCAGAGTGTAACATCCATCAAAGATAGAATTTATCTAAACTGGTGGGTGGGTAAATGAATGTACTACGAAATTAGCTGAGCGCGTATACATGCCTCAATTGGAACTGAATTATATGTCGTCGTCATCGGATCGTAAACGCTCGTTAAGATGATTGTCTTCTATAAACATAGATTTCCATGGATCAAATCGTGACATGTTTTAATATGCCCTGCAAGCAATATAGGATACTTCTAACTTTTATGTATACAACGTCGGGAAGATTGCTAATGGCTATACGCTCGGATCGCAAGGTTTTTATTCGGATAAAGTATGTTTTTATGTTTGAAATAACTGAAATTTATGCACCATGTATATAGACGTTAAGTTTTTATCTAAAAGTTATGCGCAATTCCCATGGCACGAATATAGTTTTTTTTTGTCGTAGGAAACCTTTATTGTAGAAAAACAATGCAATGTTTTCATTACTAAGTATACGAAGTACATAGGGGAACATATCCGTCAGGTTTATCCTTGATATGCCTCATATTTCTTCAGGACTTAAAGTACTCAAGTGTTAGGTTTCTATCGAGGATAAGGCACAAGAATAAAGGGGGATGACACCTGTAACGTACGAATAAAGACGAAAAAGAAAATCAATATTTAATTCATTAACAGTTACACATTCCCAGACGAATTTGACAAATAAGTAATCCTAAAACAACACCTCTGTGCCTTTGCATCAAATAATTTATTAAATGTTAATAATTTTAGATAAAGTATCATTTTCACTTTGAGGTACAATATGTTGCACGGACAACGTTATTGTATTTACGCCACACGTGTGATATTCATCCACTCAAACATCACATCTGTCAGCAAAGTATGGACCCATCCCCATTATCTCCGCTTGTTGACTATTTATTCTCAATTCTAAGACTATATTTCAAATATCATCATAAACTTCTTGTTTGTCACATTCCATTAGCAGTGTATCATTCCATCATTTAAAGATATCAACGTACATGTGGTAAGTACACGTGGTACACACTAAAAACCGGTTGCCTAACGTTAAAACCCACAGTCTTTCGTTGAATACAATGGTACAGATATTTGAGCATGATTTATCTGTAAATGCTAGCTGTGCACAGATTTGAAATTTACTAAAACATTACGTTGGTGTCGATTAATTGTCCACATATTTTGCTCAATAAGTAGAGTAAGTTTCATTTCTAGTCAACGTTTTATAATAATCTCTGTTTTATAATAATATTTATTTAGAGTGTAACATTCATCAAAGCTAGAATAAACAGTGATACATTTTAGTACAGGGCGCTATGGGGTGAATTTTGAGTTAGCATCTAGTTTTTGACCTCTGTGTATGAACTAAGTATACTGTAGAAAAATATGACAATTGCCTTTTTTTATTCCGTGTGATATAAGATACCTAACACAGTGACCTTCGAACCCTCACGGGAACCACAGGGGCATCGGAAAAAATGGAACCAATCAAATTTTTATCATTTCAGGTGTAAGGATGCATTTCAGGTGTAAGGATTCATTGGTTCCACTAATTTAGGAATATAAAATGCCAAACCCATAGTATATAGTATTACTGTATTTAATCAAAATTTTCCCTCCACTTAAGGGATCTGGAAATGGGCGTTTTGAGCGTTTTGACAGTATTTTTTGTGGGACATGAGAGCACTTTAGACGTATCGAATTGCATTCTGAATACGAAGGATGTCCTTCTGATATCAAATAATTTTAATTTTTTGAAATTCACGATATAATACAAATTATTAAAATTTGATATTTTTCAAATTTTTGATATATAACAGTCCTCGAAGTACATTTTATAAATCTAATGATATATTCTCAAAGTGTATGTAGCTGGGAGGAAAATCCGACGATCAATTGAAAGTTTTGACCTTTCATATTGAAGATATGGATTTTTTTCCCAGAAAGACCTAATTTTTTTGCTGTTTTGGGGAAAAAATCCATATCTTCAATACGAAAGGTCAAAATTTTCAATTGATCGTCGGCTTTCCATCCCACCTACATACACTTTAGGTAGAAATCATCAGATTTATAAAGTTTACTTTGAGTACTGTTAAATATCAAAATATCATTTTTAATGATTTGCCATAAAATGTGTATTACATTGCGAATTTCAAAAATCAAAATTATTTGATATCAGAAGGACATTCTTCGTATTCAGAATGCAATTCGATATGTCTGATGTGCTCTGATGTCCCACAATAAATACTGTCCAAACGTTCATACCCTTCCTTATTTAATCATTACAACAAAAATATATTTCTTCCGCCAATTTGCAATGGATCAGCGTAGAATATACACCCAAGTATTAGCATGCAAAAACAGAGAATATACTGATTTTGTAAGGCAAACTTTTCTATGCAATGCAACAATGTGAGCAGTTTGCGCAATTTATTATCTATTTTAAATTCCATAGTGTTGCCAGAACGTGTCATCGTCAGTGTGCTATGCCGACAACACGCCTAGATGTCATGCTATTGATTTCAATAGGAAGTAAACAATTCTATCATTGTCGACGTATAAATGCAAAGGCGGCTTATAAGTAGGCATGTCCACTAAAAATTGAAGTATTTTTAAATTGATTCAGACCTAACTTATTGGATGGGAATTGATGAAAGAAACATTTTGGCGTTTAAATAATCTTAATCGGACGTTTCATTCCAGAGATATGGCCTTTCGAGTGTCACGGTTTTATATAGGGCTGCTAGAACATGTTAAAAAGTTAAAGTCCAAAAAGGAATACTAACAGAAAGTGCAACTTTAAGGTACTTTTTCTTAATGTATTTATTAACTATCTTATCTGGAACATTATATTTGCTTATAACAACATGAAAATAAGATCATCCTGAAAATTTAATCGATTTTGTTGACATACAACAAAAAATATAAGACCTCAAAACCCATGGTTTGTTTGGTGAAACCTCAAGCATGATCATAGATGGCCGCCATGGAAAATATCTCCATAGAGGAGATGAACAATAAGTGCATTATTTCAAATGAAAAGCGGTAGTCTTAAACATTGTTCAATCTTTTAAGGTCAGCACATTTTATCTTCAAAAATTATTATATTTCATAATGGCATAAGTTTGGTAACATTAATCACTACCACTTTTGAGAAATTTGCTCCAACTCAAAGGTTATCTTTACTACATTGAGCAATACACTGTGTGTGCATGGAAGCCATGATGGTCCCCGGTTTTTATGCTCCCTATGAAATGGACATGGTAGTGAGAAGTGCACGGGGAAGTGCATGATTTGAGATGGGCCGCGGTAGGCTTAAACATTCAAATAGTTAAATTTTATGAGTATGTAAGTTTGCTTGTCTGATTCACTCCAAAT
The DNA here is from genome assembly GCF_039555335.1 of Amphiura filiformis. NCBI lineage: Eukaryota > Metazoa > Echinodermata > Ophiuroidea > Amphilepidida > Amphiuridae > Amphiura > Amphiura filiformis. The sequence continues at coordinate 39,947,243 of NC_092638.1, read as the reverse complement.
TCGGAGATAATTGCGTTTGAACACATGATGCACGGAATGGTGTCACTTCAACCTGTTGTAGTTCTCATCTCATTAAATTTTTCATTAAAAAAGTTGATCTCTTCATGCAGGAAGGTCCTCTCTATTTACTGACCAAACAGGAAAAAGTTTGGTTAATGTTTTCTGGTGGAATCAGGAATTTCTTGAAACACCCTGATATAGGCCTACATTTGGATCAAAACAAGTATGTACGCCATTTAACAGGCCTGGGATTTCTTGTATCGATCAGTTTCTCCATAGACAATACGTGTGTGAGTGCACGCACACAGTAAATGAAAAATCGTTCTAGTGGAAACTGTATTGAGAGTGGGCATCCCTATTATAAGTAATCATTGAAGGTCCAGCACCAAGTAGGCCATTCTAGCGTTATATTCGTGGAAATCGGTAACACTACTTAAACTATATATGTACCAGTGGTGAAATGTCATTGCACATCAGAATGCGTAAAATCTGTGAAGTATGATGTTTCCGGATTACGTACTACGAATATAAATTAAATAAGCTATAAATAGCTATGCATTACGCTTTATTTATTTATTATTATGCTTGTATGATGTGAACTTGACCGAAGTCATATCCATTTGAACAAGATAACGGATCTAAGAATACAGTACTCGAAAAAATATTACAGCTTACTATGATATAGTTGTTGCTGCTGCTGCTGCTGTGTGTGCGTGCTTCTTTTATGTAAGGACATAATCATAAGCTACAGCTTTAGAAGTGCCCCTGGTGTGTCTGATGTTCTGTGTTTGGGAGACTATATAGCACTTCACAAAATACAAATGCAATCAGCACAATACAATATAGCCCCTACATATACCTGTATATTAATAAATGCGGCTATGCAATGCTTTGTAGGTCAAAAACTTATATACATGTGAATATCTACTTCATCATCGTGGATCCATCTCCATTGTCTCTGTTTGTCGACTACAAATTCTTAGCAATTTTGAGCAAGGTATCATTAGCAAGGTATCATTCCATCATTTAAGAATATATACCGTACATGCGATACACTCTAAAAACCGTTTGCTTAAAGTTAAAACCTCAATTCTTTCGTTGAGTTCAATTGTACGCAGATTTGAGCAAGATTTTAATACTTGACAAGTTATGCACAAATTTTAATATAATACTAAGCCATTATGTAGGTGCCAGTTTAATCTGTCACATAAATGTTGGTCAATAGGTTGAGTAAGTTTTATTTCTAGTCAACGTTTTATAGTAATCTTTGTTTTATGATAATCTTTATTTAGAGTGTAACATATGCATCAAAGCTAGAATAACTGGTGGGTGGAGAAATGAATGCACTGCGAATTTAGCTGAGCGTGCTCGACATGCCTCAATTGGAACTGATATATATGGCGTCTTCATTGAATCGTAAACGCTCGTCAAGAAGATTGTCTTCTACCTACATTTCATGGATCAAATCGTGACATGTTTTTATACTCTGCAAGCAACTGCTATAGGATATACTTCTAACTTTTATGTATACAACGTCGGGAAGATCGCTAATGGCTTTACGCTCGGATTTCAAGGTTTTCATCCGGATATAGTATGTTTTTATGTTTGAACTAACTGAAATATATGCACCATGTAGATGTTAATTTTAAATTTATGCGCAATTTTCATGCATGAGTATAGTTTTGCGGTGGTAGGAGAAATTAAAGACAATTTGAACTTCTGTCAATCTCTAAGTTAACGGCTCGGATATCGACGTTTGCACAGTATTTATGTTAAACCTGAAAGCACAGACACACCGTGATCATATTGCATTCTGAATACGAGGAATGTCCTTCTGATAGCAAATAATTTTGATTTTTGAAATTGGCGATATAATGCAAATTTTATGGCACATTAATTTTAAAACTGTCGTCAAAGTAAACTTTATTAATCTAATGATTTGTACATAAATTGTATGTAGCTGGGATAATAATCTGATCATCAATTGAAAATTTGAACTTTCGTATTGAAGTATTTATACATGAAATTTCATAAAAGACCTACAATTTTTAGGTGTTTTGTGAAATTGTATGTATATCTTCAATACGAAAGGTCAAAATGTTCAATTAATGGTCGTCTTTTCATCCCAGCTACGTACAATTTAAGTACATATCAATAGCCTCACAAAGTTTACTTTGAGGACTCTTAAATTCCAACAATTTCAAATATTTAAATGTTTAATAATTTGCCATAAAATTAATATTAATCGCGAATTTCAAAAAAATCTTAAATTATTTGGTATCAGAAGGACATTCCTCGTTTGCAGAATGCAATTTTTTGTCAGGTCCCACAAAAATACGGTGCAAAGGTGGGTGACCGACCCCGTAAGCAAGCTTATTTAATATTGCATTATCATTCATTGTTCATTGTTGTTTTCAGTTTACTGACTTCTGTATTATCATCAATTATTTAATATATTAAGAGAAAAGCGCTTCTTGTAACATGATTTTAAACATATTTCTATTTATGTTTACATTTAATAGTTTCAAGACCTATTGAGGATCTGATGTTTGCATAATGACACCAATTTTTCTTCAAAATTAGACATAAATTTCATAAACTTGACTTTTGTCCTACACACAGGCAATGGCGTAGCTAGGGGATTAAGGGAGGACACGTTGCTGAAGAGGACGCCCTTAATGTTTGTTTTATTATAATTCTGTTTTTTACACGACTGTAATGTACTTTATAGTAAACTAACATACATTGCAAAAATCAAGACTTTAGGTGTTGTAGTTTTGTCAAAATCCGAGAATATGAACAGACCGTGTAAGCATGACGTTTAATTTTTAAATTTTTAACTTAAAAGTTTAACGAGGGAAATATTATTAGTCGAACGCGTACACGATGTTCTTAACACAGTACGTACATGACGTGTGGACGGTCGTAACAATATCAAAATAAAAATAAACCGATTCGACTCACGTTCGAAAAAATGGCTTGTATTGGCGACATGCGCTGGTATTAAATCGCGATTTTCTTTGTATTGCCTCATCTGTTTGGGCCAAAATTAAAAGAGGACATATCTGACAGTGAAAACAAACATTGTGTCAAAAACAAAATACGATTCTATTTCTTATGCTACAATAAGGCTTAATGGCCATTGAAGCTAAGAAACTGGAGACAGGCCTAGATAAATAGATTCACCGACCCATGTGGTAGAAAAACAATAACGAGACATAACAAAAACATTGTATTAGGCAAAGGAAACGAGTACACGCAATTGCAAATGAGCGTGTCTTAAGACACTCACCATATTGTTTTCAATACTAAGTAGAAAGGAGAATACATCGGTCAGTTTTTCCTTTATGTGCCCCATATTTCTTTAGGACTTAAAGTGCTCACGTGTTAGGTTTCGTTCGAAGATAAGGCACACGAATAAAGGGGGATGACACCTGGAACGTAACGATGAAGATGTAAACAAAATAAATATTTAAGTTATTAACGGTTAAACACATTATATATTTTTGAAGTTTACTTTTTATCGAGAACACATTTGGGTTGACAATTGGCATCCCTTTTGAAAATTCTATTTTATTTTATTTTCAAAAGGGATGCCAATTGTCAACCCAAATGTATGTTATTGAACTGTTGACAAAATATTTTGCAAAAATGTTTGCCCAAAATATTTTACAATAAATTTTAATAAAAGGTATTCGTGGTCGATTTTTAAATGTTTAAAAACATTTTGAACAATGTTTTAACAAAATGTTTGTGATTGCTGGGACTTTCGTAGTGATATATTTATTAAAGTTAAGGCATATGTATGTTTTATTATTTAACAGATGTCTTAATTATGAAAGCGATTGTTAAACAAAATAAATATTACAAATACACTCCCTGAGATGTTACCAGGAAATGAATAAATTTGTCCACATTTTAGTAAAATCAATACAAAAAAACACACCCCACACACCACCACAACCCCACCAACCCAGCACCCCCACTTGCACCCCATTAGCAGAATCAGATCCTTAAAACACAAATAACCCTTATCGCCGCAGTCCAGAAAGTTACGATTACATTACATATCACCCAGTGCAACAGACTATGTACATATGTATGGCTGTGCTTTAATCAAATGTCATTTCCTGTAAACTCACATTACATGCATATAACATATCTATGTGTACATAACATATATCAATGTATAAGACATAGCCATTTGATATGCCCATAGCTTATTTATTTTCACTTCATACACAATCGAGTTATACGCAGTGAAAGCTATAAAGCCTTCATCATGTTCATCGAAATGTTGATTCCACGAGCAGTTACTAAGGCGCTAGGCTATCATTATATATCTTTCTCAAAATAATTTAGATCACAAATTTGTAACATTATATAAACAAGCATGAGTATAAACATGTCTAATATGCGAAAGTGCGGTTTTTCCACCATAATTATAAATTAAGGCCTTAATGTAGGATCTTCTTAAATTTTTAGATTTTTCTTTTTTTCTTCCAAAATGATAATATGCAATCATTATGAAAGTTCTCAATACATTTGGACGCGAAAAACATTGGGAATTTGCAAAGAAACAACATGACTATAAACTTCACTCGAAATAGCTCGCACTTTTTGGATTAGGACGGCGAGTGCGGCCTCAGAGTTAGTCTCCTACGCAGCCAGTTTGGTAACGCACCCTCCACAGGTGGAGGGGGCGTAACCGAACTGGCTTCGTAAGAGACTGCGATTTGCGATCGTTCTGACATATCAATATCATAATCTGAAAAAGTATGATAATATGTCGGACCAACAGAAAATCATCCAGTTTTGCTACAAATAGGGCGAATTTGACAGTTTGCTCATATATTTAAGTTAGAACATGTGTAAGTATTACAATTATGCCAAATAATCGGGTTTGAAAAATTAAAGGTATATTCTGCAAAAAAGAATGAAGGCTTTAAAGGGACAAATCTAGGGATCAACATTTAACAAGATCAACAACCATTACGCAGCGCTATTGTACGAAAAGCCAACTGTTCAGAAGACACATGGAATTAAAAAGGCTTGTTTGAACAGATTACATTTTAGCAGGTCTTGAAAATCACAACAGTCTGAACATTCAGACATGCTTAATAATAATATTATTATGGGCAAGTAGTTTTTTTCCAATTCTTTGGACCAACGCATGAGAAAGATCTATCTGCGAATGATACACTATTGATGCAAGAAACTGAGGTGATGATCGATGTTGATGACCGCAGTTGTCTACGACCCAGTTGTGGTTGAAGAATAGAGATGTATAGCAAAGTTAGTGAGATGTTTGAGATATCTTTCTACATTTTACAATGACCTTTGCGCTGAAGTCAGTGACGTAGCCAGAGCCAACAAGTACAAAAAAGGCCTTAAAACTTTAAATATCGAGGCTGCCATCATCCCACTGGCTGAAGTGCGTTGAACATTTTGGAGTGTGAATGAGACTTAATAGAGTCAAAAGGCTGTTGCAGTAGTCCACACAGCTGGCGACAAAGGTGTGCACGGTTAACTTAGCTGCTATACTACTGTCGTAAACATTCCGAGCAATGACATTCACAACTGCATGTAATGGCTTAATCTGAAGTGAAGTGTGTTTGCTAACGTAACATCAATATTATTGACTTTGTTGGGAGCAAAAGTGCAATACATATTCGGGTTTTAATGGGTTTGTCAAACTTGACATTTAAAAGACATGACAGAAGCAGGAAAACATAAAGAGACAAAATGAGCTCGATATGAAAGAAAATACTATTGAACTATACGTTTGTGCTACATTATATCACATTATGATGAAATATTCATTTTTTGAAAATAAAGTAATCATGAGACGCACGCAATTTATATTTAAATGTCTTGTTCAAACTGTAATCCAGGTACAGCTTGTTAGAGTAATAATTATAGTGGGTGATTGTGTTTAGAACACATTAGAACAGAATAGACTCCTGCTATATATAACATCTTTAAAGTCTCTTTACATTTTGTTAACCCGTACAATCCAAATTACGTTCTTTTTTAGACATGCCGTTATAACCTCTTTAGCGTTTAACAGTCTATCTTCCCTGTCTCTCACAGGCTACGCCACTATTTGCAAAACCGTGATTTCAGATTTTAAGATTTTCTGTGTTATTTTTCGTTCACCAATAAACTTTAAAATTAATGATAACTAATTTGTATCCGAGTTGTATATCTTTAATATGACTTAGATCGAACGCAAGTGGCTCACTTTCATGAAAAGCATTATAATGTATACACATTTCATACATTGCCACTGCTTATTGCTATTTAACGTCAAAGCAGTGGCATCTGGCAGTAAAAGGTTGTCGAAGTCCTCCAACAGTTTTTGCACATAAGATAAGTAATATGTATGTGTTAGATTGAGAGCCTTCTATGTCACCCAGTTAGGCATTCCACATGGATTATATTTTCCAACCACCTTTTCTGCTACTTCTTGTACAGCTTTCTCAAACATTTTGTACCTCGGAAATTGGTGTCGGGATGTTGTTACACTCGAGAACCTGGAATCTATTTGAGAGTTCAATCTGGAAATGAATCTTCGTATGATCATGTTGCAGCTCCTCCCAGTTGTACTTAGGCCTCTTGCAAGGTTTTCGACAGTCCAATCTATGTGTGCAGTCTACCAGTTGCTAGGCCCCGTCTGAAAGACGAGATCAAAATTCGTTTTGAATAAAAGCGGTGCCACTAAATTAAACAATCGGGTATATGATGACTTCGTTTTTAATTAATAATGGAAAATATTTTATTGAAACTTACAGGATGGAATCGTGATATGCTTCTGTATTATTATGACAAATCGATTGAGGACATTTTGTATAAAGGAAATAAACATGACAAAAACATGATGTCATTAGCGTAGCATCAGGTTTCATATTATAAAATGTCCATATTTTAGTTGTGTAAAATGTTAGGAGTAAATAACTTACACATAATGGTATTGTTACAGCTTAAATTATAATGGGGTCTGGTAACTTGCCTTATTTCTAAACATGACAATATTCAAATACCAAGTCACGTGTAATACACCTTATATTAGGCAAAAGTGAGAAGATACAAAATAGTTTTTTATGTCAGTTCTGATAATAATAATTAAATATACTGGTTATGAGGTGTTTTTTAAAGGGGGTATCTGAAGTAGCGACTACATGTAATCACAGATCCTAAACTAAACAACCAGGGTGTAATTTTTTAATGTACACAAAATTTCTTTCAGAAGAGTTGTTTGCAACAATAAATGATGTTGCGATGTCCCTGGAATAACACAACAAATAAGCTATGGGCATCTGCGATTTATTAAATGATACGAGCATATTGCATTAACAACCAGATAACATTTACACAGTAAACTCTCCACTGCATAGCAGAATTTGGTCAATGTATTTTACCATAGCAACGCGAAAAACGTGTTGCATAGCCAATTGCAAAATACATTTTTGCTGTAACTTTGTTTACTGTTCAAATAATTGATCTGAATTTCCACGGGCAATTTAGCCACACACCGTTGTTTGATGTGATCATTTATTAATCTTTCTAACAAAACATATCATTTTCAATACAATTTACACTCATGAGTCATGTGCTAGTTTTTACACATAGTGAGTCTTAGGAATTCAAAAGTAGCATTGTAGATCATAAGATTATCATTTGACAAACCCAATTTTGTTTTACTCACACAACTTGAGCGTTTGCCATCCAGATTGATGGCTTGATCACAAGTGATTTGGTCTATTTGCATGTTTGGATGCAATCTCCTTAATCGGGATCAAAGTTTGTTTTAGCAGTGGACAATTATACGTGACTGAGAAAGTGCCGCCATCTCGGTTGATTGTTTTGCTTTGGCCACCTTAAGGCCAGAGTAATGGAAGACACATTCGTCCACGACCGAATTTGAGATTTTTTGATATTTATCAACACTAAGATGTATTGTTTCACTTGAAACTGATAAAATACAACTTGCTAATATTTATTCGTATTTTTGCTTGATTTATTTTACTCTTTTCAACTCTAAAAAGTCACATGGCTCAAGACAGCTTAGTAAATTGGCGGGAAATAATGAGTCAGAAATGCGCGAATGCGAAATATTGTGATTACGCGCGCGATTCGCGTCGCGTGACGCGGCGCAACTCTGCGCATATGTCCAACGCAGTCAAGGCGCATTCGGTATGTTGTTAACGCCAGCAGAGATTATAGATTCATTGGTGCAAAAAGATGCATATTTAGACCATGCACCAGATACAGCTTTTACAAGTGTGAAAGTCTTACCGTTTTAAAATTTAAGGACGTTTTGTGCATAATTTTGACATTTTTTTACTAAAACGTCGATTTCTCAGAGTTCACTTTTGACAATATTGCGCGATTTTTGTGAAAAGATAACTCAAAAAATATGCAAGCAAATGGTAAACTTTTTGCACTATCATTTAGAGTACATCAAAGTCTAGGGAAGGTTTTTTCATTTTTTCAAAATATTTGTTTTAAACAAAAATATACACCATTATGTGCAATTTATAGCTTAATAGAGTGACAAAATGGCTTTTTTCACATGTTTTTTTCAATATTTCGAAAAAAGAGACGAATTTCAAAAAAATAAAAAACCTTCCCTAAGTTCATGTCTCTTCTTCATGAAAAGCTAACTGAATTTTTTTTACTCCGAACGGATTTTTTTCTAAGTTGTCATAAAAAAATTGGGGTAAAAAAGTGAATTTTTGTGATTTTTTCAAAAACTTTTTTCCTTTCCAAAAATGTATAGTTTTATATACTTTGGACATACAATTCAGAAATAATGAAGCTCGAAAAGGTCCATGTTCTCTCCCATTACTCTGCCCTTAAAGTCATAATGTACGATCTTATAATATGAATTTGGTTAATTTTTTTCAACCCTGATGTTTTGGCATATTTGTAATGTGTACACATGTCACAACTTGCACCTAAATGGAATCAGCCAAATGTGTTGTGTTTGTAGGTAAACAGAGCAAAGTTCGACATAAAGTCATAATTTTAAGAATTATGACTTTATGTCCTCCCATAGAACTGTGTGTTAAACGGCCAAAATAACAAGCAGTGTTTCTTTCACATTACCTCGTTATTTCAGCTCAAAATGGACAGAAACAATTCTCTGACAAATTTAAAATTTGAAGGAAATCGTACATTAAGCCTTGTAATATGTTATTAATTCCAACAGATTAGGATTGGGCTATATTATTTCATTTGCCAAAACAGGATAATAGTTTAATCCCCAAAACAGTGTTGGAATATTCTGGACTCGGGAGTAGTATGTTTTATCTAAATATTGATAAGGATTCGTTAAAAATTTAATAATTTGGCATAGTACACTTCCTGGGATATGTCGTTGCTCCAAATTATTACATTAATTGATATCTCAATAACAACCAATAGGTACAAACACAAGCACACACCCACACATTTACCCCACATACCCTAACACTTTCAACCATACACTACCACACGTATTACTTATTGCTCGAGAAATTGTACAAAATCCTCCGGCGGGGCTCGTGCTGATAGATTATATATCTAAATAATGATACGGATAATGTGGTGCGAATCTGATATGCCTCTGTATTTTCGTTGATCAATACACTTTTAAATTTAAGAGCAGATTGACGTCATAGCAAGGAATGTAAATAAGTAGTTTACGAGCTAAAATGTGTTGTCACAAGATGTACGTGGTTATTGTGACTCTAAGCATCCACACCTGTCGACAGTAAAGCCAACGGTTCCTGTGAAGCATTCAAGAATTATATCGAGCAAAATAACAAATAACATCGATATAGACGTGCAGAGAACGAAGAACTTGGGCGCTCTGTCTGCTGTCTGCAAAGACCTTGGCACTTGTCAAAATAATTCCATGGCAATACTATTGTTTCCTGCAATTGGCTATTAATTATTGTTGTGTAAAATGATCAATTATGCAGTATGATAGTTATTGACATAAAATCATACGAAAGGTGTACGTCCTTTTTTTTGCTTTATTAGTAACGTATTGGGAGAAAATGCTACGTTAGAGTCCCACTTTCCTACCTTTTTACCTATAAAGCGTGCACGTAGCAGGACTGTTGCCACATTTTATCATAAAGGTGTAATTACTGTAGCGGATTGGAAGCTTACGGAATGTCGTGCATGTCCCGATTTCAGCGACGTCAAATTCCTGGCCGCTACCCATAATTCCCAGGGGCGTGTGAAATTTCACCAGCGTGGTAACCACAAATTGACTGTTTTTCTTCTTCGGAACATCAAATTTCAGGATATGATCCCCTGAATATCTCATTAACAGTGAGGTTGTCGATCGGGTTCCGAGCCTTTAATATGTATATTATGTTATGTTATCTATTTTGTATTGACTGTGTACTATGGTGTATCGAGTTCGCTAACCAAGGTGCTGCAGCTGATCTGGTTAAATTTACGGAAAATCTAAGAAATCATCATCAAGATGTCAGCGACAATTAAATCTGTACTATATTTAATGGATGAAGACAAAGAACAGAAGAGAGAGAGAACGTGTCATAAAAAAACAACATGAATATAGATTCGTTTTCTGAAAAGATGAATACAAGAACATATCTGTGTTAATAAGAGAAGGAGTAGTGAACATCCCACACACTCGACTCAATCGTTATGATCACATCTCCAAATTTATATCCATGTGTATCGTCTAGATTTCCATCGATTTCAAACGAAGCGCATGGCTTTATTGCAAATAGAAAATGAATAATGTAATACTTTTACCTTAAGTTTTACGGTGCATTCAAAGAAGTGCCCTTTTGATAACATTATCCTCAATTTTTTTGCATAAGCAAATAATGGTAGGGAATATACATTTAGATGAAACCAAATTCAGAGGATATTTCGGAATTACTGTAAGGATTCCCTACGGTGGCACTGAAAAAGGCAAGCCTGGAATGATACGGATGATGTAGTTCAGTAAGCTCATTTTATGTTAAATAAGAAAAGGGAAACAGTACAGAGCCATACTAAAATTATAATATTGATCAACGTGGTGCACGTTTTAAAATACCTTCACGGATGTTAGACTTGTTTCAAGTCCTTTGGCGTCCATAGTTAGTGAATGTTAAATTCATGGAAGCTTTGCCACATCTTCCAAAAATTTCTGTTTCTTTCCAAAGTTTTGAAGTTATCTATTCTTTCAAAATAATTATTTACCATCATAACTTTGTGAAAATCTATTTGGCATTTGAATTGCTAGATATTGGACTTTCTTATCATAATTTACCCCAGGCATACTGTGCACTGCAGGGGTTAGTGTTGAGCAAAATGCACACCATGCCCACAAGGTATACTTCCTCCCTAGCTCATGCTTCGTCCTACACTACACAAAAATTCTGACCTGACTAAAAATATGAGGGAGTCCAGTTACTCCAGTATATGATACTTCTACCATGGCCATGGGTCCTAAGAAGAGTATGAATAGAGAAAAAAGTAAGGAGGAAGACTTGATCAAAGCTACAAGGATGTTTGGATTTCAATCTTTTTACATAGACACTTTTGGCTGTCTATTACAGGTGAAGTTTTGAAGAAATACCAATGCAAACTATGTGTATACATATATCTTGAGCTGTAGTTATTTTTTGTAGGTTTTTCTAACACTAGCTATAAAAATCGTAATAACTCTGAAGACATGTGTTATAATTGCTACAGAATGAACATGCAACTGCACGTACAACACAATTATTGCACACATACATGCTGACGCGAGCTTTACCTTTGAGAAGTATGGAGACAAATTAAACAATCAATGCATTTAAAGATGACACAACTGTTCCCCCATATTTATTTGTCTATGTTCAAGTTGTCCAGTACTTGATATATTCCAAACCAGATCAAGAATAAAACATTGTAACCAATATTTCAATTTTTATTGAATCAAATATTACATAAAATTATATTTGCTAATTAACTGACATAAACTGGGCTCAAAAAGAAACCTTTAACTTTTTACGTGGTCATATCTTAAAAATCATGTCAATCAAAATGAACCAACATTCCTTACAGGATTACTTTAACACTCTAAGCACATTTCATTAAAGCCATATTATAACATTTGCTGAGGACAGGTTGTGACAGCAAGCGGTTCCATGCCAGTGCATTTTCAGTTGTGTCAGTAAGGTAACCGTGAGGATATCGACATGTCATTAGAGTAAAGTATTGAAGTAATCTTGTCTGTAATGTTGGTTCATTTTAGTTTCTTTTTGAGCCCAGTTTATGAACCAAATAGTGCATGTGTGTATTGGCTGATTGACTATTAAACTATTCTGCAGACCCAGTAAACATGGAATACTTAGAACCTTAAATAACATTTTTGTTAAAGATGGGTGACCTGATCGACAGCCTCATCACCCCACTTTTCCTATCAAAAATTGAGATTTTGGCATCAGAAAAAAGCTCATATTTTTCTCATAATCCCAGTGAAATTTTAGGCCTAAAATATATTCCGTTTAGATGTTTTGAACAGAAAAGTGACAGCCTCATCCTTAATTATGGTATACCACACATACCGTTCTATGAGCTGTTACGAAACACATTTTCGCCAGCCCATCGGGCTGGTACCTGTTTCTGGGATGGGGTCAGTTTGATCAAGAGATTAATTTTTATTGGTATTGGAATGACTTTTTGTTAAAACTTTTTGTGGTTGAATTTTTTTTTAAATATTTTAATTCGATGTGTAAGGAAAAGTAAGTACGTTTTGCCGTTTCAACGAATGAAAACGAGTGAGTATTACCAAAGTTATGTTTGAATTAATATGACTTTAAAAGTTTTAGGTATAGGCCTAAAATGTAACAATAATAGTTAATATACAGCATCATATGGTCAGCAGAAGAAAAGTATGTCATTTCAGTGTCTTTGACCCGGGGTCCTTGACCACTGAACAGCGTGATATCATGTTGATAACAGATCTAAGAATCAAAATCTTCATCATATGGACCATATTGATGTCAAAGTAATTATCTATCATATCCTGTGTCGTTTTATGGATAAAAATTACTCAAAATGCTATTGATGAAATAGTTGCTATCATGAACATCAGTTTTGCCTTTTCAACGGGAAAAATCCGATGCAAAATAAAGTTTTTAGGGCCTAGCTATAATATGGGCATAATTTATGCATTTAGGCCTATAGTATTGAACAATGTACCCATTTGACATGCACTTATATATAAATAAATTGTCTTACTTTATTAATTTAATAACTTCTATGTTATAAATAAAATGACACATAACGTAAGTGAAGCTACTTTCTATCTTTTTTTTGATTCATAAACTTACAGTCAAGACGCACAAGAGTGAAGATTGCAGTGAGTAATCAGTCCTTTATAAATGTTCTTGCCACCATCTATCATATAGTAAACTATACATTGCGAATTAATATCAAATTATTTTCAAATAAAAAATGTACATGTAAGGTGAGTTTATATTATGTTATATGGCGAATTTAAGGAGTATTTCGTGATCCTAGCATCCTCTTTTTATGACATTTTTCAGTAGATATCCATAAAAAAAGCTTATTCTAAAAAATTTCAGTTGATTCCGATTTTGCCTTTACGAGTTATGCATGGTTATGTGTACACAATGTGTTGCAATTTTGTTCTGGTATACCAGAACGAAATTCAAATTTCACGATTACTTTGCTAACGAATTAATCTACAAGAAATATTTTGTACATAAACATTATGTAGCCAGAGGTTTCCAGTGATATAAAAATCTCAACTTTTTTTGAGAAAAGTTAGGGGATGATGCTGTGGATCACGAAATGCCCTTTTAACTAAAACCTGCAGTCAGTGCAGTGTAGTATTTGTGACGTGGTATATCGAAAGCAGACACTTTTGGGCAGGATCGTAAATGGAGAAATAGCCAAAAATCTACCCGGGGTGATTTTTTCACGATTTGGGTTTATGATGTTATTAATGTTTAAAATATTGTCTGATCGTTTCAGACCGGAATATAACTGGCATGTTGTATTTTTGAGACATTTTTCAAGGTAATTCCTACTCTCAACATTGTCAATAATATTTTTAAAGGCAGCTTATCTATTATTAATATTAAAGGCCCATTCAGTGATTTGCTCATCCGGACGATCGTAAATTTTGGTACCGTTAGACCAGGTTAAAATTGAGCTAAGTACCACTTGGAGAACGAGAAATTCTCATATGGTTTATCTGGACCAGTTTTGCATGGGGAACAAGAATTTCTTGGGTAAAAAGCCCGTAACCTGAGAACTTTTCCGTGAGGGCGCTTTTTTCAAAATGGCCGCCAAAATCCATATATATGGTTAAATTAGTCACATTAGGGGCATATTCAACCAGATTTTGGATTTTTATTGATAGCAATAATGTACTACAAAGTCAGGTTAATACTATAAAGGTAACAGGAGGTCACAGCTGAGGGAGCTTTTTTCAAAATGGCCGCCAAACTCACTGAAAAACACATATATGGTTAAATTAGTCACTTTAGGGGCATATTTAACCAGATTTTGGATATTTATTGTTAGCAATAATATACTACTAGGTCAGGTTATTAATATGAAGGTAACATGAGGTCACAGCCGAGGGCCCTTTTTTCAAAATGGCCGCCAAAATCAATAAAAAGCATATATATTGTTAAATTAGTCACTTAAGTGGTATACTTCATCAGATTTTGGATGTTGTTATTGATAGCGGTAAAGCATTACTAGGTCAGATTATTAATACGAAGGTAATATGATATCACAGGCGAGGATGCTTTTTTTTTTCAAAATGGCCGACAAAATTGAAGGAAAGTATGATATCAACGAAAAAGCGCCAGGAAATGTTACTTAAGTTGAAAAAAGTAATAGTTGTCTTTAACTTCTTGAACTTATAATGAAGTACTTCAGGGTGGCAAAGGTAGGTTCTGATTTAAAATGGCGGCAATGATGACTACCAGAATTGCCTTTACGTATTAAAGAAGACCCCTAAAGCAACTTGTAAACTAGAATGCCGCAAAAGTGTTGATTACAGTGTTATAAATTGTCCGTTTTTGCATGGTTTCACTGATACATTTCTCTTTGTTTTAATCCTCAGGATCACTCAAATCGCTATTTTCTGAAAAATCTTCATAGTCATTCTCTACCAATAGTACTTGGACGTCTTCAGGCATTACCGTTTCAACACCTTTAGGTTCCATATTTTCATTCCACCCATTGTCAACAATGTTTCCACCATCGTATACAGTGATATCTGCTGCTCTCCACTGCAATGAAATTTGTGCGAAGGATATGAAGCGCCAGCACCTGCTTACATGGTGGTAGTAAGGATATATCTGCAATCTATTTATCTTTCGATCAAAGATATCGTATCTTGTTTCGTTGACATATTTGCCCTTCACTCCGTATAGAAGTGAAACGTACTCCTCTAGCTCTTTGCATAAACATTCTGACGGAAAATATAATACTCCCTCCAATGTTGCAGAATGTGTCCACAAACTTTGGCTTTGACTCCAGAAGCTTGCGCGCTGACGTTTCCCCTGGCGAAAAAAACCGAGTTGTAATCATTGCCAGTGAATGCGTGAATTTCGCAAGGGGATATGTCAGTGCTGTAAGCTTCTGGAGTCAAAGCCAAAGTTTGTGGACGCATTCTGCAACATTGGTGGGAGTATTAGATTTTCCGTCAGAAAGTTTATGCAAAGAGCTAGAGAAGTATGTTTCACTTCTATACGGAGTGAAGGGCAAAGATGTCAACGAAGCAAGATACGATATCTTTGATCGAAAGATAAAAAGATTGCAGATATATCCTTACTACCACCATGTAAGCAGGCACTTCATATCCTTCGCGCAAATTCCATTGCAAGAGAGTGGAGAGCAGTAGATGTCACTGTATACGATGGTGGAAACATTGTTGACAATCAACGAAAACATGGATCCTTAATGGGTTGAACGGACGTCAAAGTACTATTAGAAGAGAATGACTATGAAGATTTTTCAGAAAATAGCGATTGGAGTGACACACGGACAATTTATAACACTGTAATCAACGCTTTTGCGGCATTCTAGCTCACAAGTTGCTTTAGGGGTCTTCTTTAATACATAACGGCAATTCTGGTAGACATCATTGCCCGGGCATCATTGCCGCCATTTTAAATCAGAATATACCTTTGCCATTAAGTTCAAAAAGTTAATGATAACTATTACTTTTTTTCAACTTAAGTAACATTTCCTGACACTCTTTTGTTGATAATTTTGTCGGCCATTTTGAAAACAAAGCATCCTCGCCTGTGACATCCTATTACATGCGTATTAATAATCTGACCTAGTAATGCTTTACCGTTATCAATAACAACATCCAAAATCTGATAAAGTATACCATTTAAGTGACTTATTTAACAATATATATGCTTTTTATTGATTTTGGCGGCCATCTTGAAAAAAGGGCCCTCAGCTGTGACCTCATATTACCTTCATATTAATAACCTAACCTAGTAGTACATTATTGGTAACAATATAAATCCAAAATATGGTTAAATGTGCCCTTAAAGTGACTAATTTAACCATATATATGTTTTTCAATGAGTTTGGCGGCCATTTTGAAAAGAGCGCCTTCAGCTGTGACCCCCTGTTACCTTCATATTAATAACCTGATTTAGTAGTACATTATTGCTATCAATAAAAGTTCTAAATCTGGTTAAATATGCCCCTAAAGTGACTAATCTAGCCATATATATGTTTTTCATTGAGTTTGGCGGCCATTTTGAAAAAAGCGCCCTCAGCTGTGACCTCCTGTTACCATCATATTAATAACCTGACTTACTAGTACATTATTGCTATCAATAAAAATCCAAAATCTGGTTAGATATGCCCCTAATGTGACTAATTTAACCATATATATGGATTTTGGCGGCCATTTTGAAAAAAGCGCCCTCACGGAAAAGTTCTCAGGTTACGGGCTTTTTACCCAAGAAATTCTTGTTCCCCATGCAAAACTGGTCCAGATAAACCATATGAGAATTTCTCGTTCTCCAAGTGGTACTTAGCTCAGTTTTAACCTGGTCTACGTACCTTTGTTATTACATAGATGTGCTAAGTCTGCGAATGGTTCAGCCAAAAGCCGTGTAGGCCTATTTAAGACAAAATAAGACATTTTACACGAATCTGTATTTTTAGATACTGACAGTATCTAAAATTAGCTACAAGTATTTGAATGGCGGGGCTTGAACTTCGTCAGTACTGCTGTTTTCTTCACTTTTTGCCAAATTTGGCATTTCAAAAATACCAAATGACAATTTGAATGACTTAGGCCTATCCTTCTCTTTTAAGCAATTTATAAACAATTTTAATTTTTTTACTCTTGCACTGGGATCACTGAATGGGTCTTTAAGAAATATGGTGTATCATGTCAAAAACAGACATCTTTTGGACAGCTTATAAATTTGGAGGCTTTCACAATAAAGAGCTATTTTGCTCCACAACGCCGTTTTCCCCAATAAAATCGGACATTCCTAAGCGAAGAAATTGAGTTCGTAAGTTATGGTATTAAAAATTGGAAATTGAAATATCGTGGGTAAAAAGCTGAAAAGACAAATAAAACCAGAACAGAACAATTTAGAGAACAATAATGAATTAATAATAATGAACAATAATGAATTAAAGAGTTGACAGGAGATTAGGAGTTAATGTTTTCTGCAGTTTCAGTGTACATCTTCTCACCGTTGATGGTTTGGTGGACTGTCATGTAACATGGATGTAGTAAGCCGTGATCCTAAAAATGCCTTTCACATTGACCAAAACTAATTACAAGACCTCTTCTACATTGAGGCTGGCTTTCCCTTTTAGAGGGAATTTTTATTTACTTCTAACATCAATACGGCTAGTGCAATTTACCTCAAAATTTGGGAACTGTGTTATTTTGGTACAGGCCTCAATGTGAGGCACAAAACACAATACGGAAAAATATGATCACCTACCTTTAAAGGCATCTGTCGTTATCAGCGTGTTCAAAAGCTTGTAATTATATTCAATCAATCAATCAATCAATCAATCAATCAATCAGTCTTTATTTCATTCAAAATACAACAATACAATAACAGCAAGACAACACATTTGAATGAGGAGATGCTCAGAAGGCCAAAAAGGCCTGAACAAGCACCCCCTTAACCTTAGCCTAAGTTTCTTAATTTGTCTAATAAAATACAAATACATACATACAAACACCCCCCACCCTCTTTCATACATTCATGTAGAACGAACTAAGCAGGAAAAAAATGACGAATAAAGAACATGCATAATATAAGTGTACGACAAATTAGGATTTCATAACATATGCTCACGTATATCGCAAAGAAAGCTGAACATTTTGTGAATATAATATAAATGCTAAGAGATCAGTTAATTTTAATCGATTTTTTGTTTTAAAAGGGAGAAAAATAAAAATAAGTAAATCAAAGTAAATCAAAGAGATATTAAGTGTACATTTCCATAAGGTTTGTTTTAATTTGGGATCTAAAGAGTTTTACTGATGTAGCCGTTTTGGCGCATCTGTCAATCGAATGCCATTTTCTTGGCCCGGCGGTTCTTATTGTTTTGTTAGCAAACTCTGTTTTTGTAAGACAGATCTTGTAATCTTCAGCGTTTCTTGTGTGATACCTGAGGTGATTCCTCTGCTCAACGAAATAAGTATTGAAGGCCTTTGGTAACAGATTGGTATTATACTTGTACATGAAAGTGCTTAGTTCGAGATCATAACTATCATAAACATTAAGCAAATTGTAATTCTTGAAAATAGGGGCTGAGTGACTTAAAAAGTGACTATTCGATATCATTCTAAGGGCTTTTTTGAAGTTTGAAAATCTTTTCCAAATATTTTTGACAAGTATTTCCCCATGCTAAGATACCGTAGTTTATGTAAGGAAGTATTAAAGTACAATATAGTGAATACATTATTCGTTCGGGAACAAAATGTTTCAGTTGGTTTATTACACCAACACCTCTAGATATATTCTTTGAGATGTTGGTAATATGAAATTTCAAGTTAGATTCTCATCAATTGTCACTCCAAGAAATTTGGTCTTATTCAACCTTTCCAGGATTACATTATCTAATATAATATTATTAGTAGCATTGTACAATACGCGTGATGTTTTGTGATTTGTACCAAGCACCATATAATTAGTCTTGCTTGCATTCACTGATAGCTTATTAGCCTTAAACCAATTATTAACTTCTTTTAATTCATTGTTGATAAGATCGTATTTGGACACAATGTCCTTATGTGAATAAGTTATAGTAGTATCATCGGCAAACAAGACAAATTTTAGAATGGTGGAAGTATTTATGATATCATTAACATACAAAATGAACAATAATGGGCCTAGGATGGAGCCTTGAGGTACTCCACATATTATATCTTTATATTCAGATTTACAAGAATTGTAATACACATACTGTTTTCTATTATGTAAGTAATCTTTAAACCATTTTAAAACGTTTCCTCTAAAACCATAATGTTCCAGTTTATGTAATAAAATACTATGGTCGATAGTGTCAAAGGCTTTTGACAAATCTAAGAAAATCCCAACAGTTGTCTCATTGTTTTCGACAGCATTACTAATTTTGTCAATAAATTCCAAGATAGCCATATAGGTAGAATGTTTAGATCTAAAGCCAAATTGCTTATCATTTAGAATTTCATATTTATCAATGTAATGTATGCATCTGTTGAATACAAGCCTTTCAAGTATTTTTGAAAAGCATGGCAGGACAGAAACTGGACGATAGTTGGAGAAAACTTCTGGATTTTCTTTCTTATAAATGGGAATTACCTTTGCGATCTTTAACTCATTTGGTACTACACCAGCAGTAATAGACAGGTTGAATATGATAGTTAACGGAATCGATATTTCCTTTGCAATCTTTTTTACCACGTAATTACCAATAGTATCGTGACCAGCACTCTTGTTTTGATTAAATTTATGTATTATTTTTATAACGTCTTCATTAACAATTGGTTTCATGTACATGCTACTGCTTAATGGGCTCTTTAAATAATCATAGTACTTCTTGCCATTTGTTGTAATCTTGGAAGCTAATTTAGGTCCGATGTTAACAAAATATTCATTAAATTCATTTGAAATTTTCTGGGGATCTGACACCGTTTCGCCTTCATCATTTTTGAATTTAGCTTGCATATTTCTTTTGTTGTTACGTCCAATAATACTATTTATTGTTTTCCAAGTTTAGATGTTTTGAACAGAAAAGTGACAGCCTCATCCTTAATTATGGTATACCACACATACCGTTCTATGAGCTGTTACGAAACACATTTTTTACTTCTAACATCAATACGGCTAGTGCAATTTACCTCAAAATTTGGGAACTGTGTTATTTTGGTACAGGCCTCAATGTGAGGCACAAAACACAATACGGAAAAATATGATCACCTACCTTTAAAGGCATCTGTCGTTATCAGCGTGTTCAAAAGCTTGTAATTATATTCAATCAATCAATCAATCAATCAATCAATCAATCAGTCTTTATTTCATTCAAAATACAACAATACAATAACAGCAAGACAACACATTTGAATGAGGAGATGCTCAGAAGGCCAAAAAGGCCTGAACAAGCACCCCTTAACCTTAGCCTAAGTTTCTTAATTTGTCTAATAAAATACAAATACATACATACAAACACCCCCCCCCCACCCTCTTTCATACATTCATGTAGAACGAACTAAGCAGGAAAAAAATGACGAATAAAGAACATGCATAATATAAGTGTACGACAAATTAGGATTTCATAACATATGCTCACGTATATCGCAAAAGAAAGCTGAACATTTTGTGAATATAATATAAATGCTAAGAGATCAGTTAATTTTAATCGATTTTTTTGTTTTAAAAGGAGAAAAATAAAATAAGTAAATCAAAGTAAATCAAAGAGATATTAAGTGTACATTTCCATAAGGTTTGTTTTAATTTGGGATCTAAAGAGTTTTACTGATGTAGCCGTTTTGGCGCATCTGTCAATCGAATGCCATTTTCTTGGCCCGGCGGTTCTTATTGTTTTGTTAGCAAACTCTGTTTTTGTAAGACAGATCTTGTAATCTTCAGCGTTTCTTGTGTGATACCTGAGGTGATTCCTCTGCTCAACGAAATAAGTATTGAAGGCCTTTGGTAACAGATTGGTATTATACTTGTACATGAAAGTGCTTAGTTCGAGATCATAACTATCATAAACATTAAGCAAATTGTAATTCTTGAAAATAGGGGCTGAGTGACTTAAAAAGTGACTATTCGATATCATTCTAAGGGCTTTTTTTTTTTTTTTTTAAATCTTTTCCAAATATTTTTGACAAGTATTTCCCCATGCTAAGATACCGTAGTTTATGTAAGGAAGTATTAAAGTACAATATAGTGAATACATTATTCGTTCGGGAACAAAATGTTTCAGTTGGTTTATTACACCAACACCTCTAGATATATTCTTTGAGATGTTGGTAATATGAAATTTCCAAGTTAGATTCTCATCAATTGTCACTCCAAGAAATTTGGTCTTATTCAACCTTTCCAGGATTACATTATCTAATATAATATTATTAGTAGCATTGTACAATACGCGTGATGTTTTGTGATTTGTACCAAGCACCATATAATTAGTCTTGCTTGCATTCACTGATAGCTTATTAGCCTTAAACCAATTATTAACTTCTTTTAATTCATTGTTGATAAGATCGTATTTGGACACAATGTCCTTATGTGAATAAGTTATAGTAGTATCATCGGCAAACAAGACAAATTTTAGAATGGTGGAAGTATTTATGATATCATTAACATACAAAATGAACAATAATGGGCCTAGGATGGAGCCTTGAGGTACTCCACATATTATATCTTTATATTCAGATTTACAAGAATTGTAATACACATACTGTTTTCTATTATGTAAGTAATCTTTAAACCATTTTAAAACGTTTCCTCTAAAACCATAATGTTCCAGTTTATGTAATAAAATACTATGGTCGATAGTGTCAAAGGCTTTTGACAAATCTAAGAAAATCCCAACAGTTGTCTCATTGTTTTCGACAGCATTACTAATTTTGTCAATAAATTCCAAGATAGCCATATAGGTAGAATGTTTAGATCTAAAGCCAAATTGCTTATCATTTAGAATTTCATATTTATCAATGTAATGTATGCATCTGTTGAATACAAGCCTTTCAAGTATTTTTGAAAAGCATGGCAGGACAGAAACTGGACGATAGTTGGAGAAAACTTCTGGATTTTCGTTCTTATAAATGGGAATTACCTTTGCGATCTTTAACTCATTTGGTACTACACCAGCAGTAATAGACAGGTTGAATATGATAGTTAACGGAATCGATATTTCCTTTGCAATCTTTTTTACCACGTAATTACCAATAGTATCGTGACCAGCACTCTTGTTTTGATTAAATTTATGTATTATTTTTATAACGTCTTCATTAACAATTGGTTTCATGTACATGCTACTGCTTAATGGGCTCTTTAAATAATCATAGTACTTCTTGCCATTTGTTGTAATCTTGGAAGCTAATTTAGGTCCGATGTTAACAAAATATTCATTAAATTCATTTGAAATTTTCTGGGGATCTGACACCGTTTCGCCTTCATCATTTTTGAATTTAGCTTGCATATTTCTTTTGTTGTTACGTCCAATAATACTATTTATTGTTTTCCAAGTTTTTGTAGATTGTGTTTAACAGATTCAAATTTCTTTTTATAATACTCTCTTTTTGATTTTCGTATTAACGTGTTTAACTTATTTCTATATGTTTTGAATGACTCAAGCGTTTCATCACATGGCTTTTGTATATACCTCTTATACATCTTATTCTTAGTTTTTATACTTTTGAGAAGACCTCTACTTATCCAAGGAAATTTTGGTTCTTTTTTATTATTACTCTTGCATTTTGTCAAAGGCACACATTCATCATATACATTATTGAAAATATGTATAAACTTATTGTAACTATCATTTACATCTTCATTATCCAGTTCAGCATGCCAATTCACATTGGAAAGTTTTTGCTTCAAATTATTTATATTACAAGTATTATGATTCCTCTTATAGAAGTAATTTCTTTCATCAGGCGATGTTTTTCTTACTGCCCGATTTTTGAGTACTATAGTTAATAGATGATCACTGACATCAGTAACTATTATTTCTGAGTTTACATCGTTGTGATTATTTGTAAGTATATTATCAATAATGGTTGCACTATGTTCAGTTATTCTAGTTGGTTTGTAAATTGTTGGCATGAACGAATATGAATAAACAAGATTAAGATACTCATGAGTTTGTTTGTGACAGTCATCCTTTAACAAGTCTATATTAAAATCCCCATTAGATAGCATTCCTTATTTTCTTTAGTTATTTGATCAAAAATAGGACCAATATCTTTGATGAAATGCTCGATTTTCGTATGTGCACGATAAATGGCACCTACTAACATATTTCGTGTATTTTCTCTTTCTATTTCTACAAAACAAGATTCAAAATTAGAGTTTGAAATACAAAGATCAGATCTCAGTTTATATTTGATTGAAGTGGAAATATATAAACAAACACCCCCTTTTTCTCTTTCTGTTCTGTTTGTATATTCCATATTATAACCATTTAAGTTGAAGTATTCGGATGGCGATTCTTTTAAGTGAGTTTCAGATAGGCCAATGATATGAATTTTCTGTTATGAGCCAGGAACCCTATTTGCATAACATTGGTGAATGTTACGTAAGAGTTAGGCGGGTTATACGAAGGTAGGCGCTAGGGCGTTGGCCAGTCATTGACTGTTTTCCTAGAGACCAGTGCACATCACGGATAGATTGACTGTACACGGATAGATTTACGTTGCAAAATTTGAGTTTGGAGTTGTGGAGTTGTGAATAGGAGTTTCGCTGGAATTAATTTGTTGTCCTTTGGAAGGTGTACGATAGACATAAGCCGGGTACTATCGTGAGTACTAATTTTGTTTTATTGACATAAACTTAATAACATGTCGCAAGAAGGACAATTTGTAATTGTTCGTCAGGAACCCGCTCCTAACCAGGTCGCTGCACAGATATTAGCTAATAATATTGGTGTCCCTCAAATCGGGGCACAGTCAGACGCAGTGAACCAAGCTCAAGCTCAAGCTCCTCAACATCAAGCTCAAGAGAATTTAGCGCAGCCACCTGCGGCTCCTCCGGCGCAACCAGAGCCAGTGTCCGCCCAGGTGATTTCTCAGATAGTGAATCAGGCGATTTCGGGTGTGACTTCCTACATTGATAACGCCATTATTCCCCTAAAATCAGCATCTAAAGAGGTTGAGGAATTAAAGTTACAATCCAAGCTAAATTTCAACCACAGAGGTAACAAAACTCAGTTCCAATTCAATCACGAGATTTTATCGAATGTTGAAGCCTCCATTTCCCGTATTGAAGAGGGCAACATCACCGAAGTTCTGCCACTTTTGAAAGAATCTGCAGAGAAACTTTCTAAGAGAAATAAACTGATAAGACTAGCTGATAAATCAGACGGGGGGTGGGCCGTCGTTGATGAATATCTGTCAGACGACCTAGCAGAAGATTCTGATGATGACCGCCGTATCAGATCAGCGCAGGCAAAGGCCAGTAGAAAGAAGAGAGCGCGAGCGGCGTCTCGTCAACAAAAGCCGTATCAGCGCAAAATGCAGTATGGTCAGGCGTATGGTAATCCTAGTGGCGCTAATTTTCGTCGCCAAAATTATGGATACGGTCAATATCAATTTGGGAATTCCCAGAAAGGAGGCGACAGATGTTTTGCCTGTGGTGAGAGGGGTCATTGGCGCAGACAGTGCACTGCCGCTTCCCAGTCTGCAACCAAAGGTTATGGGGCAGCATCTACCTCAAATATGCCCAAGGAGGGAGCCAGATGGTATTAACAATGAAGGTAATACAAATATAGATTTATTTATTTGTGAGTATGAGACAGGAAAAAGATATAGAAAATGTACGGTTAGAGAGCTAACAGATCGGGATTTCAACAAAGCTTTGATACTTGGTAAAAATATAATAATAGGCCCTACATGGGGTTATAGTTGAAGTTATAAAGTTGATCAAAAGCCTACAAATATTTGGTAGGTGAGTATGAAATGTCATGATGAACGCATATACGTAGCTTCAAAAACTAATAGGAATTTTTTGAAAAACGTTTCATAATTTTGCACAGATTATGGTTTACCGGGTACAAGTTCGACAGGAGTGGTCAAGGCCGTTAACACTCTACATTCTGGGTACGATGATATTGACTTCTATTTCAATAATTATTTTGAATACGAATTAGGACGCGAGGAGCCTTACGTTAAAGGTAGGCTTAAAGCATCATTGCCTTTTTGGCGGTTCATTGGAGCGGAACCTGACATTATTGACTTAATTTCTAACGGATACAAGATCCCGTTGCTATCTTCGCCTGGACCAGCCAAATTTAACAATAACAAATCTGCTATTAAACATCGAGAATTCGTATCACAGGCAATTCAAGAACTTTTAGACAAACAATTGGTAGTTGAATGTGATGAAATACCGAAGATAATTAATCCACTTTCAGTTTCTGAACAAAGTTCAGGGAAATTAAGATTAATTTTAGATCTCAGATATATTAATTATTTTGTTTGGGGAGAGAAGATCAAGTTCGAAGACTGGAAATGTGCCTTAGAATTTTTTAACAAAGACGATTTTATGTTCTCATTTGATCTCAAGTCGGGTTATCATCATCTGGAGCTATTCCCAGATCACACCCAGTACCTGTGTTTCGCATGGGAGTTCAGTGGCACAATCAAATATTACTCATTTAAGGTCTTAGCTTTTGGCTTAAAATCGGCACCTTTCATCTTCACTAAAACTTTAAGACCTTTGGTAAGATATTGGAGAAGACAGGGGATCTTCATAGTACTATATTTAGATGATGGATGGGGACGAGCGGGGTCCTTTGACCAGTGTGAAGTGATTGCAAAACAAGTAAAAGCAGATTTGCTCTCAGCCGGTTTAGTGCCTAATGTAGACAAGTCTGTTTGGAATCCAACTAAACGGTTAGATTGGTTAGGGTTAACATGGGACTCAACAATAGGGGCGATTAGCGTTACAGAAAGAAGGGTTAACGATATCATTGCATTTTTTGAAAGAATTCAAAAGGATTTGCCATATGTTTCGGCTAGAAAGCTAGCCTCCTTTGCAGGCAAGGTTATGTCATTATACCCAGTAGTGGGATACATCGCTCAATTGAAGTCAAAGTATTTATACATGGAAGTAGAGAGGAGAGTTCACTGGGATAAAGTTTATAAGCTGTCCAGTGACAGTAGTGTGATAGAAGAACTATTTTTTTGGAGAGAACATGTAGTAGAGTTGAATAAGAGACTTCTCTTTGAATATTCTTGTCCAGTATGCTTAGTATATTCAGATGCTAGTGATTCGGGTTGCGGGGCCTGGTCGGCAGAGTGTGGGGGATTAAAGTTTTTTCAGAATTGGAACATAATTGAAAGCAAAAAGAGTTCCACCTGGAGAGAACTTAAAGGTGTATTTTAGCTTTGCAAGCCTTTACACCCCAATTACAAGGAAAGAAGATATCATTGTCTACCGATAATCAAGGCGTGGTCTCCATAGTCACAAAAGGTAGCATGAAGTCAGAATTACAGGAAATTTCTTTGAGCATTTACAATTTGTGTAAGAACAAAGGCATTGAAATAGAAATAAATTGGGTTCCCAGGTCTGAAAATTCTGAAGCTGATGAGCTGAGCAGGAGAATAGATTTTGACGATTGGGGTGTGAGTCCAGAATTTTTGACATGATTGATAAAATGTGGGGACCACATTCTGTAGACCGGTTCGCTGATGAATTCAACACAAAACTGAGAACATTTAATTCAAAGTACTGGTCGCCCAAAACAGCTCACGTTGACGCCTTTACATGTGATTGGGCTGGAGCCCAGAATTGGTTGGTTCCACCAATAACTTTGGTGAGCAAGGCAGTTAAACACTTAGTGGCATGCAAGGCTTCTGCAACTTTAGTAGTACCTTGCTGGACCTCGGCTGCATTTTGGCCTATTCTCTTTTCACCACATAGCAAATACAAGAAAGCCATAGTGAATGAACTAAGGTTCAATGATCCGAAGCATATTTTCGTGCAAGGAAAGAATCCTAATTCTCTGTTCGGATCCCCAAAATGACTAGCGCCGTGTTGTGTTTAAGGTTAAACGGAGCCTTGTGTTAATTACAACAAATTATATTATAAACATGATCCATATTCCCTTATAATGTAACGGCACCAAAACGGTGATGAATGTTTTGAAAGCGTCTACATTTTATGGCGTGGTGAAATAAATAATTTGGAGAAAGATGTGTTTGCTCTGAATAGCAACAAAGCCACTGGGCTAGAGATGATTATTAATCTCCACTGGGAGATGCGGTGTTAATTGTATATCACAGATTATAGAAGGAATGTGATTGTATATAAATACGGAAAGCCACTGGGCACACGTATACAATATAACGAGTTGATCCACTGGGAGTTTTTTCTTACTGCCGAGTACAGAATAGTCAAGTCCATGTTGAAGAGTTCAACAAAAGTGAACGTTCGCTGATAGACGTTTTTTAATTTGTTTCAGAGATGGGGTGACTGGAGACTTGAATCTGGAAAAGGCGTTATTGGCTTCTAGAGCGCCAAACACGGTTGCCAAATATAGCCGAGCATTCGAGAACTGGAAGGCATGGAGTCTGTCTCGAAATATTTCGTATCTTCCCGCGATTAAAGACGATATAGCGAGCTATTTGATTAAATTGTACAATGAAGAGGCCCCTTATTCAAGAATAGAAAGTGCGTTTTACGCGATTAAATGGTATCATGACTGTTCACTTTTAGTTAAAGATAACCCGTGTGATTATAAAATCTTGCATTTATTGTTAAACGGCTTAAAAGGCTAAGTCAGAAACCAGTTCCCGAAAAAGGAACCCATAACTCCAGAAATGCTACATGCTATAGTAGGGAAGAATTGTTCGCCAGATAGTCTGGCGGGATGCAGGCTATGTGCCATGCTGCTAATATCTTACGCAGGTTTCCTTAGACACTCTGAGCTTGCAGAGTTGAGAGTTTCTGACATTCAGTATTTCGGTTCGTATATGAGGTTGTTTATAGTGAAAAGTAAAACTGATCAATTTAAGAATGGAGTGTGGCTTATAATAGCGGCTACAGGTAAAATAACGTGCCCGGTCAGTATGTTCTATAGGTACATCACATTAGCTGGTATTCAGCTAGATGGGTCTGATCAGTATCTCTTCAGACCTCTTGTGTTTATGAAATCATCTGGAAAGTATTTCCTGAGGGCAGGTAAAATGTCATATTCTAGATGTAGAGATTTGCTTAAAGAAGCTCTGGTAGGTATTGGAGTAGACTCCAAAAGATTTGGACTACACAGTTTAAGAGCTGGAGGGGCCACAGCAGCAGCCAATATAGGAATACCGGACCGTCTTTTTAAAAAGCACGGTAGGTGGCGGTCTGAGAGCGCTAAAGACGGTTACGTGACTGAATCATTACAGAACCAATTGGCGGTTTCAATGAGTTTAGGCATCTGAGTAAGTTATAGAAGTTATTGCCACTTGGGCATGAAACTTGAAGTGAAAGGCATGCAGTTATAGATATTAATTAGCAGTCAAGTGAGGACTTTCTAAAGTAGTCAGAATGAAGATTATTGCAATTGAGGTATAATTATAGAAAAGGTTGTTAATGTAGTAGTAATTTATAAGTAAGGTAATTGCCTAAATAATAACATACATGAGATTAAGCACAACCATTGCATTGCGATTATTCCTTGATCCAGCTTTTGCCCGCTCTTTATACCTTGAGATTAGGGAACATGGAGATGTCCATTGTCTCCTCGAAGAACAGTGTTCCCCTATTCTTAATATTTTTTATGTTCCTTTTAGTTAAAAGGGAAGGGCAAATACGGGGAGGGCGGTATAGAAAATATTTTATTTACGTTTGAGGGTACCGAATTAGTAAATAAATGAATTTTCTGTTATGAGCCAGGAACCCTATTTGCATAACATTGGTGAATGTTACGTAAGAGTTAGGCGGGTTATACGAAGGTAGGCGCTAGGGCGTTGGCCAGTCATTGACTGTTTTCCTAGAGACCAGTGCACATCACGGATAGATTTAATTTTTTGTTAAAAATTGTTAAAAGGTGGGTTTCAGCCCAAATTTAGCTTGTTGGAAGTCAATTGCAGATTCGGATTATTCTGGCTAGAAAGAAAAAAGCAACAGCAGGACTACGTAGCCATAATAAGTAAGTTGTGTTCGAGTTGTCGTGATTGGAGGTGATCTATTATAGTAAGTATGATACAGGCCTTGCCTGTCTAGTTGTGATACTAATCATGCTAATCGTGTCGTGTCGTGTCGGGTAGTATCGTGTTGGTGTGTTCAAAAGGTGTAGGTTACTTAACTTACTTAACACACATTTTTCACGATAGGTTCTTGCACTGTCCATTGTCTCCTCGAAGAACGGTGTTCCCCTATTCTTAATATTTTTTATGTTCCTTTTAGTTAAAAGGGGAAGGGCAAATACATGGGGGGAGGGCGGTATAGAAAATATTTTATTTACGTTTGAGGGTACCGAATTAGTAAATAAGTTAAATTCATGATTTAAGGTCTTAATGTTTTCTTTCAATTTTTCAAAAATTTTCTTGATACTTCTAATGTTAACATTCAGTATGGAGAGTTCACTATTGGTATCAATATATTTTTGGCTGAATTCTTCCGGTGTTAAATAATTGCATTCTGGTATTTTGTTCATTTCAATAAATTCGTCATTTTTGTTATTATTTTGAAATCTAATTGGATTAAACATCATTTTATCATATTTGTCTATATTAATATCTGATACGTGGATTGTTTCTCCAGATTCATTCATAAGGTCATTATCGCCATCAGAATCCTCATCAATATCTATATTCTCATCATTGATTTTGGAACATTTATTACATACATATTCATCTATTTTAAGTAACGAAATTTCCTTTCGACTGAGGTTCATACATTTCTTATGCACATAGTTTTTACATATTTTACATGAGAAAATTTGATGTTTCTTTTGCATGTTCTTTTTACAAACGATACATTTTTCTTTACCTGCCATTTACGTCTACACACATACAATCTTATAAAACAAATATAAATAATAAAAACAACAACAACAGTATAGCCTATATACTGTATATCTTAATTTTGTACGATCAAATTATAGAGTGCTCAATAGGACGTGATGTACAAACAATTTGGTGAAAACCCTGCATGCAAAATATCCTAGACGAACGCCCGTGGTTTTTAAGAAGTAAAATGTGGGTAGTGAAGAGCTAAGCTTATTCAATAATTGAGTATCGATATAATATTGAGTATCGATATAATATTGAGTATCGATATAATATTGATCAGCATTGCATACATTCAATCTACACACCAAATGGGTTTTATTACACATGATTGCTATATTAAGTAGCAAGGACAATTTAGCATTAAGTGAGAACAACTTAAAACATTTCCCTGGTACCTAATTTAGTCAGTTAACAGTTTTAAAGGTAATAATAGTAGGCTATTATGGTATTTGCTCGATAGTGATTGAATAACATTGCATAAAATTCATCAAGAGAAAGACTCTGATTAATGATTGTACAGAAATTTATCGAATTTTTGTATTGAACAACCTTACAATACTATTATAGTTTAGCCATATTTAACATGCATGTGTATAGGGGCCTACAGCTACGCCATTTTGATATACAATGATTTCAGAATATAATATTGAACACACATTTAGTTAATAATTCTTCTCTGTAGCTCTTTGTTCACTGATTAAACATGCTATTTTAACATTAATGACATTCAAAGCTAAGAAACTATTATGTCTGGATGAAAAGGGTTCATACAGCCATGTTGTAGAACAACAATAACGAGACTAAACAAAAACATTGCGTTCGGCAAATGAAACAAGTATTATGTACGATGCAATAAGCAGCGATCATCTTAAAAACATTAATGTTTTCTTTACTAAGTAGAAGAAGAGTATACCCATTAGCGTATCCCTTTTATATGTACCCCACATTTCTTAGAGACTTAAAAGTGCTCGAAAGTTAGGTCTTCTTCGAAGGTATGCCACACGAATAAATGTGATTTGACACCAGTAATCGAATGATGCAGAAGAAGGAAATAAATAAAAATTCCCTTTAAAAGGGAAGGCCAGCCTCAATGCAGAAGAGGTCTTGTAAATAGTTTGGGTCACCGTGAAAGGCATTTTTAGGATCACGCTTACATCCATGTTACATGACAGTTCACCAAACCATCAATGCTGAGAACATGCACACTGAAACAGCAAAAAGCATTAACTCCTATAACTCCTGTCAACTCTTAATTCATTACTCCAAATTGTTCTGTATTTTTGTCTTCACTGCTTTTTACCCATGCTTATTATTAAAATCAAGAAATACACTGCAGTTGTTAGTTAATTCGCTATGTAAACTCAACTTACATGCACATTTTATTTTAAAATGATTTTATATTATTTCGCAATGTATAGTTTACTATAAAGTAGATAGTGGCAAGCACATGATAAAAGGACTGATCATTCACTACAATCTTCACTTTTAAACTGTATTTTTGAATGTGTTGATTGTTAGTCCGAAACTCCTGCAAAGCTATGGACATGGCATCTTACCTACTCCATTCTGTAATAGTCTGCATTGTTTGTTTTCTCAGTCTTCAATCATTTTGTTGAATGTAATTTTATAATTCAAATAAAAAAGATAGAAAGTGGCCTCACTTTAGTTATGTGTCATTTTACAGTATTTATAATTTATAAAGTAAGACAATAATTTATTTATTTTCTATAAGTGCATGCCAAAATATGGGATATATTGTTCAATATTATAGCTAACCCCTAAAAACTTTATTTTCCATCGGATTTTTCCCGTTGAAAAGACAAAACTAATGTTAAAGATAGCAATAATATCATCAATAAAATTTTGAGTCAATTTTATCCATAAAACGATACAGGATAGAATAGATAATTACTTTGACTTCAATGTGGTCCATATAATGAAGATTTTGATTCTACAACATTATTAGATCTGTTATCAACATCAATTATGCACTCACAGGCAACCAAACATCATGCTATGCTCAGTAGTCCACTGATATGACCTTGTTCCAGTGATCATTCCCCGCTAATTACTAATTGTTGACCATGTCATATTTTTGATATGCTGATTGCTGAACAAGTTTATGTTTATATGTGTAGGCCTAACCTATGATAACTTTTTAAGTCATAATTAGTTCAAACATAACTTTGGCAATACTCAATCGTTTTCGTTCGTTGAAACGGCAAAACATACCTTCTTTTCCTTGCAAATCTAATTAGCAGACATCAAAAACATTTCCACCACAAGAAGTAAAAAAAAAGAAGGCTATAATCTTAGCTAATCTTTAGTGTACACAAATCCCATCTCAGAATTAGGTACCAGCCCTATGGGCTGGCGAAAAGAGAAGAAATAAGTTCACAACATTCTGAAATTTGTATGTTACAGTACATATCCAAAATCCAAGTTATAGAACAGTGCTTAATTTGCATAAATACAAAATGGACGCTTATGCAAGGTTTTTCTTTCAAACCTTGTTAAAACCATACCAATGCATTCCTCTCGTCATAAGGATTCAGAAAAGTATAGTTTGGCTTATTGCCGATGTACGGTTCTTGAGTTATAATGAAATGGCAAAAGTATAGTCCACAGGGGACAAAATTGACAAATTCTCTCAGATTGTTCTGCTTGCAATAACATTAAAAACAAGAATAGATTGCCATATCTCATGTGATTTTGTTACCTTGGTAAAATGACGAAAAATATCAAAATCCATTGGGCCCTACTAACCTTGACCTGTTTTGTTATGTTACCTATGTAACAAAACATCCAAAACAATGTAAATTTTCTCGGTCAATAACTTTTTTTAAGTCGGTAAAAACTTCCAAAATTTAGTTCTTGAAAACATACGAGAAAAACAGAATCTCCCAATGTGTAATGAATTAGCCTATTACATTTTTAGTAGTTACGATGATATTTGTCTGAAAATGTCCTACCTGTTAGCATTGTAGCACATCTACTGATCAGTTGGTGGTCTTACTATGGCGGCGCCCATTGGTCACGTGGGTATTAAATTAAGTGCCTTTTATTAAATAGACTGGGATGACTGAATAATACGTACCTTTATTTACTATGTTTCATATAAACAGTTCCATTCAAATGTATTAAAATAGGTGACTAGAAACAGTGCAGACGAGAGATAGATAAAACACTAAATGTCAATCTTGCTTTTATTGCAAACGTTATGACGGTTATATTTCAATATGTAGTTTAATTAAATCAAAAAACCCGCCCATGTATGAAACATATTATTCAATCAAAAGATGCTGGTTAGAATAATTAAATAACGTCTATTAATTGAACAATACACGTGCGTCATTGCAATATATAAACGGCATCCGAAGTTGTATTAAATTGCGTGATTCAATTTGGATGTAAATAACTTGTAACTGTTATTTTTCTCGAAGCTGTGAAGAGCAGCTTTGAGAGTAGTCCACAGGCACAGAGTGTACAATTACATCCGTATGTGTTCTATCAAAAATGAATAAGCAGGATTGGTGAAA
This sequence comes from Amphiura filiformis, assembly GCF_039555335.1. Taxonomy (NCBI): domain Eukaryota; kingdom Metazoa; phylum Echinodermata; class Ophiuroidea; order Amphilepidida; family Amphiuridae; genus Amphiura; species Amphiura filiformis. Next base: position 39,913,499 of record NC_092638.1, on the reverse strand, counting down.
AAACGAGATAACAAATTCACAAAAACACTTTTTGTCAGTCTCATCAAGCTATAGGGGCCTACGTAGCAGACACGAAAGAGGAAATATCAAGGTATGTGTTCTGCAAAAGCAAATGATTTTTTACACCCATTAGACATATTTTGACCTCTACCTCGCACTCTACCTCGTAACAATGTATTTTTCAACTGCCGTCTCATTGTCTTGTGCCGGTACACAAGAGTTCAGCAAAGACGATTCGGATACGGCGGTCCGAATATGCATCCATCTATTCATTCATAAATATACACTTTGGATTTAAGAGCAAAGAGCAGATTGACGTCATAGTATGTTATGCAAATAAAGTCAGCAGTTTATGCTCTAAAATGGGATTTCAGGCAATTTTACTTTCAAACCGCATTATCGCATCTTAATTAAAAGTCTCTAAACCTTGTTACAGAGTGCGCACGATTATTGTGACCCTATACATACTCACCTGTTGACAATAAAGCCAACGATTCCTGTGAAACGTTCAGGAATAATATTGAACAAATGACAAATAGCATCAATACATACGTGCAGAGAACGAAGAATGTGTACCACTCTGTCTATAAATAACATTGGCACTTGTCAAAGTACTTCCCTGGTTCATACACAACTATTGTTTCGTGAAATTAGCTATTAATAAATGTTGTGTGAAATGATCAATTATGCAGTATCCCAGCAAACACAAAAATGTTTTAAAAACGTTTTAAATAAGTTATATTTTGGCTTTTGGTTGAGGTAAAAACGTTTTAATAACATTAAAATGTCGGGTTATATAAAGGTCATGATAACGTTTTAAAACGTTTTGTATGAAAACACACTACAACAATATTTTTAAATGTTTAAAAAAATGTTATTGTAAACTATTTTTGCAAACATTTTTGCCAAATATTGTGTCAATACTTAAATAACATTATGTTAAAATATTTGAACCCAGCAAACACAGAAATGTTCTTAAAATGTTTTTTTCAAACCTTTTAATAATATTTAAATGTCGGGTTATATAAAAGTCATGAAAACGTTTTAAACGTTATTGAAAATATTTTGGGCAAACATTTTTCGCATATTATTTTGTCAACACCAAAATAACATTTTGTTTAGAATGTTTTGTATCAAGTTTTCAAGAATGTTTTTGGAATGTTATTAAAACGTTTTTATACCAATTATATAACCCGACATTTAAATGTTTTCTGTAAAACATTTGTATTTGCTGTGCAGTAAATTACCAACAAATGTTTTTAATGTTATGAAAACGTTTTATACCATTAATGTACCCTTTATATAACCCGACATTTAAACGCTTTCTGACAACCTTTTATAAGCGTTTGCGAATGATGTCGAAAACGTTTTGTGTTCACAAAAACACTTTTTTGCCAGTCTCATTAAGATATACGTAGCAGACACGAAAGAGGAAATATCAAGGTATGTGTTCTGCAAAAACAAATGATTTTTACACCCATTAGACATTATTTTGACCTGTAGGCCTACTTCGCACTTCGTAACAGTGTATTTAATTATCAACAGCCGTCTCATTGTCGGTGCCGGTGGTACACAAGAGTTCAGCAATGACGATTCGGATACGGCGGTCCGAATATGCATCCATCTTTTCATTCATAAATATACACTTTGGATTTAAGAGCAAAGAGCAGATTGACGTCATTGAATGTAATGCAAATAAATTCAGCAGTTTATATTCTAAAATGGGATTTCAGGCAATTTTACTTTCGAACCGCATTATCGCATCTTAATTAAAAGTCTCTAAACGTTGTTACAAAGTGCGCATGATAATTGTGACCCTAAACATACGCACCTGTTGACAATAAAGCCAACGATTCCTGTGAAGCGTTCAGGAATAATATTGAACAAATGACAAATAGCATCAATACATACGTGCAGAGAACGAAGAATGTGTACCACTCTATCTATAAATAACCTTGGCACTTCCCTGGTTCATACACAACTACCGTAGAATTCCGTCTGGAAGCATGCCTCTAAACGAGGGTTTTTTTTAATGAAAGATATGAAAGGCCAATACCCTTCTCAAAAACATTGCAATAGATTGGTCTTATAAATATACATGTTTGTACAGCCGCCTTTGTCAGTAATATAGTTGTTCAAACTCCAAATAACGTTTTGGTTAATTGAGAGTGTCTGCCTCTTGTCTCTTGTGTCAAAAAAACGTCGTTTAGAGGCATGCTTGTAGACGGAATTTTACGGTTAATTAGCTATTAATAAATGTTGGGTAAAATGATCAATTATGCAGTATTATAGTTATTGATATCAAATGAAACGTTGGGTTTGCGTTATTTTTCACGTGAAGTAGAAAGTTTATCGTGGCGTCCTATTTTCCTACTTTACCCTTTCACCTATATATTGCATAAATCCCCAGCAGACACAAAATGCTTTCAAAAAGTCATAAACGTGTTATTAACATGTCAGGTTATATAATGCGTAAAACGAATCATGTTAACAGTTGAATCTATAATAATCCAAATGAACTTGTTTAAAGATATACCTTCCAATATACTTGCCAATTTGTGCCCACGTAAAAACAATATAGATGTGCCCCCTTTGAAAACCCTCTCGGGTGTGTCCACCACTGCGCTTACAGTAACAAACTACTCATGTTAGGGTGATTTTAAGTTGAAGCCGTCCTGATTTGGGATACATTTTGACTGAAATCGAAGAATGTAGTTGAAAGTCTGTCCTTATGTTGTGTCTTTTGTGCTAAAATGTTCTTTCATGTGTCAACCCTATTTCACCCGACTCTGAGTAAACACCAAGGAAAGCATTAACAATAGTGGAATTGTAGGCTTTTGTGCTCCCAACAGCAACACTTAGCTAGTGTCTGTCTTCAAATGTGTTCAAGGCAATAATATCTTTATTACGCTCTTTTTGGATAAACGCAAGTTCTTTGGATTGCTTTACTGAAATGCTACACAACACACTCAAAAATCGGTCTTGAATAACCACTGTAAACAACACACAGCTCAATATCAAAGCCACACTTCGTGATGGACCTCAACATAAACAACCTCTTATTTGCTTTTCTAAACATGATATCAACTAATAATGGTAGAGAAATAGAAGGAAGACTGCAGTGGAAAAGTATAGATTGTTGTGAAAATACTTTTATAATTCTAATAAAAAAGCATTCTGGCAAATATCAATGGGTATTTATTTTTGGATTTATTCAAACAAGATTTTATACGACATGAATTCAGTCAATAGAACAATTTTCCAAGTTCCAACAAAGAATGGATAAAGATGTTTAGCTAGAGGTTTTGATTAATATACATGTATATTATGTATTTTGTACTCGCTGATCTTGTCAAAATATAAGTAAAGCTAATAAATCGCCATTAAGATGTTAGTGACATTTAAATCTGTACTAGGTTTATTTGATGGCGACAAGGAAGAGAAGATAGAGGGAACAAGACTTGTCCTCTTAAGATGATTACAAAACAATTCTTGTGACAATTAACGACTCGAAGCAATCGTTAGGATATGGATCACATCTCCGGACTTATATATCTATGTATATCATCTAGATTTTCACAGCATTTTTAAAAGGACAGAAGCACATGGCTTTGTTGTACAACAGGCATTGACTTTGGTGCGTTCAAAGAAGTGCATGTAAGATAAACATATCCTTAAATTTTGTCTTAGCAAATATGGTAGGAATACACATTGGAAAAAAATACGTAGATTCTCAAATGCTTTGGGGATGCAAAGGCAATCAGGCAATAGGTAATAATGAATAGTGTTATAATGACTACAGAATAAACATGAACAACTACGACATTATTTCACACAGACATGCTGGCGCGGGCTTTACCACTAAGAAGTAAACGAAAACAAATTTTATTTATTTTTTACTTAAAAGTAATCTGTACATTTAAAGATGTTACATGTCTTTACCCCATTTTTATATGTGTCTCCAAATAATAATTATTATTTTGTTTCGTCAAGCTGTGCTGTATTTTATTTTATTCCAAAAAGGTGACGAATAAATAATACTAACCAATTATTTAAATTTTTATTGACTCAAAATGTATTTTGCTGATTGACTAATAAACTATTATACAGACCCAATAGACATGAAATACTCGGAACTTGAGTACCTTATTATGCCAGCTATGGCATAACAATATAGAATTCGTGTCTTGTATTTTGATGTGAAAATTATTTCTTTAACAACCATTGTAATATTATTCTGTAGATATTGGTTCTATAGTCATAAAATTATGGCGGTCTTATTCTTTTAAGTGTTTGGTTTCATTCCAAGGTATGGCACACGAACAAAGAGGATTTGACACCAGTAACCTAAAATCCATCGAAGCCTGTCAACCTTTAACTATTTGCGATGTTAGCCACAACACACATGAGACATGACGAACTATTCTTCGTATACAATGTTGTTCCAATTAATCAATTTCAGAATATTTTTTTTACCACTGGCAGTCTTGAAACTTGTAAGATATTACACATCACCTAGTGCAGAAAGATATGGCGATTTTTGTGGCTGAGTTTTACGTTTAGTAGAAGGTTATTCCCTGTAAAGCTCACATTACATGTCTATATGTGCATATCAAAGAATAAAACATAGCTGTTTGATATGCCTAAAGATTATTTATTCTCGATTCACGCATAGACAAAGTAGAACAAGGCATCCCATACTACGTTTTTAAAAGCACAACTATTATAGCGCTCATCGCGAGGTTGGTTCCAAGTGCGGAGCTGTTCAGGCCGACGTTATACAAAATATCCCCCTCTCATCAGAATATCACGTCCCACATTTGTAATATAAACATGCAGAAGTACGAAAATGCCTGGTACGGGAAAGTGGATTTTATTTACTTATATGGACAATTATAGGGGTTAAACCTAGAACTACGAATGGGGGGGGGTGTACCAACCCCCTTAAAATTGTTTATCCGTTTACGCCCAAACGACGTAAGTTAATCGTAGATCGATCCTTTGGTAGGACCAACCATCAAAGATGACCATGAGTGGAGTGGGGCCCACCATTGGTTTCTACAGTAAAATCAAAGATTTTCATTTCACTCTTGTAAAATTATTCCAAGAGCTACTCACTTTTTATCTTGCTAGTTATATGAAATAATCATTTCCTTTTATGTTTAGGAAAACATTCTGTGAAAATTGAATTTTTGAGGAATTTTGTAAAAATCAATTTTGCCTATACTTTTGTACATAGCTAGAATTTCACACATTTCCATGGGCGCCCTCACATTATGACGTCATGGCGACAATATGTGGAGAATGTTTGTACATATTTTGGTATCACTTGGTAGAAGAGACCCATGGCTATACATTGGTACTACATATAACGGTATATGACAGTTAGATTGTAAAATTAGGGGGTTGCAGCCCCTTTTCGTAGTCCGTATTACAAAATATGGTTCAGTATAGTTCTAGGGTTAATATTCCGGGCAATATTCACAATTGCGTGTAATGGCTTAACTATAGTAAATTTGCCAACGTAACATCAATACTTATTGACTTCATTTGAAGTAAAAATAAAAATGGCTGACAAACGTGTAATATATGTATTATGTTTTTAACATGTTTCTCTAACTTTACATCTAAAGTTCGTGACAATGGTATGAAAACAAACATAAAGAGACAAAATGGACTCCATGGGAAACAAAATCCCATCAAATGTTACTAAACACTAAACTAAGTTCGTACAGAAAACAAAGTAAGTTCATAAAACTCATGAAATTTAAATTGTTTAAATACTCTTTTCAACTTGTAATGGGGGGATCAGTGCATGTTATAGTAAATACAGTCGGCGATTGTGATTCATTATTGAACAAAATACACTGCTTCTATACGTAACAACTTTTAAGTAATTGTTATCCCTCAAAACGATGCAGTGCAATATTTAAATACCTTTTTAAATATTTTAGATCTAGCGTTTACCCCTCAGCGCATGGCATTATTTCTTTCTGATCTTTTATAAGCTATACCACTGCTGTGAAATGTATTACTTTCTTCTAAGAAATAAAAAAAATCTGACTTGATAGAGCTAAAGTATAATATAGGTTGAAAGAGTGGTATAGATTGCAAAAGTGTAAGAGAACAAATAAAGGATCTACCACAGTCGTAATTCTTGTAGGAATTAAGTCGAATGCTTAACCCAATTTCTACAGGAAAAGCATCAGAATTTTATCAAAATATGCAAGTGATTCTGTTTCTTATGAAATGCAATTATACCGTAAGCCTACGTCTCAAGGTAATTTATTTCTATTCCTTGCCAATGCTAGCTGTGATGTTCTGCTGGGATAACAAAATACACACATACGAATCAAAGACAAAGAATGGTTTTTACAAGCGTTCCATTATTTTGATTAAATCATCATTGGAATTATTTGGGGTACACGGAGATTTGATATGAAACTACGTATTCATGACATTATATCCTTATATTTTGTTTTTTTGTTTTGTTTTTTTGGTGTTTTTAACATATAATCTTTTTTGTTGTTGTTTAAACAGGTAACTTAAACTGTTAAAACTGCACTGCAATTTCGGCTTACATAACCAACTATATAATTTAAAAAATAATGTGTTGTAATTGAACGGATATTTCAAACTATTGTGTAAAATAATATTTCCTTGCCAATATGAAAATTTGTTATTTACCTTCAGTAAATTACAATGTTTAATAGAAGATGTTTACCAAATGTTTAAACCAGGACACTGGGGTCTTCACTGCTCTACTCAATAATGTGAAAGCAGTTCATAGCCTGCGAAAACACCCACTTTTTATGCATTCTATCAAAAGATTTAAAAGCTAAAATATATAATCATAAACGAGATACCCAATTCACAAAAAACACTTTTGTGACCTGTTCTGGCGAAATATTTCTTTAATAGGTGTATTCAAAACATTCAGATTGACTGATTTGTAGAAAGTGACAAGATTTGCTTTTTAATGAAACATTGCTTTTAAAAATTAAAGCCCTGGTTTACGAGTTTTGATGAATGTAGCCAATAGTTTCTTAAAAGATATGTTTTCTTTCCATTTGTAAAGCTTAGTTGTCTATTTCTAAGATCTTTCCAAGCCAACTTAAAGGTATATTTTTTCTGGGACGGGTCATATTCTTTATCAGGTTTCTAAAGCAATAGGTACCAGAGAGGATATATCAAGGTATATGTGCCTCCCAAAAAAGTTACCATAATCCGTATCGTTGACTTGCATCGATGCAAATAATATCATATTCAGCAATGATGATGCGGGTACGTAATCCCAGAATACCTCTATATTTTTATTCATCAATACGCATTGATTTTACCAGCAGAATGACGTCATAGAAAGATATGCAAGTGAAGTAAATAGTTTACGCGCGATTAAAGGCATATTCAGACGATTTTATTTACTCGCATTTTTAATTTCTATTCAATATCTCTCAACTTTTTCTATAATATAATATAGGTATATTATAAAACGTGACTCTCAGTATTAACACCTGTCGGTAAATATAAAACCAACAATATTCCTGTGTAACATTCAAGAATGATATTACACAAATAATATAGATGTGCCGAGAATGAATCACTTGCGATTTCTGGCTGAAAATGACATTAGCACTTGTCTTTCCTGATTATACACAACTATTGTTTCGTGAACTAAGCTATTTTTAGTTCATAGTGAGTAAAATGTTAGTATATAGGCTTATAGTTAATGATATGTCCTTTTTGCTTTAGGTGACGTGACGTAAAAGGGAAAATATGCTATGTCCTAAATTATTCACAAATATTGAACACTGTATTTAGCGGCAGATTGAGTGTTAAAATAATTCTCATTCTGATCTTCTAAATCTCCTACACGAAATGATTAGGATACATGAAGCTATAACTGCACTTTTTTCAGCAACAATATATACAATTTATATACAGGTAAATAAGGATGTGATTTATCAAGGTTGCTGCCTGATCTCCCAAATCTGCGGATATCTAATAAATTACAATCGAGATGTCAGTGACATTTTCATCTGCACAAGATGAAGTCAAGGAAAACAAGAAAACGGGAACAAGTCATAACAGAAAAAAAATATATATGTATGTAAATGTGTGTAGATTAGTTTTTTCTAAAGATTAATGTTATTCTTGTGTCAATAAACGAAGAAACGAATAAACATCCCACTCACCCGACGCAATCGTTATGATATGGATCACATCTCAAGACTTATATCTATATATATCGTCTAGAATTCCATAGATTTCTAAAGAAGCACAGAGCTTTATTACAAAATAGGTAACAAATAATGCACTCTTTTGCCTTTGGTCCTGCGGTGCGTTCAAAGAAGTGCCTCTTCGATAACATACCCTCAATTTTCACATGAGTAAATATGGTAGGGAATATACATTAGATGAAAACACGTAGATTCGGAAATGCTTTTGGGATGAAACCCAAAACAGAAGACATTTCGGCATTACTGTGTCGATTCCCTACGGTGGCAATGTAATAGGGAAGCCTGGATGATACGGAGGATGTAGTTGAGCGATTTGTCATGTAATATAAAGAACACCAAAGATATAAGTACTGAAGTAAACTTAAAATAAGATATTGATCAATGTGATGCACGGTAATAGTATTAAGAATTCCCGTTTTATTATATTATTGTGTTTTTGGTTATATCATATAAAATGTATAGACTTATCACTTGATTTTTTCTATAACCAAGATGATTTCCGCAGTCTAGCATGTGAGTCTTGAAGAAAGAAGTAATAAAGATTCATATCCAACTAAAGCTCATTGTTTTTAACATTAACGATAAAAAAAAGAAGAAAAAAAGGAATAATGAAGAAGGCAAATAATAAAGCTGGAAATTTGGTTTACTTTGTTTTTAATATCATAATATTAATATTCTTTCAAAAGCAGCTACCAATGTTGTCTTTGTTGTTTTTGTTGTTGTTGTTGTTGTTGCTTTTGTTATTGTTGTTATTACTGCTGCTTCATGTAAGAAATGGCATAAGTACAAACATAAGGACATTGGTTTAGTTACACTTCTCAAATCACGTGAGTTCTTTATAATAAAACGTATAAGCCTCAAGCTTTAACCTTTTTGGCACAAGTTTATACGTTCCATTGGCACTATTTTGTCAGTCTGGGCATTTGAAACAGAATGAATATGAATATCCTTTGGCCTAATATTCCATTAAAACCAAAACATCAGTATCACAAGCAGTATACGTTTAAGTCCGCAATATATACCAGGTAGTTACAGGAGTGAATTCCTAGAGGCGACGTATATTCTTCGCTTTTAAAGCATCAGAACCATTATGATACGTTATATGAGGATATACAGGAAGTTAAACTGCAATAGCGGCCTACTTCTTTAATTTGATTATTATTATTATTGAACGATTATTTTATGTTTGAACAAGGGTAGAACCAAATCCTTACAAAATAATGTCTTAAAACACTAATTAGCCCACATTATGGATATTTACCCCGATATACACAAGTGTGGACACCCCAAGAACTCAGCAGTAATGACATTTGACATGACATGACAATCTACACCAGAAAGGTAACTTTCCAAAGATTGTTTTTAAACAACTTCGTAAAAGACTTTGAAAATTGTCTAAGATTTATATAATATTATTATATACATCCCAGTGTTACATTCAGAAAGCTCTTTTGGCATGGTAGAATATTACAACAAATGCCATAAAATAGATTTATTGTCTTACGTTATGGAATAGAGTAAGCCAGTAGAATCATTGGAGTGTGTGTGTGGCGGGGTGGCGTTTGTAAATGCCTCCAAACGAGGACCTACATATGGATACACACCATAAAACGAGGACACACCTCCAAACGAGGACGTCCTTGGTTTGAAACTATGACCAGGATGACGTAAATGATGCAAATATGCATATATAAGATAGCATATAAGATAGGTCCACCATAGGGGGGTATAGGACGGGTCTCAGTTGGATAGTAAGTTGTCTGGTGTATTTGTGCGAGGTCCATTGGGGTGTGTGTGGGGCGGGGTGGGGTGTGTGAGATTATTTTGTTTAAAAATAGTTCTAGGGTTTTTTTTTAAACCGTGATTAATGTAGTTTGAAATTGGTAGGGGTGTGTGCATTTTCGTGAATGTTTATCATGTATAAACATTATTTGAATTATTTTTTACTTTTGATGATATAATTGTTTTGTTAATTATTTTAATTTTATTTAATATCAAAAAATACCTTGTATAATTGTTTCCAATATGTTTTTATACCTCAATATCTGTTTTAATAATTGTTGACAGTATCATTTAAGGCGATTTAATACCCCGATTTTCATCAGTACCCATCTTCTTTTTTTTGTTGCAAATTTATAAAGTATATAAATATGTTCATCTCATGTCCTGAACTTATAAAATATCTCTACATAAAAAGTGGTTTTAAACCATTTTAGAAAATCATTTTAGCCCTATATATTTTTTTGTTTACTGTATCCTGGTAACTGAGATGTGTGTTTTATAACAAACCATAATTTATTCTATTGAACATGTCCAAGTAGAATACATGAATAGAATACATTAAATCCTTTGTTATACTATCTATAGAAATATACTCACTGATTATAACACTGAATAAATTAAATAGGCCTAAACAATCTCTTCCACATAGACAATTAATACTACACCATGTATGTATCTTCTATAATATGTAGTTAGGAAAAGAGATTAAAAAAGGCTATAAGGTCATCAAAGGTCAGGTTATAGGTCAATTGGTTCAGGCATCAATTTGGAATACATGTGATAGTCTGTGATATCATACATGTCATAATGAGGCATCAATTTTGATATTTTGTCTGTTACTGGATATATAATGGAAATGTGTGAGGTGGATATACTAAAATACCTTGGGATGTAAATGGTGAGTACAATTTAGATTGCCTAGTTGAGTTGGATTGGGCAAATAAATATAAAATAGTTACCAAAATCACAAAAATGAAGCTTACGGAAAACTACCTAATATGGTGGTATAGGTGACAAAAAATACAATCTTTTTCAACATTGCTGTAGTGTGGTTGTGGTAACCTGGTACCTATGGCTTAATTAAGTTTCAGTGACATAGTGTTGCAAGTTCAAAATACAAAATATAGCTCGACATTGAAAATAGAAGCATTTTAACCGGTTCGTTTTTTGATAGTTGTGGAGCACCAAGTTCATGAAGTCATAAAAGAAATCAGGGACCACTTATTCCCATTTTACATATCAACATTATTTTCCTAATGTGTTAGCAACACATATCCAAAATTTTAACGAAATCCGTTGATAGTAAGCTTTCCAAAATGAAGTGAATTTAAATCATCAGTGATGTACCTCCTTTTGGCTTCTATCTTCAAAAGCATGTAAGCTACATTGATACCGATGCCACCAATAAAAGGAGAAGATTTGCCCTTCATTTTGCATACCACTTTGTCCAATTTTTTTGTAATTTCTTCACAAAATGCAAAAAATGCAAAAAAAATCAATGGGTGTAGTACCCCTTAAATACGTCTAACATTTCCGTGCTGAATTCGTAATTCGTCAGGTCTGTTTCTTTTTGGTAGTGGTATTAGCCATTTAAAAAGTGCCGAAAATAAGATTTAAAAAAATACTTGTCTTGCTGATACCATAATTATTAATTATAATTTATTATTAACTACTTTCTCGACTGTTTGATATTTTTAAGAGAATAATAAAACTTTTAATTATTGTGTTTGTTCAAAACATAACTTTTTACAATTTTATGACGAACTCATATGTCAGTTGTCATCTATGGGCGATTGCTTACTGAACAATGGTTTACTCTGTTTATTATTAGAACACTAGATGCCATTCATTGATTGGGAGTAAACGCTTGAAATTTTCAAAGCCGACAACTCCAAAGACATTATTCTCAAGGATCGTTAATGCAAGATTGTGTTAAGATGACTTTGATATGTAACACAATATTGATTTTGGTTCATAAGTGGCTCAACCAACTCAGATGTTGTTATGAAGAAGTCTATAGACAATGACATGTTGATCGTTGTTATCGAAACATTTAAAAAGCGAGCTTGCAATGCCTTCCTTTAATGCGGTTGTTCTAGAAAATGGGGGAGACTGAAATCAAGTCAAAAAAAGTGTAGATAATAATGTACGAACGAAGCACCTTGGTGGTTCCATCGAGTAAGTGATAGTGCGATAAACAAGCTCGTGCTTAAGCTGCTGGCAGCAGGCAAGAGTGATTTGTATTACGGTACTAACATACCCCCCCCCCCAACATGTTGTCATGGACTTTACACTAAGCAGTAAGCGAAAATAAATTATAATTAATAAACTTGAAAATGACAAGGCAAGGATCTTCATGTTTCAAGAAAGTACGTATGTTTCTATTGAGTAAGCAACAGTGGGACAAACAAGAATCGTTGTACAAAGTGCAATAAAGTATCATTACATGTATGATGCATCGAGGTTTCAACTAAGAAGTACTCCAGAGTGTAATGATCTCTTGTAATAGACTATGTGGGCGGATTAATGCAGTACAATTACATTAAACCACTATAAAGTGTATGCCATATCGTCAAATTCAAATCGAGTTAGTTGTTGTGTATGAACGTTTTGTAAAAGTACTAAAAGTACAACGTACGTATGTCAAATGTGTACGATATGAAGTTTTTTCCAGAAAGTGGAGGGGAATCGTTAGAGTAAATTGTAAAGTAAAAAAGTGATTCATAGATTCAAGTAAAAATGAGCTAGCCCAGGCACAAATAAAAATGGTCGCACAACACAAGTTCCCTCCACACACGCGCAAACACGGGGAAAACAGGAAACACAGCAAAGAAAGCGCCACTAGCACTGAATATTTTCGTAACTTCAGAAGCCCTCACAATATCTATACATTTTTGTACCTCAAAAGTAACATAGCATATTTACTCACGCGCACATCCAGCTCATACACCCCGGTTTGAGCACGAGATATACACCCATAGTATACCGACATTAAACGAGGAGACGGCAAAAGCAGTTTGTGAAGTGTGTTAAAATTGTACACATTGTACATACAAAACGAGGAGTTTTACAGGAATGTGAGGAGATAACATAAATATAATAATGACACTCCTCGAATTGCAGGCAAAATGACAGAAAAACACTTAAATACCAACCCCTCTATAGGGTTATCCACCGTTAGCTCTGCCTTTCGTGTCTAACCTCCTAGAATTGAAGGTGAGTGTATAAGCACACACCTCCTGCTCTCGCATGCGATGCTAACACGACTCAGTATAGATAAGGTGACATGTGTTTACATTTGATACGCCCTCTGTTGGTCTGTGATCAAAACTGTCAGGCAAAAAACACTATAGTTTACATGGAAGAAGTTGATTTTTATTCATTAACTTTGCTTTCAAAGCAAATAATACTAAAAATGTTATCAATCTTGTTTATAAATGCATCAAGCTATATACATAATATCACACAAAACTTCAAAGGTTTTTAAAGGTTGAGTTTTAAAGAAATGTATGTGGTCTGTCATATACACTCCTGTGTTATTTTGCCTGACTTTAAACAACAGAGGGCGGTCTGAATGTAAACATGTGACATCATAGGTCACCTCATCTATATTCAAATAAGATAAGCTTTTAAAGCAATACGGCAACAGGTACGAATACATCGTGTTACATCAAATGACTACAGAATAATGTGCGACACTGTTAAACACAGACATGCTGGCGCGGCCTTTACCACTAAGCAGTGAAAACAATTTAGATTTGGATGACAAGGACACCTTTATGACACGTTTTCACTATGTTTATTTGGGTCTCAAAATAGTATGTTAATAATCTGTTGTTTATGTACATCCAGGCTGTGAGGCACTTGATTGAATTACAAAAGGTCAAGAACAACCCATTTTTTACCAACATCTCTATTTTATTGAACCAAATAATACATAATATATTTGCTGATTGACTAATGAATTAAACACTCGACCCAGCAAATAAAAAGCAAGTAGAATTTGAGTACTCCTTTCTAGCATAAAATGTAGACGATGTGTCTATTATATGGACAAAAAGCAAATAAAAAGGTTGTAAAGAGGATAAACGTAAGTGTTTTCTTTTTCTCTTGTTTTCCTTTATTTACATTAGCAATCATTGTATTATTAGAGGCTATTAATCCTGACACTGGTGCTTATTCTAATATGTACATGCATAATGTAGACATTGCGTCTAGAGTCATGAAATAATTATAGTCTTGAAATTCATAATTCAAAATATATGTCACGTTATCCCAAATCGCAAAGTAGTTGATGGTTGACGTTTTCAATATAATATAGATCGTTGATCGTTCATGACTTTCATGTCAGCCTCGTCTACCTTTATCAATCCAATAAACCCATAAATCACATGTCTGTTGGTTTCAACAGGTCAACAGGTAAAAAAGCTTTTATTGCGGTAATATAGTGGAATCTGATAGAAGATGTATGAAGTTGCCTGACACAGAAGAGGAGAGCAGATTTGAGATTTGTCAAAACAACGGTAAATACCTGATGTTCCTAGTCCAAACTTATAACACTTATGCTGCAAATTACATTCATTTTCTTTCGCAACTTCAGAGATAAAATACAAGTCATATTCTAACTAGAAAAGATAGAACATTAAACTTGATTGCTTGTGGGGGGGGGGGGGTGTGGGGTGTGTGTGTGTGTGTTTTGTTTTGTTTTTGTTTTTGTTTTTGTTTTTGTTTTTGTTTTTGTTTTTGTTTTTGTTTTTGTTTTTGTTTTTGTTTTTGTTTTTGTTTTTGTGTTTTTGTTTTTGTTTTTGTTTTCTTGGGGTTTTTTTTTGTTTTTTTTTTTCAATTTACTGTATATAACGGTTAATACTTTTTTGAGGTAACATAACAAAACGGTTTCGTCCTAAGATCATGTTGCATAATTTATAACAATGTGAGCTTCTTGCTCAAATACCCCTCTAGGCCTATGTCAGATATCACTGTATATGTATCTGTAGCGATACTGCCCATCGCTTCAGATGAAGTCAGACGGGCAAGAATGGTTGTCCATAGGCACAATGTTTATTGGATGGAGTTGCTTTAGATGGTTGGTTTTAGCATACTTTGTCTTGAATTGTTGTGTTGTGACAACACATGTGTGGCACGGTAATTTTTTCCATGCTGTAATTTTTCCGAACCAGAGAGAGTACGTATAGTAGTCTTTATTTCTCGTTTGTGATTTGATGCAAGTTTTGATGGGAGTGCCTCGATGGACGTTGGAGAAGTTCGTCGACCGGTGGGAGCAGGAGACCCTAGTATAGCCTATTTTATGGTCTTTCAAAAAACACCGATCTAGTTCCTTCTAGTAAGTATTCATAAAATTTATGAAATATAAATTGTTTAAATACCCTATTCAACATGTGATCGGTGAATCAGTGCATGTTAGAGTAAATACAGTGGGAGATCGTGTTCGTTATCCCTCAAAACGATGCAGTGCAATATTTAAATACTTTAAAAAAATATTTTAGATCTAGCGTTTGCTCCTCAGCGTATGGCATTATTTCTTTCTGATCATTTATAAGCTACAGCACTGCTGGGAAATTTATTACTTTCTTCTAAAAAATTTAAAAAAATCCGACTTGATGGAGCAAAAGTATAATATAGGTTGCAAGAGCGATATATATTGCAAAAGTGTAAGAGAACAAATAAAAGAATCTACCACAGTCGTAATTCTGGTAGGAATTAAGTCGAATGCTTAACCAAATTTCCACAGGAAAAGTATCAGAATGTTATCAAAATATGTGAGTAACTCTCTTTCTCATCATGCTTATGAAATGCAATTATACTGTAAGCCTACGTCTCAAGCTAATGTATTTCTATTCCTTGCCAATGCTTATTACTACGATCTAGCTGTGATGTTCTGCTGGGATAACAAAATACACACATACAAATCAAACACAAACAATGGTTTTTGCAAGCGTTCCGTTTGATTAAACCCTAATTGGAATTATTTGGGGTACACGAAGATTTGATATGAAACTACGTATTCATGACATTATATCCTATATTGGTTTGTTTTGTTTTTTTGTTTTGTTTGGTGTTTTACATATATCTTCTTTTTTTTTTTAAACAGGTAACTTAAAACTGCACTGCAATTTCGGCTTACATAACCAACTATGTAATTAAAAAAATAATGCGTTGTAATTGAACGGACATTTCAAATTATTGTGTAAAATGATATTTCTTTGCCAATATGAAAATGTGTTATTTGCTTGCAGTAAGTTACAATGTTTAATAGAAGATGTTTACACAATTTTTCGGCAACTTTCACTTTACAGCATTTATACTGTTTAATAAATGTTTAAACTAGGACACTGAGGTCTTCACTGCTCTACTCAATATGTGAAAGCAATCCATAGCCTGCAAAAACACCCACTTTTTATGCATTCTATCAAAAGATTTAAAAGCTAAAATATATGATCATAAACGAGATACCCAATTCACAAAAAAAAAAAACACTTTTGTGACCTGTTCTGGCAAAATATTTCTTTAATATGTGTATTTTGCAAAACATTCAGCTTTTCTGATTTGTAGAAAGTAACAAGATTTGTTTTTTAATGACACATTGCTTTTAAATCCTTGGTTTACGAGTTTTGATGAATTTAGCCAATAGTTTTTTAAAAGATATGTTTCCTTTCTATTTGTGAAGCTTAGTTGTCTATTTCTAAGATCTTTCTAAGCCAACTTAAAGGTATATTTTTTCTGGGACGGGTCATATTCTTTGTCAGTTTTCTAAAGCAAGGTTTGTGTCTCCCAATAAGGTTACCATAATCCGTTTCGTTGACTTGCATCGACGCAAATAAAATCATATTCAGCAATGATGATGCGGGTACTTAGTCAGGTGGTATGAATCCCAGAATACCTCATGAATTTTCATTCATCAATACGCATTGATTTTACCAGCAGAATGACGTCATAGAAAGATATGCAAGTAAAGTCAATAGTTTACGCGCGAATTAATGTAATACACTATTTTAAAGTGTTGCGATTTGGTAGTTCACAACAACTTGCGAATGGTAGTGAGCTTCGGCAAAAATTGCATTGCTCATTTCCTTGCGAGCGTGTACAGTGGACTTCGGTTGTATATATAAATGCGCATATATAAATGCGCACGTGACATCTACAAGTCGCCATACCGTATTAAACGATATAAGGTACCCGGATGTACATAAACTCCCCGTGCAAAAGTATAGGGGAAAATGACAGGTCGCAAGGAAAATTGCTTTTGCAAAATAGTGGCATTGATTGCAAAGGGTAAAATAACTTGACCTGAAAGATAAACTCTTTATTAACGTTTTCCATCACGGAAAAAAAATTAACTACGGAAAAGCTAGATATAGCTGGTTTATTAACTTATATTTCATAATTTCCGTGCTAAATGGGCGTGCCAATTGGCCATATCTATGACGTAGTGCTGGTTTCATACTATCATGCTGCTTGCCGCCAAGCGGCGTGACACACGCGCATTGTAGACAAACAGACACAATCAAGACTTGTGAATGCCTGATAAGTCATGCCTCTTGTCGCAACGGCATGAAAGTATGAAAGGGGACATGATTGGCTTTAAGGTCAGAACTGTGCAGGCGGCGGATGACATGATCGAGCCGGCAACTTGTGAAACCGCCCGGCCGTATGGCATTTTCCAATATAGTCGGTAATTTTGTGGGGTTCATTATCGAACCCCAACGGTTTTAGCTTGTATTTATATTATTTCTCAACATAGGCCTATTTGTTTGTGATATTTCAAGCGTTTTAAAATTTCAAAATAATCCCATTCAATTACACGGTTGACGATGAAAATTTACTGAATTTAGAGAATGCAATGCGGCCACCACCTGGAACTGTGGTCGCAATTTCAGTGATTGACAGTGAGTTAACACGAACATGGCACTGGCCATCTGGTCACGTGCGTATTTATATATACAACCGAAGTCCACTGGTGTAGAAGAATTCAAATATCACAGAAATGTTTTTATAGGTCCTGTGGTTCTTGAGTTATGTTGTAAAGAGGGCTGAAACAACAACACTTTTGTAAAACTCATTAACAACAATAAAGTTTTTAAAGTATATGATTTGTAGAATGAACTTTTGCAAAACATCAAAGTGTTATTTATCACAAATATATTGATTCAGACAATAAAAATCGATTTTGTGGCTGCTTCGACCAACAATACCGCATCTACCCTTAAAGGCATATTCAGACGATTTTATTTACTCGCATTTTAAATTTCTATTCAATATCTCTCAACTTTCTCTATACTATAGTTCTATTTATAAAAAATGTGACTCTCAGTATTAACACCTGTCGATAATTATACCAACAATATTCCTGTGAAACATTCAAGAATGATATTACACAAATAATATAGATGTGCAGAGAACGAATCACTTGCGATTTCTGCCTGAAAATGACATTAGCACTTGTCTTTCCTGACTATACACAACTATTGTTTCGTGAACTAAGCTATTTTTTTTTGTAAAAGGCTTATAGTTAATGATAATGTCCTTTTTGCTTTAGGTGACGTGACGTAAAAGGGAAAATACGTTACGTACTTCATTATTCACAAATATTGAACACTGTATTTAACGGCAGATTGAGTGTTGAAATAATTCTCATTCTGATCTTCTAAATCTTTGGAAAATCTCAATAGGTAAGCAATCTCATACACGAAATGATTAGGATACATGAAGCTATAACTGCACTTTTTTAAAGCAAAATATATACAATTTATATACAGGTAAATATGGATGTGATTTATCAAGGTGGCTTACGAGGATGCTGCGCCTAATCTTCCAAATCTGCGGATATCTAATAAATTACAATCGAGATGTCAGCGACATTTACATCTGCACAAGATGAAGTCAAGGAAAACAAGAAAACGGGAACAAGTCATAACAGAAAAAAATATATATGTATGTAAATGTGTGTAGATTAGTTTTTTTCTAAAGATTAATGTTATTCTTGTGTCAATAAACGAAGACGTGGGGAACATCCCACTCACCCGACACAATCGTTATGATATGGATCACATCCCAAGACTTATATCTATACATATCGTCTAGAATTCCATAGATTTCTAAAGAACATGAAGAAGCACAGAGCTTTATTACAAAATAGGTAACAAATAATGCACTCTTTTGCCTTGAGTCCTGCGGTGCGTTCAAAGAAGTACCTCTTCGATAACATATCCTCAATTTTCACATGAGTAAATATGGTAGGGAATATACATTAGATGAAAACACGTAGATTCGGAAATGCTTTTGGGATGAAACCCAAAACAGAAGACATTTCGGCATTACTGTGTCGATTCCCTACGGTGGCAATGTAATAGGGAAGCCTGGATGATACGGAGGATGTTGTTCAGCGATTTGTCATGTAATATAAAGAACACCAAAGATATAAGTACTGAAGTAAACTTAAAATAAGATATTGATCAATGTGATGCACGGTAATAGTATTAAGAATTCCCGTATTATATTAGTGTGTTTTTGGTTATATCATATAAAAATGTATAGACTTATCACTTGATTTTTTTTCTATAACTAAGATGATTTCCGCAGTCTAGCATGTGAGTCTTGAAGAAAGAAGTAATAAAGATTCATATCCAACTAAAGCCCTTGTTTTTAACATTAACGATAAAAAAAGAAAAAAAAAGAAATAACGAAGAAGGCAAATAATAAAGCTGGAAATTTGGTTTACTTTGTTTTTAATATTATAATATTAATATTCTTTCAAAAGCAGCTACCAATGTTGTCTTTGTTGTTGTTGTTGTTGTTTTTGTTATTGTTGTTATTACTGCTGCTTCATGTAAGAAATGGCATAAGTACAAACATAAGGACCTTGGTTTAGTTACATTTCTCAAATCACGTGAGTTCTTTATAATACAACGTATAAGACTCAAGCTTTAACCTTTTTGCCACAAGTTTATACGTTCCATTGGCACTCTTTTGTCAGTCTGGGCATTTGAAACAGAATGAATATGAATATCCTTTGGCCTAATATTCCATTAAAACCAAAACATCAGTATCACAAGCAGTATACGTTTAAGTCCGCTATATATACCAGGTAGTTACAGGAGTGAATTCCTAGAGGCGACGTATATTCTTCGCTTTTAAAGCATCAGAACCATTATTGTACGTTATATGAGCATAATACAGGAAGTTAAACTGCAATAGCGGCCTACTTCTTTAATTTGATTATTATTATTGAACGATTATTTTATGTTTGAACAAGGGTAGAACCAAATCCTTACAAAATAATGTCTTAAAACACTAATTAGCCCACATTATGGATATTTACCCCGATATACACAAGTGTGGACACCCCAAGAACTCAGCAGTAATGACATTTGACATGACATGACAATCTACACCAGAAAGGTAACTTTCCAAAGATTGTTTTTAAACAACTTCGTAAAAGACTTTGAAAATTTTCTAAGATTTATATAATATTATTATATACAACCCAGAGTGACATTCAGAAAGCTCTTTTGGCATGGTAGAATATTACAACAAATGCCATAAATTAGATTTATTGTCTTACGTTATGGAATAGAGTAAGCCAGTAGTGGCGGGGTGGCGTTTGTAAATGCCTCCAAACGAGGACCTACATATGAATACACACCATAAAACGAGGACACACCTCCAAACGAGGACGTCCTCGGTTTGAAACTATGACCAGGATGACGTAAATGATGCAAATATGCATATATAAGATAGCATATAAGATAGGTCCACCATACATGCATCGAGGTTTCAACTAAGAAGTACTCCAGATTGTAATGATCTCTTGTAATAGACTATGTGGGCGGATTAATGCAGTACAATTGAATATATGAATACAAAAGCCACCTAAGTCCATACTTTGGCCAAATTGAGTTAAGCATGGGAAATTGTTGCTATACATAGGCCTGTCATATGCATGAAAGAACAACTCAAATTCATTCTCTGTGTCTATTGGGCATGTGAAAAATAGCATGCATGAAAGAATCACCCAATTCCATGATTTGAGTCTTGTAACACATTGATTGAAATCCAGTATTAGACTGTAGGGCAAGGGTGGAAAATGTCTCTACTTTTTAAGTTCCGTGGTCCACATTTAGGGAGGAAGAAATACTTTGCCAGCATATAGCTTGAGGTGTGTACTCAACATTGCAAGTTGTTGCCCCATGCAAAAAGTTGCTCCTTACGAAGATATAGGACGAAAACAAAGAATTGCATAAAAGTAACGTATACTTGATGCATCCACCTTGAATTGGCACTATTTGAAATTGAAATGGAATGAAACTTCGGAGATATGTTTGTCATCATATTTTCTTTGCAAAAAAATATTTTTACAACCAAAATAACAGTTACTTCATGTAGATGAAAAAGTACCGCGCAGTTGATGGTTTACATCAAAATGGCCACTTTTCAAGAAATAATAGTATATTTTGCAATACTACATGTTTTTTATGATCTGAGAACATATCTTACAATGGTTTCTGTTAAATATTTTGCATTCAGGACTGCTGACATCACCATATTACCCTGAACCCGGCATCTTTTAAATCGCATCTCACGTTATAAACTCCTATCCTTCAAATCATGCGCGTTAAAACAGAGTATAGACAAGAATGATTCAGTCAAAACAGATGCACAAAAAGTCAATCAGATTTATAACATAAATTTAAAAATGAATCAGTTTTAATTTCCTATTTCTTTTCAATACAGATATTAAAGGCCCATTCAGTGATTTACTCATCCGGACGAGGGTAAAAATCATAAAAATTCAGATTTTCGTACCTTTGTCACCGGGCTTTGTCATTGTCATAGATGTGCTAACATAACCTGCCAGTGGTTTAGCCGAAAGCCGTGTATTTCATTTAACTTGGTCAATTCTGCTGCTTTCTTTGTTTTTTGCTCAATTTTGCATTCTAAAAATCTCAAATGACAATTTGAATGACTTATCCTTCACTTTCAATTAATTTATAAACAATTATAAATATAAATTTTAATTTTTTTACACTTTCGCTTGGATCACTGAATGGGACTTTAAGCTGAAGTTTAAAGTGCAAGCAAGAACAAGTCCAAAAAAATTAAATTCACAATGTAAAATCTAATGTTAAATATCATACCATAGGAAAGGAATTTGTTATGTATCGTTATGAATTATAACACATTTACCTGTCTGTGTTTTGTGCAATGGTATAAGGTTAGGGTAAAGTTTAGGGTTAGAGTTAGAGGATATATAACTATTGGGTCTAATCTACAATTTGCGCATTTTGAGATATGGGCAAAAACATACTACATATAGCCCTTTGTTGCTCTAAACACCAGAGACCCCCCAAACTCTATGGAAGGTTTTCAGATAGTCCTCCCGAAGTTGTTGCACATAACAAAATAGCACTTTTGCTCTGGTCTGATTTTGAAATTTCAATGCAGATACCCCTTTGTGTCCAGAATATTCCCAGTGTTCTCAGCATTATTTTGGTACCAAAACCCACAATATCACCAAAAATGCACTGGCCAAAATTGCACTGAAGCCCTCGATATACATAAATTTGTGCACAATTATTTTCCACATGCGATCCATTTCAGTGGCAATACTCCCTCTGTTTTCCCAGTCAATAAACCAGGGGGGGGGGGTAGACACTCAACTTTAGAAGTGACAGGTATGTATATACCTACCGGTGTCACGAAATAGGGCCTATCGGTACGGGTAATTCATTGGGTACAAACAAAATGAAAAGGGGGTCATTGGGTATAATATTTTGTAAAAAGGGGGTCATTGGGTATAAAATTTCGAAAAAGCGGTAGAGTAAAATTGGAAAATAATGAGCAAAATTCCATTTCTTGTTCCAAATTACCTGAATTTCCAATACAAATTTGCAGAAATAAGAGAATTTGAAAGTTTCCGCATTATTTTGTGGCATTTTGATAATACCATTATAGAAGAAAGGGTCATTCCGCACCTGAAAAAATGTGTCATCTGGTATGACTTTTATAAAGGGGGGTCATTGGGTATAGTCGACTTCAAAAGAGTGGGACTATTGGCAGGCACATAGGCCTACGGTCACTTTTAAAGTTGAGTGTCCCCTCCCGGATCAGATTTCAATATAAAAAGTGAGCTCTCGTTATGATTATGCAGAGATATGTGCGCTATAATATTCTACAGGGTGTTTCAATAAAAATAGGCCCTGTGGATCGGAGGACATAACTTTAATATCAGCAGTAAAATTACAACTTTCTTGCAGATTCAAAATCCATTAAGTGTCTTCTATAGATTGGTGCATAAATCATCAAAATCCGTGTATGTAACTGGGACAAAAACCCATCTATAATATGAACATTTTGACCTTTCATATTGAAGATAAAGATTTTTCCTCAAGACACACACACACAAAAATGGGTCTTTTTTGGGAAAAAATCGATTAAATTTTCAATTGATGGTCGGCTTTTCATCCCATGCAGCTACATACACTAAGTACATATCACTATTTATGAAGTTTACGTCGAGGATGGTTAAATATCAAAAATACAAAACACAATTTTGCATAAAATGTGTGTTATATCGTGAATTTACCCCCTTACCGCGTCTTTTTTTTCCGACGAACGCGTAACGCGCGTTCCGTGTTTAGGGGTCAAAAAACGCTGTTTTTCAACAAAAGGGGTGTTTTTTTTGTAACCAGCAAAACGCGTTAAGGGGGTAAATTTTCGGAAATTCTAGGAAATAAGTAGTTTTCATAGTTTGATATATTGCTTTCTATTTGAAATAAATTCTTACCTGATGAATTTTAAAAGAACTGTACATTGTAATTCCTTTTTTAACCATTGTGACCCTCTCCATCAAAGTGTATTGTTGATATTAATATTTAAAAAAATAAGGGGTCCAATTTTGACCAGAACCTGTTTAGGGGGTACTTTTGGGGGGAAAAGCATGCTAAAAACCTGTTAAGGGGGTGATTTTGACAAACAGGGTAGAACCTGTTTAGGGGGTGTTTTTAAAACCGTTGTTCACGCATGTGTACACCAATATAGCTGAGTGCCCCCCGGTATTTATATGTGAATGGTGTTTAAAACATTTTAAAACTTTTTTAACCATTGTGACCCTCTCCATCAAAGTGTATTGTTGATATTAATATAAAAAAAAATAAGGGGTCCAATTTTGACCAGAACCTGTTTAGGGGGTACTTTTGGGGGGAAAAGCATGCTAAAAACCTGTTAAGGGGTGATTTTGACAAACAGGGTAGAACCTGTTTAGGGGTGTTTTAAAACCGTTGTTCACGCATGTGTACACCAATATAGCTGAGTGCCCCCCCCGGTATTTATATGTGAATGGTGTTTAAAACACATTAAGGGTAGCAGGGTGATGACAGCAATCCTGATAATTTTCAGAAACCAGAGAGGGATGTTTATAGAAGCATAGAGAACATGTAGAATTGCAAATTGTCCATTTGTTTCTTGAAAAATGGCCATTTTGATGAAAAACATCAACTGCGCGGTACTTTTTCATCTACATAAAGTAACCGTTATTTTGGTTGTAAAAATATTGATTTGCAAAGAAAATATGATGACAAACATATCTCTGCAGTTTCATTCCATTTCAATTTCAAATAGTGCCAATTCAAGGGGGATGCACCAAGTATACGTTACTTTTATGCAATTCTTTGTTTTCGTCCTATATCTTCGTAAGGAGCAACTTTTTGCATGGGGCAACAACTTGCAATGTTGAGTACACACCTCAAGCTATATGCTGGCAAAGTATTTCTTCCTCCCTAAATGTGGACCACGGAACTTAGGAATTAGAGGCAATGCCCTATAGCCTATATGTATAAAAGTCCACTTGTAACACATTCATTGCTAGAGAATGACTTTTGAAAAAAAATGGGTTTAATAAAGGAAAGTGTGTGGTTTATATTACATGGCAGAATGCTTATCAACATTATACATACCTGTGTGCTTTATTTTGTATTATCTTACTAGTGGTAATCTCATTCTAACATTGTTGTCTTTGTATATGATTCAAAAACCACCTAAGTCCAAAATTTAAAATGAACCCCACGAAGTCCCTGAAATGCTAATCGTCATACCTAATACAGGTTAATCCACTCATTTGCACGTAAAACTTACCATATTGACCAGGTAAATGTAACTGAAGGAATTAAAATGATACACGGGTTTTTCTCTCAAAATAACTTCGCATGGACTTAGGTGGCTTTTGTATTCATGTATTCAATTGCATTAAACCACTATAAAGTGTATGCCATATCGTCAAATTCAAATCGAGTTAGTTGTTGTGTATGAACGTTTTGTAAAAGTACTAAAAGTACAACGTACGTATGTCAAATGTGTACGATATGAAGTTTTTTCCAGAAAGTGGAGGGGGATTGTCAGGGTAAATTGTAAAGTAAAAAAGTGATTTATAATCAAGTAAAAATGAGCCCATCCACAGCACAAACGTAAATGGTCGCACAACACAAGTTCCCTCCACACACGCGCAAACACGGGAAAAACAGGAAACACAGCAAAGAAAGCGCCACTAGCACTGTATATTCTCGTAACTTCTCACAATATCAATATACCTCAAAAGTAACATAGCATATTTACGCACGCGCACATCCAGCTCACACACTTGTCTCGGTCCCAGCCGATTTGAGTTTTGTGTCACTAAACAAACCGGTTTGTTTAGTGACGGAGGAACATAAACCGGCTGGGACCGAGACTACTCACCACCGGCCCTTCGAGAGGAATTTTAATGGCTAAACTTGGACAATAGAGGGCTCCCTTCATGACCCTGGCGCCAACTACACATGGTGTAAACACCAAGATCACTGTCTCAATGGGTGTGTTGTTTCTTTTGATTCCTTTATAAAAGCAGCAATCTTTTTAATAAATGGAATATTATTTTATCATTCGAAATTGTGTGTAGCTCTCTTTAGAACCATTCAAACATATTAAAAAATATTATTGACATTGTTAATCAACATTTCACGAGTCTGCCGACATTGCATATCAATGTCAAATTACGCAGCATCCCAACAGAATTGCATCTCCCGATACTGAAGAAATATAAAAATTGTGATAAGAAGTCCCATCAGTTGCCGATATAACTATACATATTTCTTCTTAAAAATCAGTTTACTTCTGGATTTTACCATAATTTGGTTTGAGCATTTCTTGAAAATTCCTGAATTTTAAAGAAATTTCGAAACGTGTCGTGCACGCAAATACACCAAAAACTCATTGTTTTATCAATAAAACTGATGATGCGGCGACCAAACTTCGGCCGACCGGTACCCCATGCCTGGACCGAACAGCTGACGCTCAAAACAATAACATTGAACAGCTGATCATATTCAAGACGTAAACAAACTGAGTCAATACGAATGTAACACGCCAAATATGGGCTTTGAAAGACTTTTGAGCGAGAAAATGTTTACTAATTAATGATGACCTGTGACCTCAAGCGACGTGGAACGTGCAGTCAGTCAGTCTGATTTCCCACAATCGAGAAAGTGCAAAATCATGTTCGAGAACGCTTTGCTAAAAAGGTTATGAAACCTCACTGATATGGTAAGATACTTGAATATTTGTTTTCCTATCATGCCTATTAGCTATGATACCATACTGCAGTTACTGTCCGTTTTCCTATACAAAATACACAGTGCTCTTTCCCATTGACGCGTGACCTTTACAAATAGCCCTACGTTAACAGTATGGGGATATGACTAGTTAACGTCGCTGTGTGAAAAATAACCGGCCAATATTAAAAGTACTCTTCTAAAGTTCTAGAAAATATAGTTTTTAACATGTCCTAAATTTTTAGCTAATTTAGATGTTTGGAAATATTCGTACTTTGGTGTTTTAGTTAATGTTATAGGTAATAGTACATTGCCTAGTTAACGTCGCTGTGTGAAAAATAACCGGCCAATATTAAAAGTACTCTTCTAAAATTCTAGACAATATAGTTTTTGTAACATGTCCTAAATTTTTAGCTAATTTAGGTGTTTAGAGAGGGTCGTACTTTTGTGTTTTAGGAAGGACATGTAAACGACAGATAACACTAAAAATATGAAGAAATTATTTCCAAACCGTGTTAAGTCAAAAATCATTATGTTGCTCATTTTCAAGAATGCTGGTTTACAAAAAGCACGCCATTGTCTGATTTCGTGAACAAAGCCACACATAACATTGTTTCCTTTCGTTTCCTTTATAATCGGTTACCCAACTGAAGCTATGAATACCAGCTTTATTGCGATATCGCACATGAAAACAGTCACTTGTGCACAACCAGAGAAGATCCGATTTAATCAGTTGAGCTGTTTCAATGAGTGTTATCTTGGTTTAATAGCTTTTAATGGGGTTAAGTCCTGCAAAGGTCGAGATGAATTCTACTGTAGACATGACTGCATCATGCTTTGATCGATAGAGTAGGGTCCCGAATGTAGATTACTGTAAGCTTACTTACTGCTCACAGCCTAGCCATGCTACATGTACAGACGAGAGGATGGCTTGCTACGGTACTTCATACGAAGTCTGGCGCGGCGTGTATAAACAGGTCAGTTCATTGTACATGTATTGTATGACTATGATGAGACCCCGAGGCTAACAACTCAACACCTGAGTGAAAGAGTCAAACTTGTTTTGCTTCTTTAAATAATTATTTTTCAAATTCCATTTTTGATGTTGCTCATGTGCTAAAACGAGGATGCATACCAAGCAATCTTGAAAAAGAATCTCAAATCAAACAACAGGCTATACGTGAGTCCTGAATCAGTTTAGGCCGTTCGCACTTGATTATTAGTTTCCTGTTAAAGATTTTGAAAAAGGGACACGGTGACTTTTAATTATTATTATTAATTATCTTTTATTTTCTTTATTTAGTTTGAACTATTACAAGCAACTATTGACTCGTTTTGACTAGAGCGGGCATTTAATTATTTCACAACAATATTTGATTTTATAAATAAGTAAAGGTGGAGTTGTACTCTTTGTTCATGCATCATTTAATATTGTTGGTATTATTAAAGTCAGAAAATGGCAAGTAGAAGTAGCCCGGGGGGCACTCAACTTTAAAAGTGACGGTATGTGCCTGTCAATAGGCCCCCTCTTTTGAAGTCGTCTATACCCGATGACCCCCTTTTTTAAAAGTCATACTCGATGATCCCCTTTTTTTAGGTGTGGCTACCCACCAATTGACCCCCCTTTTGTTGGCTTTTGTTGCGGCTACTCAATGACCCCCTTTTTTCTAGAATTGCATCAAAATGCCACAAAATAATGCGGACTTTCAAATTCTCTTATTTTGGCAAATTTGTATTGGAAATTTGGAGCAAATAGAATTTTGCTCCATTTTTTTCAAAATTTTCTACCCAATGACCCCTTTTTTTGAAATGTTATACCCAATCCCCCCTTTTTCCAAAATGTTATACCCAATGACCCCCTTTTTCATTTTGTTTGAACCCAATGACCCCCTTTTTTAAAACAACGTTTTCTACCCGATAGGCCCCTACTTCGCAACGCCGGTAGGCACATACCCGTCACTTTTAATGTTGAGTGCCCACCCCGGGAGAAGTAGTTGAAAGTTATTTTAAAGTAGAAAATTAGAAATAAAAATAAAATAATTACCGGGGTAATTATTTTGAGATTTTCAATTTTGGACTCGGGCGGTAAACAGGAAACTAATAATCAAGTGCGAAGGGCCTTAGTATAACCTCTACTCTAGCTTGTGTATTTTTTTCTTATTAAATAAAAGTGTTGTAAAATAGGCCTGTAACTCTTTTTCGTAGACAATCGACTATCATTAATCCGGCTATATGTGTACATGCACACATACATCAATATCATGTAGACCCTCTGGTAGACCTTGGCCTTCAAGCAAGCCCTTGCCCTTGAAGTTGTCAATGATAGCACTAGTATACCAGGGCTAGTAAGGTCATGTACTGAGCTATGCAGCTGTGTGCATGAAAACCTTTGGCTGAGGCTACAGATTTGCCAAGTAGGATAAATTGACCTGTCAGGGATTTTTTGTTTATTTAATAATCTGACACGTCATTAGTCTGACACGCTACTAGTCCGAATCTGAAATGCACTGCGCCATTCGACGTGCCACTGCACTGGTCCGACACATTGCTACTGGCCAATTCCATGCCAAAAGTGCCTCTTGTAACATCCGTAACAAAATTTTGGAACATTATTGCTCAAAACTTCAAACTTGCTAATCATACCTCCATACATGTAGATTGATGTCAGCAGACCTACAAAGTTAAAGAAAAAAAATCTGAGTCCTGAAGCACCTTGACATTTTTTTAAAATTTAATGTAATAGCGTTACGGACGTTAGGATAAAATGTAAGATAAAATGTAACATCCATAACACTGAATCAACAGCGTAGGTCCCATACCAAAGTATTAAAACTTGATTTTCATGTTTACATAGAATGGAGTCAGAGCTTGCTCAATAGTTAAGTTAACAAAAAAGAGACAAACACAGAACTGAACATAGATTTAAGGATTCACCGTTTGGCCAATTCCACCGTTACGGACGTTACAGATGACATGCAACTTTTAAGTGAATAGCACACATGTTTCTGACATCAATCTATGGAGGCATGATTAGCAAGTTTGAAATAAATGCTCCTGTTTTGAGCAATAATGTTCCAACATTTTGTTACGGACGTTACAAAAGGCACTTTTGGCATGAAATTGGCCGTTTGTCAAAAAGGC
The DNA here is from genome assembly GCF_039555335.1 of Amphiura filiformis. Taxonomy (NCBI): domain Eukaryota; kingdom Metazoa; phylum Echinodermata; class Ophiuroidea; order Amphilepidida; family Amphiuridae; genus Amphiura; species Amphiura filiformis. The sequence continues at coordinate 39,883,738 of NC_092638.1, read as the reverse complement.
AGGCACTTTTGCTTAACGTCCGTAACGCTCATTTCTAATTTCTGTACCTTATAAGGAAGCCAAAACAAAATTGCTTCATTAAATTGAACATTACAAGTATCATTCTAAGAAATAAAGTGTCATGATCCTAATCAGCAACCAGGTAATAAGGTACCTGTATGCTTTTCACTTAAAAGTTGCACAATGTTAAGTGGAATTGGCCATGTCTGAATCTGTAATCTCTGAAAGGCATGTTTTTTTGGTGTCTAGGCTCGCACCCAAAGACCCCTAATTTCGAACTGGTGTCTGCACATCCCTGTCACTTCTAAGGTTAAGTGGCGCCGGCATCGGACTAGCAGCATGTCGGACTAACGTCCTGTACGTATACCTATGTGAAGCACTGCCCTTAAATAAATAAACTCATTTATCATATTTCCACTGCTACATTTTGAGAATCAATATATCGACCTGCCAAAAAATGCTTGGCCCCCCGCCACCTTTGGCCTGCTAAAAAATCTTTGGCACCTCCCCCCCCCCTTTAATTCACCACCCATGACCCAGGGGGTACACATATATATTGCACCACCCGAAAATCCGAAATACCCCGGACCGATCTGAAATGAAATACGGATCAGGGCATATAATTATCATCGGGTTAATTAGGCCAGATTTGGGCGAGTTCTCACTGAGTTAAAACAGACCTGGGTTCTTTCTTTCGGTTCAAGACGGGATCAGGATTCAGGAATGGTCATTCTTGGTTTTTCATTTAACATTGATCGGATCTAATTTGATACTTCGGTTTGGATTTGTTAAAGCTAGAACGGATCGGGATAAAGTTAGCAGTTGGGATCGAACGGGCATGATGGGTTGGGTCGGGTTGGTATTATTTGGGGAATATGCCAGGATTGGATTTAAAAAATCTTCACAGGTATTTAATGTTAATGTGGAAGAGATGAAAAACAAAATGATATGTTTTTCAAAAGTAAGGCCTAAAAAGTTGTTTGATTAGGCCCAAAGCTCACGAGTGGTTATTTTATACCCGGCTTTTTTTTATGGTATTTTGAGAAAAAATATGATTTTCGCCGAAATTTTCCGGGGAAAAAAAAAAAAATTGAAATAAACGTAACATAATTTTGAAACAAATTGGGGTAGGTAGGTAGGGTTTTTTTTGGTATATTCAAGGACATTCTCTGTGATAAAAAGTTACCAATGCAACTTTTAAAGCTGTAAATTGTGTTTGATAATTATAATTTAGGCCTTGTAAAAAAAAAAAAAAGAAGAAAAAAGTCTAGGGTCTGGCCTAATTTTAGGGTAGGTTGGGTTACGCTAATCAAACAATTTTTTAGGCCTAAAGAGAATCACCCACCATGGCACCTTATTGACATGTACATTGATCATTATGTGTACATGTACAATAGTTTATAATTCCTAATTCCTCTTCTAACCCTCTTTTCTATTTCGTCTAGGGTGAGGCACACAGCAAACAACTTCTGGTACAACCCTAGTCAGATATTTCTTCACTGTGTGGACCACGGATACAGATGAGAGTTGGGTTTTTGATGGAGGACATGGTGACCTTAATCATATTTCACTTTCTGAAGCTCACCAACTTGTTCACCTAGCCATGCTACATGTACAGACGAGAGGATGGCTTGCTACGGTACTTCATACGAAGTCTGGCGCGGCGTGTATAAACAGGTCAGTTCATTGTACATGTATTGTATGACTATGATGAGACCCCGAGGCTAACAACTCAACACCTGAGTGAAAGAGTCAAACTTGTTTTGCTTCTTTAAATAATTATTTTTCAAATTCCATTTTTTGATGTTGCTCATGTGCTAAAACGAGGATGCATACCAAGCAATCTTGAAAAAGAATCTCAAATCAAACAACAGGCTATACGTGAGTCCTGAATCAGTTTAGGCCGTTCGCACTTGATTATTAGTTTCCTGTTAAAGATTTTGAAAAAGGGACACGGTGACTTTTAATTATTATTATTAATTATCTTTTATTTTCTTTATTTAGTTTGAACTATTACAAGCAACTATTGACTCGTTTTGACTAGAGCGGGCATTTAATTATTTCACAACAATATTTGATTTTATAAATAAGTAAAGGTGGAGTTGTACTCTTTGTTCATGCATCATTTAATATTGTTGGTATTATTAAAGTCAGAAAATGGCAAGTAGAAGTAGCCCGGGGGGGGGGGGGCACTCAACTTTAAAAGTGACGGTATGTGCCTGTCAATAGGCCCCCTCTTTTGAAGTCGTCTATACCCGATGACCCCCTTTTTTAAAAGTCATACTCGATGATCCCCTTTTTTTAGGTGTGGCTACCCACCAATTGACCCCCCTTTTGTTGGCTTTTGTTGCGGCTACTCAATGACCCCCTTTTTTCTAGAATTGCATCAAAATGCCACAAAATAATGCGGACTTTCAAATTCTCTTATTTTGGCAAATTTGTATTGGAAATTTGGAGCAAATAGAATTTTGCTCCATTTTTTCAAAATTTTCTACCCAATGACCCCTTTTTTTGAAATGTTATACCCAATCCCCCCTTTTTCCAAAATGTTATACCCAATGACCCCCTTTTTCATTTTGTTTGTACCCAATGACCCCCCTTTTTAAAACAACGTTTTCTACCCGATAGGCCCCTACTTCGCAACGCCGGTAGGCACATACCCGTCACTTTTAATGTTGAGTGCCCACCCGGGAGAAGTAGTTGAAAGTTATTTTAAAGTAGAAAATTAGAAATAAAAATAAAATAATTACCGGGGTAATTATTTTGAGATTTTCAATTTTGGACTCGGGCGGTAAACAGGAAACTAATAATCAAGTGCGAAGGGCCTTAGTATAACCTCTACTCTAGCTTGTGTATTTTTTTCTTATTAAATAAAAGTGTTGTAAAATAGGCCTGTAACTCTTTTTCGTAGACAATCGACTATCATTAATCCGGCTATATGTGTACATGCACACATACATCAATATCATGTAGACCCTCTGGTAGACCTTGGCCTTGCCAAGCCCTTGCCCTTGAAGTTGTCAATGATAGCACTAGTATACCAGGGCTAGTAAGGTCATGTACTGAGCTATGCAGCTGTGTGCATGAAAAACCTTTGGCTGAGGCTACAGATTTGCCAAGTAGGATAAATTGACCTGTCAGGGATTTTTTGTTTATTTAATAATCTGACACGTCATTAGTCTGACACGCTACTAGTCCGAATCTGAAATGCACTGCGCCATTCGACGTGCCACTGCACTGGTCCGACACATTGCTACTGGCCAATTCCATGCCAAAAGTGCCTCTTGTAACATCCGTAACAAAATTTTGGAACATTATTGCTCAAAACTTCAAACTTGCTAATCATACCTCCATACATGTAGATTGATGTCAGCAGACCTACAAAGTTAAAGAAAAAAAATCTGAGTCCTGAAGCACCTTGACATTTTTTTAAAATTTAATGTAATAGCGTTACGGACGTTAGGATAAAATGTAAGATAAAATGTAACATCCATAACACTGAATCAACAGCGTAGGTCCCATACCAAAGTATTAAAACTTGATTTTCATGTTTACATAGAATGGAGTCAGAGCTTGCTCAATAGTTAAGTTAACAAAAAAAAGACAAACACAGAACTGAACATAGATTTAAGGATTCACCGTTTGGCCAATTCCACCGTTACGGACGTTACAGATGACATGCAACTTTTAAGTGAATAGCACACATGTTTCTGACATCAATCTATGGAGGCATGATTAGCAAGTTTGAAATAAATGCTCCTGTTTTGAGCAATAATGTTCCAACATTTTGTTACGGACGTTACAAAAGGCACTTTTGGCATGAAATTGGCCGTTTGTCAAAAAGGCAGGCACTTTTGCTTAACGTCCGTAACGCTCATTTCTAATTTCTGTACCTTATAAGGAAGCCAAAACAAAATTGCTTCATTAAATTGAACATTACAAGTATCATTCTAAGAAATAAAGTGTCATGATCCTAATCAGCAACCAGGTAATAAGGTACCTGTATGCTTTTCACTTAAAAGTTGCACAATGTTAAGTGGAATTGGCCATGTCTGAATCTGTAATCTCTGAAAGGCATCTTTTTTTGGTGTCTAGGCTCGCACCCAAAGACCCCTAATTTCGAACTGGTGTCTGCACATCCCTGTCACTTCTAAGGTTAAGTGGCGCCGGCATCGGACTAGCAGCATGTCGGACTAACGTCCTGTACGTATACCTATGTGAAGCACTGCCCTTAAATAAATAAACTCATTTATCATATTTCCACTGCTACATTTTGAGAATCAATATATCGACCTGCCAAAAAATGCTTGGCCCCCCGCCACCTTTGGCCTGTTAAAAAATCTTTGGCACCTCCCCCTTTAATTCACCACCCATGACCCAGGGGGTACACATATATATTGCACCACCCGAAAATCCGAAATACCCCGGACCGATCTGAAATGAAATACGGATCAGGGCATATAATTATCATCGGGTTAATTAGGCCAGATTTGGGCGAGTTCTCACTGAGTTAAAACAGACCTGGGTTCTTTCTTTCGGTTCAAGACGGGATCAGGATTCAGGAATGGTCATTCTTGGTTTTTCATTTAACATTGATCGGATCTAATTTGATACTTCGGTTTGGATTTGTTAAAGCTAGAACGGATCGGGATAAAGTTAGCAGTTGGGATCGAACGGGCATGATGGGTTGGGTCGGGTTGGTATTATTTGGGGAATATGCCAGGATTGGATTTAAAAAATCTTCACAGGTATTTAATGTTAATGTGGAAGAGATGAAAAACAAAAATGATATGTTTTTCAAAAGTAAGGCCTAAAAAAGTTGTTTGATTAGGCCCAAAGCTCACGAGTGGTTATTTTATACCCGGCTTTTTTTTATGGTATTTTGAGAAAAAAATATGATTTTCGCCGAAATTTTCCGGGGAAAAAAAAAAAATTGAAATAAACGTAACATAATTTTGAAACAAATTGGGGTAGGTAGGTAGGGTTTTTTTTTGGTATATTCAAGGACATTCTCTGTGATAAAAAGTTACCAATGCAACTTTTAAAGCTGTAAATTGTGTTTGATAATTATAATTTAGGCCTTGTAAAAAAAAAAGAAGAAAAAAGTCTAGGGTCTGGCCTAATTTTAGGGTAGGTCAGGTTACGCCAATCAAACAATTTTTTTAGGCCTAAAGAGAATCACCCACCATGGCACCTTATTGACATGTACATTGATCATTATGTGTACATGTACAATAGTTTATAATTCCTAATTCCTCTTCTAACCCTCTTTTCTATTTCGTCTAGGGTGAGGCACACAGCAAACAACTTCTGGTACAACCCTAGTCAGATATTTCTTCACTGTGTGGACCACGGATACAGATGAGAGTTGGGTTTTTGATGGAGGACATGGTGACCTTAATCATATTTCACTTTCTGAAGCTCACCAACTTGTTCACCGAGTCCTTGTACAAAAATGTAAGCAAATACCTGTGGTGTTTTATTATATGCAATAAGCAGGCTGCAAAATAAGGATTGTGAAGGACACCCATTGCAAGGCAATTTTGAAAGGGCACATCTATTTTACAAGGCAATTACATGTTAAAGAATAGCAGCAATTAATAGGGCATCAAGGCAACTGGTAGGGGCACCGAAGGCAATTGCGGTTATTTTGCAGCCTGGCAATAAGGCCAAAGCAAAAAAGGAGCAGATGAAAAAAGTGTTTTTAATAAACACCTCAAAAGAAATAAGTCCCCCTCTGAACATGTCGTCATAACATCGTAAGGTTTCATTTTGTACCAACAAAACTAACTTTGAAATAATTATATGACTGTTTACTAAGTGCTGTGTGAAAATGAGAGATTTCCATGACTTCAGGGCTGAATGAGCCTAAATTGAAGGCAAAAACTGCCCTTTTCAAAAGTCACAAAGTAGGCCTATGCTTGTCACAAAAGTTGATTCATGGCTTGTTACCAATGGAAAACCCCATGTGTTTGAGTGCAGTTTAAAATCCTCACCAAGTGAACATTTACTGTAATGTGTATCGATTCTTGATCATTCAGCCATGCAAATACCCTTGGTGCAGAGTTCAGCACAGTGAGTTGTAAGATGGTCAGTCCCATTCCTTGTCACAATACACCTTGCAGTTAATAATCATAGGCCTACTTTGTGACTTTTGGAAAGGGCACTTTTTGTCTTCAATTTAGGCTCATTCAGCCCTGAAGTCATGGAAATCTCTCATTTTCACACAGCACTTAGCAAACAGTCATATAATTATTTCAAAGTTAGTTTTGTTGGTACAAAATGAAACCTTACGATGTTATGACGACATGTTCAGAGGGGGACTTATTTCTTTTGAGGTGTTTATATGCAAAGTGATAATTTGTGATAATGATTTCAAAATGCATTGAATTTGTATCCATTTTGAAATCATAGAGTATTACATGAACACAAATTAGGCCAAAAAAAAAAAGTTGTTTGCTTGCCCTCAACCGACTGACCCTAATTTTGGAAATAAGCAAAAAGTTGTTGTTTTTCTATTTACTGTACAAAAGAATACCGACCCTATTTTTGGAAATTCCTGAAAAAGTTTTTTTTTCTTTTCAAATTTTTACATTCTGAAGATGTAAAAAAAATGTATTTCAGAGCTTGTGTTCTACATTTTAGTTGTTTTTTAATGTTAGTTGATTCATATTTTGAGCCTTTATTAATTCAAACAGTAGAGTTTGCTAGCAATTAAAAAAAAAAAAAGAAAAAAAAAAAGAAGAAATACCGACCGACCCAATTGTTAAAATTCATTTGAGGGCAAGCAAACATTTTTTTTTTCTTGGCCTTATCACTCTGCAGATTAAAAACAAACATTTTTTTAATTTTTTTCAAGTCAATCATGAATTATCCTAGAATTTAGAGCTATTAGCTCTAGGTCCAGGGACATTCCAAAACAAAACAAAACAAAAATTTATTTTTACTTCTGGTTCTGGTTCCTGATTACCCGCCCAAAAATGTGTCGGGTAGTCGGGTATAAAATTACCCAAAAATGCCTGCCTTACTCCTTGTGATCATCATGTCAGTACTCCCATTAGATGCCTTAAACCTCAACCTGGGGTCCCTTCCCAAGTGGGAGTTCTCATGAAAAGTTTCTGAAAAATATTATTAATTGTGCTTTCTTGGTATTTACTTTCTTTCTTTCAGCTTCATTTGATGAGGAGTCCAAGCAAATGCTTTTCTGTAGGAGATCACTGTAAAGTCAACTACTCAGTGCCAGAAGTGGGTAAGTGCAATAGTTGCCCTGTGAACATTTGGCAATTTACATACAGTATATGTGCCCATCCACCACAGACTGGTTGTAAAGTCGGCATTTTCCATTTTGATGAACCATAACTTCACTTCCGGATGTCCGATGAAGCTGGTTGAGGTGTCATCTTTTAGCTGAAAGTACATTCTTTCAAAATGTGCAATAAACAGAAAATGATCTAGAGCCGACTTTACTACCACTTTGTGGTGGATAGTCACATATTGTACTCATCTACACATGGCTGCTATTGCACTTACCCACTTCTGGCACTGAAGTGTCAAGAACCGTGAAGTTCAGGAACATGGATACCCCGGATGGATACTCGCAGTGCAAATTATTTGTGGACTTACCATATGCGGAAAATTGTATGTGTAATGGACCAGGGTAGTGGATTGCAATGAACACGCTGTACGTGTGGTTCATGTACATCTAGTCTGAATTATCAGTCCCAGAACAAAATATTAATTTCTGACATGATCGTGTTCAGGGTCTGAACTGTTTTCATTCGAAATCTTGATGGCAAATTGGACAAAAGAAGCACATGGACCTACATTTTGTACTTCACAGTTTATTAATCCCCTATTCATGCTGCGTGAATCACTCTATTGTGGACCATCCTTCTGATACTTGAGTGTTTGGACAAGTGGAACAGTTTTGACAGGCCTTTTGTCTACCTCTCTGTTTGTAAACAGGTGAGGAGGTCAAAATTGTCATCCTCGCCGAATAGGAAAGTGAGCGTAATAGTACGGCACTGATGTACATCAATACATGCATATGTAGATGACATTACAAATAGTGAAGTCACTTTTAAGCCCGGGGGACCACTTACATAAATGGTCTGTACGCATATCATGCGTGACCAAATAAAGGGAACAAGGAAAAGGGGTTTTAGGCAAGGCAAGTTACCCGAGTGAAGCGTTTAGGGTCTAAAAAAACACTGATTTTCAAGAATAAGGGTAGTTTTCTAAAACTGAACAACTTGTTTAGGGTACCTTTTCAAATTGTTGGTTAATTACGAGCCCAAAATGGTACATTTTTTCATTTTTACTAGCCAAAAAACTCATTAGGGGTAAATTTTACCATATTAAGGTTGGTTTGAAACCTGGAATTATGGAAACTTCTAAAATGTTGGTCTGCAGTATATAAAAGTATACTTATTTAGAATGGCAAAGACTTGATAAGTTCATCTGTGAGGTCAAATTTGGGCCAAAATGCCATTTTTGGCCCAAAATCCCAAAAATAACGGTTTTTGGCCCACTTCTTTTTCGTCCATCGTAACAACAAAATTCTTGGGCCAAATTTTTTTTTTATTAATTTTTAAAAACTAGATCAAAATATCTAGGACCAGTTTTTTCATTTTATTGAATTTTGACCAATTTCACCAAAAATATTTGAAATTTGGGCCAAAATCAGGGTTTTTTATGATTTTTTTGAAAACTCTGCATTTTTGACCATTTTTGGTGCAAATTTCTCAAAGTTGGTCGAAATTCAAAAAAATAAAAAAACGGGTCCTAGATATTTTTATCTAGTTTTCAAAAATGAAAAAAAAAAATTGGCCCAAAATGCACGAAAAGAAGTGGGCCAAAACCGTTATTTTTAGATTTTGGGCCAAAAATGGCATTTTGGCCCAAATTTGACCTCCCAGATGAACTTATCAAGTCTTTGCCATTCTAAATATGTATACTTTTATATACTGTAGACCAACATTTTAAAGAGTTATGAGGCCCGAAAGTTTCCATAATTCCAGGGTTCAGATCAACCTTACGGGCCTAATTTGCTGGTAGGGTAAAACTTGTTAAAGGTGAACCTCATTGAAAATAAAGTTATATATCAATGGAAAGCTTATGATGTCAGGAAGCAGAAAAGAATATTTTTTATTTGCATAGCGTACCAGGCTAGACATAATCTCCATGCAAAGATTGGATATTGGCACCCCCTAAATTACAAAACGAAATCGTTCAAATTGGGCGCTTTCGTTGATGACGTCAGCCCAGGGACACACAGTTACTTCCGGGTTTGATTGTAAACACAATGTCCGTGTATTACTGTGGCATGCATCGGGCCAATGCACGAATTCAGTCATTGTCAACTTACTTTACATGAAAACTATCTTCAATAAAATAAGAATAACATGAAGGAAATATCATGATCAAATTAAGAATGAAGTTCCTGAATAAAGTGTGTGGATTTGGGAAAAGTGCTGGCCGGGGTGATTTGGGATAGGCCAAGCCATCCACGATATGCATAGGGAATATTACAGTAAAGCACGAAGAGCGAAGATTCGCCGAAGAACCGGAATGAAAACAGATTACAAAAAATAACTGCTAGTGCTACCAGTACAGATCGTCACACCAAGTTGAGATGAACTTATCACAATGAGAAAATGAAGGAATAGAATAAGGTACATGTACAGGATTTTTTAATTATTTCTTAGCTTTACAACCAGTCATGGCCGGTCATGTATGATAGGCGAACTCGTATAGATACATACGGGATGAGCTCAGTGACTGCACTGAGTCTCACTACGCCGAGTGTTCAGTATCCGCGACTGTACTGAACATGATGCAGTCATGTCTACAGTAGAATTCATCTCGACCTTTGCAGGACTTAACCCCATTAAAAGCTATTAAACCAAGATAACGCTCATTGAAACAGCTCAACTGATTAAATCGGATCTTCTCTGGTTGTGCACAAGTGACTGTTTTCATGTGCGATATCGCAATAAAGATGGTATTCATAGCTTCAGTTGGGTAACCGATTATAAAGGAAACGAAAGGAAACAATGTTATGTGTGGCTTTGTTCACGAAATCAGACAATGTCGTGCTTTTTGTAAACCAGCATTCTTGAAAATGAGCAACATAATGATTTTTGACTTAACACGGTTTAGAAATAATTTCTTCATATTTTTGGTGTTATCTGTCGTTTACATATCCTTCCTAAAACACCAAAGTACGAGTATTTCCAAACATCTAAATTTGCTAAAAATTTAGGACATGTTACAAAACTATATTGTCTAGAATTTTAGAAGAGTACTTTTAATATTGGCCGGTTATTTTTCACACAGCGACGTTAACTAGGCAATGTACTATTACCTATAACATTAACTAAAACACCAAAGTACGAATATTTCCAAACATCTAAATTAGCTAAAATTTAGGACATGTTAAAAACTATATTTTCTAGAACTTTAGAAGAGTACTTTTAATATTGGCCGGTTATTTTTCACACAGCGACGTTAACTAGTCATATCCCCATACTGTTAACGTAGGGCTATTTGTAAAGGTCACGCGTCAATGGGAAAGAGCACTGTGTATTGTGTATAGGAAAACGGACAGTAACTGCAGTATGACTTGCAGACAAAATGACCGATTTGATATTCACATTCTGATATTTCCAACTTATTGCTACTTCATCAGCAAAATTTATTCCTGTAAATGTTCCAAATATAAGGGAACGATTGATCAAATCTGCTGAAACACCCCATGAAACACGGAGGACGAAGCCCCGAAGCGAGTCGCTGTGTTTGTGCATATCCGTCCCTGCAATTCAGCAGCAATTTACGCATCGTGTTCGGTAATCCATAAAACATGAATGTTTCACTTTTTCAGTACCGTACACTGATTGTACTATCATTAAAGAATCATGACACAAGTGACAATATTTTAATTTTATTCAGATTTCAGAATTCCATCAAATAACGGCATACTAAGCATAAATTGTATTTATTTTATAATAAAGTATCTGCCCTGAGTATCTGTTTCTTTCAATCGCGACTGTGTGGAAAGAATGTATTACCGCAATACGCTAAATATGAAAACCTTTTATGGGCTGGATTTGATGAAATCGGCGGTTTTTTATTAATTTTTTAATTACTGCAAGACGATATTTTTTTAAATCAGACATTTTAAAATGAATCAAGAATATATAGGGAATGTCACAAACAACTATTTAATTTGTTATTCGATCATTGTTATTCAGTCCATGACATGAACGGTAGCAGCATTTGCGCATGGGATTGATCCCAGCGCGAAATTCAAACTCAATTACCCAGTTATGACTGATTTTGTCAAAAATGTACGGAAAATGTATGTGTTGACAATAATTCTATTATTTCTAATATATATAGAAGGAACCAGCAATTTGAAGATTCCTCGAATTTCAAGCTTTATTGTGAAAATCAGACTTGCCGGGCAGCTTGCAAAGTACAGGAAGCAAGTCTTGTTTACATGTTTCCGAGTAGGATCACGTGACTGCGAACCCTGAGCTTACGTCACGAGCATTCTCAAGGTCATAGACGATTGATTTGGGTGCTTTTTGGGCGCCTTAAAAAAGACCAAAAATTCAATCATTTTTTTAATTTTTCAGCTTTATTAGCCATCAAAAAAATCGGAAAAAATAATTTTTAATATCCTGACATCATAAGCTTTCCATTGATATATAACTTTATTTTCAATGAGGTTCACCTTTAAGGGGTGTTTAAAGAAAATTTGGTCACGCATGCGTACACTATCATACTTGAGCGGCCCCCCTGAAAAGTATTCTCATGACATCAAGAATTAATCTATAAAGCCAAAGGATATGATATATTGGAATATGTATAGATCTGGTAATTTGCATTTCATACATGTAAGGTAAGGTGAACACTTGATTTTGAGTTGGATGTATTTATATTATGCAAGTGTTTAGCAGGGCTCAAAGAATATGCAGGTTGATGTGGTGATTCACCCAGAATTGGAATATAGCTTCCATAAAGTGAGCAACATTCAATGGACTGGTACAGGGCGATAGTCCGACACGCCGCTAGTCCGACACTCCGCTAGTCAAACACGCTGCTAGCCCGAATCTGAAATGCACTGCACCAGTCTGACATGCCGCTAGTTCGAATCTAAAATACACTCTGCCAGGCCGACATATCGCTAGTCCGAATCTGGAAAACACTGCGCTAGTCCGAAACTGAAAACCATTGCGCTAGTACGATATTCGGGACTAGCGCAGTGTTTTCAGATTCGGACTATCGCTCCTTCAGTCGGACACTGTGCTAGTCTGAATCTAAAAAATACTGCGCTATGTCCGAAACTGAAAACCATTGCGCTACATGTAGTCCAAATTTGAAAAACACTGTGCTAGTCCAAATCTGAGTTTGGGAAACACTGCGCTAGTCCGATGCAGTGTTTTTCAGATTCGGACTAGTGCTGTGGTTTTCAGTTTCGGATCAGCGCTATGGTTTTCAGTTTCTGAAGAAGTTTTTTTCAGATTCGGACTAGCGCAGTGAATTCTGATTCGGACTAGTGGCGTGTCGGACTGTTGCAGTGGTTTTCATTTTCGGACTGAGGAGGGCATGCTTTTTTCGGACTAGCGCAGTGTTTTTCATTTTCGGACTGACACACCCCTATTTGTGTAGTAGGTCTAGCGGCGCATCGGAGTGGAGGCGATTCGGACTGAGCGGTGCACTCCCAATGGTCTGGGACTGGGTGATACTTTTTGTGTTATCGGTGCAATGAGATTTAGTCCAGCAGTAAGTCCACACAATCTGACTTTTTCCTGCATTCCACCAAGTTTCATGCAAAATTTCAGCAAAATATTAGGGATTTTTAAATATTTTTCTATGTGCTTTCTGCCAAAAGGTGGTTCAAAACACATGGCCAGTAAATATTTAAACAGGTGTTTTGATGTTGTCAAGTAGCATTTTAAAAATTCAATAAAACTTTTTATCTACTTGCCGAGTGTGTATGATTGTGTCATTATTATGATGTGCCCCCGGGGATGTGCCACAAGAAATACACTTCATCAAGTCAATCATTTCTGTACTTGACATCAATGTTTATCAACAAAGGCGAGGGATTGGTCTTTCGATTTGCTCGAACGAACCGCTTCACTGTTCAATGGCTTTCTTGTCGTACTATATGAAATGTGGTGGGAGATTTACAATACACATGCCCTGAGCAAACTACGATGCGCACGCACACTGCAGGGCAAAGAACAATGGAAAGTGCCATAATGTGTGCGCATACTGCCGGGTAATGACGTCACATGTCAAGTGGTCTATACTGGCTAGAGACTGAGATTTCATAGGAGTCATAGAGCAGTATTATGGGGAAAAGGTGGACTGTTTGCTAGTCCTATGATTCTCTATTCAGGAAAAAAGGGTGTGCTACGCAGAAAATTGAAAAGAGGTCACTAGTCCGAAGTTAGGGTCAGGGTCATACTGTGTGTTTATACCGAGCACTCTGTATTTTAATATTCGGACTAGTGAATCTAGGGACTAGTATACAGAGATGTCACATTTCCGGATTTATCCGGATTTCCGGATTTTGGGGATTAAAAAAAAATCCGGATTTTCAACAATTTTTTTTTTTTTTTTTTTTTTTTTTTTTTTTTTTTTTTTTTGATTTTTTTTTTTCGCTTTTGGAGTGGCCCTGGACCATTAAAAGTGTAGAACAAGCCAGGAGCTTTGAACTGTTCTTTTTACCCTCTGAAATGGCCTTTACTGTGGTGCTAAATGTGCAGAAACCATCTGGCTTCGGGGGGATTCGCCCCCTCGACCCCTACCGGGGCTTCGCCCCTGGACCCCACCGGGGGCCCTTAAGCGGGCCCCCCCGGACCCCCCGGCCGTGTTGCGCGAGAGCTTCGCTCGCTACGCTTCGCAAGTTCAGGATTTTTTTGGGTCAGCCTGTGACATCTCTGAGTATACCATTACCCACCATGAGAAAATACCCTGCCAAATACCAATTCTATGCAAGGAGCTTTCTAATTGCAGTAATTTTTACAACACTTCACAAAAAAAAAATGATCCGATCTTACCGATGACACAAAAATCAGTACCGAATACCGATTCGATAATCAGTTCAGTCCAACTTAGGAATGCTTGCAAAATTTTCATGACCACCCAGAGAAAATACCCCTGCCAAATATCAATTCTTTGCCAGGAGCTTTCTAATTAAAAAATGATACAATATTTTAGCGATGACGCACATATCGATAAAAAAAATTAATTGGTGATAAACGTGCACTTCAGCTAGGCATGACTTAATTATCAGCACACTGCAACAATTATTCCGCTGCCATTAGGATATCAGAATTATTTCCGCTTCACCAAGTCCACACTGAGGTACACTCAGCGACTTAGATTGTGATTATTCCCCCTCCCCCAGCAGCTCCCCATTTTTACACCTGGGTGGAGTGAAGCAATTGGGAATTAAGCGATCTTGCTCAAGGATGCAACACACTGGTCATGGTGGGGCTCGAACCCGCAATCTAACCATTAGGCCACCATGCTTCAGTACTGATCTGATAATCGGTTCAGCCCTAATATTGATTTTTAATTTCCAGGCTAGCAAATCTTATACCGATTCCATGCGAGGAGCTTTAGCTTTGCCAAAAAAAGTTTTATTTTTTTACCGATCTATATTTTACAGATGACGGATTAGGTTTAGCCCTAGTTTGAATGCTAGCAAAATTTTGAGGACCATTTTAAATTTCCAGAGTAGCGAATCCTGGAAAAATACCCCTGCCCAATACCAATTCCATGCGATGAGCTTTAGCTTCGCCAAAATAGTAACATTTGTTACCTATCCAATATTTTAACGATGACGCACATATCGGTTTCAATCCGATAATATCGGTTCAGCCCTAGTTTGAGTGCTAGCAAAATTTTGATGACCATTTTAAATTTCCAGACTAGCGAATCTTGGGACTAGTGCATCTACTCTGGAAAAATAACCGTCCAATACCAATTCCATGAGAGCTTTAGCTTCGCCAAGAAAGTTACAGTTTTTTCCGATCCAATATTTTACAGATGACTCCCATATCGGTACCGATCATATCCGATAATATCGGTTCAGCCCTAGTTTGAGTGCTAGCAAAATTTTGATGACCATTTTTAATTTCCGGACTAGCAAATCTTGGGACTAGTGCACCCACCCTGAGAAAATACCCATGTCCAATACCAATTTCATGCGAGGAGCTTTAACTTTGCAAAAAAAGTTGCACATATCGGTACCGATTGGATAATATCGGTTCAGCCCTAGTTTGAGTTGTAGCAAAATTTTGATGACCATTTTTAATTTCCAGACTAGCGAATCTTGGGACTAGTGCATCTACTCTGGAAAAATACCTGTCCAATACCAATTCCATGCGAGCTTTAGCTTCGCCAAGAAAGTTACAGTTTTTACCGATCCGATATTTTACAGATGACTCCCATATCGGTACCGATCATATCCGATAATATCGGTTCAGCCCTAGTTTGAGTGCTAGCAAAATTTTGGTGACCATTTTTAATTTCCGGACTAGCGAATCTTGGGACTAGTGTACCCACCCTGAGAAAATACCCATGTCAAATACCAATTCCATGAGAAGAGCTTAACTTCGCCAAAAAAGTTACATTTTTAACCGATCCAGTATTTTACAGATGATGCACATATATCGGTACCGATCGTATAATATCGGTTCAGCCTAGTTTTGAGTGCCAGCAAAATTTTGATGACCATTTTTAATTTCAACTTGGGACTAGTACTAGTGCACCCACCCCCGGGACCCACCCTGAGAAAACGCCTTTGCCCGATCCGATATTTTACAGATGACGCACATATCAGCACCAATCCGATAATATCGGTTCAGCCTAGTGCACCCACCCTGAAAAAATACCCCTGCCCAATACCAATTCCCCCGGCCAATTCCATTCATACATGTAACTTAGTAAAAAGGGCCCGGAATTAATTCCCTATTATTTGCGAAGGGTACTGATCGTAAATGAAAATCATTTTAGCAAGATGAGTTTATCATAATGAATTCATTGAGACTACTTCGCAAGTCTCAAAATTATATCGTAAACTTACGACACATTGCAAAATCCAATTCACCAACATTATTTACTATCAGTACCCTTTGAACTATTTAGGAAGTCTACCAGGTACCCTTCGCAAAGTTACAGCTACAAAAAGGGTAGGCCTATGCGTAACTTACGAACATCAACACATACTTTAATCATGTTAATACTAGTGAAATACACGTACACCAAGGTACATGATAAGCTGGAATGGAAACATATGAAGTACGAACGGTGTGCTGTGCACTGGCATGACTGTGTGTGAGTTTGCCCTACCCTGGAACACCATGAACACAGTCCACCTGAGTAAGCTTACTGTGCGATCGTGAAAATGGAAGGTAGACGAGATGCTCATTTTGGAAACCATTTCACACGGCCAAATTTGTGTGTTAAGTGAAAACTGGATTTGTTTTAAAATAAAAAGAGGTGTTAAATTCATGTGGGATATATGAAAGTTTGATATGCGATCTCCAAAGTCGTGTTTTCATAGGGAAATTTCAGTACATTCCGTGCAAAATTTACGGAGTCAACCGGAGTGACGTAAATTAACCGCATGGATGGTGTATTGTGAATCTGCAAAAATATGGTCAAATAAAATAGTCTATAACTTACTATGAGTTGTTTTGCATTTCACGGGCTTCTATATTAATAAAATGTTATAAGTTAATTAGCACGAGTGATGAATTATCGTATTTTGTTGATTTTACATTTTTTCTCACAAATAGATTTATACACAAAATGCGCGGTACAAATAATAAACAACCAAATCTTTCGCGGGGTATTTTAAATTAAGCCAGAAAGCACCCGACGAAGTTTTTTGAAATGGTTTTCTTTTGATTTACAAAATCACTACCGTAATCCACGGTAAAAATAAACGAAAACGAGGAACTGCTCAAGAAAGGTAAATGTATATTTATAAAAGGTACGGTCTTTTTTAGCAATACATAATAAGATAATGCAGCCTATGATGGGACTAGTTAATGAAAAATGTGACATTTTATCGGGGTTTGCTGCTTTCAATATTCATTTGTGTTGCCGTGAATGCCGCGGCGGTCGATGTTTTGGAAAAATAATAATTCGTTTACAACCCTGAATTTCGGATAAGTGAATAATGAGAACTCGTTTAAATAGTATTCAAAACACATCTCTTCTGTTCATTGTTTTTTATTTCTTCTTGCCAGGCTATAATTCATGAAACAAAAACATAGTACATTATTCATGAAAGTGAAGTTTTCTTGTGTACAACAAACTCTCAACATTCAAGTTGTCTGCTGCCCTGCCCTCTGTTGACCAGATTCGGTCATTAAATTTCCTATTCGCAACGTAATTGAAGGGCCGGTGTCACACACCCCGTTTTGAGTACGAGATACACCTATCATGATGCAGTCATGTCTACAGTAGAATTCACCTCGACCTTTGCAGGACTTAAACCCCATTAAAAGCTATTAAACCAAGATATAACACTCATTGAAACAGCTCAACTGATTAAAACGGATCTTCTCTGGCTGTGCACATGTGTCTGTTTTATATGTGCGATATAGCAATGAGCTGCTATAATACAGCTTCAGTTGGGTAACCGATTATAAAGGAAACACAAGGAAACAATGGTAGTGGACCTTTGTTCACGAAATGAGACAATGGCCTGCTTTTTGTTAACCAGCATTCTTGAAAATGAGCAACATAATGATTGTTGACTTAACACGGTTTGGAAATAATTTCTTCATATTTTTGGTGTTATCTGTCGTTTACATATCCTTCCTAAAACACAAAAGTGCGACCCTTTGTCACTCACCTACAGTACCCAATTTCGGCATACTATATAAGAAACTCATCATGATGATTGCCAGAGAATAGTGTAAATGTAGCTTGTACCGGTTTTTTTGTGGCATCCTTCAAAAGTGAGCGGTCCGATACCAATATTTTCGGTCAAATCTCCATTCAATTAACACGGGGAGTTGGCTAGCTATGCCTTGCCCTCACTCATATTTTACAAAAGTGCGACTATTTCTGAACATCTAACCTAGCTGTTATTTTAGGTCATGTTAGAGAAATATATTTGCTAGAAGTTTGGAGAATAAGTTAAATATTGGCTGGTTATTTTTTACACAGTGATGTTAACTAGGCAAGTGCCCATTCTTCCAACATACATCATTTGTAGAGGTCACGCGTCAATGGTGAGAGCACTGTGTATTGTGTATAGGAAAACGGACAGTAACTGCAGTATGTAGTATATATACTGACACATCAGATTAAACGAGGCGACGGAAAAAAGCAGTGTGTGAAGTGTGTTAAAACTATAGACCACTTGGCATCTGACGTCCATAGGGCCTGCACTTTGGCTCGTTTTTTGCAGGTTTACATGGTCCAATAATCACAAGATGACTGACATGTGGTAACAAAGGAAGCAGTCACTGCAATTTGATTATGTCCCATATGATTGGCCATTCAAGACACCCCTGTGAATATACTATAGCGGCCTTTTCAAAATATAATACCTGTTTGCTTGACTGCATTGACAATACCCGGGAACAATACACACAGTATATGCATTGGACAAACTTTTTACAATAAGCATGATAAGTGATAATGTGACCTCCAGATTTATACATCGTTCGTCTCGCAAACTGACAACATTTGATTGAATGGACTCAGGCTACTGCGCCGTGATTACGGTGAAGGACACCGGTTCAAATCCTTTGTTTGGAGCCAATCGATAAAAGCATGCAGGGCCTCTATACCCATGTACAGTTTATCCCTACATAACCTATGTCTTGAATACGCTGGCAAAGTTATGTAATAATCGGATTAATACTATATAGCAGCAGGTAAAAACAAGTTTTGAATAATCCGCGCTATAAAGTCCCATTCAGTGATCCCAGCGAAAAAAAAAAAAAATCAAATTGTTACGTTTATACATTTTTTAATGAAAAACAAATGGCAAAAAAACAAAACAGGAAAACGACAGTATTGACGAAGTTGAAGCCCCATTCAAATACATGTAGCTAATTTATATACTGTCAGTACCGGTATATAAATTACAGACTCACGTAAATGCATTATATTTTGTCTTAGACACACGGTTTTCGGCTGAACCACTGCACTAGCAAGCTATGTTAGCACATCTATGACAATGACGAAAGGTACAAAATCAGCCATAGGCCTTTAGATAGCAGAAGACACCAAAGTGGTGTTTTATGACCTTTGACATTCTTTTGTGGCGAGTGACATGGTCTTTCAATTCACGCCGAGTGTCCTTGACAGGTTTGACTATGCTTCAGTGGTCATGAAAGAATTAAAAAGATAACCTCTGCCCCAATAATCCCAAGCAATTGTCTGAAACTGCTCCTCGGATCATAAGAACTCAGTCCTCAAATGATAGTCATAATAATGTCCAAAATATAAAAATTACTGACTATCATTGAAGACTGAGTTCCGCAGTCTAGTATCCAAAATCTGATTTTTGATGATTTTTACGATCGCCGGGATGAAAAAAAAAATCAAAAAATCACTGAATGGGCCTTTAGTTCCCTCCTCTCCTTACCCTGGCAATATAAATCAAAGAAAAATAAAGAAAAAAAAAAATAAAACAAGAAAAGAAAAAAAAAAGACAAAGAAAATTAACCAAATTAAGGGATCTGGAATGAGCGTTTTGAGCGTTTCGATAGTATTTTTGTGGGACATGAGAGCACATCAGACATATCGAATTGCATTCTGAATACGAAGAATGTCTTTCTGATATCAAATAAATTTCATTGTTTGAAATTCACGATATAATACAAATTTTATGACGGGGTGTGTGTGTGTGTGTGTGTGTGTCCTGCACGCGTATTTTTTTTCTGCAACTATAACGGGACGCAATACGATACCGGTATGTTATAAGAATCAAACTTACAAGAAAGATGGCTCTTGTCAAATCCTACAATTCTGTCAGAGAAATATGCATATTTGCATTAAATTTTTAATTAATTGACATAATTGATTAATTAATAAATATTTTATTTAATGATTTACCATAATTCCAAATATGTCAAACAATATGTCAAATTAAAGGCTAATGAAATGCTTTATAAATTGGTCAGAGCGCATTTTGCATAATGCATTTAGTACTTTAGTTACATGATTTTTGCTATACACGCATAGGAGCTGTACTTTTAAAATCCGCGCCTAATCAATAATAATAGTCTTTCACTCCATTGTCAAAGTACTGTGCTCCCTGTAGCATTATGGAGTGACCAGGTCCTAGAGTGTGATGGTTTTGTAGCAGATGACAGTGCTCATTCAAGCCTGTCAAGGTCAGTTAGTAGCCACTTGCTGAATGGATGGCCATTATCAAAAATATAAAGAGATGCCTTGTGCAGCTGCCAATCACAGTAGAGGTTTGATAACATTTTGTTAAAAACCCAAATGTGATATAACGACAATGCTGTGCATGTTGGTACTTAATTGTTTGGATTCTTACGTTGAAATTCCCTTGTATTAGTATTTTTATGTGTAGTGTATAGTGGTCATAAATTATATACATGTAGCTTTTAAATTTTGGGCATTTTTGCTCTGTTGCACTGTACCATTATGGAATTTGAGTAAATCAATGACCGACACAAGCAGGTATACAGTGTATTATTTTATTTTTATTTCGTATCTCAGGAGCACAGCTCACTTGGTAAGGCATCAGAATTTGGTACACTAGCGCTTCGAACTTTAAATCGGAAGGTGGTGAGTTCGAGCCTCATCACGGTCACATTAATTTTATAAACCAAATATTGTTCGAACTTTTCATATTTGTTTTTCTTTTATTGTTTCTTTTCTTTGTCTTTTTTTTTCTTGTTTTATTTATTTTTTTCTTTATTTTTCTTCGATTCATATTGCCAGTGTCAGGAGAGGAGGGAACTAACGGCCCATTCAGTGATTTTTTTTCATCCGGACGATCGTAAAAATCATCATAATTCAGATTTTGTACAAAACTGCGGAACTCAGTCTTCAATGATATAGTCAGTAATAAGCTTGGGATTGTTGGGGCAGAGGTTATCTTTTGAATTCTTTCATGACCACTGAAGCAGAGTTAAACCTGTCAAGGACACTCGGCGTGAATTGAACTGACCATGTCACTCGCCACAAAAGAATGTCAAAGGTCATAAAACATCAACTTGGTGTCTTCTGCTAGTGGTTCAGCCCTAAGCCGTGTAGGCCTATTTAAGACAAAAATAATGCATTTACGTGAATCTGTAATTTATATACTGACAGTATATATAAATTAGCTACATGTATTTGAATGGGGCTTCAACTTCATCAATACTGCCGTTTTCTTGGGTTTTTTGCCAATTGTTTTCATTAATTTTTTTTATAAAAGTAACAATTTGATTTTTTTTTACTTTCGCTGGGATCACTGAATGGGGCTTTGCAACGCGATATATTCAAAACTTGTATTCACCTACTGTTATAGCATTAATCCGATTATTACACAACCTCGCCAGCGTATTCAAGACATCCAATGCAAATAATCACCTAGATTATGACGTATCATACCGTAAATATGGCGGAGTACTCAAATTCATTCAACAAAAGCATGATTACAAGCTTTGCAATCTACCGCGACAGCTCGTCTCACACACATAACAAATGCACTATACGATCAAATAGGTTGACGACAACGTTTGATTGAATGCACTGCATTGCGCCATGATTACGGTGAAGGACACCGGTTCAATTCCTTTGTATGGAGCCAATCAATAATTTCACGCACATCCTCTATTATTGCCCAATTATTTCCCGGGATGATTGCACACTGTAAAAGAGCTATTGTTATAATGTTTGATGAAATCGTGTTTAACTACCGTATTTGCTTAAGAACGGCACAATACAGATAAAGCAGGCAGATTTACTACATGTGGTACATGTATATACATATAGGGAATGTGTGTGAGTCGAGTATTACCTAATTATAATAGGGGCGTATCCAAAAATGAATTCACGCCCCTTTCAAATGTCGAGCCAAAGTGCAGGCCCTATGATTGCCCGGCAGTATGCGCGCGAATTATGGCAATTTCAATTGTTCTTTGCCCTGCAGTGTGAGTACGCATCGTAGTCTGCTAAGGGCACGTGCATTTCATATAGTACAGGAAAGCCATTGAACAGTGTAGCGGCTCGTTCGAGCATATCGATAGACGAGTCCCTCGCCTTTGTTGATAAACAGTGACGTCAAGTGGTCTATACACATTCTAAATACAAATAGAGGAGTTTTTACAGGGATGTTGAGGAGTTAACATAAATATAATTGTGACACTCCTCGAATTGCAGGCAAAATGACAGAAAAACCACTTTATTACAAACCCGTCTATAGGGTTATCCACCTTTAGCTCTGCTTTTCGTGTCTAACCTCCTGGAATTGAAGGTGTGTGTAAGCACACACCTTCTGGTCTCACATGCGATGCTAACACGACTCAGTATATTCAAATAAGATATAAGCTTTTAAAGCAGTACGGCAACAGGTATATGGCTACAGAATAATGTGCGACACTGTTAAACACAGACATGCTGGCGCGGTCTTTACCACTAAGCAGTGAAAACAATTTAGATTGGGATGCCAAGGACTGAAGGACACCTTTATGACATGTTTTCCCTATGTTTATGTGGGTCTCAAAATAGTATGTTAATAATCTGTTGTTTATGTGCATACAGGCAGTGAGGTATTTGATTGAATTCCAAAAGGTCAAGAACAACCTAATTTTACCAACATCTCTATTTTATTGAACCAAATAATACATAATGTATTTGCTGATTGACTAATGAATTAAATAGTCGACCCAGCAAATAAAAAGCAAGTAGAATTTGAGTACTCGTAAGCATAAAATGTAGACTTTGTGTCTAGTATTTGAACAAAAAGCAATATTAATGCTGTAAAGAGGGGAAACACAAGCGTTTTCGTTTTCTCTTGTTTTCTTTTATATATTTTCATTAGCCATGTTAGCAATCATTGTATTATCAGAGGCTATTAATCCTGACACTGCTGCCTATTCTAATACATGCATAATGTAGACATTGCGTCTAAAGCCATGAAATAATAGTCTTGAAATTCAAATATATGGCTGTGCCTTGTACATTGATAAGGTCACGGAAACCCAAATCACAAGGTAGTCGATGGTTGATGTTTTCAATATAATATAGATCGTTGATCGTCCATCGCGTCTACCTTTACAACCCAATTAACCCATTAATAATTTATGTATGGTATCAACAGGTAAAGCAGCTTTATTGCGGTAATATAGTGGAATCAGATAGAAGTCGGACGAAGTTGCGTTAACACAAACGAAGAGAACAGATTTGTCAAAACAACGATCAGTGACGATATAGATACCTGATTTTCCTAGTCCAAACTTGTAGCATTAAAATTTTCTTACGTAACTTCAGAAACAAAATACATAGTTTAACTGTAGCATTTGATTGCTGAACAGATAGCAAAGTAAACTTGATTGCTTGGGTATTTTATTTACTGTATATACTAGGTAAAGTTAATGCCTTTTTTGGTAACATAATGATGTTCCTTAAACGGGTTCGTCCTAAAGGCCCGGTCACACTATGACGAATAGGGGTGAACGGCAAGCGACGTTAAGCTGCGAATTGCAATTTTGAATTTACCGCCACTCATCGTGGGTTGCCGTTAGTTGTCGCTGACGAATCCGTCAGCGACCGCAGACGGCCGAAATTATTCGTCGGGAATTCGTACGACAAAAAAGTAGTTGTGATTCCGTTCAAATTTCGTTGGAGACCGCAACCCTCATTTCTTTGACGTTTCCATACCGTGCGAAGCCGTCTCTAGTCGTTTTAAGGTCGTCACAATTTCGTTGGTTGTCGTTGTCAACGACTATTGACGAATAAACAACGGCAAGCGACGTCACATCTCGAACCCTGACGACACGTTGCGGCAAGCAACGAAATTGTAACGATCTTGATGCGACAGTGACTTGCAAATTTTGTCCGGAGAGTGACGGATATTGTTTGCGAGTATCGTTTGCGAGTACCTGCGGCATTGAAACGGTGGTCTGCGATGGGTTACGATTTTTAAACGATGGTCAACGATTTTAAACTTTTTGTGCGATTCATGAAATAGATATATGCATTTGTAGAATTGTAGAAATTAATCAAGTCTTTTTTATGGTCGTTGACAACGACTACCAACGAAATTGTGACGACCTCAAAACGACTAGAGACGGCTTCGCACGGTATGGAAACGTCAGAGAAATGAGGGTTGCGGTCTCCAACGAAATTTGAACGGAATCACAACTACTTTTTTGTCGTCACACAATTTTCAACATGTTGAACATTTCCCGACGAATAATTTCGGCCGTCTGCGGTCGCTGACGGATTCTCAGCGACAACTAACGGCAACTCACGATGAGTGACGGTAAATTCTAATCAAGTGTTTTTGTGCGATGTTTGACGTTTTATTGACGTCAGTTCGATTTCAATAGACTGTCCGGCACGATGCAATTTTGAAGTTCATATAAAAAGAAATATCGATAATAATCAAAAATATTAATATTTTCTGATTATTATTGATATTGATATTGATGTTAATATTTTTGATTATTATTGATATTGATATTGATGTTAATATTTTTGATTATTATTGATATTGATATTTGATTATTATTGATATTGATATTAATATTTTTGATTATTATTGATACTGATATTAACATTTTTGATTATTATTGATATTGATGATAATATTTTTGATCATTATTGATATATTGATATTAATATTTTTGATTATTATTGATATTGATATAATAGTTTGGATTATTATTGATATTGATTTTAATATTTTGATTATTATTGATATTTATATATTTTTTTATTATTATTGATATGTGTAATATTTTTTATTATTATTGATGTTGATATTTTACTATATATATTAAAATATCTTTATTAAAAATAATTGATATTGATGTTAATATTTTTTTATTATTATTGATATAGATATTCATAGTTTAGATTATTATTGACATTATTTTATTTTACTATTTTTGATTATGATTGATATTTATATTATTTTTTTAATTATTATTGATAGGTGTAATATTTTTGATTATTATTGATATTGATTGTGGGATAGGCTTTTACGACGGGAATTCATAACAATTGGTGGGTTTTTTAGCGGGTTGCCGTCGGACAAGTTTAGAACTGTCAAGCTTTCGTCAGGAGTAGCTCTAACTTCTTCAGTACAAAGTACCTAAGAATGAGACATGTAGACAGCCCTTGCGTACTTATGACTCGGAAAAGAGCCGTTCACTGAAGACTGAAGACTGCCCTTGTCAACAGAGAACAAGGAGATCTCGCCTATCTGCTAATATACAGGTTTTGGTGGCTCTGAAAAGAGCCGTTCACTGAAGACTGCCCTTGACAAGGGGCAGTCTTCATTGAACGGCTCTTTTCAGAGCCACCAAACCTTTAAATTTAGCAGATAGGCGAGGTCTACTTGTTTCTGTAGACAAGGGACAGTCTTCGGTGAACGGCTCTTTTCAGAGCCATAAAATCATGTATATTAGCAGATAGGCGAGATCTCCTTGTTCTCTGTCGACAAGGGGCAGTCTTTTCAACGGCTCTTTTCAGAGTCATCAGTAGGCAAGAGGCTGTCTACATGTCTCATTCTTAGGTACTTTGTCCTGAGGAAGTCAGAGCTACACTAATTGTAATTGATATTAATTTTACTATTTTTTATTATTATTGATATGTGTAATATTTTTGATTATTATTGATATAGATATTAATAGTTTTGATTATTATTTATATTGATTTTAATATTTTTGATTATTGTTCATATTGATGTTAATATTTTTGATTATCATTGATATTGATATTTTTGAGTGGGTGATCAGAACGTTGTGAAGAGTGGAAACGCCGAAGTGGACTATACGACACGCACACACACAGGCTTTGATGTCGGCCGCTGAGTCACGTCATCATCGCCGCAATCCACCGTCAGCTGCCGTTCCTTGCCGCAAGCAAATCCGCTGCCAGCCGTCCGACCTCGTTGCTTGTTGTCGGGCTCTGTCGAGACATCGTCACTCGCCGCCCAGACAACGTCCGTTTCCTGCCGCAGCCTTTCGTCCCCTGCCGTCGTGTTGTCGCTGAAGGTCGTTCCCACTCGTCAGCGAATCTTGTTTTTCCTCTTTTTGTCGTCGCTTTGCCGTCAACATTTTGTGATTTTCACGTTCGTCACCTTTCGTTGCTTATCGTCCGTCATAGTGTGACCGGGCCTTTAAGACCACGGTGCATACTTTATATCAATCATGTGAGCTTCTTGCTCAAATACCACTCTAGGTCTTTGTCAGATATCACTCTATATGTATCTACAGGTGAAGTCAGACGGGCAAGAATGGTTGTACATATGCGCAATGTTTATTGGAGTTGCTTTAGATGGTTGTCTTTTTTGCATGCTTTGTCTTGAAGTGTTGTGTTGTGGCACGGTAATTTATTCCATACTGTAATTGTTCTGCCTTGATGGACGTTGGAGAAGTTCGTCGACCGGTAGGAGCAGCAGACCCTAGTATAGCCTTGTGGATGATAACCTATTTTATGTTTTTTCAAAAAACACCGATCTAGTTCCTTCTAGTAAGTATGAAATAAATTTATGAAATATAAATTGTTTAAATACCCTATTCAACATGTGATCGGGGAATCAGTACACGTTAGAGTAAATACAGTGGGAGATCGTGTTCGTTATCCCTCAAAACGATGCAGTGCAATATTTAAATACCTTTTTTTAATATTTTAGATCTAGCGCTTGCTCCTCAGCGTATAGCATTATTTCTTCCTGATCTTTTATAAGCTACACCACTGCTGGGAAAGTTATTACTTTCTTCTAAGAAATAAAACAATTCTGACTTGATAGAGCAAAAGTATAATATAGGTTGCAAGAGCGATATAGATTGCAAAAGTGTAAGAGAACAAAAAATCTTTAAAAAATTCTACCACAAATCTGGTAGGAATTAGGTCGAATGCTTAACCCAATTTCTAAAGGTCTAAAGGAAGAACATCAGAATTGTATCAAAATATGCAAGTGACTCTCTTTCTTATGAAATGCAATTATACTTTAAGCCTACGTCTCGAGCTAATTTATTTCTATTCCTTGCCAATGCTAGCTGTGATGTTCTGCTGGGATAACAAAATACACACATACAAATCAAAGACAAACAATGGTTTTTGCAAGCGTCCCGTTGAAATCATTATTGGAATTATCTGGAATACAAATACAATACATACGAAGATTTGATATGAAACTGCGTATTCGTAACATTATATTCATAACATTCATATCCTTATTACATGACAAACAATATATCCGAGAAAGATTTGAGGGAGTAAAGAAATGTTTTGTTTTGTTTTTAACATTTATCTTTTTGTTGTTGTTCACAAAGGTAGTAACTGTACTGCAATTTTGTACTGCTCTATAATTTAAAAAAAAATTGTGTGTTGTAATTGAATGGACGTTTCAAACTATTGTGAAAAATAATATTTCTTTGCCTTTGTTATAATTACTTGCAGTAAGTTAATTGTTTAACAGAAGAGTTTTACAAAAATATTTCGGCAACTTTTCTGTTCGAATTTATAGTGTTAACTGATTGTTTAAACCAGGAGAATGGTGTCTTCGCTGATCACTCAATATGTTAAAGCAGCTCATAGCCCGCACAAACACCCAATATCTATGCTTTATATCAAAAGATTTAAAAAGTTAAAACATATGATAAGAAACGAGATACCCAATTCACACAAAACACTTTTGTGACCTGTTCAGGTGTATTTTTCAAAACATTCAGATTTCCTGATTTGTAGAAAGTGACAAGAAACTCTTTTTAATGAAACATTGCTTTTAAATCCTTGGTTTAGGAGTTTTCATGAATTTAGCCAATAGTTTTTTAAAAGATATGTTTTCTTTTCATTTGTGAAGCTTAGGCCAAAGGTATATTTTTTCTGGAACGGGTCATATTCTTTGTCATTGTCTAAAGCAATAGGTACCAGAGAGGATAAATCAAGGTACGTGTTTTCCAATAACGTGACCATACTCCATATCATTGACTTGCGTTGATGCAATTCATGCAAATTATATTCAGCAATGTTGATGTGATATGTGGTCAGGTGGTATGAATCCCAGATCCATATTTTCATTCATTAATACACATTGAATTTACAAGCAGATTGACGTCATAGAAAGATATGCAAATAACGTCAATAATTTACGCGTTAATTAAAGGCCAATTCAGACGATTTTACTTATTTCGCATTTTAATATCTCTAAACTTTATAAAGGTCTATATAAAAAAAAAAGTGTGACTCTTAGAATTAAACACCTGTGACTTATAAAGTCAAGAATATTCCAGTGAAACATTCAGGAATAATATTACACACATACTATAGACGTGTAGACAACGAATCACTCGCGCTTTCTCTCTGAAAATGACATTGATACCTGTCAAAGTTTTTTCCTGGTTATACACAACCATTGTTTCGTGGAATTGTTTTTTAGTTAATATTGTATAAAATGTTTAATATAATAATTATTGAATATCCTTTTTGCTTTAGGGAAAATATGTTACGTCCTTCATTAATATTGAACACTGTATTTAACCGCAGATTGAGTGTTGAAATAATTCTCATTCTGATATTCTAAATCTTTGGAAATTAATCTAAAAAGGTAGAACTCAAGTTCATATAGGAAATGAATAGGATACATGAAGCTATAACTGCACTTTTTCAGCAAAATATATACAATTTATATGCAGGTAAATATGTTTTCATTTATTACTGGATGTGATTTATCAAGGTGGCTTACGAGGATGCTGCAACTGATCTTCCAAATCTGCCGATATCTAATAAATCACAATCGAGATGTCAGCGACATTTACATCTGCACAAGGTATAATAATATAAAGATGAAGTAAAGGAAAACAAGAAAACGGGATCAAGTCATAACAGAATATATATATGTAAATGTGTGTAGATTAGTTTTTTCTAAAGATTAATGTTATTCTTGTGTCAATAAACGAAGAAGTGGGGAACATCCCACTCACCCGACGCAATCGTTATGATATGGATCACATCTCAAGACTTATATCTATATATATCGTCTAGAATTCCATATATTTCTAAAGAAGCACAGAGCTTTATTACAAAATAGGTAACAAATAATGCACTCATTCGCCTTGAGTCCTGCGGTGCGTTCAAAGAAGTGCCTCTTCGATAACATATCATCAATTTTCACATGAGTAAATATGGTAGGGAATATACATTAGATGAAAACACGAAGATTCGGAAATGCTTTTGGGATGAAACCCAAAACAGAAGACATTTCGGCATTACTGTGTCGATTCCCTACGGTGGCAATGTAATAGGGAAGCCTGGATGATACGGAGGATGTAGTTGAGCGATTTGTCATGTAATAATAAAGAAAACCAAAGAAAGAAGTACTGAACTAAACTTAAATTAAGATATTGATCAATGTGATGCACGGTAATGGTATTAAGAATTCCCGTTTTATTATATTAGTGTGTTTTTGGTTATATCATATAAAAATGTATAGACTTATCACTTGATGTTTTTCTATAACTATAAAGATGATTTCCGCAGCCTAGCATGTGAGTCTTGAAGAAAGAAGTAATAAAGATTCATATCCAACTAAAGCTCCTTGTTTTTAACATTAACGATAAAAAAGAAAAGAAAAAAAAAGAAATAACAAAGAAGGCAAATAATAAAGCTGGAAATTTCGTTTACTTTGTTTTTAATATTGTAATATTAATATTCTTTCGAAAGCAGCTACCAATGTTGTCTTTGTTGTTTGTGTTGTTTTTGTTGTTGTTGTTGTTGTTGTTGTTGTTGTATTTTTGTTATTACTGCTGCTTCATGTAAGAAATAACATAAATACAAACAGAAGAACGTTGGTTTAGTTACACTTCTCTAATCACGTGAGTTCTTTACAATAAAACGTATAAGCCTCAAGCTTTAACCTTTTTGCCACAAGTTTATGAATATGAATATCCTCTGGCCTAATATTACATTAAGACCAAAACAGCAGTCTCACAAGCAGTGTACGTTTAAGGCCGCAGAAGGTAGATACAGGAGTGAATTCCTAGAGGCAACGTATTTCTTCGCTTTTAAAGTATCAGAACCATTATGCTACGTATTATGAGCATATACCGGAAGTTAAACTGCAATAGCGGCCTACTTCTTTAATTTGTTATTATGTTTGAACAAGGGTAGAATCAAATCCTTAAAAAATTATGTCTTAAAGCACTAATTAGCCCATATTATGGATATTTACCCTGATATAGACAAGTGTGGACACCCCCAGAACTCAGCAGTAGTGACTTTTGAATGACATGACAATCGTCTACACCATAAAGGTTAGTTTCGAAAGATTGTTTTTAAAAAACCTTCTTAAAAGACTTAATAAATTTTCTAAGATAGAATTTATATATATAGCATTATATATAACTCAGTGTTACATTCAGAAAGCTCTTTTGGCAATATTACAACAAATGCCATAAAATAGATTTATTGTCTAACGTTATGGAATAGAGTAAGCCAGTAGAATCATTGGAGTGTGTGTGTGTGTGTGGCGGGGTGGGGTGTGTGAGATTATTTAAAAAATTCAATTTTTTTAACCGTGATTAAATGTAGTTTGAAATTGGTAGCATTGTGTGCATTTTCGTGTTTGTCATGTATAAACAACATTTGAATTATGTTTTACTTTTGATGTTATAATTGTTTTGTTGATTATTTTTAATGATTTTATTTAATATCAAAAAATACCTTGTATAATTGTTTCCAATATGTTTTTATGCATGTACCTCAATATCTGTGTTAATAATTTTTGACAGTATAATTTAAATACTTCGGATCACAATTCTGCGCTGAATTCGTAATTCGTCAGGTCTGTTTCTTTTTGTAGTGGTATTAGACATTTTAAAAGCGCCGAAAATAAGATTAAAAAATACCTGTCTTGCTGATAACATAATATTATTAATTGTGCGAATTACTTTCTCGACTGCTTGATATTTTAAAGAGAATAATAAAAGTTATAATTGTTTTTGTTCAAAACATAACTTTTTACAATTTTATGACGAACTCAGTCAGTTGTCATCTATGGGCGATTGCTTAATGAACAATGGTTTACTCTGTTTATTATTTGTCTTGTGTGCATTTTCGTGAATGTTTGTCATGTATAAACATTATTTGAATTATTTTTTACTTTTGATGATATAATTGTTTTGTTAATTATTTTAATTTTATTTCATATCAAAAAATACCTTGTATAATTGTTTCCAATATGTTTTTATACCTCAATATCTGTTTTAATAATTGTTGACAGTATCATTTAAATACGTCTAACATTTCCGTGCTGAATTCGTAATTCGTCAGGTCTGTTTCTTTTTGGTAGTGATATTAGACATTTAAAAAGCGCCGAAAATAAGATTTTTAAAAATACTTGTCTTGCTGATAACATAATTATTAATTAATTATTATTAACTACTTTCTCGACTGCTTGATATTTTTAAGAGAATAATAAAACTTATAATTATTGTGTTTGTTCAAAACATAACTTTTTACAATTTTATGACTCATATGTCAGTTGTCATCTATGGGCGATTGCTTACTGAACAATGGTTTACTCTGTTTATTATTTGTCTAGTAGAATACTAGATGCCATTCATTGATTGGGAGTAAACTTTTGAAATTTTCAAAGCCGACAACTCCAAAGACATTATTCGTTAATGCAAGAGTGTGTTAAGATGACTTTGATATGTAACACAATATTGATTTTGGTTCATAAGTGGCTCAACTCAGATGTTGTTATGAAGAAGTCTATAGACAATGACATGTTGATCGTTGTTATCGAAATATTTAAAAAGCAAGCTTGAAATAATGCGGTTGTTCTAGAAAATGGGGGAAATGAAATCAAGTAAAAAAAAGTGTAGACAATAATGTACGAACGAGGCACCTTGGTGGTTCCATCAAGTAACCCAGCAAACACAAAACGTTTTCGACATCATTCGCAAAAGATTATAAAAGGTTGTCAGAAAACGTTTAAATGTCGGGTTATATAAAGGGTATATTAAGAGCATAAAACGTTTTCATAACCTTAAAAACAATTTTGATAATCTACTGCTCAGCAAACAAAAATGTTTTACAGAAAACGTTTAAATGTCGGGTTATATAAAGGGTATAAAAACGTTTTAATAACATTCCAAAAACGTTCTTGAAAACTTGATACAAAACATTCTAAACAGAATGTTATTTTGGGGTTGAAAAAATATTTTGTGAAAAATGTTTGCCCAAAATATTTTCAATAACGTTTTAAAAACGTTTTCGTGACCTTTATATAACCCGACATTTAAATGTTATTAAAAGGTTTTGAAAAAAAACAATTTAAGAACATTTCTGTGTTTGCTGGGTTTAAATATTTTAACATACTGTTATTTAAGTATTGACACAATATTTGGCAAAATGTTTGCAAAAATAGTTTACAAAAACATTTTTTGAAAACATTTAAAAATATTGTTGTAGTGTGTTTTCATACAAAACGTTTTCATGACCTTTATATAACCCGACATTTTAATGTTATTAAAACGTTTTTACCTAAACCAAAAGCCAAAATATAACTTAAATGATAGTGCGATAAACAAGCTCGTGCTGGCAGCAGGCAAGACTGATTTGTATTACGGTACTAACAACCCCCCCAACATGTTGTCATGGACTTAACACTAAGCAGTAAGCGAAAATAAATTATAATTAATAAACTTGAAAATGACAAGGCAAGGATCTTCATGTTTCAAGAAAGTACGTATGTTTCCATTGAGTAAGCAACAGTGGGACAAACAAGAATCGTTGTACAAAGTGCAATAAAGTATCATTAAATGTATGATGCATCGAGGTTTCAACTAAGAAGTACTCCAGAGTGTAATGATCTCTTGTAATAGACTATGTGGGCGGATTAATGCAGTACAATTACATTAAACCACTATAAAGTGTATGCCATATCGTCAAATTCAAATCGAGTTAGTTGTTGTGTATGAACGTTTTGTAAAAGTACTAAAAGTACAACGTACGTATGTCAAATGTGTACGATATGAAGTTTTTTCCAGAAAGTGGAGGGGGAATCGTTAGAGTAAATTGTAAAGTAAAAAAGTGATTCATAGATTCAAGTAAAAATGAGCTAGCTCAGGCACAAATAAAAATGGTCGCACAACACAAGTTCCCTCCACACACGCGCAAACACGGGGAAAACAAGAAACACAGCAAAGAAAGCGCCACTAGCACTGAATATTTTCGTAACTTCAGAAGCCCTCACAATATCTATACATTTTTGTACCTCAAAAGTAACATAGCATATTTACTCACGCGCACATCCAGCTCATACACCCCGTTTTGAGCACGAGCTATACACCCATAGTATACCGACATTAAACGAGGAGACGGCAAAAGCAGTTTGTGAAGTGTGTTAAAATTGTACACATTGTACATACAAAACGAGGAGTTTTTACAGGAATGTGAGGAGATAACATAAATATAATAATGACACTCCTCGAATTGCAGGCAAAATGACAGAAAAACACTTAAATACCAACCCCTCTATAGGGTTATCCACCGTTAGCTCTGCCTTTCGTGTCTAACCTCCTAGAATTGAAGGTGAGTGTATAAGCACACACCTCCTGCTCTCGCATGCGATGCTAACACGACTCAGTATAGATAAGGTGACATATGTTTACATTTGATACGTCCTCTGTTGGTCTGTGATCAAAACTGTCAGGCAAAAAACACTATAGTTTACATGGAAGAAGTTGATTTTTATTCATTAACTTTGCTTTCAAAGCAAATAATACTAAAAATGTTATCAATCTCGTTTATAAATGCATCAAGCTATATACATAATATCACACAAAACTTCAAAGGTTTTTAAAAGTTGAGTTTTAAAGAAATGTATGTGGTCTGTCATATACACTCCTGTGTTATTTTGCCTGACTTTAAACAACAGAGGGCGGTCTGAATGTAAACATGTGACATCATAGGTCACCTCATCTATATTCAAATAAGATAAGCTTTTAAAGCAATACGGCAACAGGTACGAATACATCGTGTTACATCAAATGACTACAGAATAATGTGCGACACTGTTAAACACAGACATGCTGGCGCGGCCTTTACCACTAAGCAGTGAAAACAATTTAGATTGGGATGACAAGGACACCTTTATGACACGTTTTCACTATGTTTATTTGGGTCTCAAAATAGTATGTTAACAATCTGTTGTTTATGTACATCCAGGCTGTGAGGCACTTGATTGAATTACAAAAGGTCAAGAACAACCCATTTTTTACCAACATCTCTATTTTATTGAACCAAATAATACATAATATATTTGCTGATTGACTAATGAATTAAACACTCGACCCAGCAAATAAAAAGCAAGTAGAATTTGAGTACTCCTTTCTAGCATAAAATGTAGACGATGTGTCTATTATATGGACAAAAAGCAAATAAAAAGGTTGTAAAGAGGATAAACGTAAGTGTTTTCTTTTTCTCTTGTTTTCCTTTATTTCCATTAGCAATCATTGTATTATTAGAGGCTATTAATCCTGACACTGGTGCTTATTCTCCTAATATGTACATGCATAATGTAGACATTGCGTCTAGAGTCATGAAATAATTATAGTCTTGAAATTCATAATTCAAAATATATGTCACGTTATCCCAAATCGCAAAGTAGTTGATGGTTGACGTTTTCAATATAATATAGATCGTTGATCGTTCATGACTTTCATGTCAGCCTCGTCTACTTTTATCAATCCAATAAACCCATAAATCACATATCTGTTGGTTTCAACAGGTCAACAGGTAAAAAAGCTTTTATTGCGGTAATATAGTGGAATCTGATAGAAGATGTATGAAGTTGCCTGACACAGAAGAGGAGAGCAGATTTGAGATTTGTCAAAACAACGGTAGATACCTGATGTTCCTAGTCCAAACTTATAACACTTATGCTGCAAATTACATTCTAACTATAACAGATAGCACATTAAATTTGATTGTTTGTGTGGGGGTGGGTGGGGGTGTGTGTGTGTGTGTGTTTTGTTTTTTTTTTGTTTTTGTTTTTGTTTTTTTTTTTTGTTTTTGTTTTTGTTTTTGTTTTTGTTTTTGTTTTTGTTTTTGTTTTTTGTTTTTGTTTTTGTTTTCTTTTGGGTTTTTTCTTGGGTTTTTTTTCAATTTACTGTATATAACGGTTAATACTTTTTTGAGGTAACATAACAAAACGGTTTCGTCCTAAGATCATGTTGCATAATTTATAACAATGTGAGCTTCTTGCTCAAATACCCCTCTAGGCCTATGTCAGATATCACTGTATATGTATCTGTAGCGATACTGCCCATCGCTTCAGATGAAGTCAGACGGGCAAGAATGGTTGTCCATAGGCACAATGTTTATTGGATGGAGTTGCTTTAGATGGTTGGTTTTAGCATACTTTGTCTTGAATTGTTGTGTTGTGACAACACATGTGTGGCACGGTAATTTTTTCCATGCTGTAATTTTTCCGAACCAGAGAGAGTACGTATAGTAGTCTTTATTTGTCGTTTGCGATTTGATGCAAGTTTTGATGGGAGTGCCTCGATGGACGTTGGAGAAGTTCGTCGACCGGTGGGAGCAGGAGACCCTAGTATAGCCTATTTTATGGTCTTTCAAAAAACACCGATCTAGTTCCTTCTAGTAAGTATTCATAAAATTTATGAAATATAAATTGTTTAAATACCCTATTCAACATGTGATCGGTAAATCAGTGCATGTTAGAGTAAATACAGTGGGAGATCGTGTTCGTTATCCCTCAAAACGATGCAGTGCAATATTTAAATACTTTAAAAAAAAAAATTTTAGATCTAGCGTTTGCTCCTCAGCGTATGGCATTATTTCTTTCTGATCATTTATAAGCTACAGCACTGCTGGGAAATTTATTACTTTCTTCTAAAAAATTTTAAAAAATCCGACTTGATGGAGCAAAAGTATAATATAGGTTGCAAGAGCGATATATATTGCAAAAGTGTAAGAGAACAAATAAAAGAATCTACCACAGTCGTAATTCTGGTAGGAATTAAGTCGAATGCTTAACCCAATTTCCACAGGAAAAGTATCAGAATTTTATCAAAATATGTGAGTAACTCTCTTTCTCATCATGCTTATGAAATGCAATTATACTGTAAGCCTACGTCTCAAGCTAATGTATTTCTATTCCTTGCCAATGCTTATTACTACGATCTAGCTGTGATGTTCTGCTGGGATAACAAAATACACACATACAAATCAAACACAAACAATGGTTTTTGCAAGCGTTCCGCTTGATTAAACCCTAATTGGAATTATTTGGGGTACACGAAGATTTGATATGAAACTACGTATTCATGACATTATATCCTATATTGGTTTGTTTTGTTTTTTGTTTTGTTTGGTGTTTTACATATATCTTTTTTTGTTGTTTAAACAGGTAACTTAAAACTGCACTGCAATTTCGGCTTACATAACCAACTATGTAATTTAAAAAATAATGCGTTGTAATTGAACGGACATTTCAAATTATTGTGTAAAATGATATTTCTTTGCCAATATGAAAATTTGTTATTTACTTGCAGTAAGTTACAATGTTTAATAGAAGATGTTTACACAATTTTTCGGCAACTTTCACTGTACAGCATTTATACTGTAATTATAATAAATGTTTAAACCAGGACACTGGGGTCTTCACTGCTCTACTCAATATGTGAAAGCAATCCATAGCCTGCAAAAACACCCACTTTTTATGCATTCTATCAAAAGATTTAAAAGCTAAAATATATGATCATAAACGAGATACCCAATTCACACAAAAAAAACACTTTTGTGACCTGTTCTGGCGAAATATTTCTTTAATATGTGTATTTTTCAAAACATTCAGCTTTTCTGATTTGTAGAAAGTAACAAAATTTGTTTTTTAATGACACATTGCTTTTAAATCCTTGGTGTACGAGTTTTGATGAATTTAGCCAATAGTTTTTTTAAAGATATGTTTTCTTTCCATTTGTGAAGCTTAGTTGTCTATCTCTAAGATCTTTCTAAGCCAACTTAAAGGAAGTGTCCGGCAATCACAACATTAGGTCTTATATGTTAGAAAAATAATTATCAAGCACGAATCACATTATTTTATTTCAATCAAACTCATATTAACCATAAAAACGAATAAAAACAGCCGTCTCTCAACACGCGATTTTCAAAATTCCCGCGCCGAAATGTTCTAGAGCAGTGACGTCATGGTTATTTGTGCTCATTTGTCGACAGGCTTCATTGAACTATTGGGACGTCACTGCTCTAGACAATTTCGGCGGCGGGAATTTTGAATATCGCGTGTTGAGAGATGGCTGTTTTTATTCGTTTTTATGGTTAATATGAGTTTGTTTGAAATAAAACCATGTGATTCGTGCTTGATAAATTTTTTTCTAACATATAAGGCTTAATGTTGTGATTACCGGACACTTCCTTTAAAGGTATATTTTCTGGGACGGGTCATATTCTTTGTCAGTTTTCTAAAGCAAGGTTTGTGTCTCCCAATAAGGTTACCATAATCCGTTTCGTTGACTTGCATCGATGCAAATAAAATCACATTCAGCAATGATGATGCGGGTACTTAGTCACGTGGTATGAATCCCAGAATATACCTCTATATTTTCATTCATCAATACGCATTTGATTTTACCAGCAGAATGACGTCATAGAAAGATATGCAAGTAAAGTCAATCGTTTACGCGCGAATTAATGTAATACACTATTTTAAAGTGTTGCGATTTGGTAGTTAACAACAACTTGCGAATGGTAGTGAGCTTCGGCAAAAAATGCATTGCTAATTTCCTTGCGAGCGTGTAGAAGAATTCAAATATCACAGAAATGTTTTTATAGGTCCTGTGGTTCTTGAGTTATGTTGTAAAGAGGGCTGAAACAACAACACTTTTGTAAAATGTACATAACTCATTAACAACAATAAATTAAACAAGTTTTTAAAGTTTATGATTTGTAGAATGAACTTTTGCAAAACATCAAAGTGTTATTTTTCACAAATATATTGATTCAAACAATAAAAATCGATTTTGTGGCTGCTTCGACCAACAATACCGCATCTACCCTTAAAGGCATATTCAGACGATTTTATTTACTCGCATTTTAAATTTCTATTCAATATCTCTCAACTTTCTCTATAATATAGTTCTATTTATAAAAATGTGACTCTCAGTATTAACACCTGTCGGTAAATATAAAACCAACAATATTGCTGTGTAACATTTAAGAATGATATTACACAAATAATATAGACGTGTAGAGAACGAATCACTTGCGATTTCTGGCTGAAAACGACATTAGCACTTGTCTTTCCTGATTATACACAACTATTGTTTCGTGAACTAAGCTATTTTTAGTTCATAGTGTGTAAAATGATTAGTATATAGGCTTATAGTTAATGGTATGTCCTTTTTGCTTTAGGTGACGTGACGTAAAAGGGAAAATATGCTATGTCATTATTATTCACAAATATTGAACACTGTATTTAGCGGCAGATTGAGTGTTAAAATAATTCTCATTCTGATCTTCTAAATCTCCTACACGAAATGATTAGGATACATGAAGCTATAACTGCACTTTTTTTAGCAACAATATATACAATTTATATACAGGTAAATATGGATGTGATTTATCAAGGTGGCTTACGAGGATGCTGCCTGATCTGCGGATCCCAAATCTGCGGATATCTAATAAATTACAATCGAGATGTCAGTGACATTTTCATCTGCACAAGATGAAGTCAAGGAAAATAAGAAAACGGGAA
Organism: Amphiura filiformis; assembly: GCF_039555335.1. Taxonomy (NCBI): domain Eukaryota; kingdom Metazoa; phylum Echinodermata; class Ophiuroidea; order Amphilepidida; family Amphiuridae; genus Amphiura; species Amphiura filiformis. The sequence goes on along the minus strand of NC_092638.1, from coordinate 39,844,749 downwards.
CAAGTCATAACAGAAAAAACAAATACATATGTATGTAAATGTGTGTAGATTAGCTTTTTCTAAAGATTAATGTTATTCTTGTGTCAATAAACGAAGAAGTGGGGAACATCCCATTCACCCGACGCAATCGTTATGATATGGATCACATCTCAAGACTTATATCTATACATATCGTCTAGAATTCCACAGATTTCTAAAGAAGCACAGAGCTTTATTACAAAATAGGTAACAAATAATGCACTCATTTGCCTTGAGTCCTGCGGTGCGTTCAAAGAAGTGCCTCTTCGATAACATACCCTCAATTTTCACATGAGTAAATATGGTAGGGAATATACATTAGATGAAAACACGTAGATTCGGAAATGCTTTTGGGATGAAACCCAAAACAGAAGACATTTCGGCATTACTGTGTCGATTCCCTACGGTGGCAATGTAATAGGGAAGCCTGGATGATACGGAGGATGTAGTTGAGCGATTTGTCATGTAATATAAAGAACACCAAAGATATAGTACTGAAGTAAACTTAAAATAAGATATTGATAAATGTGATGCACGGTAATAGTATTAAGAATTCCCGTTTTATTACATTAGTGTGTTTTTGGTTATATCATATAAAAATGTATAGACTTATCACTTGATTTTTTTCTATAACTAAGATGATTTCCGCAGTCTAGCATGTGAGTCTTGAAGAAAGAAGTAATAAAGATTCATATCCAACTAAAGCTCCTTGTTTTTAACATTAACGATAAAAAAAGAAGAACAAAAGGAATAATAATGAATAAAGCTGGAAATTTGGTTTACTTTGTTTTTAATATCATAATATTAATATTCTTTCAAAAGCAGCTACCAATGTTGTCTTTGTTGTTTTTGTTGTTGTTGTTGTTGTTGCTTTTGTTATTGTTGTTATTACTGCTGCTTCATGTAAGAAATGGCATAAGTACAAACATAAGGACATTGGTTTAGTTACACTTCTCAAATCACGTGAGTTCTTTATAATAAAAAGTATAAGACTCAAGCTTTAACCTTTTTGCCACAAGTTTATACGTTCCATTGGCACTCTTTTGTCAGTCTGGGCATTTGAAACATAATGAATATTAATATCCTCTGGCCTAATATTCCATTAATACCAAAACATCAGTATCACAAGCAGTATACGTTTAAGTCCGCTATATATACCAGGTAGTTACAGGAGTGAATTCCTAGAGGCGACGTATATTCTTCGCTTTTAAAGCATCAGAACCATTATGATACGTTATATGAGCATATACAGGAAGTTAAACTGCAATAGCGGCCTACTTCTTTAATTGGATTATTATTATTGAACGATTATTTTATGTTTGAACAAGGGTAGAACCAAATCCTTACAAAATAATGTCTTAAAACACTAATTAGCCCACATTATGGATATTTACCCCGATATACACAAGTGTGGACACCCAAAGAACTCAACATGACAATCTACACCAGAAAGGTAACTTTCCAAAGATTGTTTTTAAACAACTTCGTAAAAGACTTTGAAAATTTTCTAAGATTTATATAATATTATTATATACAACCCAGTGTTACATTCAGAAAGCTCTTTTGGCATGGTAGAATATTTCAACAAATGCCATAAAATAGATTTATTGTCTTACGTTATGGAATAGAGTAAGCCAGTAGAATCATTGGGGTGTGTGTGTGTGTGTGTGTGTGTGGCGGGGTGGCGTTTGTAAATGCCTCCAAACGAGGAACTACATATGGATACACACCATAACACGAGGACACACCTCCAAATGAGGACGTCCTCGGTTTGAAACTATGACCAGGATGACGTAAATGATGCAAATATGCATATATAAGATAGCATATAAGATAGGTCCACCCTAGGGGGGTATAGGACGGGTCTCAGTTGGATAGTAAGTTGTCTGGTGTATTTGTGCGAGGTCCATTGGGGTGTGTGTGGGGCGGGGTGGGGTGTGTGAGATTATTTTGTTTAAAAATAGTTCTAGGGTATTTTTAAAACGTGATTAAATGTAGTTTGAAATTGGTAGCATTGTGTGCATTTTCGTAAATGTTTGTCACGTATAAACATTATTTGAATAATTTTTTACTTTTGATGATATAATTGTTTTGTTAATTATTTTAATTTTATTTAATATCAAAAATACCTTGTATAATTGTTTCCAATATATTTTTATACCTCAATATCTGTTTTAATAATTGTTGACAGTATCATTTAAATACGTCTAACATTTCCGTGCTGAATTCGTAATTCGTCAGGTCTGTTTCTTTTTGGTAGTGGTATTAGACATTTAAAAAGCGCCGAAAATAAGATTTAAAAAAATACTTGTCTTGCTGATAACATAATTATTAATTGTGCTAACTACTTTCTCGACTGCTTGATATTTTTAAGAGAATAATAAAACTTATAATTATTGTGTTTGTTCAAAACATAACTTTTTACAATTTTATGACGAACTCATATGTCAGTTGTCATCTATGGGCGATTGCTTTACTCTGTTTATTATTTGTCTAGTAGAATACTAGATGCCATTCATTGATTGGGAGTAAACGCTTGAAATTTTCAAAGCCGACAACTCCAAAGACATTATTCGTTAATGCAAGATTGTGTTAAGATGACTTTGATATGTAACACAATATTGATTTTGGTTCATAAGTGGCTCAACTCAGATGTTGTTATGAAGAGGTCTATAGACAATGACATGTTGATCGTTGTTATCGAAATATTTAAAAAGCAAGCTTGTAATAATGCGGTTGTTCTAGAAAATGGGGGAAATGAAATCAAGTAAAAAAAAGTGTAGACAATAATGTACGAACGAGGCACCTTGGTGGTTCCATCGAGTAAGTGATAGTGCGATAAACAAGCTCGTGCTTAACCTGCTGGCAGCAGGCAAGACTGATTTGTATTACGGTACTAACAACACCCCCCCCCCCCCCCAACATGTTGTCATGGACTTTACACTAAGCAGTAAGCGAAAATTAATTATAATTAATAAACTTGAAAATGACAAGGCAAGGATCTTCATGTTTCAAGAAAGTACGTATGTTTCCATTGAGTAAGCAACAGTGGGACAAACAAGAATCGTTGTACAAAGTGCAATAAAGTATCATTACATGTATGATGCATCGAGGTTTCAACTAAGAAGTACTCCAGATTGTAATGATCTCTTGTAATAGACTATGTGGGCGGATTAATGCAGTACAATTGCATTAAACCACTATAAAGTGTATGCCATATCGTCAAATTCAAATCGAGTTAGTTGTTGTGTATGAACGTTTTGTAAAAGTACTAAAAGTACAACGTACGTATGTCAAATGTGTACGATATGACGTTTTTTCCAGAAAGTGGGGGGGGGGGATTGTCAGAGTAAATTGTAAAGTAAAAAAGTGATTTATAATCAAGTAAAAATGAGCCCAAGCACAAACGAAAATGGTCGCACAACACAAGTTCCCTCCACACACGCGCAAACACGGGAAAACCAGGAAACACAGCAAAGAAAACGCCACTAGCACTGTATATTCTCGTAACTTCTCACAATATCAATATACCTTAAAAGTAACATAGCATATTTACGCACGCGCACATCCAGCTCACACACTTGTCTCGGTCCCAGCCGATTTGAGTTTTGTGTCACTAAACAAACCGGTTTGTTTAGTGACGGAGGAACATAAACCGGCTGGGACCGAGTCACACACCCCGTTTTGAGTACGAGATACACCTATAGTATATATACTGACACATCAGATTAAACGAGGCGACGGAAAAAAGCAGTGTGTGAAGTGTGTTAAAACTGTACACATTCTACATACAAATAGAGGAGTTTTTACAGGGATGTTGAGGAGTTAACATAAATATAATTGTGACACTCCTCGAATTGCAGGCAACATCTGCTTTTCGTGTCTAACCTCCTGGAATTGAAGGTGTGTGTAAGCACACACCTTCTGGTCTTACATGCGATGCGAACACGACTCAGTATATTCAAATAAGATATAAGCTTTTAAAGCAGTACGGCAACAGGTATATGGCTACATCGTGTTTAATACATCAAATGACTACAGAATAATGTGCGACACTGTTAAACACAGACATGCTGGCGCGGTCTTTACCACTAAGCAGTGAAAACAATTTAGATTGGGATGCCAAGGACTGAAGGACACCTTTATGACATGTTTTCCCTATGTTTATGTGGGTCTCAAAATAGTATGTTAATAATCTGTTGTTTATGTGCATACAGGCAGTGAGGTACTTGATTGAATTCCAAAAGGTCAAGAACAACCTAATTTTACCAACATCTCTATTTTATTGAACCAAATAATACATAATGTATTTGCTGATTGACTATTGAATTAAATAGTCGACCCAGTAAATAAGAAGGAAATAGAATTTGAGTACTAGTAAGCATAAAATGTAGACTTTATGTCTAGTATTTGAACAAAAAGCAATATTAATGCTGTAAAGAGGGAAAACACAAGCGTTTTCGTTTTCTCTTGTTTTCTTTTATATATTTTCATTAGCCATGTTAGCAATCATTGTATTATCAGAGGCTATTAATCCTGACACTGCTGCCTATTCTAATACATGCATAATGTAGACATTGCGTCTAAAGTCATGAAATAATAGTCTTGAAATTCAAATATATGGCTGTATCTTGTACATTGATAAGGTCACGTTAACCCAAATCACAAGGTAGTCGATGGTTGATGTTTTCAATATAATATAGATCGTTGATCGTCCATGACTTTCGTGTCAGCCTCGTCTACCTTTACAATCCAATTAACCCATTAATAATGTATGTATGGTGTCAACAGGTAAAGCAGCTTTATTGCGGTAATATAGTGGAATCAGATAGAAGTCGGACGAAGTTGCGTTAACACAAAAGAAGAGAGCAGATTTGTCAAAACAACGATCAGTGACGATATAGATACCTGATTTTCCTAGTCCAAACTTGTAGCATTAAAATTTTCTTACGTAACTTCAAAAACAAAATACATAGTTTAACTGTAGCATTTGATTGCTGAACAGATAGCAAAGTAAACTTGATTGCTTGGGTATTTTATTTACTGTATATACTAGGTAAAGTTAATGCCTTTGTAACATAATTGTTCTGGACCAGAGAGAGGGTACGTACATCAGTCTTGTCCCTATGTGATTTGATGCAAGTTCTGATGGGAGTGCCTTGATGGACGTTGGAGCGGCAGTAGAAGTTCGTCGATCTAATTGCTTCTAGCTTTCAGAGGGCGGGGCGGGCGTACAGTGGAAAAAATAAAGAAAAGAAAGGAATAATCTGTCGTAGTGTAAAGCAATTAGCAGTTAGCAATTCATCGGTAACAAATCAATGTTTTTATTTATAACGTTTGGTTTGGATCCACATCTTTGCATTGTGAGCAATGATAAAACATGTAATGTCAAAATTGGTTCCCTCTGTGCTATGATGAGCCTCTGATAATGGGCTGAGGCTATTTCTCGCTTAACTGTTTCCAACAATCATGACCTTGACAGATCAAGCCATAATATAATGTTATACCTAATTGTTTGTCAGATATATCTTGTGTGTTGCAAATACTATAAAGTGCTATTTCATAAAGGAAATGCATTACATCACGGTAAATATCAGTGTTTTGCAGTTAAATGTCGTATACAGATCAATACAACTTTCTATTTTATTTTATTTAATGAGGAGTCAAGGTTAGACGTTAGACTACAATCATAAACATGACATGAAATTTAAGCTTATCAAACATTTTACAGACTAGTTTTATACATTACAAGCATGGCAATTATGTTATTATCCGTTATATGTGCGGAAGCTATAAACTTTCTGCTATTGTAGATCCCTTGATACTTCATATACTGCTCACCGGCCCCATTATTCTTTTAATTATTATTTACACACGAATTTAGACTGCTGCGAGGCTCATAGCAAAAATAAATTAAAGCTTAGCAATATGAACACCTACTTGCATTTGTTTCACTGGCGCTGTAAGCGCTCTTTAAGCAAAGTCATTGTTCATTGATTTACCGTATGACAAAACAGGCGAAACGAGTAACTTTTTGCACAAGATTTCCAATTTAAAGAGAATTAATTGGTCATTGCTCATTGAAATGAAGCTGGTATATGGACAATAGTAAGTGTGCTCTTTCATTTATTGACATAAAATCTGAAAAATATTGATCACTCGGGGTTTTGACTTTTTAGGTCGTTTTCAACAGATTTACCACATTCGACTTGCTATCTATAATAAATTACTGAAACTGGCGAATTGGTAAGGCTAAAAACTTTTACGGATTACATTATTTCGGAAAACGGGCTTTTGCGATGCGAAGAACAAGTTTGTGCGCACCCCAATAAAACGTCAACTTGTTTTTGTTTTCGTTAAGGGTGTCAAATTAAGTTAATTAGTTCCGAAAGCACTGAAAGTATCAGACAAAAAAGTAGTTGCGAGTGAAAAATATTAATGCCATATTTTTCACTCGCAACTACTATTTTGTCTAATACTCCGGTCACTGCATTAACTATTGCATCACATAGTAGAAACTCATTAACATGTATTGTTTTTTCAACTACTTTGTCAATGTTTTAGCTTGTATTCAGTGTTCAAAGGGTAACAGTTTTTATGGAGAACCTATTGTCAACAGTAGAGTGTTTGTTTATTGAATTAGTTAAATTGTTTGATGCTTTTTTGTTGAAGGACAAATTAATCAGGGTTGCCAAATGCCAAACCTGTGGTTTGGTAGCCCACATGGGTGACTTTTGAAGATTTTCCCTGAGACTTTTGACAATTTCCTGCCCCATAGGAACAGATTGTTAAGAAAAAAATTGGGTGACTTTTTAGCAATGCAGGAGCATGTCTGGTAAGGCTAAGCATTATGTCTTGAAGGCCTACATTTATTGAACTAAGGGACTGTGCAATGATTATTATTATAAACCCTGCTCAGACCCTGCTCCGAAGAGGGCTGATATTGGGTCACTCATTCATGCAGGAGTAGCTGACAGGTAACCTGTGTCTGTGCAAAATATTTAGGCTGCATCAGGTGTTTTGCACCACAACTTTTAAAATGGGGTACACCCCAAGGTAAAACTCACACATTGAAATTGCACCTGACCTTCTCAATTGTAATTGTAAATGACAATATCCTCTCACCTCATCACTAATCACATTAAATAGAACATTTAAAAAAATCAGTACGGCAAAAGACAGTGACCGCGAAAGACGGTGACCGCGAAAGACGGGTGATTGTTAGTATAAGAAGAAGTCTTAGCTTTATAAAAAAAATCAAATTCTGATTGGATGAAGAAAACATTCGCGGTTTTGACAAAAACCAATCTTAGATGCCGTATTTTTTTTGCCAGCTAGAAGCTCACACAGCTCTTATGGTGACATGCACTCAATGTTCAACCGTATACTGTGTAGAGACAATTCAGGTGTTCAGGTGTATCGAGATGGAAACTCTGGATAGATGAGTTTATAAGATAATCGTTTTGTAGCCAAACATTTCCATCTGATGAAACGAAGGCGTCGAAGTTAAATCTAACGGTAATTAATACTTTTACGGTAGTAAGGAATCAATGTGTAAAATACCAAGAAATAAATTGTGAAAACTTTCGAAGGTAATCGCATAAATACAACATCCGATACCACTGCGAAGGCACAACAGTAAACAAAGGGTTTGGTATATTGTTTTGATATGAGTTGATACTTACCACTTAAATCTTGGCTACAAAACAAAAAGTTATTTGATGCAAATGTAATCTATATTTAGATAATAATAATAATAATTTAATTAGATAATAAATAGGTTGGTTAAAGCGAATACAGATTTGGTATGTCGGAAACGGTTAAAACTGAAGCCACGAGTTTAGTAATCATCACATTGTAGCTTTAGATAATCTCAATAAAAATGTTATCAAGATGCAGTTGTCCCAATTTCTTACTCAGGATAAATATTTTGTTCCTATTTGAACTCCCTGACATGCCTTGGTAGTTCAAAACAAAATAAAACATGTTTTATATAAGAGGAAAACATCGAAGGGTCCAACAGAAACACAAAGGGTAATGAAATTTCCCAGATTTCCACTAAACCACGTTTAAGGGATCTAGAATGAGCGTTTATTGCGTTTCGACAGTATTTTTTGTGGGACATGAGAGCACCTCAGACGTATCGAATTGCATTCTGAATACGAAGCATATCTTTCTGATATCAAATAATTTTCATTTTTGAAATTCACGATATAATACAAATTTTATGACAAATTATTAAAATTTGATATTTTTCAAATTTTTGATATATAACAGTCCTCGAAATAAATTTTATAAATCTAATGATATATTTTTAAAGTGTATGTAGCTGGGAGGAAAAGCCGACGATCAATTAAAATTTTGATATTTTATATTGATTTCCCAAAAAGACCTATTTTTATACAAAAGGTCAAAATTTTCAATTGATCGTCGGCTTTTCATCCCACCTACATACACTTTAAGTATAAATCATCAGATTTATAAAGTTTACTTCAAGTACTGTTAAATATCAAAAATATCAATTTTAATGATTTGCCATACAATGTGTATTACATTGCGAATTTCAAAAAATCAAAATTATTTGATATCAGAAGGACATTATTCGTATTCAGAATGCAATTCGATATGTCTGATGTGCTCTAATGTCCCAAAATATATACTGTCCAAACGTTCATACCCCACCCCTTAAGGGTAATTCGTAATTACGTCCTTATTTTAAATCTTGACGTGGAAATAAGATGAACAATTTTGTTAATAACCTTGTATATACTTACAAAATACACAAACTGTGCATACGACTTATTTGATTTTTACACGATTACAATAATACGACTTGAACCAACAAGTGCTCACCCGACCGAAGTGAACAACCTATGGAAAATGATCAATATGAAGGCTATTCTGAACATGTATCGGTTTAGTTGTGCGAAAGACACAATACCCATTAGGTATAAATTATTTGAACAAAAATAAAGACATTTAATCTTTTTCAGAAATAAACTTGTTATGATTTCCACATCATGTGGGCAACCTTTTAAATCAAAACTAGCCTTTCTTTTCAGACCGTTTCCGATGTACCAAATCTGTATTCACTTTACCAACACATCATCACACCCACAAATCACATTTTAATCAAATAGCCTTTATTTTGTAGCCAAGATTCAAGAGTTACTATGAGTAATTTCAATTTCCTGGCACGTAAGATAACAGAGATGTGACGATGGAGGTACAACTTTTTGAATGACCCTCGTATATGGAAACTTGCTGGATTTGTGTAAAAGGCTCATCCCAGTTTATTGTGGAATGCTATGAATATGAAGCCAATCCAATCCTGAGATAACATCCTGCAGCTGTCACAAGCACAAATCGCTTGATGTGTTTTCATATGCTTTGTTAGCTGACAGTGTGTCCTGCTTTCCAATTGACCCGGTAGCAGGTTTAAACAGCTATATATAACACATTACAATATTTTCCCGCAATACTAATCACTCCCCTTGTTTACTCCAGGAAAGCTTTCCCAATCACTCTTCTTTGTCTCCTCTCATGAGCTCCAGAAGAGCTACATATTGAGCCTCTGCAAATTTCAAACGGCAGTCCCTGTTATACATTATTGAAATTTAACCACAATTTCCGAAATTATAAGGTAGTATCGGAGAAGGATGAACATGACGAATAACGCAATACTGCAATTACTTGTCATTATTTCATTTCACTCTTATTATTCCAAACATGGTTATATATATATAAGATAGAGGTTTAAAGTTGCTTAATATTTTAGGCGAAATGGTTGCTCTCTTAGTTTGTAAGCAGGCAACATACACGCATATAAAGGGCTAAGTTCATCTAATTCAAAAATATTGATATATCTTTTGTTTTTGCAAGGAGTTCCAGTCTCAATACCGTTTAGTCTTGACTTAAGGACCTAGATAAGGTGTGAATTTGATTAGTAGTATACGTATTGCACGCCCGAAAGTAGGTAAGAATAATAGTTTACGTATTCAGTTTACCATTGCGTCTAGACATATGGTATAGATCAGACAGTCGTCTTCAACAGAAAGCAGAATGGATAAAATTTGACTGTCGACATGATGAATCTATTATAAAACGTCAGCACTTTCACTTTTCTAATTTGTCTGTTTGGTAGAATTCCTTTTGTCAAGTCTCTTTGTCTTTGAGAAGAGACAAACAGACTAATGAATTAGAAGATTGCAATTTGCGGATACGATTTGCGCCTTGAGGCATATTCCCGTTAATTTTAAAGAAGTTACGATCAAATTGAAGTACAGACTGAACTCGTTAACCTGTTTATTCCGATTTTATGAAAATGATGGAAAACACATTTCTTGATGATACAGCAAATTCATAATTAAAATTGTCACATGTTGCTACGAATGTGGGAACAAAATGTAAGTGACAGAATATTAAAGTAATTCGGAATTCTTTTCATGACAAAAAGATGTTTGAAAAAATATGTTAAAACACCAGGCGCATATGGTGTATGATCAACCAATTCATGCTAGTCGATAGATTTAAAGGTTTTTTGATAAAGCCATTTTGTAACAGTCGATAGACTTAATAAGCATACAGCTGTGTTAAATGCAATATATATATACTGCGCCAATAAAGTATCCTTACACTTGGAAAAATAATCATAATTTCAAAACTGAACAATATTGGGGTAAATTTGTTTTTTTTTTAATAGATGCACTATCTAATCCTGCACATTATGACACCACCTTGAATCCAATGTGACCTCAAGAAGTAAAGTTACAAGCAATGGAATAGACAAAGGTACAGTTTTAAATGTGACAAACTGGCCTATACAAGGCGCAAAAAGATTCCAACAATCAACAATCGAAACAAAGAGACAACACAGCTTCTTCAATGAAGCGTTATTTAAATCAGTTTTTATTTCAGTTTTTGCTTCTCTGTACTTTTCATAACTTTCATTTTATTTGTCAGTTCTTTTGTTTCAGTTTTCTTTTGTTCCTTTTGTTCTTAATTAAAGCCAAACGCATAAATTAGCCATTCACCACTCTCAAACCAGATGTCTAATCTGTGGAGTTCTGAATATGCCAGTTTGTCACTTTTAAAACTGGACCTTCGTCTAATCAAATGCTTGTAACTTTGCTTCTTGAAGTCACATTGGATTCAATGTGATGTCATAATGTGCAGGATTAAATAGGGCATCTATTAAAAAACAAATTTGGAAGTTGTGATTCTTTTTCCAAGTGTAAGGATACTTTATATCAAATAAAGCATCCTTTTATATTACTTATGTTCTAAGAGCACATTATGTAGCCTACAGGATTCCGATCGAGTTTCTTCTGGTTTATTCTGGTAACAAAATATTATTCACATAGCTCTAGAAATTTAAGTAAACACGATGTGTAGCTGCTCAGCATGTTTACTACATAATCACAACTTTTTGCAACAATGATAATGTATAAAGTTTCCTTTGCCCCGTAAATTACAGACTTAATTTCATTATTTAAGAATAAGAAAGAAAAGTAAATATCTTCAATTTGTCTCTAGTTCTAGTTCAAGGTTCTTACTTTAAAACTATATTTTCGTGTGTTTTTTTTTTTTTTTTTTTTTTTTTTTTGCCCCGGAAATGGAGGCTTAATTTAATAATTAGTAATAAATGAGAAGAGTTTTAAACACGTCTTATTCAGCTGAAAAGTCGTGTTTTGACTTTGAAACCGGTACTCAATTGCAATTTTATACAGGTTTCATTTGACATTATGCTCAAATAATCTACAGAAATAAACCATTGGCTATAATAAACTTCCGTCTGATTTTTCTTTTCCTTTAGTGTATTTTAAAGGAAATCTTTGTTGCTATTTCCTGTCTAATATTGACACGTTTTCTTATAAATTGTACATGAAAGGAAGGAAAATAGGAAAGCAACGTGAATGTGACCATATTTTTGTCTTTAAAGATGACTAAGAAAATTCTTGTGTCAATAAAGGAAGGAGTAGTGAACATCCCACACACTCAATCGTTTATGGTATGGACCGCATCTCAAGACTCATAAGTCTGCACAAAAAGTAACTCAGCTGTTATAAATACACCTATAGATTCAGAACTAATAATTGTTTTCACAATATTTCAACATAGCGAGAAGGATGATTTATTTACACGCATTTTGATACCCCATTCGTCAAATGTCGTTCAATATTAACAACACAGTAGTGCTTTTACAGAAAAATACCCAAATTTAAAAGTTGCAGTTTACAGCGATCAATGGTTATAATGCCAGCACTGTAAACACGTAAAGCCCGCCATTATCTTCGCGCTTACTTCAAATCAATACAAATAACTGCAACTTTTAAATTTAAAAACACTGCTGTATTGTCAATATTGAATAAAATTGGACAAATGGGGTATCAAAATGCGCGTAAATAAATCATCCTTCTTTTTATGTTGAAATATTGTGAAAACAATTATTAGTTCTAAATCTATAGGCGTATTTATAACAGCTGAGTTACTTTTTGTGCAGACTTTATATTATATCATCTAGATTTACATAGATTTCGTATTAAAAAAGCGTATGGCTTTATTACAAAATAGGTAACAAATAATGCACTACTTTTGCCTTGAGTCTGCGGTGCGTTAAAAGAAGTGGCTCTTCGATAACATATCCTCAATTTCTGCATGAGCAAATATGGTAGGGAATTAGATGAAAACACATAGATTCTCAGATGCTTTTGGGATGAAACCCAAAGACATTTCGGAATGACGATTCCCTACGGTTGCAATGTAATTGGGAAGCATGGATGATACGGGGGATTAGGCCAAGCCATTTATCACGTAAAACGTATTTTTGTTAAATCAGAAAACAAAATAATAAAGCAGTGGAGAGTCAAACTTAATTGAGCAATTGTTGTGTTTTAATGGAATTACTTTTTATTTTATTTTGGTTATATCATCATATTATACTGAAATGAATACATTTATTAAATATTCATACATATGAATTCATATCCTTCAATTTTATAGATTGAATTGAGGGCGGCTCGTAGATAAAATTTAATTTCATATTTCTGCATGATTTCTAAATATAATCCACCATAATGGAAAATTGCAAACCAACCACTGCTCACAAAAATCCTGTCTTTCAACTGACTTGTCCTTGCAACAACGTAGAAATGAAGTTTATAATGAACATTCTGATTTATCGGTTATAGAGAAAACTGTTTCAGAAGAACTGATTACATATTATTATAACTTTATGCACCAAAATAGTGTATAAGAGTGTGTGCGAATTTGATTACATATTTTATATGGAACATATTTTCATCTGTACAAACTTGAGTGGGAATTTATCTATCCACGTGCTTTGTCCTTTCTCCTTTAAAATTCACCATTGATGGCCTCTTCCAATACATGCTAATGGTACACATTTACGGTTCCGTACAAACATCGTGTGTATTTTAATTGCACGCTTTCGGTGATAAATACAACAACACCACTTGCTATTGAGATGTATCATTCAACTTTCTTATCTGCAGTAATAAAAACAAGTTTGTCTTCATTCATTTATCTGAGATACAGTTGCTATTCGCCTTCGAAGTGATGATGTATCAGGATTAATTACCATATAGCAATAGATGAATATAATTTTTGAATAGATCGCCCTTCACTACAACGTTCCCGTATTGTATTCAATCTATGATTTCAGACACAGGTGATGAGTGCAACCTCCTTGTAGTGCAGGGCGATATATTCTAAAAGAAATTGAAAAGGCTCTTTTAACAGAAGATGCAAAACATTTAAGTGATATGTCTCCTCCTGTAAGTATAAGTTTGTTGACATAGACAATCTGATATATTTTTCTTTTAATAAGCAGAAATGCAACTGCTTTACCATAAAACCATTCAATGAACCCAATATCTGTTTACACTTTTTAAATATTGTTTGGTATTAGAATTACATTTTCAATTTTTTTAAATCTAATTGCCCCGCTAATACGGCCCTCAAAAGGAAACTTTCCTTATAATTCGTCTGCTACGTGTTTGTTTCACGAGGTTGGTTTCTTTCATTTTGTAGCAGTATTCAAAATCATAAGAGCGTTGAAACTAAGAAAAACAAAAAACATGTCTTGCTGAAAACAAATTAAACGTGCTAACTACTATCTGGAACGATTGATATTTTTACAGCATAATTGCATTTATATCCTTCGAGAATAACAAAACTAATTGTGTTTGCTCAGAATGATTTGCAGTTTTATGCCGAATTCATATTTCAGTTGTTATACATGGGCGATTGAGTAATGATCAATGGTCTACTCCGTTTAATTGTGAGGTAGAACCTACAATGTCATTCATTTGTCAGAAGTAAATGCTTGCCATTTTATAGGCAGAAGCTCTAAAGGCATGATTTTTAAAGATCGTTAATGCATGAGTGTGATTCATTTGGACTTCGAATATGTAAAATACTATTGATTTTGGTTAACAAGTGGCTCATATGAGATTATATTATTCTGAGGTCTAGAATTACAAATGACATGTTGATTAATGTTATCGAAATATTTTTTTAAAAAGTTCGTAGAATGGGTTGCAGCAAAATAATGAAATTAAGTCACAAAAGCGTAGACTAGTCTGTACGAATGAGGCGCGGTGGTGATTCCGCTAGTTATGTGATAGTGAGACAAACAAAACGTTCTCGTCGTACAAAATGCATCGATTTATGATGCATCATTTTAAGCTTAGCAACTATATGAAACTGTTGCGATTTGGTAGTTCACAGCATCTTGCGAATGGTAGTGAGCTTTGCAAAAGTTGCATTAATCATTTCATAGCGAGTGTGTAGAAGAATTCAAATATCACAGTCATGGATACAGTTTTGTTGTAAAGAGGGCTGAAACAACATTTTGTTTGTAAAACGCACATAACTCATTAACAACAAAAAATCAAGCAAGTTTTCAAAGTATATGATTTGTAAAATCACCTTCAAAACAAGCAAAACATCAAGGTGCTATTTTTCAATAATAATATATATTGATTTAGATAATGAAAATTGATATTTATATTGCTTCGACCAACAATACCTCGTCTACCCTTAACCTGATTGTTATTATATCTTGTATTAAACTGTGTGGGCGAATTTAAGAAACACAATTGCTTGAAGACATTTCTAAAATGTATATCAGTATAAAATGAGTTTGTTGTTGTCATGGTTGTGTATGAGTTTTTTGATACAAGTATAACATACCTCAGTACAATGCATACAGTATAGAAGGCAAAGGGGTATTAATAGAGAGCTTGCGAAATGGCGTTACTTTAACTTGAACTTTAACGTCTAGAGGATTATAGAGGATTATGTATTCAAAACCAAGGTGGTTTTGAATACATAATCCTCTATAATCCTCTAGACGTTAAAGTTAAAGTTAAAAGTAACGCCATTTCGCAAGCTCTCTAATATGGCTTTAACACCCGCCACCCATTCCACCAGCACTCCCCCTGCCACCCCCCCCACCACCACCACCAACACACCCAGTACACCGGGTTCGAACACATAATATGCAAAAATATATTATAATACTATGATATGAAATAAATTTGTGCTTAACCTGCTGGTAAAAAAAGGTAAGACTGATTTGTATCACGATACTCATCCAGATTCATTTCATCAACTCATCCAGCTCATCTAGATACTCATCATAATCATCAAGATTCATCTAGAAGCAGTCGCAGGCTTCGCTCGGCATCTGATAAAACAAGGCTCTATACAGTTCGCTCCAATAAAAGAGCCAAGATTGCTGCTTCATATACCCAAAAATGTCGGCGTGTTACTTTACACTTAGCAGTAAGCGAAAACAAATTACATAATAAATATACATGGCAAGGCAAGGATCTTCATGTTTCAAGAATGTACATGTACGTGCGCTTCCACTGAGTAAGCGAAAGTGGGACAAGTAAGAATCGTTTTACAAAGTGCAGAAAATGTATCATTAAATGTATGATGCATCATTTTCTTAAAACTAAGAAGTACTTCAGATTGTTATGATCTCTTGTATTATATTGTGTAGGCGGAGTAAGGCGTGGGGTATGGGCAAACTTGAAGTACAGGTATCTGGAGAGGGGAAGCAACGAGTTATCCCAAATCACAGCGGCAGATAGTGACTGGGCCGCCGAGTGCGAATATGTATTTATTTTGGAAGGTTCGTGTTTCTTTTAAATTTTGGGCACTGACTTAGTTTGTTATTGTTATTGCAGTTCTTTTCCACATACCTACGTTACCATTGGTTTTGGTGATTTACTAATTATATATTTTATGACTGCAATTTGGTGTTTTCAATGCGTTTTAAACTTATCATGAAATTAAGGCAACTATCTAGTCACGCTCCTTTTAGACCTAATCGCCGGCTTTTGCAGGCAACAGAATGCAGATTGGCTCACGATAGATGCCGTATTCCTCTATGTGGGTCACTTGATGATAAAATTACTTTGAATTCCTTGTAACAACATAAAATTATCGTCTGGAAACAGGGTCTGGAACTGATTTTGGAACAGCAATAGACTTCAGCGCCGTATCAAATCTCATAAAAAACGCACAACTGGCGAGTATGTTTTGCATAGTGGCGCGGGCTTTACCACACCTAGTAAATCAAGTTGACAAGGAAACCTTCCTGATACCCTGCTTATTAAAGGATGCCGAAGGCGGCGGAATTTCTGTCTTTTCGCTACCTTTGGGGGTAATTTCTTTTTTCGCCACCTTCGGCGGTGAAGTTTACTTTTTAAATTTTAATGTATACATTTATGCAGAATTGGGTATATATTTTTTTTACTCGTCAGTGAGGCAAAATTTCTTTTTTCATCTCACTAGTGGGCAACTGTTTTTCGTCTCACTACAGGGCAAAGTTGTTTAATCCCTGCCCCCCCCGGCCCTACTGTCTAATGGTGCGCCACTAAAATCCCCAAAACAGTGTTTTATTAATGTATTGTCTACGTGCATGTTGTGCGGTACTTGTCAAGAACAATCAATTTCAATGTTAATGGTTCAACTTATTGATATGTATTTGCTGATTGACTAATAGCATTTTCTGCCAACCCGATAAACAGGAAATAAATACAATTTGAACCCCTTATATAGTACTATTTCTGACATAAAACTGTAAAGTAAAGGTGCAAAGACCAAGTTTGCTAAAAATTGCTTTCTTGTCTTTTATTTTCTTTAACTAGTGTATATTATGCTAACAATACTGACGTTGTTACAATTCAATACGTTCACAATGCGAATAATTTGTAGACATTAGGCCTCGCGTCACTTCGTCATAGTGGTCTAAGGCTTTGAGTTAAATTTTCCTCTTATTACTCAATCAGAGTCATAAAGGTTACCCCTGAACAATCTTGAACTTCAACGATAATTTTATGAAGATATTTCGATGTTATATGAATGGGAATTCAAATGTTTTAAAGAAGGTCAACGGAGTGATTTTGATCTTTACGTTGTTACTGACAGTGAACGAGGTAACATAAACATTTGAAAGAATAAGAAAACTATAGAAATAAATAGGGGTCCGCTGTACACTAGTTATTTGCACCGGTTGGGGTCATGTTTCCGAATGGTTTGCCAGAAATCTCTTGACCCTATAGGATTTCCTAGCGACGTGCCCCAAAAACATTTTTGCAACATTCCATTTTCACATTACACATTGTTGTGATATGAATGTAGCCTTAGCTTTAGTGTTTCCTTAGCTGTTGCGAGCGGATAAGCAGATAACTTTGCATCTCATACTCGTTTTTAAAACATTCTATTTCCATTTACATATGCCCTTAAAATCACTTAAACACTTGCCTCTCATTGGACTTCTCCGTAGTCCACTTGCTCATTGTGCATACTCTTGGCATTTAAGCATAAAACTCTGTTTTGTGCACAATTTTCACATCTGATCTTTCCAGTCACCGTACTCCCTATGTAAGTTAGCTTCCCAAGTGATTGTTATACTCGGGCTTTCGCAATCAATAATCTGGTAGATTCTAAAATCAGAATTGTTCAGTATTGAACTGAGTCATTATTATTATTATACCCATTCAATAATATAAGACTACGTCTTGTATCCATACAAGATATAATTCTTTTATTCAAGGCAAATAATGCTGAAATTATGTATTCATTTTGATAAAAGAACAGTAATATCATTTCACATTAGTTGGTATCATTTCAACATATTTTCATGACTTATAATATTCAATTTGTAAAGAATAAGAAATTGCATGACTAATGACAAATTTATGACTTCGCGATTTATCGCGATTTAATTAGTCAATTACATGCATTACTAACTGATTACTAATTGAACGACTAATTAAATGAATAATTATTGATCAAAAATCAGATTTTTGATTGTCAGTGTAATGCCCACACTAAACATAACTAAAAAACAGGTTTGGTTGAAGAATAAATCAGCTATCGCATACTTTTTGAATTTTCATTAGGCAGAGGCGCCGTATTTAGCGTTAACTTTGGATATTTAGTTATTTTCTTTAATTTTTACCTGGGTAAGTCGGGTGAAAAATAAAGAAATAATTAAATATCTAAAGCTAACGTTGAATACGGCGCCTCCGCCTAATGTTTGACAATTGCCCACACCGGTCTTAAAATATAAGAATTTTATGAAACGCCCTCATTTTCAAACATTTCCACGGATTCAAATATCAGTCGAGGACCTGCATTCGGAGTGCTAATCATTGCGGATTATCAGCACATGAGGCATCTATTGTCATTGATAGATATTTGTCTCTGTGGAACGGCTTGAATATGAGGTAGTTTCGTATAATTGTGTGGTCAATTATCAATAATCAAAAAGTTTGTGATAGCTGATTTATTCCCCAACCATCCTAGTTATTTAGTTATAGCTGTGGCTATAATATACCCCCATGCGAGTATATTGAGGGGGGCTTTGAGGCGACCCCCCCCCCCCCCGGTAACAGCAGTGGGTGGCAAAACGGAAAAGAGCGACAGAAGAAGAAGGGCGGCCAATAGAATTATTAAAGAAAAAAGGGCGGGAAATTGAAAAAAAAATTATAAAATTATAAAACAAAGGGATGTATTCATAATTTCTTTTTGTTTTCAGTTTGCTACCGCCTATTAAAAACCTATTATCCTTCACTCTACACTTTTTCGAACCATCAAAAACTATTTGGTCAACCTTTTCTCCAGCACCCCTCCTCCCCCCCTTAAGAAGCAGCCTGGGAACGCCATTTTTTTCAGAGATACCCTATATGAACACATTATTAATGGTTTACATGTAATGAATATAATTCATGTCTTGAAATTCAAATATATGGATATGCCTTGTACATCCCCAAATTCACGTTAACACCAATCTCAAGGTCGCTGATGGTTGATGTTTTCAATTTAACATAGATCGTTGATCGTTCACGACCTCCACGTAAGCCACGTCGACTTCTACAAATCCAACTAACTCATTAATCAATCATATACATGGTGTCAAAAGGTAAATTAGCATTAATTGCGGTAATATAGATAGAATAAGATAAAAGATGTATGCGTCACACAAAAGTGAAAGAAGATTTATCAAAACAACTATATAGATACCTGACGTTCCTAATCCATTATAAACTTTCTTGCTCGTAACATTAATATTACAGGTTGTCCCAAAAGTCTCGATACCATTTTGAACCATCTTATCTTTCACTAAGATTGGAGGAGAGGAAATCAAAATACACATTTGTAAATAGTTAATTCTTGCAATTATTTTGTTACCAAACATCCCAGCAAACACAAAACGTTTTCGACATCATTCGCAAAAGGTTATAAAAGGTTGTCAGAAAACGTTTAAATGTCGGGTTATATAAAGGGTATATTACGAGTATAAAACGTTTGCATAGCCTTAAAAAACATTTTTGATAATCTACTGCTCAGCAAACAAAAATGTTTTACAGAAAAAGTTTAAATGTCGGGTTATATAAAGGGTATAAAACATTTTAATAACATTCCAAAAACATTCTTGAAAACTTGATACAAAACATTCTAAACAGAATGTTATTTGGGGAGTTGAAAAATATTTTGCGAAAAATGTTTGCCCAAAATATTTTCAATAACGTTTTAAAAACGTTTTCATGACCTTTATATAACCCGACATTTAAATGTTATTAAAAGGTTTTCAAAAAAACATTTTAAGAACATTTCTGTGTTTGCTGGGTTCAAATATTTTAACATAATGTTATTTAAGTATTGACACAAAAATAGTTTACATTAACATTTTTGAAAACATTTAAAAATATTGTTGTAGTGTGTTTTCATACAAAACGTTTTAAAACGTTATCATGACCTTTATATAACCCGACATTTTAATGTTATTAAAACGTTTTTTACCTAAACCAAAAGCCAAAATATAACTTATTTAAAACGTTTTTAGAACGTTTTTGTGTTTGCTGGGATTTTTCCTACCTTCCCAGCAAACACAAAACGTTTTCGATATTATCCGCAAAAGGTTAGAAAAAGTTGCCAGAAAACGTTTAAATGTCGGATATAAATGACATATTAAGGTATAAAACGTTTTCATAACATTCAAAAACATTTGCTAATAACCTAATGCAAATATTCTTACATACCGTATTATTTAAGTGTTAATAAAATATTAGACCAAAAATGTATGCAAAAAATATTTTATAACATTTTGAAAACATTAAAAAAATATAGTTGTAGTGTGTTTTCATACAAAACGTTTTAAAACGTTTCCATGATCTTTATATAACCCGACATTTTAATGTTTTTAAAATGTTTTTGTCTAAATCGAAACCCAATATATAACATATTTAAAACGTTTTAAAAACATTTTTGTGTTTGCTGGGTTAATACGACATTATGACCAATCAAAAAAACATCTCAAATGCGACATGCAAATACCGGTAAAGGACCAATGGTCCGAAACGTCGTGTGTGTATATTAAACCATTGTGTGTTTTATACAACAAACTGGTACTGTTTTTACTTATTATCTACGACTCTAGAAGTATTGTAATACAGTACTACCATGACTACGCAGAACTTACGATTTTACCTCTTTTTACAGACTAGTTTTACAATACAAACATGGCAATTGGGTTATTAACCGTTATATGTGCCGAGGCAATAGATTTGATGTTGTTATAGATCCCTTGATTCTTTATATACAGCACTCTAATAAATCATCGACATAATTATTTTAATTAATATTTACACAGGAACTTCAGACTGCCGCAAGACTTTTATTTCAATTTGTATAGCAATACTACGCCAATACATGGTAAATAATATGTAATACTACATATATTTGTTTTCAGTGTTGCTAATACGATACGCTATTTGGTTTTGAAAAGTACACTAAACGAAAGTTAGAAAGCTAAATTTTGCTCCATTTTATTCTTGTACAGTGTTTAAAATCGGTGTAAAATACCATCATAGCCGAAATTACGAAAACACAACAAAAGGGATTTTCAAACAATACAATGGTTTAAGATATAATCATGTCAAACAAAACCGACAAACATGAAAGTAATCGCATAGAAACATAATTTGACATTTAATAAGTGGATAAGTGGCAATTTTGGTAATATTTTTAATATGAATTGATATGAACATCACAGACACGCTAGGTAATGCAGCATGTCCAATGCTTTGCTTGACCAGAACGCCTTTAAACATGCAAACACATCACAATAAGTACATGTAGCTTATTCTTTATTGGGAAAATAATAACTCAAGTCCTGTTAATTCAATTTTCAAACTAAAAAACGTTAAAATAACAAAACAGAAGCCCTGTTCACGGTTGTTTCATGTGATCATTTATTAATTTTTTCTAACAAGACATAATTATAATGTTTAATTCTTGACCTGGATAATACCAACAGCTATCACACTAACAAAGTATATATACACATATTTGTAACAATTTTTAACATAGTTTCTATGTCAAATCATTCATATTTTCTGCTTTTTTGTGGTAATTTTAATTCTATAAACTGTACATTTGTGTGCAAATTGAGGGCGCTATTTATATATATATATATATTCAAATTTAAATTAGCCATATAATTTGAGTTATACCTTACCTTTCATAATAAAAAGTTTTTGGAAAATTCCCTTGTCATTTGCTGTCAAACTGAAGTAGCAAATAAATAATATGCGAAGCAAGCAATCAACAATGTGCTAAACCGATAATGTACGGTTTCCGTCAATTTTTCATTTTTTAACCCAAAATGCTGAAATAATATTATATAGTAATAACCAAGGAGGTTACATATAGAAAGGAGAGGAAATAGATTACGTAACGCCTATTGTTCCTTTGTGCTTATTTGAGTTTCCGAAACGCTATTCATCGAGAGGGACCTTTTGTTCGAGACAAAGGGCTTCCGCCATTAAATCGGTAACTGACCTGACAGCGTATTAACGCTAAAATAGGCAGGCTACTGTCAATAAGTGATCAAAAGAATGTTATGTGAAAGCGCCCACTTGAGTGAGAGGTACCTATTGTCTTCATACAACCCAAGGGTGTGACTGAGTGCTCGCCAGCACATAAAAATCACACTTTACTGTCGAAGTACAATTATTTACCACCCACCTTTATTTAGGCGCCTCATTTAAATCAATTCAATAGAGTTGCTGACCGATTACCCGTAACAACGTGCCATGGCTGCTATGTATATAGGTCTATATTATGTTGTTTTATCCCCAATATGGTCCATACAAACATCTCCCCCATGTTGACACATGTGTATGGGTTTCTGTCGAAATCAACCTAATATTTGACCATTTTAGTCACAAAAATGCCATTTTTTTAGTGCTTCGCGCGAATTTATTCCATTTTAGTCCCATATTTCACCAGTCTAGTTTCAATAGGCCTATGGTAACATTTTTCGCGCGCACTTGTACCATAAGGTACAGGTGCTGGATTCACTATACCGGGTAGGCCTACAATAAAAAATCCAATCCCCAGGTTTTTTCAGAGATACCCTGGACGTTGAATGTACACTCTCATGAATATTAATTGGCAACATTTTCCAATATGTCAGCGCTCAAATCGGAAACAATAGAACAATAGACCCTTCAATGCGTTGGTAATAACTAACGGGAAGGGTTTGTGTCCATTGTATAGGGTGAAATAACAATGTAAAGTGAAAGAAACCCCATTGGTTATTTAGGCAGTGTAAAATGGAGTTGTATGGCGGATATAAGTCATAAATATGACTTTATTTCAAAATTGCCATGTTGATCTACAAACACAACACTTTTAGCAGATTTCATTTAGGTGTACGATAGTACAAATGTGCCAATATATTAGGTTTGAACAAATTAACCAATTGCATATTATAAGAACGTACATTATGGCCTTAAACATAGCATTTTCCTATTTCCGATGCTTCATGATATAAGCACGTGCCATCACCACTACATTGACCTATATGCTAACCAATAAAGTCGTGTAGATTTTATAATAAGCAATGCACTTCAATATATTTTTATCTATTTCTGTATTATTCTTATCATATTTGAAAACATCAGATATTGTTTTTCTTAATATTGACTTATCCTTGTCTTCAATTGTTTACTTTATCCGTTATCATATAATACACACCACAAAAATATTGAACGCTCTGAAACATTTCGCTTTTTCATTTATGTATTTATTATATATACGTATTACTACGAATTAGTTGGCCTGTTTATCCAAATGGAAAGGAGAATTTGAAAGTATCCCATAATGCACAGCTCTCATAACGTTGATATGTTTTCATATGCTTTCTTTAACAGACCGCGTGCCCTTGTTTTTCACATTGCCCGGCAGCAATGTTTATATTGAAGTTTAATATTTTCCTAATAAGAAGGTAGTCAGCACGAGTAAAGCAATACCACGGTAACTTGTACTTATTTTCATCCATTTTTATTATTCCGAACTTTCTTAATAATTTGACAACATATTTGCTCTTTTTGTATGCAGGCAACATCCGCACATATGGATGGCTAAGTTCATCTACTTCAATCGCGTTGATTTATCTTTTGTTTTTGCAGTGAGTTTTACTTGTAATACAGTTTCATTACTTAAGGACCTAGTTAAGGTGTGAATTCGATTAGTAGTATACGTATTGCACGCCCGAGAGTAGACGAGACTAATTGTTAACGTATTCAGTTTACCTTTGAGTCTAGACATAGATCAGACAGATCTACGAGAAAAACATAAAGAATGGATAAAATTTGATGAATCTATTAATGCCTTCACCTTTCTATATTGCTTGTTTGTTCGGTGGCAAATATACTTTAAAATCTTTTTCATAACTTCTAATAAACAAGAAATCTATATACACTACTCAAAGTATTCAGAGGATTACAGACTTAGGGTAGAGGTAGGGGATTGGAGACCGTGAAGTTCATTTGCATTAATTTACATAACATAAACATGGACAATGACACGCACTTTAAACGTTTGGATTCTCTTCAGGAACTTCTACTCTATATTTGGTAACAAAATGGTGGACATGAATTAATTGATTAATGACCTTTGACCTTTAACCTTGATCTCCTTAATCAATTAATTTATGGTCAATATTTTGTTACCCGATATAGAGTAGAAGTTCTTGAAGATAATACAAACCTTTTAAGTGTGTGCTATTTAATTTCCCATAATGCACAATAAAGTGACCAGCAGCAGGTCAATGACTATCCAGAGCACAATTATAGATGGCGCTACAGATACCATATATACGTGGCTATTATTACCTACACACATTATTGATCTGACATTGTTTATTGTGGCATTGTATCACCCATACCACTACACAAAATAACTATTTAGTGTTTTGTGGTGGCTAGCCCACTTCCATAACTTTCTATTAAAACTGCCTTTACAGACCACCCCTTCATTAGATTAACACACCCCATTCCTTGAAAAATGTGTTTTTATACCAGAGCAAAATTCTAGGATGATAATTTCGTCCCTTGGTACATTATCAGAAAGTTCTCTCCAATAGCTCCGATGCATTACAAATGTTACAAGAGTGTAGTTACAAACTATAGATGGCGCTACAGCAACATTGCAGCCAAATGCAGCCAGTGATGTCTTCTATTCCCTATGGTCTCCAATTACACAAACTTACCCTACATGTTGCAGTTTCCAAACAGTAACATTGTAAATCAGGTGATTGTAATATTTAACTGAACACTCACATTACCAATTACTGAAACTAAAAAAAAACCTCTGTCAGCACCCATGAGAACAGAAAATAAAGAAGGAATTTCTGGATTTGTCAATTTCTGACCCTTTAAATATTTTAGTAGTGTGTATCCAATGACGAGGTCTTAGAATGCATACGAGGTCACATTTAGGATAATGACTTTTCAAGAAAGTCAGTATTTGCCATTACTTTAAATACACTTTATCACTTCGGGTCACTTTATCACCTCGCATACGAGGTCAAATTTATGATAATGACTTTTCAAGAAAGTCAGGAATTGCAATTACTTTATGTAATGGTATACAAATAAAATACACTTTATCACTTTATCACCTTGCATATACGAGGTCACATTTATGAAAATGACTTTTTAAGAAAGTCAGGATATGCAATTACTTCATACGTATTGGTATATAGATAAATACGAGCGTACACTCTGTTCTGTATCACGATTTTAATATGGAATCATTAGCCATCCCACCCATCCCTAAGGCCAAAATTAAATAATGCTATGCCCATGGCATTTTCAAAAACGAATGCGGAAAATGTAATTTTTGAGTGTTCAAATGTACACTGCATACAATTGTGGTTGATTTACAGAATTAAAGTATAAATATCAATTGTTTTATACCTAAACATAAGCGAATATCGTATCCAGGATCTTTTCTTTCGAATTTGTCACAGAATTTCACGATTTTACGCCAAAAAAAATATAAAAAACAAAAACAAAAACGAACGCGCGCGTGGGCTTTGAGACATAACAATTATTTTAGCCTAACCCATTTGGCAAATATAGGTTTATAATACGAAGGGAGTTTTCTATTAAAGCTGCTCACCTATACATATTTTCCAATCTTAGTGCAAGATCTTAAACATTGCATTTCCTTTTAAATTTCAAAAGGCATAATTGCCGAGTGAATTCGACATTGGGCCTTGAGGCATTTAGAAGCGAATCATAAACAAGTTAAAGTACAGACGGAACTCATTAACCTGCTTTTCTAGGTTTTATAAAACGCTGCAAACACACAATTCTTGATGATAGAACTAATCGACATTGTCACATATTCCTTAGCCAATATTGGGAACAACATTTTTAAGTAACAGAGTATGAAATTTATTCTGAACGTCTGCCGTGTTAAAATAGTATACTTTAAAACACCAGGCACAGGTGGTGTATTTTCTAGCAATTTCGTGATAGTGTAAGCACAAAATCATGCCCTAAATGCATCGAAACCGTCTCCTGAAATGGGATTATTTTATTTAATTCGTAACAGTGCATCTCTCAAAAGTAAATTTCAAAAAACAATAAAACTATCCTTTTTTAAATATTGGCAGGTTCAAAGTCAAGTGCAGGCCGATATCTGCACTGCAAAATTTCGATCAGATTTCTTTCAAGTTTGTAAGCCCATTTGAACAGGTATAAATTATTCAACTCTCATAACCCAAAAACGTTTGATAAAGTTGCTAGATCAAGACACATTTATGAAACGTGAAGTATAGGAACTACTAGTACAGTATATACCGCATCCCTAACTATACCAAACCAACTTTTTAGCTTACTTTTATATACAGTCCTATAACACATTCAAGACGTTAACAAAGTTGCTCACCAAATTATTCCGCCCATTTCAGGGACTCAGAAAATGTATAGTTTGACCTACCTGCGACATATCGTCCTTGTAAAGCAAAAGGTCCAATCTTGGAGGGTGGTAAATTTTGTTGCCCACACACGTGCCTAAAATTAACATGATTAATAATACTCCGATTTCCGCGAAAATGGTCTCAAATTGCTTGTCTTGTAAAAACAAGTCAACAGTTGTAAGCATGTGGGTTATTTCGTTACATAGGATTCATCACAAATATTGGTCAATAGGCTGTAATGGGGATTGACCTTTATTGCCCAATTTTGTCAATAACGAAGCACTTTAGACAGTACAAAAGATTCCCTTTCTGACTTGCTTTTACATGACGAGCAATTTGAAACCATTTGCGTGAAATCGGAGCATAGTCAAACTATACTTTTTATGAATCCTTGAAATGAGAGGAATAATTTGCAACTTGACCACTGTGGTGACCTTTGACCTTGAATATGGCCGAAGTGCCGGGAATTATTTTATTTACATCCTGAATATGTTATAGGACCATAAAAGAAACTAAGCTAAACATGTTGGTTTGAAAGAGTCCTTGTGGGATGCACATTACACCCCGATGTATACTGAACTAGCAATTGTGAATTTCCTTTCCTTTTTATAAAAGAGTATAATTTTCATTTTGCCTACGAAAGTACAGGCTATTATCTAAGAACAGCAAAGAACTGTACTACTATTTTCAACAATTTGTCTCATATTAGCCTCTTTTACATTAATTATTATGATGAAGAGACGAGAGTGAGAAACAATATATTCACCATCTGAATGTTTTACCACTAGGTTTCGATTTTTGTTTATGGTAACAGTCGATTGAACAGTCGATAGACTTACAGGAGCACAAATGCTCTAATGCAGCATATCTTTTGAAGATATCGTTTTCAACAGGCGTGGTAAGAAACAAATACAACAATAGTATCTTTATATTAGTTCTGTCCCAAGTGCACGTAATGTGTAGCCTACAAAATTTGGATCGAGTTACTTTCAAGTGTGTAAACCTATTCCAATTGGTAAAAAATTAGTTGCCTAGAAAATACCGTTAAAGATCATTCAACTTTGGCAACATAAGAATATTCAAAGAACTCTGGAAAATTAACAAACATGTGGAGCGGCTTAATATATTTGCTACATAAACAGAACTTTTTATCAACAGCAATGTAAAATATAAAGCTCCGTTTGCCCCGGGAATTACATGCTTAATTTGATCATTTAATACAATGTGTCTATTATATTAAAACACACTACAACAATATCTTTGAAAATGTTGTCAAAATGTTACTGCTGTTAACAAAAAATTGTCTGAGAAACATTTTGTCCGGGCATTTTGTCAACACTAAAAAAACATTATGCTAGAATGTATACAGTACCCTTTCAAAAACGTTGTTGGACGTTATTTAAAACCAATATGTTATGCCCTTTATATCCCTTTATATAACTAGACATTAAAGCATTTCTGTAATAGTATGAAATACAAGGCTATTCGGCAATAGGTAAGTCTACATTGTGCTATGATGACTGCGGAATAAACATGTAATTACGACACAAGCATACAGAGATATGCTGGCGCGGGCTTTACCACACAGCAAAAAAAATCACGTTAAACCAAATCTCAAGTTCGTTGGTGGTTGCTGTTTTTCAATTAGTATAATTATATTGTTGATCGTTCATGACCTTCAAGTCAGCCTTGTCTGAGTGTAGAAATCCAATTAACTCATTAATCAATCATGTGTTAAAAGGTAAATCAGCTTAATTGGCGGCAACATAGTGAAATCAGATAGAAGATATATGAGATACATAAGTTGCGTGACACAAAAGATAAAGCAGATCTGTCAAAACAACGATATAAATACCTGACGTTCCTAGTCTAAATGATACCAAGTGCACTTCCGTGGCATCACATATTAACCAAAACTGACTTCAGAAAAAAAGGCAGATTTATCCGGAGCAAATTAATCTTGATTGCGTGGGAGTATTATTTACTACACATATTTTAATGTGGTACATTTTTGTTTCTATTAGCCTATTATTAATCTGCTAAGTGGACTTGTTATCAATGTGAACTCCTTTCTAACCATTCTAGTCATTTGCCTTTTTCTGCATTATTCTGTGACAAAGAAGATTGCACTTTACGAAATATTTTTCAAAGGGAAATTTATATGAGAAACATTAAGGGATCTAAAATGAGCGTTTATTGCGTTTCGACAGTATTTTTTGTTGGACATGAGAGCACCTCAGACCTATCGAATTGCATTCTGAATACGAAGCATGTCTTTCTGATATCAAATAATTTTCATTTTTGAAAATCACAATATAATACAAATTTTATGACAAATTATAAAATTTGATATTTTTCAAATTTTTGATATATAACAGTCCTCGAAGTAATTATATAAATCTAATGATATATTCTTAAAGTGTATGTAGCAGGGAGGAAAAGCCGACGGTCAATTGAAAATTCTGACCTTTCATATTGAAGATATGGATTTTTTTCCCAAAAAGACCTAATTTTTGTTGGTGTTTTGGGAAAAAATCCATATCTTCAATACGAAAGGTCAAAATTTTCAATTGATCGTCGGCTTTTCATCCCACCTACATACACTTTAAGTATAAATCATCAGATTTACAAAGTTTACTTCAAGTACTGTTAAATATCAAAAATATCAATTTTTAATGATTTGCCATAAAATGTGTATTAAATTGCGAATTTCAAAAAATCAAAATTATTTGATATCAGAATGATATTCTTCGTATTCAGAATGCAATTCGATATGTCTGATGTGCTCTAATGTCCCAAAATAAATACTGTCCAAACGTTCATACCCCAGCCCTTAAAGTACGCCCTCTCTTTTTGTGCCCGCCATATTGCAAAAAGGCTTATGTGGAGGCCGACAGTGGAAAAAAAAGGACACTGTCTTGGGTTGAATTGGAATCAATATAGTGACACAGGGAGCACCGCATGAGGAGACTTATAGCCTCTATGGGTCATACGGCATTAAGAGGGCTCTAACATTATGGTATTCAACCATTGAATATTATTTTATTTCTCCTCCTAATAGTGCACGAAAATCCGAATGTTGATTTTCCAACAATCATGCCCTCGACAGATCAAGCATAATAATCCTGCCTTTCCATATTGATAAAATGCCATCCATGACCAACTTCCTTCACCTGCTAATCTGAAACTGTGGGGGAAAACCAATCTCTGCAACTACCGTAACTGTACTCTGCTCCACATCCTGAATTGTTGCAGCTACTCGCTTGAGAATGGAAGGTACAACTGGCGCCATGACCAAACACTAAGAACAATAGCATCAGACCTGGCACCATATATTGATGAGGCTAACAACAGCAAAACATCAGAGTATACTCAAGACTTCATCCCTACCATTGCTTTCCGTACAGCCGATGGCACAACATACATGAACCCATCTCTACATACTCCAAAGACAGAAAAAAAAAAAAAACATCCTGAAGAAGGCTAGAGACTGGATCTTCCTGATGGACGAGGATCACATGCCAGAAACTGCCAAGCGGCCTGATATTACGATCTATTCAGCCACCACCAAACATGCAATCATCATATAATTGACAGTACCATCGGAGGAGAACCTAGCCAATGCGTACGCCAGGAAAAAGTGTAAATATGAAGACCTGGTAGCCGAATGTGAAAACAGAGGATGGACTGTGTTTTACTTCCCATTAGAAGTGGGAAGTAGAGGCTTCTATAACACATCACTAACCAAGTGTTTAGCTGCCTTAGGAGTCCCAAAGAAAACCAATCCTAGACACTGCCTCCAAAACAGCTCTGAGAGCCAGCTACATCATCTGGCTATGCAGAAATACAAAGACATTCCGACAGATAGAGTTTATACCAACACCATCGATATGCACTGGGGGAATGGGAAAGGTTGAGCTCATAAACCGGTTAACCCGTCAAAGTCTGGTACTAAGTACAGAGACCCCCGTGCACACTATACTGTGAAAATAGGCTTCGATGGTGACAATGTGGATGTTTTACCAACAACTATTCCTCAACAATACTTTTCATAGCTATACACTAGTCCTGCCTCTGCCTTACATCACCCCGGGTGTTCCGTTGCAACGGTGTGGTACTTGCTAGTGTAGCTTAAGCTCTGTTATTCATAGCATTTTGTTTGTTAGTTAGAATGCCACAAGGTGATTTTCCAATTTTGTCATCTTCCAAGAGAGAACTACATCAGGAGTGCGCATCTTAAGAAGGGTGAAATAATTAGACTCTGAAGATGACCGCGCTGGTGATCTACCAATGAACTACCCCCTACCTAATTAGTTCTTTTTTGTAGCACTACTACAAAATGCTATTTCGTATTTAATGTGGAGAGTCTCAAACAAAACATTATTAAAGGTCAAGGTGTTGGCGTTATCTTTGTTTAGACATAGATAATGTAAAAAAACACAAACTTGACATTAAACTTAAGCTTATCAAACGTTTTACAGACAGTTTTATACAATACAAACATGACAATTAGGTTATTAACCGTTATATGTGCTGAGGCTATAGACTGTGTGTTATTATAGATCACTTGATCCTTTATATACTGCACTTTAATAAATCATCGATATAATTCTTTTTAATTATTATTTACACAGGAACTTCAGACTGCCGCAAGACTTTAATTTCAATCTGTATAGCAATAATACATCAATGCTTAGCAAATTATATGTTAACCTACGTACATTATATATTTGTTTTTCAATGTTGTTGAGTAAGATTTATGTTTTTGAGAAATACACTAAAACAAGTGAGTAAGCAAGAAAGCTACATTTTACTCCCTTCAATCAATGTAAAATACCATCCCAGCAAACACAAAACGTTTTCGACATCATTCACAAAAGGTTATAAAAGGTTGTCAGAAAACGTTTAAATGTCGGGTTGTATAAAGGGTATATTAAGAGTATAAAACGTTTTCATAACCTTAAAAAACATTTTTTGATAATCTACTGCTCAGCAAACAAAAATATTTTACAGAAAACGTTTAAATGTCGGGTTATATAAATGGTATAAAAACGTTTTAATAACATTCCAAAAACATTCTTGAAAACTTGATACAAAACTTTCTAAACAGAATGTTATTTTTGAGTTGAAAAAATATTTTGCGAAAAATGTTCATACAAAACATTTTAAAACGTTTTCATGACCTTTATATAACCCGACATTTAAATGTTATTAAAAGGTTTTGAAAAAAACATTTTAAGAACATTTCTGTGTTTGCTGGGTTCAAATATTTCAACATAATGTTATTTAAGTATTGACACAATATTTGGCAAAAATGTTTGCAAAAATAGTTTACAATAACATTTTTTGAAAACATTTCAAAATATTGTTGTAGTGTGTTTTCATACAAAACATTTTAAAACGTTATCATGACCTTTATATAACCCGACATTTTAATGTTATTAAAACGTTTTTACCTAAACCAAAAGCCAAAATATAATTTATTTAAAACGTTTTTAAAACGTTTTTGTATTTGCTGGGATGGTACACTCCAAATCACGAAAAACACCAAATTGTGATAAAACGGTTAATCATAATTGTATGAATGGCCAAGTGGTCCAAAAAACGTGTAAGACAAACGTGTCAGGTTACACGTGTAAGATTGCATCTTATCGCGTA
Source organism: Amphiura filiformis (assembly GCF_039555335.1). Classification (NCBI taxonomy): domain Eukaryota; kingdom Metazoa; phylum Echinodermata; class Ophiuroidea; order Amphilepidida; family Amphiuridae; genus Amphiura; species Amphiura filiformis. The sequence goes on along the minus strand of NC_092638.1, from coordinate 39,812,252 downwards.
AGAATGCATCTTGCATCTTGTGTAAGAATGGAGCGGGATTCTTAAGTTGACGAAATTACAAACAACCAATCATCTTAGAAGTACGCGTTGCAAACTTCGACCAATAATATGTAAAGACGTTTTTAGATTTGTAACACCCACGACTTCTTATACGTGTAAGATCTTGAATTTAGTGATGGACGATACGCGATATTATTGGCGGCGTAGTGCAAAACAACGTGTGACTGACAAACGTGAAAGCAATTGTGTAGAAACGGAATTTGACTTGTAAATTTGATTTGATATGACCAACACGTTTGTGAAGATTGTCGTTCATCCAGGTAATACACAATATTGCTATTGAACTAGGACTGGACTTACTATTTTTGAGTGGGAAAATTTCACGTCAATTTCTGAATGTATCATCCGTCCTAATGATCATCTGGCGGTAAAAGTTCATTGGCCTGTAAAACGGATGTTGTAGTATCACAGGTCCCCACCTTTGAGCTCAACCTGAGAGGTATCTTCCCTATTGAGTGAGGCTCATTCCGTGTCACGTAAATTGCTTCTTTGATCCCTTCTCTTATACCATCTGCTTTCTCTGTCCAAGATTGTAACATCCTTGTTGTCAAATGAATGTTTTGTAATGTCCAAATGCGTATAGACGGCCAAGTCTATGCTGGTACATGCGTTATGCAAGTGTTTGTTTAGTCTCCCCTATAATACAGTTCTTCGCATCCACTGTCTTGACACTGAATCGTGTAAACGATGTTTCTTTTGTCTTTCGGTTGTTTATCTTTGGGGTGGACTAGCGCTTGACGTAACGTGTTCTTGGGTTTGAAAGATACCGGTACCCCTTTGCCTCGAAAAATCCGACGGAGTTTTTCTGAGAGTCCGGAGACGTAGGGGACGGTGATGTTCCCCCTGCGTGTTACTTCACCGTCAATCAGTCATCTTGAGTCTTGCGTGCGGCGGAGACTTTGTCGGTAGATTTGGTCTGAGAGTGTGCTTTTTGAAAGGTCCAATTACGATAACCACAAAGGTTCAAGGCCTTTTGTAGATGTTCCCGTTCCTGTTCCTTCGCGTCCTCACTTGAGGGAATGGTGTTCGATCTAGTGCGTATTTATACACTCAGTTTGTGGACCAATGGGTGGTAAGAGTCAAACAACATATACTGATCTGTGTGCGTGTCCTTGCGCGCGGTAAACAGATTTTTCCAGGCTGCCATCGCTTTGCACGATAACCAGACAGTCTAGCAACGCACGTTTTCAATTTTCATTTACCTTTTCAATGAAACAGAAAAATTGCACTGCAAGGTTACTGAAACTGAGTGGTCAATGGTGACTGGGATGACCACTAATGACCAGGCACTTCATATCACTGAGGAGGAATAATCGTACAGGAGGGTTAAGTAAAACTTTTTTTCATTCACATGATCAACATTGGTGTCAAAATGTACTGAACATAATTGGGCTTCTTTATGCTATTTCAGTTTGACTGCAAAATGTGTATTTTCTTTTTGTGATTACCTTCTTTTTATTCGTCTTTATTATTTTATTGCTCAATATGCGAAGCAAGCAATCGACGCTTAAACATAGCACTGTCCTATGTGCGATGCTTTTTGAAGTTAACACGACCTATTTATGCTAACTAATAAATTCGCGTAGATTCGTAAGTAAGGATGGCACTTCAATATTTTTTATTTATTTCTGTAATATTACTAGCCTGCTTGAAATCATCAGCCACTGTGTTCTAATAAAAACGAGTTTCCCTTTTTCCCTTCTATTGTTTACTTTATCTGTTATCACAATACATACCACAATATGGAAGGCTCTGAAAGATGTCGCTTATGCATTTATTTATTTATTAGATACGAATTATGACGAGATAGTTGGCCTCTCGTCGCGGGCTGATTACTAAAATTTGACCTTTATCAATCAAATCTGACTAACACTTCAAGGTAGTGTCCCATCAGAGGGAATAAGCTATCTATATTTTACTGCTAAGTTGACTGTGTAAATTTATAGAGACAATGCGTTATTGGATGTTTAGCTATCAGATCTGGACATAAGTAGATGATAATACTAGGTATACTCGTTTACTTGTACGAAATACCTAGTTTAAAGAGCCCCATACTCAATCATTGCAGTAGGTGTCACAAATGTGTGCAAATTAGAATGGGAGCTTGCAGACGTCGTTCTTGTCACAACTGGAACGGCTCACACCAGAGGATGTTTAAAGACATTCCCACAACCCAATGGGGTTTCTGACCTTGTATGTCTGGCTTTTGTACACATGTGGTACAGTTGATCATGCCTTGCATTGGAATTGTGTGCACATATCTGGTGTTTTCATCCTATTATTTAACATTCATAACATCGAGACTTAGGAATAAAATTAATGCAGTGGGACAATATGAATGTTTCCTGTAAGAAAATCAAATATCAGTCCTAAGTCTCAACTATTAGCTCGTTGGCTGCAGTTTTAAAATTACCATTTTGTGTGTGTGGCATGGGGACTTTGCCTTTAAAATTAGGTTATATTGATCAAATTTCCCAATCATAGTGCATTGTAGGAATGCCTTTAAGCCTCCTCTGGGCTCACACTGTTTATTGTGGGATGCAATGAATATCCTCATTGAGCCAAACCCACCGTCCACAAATGTCATCCTCCATCTGTGACCGGCACACATCTGTTGATGTGTTTTCATAATCATGTTTTGTTAGCGACCCATGTGTCCTTGTTTCCCACAGAGCCCGGCAGCCCCGGGCCGGCAGCAGGTTTTTTAAATATTATTAAAGTTTAAATGGTGAATATTCTCAGTCATCCAGTCGTTAGAATCACAAGGTTTTGAATTAATCAAATACTGGAACTTACACTTTTTGCAACTTGCTACGTTGCGTCTGAAACCATCAGACTTCATCAGGCAACTGACCCGCTGAAGTCTGATGGTTTCAGATGCAACGTAACAAGTTGCAAAAATAAGTTCCAGTATTTGATTTATTCAAAACCTTGTGATTCTAAAGTTTAACCATCACAATCCGAAATAATACGATATATGAGACAGACGAGTAGAGCAATATTGCGTTGAATTTTATTGTACTTATTTCGGTTCACTCTTATTCCAAACATGGTTACATAAATTCGAAACATCCAACCTTTTCTTCTTAATATTATTTATCTACATACATACCTCATGAACTATGTGAATTAGACGATCTTTAGAGGACTCATCGTTGTTAAACTATGATTAACAACGGTGAAACATGATTGAATTCCTAATTCGTTTTCTTATTTATTCCATTCATAATGGAGTATCGTACCCACTCCAATCCTTCCCTTTTTTATTTTAAGGCAATCTTATATTCGGGTTGCTCATCTATACACATGTGTGATTTGTTGTTTAGCTCTGGGCTTTGATTTGCACATAAGTAGATGTCTCATGTTTACACGGGTTTTTTTTAAATCAAATTGGGGCCTATCAAAATACCAACAATGAAATACCTAAAAAGCGTCACCATTAACAATGTTATCATTAAGAATTGTATTTTCCAATATGCAAAGTAAGCAATCGATGCTTAAACATAGCACTGTCCTATATGCGATGCTTTTTGAAATAAACACGAGCTATTACCTACATCTAAAATCGGACCTCTTCCCATATCCCTGTCCCATCATATCCGGATGGCGTCCCCTAAATTTAGTAGCCTCCGAGCACTATTGGGATTAGCCTGGCTTCGGCCGAATGTTATAAATAAAATAAATAAATAAAAACAATTATGCTAAGTAATAGATTCGTGTAGATTCAAAAGTAAGGATGGCTCCTCAATATTTTTTTTTCTGTAATATTCCTATCCTGCTCTATTGAAATTGACTTTCCCTTTTTCCCTTCTATTGTTTACTTTGTCTGTTATCACAATACATACCACAATATGGAAGGCTCTGAAAGATGTCGCTTATACATTTATTTATTTATTTATTTATTTATTAGATACGAATTATGACGAAATAGTTGGCCTCCTTATCCAAACCAAAAGAAGGGGATGACAGTATCCCACAAAGCATTGCGGGCTGATTACTAAAATTTGACCTTTATCAATCAAATCTGACTAACACTTCAAGGTAGTGTCCCATCCGAGGGAATAAGCTATCTATATTTTACTGCTAAGTTAATGTTTAGAGCTGGTTTGCACATAAGTAGATGTCTCATGTTTACGCGGTTTTTTTTGTCAAATTGGGGCCTACCAAAATACTAAAAATCAAATACCTAAAGAGCGCCACCATTAACAATGTTGCAGATCTTTCAAACAGCCTTCACATCTGTGCATATTTGAATGGGAACTGACAAACATCAGTCCTGTCTCGAATGCATTATGGGATGGTATGTATATATCACTGTTAAGATAACATCCTGCAGCTGTGATAAGCACACATCTGCTGATGTGTTTGCATATGCTTTGTTAGCGGCCCGTGTGCAATGTCTTCCACAGGGCCCGGTAGCAGATTTTGAAACATTATTAATTGAAATTTAACAGTTACCGAACTAAAAAGGTAGTAAATATTAGTTAGTATTATTCCTGATATGATTATATAATCGTCGAAATGTGTGAATATTCTGACAAAATATTTGCTCTCTTAGTAAGCATACAACATCCTCGCATATAGGTGGCTAAGTTCATCTAATTGACCCGCGCTGATTTATCTTTTGTTTTGGCAATGAGTTTCACTTTCAAAACAGTTTTATCTTATAGTATTGACGTAAGGACCTACTTAAGGTGTGAATTCGATTAGTAGTATACGTATTGCACGCCCGAAAGTAGGTAAGAATAATAGTTTACGTATTCAGTTTACCTTTGCGTCTAGACAAATGGTATAGATTAGACAGACATATTTGACAGAAACAGAAAGAAGAATGGATAAAGTTGACTGTCGACATCTTCTTATTCTTGCGTATACATCAAACACCAAAGTGCAGTTGTAAAAGGTAAATGTAATGGATGCGAACCTGTATATAAACAGTGATCGGAGTGCCCATCTTTCTTTCATTGGCGATTGGGCCAGACTCCTCCATGTAATGTTGCTGTAGGGGGATCGCTACACCTCCTCCACAGCGAGTCTATTACCTTCCCAGCATTAAAGAATGCCGGTACCCATTTATACACCTGGGTGGATAGGAGTAATCGAGATAATGTACCTTACTCAAGGGAACAACACGATGGCATCGCCGGGGCTCGAACCCGCAACCTTCCGATTATGAGTCGGAGCCCGTTCCGCTCGGCCACCGTACTCCCCGAGTTGTACTGGATTGCAGAATTGTACAGATTAAAAAAGATATGCTGGGGATTGCTTCGTTGACGCTTCTGAATGATCCCGGCACAGTGACATCGCCCCGATATCTTCATGGCAGAAATCGCCATGGTAGATTGAATCCACCGCCACGCATGGCCATTATACAGTCGCATAATAGGCCGAAGGACATCTGACTAAGGCTACTGACAATAGCCCCGATTAGCTCGGTGACTAACCTCGCTGTGTGTCAGTCAAGCATGGTATGCCATAGGTCATATTCTTTTAGACTACCTTCACGATTGGCCTATACACTGCGCTATATAATTCGGCACATATAAATCAGAATTCTTGCGGAATTATTGTCAGTTTTTAACTCAAGACGCAAGCTACTGTCTCAAAGCGCAAGCTAACGACTATCATATCTGTTCAAAATATATATTCATGTGCAAGGAACCACATCTGGTTTCTTTATACGAAATCATTTACGGGAGATATTCATCATTTTCTACACCGGTATTCAAAGATTTTCTTCTCATTTCAAACTCGTGCATAGCAAATTCACGTGTATCGATCCCGGGTATTTATTTTAGTATCTCTGCTAACAAAGTAATTATTAGCCAGGCGATGTCGGTGTGCCCGGTTGACCAGCACTTAAAAATATCCCCACTCCTCCTGCGCAGGCCGGCAGTACTGGGTTACGTATTTACCATCAACATTAACAGGCTTATCCCGATTTTATGAGAATTACAATCGACATCGTCATATAATCCTTAGCCGATATTTGGAACAACATACAAAAAAAACTTACGTCGTGTTAAAGATATAATACTTTAAAACATCAGGCGCAGATGGTGCATATATGATCTAGCCATTTCGTGATAGTCTATAATAGATTTATGAAGCACAACATAATGCGCTACATGCATCAATCAGTTTACAGCGCATCTCTCAAGCAAGATTTTAAAAGACTGTAATAAAGCTATCCTTTTTTATGCAGGTTCTCTCCCAAGTGCACAACGATTTGTAGCCTGTAAGATTTCGATCGACTAGTTTTTTTTCGCATGTGTAAGCCATTCCAACGGATAAAAATTGGTAGCCTAGAATATCTAGTTATAGATTATTCAACTCTTGTAACACAAGAACGCTCATAGAAAATTAACACATATGTGGAGCGGCTAAAAAAATACACAAACCTAGCGTTATACAACAATAAAAAGAAGTACTGGAACAACACAATAATGTGTGATGTTACATTTTCACCTTTTTATCAAGAGTGTTAAGTTCCTTTTGCCCTGGAAATTACTGGTTTAATTTGATTATATAGGTATACGAAAGAAACACAAAAATCTCCAATAATTTGTCTATAGGATCAGTTTCCTACTTTAACATTTTTAAAATTAAATTATATTTCTTGCCCCGGATATTACAGGTAAATTAGGAAAGAGGAGGTTTTTAACAATATATTCATCTGATATGTGTCTTTAGCAACAAGGTTTTTTATTTTTATTTTTATGTCGAGCAATAGGGCAAATTGGGGATATATACGCTAACGGAACTTCAACCATGGTGTTCGATGAATAGCGAGTATGCCATTTTTTTACAGGACGTGCAAGCGTAGCCAACAATTAGTGTAGCCGAAAGTCATGCATTTCCACTGATAGGAACTCTGTAGTTTTCCTCGGTTTTAAACTTATTAGTGATATAAGTACAGTTTGATCAGCTCGTAATCGGCGGGTCTTATAACATCGCGGATTAATAGTAATATATTTTATTTAGAGACATGACATTATTAACCCAAGTCCTATACTTTTGTCTACCTTCTTTGACACGCAAAATATAGACAACTGTTACTCGTCTAAATACCCGTAGATATCATAAGATTATTTGAGCCTCTAATCAAAATCATCAAATTAAGATAGTTAATTGTTTTGGGGTAATTTTCCTTTTATTTTGGATATAATTTAACCCTATAACTACTAAGCAATATTTATTTAACTTGGACTACGAAGGGGGAGTGGTTGCAACACCTCTTATTTTCAATTATAATCATATACCTTTATATTTGCTACCAATATATAGCTATGGGTCTCCTCTATCCATTGATACCAAAATAAATACAAACATTCCCCAATGCCGTTATGCCGTCATAATGTGGGGGAATTCTGGCTATGTACAAAAGTATAGGCAAAATTGATTTGGCTAAAAATTCTACCAAATTGCGATTTTCATCGAATTTTCTCCTAAATATCAAAGGAAATAACAACTTTTACATAACTAACTTGGACTTATTTTACAAGAGCGATATTAAAATCCTTGATTGTTATCACTAAAATGAGCGCAAAGGATGGATCTACGATTAGCGTAGGCCCTTTGGGCGTAAACACGTGCCTTTTTCAGGACGTATAAAAATCTAAGGTGGGGTGGTATCATCCCCACCCTTTCGTAATTCTAGTGAAAGAACTAAACACATCTATCATATATCAGACATTTGCAATGCTAACGGTGCGCATGATCGACCAATTCATAGGTTGAACCGCTACAAATGTTTGGATAGTTTGATAGATCGCTACCTTTGGTACAATCTGTACAATACAATCTCATTATCGCTAGCGACTCAACTATGCATATCAGGATTCACTTCTTGTTGTTTTCATATTCACTTTTCAAACACCCTGTTGTTGACATGGCAAGTCAATAGTCGATGTAAAAAAGATATCCCCTGGCCCAATATTCCATTACAGCGTCAAGATGGTCTCCAAAGATATGATTCAATTTCACCGGCAAAAAGATAATAAATAAAACTCAAACCGTAGGGAGAATAATTTCATATACACCAGATTGACTGCTGACAATAGCAGTATATTCACCCTATTCCAGAAAAATACAGCCCTAATTTTTTGAGATTACAAAATATATTATCGTGTTTTATGAAATTACCCAATGCTAAATCTTAATAATTGAGAGTTTTTAACTGGCAATAAACATCAAATTTTAATATTTGGCTAATTCTTGGAAATAAGGGCCCAAAACATACGTTTTAATGAGTGTTTTGTGTGCCGTGACAATCAAACCCAAAGACATGAAAGACGTGTACTAAGACTAATGTCAGAAAACACACTTTCTAATATATTTTTTATCAATTATGAAAATTAAACTTCGAATATTCAAATTATGAGCAAACTCAAATTAAGTAATGCTTTAGACTTGGGCCAAATCTTTGAATTAAGCGATCAAAATTGTTGCAAATCATAAATATTGCATGTTTTTGTCCATTTTTACTCAGATTGCAAAACTATTAAAAATTGACTTTTATTGCCAGTTAGAACTAAGTAAAGGTTATGTTTCGTTTGACAAAACAGGATAATAATTTTTATATTCCATTTTGTTTTGATAATACTGCTTTTTTCTGAATCATTAACTGCAATGTAATTTCTTACCTTGACATTTCAACTTACTGTAATTTTATTCTGTACTGAGTCATATTTCCAGAATGAAGCAACACATATATTTAATTGCTTTTCTTCAAACCAATTCATTGATATAATTGCTAATTTAAAATTTTCATCAGAGTGCACGTGTTCCACTTTCACGTCTCCTTGGGACAAGCCGTGAAATCCTTATTGTTATCAGGTATTTTATTGGCAGAATAACAAAGGATTAATCGTTAGAGCGCGGCAACGCTAATATTCACTCAATTGTTTTCTGGTTGGGGTAAATGTGGGTGCGTCAGGGGCATAGCCAAGCAAGTGTGGGGGAGATAGATTTTCAGGGATGAAATGGGGACGGCAAAGAGTAAAAAAGAGTCCTTAAAATGCCTAAAAATGGGACAAAAATTGACAAATACGGACGAAGGTTTGGCCTTACCCCCTTGCATAAATCCTGGCGAAGCTACTGTGGTGCGCGCACTATTAAATGGGTGGTTGTAGGGGTGTACGTGTGTAGGTATGACGCCAACATTGGTAGCAGTGACCATCCACCTAATAAAAAGTGAATGGATTTCTAACATATACAATTATAGGCGTGTTTAGGCGCTCTTGTGTCGACAGGTATGCATAGGCATTTGTATGCATGGCGCCAGCACTGGCAGCATTTTCCACATACTATAGACAGACTAATGGTTTTCCGAAAGTATATAAATTGGTGATTGGAGTTCTGACCTCTACATACAAGTAATAAATTGATTGTGAAATGAGTATTTTATTGAAGTCGATTTTAAAGCAACGAGCTTTTTACCAAAACAAACTAATCAATATAAATACTAATAACGCCAACAATCATAATATTGAAACGTCGAAGTCAAGTACACCGTGTAATAAATGACCTTCAATTTTTTTTATTATTATTCAATAACTAAATATTTGTGAAGATTTCAGTGAAAATATTAGCGAAATATTGCTATTGCTATGTGTTCGTCCTTTATAGGCCAGTAAATATTAGCTCAAAAAACTCAAAAGGTCAAACAAATTGCAACATGGATTCTGTTTTCAAAAAACGTTGCTCTTAAGTCTCCTTTTTATCATAATCAAAGTCTACCAAAATCAACCTCTGCGAAAGATGGACAAAATGGACTTTTTCAAAATGGCAGCCTAAATGTCGTAAAATGATAGACAGTTTTAATTTCAAGATATATTGAGTCTCCATGTGGGAATTGGGTGACATGTTTGACCTACAACTGCTCTTAGGCCCTAACCATTTCATAAATAATTATTTGTGTGCATATTTTTTGTTCAAAATTCAAAATGGCTGCCAAATACGCTCATTATGGGTTGTGAATACAGGCAGGGCAATCAACTTTTCACCATAGGAGTTGAATCAGTATTAAAATAGTACAAATAAGTTATGATAGACATATTATATGTATCGGCTCCTTTTAGAGTAAATGTTAACTGGATGAGCACGGTTTCTGCAGCTCTTATTCGGAAGTCTTAAATTTTGAGCAAGGTGCTGCTGTTACTCCACGTACTGCAACACTTATCACTGAAGGCCAGTTTGTGTAGTACTCGGCCGGCAACGTGGACCACAACATTCGTACATTAGATGGACATGGAACATTTCATGGTAAGGGTATGATTGCTGCAGTCACACCTGGCCATACAGTTTGTAGTGTAGTCCCACGGACGACAGTAACATCAGCTGAAATCATGAGATCAGGACGAGTAGCGTTACATCATTATAATTATCCCAAAGAACAGAATAGCATATACTTTAGGGACCTTGCATTGCTTAAGGGTAATAGCATACAAAACCGCGCACACAAACCATTTACCGACATCCTCTGGACATCATTTCTGAAATGGCCACGCCAAGGTTGGTCTGGCTTTATACAGATGGTACACAAGGGAAACCACTCTGGCCAGGCAAATGTTGTTTTCTTGCCTATGATTGACTTAGATCCAATCATAGGCAATATGACATATGATATGACATGCATCTACTCCACACTAATATTTCTGGCCGACCAAGCAAGAAGCAATAATGTCACACCAGTCATTACATTTGACCAGCCCTTGTGGTGTGAGGCTCATTCTATCATTACAAATGAGCCTCGCGACAGTAAACTCAAATCTATCGTGCTAAGAATCGGTGGTCTGCATATAGAAATGAGCTGCATAGGATACCTTATGGAGAACTCAGGTCTGTATGAAGTTCTAGAAGTGGTATATGCCAGTAACACAGTAGCAAATATGCTCCGTGGGAAGGCACTGTCAAAGGCTCGTAGAGGTCATTGCAGATGCGTTTCAGGTTCCTTTGCCAGCCATGTCTAAACCTACGACAAGTATCACCGATGACGAAGGTAATACAAATTCACTAAGTATCACAGCCAGTCAGACACATAAACAGGCAACAGAAGGGTCATTGAAGGTAATCTCTGGACGAGAAATTAGTTCCACAGATAACTGTATTACAAATGTCGATGGTGGAAATAATGTGATGGCCAACGCAAAGAAGGCATTTGATAAGCTAGGGTCAGATGGCACTCAGTTTAGATGAAGAGACATGTGGAGCAGTAGTACTTCAAATCAACGCAAAATTGGATGAAGAGAAGGCAAGTAATCAGGATAGTCGTAGCAGTAGTCTATGGCTACACTACACTGCAGTATATGAAAATGGTGAACACCCTAAAGCGTTTCATAAGAGCAGAAAGAACAGGAGCCGGGAATCTCCATCTCACTTCACTGGAAGAAATGCTTCCTTTCTTTGCCGCTACAGGCCATAACTTGTATGCTAAAACGGTATATCTATATCTGCAGGAAATGGATAAACTCCCTACTGCTGACCCCCAACTTCATTCAAAGTTTCTAGCGGGTCTATATGTGGTTCGCCGTAGTGACAGGTTTTGGGCAGGTTTGTCAACAGATCTGGTAATTGAACAAGTGCTGATGCGTAGTATCAAGACAACCGGCGGTCCGACTAGAGGAAATGGTATGACAGAGTTGCAAAGAACTGTTTGAGTCAATTATATGCCTGCCTGTTCACACATTAAACAAGCTATGCAGGAATTTACTGGAGTTTCATGCAGCAGCAATGAGCAGCACAAGGAAACATCAAAATATTGTCTTGAAAGAGACTGCGTCGACACCGAGAAACTGGTAAGCTTTCTGCAAAGTAGGAACCCATTTATGAAGGTCACTACGTAATATTATTTCAGGGTTGTAGGTGAAGCACATGTCAATGTTGATGAAGCTGAAGCGGTTGGCATAAATATCATTCAATCAATGGTTGGCCAACCTGTCGCAAAATACTCCTTTAAGAGGAAACAGCAGGCTGTTACACTTGGATCCAAAACAGCCCTAGTGATAAACAAAGAAGCTGATCAAATTGACCCACAGATACCATGGTGGAAGTCCTTCTGTTGGTGGCTAGCCTGAGTAAGCCTCTGATAATCTGTCTTTCCAGCATGACGGTTAATGGTTTGTGTGGCGATGGTCTTCATTTGGTGCTACATTGTATGAGGTCATCATTGTATTTCGTCCTTATTTATAAGGTTATATATATATAATATCATTATGATAATTTATGATCACATCGTATTTTGTTACTTTGTAATAATGAGAACATTTGGTATCAGAGATAAATCAACGATTGAGTTTAGAATAATAATTGAAACTTGTCGATGTTGAATAGTAAATAATGGTGTTTTGTTGTTATAATAGTAGATATTACACCCAAACCGTCTAGTTATGCCACACTTTCTGTAAATATGAACACATAAATAACTTTAAGATGAGTTTACAAGTGGCAATGCCCTATTTAATTCAATATTTACCTTTGCTACCCTATAATAAACGTTCTAGCTATTTTGGCGGCCATTTTGAAAACCTTGCAAATGGGAAAAAGCGGTGAATCATATTTCACACCCTCTAAGCATAGTTTGGGACATACGAATCGTGTTATTTTTTACTAATAAGTGACATAGTGAGTCTGTTTTCTATTATTTTGTCCATCATTTTAATCATTTTGGAGGCCATTTTGAAAAAGTCGATTTATCCATCTTTCGCAGAGGTTGATTTTGGTAGACTTTTAGTATGTTACTAAAGGCACCAAATAGAAATATTTTCTGCAAAAAAAATCCATGTTGCAATTTTTTTGACCTTTTCAGCTGATTTTACTGGCCTATTAGAAAATGTTATCAGTGTAAGTTAATTTGATGAGTTTAAAAAAGGTAGGTATAATTTCTCTTGATTGAATCACATTTGCACATTGGCATTGTTTACATTGACGTCATAGATAACGATGTTTCCGCATACGTCTTATGCCATTGATCCTTGACCGTGTGGATGTGCTATATATATTCCTTCCTGAAACCTAAAATAGATTTTATTTTCATGTATAATGCAAGGCATTATATTAATAATGACGTCGTGACACATAATTTTCACCATCAAATTTATTGCTGACGTCGTTGTAATTTCTATGAACCTTCAAGGAATCGGATAACAACGTTTGCACAGTATTGCCGGGCAGTATTGTTTGTGGGACTTGAGAGCATATCAGACATATCGAATTATATTCTGATTACTTGGTATGTCCTTCTGATATCAAATACTTTTTGAAATTCTCGATATAATACAAATTATTAAAATAAATCTAATGATATGTACTTAAAGTACATGTAGCTATGATGAAAAGCCGACAATCAATTGAAAATTTTGACCTTTCATATTGAAGATATACATTTTTTCCAAAAAAAAAGACCTACATTTTTTTTTTGGGGGGGGGGGTCTATATCTTTCATAAGAAAGGTCAACATTTTCGTATTATGGGCGGCCTTCCATCAACTACATACTCTTTAAGTACATATCATTTATAGATTGATACAATTTACTTCAAGGGCTGTTAAGTTTCAAATAACATCAATTATTAATCATTTGCCATTAAATGTGTATTATATCGCGAATTTAAAAAAAATCAAATTATTTGATATCAGAAGGACATTCCTTGTTTTCAAAATGCAATTCGATATGTCTAATGTACTCTCAGGTCCCACAAAAAATACGTGCAAACAAATTGAAATATGGTTCTTGCATATAACTGTTTTCGAATAAAATGTACCTGTTTCAAAAGCAATGAATATGGGACAAGTGTGCAGTCTATTATCCCAAATGTCATTGAATATAATGTCGTCTCTTTATTGAAGCAAAGAGTCGGTTTTGTTTAATTAAGTCACGGAACCAATGTTGTAAACTTCTTGTTGTCTTGTATTTTAAAATTTTAGCGATGTTTACTGAAAAATGTTTTGAAGCTTGAACATTCTTTATGTTTTGATTTGTTTAAACATATGGATTTAGTCCTCAAAATATGCCGGTACTTGAGATTTATTATACTTAACTTTATTTTTGATGACTTATGACTTTTATTTCTTTTGAATTGATGGTTCGATGCATACAACACCAAGTTATTATTTTATAATTTTATTAATTAGATTAATGGGTGTCAACATATCAGAATTTCGACAGCAATGCACGAACTGGAAACGAATACCTAAATCACATTGACACATGAACAGGAACTGGAATTATTAAAGATGATTGACAGTTTTGAATCTTATCCTCCAGCATATTGTCGACACATGATGCGCGCCTTTCAATCCTAAAGCTTTATACTTATATAACTTTAATTACGAGGGGGTATCAAAAAGTTTTAGAAATCGCCTAGAAGTGAAAGAGCTATATCAATGAAATTTTGTCAGTGCAATCATTGGTCCTTATGTACAATATGGTGCAAAAATAGTCCCATAAGTATGTTTACTTTTTTTTACAGGAGCTAGATATCACTACCTGCCTATGTAACCGCATAACCAGCAAAATGGAGAAAATTGAGGCATGCAGCATGATTAAGTTCCATTTTAAGGGTTACAGTGCCCAGAAAATCTGTGATGAAATAAAAATTCCTTTTCCAAATAGCGACAGTGACATATCACAATCACCACCGAAGATAACTTTCATTGCATCATCAATTTTCTAGGCATTGCAACCCTTCAAAAGCAGGATCTTAATAATGCTGCTTGCCTCAATTTTCTCAATCTTGCAGTTTATGCGCAGTAACTGGGGCAGCGGGTTATTGGCATCTAGTGCCACCTGTAAAAAAAGTAAACATACCTATGAGACCATTTTTGGACCATAATGTACATAAGGACCAGCGATTGCACTGACACAATTTCATTGATATAGCTCTTTCACTTCTGGGCGATTTCTAAAACTTTTTGATACCCCCTCGTATATATATATATGCATATGCTTCAAGATACCATCTAACTGGGATACTTTTTCAAATGGGATGTCTTTTACCAGTATGGTTAATTCAGTAATGCATTTTTTGTAAAACCCTCCTTAGAGGAATAAACATTCAAATCCGACTAAAGCAGACACTCAATACTTCGTACCCGTATTATCCAGGTTTTTTTCTGTTCAGAAACTTTATCCTATAGGCAAATAATAATTCTGTTTTGCCCTGTTTTTATCAACAAAACAAAGTTAGGTATTATGTTCTAGACACAACACAGCCACAGTGAAATAATATGATTGATCTTGTTATGAAAAAAGGAGAGAAGTTTCACGGGAAGATGTCAACAACCCTCTTCGATATTGTGTATGCATATTAAGAAGTGAGCTCAATTTACTCAAGGGCGTGTATTGCAAATTGAAAAGTGTAAAAAGAATAAACTATTGCTTCACCGCCAGGTAAACAATGTAGTAGGTTTCTATGTTTTGCCATAAATATTGCTTCTAATAATGATACTAATATTTATCCTATTTTGTGAAAAACGGGCTAGCAATATATGTATAGCCCAGAGCAGGAATTATCCACCAGAGATTTTATAAAATAATTACTCATTATAAGGTACGCACGGGAAAAAAGCAAAATGCCTTTAATCCGCTGCAGATTGAAGTGTCCGAGTGAGAGATTGGGCTCTATCAACCGAGTGGTGTCGTTGCTGATTACAGTCATTCAATGTGTACAGTATCAATTAAGCAACATTTTCAGCAACATTTGGACACAAAAGTAAGATATTGCCATAATCCAATCCCGAAAGAATTAACAAGTGAACGATATTTCCGCAAATCAGTATCCAGGTTGAGGAGAATCTGCAAAATTTTGAGCAGATGGACAGTATGCATCGACTATATTAACGTGTTTATAAATACGCAGGTGACCACCTTCGTGCTGCCATAACAGCCTGTAAACAGTAAATCTCGAAGTGAACTTCTATACAGCAGGTGGTCTTCCTGTACATTTGAATACAAACATGGCAAATGCGATAAACAACACGAGACTACTGTGTATCAAAATGGTATATTTTGTTCAACTTTGTGATTATTGTAAACGTTTTCGTCGATAAATATGTTTGTCCATCGGCAAATACTTTCAAAATGTTCGACAATCGTTGAGCTGTATTGACACACAATTTTGCATCCAAAAAGTATACACAAAACCTCATTAAGAGAAAAGGTTGGACGGGGTAAACTACATTATATGTCACATAAGTATACTAAAAACAAATAATTCGGACTCTAGATTTTGCAGGGAGAGGCCAAAATACGCAGTGCATCATGGAAAAATGTCGACATCCAAAGCCCGCGTCCATCATCATTTTAAAAGACTTTTGAAATGTCATATCTTTGAACTTGCTAAAGAACAAGTTTCCAAATCTTCAAGCGTTGCTCTTTTAAGCTTATCCAAGAAGTAAAGTGATGATTCCCAGAAATGTGAAAAAGTGTTTATTGACAAATGATGCGAATAAATAGAACTTGAGAGATGAATGATGACTTTGTTTAGTAGCAGTGGACTGCCACCCAGTCCAGGAGAACATGAAAACTAATATGAGATACAGTATTAGGATCACATATTAAGTATCATGTGAGAGTATACTCTTGTACTCCAGAAGACAGGATCACATATTAAATATTTGACACCATAGAATATAAAAACAAGTAATTTGATAAGTTAAAATAAGATTTTTAACGGAATAAATCTAAATAATATGATTATGCAGTTTATTCCGTTAAATATTTACCCCATAATTTCCCTCATTCTTCAGGCCCTGCCCTCTATCCGGTGCTAATTTAAAGTTTAAGCTTGATTGCTATTGTTTCTTTGTAAGCCTGCGGCGCAACCTTGAACAATATTGTCTCTTTGTAAGCCTGCGGCGCAACCTTGAACAATATTGTCTCTTTGTAAGCCTGCGGCGCAACCTTGAACAATATTGTCCTTGAGATAACCATAGTGGGTATTATTATTATTATATTATTGTCCTTATAATATTGTCCTTGATCTTAAGTTAAAATAAGATTTTTAACGGAATAAATCTAAATAATATGATTATGCAGTTTATTCCGTTAAATATTTACCCCATAATTTCCCTCATTCTTCAGGCCCTGCCCTCTATCGGGTGCTAATTTAAAGTTTAAGCTTGATTGCTATTGTTTCTTTGTAAGCCTGCGGCGCAACCTTGAACAATATTGTCTCTTTGTAAGCCTGCGGCGCAACCTTGAACAATATTGTCTCTTTGTAAGCCTGCAGCGCAACCTTGAACAATATTGTCTCTTTATAAGCCTGCGGCGCAACCTTGAACAATATTGTCCTTGAGATAACCATAGTGGGTATTATTATTATTATATTATTGTCCTTATAATATTGTCCTTGATCTTAAGTTAAAATAAGATTTTAACGGAATAAATCTAAATAATATGATTATGCAGTTTATTCCGTTAAATATTTACCCCATAATTTCCCTCATTCTTCAGGCCCTGCCCTCTATCGGGTGCTAATTTAAAGTTTAAGCTTGATTGCTATTGTTTCTTTGTAAGCCTGCGGCGCAACCTTGAACAATATTGTCTCTTTGTAAGCCTGCGGCGCAACCTTGAACAATATTGTCTCTTTGTAAGCCTGCGGCGCAACCTTGAACAATATTGTCCTTGAGATAACCATAGTGGGTATTATTATTATTATATTATTGTCCTTATAATATTGTCCTTGATCTTAAGTTAAAATAAGATTTTAACGGAATAAATCTAAATAATATGATTATGCAGTTTATTCCGTTAAATATTTACTCCATAATTTCCCTCATTCTTCAGGCCCTGCCCTCTATCGGGTGCTAATTTAAAGTTTAAGCTTGATTGCTATTGTTTCTTTGTAAGCCTGCGGCGCAACCTTGAACAATATTGTCTCTTTGTAAGCCTGCGGCGCAACCTTGAACAATATTGTCTCTTTGTAAGCCTGCGGCGCAACCTTGAACAATATTGTCTCTTTGTAAGCCTGCGGCGCAACCTTGAACAATATTGTCCTTGAGATAACCATAGTGGGTATTATTATTATTATATTATTGTCCTTATAATATTGTCCTTGATCTTAAGTTAAAATAAGATTTTTAACGGAATAAATCTAAATAATATGATTATGCAGTTTATTCCGTTAAATATTTACCCCATAATTTTCCTCATTCTTCAGGCCCTGCCCTCTATCGGGTGCTAATTTAAAGTTTAAGCTTGATTGCTATTGTTTCTTTGTAAGCCTGCGGCGCAACCTTGAACAATATTGTCTCTTTGTAAGCCTGCGGCGCAACCTTGAACAATATTGTCTCTTTGTAAGCCTGCGGCGCAACCTTGAACAATATTGTCCTTGAGATAACCATAGTGGGTATTATTATTATTATATTATTGTCCTTATAATATTGTCCTTGATCTTAAGTTAAAATAAGATTTTTAACGGAATAAATCTAAATAATATGATTATGCAGTTTATTCCGTTAAATATTTACCCATAATTTTCCTCATTCTTCAGGCCCTGCCCTCTATCGGGTGCTAATTTAAAGTTTAAGCTTGATTGCTATTGTTTCTTTGTAAGCCTGCGGCGCAACCTTGAACAATATTGTCTCTTTGTAAGCCTGCGGCGCAACCTTGAACAATATTGTCTCTTTGTAAGCCTGCGGCGCAACCTTGAACAATATTGTCCTTGAGATAACGCCCCGTAGCCACCCCCAACCAGCCCCATACCTCATTTCAATTTTTAACATACCCATATCCTGCTTTTTATATTCCATAGTGTCGCACATTTAATATGTGATCCTGTCTTCTGGAGTACAAGAGTATACTCTCACATGATACTTAATATGTGATCCTAATACAGTATCTCATATTAGTTTTCATGTTCTCCTACCCACTATGGGTGGGACTGCTAGACCCTTATTATTGGCAGAGATATGGCTTGACAGATGCGGCAACTGTTTCCGCAGGTAGCCTGTCCCAAGTTGAGATGGTACAAAGAAAGGTAATTTGTATTATCAGTATAATGCTATGGCATGTGGAGTAAACTATAATATTTATGTATATTTTGTACTGATGCATTTGGGATTAAAAGAAATAAAATGTACTACTTTTGAGATAATTAACGTTAACGAGTGTATGTCAACAAGAGCACGACCAACAATTTCTCTTCATTTAATCTTGAATGATAGAGTACGCTGATGCTGTATGTTCCATTACGTCAGACTCTTACACAGATTGCATTCCACAATAGAACCTGTTACAGTTTTCAAAGGCACATATAATGCAACACATTATCATACAAAGTGAGCGCCCAAAGCTTTTAATTTCCCTTGTGAATAAAACATAAAGAAAGAGGCAAACACTCCTAACAGTCTATCAAGTTTTCATCTTCCCTCACAACTCAGACATATGCGATGTCTATCGCTTCTGTTGATGATGTATTTTTTGATATAAACATCAGGATTGTTGTACGCATAATAAGTAAGCTGTATACAGTACAGGTATGAACAACTGCTGGCGGCGACATCCAAAAACATTTCTGTAATGATTCGTGCTTATAACGTTTCTTTTGAAGTCGCATCAGATCCAAGCAGAAGTGAGAAATGTGCAGAATAAGATATTGCTTCAATTTAAAATAAACATCTAGCAAATTATTACATTATTTTCCAAGTGTAATGACACTTTTTGTACACTCGTTCGTTTGATTCTTAGTTTTAAAAAATCGGGCGCCAATAGCGAATGTATATGAGTAAGGTATTTCGTAACAGTTTTAACTGTTAGGCCTGAGTAGCTCACGTGTGCTAAGTGCAACATGTCTCATGAAGCTAGATTCCAACAGATGCTTTGCACACGCAATGTAGGCGCTGGAATGAAATCGCAATTTTCTTCGTTATACCTCATTTGTTTGGCTCGAAATTAAAAGGGGATAATGTGATCAGTGAAAACAAACATTTAAATAGGAATCTATTCTTTCTACAAATCACAAATTATTGCTTTAAACACTATATAGATTGCTTTTGAAAAATACTTTATTATTTTATTTAGAGAATTATTCTGTCCAAATTAGGACTTGGCATGTTTAGATATTGAGGTCGGTATGTACGAATTACCATCTTGAGTAATTGATTATAAAATTTACCACGGGATTCCTCTCCGGCAGATACTATAAACAGGTAATATTGAAAAGGTGTTATTGGTTAGAGTTGAATCGCTACAAATTTAATCGATTACTTGCTATCTCAATCACTGGTACGATTAGTATCTATATAGTTTCATAATCGCTCAATCGCTAGCGACTCAACTATGAATATTAGCCATCACTTTCTGTTGTTTTGATTTTCATTTTCAAAACACCCTTTTGTTGAGTTGACAAGTCAATAGCCGAAGTAAAATAGATATCCCCTGGCCCAATATTCCATTACAGCGACAGGATGGTCTCCAAAGATATGATTCACTATCACCGACAATAAGATAATAAATAAAACTCAAATCGTAAGGGATTTAATTTACACTAAGTCTCTATCATAATACACACCATCCTTATCATCTACTGACAATAGTTGTCAACCATATAAGCAAAGTTTCTTTATGTTTTGATTTTTCTAACACATTTTGCAGATGATAATATTGCTCTTCCTGAATAATTAAGTTGTTTTCATCAACTTATATTGTTTTTACCTTACAATTTACTGCAATACACGGTAATTGTATTCCTTAGCTTGGGTTTACACTTATAATTCATATTTCAAAATACAACACCACAAAGAATGCTTAATCATTTTATTTTCATTATTGTTAAGATATCAGATTTTTGCGTGCTCCACTTTATTTTTTTCTTGAGACGCGCCAAAACAGATTTACTGTGGTAAATGATCGTCTGTGTCATGGCATACCAATGCATCATAAGCATAAGAATATCATAAGTTTAAAACAGTGTACTTCGGTTATATCTATAAATGCGCTTTTATAAATGCGCAAGTGACCCATGGGCACGACATACCAAGACCAGCAAGCGTGACCAAATCCTCATGCATTGACCACTATACAGAAAGGGATATAGGAACTACGTAGATAAATATCAAATGTAAGTATTAATTGAATTGCAAAATTATTATACATTTTGCAATTCCGAATTTGTAATATGTTATCAAAAACAACATTTTGAAAGTATTTGACGACGGAAAAAAAAAAATTCAACCACGGAAACGTTTACAATATAATCACAAAGTTGAACAAAATAGACAATTTTGCTGCACAGCAGTCTCATGTTGTTCAGCCTTTGCTTAGAAAGGTATAGAAAGCCCACTCGCTATGTAGAAGGTCACTTCGAGACTTACTGTCTATAAGCTGTTATGGCAGCGCTGAGGTGGTCACGTGCGCATTTATAAAAGCGCATTTATATATTTATGCCATATGATGTAAATTTATCCATTAGAGTTTCTGTTACTGGTTACTGAATCTGAATTCGTAAATAATTATGCCCATTTTTAAGCACACTAAGTACATCTCACTCCGCACATTAGAAACCTCAGATACGGCATACAGTTGCAACTCGTGTTCAAATTAGATTTGAAGTAGTTTTTCTATTTCTTGCATTGACTTTGCTGACTTCTTTGTTCCAATAACTTTATATTACTAATGCAACAGATGGGCATATTATATTAAACACACCTCACATATGCACAATTAACTACCAATCAACGCACCCCTACACACCCCAACCTAACACACCCCCACCTGTTTTTCCCTTCGGGGATACACACATTTTACACAGGTTGGCACATAATAGAGCCCGATCTTCCCCAGTTGAATTTCAACGAATGGGGTCTTAAATCTGATCTAACATTTGCAGCTATTGGTTGCTGGTTTTAATCATGACATATCTGAATTCGTTTAGGATATACATGGTTGAAAATAAGTGGTAACATAATTCTTTTACTCTCTGTACTTATATATCAAGGTACAAAACCTAATCATACAGATTTTAATTCAGGACGTACGAGTACTAAATGTAAACGTGGAAACACGTCTCCCTTTTTTTGTAGGAAGAAGTCTGTCCTTAGAGAATTGAGCTTTCTTGATATATTTCTATATCACCCGTCACCAAGAAAACAGACCTGCCTAAAAGTGTTTCAGAAGTCAACGCGTAAGGTGTTTTAATCCATCAAACAAATTATGAGGGCCTTTGTTACTGTTTTTCATATAGTAAGAGCATGTATTCCATTTGAAAGTCTGCTGTTCATGAGAAGACTATTGTGGAGTAAAAAGTTTTTTAATGTGGAACACCATTGCAGTTTTCAGTGTCAGCTTGCATTAGGAAGACCTGTTGGATATATATATCTGTTCACTTGTTTTTTCCTGTATAACATGTATGTATCAAAGAGAATATCCGCGAGGTTTGTGTAAACTTGTCCTGGCCTATGTCTACAGATTGTGTTTCATGTTAACTCCCCAGCAACATGACCACGGGTAAGACGCTGTATTCTAAGTGCGTAATTAAAATAAAGTGGCTTAGTTTACGCAAGGTTACAGTCTCTCGCGTATGTCCAGCAAGAGAGGCTACTTTTTTGATATGGACATGGACAGCAAGTTTATTCAACCTATATCGCTTTACTTGTCACAAGACGAGTTATTTATCGGATGTTATGTAAGACGTGTCCGCTCAACAACATAATAGACAACTTATTCGTAGATTAGGGCCATGAAAGGGATACATTTGCAGACTTCTATTACTTACAATTGCTGAAACCAAAAACTATGATTTTTAAAACCTCTTCTAACACCTTCGGCGGGTTATATTGACATTATTTTTTAATAATTTGGTCAAACACTCAAAATGTTCGGTAGACGACATTTGTGCAAAAATGTTAGTCTAGTATCCCGATATCATCAAAACATAGCTTGATTTCCTTACTGTAAATGTGACAAAATAAGCAAGAATAATATTTTCAAAGCCCACGACACAGGTCAAGGCACTCAGGCACTATAAAAGAAAACCACATGGGCCAAGCAGTGGTTCACAATAGCTTAGGAACAACAAGCGTGAATGGGTGGAGTAAAGAAATTAGATGCTTATGCACTCTGCTCTTGAAGGATTGTGCGCCGTTGTCAGATATGTCTCCGACAATTCTATCTGGTAGGCTAATCCAAACGTAAACTGCAGGGTGGATGAAGGTCCTGCCAATAGATATGGTTCTAGAAAATGGTACTGTGAGAGCATGGCAAGATATTGACAAGCTGGAGCGGGTATCTTTTCTGACTACAAACAGCTTATGTAGCACTGCCTTCAGATCTGGTGGGCATAAACTGGTGTGCCTTTTGTATAGAGAACGTTAATTTAGCCACGCGGCACTTGAAGTCTTTGATGGAGATAATTATGTGATGTCCAGCTCTGTACTTGCTTCCTTTTCACTCATACCTATGATTCGAAGGATCTTCCTCTAGATAGAGTCTGGTAATCCTAGATTAGTGGTGCTAGCACTCAACTAAGACAGTCAGGCGTATTCCATCACACTGCCAACTTAAGCCTATGTACGGTTACTCCGCCTCTGACATCAAGTTTATTTCCAACTCTTCTCAAAGCGCACAGCTCTGTCCTGCTCTGGATGGCTCCTTAGATATGTGCTTTGACTAGGTCAGATAGCTGTCGAATGTGACTCGATCCCAGAATCTCCAGCTCCTCCTTCTCAGCCAGTTTGGTGGCATCAAGAAGAAGATCTAACTTGGTTAGATTCCTCTTTCTTGATATTGCCATTGCCATATATTTCGATGGGTAGTCATCTTCCATCTGCCTGCCCAGATGCTCATTTTCTTCAGGTCTCTCGTCAGGCTAGCAGTAACCACTCTTGGACCACTCTTGGGTCAGAATGGTCTTGGATTAAAAGTAACATCTTACATGTCATGATGTAGCAATGTGATGTTATTAATTTTTCCTTGTTCGTGTATTGCGGTCGCAATTTTTTATTGCGCACCCAAATCTCAAAATAATGACCTGGTATTATATATATCGAATCCTCAATTCAGTAGGAATAAAAGAGTTAAAGAAATATAAACTAAAAATATCAAATAATCCGTCAGTGCTGGCATTTAGCGAGGACCAAATTCAAATGTTAAAAAATCATTGCTAAAAATCTAAACATATAGAACAAGAAGATTAAAATTGGTTTAGTGATTCTGCATAATTTTATAGAAAAAGGACGTTCTTGCTTAATAAAAAAAGACGGTGCATATTTTAAACGAAATGTAAACCAAACAAACTGTTATTACAATACGAAGAATTAATATATTCAATGACATTTAAGATAATACAGCACTGCACACTTGTCCTATATTCATAGCACTTCAAACAGATAGTTTGTTTAAAAACACGAACTAGATCTGAATTTTTATTCTTAACAATATGGCCAATAACCGACAGATGAAGTGCATTTACGTTCATTATTATGTCTTGATTATTTATACCACAACATGATGTTGTTGTTGATACTGTTGATGTTGGTGATGGTGGTGTTGAATGGTCTACGACGTTAAGGCCAAAAAAAAGGTTTGTCTCAAAGCTTGCGCGCGCGTTTGTAAAATCGCACGATTTGACAAAAAAGGAATGCGGACATTTTTTTCATTTAAAAAAAATAATTTTGTTTTAGTTTTTTCCAGAAAAAAATCGGCGAAAATCAGACTTTTTTCTCAAAATACCATGAAAAAAGTCGGGAATAAAAAAAAAATCGCATTTCGCATTTGTTTTTAAATTTCTCGTGCGCTTTGAGACAAACCTATTTTTTTGCCAGGCGGCATAGGACACACGACACGTGACGTTCGAGGCTGGCGAAAATACAAGGCTGATAGCCCCATTCAAAATACACGGTTAGCAGTTATAAATTGAAAAATAACATACTTACAGTGGGGTACATTGTCGTACCCCAACGGTTTTAGAGTAAGATAATTTTGCATTCACAGCACATAACAAATTTAGAATTGTTTGTGAAGATTTCATGATTATGTGTTATTCCAATGACAACGTCGTCAAAAATGGCGATATCGCTTCCACCACCGCCTGGAAATAGCAATTAAGGAATCGGATAGCAACGTTTGCACAGTATTTTTGTGGAACCGTGGAGCACATAAGACACACCAAGTTGCATATATTATTCTGCTATTAAAATGTTTAGATTTTATGGAATTTGTGATATAATACAAATTTTATGGCAACATTTAAAAATTAATATTTCTCGTATTCAGAATGCAATTTGATGTGTCGGATGTGCTCTCATGTCCAACAAAAATACTGTGCAAAGGTGGGTGACCAAACCCTTAAGGTATATCGAAACTATGTAGACTTCAGCAATAAATTTGGTGTAAAAATTATGTCAAAACATCAATTATTAATAGAATGTCTTGCATTAAACATTTCAAAAACAGTCTATTTTGGTCATGATCAATGGCATAATTAGATACGCCGTTAGCTATGACGTCATGTCAAGTAATCAATACCAATGCTTAAATGTAATTAAATTAAATCAAATTGTCTTTTTTTAATGAAATAGACTCAAAACATATTTTAAAGGATGAACCTCGGGAGATGAACGGATACCAGATATTTCAGTTACATTTTCATTGGGACTTTGATAAATACATTTTTGGTTAAAATATAGGTTACTTAATACTTGAAGTAATTTATATTGATTAGTTTGTTTTGTTAATAATAGCGTTTCCTTAAAATGGATTTTCAATAACATACATGTACTCATTTCACAATCAATGTTGTTACTTGTTCGTTTAGGTCAGAAGTTGATAACTTATTTATCATGCATTTATTTTTATACGTCATGTACTCGACATTTTATGCCTCAAAGAGTTTGCCTTGTTACTCATTCTGCATAAACCGGAAATATTTTTCTCTTTGTCATAAGCTATTTATTCAATTACAGTTACAACTTTCAGCTTGAACTATTATAAGGAAATTGTACACTTTCAACTGCCTCACGCAACGCGCAACAGCGCTTTATTCGTCTCATATTTGAAGAGCTTGTTTCCAAACCATGTTAAGTCCACAAACACATGTTCTTGAATTACCTGTGCGATATTGCAATGGGTTGTGATTATAGGTATAGTAATTTCAGTTGGTTGCACCATTACAAAGCAAAAAGTGGATGGTAAAGGTAAAGGTAAAGGTAAAGGAGACGATCCTGTATAAACAGTGATCGGAGTGCCCATCTCTCTTTCATTGGCGATATTAGGCCAGACTCTTCCATGTAATGTTGCTATTTAAGAATGCCGATACCCATTTATACACCTGGGTGGAGAGGAGTAATCGAGATAAAGTGCCTTACTCAAGGGCACAAAACGATGGCGTCGCCGGGGCTCGTACCCACAACCTTCCGATTATGAGTCAGTGCCCGTTCCGCTTGGCCACCGTGCTCTCTAAAATAATAAACAGTGGATAGATGCACAGTAACAATACTGTGTGAGGCCTTTGATTCCCAAATGAACAATAGTCTGCATATTGTTTAACAGCATTGTTGTGGTAAATAATGGTTTGTTGATGTTACAACTCATTGTTGCTAATTGTCAAACTTATCAAAGTAATTGTGATTGTATCACGCAAGTGAATGAAAAACATGTAATTGTGGACTTAAAGGTGGGTAATCTGATTGACAGCCTCATCCCGAACTTCACCCTATCAAATGCAGGTTTTGGTATCAGGTGAAAGCTCCTAATTTTCTCATTAACATATTGAAATTAGGCGTTCCAAAAAACTGTCGAATTAGTCTCAAATATGGTATACCACATTTTTGACCAGTTTTTTAATGATATCTTCGGAAATACACCGATTTGGAACTCCTAATTTCAGTATGTTAATAAGAAAAACGGGATCTTTCATTTGATATCAATTTATTATATACATGATCATGATGATTATCATTAATAAAATCATTGTAGACTACCAGTTTTATGTGTTAAATGTCAATAATTCCATAAAGAATTAGTTGCATTTACAAGGAACATTTACATGACCTTTTTGCATGAATGCTTGAAAGGGACAACAGTTTATGTTATACATACACGTTTTAAAGAATATATCAGGTCACCTTCCTTTAACATGGTTTGGAAACAGGCTCTTCAATTGATGAGCATTCTGTTCCTCTTTTAGATATAAATTAATAAAACGAGAAATGTTTCATTCACTTGGGTCAAAATTCCCCAAATATCAACAAGCAATCAGAATTGAGACGAGCAACTATATGGTGATAGTGATATATCGGTATTGTATACACATTTTTTTTTTATCTCCCCCCCCCCCTTGTTTTATTAATTTTTCAATGAGTATTGGTTGACATTTAGATGGAAGGCATGACATATTGTTATTTTCTCATTGTTTTTAATTGCCGTGGTAGAAATAGTTATCGTATAACACTATTGAATTATTACTGTAAAATAAGATTATTAAGATAACATGTCTCATAGAATGTTTCAAATTTAATTTTAAATATTTCGCGCAACATTGAAGGAAATTAAGATGTCCGGCAACTATGTCGGCCAATTTGAAATCACGGAGCTAGCTAATATATAATGATGATTGACGAACACTTTGAGCAACATAATACTACAAAATACAGAGTTTATTATTTGTACTGATGCGCTTTGATTTAAAAAAAAAAAGGCATGTGTACTAGTGTTTGAGATATCTAATGTTCAAGTGTTTACGTCAAATACTCGAGGAACCATCACCATGTAATCTCAAATGATAGAGAATGATGTATGTTCCAGTGCATATTGAGTATGTTAACGATAAAACTGTTATAAATTTTAATCTCACAACAAGTGCAAAATATTAACATACAATAATGTACATCAAGGACTTTTAATACAAAGTGTATACCAATGGCCTTTACTGTCATTTTGAGTTAAACATAAAGCAAGAAATAAACACTCCTAAAAGTTTATCAAGTTTTCATTTTCCCTCACAACTCAGACATATGTGATGTCACCAATGGCCTTTACTGTCATTTTACGAGTTAAACATAAAGCAAGAAATAAACACTCCTAAAAGTTTATCAAGTTTTCATTTTCCCTCACTATTTGTGGTCAAGATTTGAAATTTAACTATTCCCAATGTCTGCATATCAAACAGCTGGGTGAAATTAAAATACAACTCAAAAACATTATCTTTTTGTGCAGTTTGTCTTTTAAAAAATACACCGTCACTCAGTCAAAGGCGTATAACTTTGATTGTAGCTGCCACATTAGATCCAAAATATGCAGGAAAGGGTTTAGCATCTATTGAAAATATACACCAATCATTGCTCTTTTCAAGTTAAAATTACTTTTTATGTGCATAATTTTCATTCCGTGTTAAAAAAAATACATAAATTACTTCAAAAATGCTGGCACCGATGCGAGGGACTCATATATGATCAAGCCATTTCTAACAGTCGATAGATGCAAAACATGCAGCGTATCTCTTGAAGGTAGATTTCATCACATGCGGTGAGGAACAAACAGAAAAAATATCCTTTATATTGACAATTTCTGTCCCATGAGCACATCGAAATTCAGCCTAGAAGTTTTCGATTGAGTTTCTTCCGCGTATGTAAGCCCATTCCCAAACAAAACGTTCCGTAACAAAATTAACTGACGAAAAATGACCATTACTATCTTATTGTGAAAAACCAAGTAGCTAAGGTGTTAACTCAAAATGCTAGACAAATATTTAAACCGATGACCCCATGTTCACATGGGCTGAATAAGCTGTATCTTGTCCGCCAGATTGGGCACAATTTGACCCCCTAACTACTGGATAAATAGCGTAGTTTTCCGAAATTTTTTGATCTTGCTATGAAATGGTCTATTATCTGCGCAAGAATCCTATACCACAGATTGATCTATACATTGTCCTTGGGAGCCACAAGTTTTTGACGGAGGGTTTTGAACACGGTCTAGACGTTATATGTTCCAAATGTGCGTTTGAATTTTTCTGGCACGTCTTTTACGTGCGGTAGGATATGATTTGATTTAGGTCGAGCAGCAGATGTGGAAGTACTGAAAAAGACCAACATGCTAATTGTATCCGAATAACCATTTTTGAGCGTTTTGGGACCAAATTACAGACCATATCTCCTAAATAAAAACTGAAACAAAATTTGAAATGTGTTCTAATTTGGTTATTTTGGGTAAGAATCATAAGTATGCAGTATGTTGGCTGTACTCTCCTTGATGAAGTTGCAATTCGTTTTTGAAAGCTGCCACTTTGAGGGCTAAATGACAGTTTAAAAAAAGGAAAAAAATCACATTCAGCAATCTAGACAGTTGACTTTGCCCTGGACCACTGTGCGCCGGAATGTATGAGCCTTCACAGCTGCACTAAAAACCTGATAAGTTGCATACAGTTGCAAGTCATGTTCAAATTAGATTTAAAGTAGTGTGTCCGAGTCCGTTTATTTCAATACTATTTCTGACTACTCTGCTCCACCTTGTCGCACTGGACTTCGTTTAGCCAATCTTCATGTTCTACCAAGATATTTGACTCCGTGGAACAGGCTGAAAATGAGGTACCGTAGTTTCGTAAAATTCTTTTATTTCAAAAACGGAGCGGTCAATTGTCAAAATTCACAAATTATATGATAGCTAGCTGATATATTCCTCAACCACATCAATTATTTAGTTACGTTTGATTTATGCGTTAAATTACCCATCAAAATAGAATATTTGCGTTCCTTTACGGCTAGTATGAAATTAAATATATAGTCGTGCTTCGCGCGCAAAAGCCCCAGTAAAACCACCACAAACTATGCCTACCCCCCTTCAAAAAAACTTAAATACTTCCGCCGCCACAGTCCTACGTCCACTAGAATAACTCTTATTTGCATATACTTTGAGATATTATTCAACTAGGAGACCTTTTCAAATGAGATGCATCTTTAATACCAGCTTTAAAAGAGTACTGTTTATTCAACATTGCACTTATTCAAAAAATTATTGTGAAATCTCCTTAAGGGGGTACTACACCCATGTGGTAAATTTATGACTATTTTTGCATTTTTCTCAAAAAATAATTACACACTGGTAACAATAGTTGTGTATATTATTGGGGCAAGGAATCCAATTACTACACTGAAATTTCAGTGACTCAAGACAAGCGGTTCAGTATATATGATAGAAAACGAGGTACATCTTAGCGGTACCTTATTTCTGATCATAAATAACAAAGTAAGTGTAGTAATTATTCCTTGCCCCTATAATATACATAACTTTTGTGACCACTGTGTTATTAGTTTTTGAGAAAAATGCTAAAATAGACACAAATTTATCGAGGGGTGTAGTACCCCCTTAAAGGAATAAACATTTAAAGGCGACTGAAGCAGACAGTCAGTAAAGGAATAAACATTTAAATGCGGCATAACAGACTGTCAATACTTCGAACCCGTATTATCTAGATTGTTTTCTGTTTAGAAACGTAATCCTATAGGCAAATAGATTCTGTTTGGATGTTGGTTTTATCCACGTTAGGTATTATGTTCTAGACACAACAACCGCAGTGAAATAATATGATTGATCTGGTTTAGGGAATGATGATGTTACGTGTCAACAGCCCTCTATCAATTTGTGTCTGCACATTTTGTGATTATCTGTACTGTTTTGCTTGTTTTATGTTAAAGTTATGTTTTATATGCATACAAAGTGGTTTTAATATTTTATTTCATGTTGACTTGAAGATAATATTTAATCCGTGAACGTACTTTAATCGAATTAAAGGTCATTTGGCGTGAAGGTTTAGCACACGCTGTAATTCTTGATGTAATACAATGCCGTTATTGACTCCTCACGTCAACGGCAAATAATCAATTATCTACGTTTCAGACTATCAAGAAAAACACGTATATGTGACCTACTCCCACAAAACCAGACATAAGGCACTAATTTGGAAAATTTTGAGAGTTTCATCCCAGATAGCATGGCAATGGTGGCCCAATGAAGGGCCAATGTTTGAGTTCAATTGGCCCAACATTGGCTGACAGTATTGGGCCAATCATGTTTTGCTCATGGGCCAAAGGTTGGCTCAATATTGGGCTTGGGCCAATGTTGGCCCCAGCTTGGCCCAAACCTTGTCACAGTTATTGAACATTGGGCCTGTACCTATTTCTCATTGGCAAACAATTGTCTGCCAATGTTTTAACAATATGTAATTTTAGTATTGGGCCAATATTGATGCAATGGATTACTTTAATTATTGGCTCGGGAAAAGACGACGGTATCATCTCTTGCCCGCTTCGCGGTTAGAGAGGAACTATACGACTCATCACCGTGGTGTTGAATAGCCATCAAGAGTATTTGATAGCATGTTGACACGTACTTTAGAAATTATCTTTAAAAGTATGGTCTTAGAATTGAAATTGCCGAAAATTCATGTGTATTTTCTCTAAAATAAATAATCCGTGGTGTTAAATAGCGTTTGCCCTGCGTTTTATCATCCGTGGTTTTATTTCAACTTAGTATAATATTTAGGATTTAAATAAGGTCTTCCAAACACTAGTACTCATCACAATAATTATTTGTTACCATATTGTTACCCAATTTGTTACCGAAATTGGTGTGATAACCTATATTGGCTGCCAACATGATGCCAATGTAAAAATTGCCAATTGAAAGCCAAGATTGGCCCAATATTATATACTGATCAAACGATATATAAAAGGCCAACATTAAACCAATGATTGGTTTATTATTGGCCAGAGATCAGCTGCCAATGAATGGTGAGCCAATATTGGCCCAATATTATATACTGATGTAATGCCAATGCAACTTTTTGCCAATATTGGCCCAATAAGTATGTTATCTGGGATTTGATACCAAAATTATATTTCTGGGACATGTGGTCCTCATTCAATGGTCTTTCAACGGGAAGGGGGGAAGCAACACATAACGAAAAGGCGAAAAAAGAAAATGGCTTTAAAGTTGTAAAATGACATGTTAAAGGACTTGGTTTGGCTCAGAAAATGCTAGATTTGGGTGCTTTAGGCGTAAAAGAATATTTTGTTTTCAATTGTAGGTTAAAGTAAACATATTAAGGAATCAATTAACAACCGAAAAACGAAATCTGCAAGGTTTTTCACCCCTTCCTCAACTCAACTTTGACTCGCCGTATCTCAAAATGGCTGAGTGCGACTTATGGCGGATTTCGTCACAGCGGGTCACATATACAAAAACGGATTGTGTATATATTCTAAAACGAAGGTATTTGCTTATAATTTCATTATTTTCTTGTTCTCAACATGGATTACTGGTAATAATAGTACAAATGTACTTATTTAGTCCTTCCAACACATTATTGTTACTCCAACTATAAGTTTACTCAATATAGTTTCAAGCAGAACCTTTGACGCGTGATTTTGCATCGTGAATTAAATAATGTTGTCACACAATTCTTGTCGATGAGGATGAGAAACGTCTATGTGAAAATTAAGCGATGTCATGCAGTTGTTTTTCCTAAGTTGTTGTTTGTGTTTCACCTATATTCTTATCATTCTGACGTCACCATAACCATCATTATGTAAAAATACTTGAGAAAAATAAATTGAGAAAGTCTAGGTATATTTAATATATATAATGTGTAAATAGACTGTTACGTAAAACGTTTCATGAGCAAACAACGCTTTAGAGAGTATGGACTATAACACATTCATATACAACGAATTACTTTGAACTGAAAGTTTCAATCTTGGTTATTTCAGAAAAAAAACCATTGTTACGATGCAGTGCCCCCCCTACTGCAGGTTATCCCAACTAGGATCTCTAGTCCTTGGTCACGTTCAGTCTTGGTTTTTGAGTCCTTATGTGATGCCCGGGGGTACTACATCATAACACCATGATAACACCCTATGATGTCATACTGTCAATTAGAAATTAATATCCCGAATGTAGACAAGATATAATCACAGTATCACCATCTGAATACGCTAATCGATCTAGTGAAAACGTTCCAGGTGAGCGAGGAAAAATAGTGAAGTGTTGATTTTAAACTGTTGATTAATTTTTCTGTCCCTACATAGGAATATCCACTTGTATAACAATCATGATGTGTTGGATTCATCAAGTATTACAACGCTCTGTAATGTATCCTTTATTGACCATTATCTACGAAAATGTAGCCGCAGTATGTGGCCCTCACGGACTTAGCGAGTGCGTAGCGCGAGCATCCAATCGCGTAGCGCGAGGCGTTCAACCGAAGCACTTGCTGACGCAACCTCTCTGGATATTATATAAAGCAACAGAGCCCGAAAGTAGTGCAACGAAAATGTTGCCTCGGTTGTTGCGGCCGAGTGTTCACGTCCTACACAGCATCCGATAAATAACTCGTCTTGTGACAACTTGCTGTTTTCACCTGCTGATCAAACAGTACCGGTAGCCTATATATATATCTGTATCGCGAATAGACTATAACCTCACGTAAACTAAACCACTTCACTTTAATTACACATTTAAAATGTAGAGCCATACCCGTGGTCATGTTGCTGCGGTGTTAACATGAAACACAATCGGTAGGAACAGGAAAGGACACATTTACACAAACCTCACGGGTTTTCTGTGTAGTACATAAACAATATGACATACAGGGGAAATTTACATGGGACGAGATTCAAGAAAAGGGATTGATAAAAAATGGTGAACAGTGGTTCATTAGTTGTTAATGTTTTGGAATTCAGAGGAAATACAGTATTACGTATTATGTACATGCACTTTAATTCGCTGTAACAATCCGACGTGTTTATTGTGTAATTCAGCTAATTTTTATATGTTTTTGTTATTTAATTATTTTAACTTGTTTATCTTTTTAAATCTGATTTTAAGCATATTTGTAATTTTGATACGAGTCTTTATAACTTACAACTAATTTGTAATAAGCATTATTGTTTGATTGACAACAGGGCAATTTTGAAATCACGTGTTAATCAGACATTATATTCCCCCATAGAGCACCACAGGTAAACAGTGAAGATAAATAACATTTTGTTTCAACAAGATGAAATGTATCTTAGGCTGCGTTCACATAGAAGTATACTATTCGGGTATACGGTGCACGTTTTACAGGTGCACGCGTATATAGTTCAATCGAGCAAGGCAATTTCATAGTACCTGGTCACATAAGGCTACGATCGCATAGAAGTATACTATTCGGGTATACGATGCACGTTTTGCAGGTACACGCGTATAGATTAAATCGAGCAAGGTAATTTCATAGTACCGGGTCACATAAGAGCTATTCGAAAAGGCCGTATACCTGCGTTTAGTATAGTATAGTGGGAATCGCGCGTGTTCAATTTTAGTGCAGCGTATACCGTCCAAATTTTAAAAACCTAAACCATATGTGGGAAAATTCATTTTTTAAATAGATGCACTATCTAATTCTGCACATTATGACACCTCATTGAATGCAATGTGACCTCAAGAAGTAAAGTTACAAGCATTTGATAAGACGAAGAAAATGGGTAAACTGACATACTCGCTATTCGCTATACGAAATACGCTCATTCGATCAGGCTGAGTTCACATAGTATACTCCTATATGAACTCAGCCTGATCGAATGAGCGTATTTCGTATAGCGAATACCGTATACCGTATACTTCTATGTGAACTTAGCCTTACGAACCCATTGAACCTCTTCAAGAATATTAACACATTACAATATCTTACTGAAAACCCTTTTCTACATTCGCCTGTATCCCCTCGGGTCCCCATTGATCAACTGTTGACCACGTTACTGGAAGTTGTATCACTTTCTTGACATTTTTGCTTCCATTATCTGCATGATTACGATTCATCACTTTTGACGTTTGACGAACACTTTGAATAATAGAATACTATGTCGTATATTATTGGTATTAAAAGAAAAACAACTAGTATTGGAGAGGTCAAGATGTCAAAAATAAGACATCGAACAACCATGTAATCTCGAATGATAGAGAATGATGTATGTTCTAGGGCATATTGAGGGAGCATTTCACAACATAAACTCTTACAGTTAGATTAAAATCTCACAACTAGTTCAAGACATTAACATACAAACATACACCAAAGGCTTTTACTGAGAGGCAAACACTCCTAACAGTCTATCAAGTGTTCATTTTGCCTCACAACTCAGACACATGCGATGTCTATCTCTTCTGGTGATAAAGTATGTTTTTGTTGCATGTATAAGCAACAGGATCGTTGTACGCATACTTTTAAGTAAGCTGTT
Source organism: Amphiura filiformis (assembly GCF_039555335.1). Taxonomy (NCBI): domain Eukaryota; kingdom Metazoa; phylum Echinodermata; class Ophiuroidea; order Amphilepidida; family Amphiuridae; genus Amphiura; species Amphiura filiformis. The sequence goes on along the minus strand of NC_092638.1, from coordinate 39,776,986 downwards.
TACAATAGAGGTATGTTAACCGCTAGCGGCGACATCCAAACAAATCTGTCTTCAGAACATCATGGGTTCAGTAATGATCCGTGAGTGTTATATCGATTTATGGCCTAGAGATTAAAAGTTTTACCATTACCAATCAGATGTCGTTGGCGTATCACACAGCTCGTATTCATAGAGCACCAACGTTCTACCAAGGATTATTAAATCAGGATGTGACACTTCGTAATTTGCATGTGTCCAATTCATATGTTAATAGCATATTGTTATTAAAATGATGGTCTGACCTGGCCAGAGGGCGTTAATATAATAGACGTTTGATCAAGGGACAGAGTAGTTGCCGTTTGTATCGGCTACCGAACGAAGCATAATTATTATGCACATTCCGACCAGACTAGCTTTGCCAGGCAGAGTAGACCATGACGCGTAGGCCTATGTGCCGAATGTACATTTTAAAGTATTTGCATAACTCTTTTGCATGAAACTGTAATTGTCATCTAAAACAAACAAACAAACAAAATATTATTTGAAGTTTTAATTTTTTTTAATTACCCTATTTTACTACGGTAAATTAAGATGGCGGTAAATTACCATGTAAATTAACCGGTAATTTACCGACTCACAACACTGACATGAATACAAGTTTTAGTATTATTTAATAATATTATTTGCTCTATCGTTTGATGTACAATGGTACAGGTTGGGGGGGGGGGGGCAAATAGTTTTGTACTTAATATGAGGGTGGGGTCATAACAGTTTTAGGTCCATGAACTTGTGAGACCGGGAACAACAAAGTTTTGGGTTCACGAAGAGGGGATAGGGGGGTTAAAAAATTTGTAACACAAATAATAATAATAACACGAAAAAATATATTGTCCCCCACCAAAGTATTTTTGAACACTCCCTAAACTTAGTTGATTTTTCAGCAAATGTTATTTTTCAGTGAGTTTTGCTTTTATTCTGTGTTAAATTATGGCAAACGGAAACAATTAAAATATTATGTAGCTAGGAAACAAAATACTATAATCGCTCCTGGGTGTCACCCATGCATACTTTTTACCGGTAGGGGCCTATTGCCAATCACAAAGTTTGAAATTGTAATTGTTTAATGTAGGCTACTCCCTAACAGAATACGTTTATAGGCACGCTGGCGAAGTGACGTATACTTAAATCGGATTAACTACCATAACAATAGATGAATACAATTTTGACTATATCGCCCGCACTCACGTTCATGCAGTAGGACCTACCGATGCATTGAACCATAGATGTCAAAGAAATGCTAATTACTTGCACCTGTAAGATTAGTCTCTTTGAAAAGAACGGTATTGTATTCAATCTATTATATGATTGAAGACAGGTGTACAGACGGCTTGACGTGAGCCTATGATTTTTTTCTGGGGTCTTGTGGTGTACGCTGGTTACCATCGATGTTGAAGTGCCTATAATAGTTCAATGTAAGAAAATGAGCCAATAGACGTGATGAATAAAGATCGGATTTTTGGATTATTAGTGGCGGTATACAAATAAATGTCAAAATCACGGTGCTTTTCTACTTTTCAACAATAATTCATACTGGCAGGCTACACCAATAAGTGTATTAGTGCAGATTGATATTTTTCGGGATACTTTTCCACAGGGAGGAAGCACATGGCAAAAACTATTGCCGCGGGTGCCATTTTGGAAGGTCACGTGAAGTGTCAAATGATTTTTTGACTTCAAATACTCACTGTATCTTATATCTTATGCTTGTCGTATATTTCCTTTGTATTATCGATAGTTAGTCTCAATTTCGACATTACTATATCAACAAGACATTCCATTATCAAATTAAAAGACTTTCTTGCAGAAACAAATCACTGTGGCCTGATGGGATCATAGTAGTTGACCCACTTCCGCCCGGTCTAACCTTGCTTGGGGGCGCTTTTTACTATCTTCAACAGGTTCGATTCGCTAAACTTACGACACCTTTATGTGGTGACCTCAATCACATGGGCTGAGTAAGAGTTGATGTGAATTATTCATAACCGATCGATACCTTGCCTCACTTTGTTGAGAGCAAGCCAACAAAATTTCCATAGGTTTGCGTGGCTAAACAAAAGCCGTGAATTTAGTGTCACCCCCCTGGTTCTACTTCCATGCGTTGTCCTTTTGTTCCGCTTGTTGGAGTATTTTATCGGTGTGTAGGCCAGTTTTTAATTGTCAAAAATCGACATTCGCTCATTCCTATGCGCATAACTGTGGTGTTTGCAGATGTCACATCACATTCACAAGAGGTATATATATATATTAGATAGTGTAATTATTGAAAACGTATGTCAACTAAGCGCTTTATTTTACAATTATTATGGGCTCTTTCTTTGCAAGTATAAAGATTTATTTTGCGGAATCAATACACTTAAGGGGGTATAATACCCTGATTTTCATCAGTACCCCTCTTTTTTTTTTCTTGCAAATTTATGAAGTACATTTATATGTTCATCATCTCATGTCCTGAACTTATAAAATATCTCTACCTACAAAGTGTTTTTAAACCATTTTAGTATATCATTTTTGCCCTATATACTTTTTTGTTTACCTGTTACTATGGGATTATAGTAACTCATTAAGGGGAGGCTATAGCCGTGAAGGCTATAGCCGCGGAGCTGAAAGTTACCCTTACCAGCACCCTACTACCATCTTAAGGGGCTGGGTTTCCCACTGGATGTTTTATTATCCTTTGGGTGCTCCATGTGTTTTCCTGCTTATACTAGTTCTTCCTCCTTCTCAGCATCCAGTTGCCTAGGGCTAGGGCTTATTTTTAGTTTTAGTCTTCAGCGTCGTTTGCATGGTAGGACAGAATACCTGTTTCAGGTACTTCTGTAGGGTAGAGACACCTGAGTCTGGGAAAAATCGAGACTTCACTGATGCCGCTGAGGGGTACATACACACAGATCTCCTCGGCAGGCGACCAGGTGTATCCCTATATGATTCAGTATGGGTGGCAACTGGACTAAATGCTGAAACCTTTCCTTTATATCCTTTAGGCATTGAATTAGGTAAATATTTTTCGTCTATTTGATGTCTCACAGCCTGGGGACGGGGCTGTGGAAGAATTCCTCCTGCGTAATCTCTGCGTGTCGTAAAAGCCGAATAAAAGAGGACCATGAAATCTTAGGGGCCAGTTGATGTTGGATGGCACCAACAGGATCGGCAGGATTAATAACAGGCTCAACCCTGATACATGGTTAGCCCTGCATCGAGCAGCAGCGATGTAGTACGAGTTCTTGGCGCTCCTTAATATATTCAAGGATATCGGCAGTACTCGATTTAGTGATGGGCGTTTTGGCAACCCCAAACACGGCTGTCAATGCTGCAGTGAAGAAGGCAACGGGATACCACTTCACTTATTGTTTCCCAAGAATAATCATGGAAGGTCACAATTTGATGTTAGAGACTAACGGCGTGAAGGGGGCTGTGGAACGTAATGTGGACGGCTCCTCGCCCGGTAGGGTGTCCCATGGAGAGCAGGTGGGCCCAGATCGTCAGCTAGCTACTGTTCGAAACAATAAGGTCATCTTGCGAAAAAGTAAGATCATCAGAGTTGGAACCTGGAATGTGCGAACTCTTAACCAGAGTGGGAAGCTGGAAAATGTTAAGCAAGAGATGACCGACTTAAAATCAACATACTAGGAATAAATGAAACCAGGTGGACAAATAATGGAGACTTCAAAATCGATGACTTCAAGATGATTTATGCAGGTGGTGACAAGCATGAGAAAGGAGTTGGGCTAATGCTAGATGCAGATATGGCTAAATGTGTGCTGGGCTATTGGACTGTAAGTGAGAGAGTTTTGCTGGTCAAACTACAAGGACAACCTTTCAATATCTCTGTTATTGTAGTATATGCTCCCACAGCAGAGAGCACAGAAGAGGAGATTGATGCTTTTATGATAAACTGGAGGAAGCAAAGTCTCAGTGCAAATCAGATGAAATACAACTGATCATGGGAGATTTGAATGCAAAGGTGGGGCAAGGACAAGATTGCAAAACAGTAGGCGAGTTTGGACTTGGAGAAAGAAATGAGCGTGGTGATAGATGGGTGCAGTGGTGTGAAGCAAACAACATGGTAATCACAAACACTTGGTTTAAGGAGCACCCCAGAAGAATATATACATGGAAGAGCCCTGGGGATCGCACAAGGAACCAGATAGATTACATAACCATTAATGACAGATTTAGAAGAGCAGTGAAACATGCGAAGACACATCCAGGGGCAGACTGCGGAAGTGATCATATTCCAGTAGTATGCACACTTCGTTGTAAGCTGAGAAAGTTGAAGAGAGCGAAGATCACAAAGAAGGTAGATTTTGAACAGCTGAAGAAACCAGAGATCCGAATGGAGTATTCCATCAAAGTGGAGAACAGGTTTGAGCAACTTATAGACGAAGGAGAAGAGATGACATGGGAATCAATGAGGGATATCTTGGTTGAAACAGCAGAGGAATGCCTGCCAAAGAAGAAGAGAGAAAGTAAAAGCAAGTGGATGACAGAAGAAATTCTATCAATGATGAGAGACAGGCAAAAGATCATGGACAGGGATTCGAAAGAATATAGAGAGTTGGACAGGCAAATAAAGAAACGTTGCAAGCAGGCCAAAGAGACCTGGCTGAATAGTGAATGTGCCAAAATTGAGAGTCAATTTGGAGAGAATCGGAATGTGTACCAGAGGATAAATGAGATCTCAGGCAGGAAATCAGGCTGTTCAAGCTCTGGGTGCATCAAGGCAAAGAATGGTAATATGCTGGTAGGGAAAGATGATGTAATGAAAAGGTGGATGGAATATGTTGGGGAGTTATTTCACGATGTAAGGGACGGTTTGCCAAGCTTTCCAGATTCTATTGAGGGTCCAAAGATATTGCAGTCAGAGGTTCGATCAGCTATAAAAATGATGAGCAGAAATAAGGCTGCTGGGCCAGATGGAATTGTTGTTGAAATGATTGAAGCATTAGAGGATTATGGAATTGAGAAACTGGCAGGAGTCATCAACAGAATGTATGATGATGGGATATTTCCTGACGACCTGAGCAAATCAATCTTTATTGCTCTTCCCAAGAAACCTGGCGCTGTGGATTGTGAACAACACCGTACAATTAGCCTTATGAGCCATGTTACAAAGATAATTCTAAGAATCCTGTTACTCCGTGCAAGAAGTAGAATAAAACCTGAGATTGGTAAAGAGCAGTTCGGCTTTGTAGAAGATGCTGGTACCAGGAATGCGATTTATGTCTTGAGAATGATAACAGAGAGAGCGGTAGAGATGCAGGAGGATGTTTTCATGTGTTTCATTGACTACTCAAAAGCCTTTGACAAGGTGCGACATGATCAGCTTTTTGAAGATCTTGGTAAGCTAGACCTGCATGGAAAGGATCTACGACTGTTGCAGAACCTTTATTGGAACCAAACAGCGTGCATAAGGGTGGATGGAGATTGTAGTGAATATACAAGCATTAAGAGAGGAGTCAGACAGGGATGTGTGATGTCACCAGATCTCTTTAATTATTACAGTGAGCTGATCTGATCCTAAGGGAGCTAGAAAAGGAAAATGGTCTCGGTATAGGTGGACATAACATCACGAACATAAGATATGCAGATGACACTGTCCTATTAGCTGAGTCTGAGGAGGATCTGCAAAGGCTTCTTGATGTGGTGGTTCAGGAAAGTGAGAGGAAAGGTTTATCGTTAAATTGCAAGAAGACAGAATGTATGGTGGTATCAAAGACTGAAAGCCCAACATGCATATTGAAGGTGAAAGATCAAAGAATTAAGCAAGTTTCCTCCTTCAACTACCTTGGCAGTCTAATCACAGAAGATGCCAGATGTATTAAGGAGGTTAAGAGAAGGATTGCACTGGCTAAGTCTGCGTTCTCAAAATTAGACAAGATCCTAAAAACAGTGCCCTCAGTATAGAGACCAGAATTCGGGTACTCAACTGCTATGTCATCCCTGTATTAATGTATGGAAGTGAAGCATGGTCAATAACAACAGACATTAAAAGAAGATTGGAGAGCTGCGAGATGTGGTTCCTTAGAAGAATGATGACGATCCGTGGACTGATAAAGTGTCTAATGACGATGTCCTAAGTAGAGCAAATGTGAACAGGAAGCTGTTACGTGAAATCAGAGTTAAGCAGCTCAAATTCCTTGGTCATATCCTCAGAAAGGATGGTTTCGAGAACCTAGTATTGACAGGAAGAATAGAAGGAACAAGGAGCAGAGGCAGGAAGAGAGTGATGTGGTTATCAAATCTGAAAGACTGGCTAAAAGAAAGGGGAGCTGAACATAAAGCGACAGAGCTTCTGGAGATGGCTTATAACAGAGAATTGTGGCATGACATGATCGCCAACGTCTTAGGATATGGCACCTAGAGAGAGAGAGAGAGATAGTAACTCAGTATGTGTGCATCACTCATAACAAAACATAATTTATTCTATTCAAGTAGTACTTGAATAGAATAAATTATATCCTTTGTTATACCATCTTCAGACTGTGATCAACTAGGCATGCTATATCTCTTCCTCAATGAATGGTATAGCAAATTTAATACTATAAAGAGATTTCTATAAGGTTATATGTCATCATAGGTCAGGTTATAATCGCCTGGTTGGGGTCAAATTTAGGCATTCATTTTGAAATACATGTGATATATCAACATAGCTATAATGAGGCATCAATTTTGATATTTGGTCTAGTTTGTCTTTTTACTGGATATATAATGCTATGAAGGACAGAATAACATTTCTTGGGAATGGATGTAAATGGTGAGTACAATTTAGATTGTCTAGTTAAAATGGATTGGACAAACCAATCCATTTTTGGTACCAAAATCACAAAAATGAAGCTCACGAAAAACTACCTAATCTGATGGTATAGGTGAAGAGAAATGCTATTTTTTCAACATAACTGTAGTTTGGTTGTGGAAACTTTTTACCTATGGCTTAATTAGGTTTCAGTGAAATAATGTCGCTAGTTAAAAAATACAAAATATAGCTTAACATTGAAAATAGAAGCATTTTAACCAGTTCGTTTGTTGATAGGTGTGGAGCACTAAAAATCACCAAGTTCATGAAGTCATCAAGAACCACTTATTCCCATTTTACATATCAACATTATTTCGCTAATGCGTTAGCAACATGTATCCAAAATGTTAACGAAATCCGTTTATAGTAAGCTTTCCAAAATGATGTGAATTTAAAGCATCGGTGATGTACCACATTTTGGCTTCTACCTGTAAAAGCATGTAAGCTACATTGATACCGATGCCACCAATAGAACGAGTAGATTTGCCCCTTCATTTTGCATACTACTTTGTCCAATTTTATTTTCTCATTTCTTCACAAAATGCAAAATGCAAAAAAATGTAAAAAAAATCAATGGGTGTAGTACCACCTTAACAATCTTAAAGGTAGATTTCAATCAAATAATTATATATGTAAAAAGAAATTCATTAGCAGCACAAAACTACCCATTTATATATTGACGGGTTTGGTCCCATGCGCACACCGATATCTAACCTGTCGCATTTCTTCGCATGTGTAATCCCTTAATTTGAGAAACTAGGAGTATGAATGAAAAGTGAAAAAACAAACAAAACATGGACTTTTTATTCCTATAGAAATAAGATATGATATATTTTTTTATGAATCTTCTATCCTATAATTTAATTACATTTTCTTTTGCCCCGAAAATAACAAAGTTAATTTGATCAATTAGGAATAAAGAAGACACGTTTAAAAATAATTTTGTATAGTACCAGGTATTGGTATTTCAAATGTATCTTGTTTATTATATTTAAGGGTGATTGTAATTTTAACGTCGAATAATGCACCTTTTATAAAACTCTTCTCTCTTATGAATATTTTCCGCATTCACTAAGCTAAAACACAATTAATAAAACTGAAGTGAACTTTAGTTCTCTTATCTGTGTTATAGTAAATACAAAAATGCTCAGTATTATTTCAGTGAATTTGAAATTTTTATATTTTGTCACGTGATTACCTGATGCTGCTGTTTCACGATACTTGTCTCAATTGTCAAAATTGAAGAAAGAAAAACATTTTTAAAGTGATTCTCATGTTTATTAATGGTAGCATTTGATGCATACTACGGCATAGAATCCAAATAAATTACTTCAAAATTATCCAAGAACTTCAAATGTAAATTTATGTCATTAGCATTAGTAATCCGCAGTTAATTCCTATAAAAATGAATTGATGAAATATTTATCTACTTAAAAATGTAATTAATTTTCTAATAGGTTCTGAAGTATTTTGTAAAAATAAAATACATTTCTAAGATGATGAAGCTACAAGAGTGTCTTCTCTTTCAAGGACTGTTAAAATCTGATTCCTTTCAAAATTGATAAATGAAATATGTATCTACTTCAAAATACAGAATATGGATGATAGTAATCAGTACTGAGCTATGTACAAAGATATAGGCAAACATTATTTTTGGCTATAAGAACATGTAAATTTTCAGGATATGAGAGCAACGTGAGAGTCACGGATTTTACTGTAAAACCCTATAGTGGGCTTTATCACTCCATTTAGCAATAATGTTGATGGTCTGTCCTACCTCGGTTAAGGTTCTATAATTACAGTTTTATTACCAAAATGAGCGCAAAGGTTGCATCAACGATTAGCTTACGATTTATATCTTGATATCGTTTGGACGTGTTTTTATGGCGGATGAAAAACGAAAAATATACCTTAGGGGGGTTATACAACTCTCACTTCGTAGATCGCAGCACTAAGATATATATAATTCTTTATCTAACTAGTGCACATGTAGCTGTGAAGGCTCCTGTATCTGTGAGAGCACAAGAAGCATGATAGCGATGCTGCTTAAACCTTGATGTCCCTTTTGACTTTTTGTTCCCGTCATAATGAGCATTCTTTTTTACCATATTTAAGCCCAATTGGGCGTACTTTAACGTTTGACCCCCATTTTAAGTCATTTGACCTTTTTTGACTTCGAATTTATATTGATCTTTGACCTCAGATGACCTCGAGTTTATTTCGTCAATCCACCCATCCAGTTTAAGCCCAATCAGACAAAGTTTGAAACTCAGAAATAATTTGTAGTAATAAACTCTGGGTAGACATTACAGTGCATTTCTTCTCCGAAAAAGTCCTACATCTCAATGATAATGAAACCTAGGTGCCCAGTGCACATCTTTTTAATCCATTTACTGCTATTATTTGTTATCCACTTGGGGTATTTTGCTCCCGTAATCCTTGACCTCAAGGGGCCCTTCGAAAACCACCCCGTCAACATGTTTTTCCCAGTACCTACCCATGTATCAAATATTGGATCGTTGCGTCGAAGCGCGGCGAAATGCATAGCCGGACAGACAGAGACCGCTTATAATGTTATTAATACTAGTTCATTCGTAGCTCTGAGAGTAACTGATAGTGATGCTATTTGACCTCTGATGACCCCTTTTGACTTGTTGACATGTTCCCGTCATATCGAGGATTCTTTTACCACTTTTAAGCCTAATTGGGCATACTGACCCCATGTGACCTTGATTTTGTTCATGCTCCCGTGATAGGAGAATTACTTTCACCAAGTTTAAGCCAAATCAGGCGAAGTTTAAAATGTAGCCCCTCGATGACCTTGACCTTGGATGACCTGGATTATATTTTTACGTGTTCCCCTCATATGAAAGATTCCACCCACCAAGTTTGAACCCGCTCGGACAAAGTTTGAAATTTGAACCCTCCGTGATGACCTTTGACCTTGGTTGACCGCGATTTTATTTCGCACATATTTTCCCCTCATATCAAGGATTCCACCCATAATAATAATTAGACTTTCGGACATGGTTTGAAATTTGAATTCTCCGTGATGACCTTTGACCTTGGTTGACCTCGATTTTCTTTCGCGCATATATTCCCCTCGTATCACCCACCAAGTTTGGACCCGATTGAACAAAGTTTGAAATTTTTACCTTTGACCTTGACCTCCGATGACCTTCAAAACCACCCGGTTAGCATGCTTTTCCAGGTACCTATCCTTATCCGAAATATCGGATCGATGCGTTGAAGCTCGGCGATACGCATAGCTGGACGACCAGACCCCCCCCACACACACACACACACACCCACCCACCCACCCCAGACACACTTCGCTCATTATTTTAGTAGTAGAGATAGATCATTTATTGATCAATACTGTTGTCGTATTACGGTATTCTCATAATTCTGGTTTGGAGTAATGCATATAAAGTTTACTTATCGGTATTACTCGAATTGCTGAAAAGATCAAAAAGAAGTATTTCTAAAGGTGACTTTATAGTTCATTCTGCTTTAAATCAAAGATCTAAATATATAAACTAATGATTGAATAATTTAATAATTGGTTACTATAGTACGATTGGTATCAATACACTATCATAATCGCTCAATAATTAGCGACTCAAGTATGAATATCTGGTATCATTTCTTGTTGCTTTGATTTTCATTTTCCAAACACCCTCTTATTGAGATGTCAAGTCGATAGTCGATGTAAAATAGATATCCCCTGGCCCAATATTCCATTACAGCGACATGGTGGCCTCCAAAGATATGATATATATGCACCGACAAAAAGATGATAAATAAAACTTAAACCGTAGGGGAAATAATTTCATTTACCCTGTTCCTTATACAACAGAATGGCTGCTCACGATATGTTCCAACTAGTTGCCAAATTTAAATAACGTTTCCTGTAATTTTCCTAACAGCAAATGCTCACTAATAATATTGTTTCTTCAAAAATTAAGAAGTTTCCATCCACTTATATTTTGATACCATCAAATATTCTTACAAGTCGAAGCTTTAGCTTTCTAACAATTTAATTGTCATTAGTTAACATAAAAATAAAGATAAGTGTTAATGTGTTCATTCAGACATGATCAAAAGATAGATGTTTCTTGTGGTTTTTCTAACATCAGTTGCATGTAGTTTTATTGTTGTTCTGAAATTATTAAGTTACATAAACATAAACCTTGAAATTGACTGGAAAAAAACTGTAATCGTATTCCTAATAGCGTGAGTTAAATTCATAATTCATTTGCCAAAATACAGTATCACAAAGATACTAAAACGGTTTTAACCGTTAAAAAATTTAAAAAATTTAAACCATTTTATTGCCTTTATTGTCAATCAATAATTGTATGCGTGTTAGTAAGGACAGATTTAGGTTTCAGATTTCGCGTGCTTCTCTAAATTTAAGAGTAAGACAGTAAGAGATCGTCTGTTCCTTGGCAACCCAATCCAACACGAGAATCCGAAAAAAGGCTTCAGTGTAACAAGGATGCTGTGCCTGTCTCCTACATGTACCTTTATTCACATGATCTGTTGCGCCATATATTTGGAATCTAATCAGAGGTAAACTTAACCATTAGCGTGTCTGTCACTGAATGTGAGTTCGCGAATATACATACTGCAGGTATACTGTTCATTTTCATATACACAGTACACAGTGCTCTCACCATTGAGGTGTGACCTCTACAAACAGTGTGTGTTAGAGGTATAGGGCATTTCCTAGTTAACGTCACTGTGTAAAACTAAAAAATAACCGGCCAATATTGTTTGTACTCTCTGAAATTCTAGGAAATATAGTTTTGTAACATGTCCCAAATTTTTTAGCTAATTTAGATATTTGGAAATATTCACACTTTGGTGTTTTAGTAAGTAGGGCACGACATGGCCTGCAAAATTCCCTGTGTAAATCGAATACAACTTTTAGTGACTATCACTCACTTGTAGACCGCTCTCTTCCGAAGGGCATTATAGCTAAACCACATGACGGATATTTTTTGTACTTGCTGTCAATCAAGAATAATGTATACATTACATGTAGGCTAAAAACTGAGTATGTGGGGCATCTGTAAATGTTCGTACATCCATGATATGTAAATAATAGCTCCCATATCTGTCCATAACTTTGGTCAGTGCAGCGCGTCAGGGTATTTCAAGTGGGTGATTATTGATTGGCAAGTGACATATTTGGGCATAAGTGCAGTCCACCATTCAATGTGGATGATAGACTATAGTGCATCCTAATTTTCTGTTAACCAGGTTTAAGTACTGCAATGGTCGAATCATGTTTGCTGTGCAGTATAACTGCACTATGATCCATAGACACAAGACGAATGCAGACACAAGCGCATCTCACACAATAAAACCTGATATGTTGCATACATTTGTAAGTCATGTTCAAATCAGATTTAAAGTAGTTTTGTCATTTCTTACAATACATGACTATTCTGTTCCAACCATTAATTATTCTTAAGATAAATGTAGTCACATGTATTGTAAATTTTGGATAAATATGATAGAAAGCGCACCGGAATTTTTTAAGGTACTATCCCAGCAAACACAACACGTTTTCTATATCATTCGCAAAAGGTTAGACAAATTTGCCCGAAAATGTTTCAATGTCGGGTTATATAAAGGGTATATATACCAGGAAACACAACACCTTTTCTACATCATTCGCAAAATATTAGAAAAGGTTGTCCGAAAATGTTTCAATGTCAGGTTATATAAAGGGTATAAAACGTCTTCATACATTCAAAAATATTTACTCATAACCTACTGCAAATATTCTAACATGATGTTGTTCAAGTATTTGCTAAAAATATTTTACAATAACATAACATAACAATATTAATAGTGTGTTTTCATACAAAACGTTTTAAACGTTTCCATGCCCTTTATATAACCCGACATTTCACGTATTAAAACGTTTTTATCTAAAATAAACCCCAAAATATAATCGTGTTTAAAACGTTTTGAAAACATTTTTGTGTTTGCTAGGTAGTGCACCTGTAGTTGAATACATGATTCTAAAAGCCACCTAAGTCCATATTTTGGCTAAATTGAGTTAAGCACGGGAAATAGTTACTTATACATAGGCCTATCATATGTATAAAAGAACAACTCAAATTGACCCTCTAAGTCCGTCTATTGAGCATGTGAAATCAAGCATGTACGGAACAACCACCTAAGTCCATTGGACTTAGGTGGTTATTCAAAACATATTATAGTACCCTTGCAAACCAAGTCAAGATGACTGACACCATGGACACGCTAAATGGAGGTGATAACAGTGGTGATGAAATACATGGTAAAAAACGCAGAAATGAAGCTGAATGGACACAGAACAAGAGAAAGGGCTTGAAAGCAACGGGTAAAGAATACACTACTGCGAAGGGCAAGAAAGTTGCAGCAAGAAAAACTGGAGATAAATGCAAGTAAGTGTGTGTTGTGCTATAAAGCTTTCAACCTAAAAGTTACTGTAAACTTGCTGGCTAGTAAGGCGTGCAACCGTAAGTGACACGCACATTTATGTGTGATTTGTGTCGAAATATGTGTCGAAGTTACTGTTTCCCTGAAATAAAATGAATATAGCTCAACTTGCATAGGCCTACTGTTTTGATTCTGGTTTGTATCTTTGTTTCCAGATGTTCGCGTCAATGCCTGCAGTATTTCAGTGATGAAACCAAAAGCTTCTTATCGATAAGGTCAACTCGCTTGGTGATCAGAAAGCACAAGATTCCTTTTGTCTGGTGGAATATCAGCTCGCTCAGTTGCGCGTAGACGTCCTAGACAGGGTGGTGCTCAACCAGATCAACGGCGGGATCAACGGACTTGTAGCATACACTATAAGGTGAGTCTTGCCTTAGGCCTATTGCAGATCTTATTATTTCAGTCGGTGAGGGAAAAATATTGTAATAAGAAATTTATTTCTGACAGTCTAAAGCACATTTACCATATTATCATTTCAGATCAAACATGGAGAAGAAGAAAAGGTCGTCTGCCGGGCTGGTTATGCGAGTCTGTATGGAGTTGGTGAATGGAGAATACGACGCATTGCTAATGATGTGTTTACTGGTGATATCTCCATAGATCAACGTGGGAAACATGACAACCGGCCCCGTGCTGTTCCTGAAGATTACTTGCGCCTTGTAGATGAACATATCCGTTCGTTTCCTTACCAGGTATCGCACTATGGACGAGAACGCACCAAAAGGCGTTATTTGTCTTCTGAACTCAGCGTCAGACGCATGTATGTCCTCTTCCTGCATTGCTAATGATGTGTTTACTGGTGATATCTCCATAGATCAACGTGGGAAACATGACAACCGGCCCCGTGCTGTTCCTGAAGATTACTTGCGCCTTGTAGATGAACATATCCGTTCGTTTCCTTACCAGGTATCGCACTATGGACGAGAACGCACCAAAAGGCGTTATTTGTCTTCTGAACTCAGCGTCAGACGCATGTATGTCCTCTTCCTGCAAAGGCACTTCCCAGAGGCGTACTTAAAGGTTAAAGATAACACTGATCCTGAGAAAGTTGAATGTGCTGTACGCCATCGCACGTACTTCAACTATTTTAAAGACAACTTTAACTACGGTTTTGGAAGACCTCGAACTGACGTCTGTGGTACATGTGCTGAGCTTAAGTTGAAGATAGGCACAGAGAAGAATGCAGCGACACGTAGAAAACTTCAGACTGAACTTCAGCTCCACAAGCGGAAAGCAAAGGCCTTCTATGACCAGCTGCAAGTAGAATCAGCTGTAGCCAAGGATGATGAAGAAGCTGACGTTCTTGCTATAGACTTTCAGCAGAACATACCATACCCTCACCTGCCTGTTGGAGACATTTTTACATGAGGCAGCTATGGCTGTATAATTTCTGTATCTATAGCGCGAAGACCCAAAAGTCCACCATGTACATGTGGCCGGAAACTGTGGCGAAGAGAGGATCGAATGAGGTGGTGTCATGTCTTAAGCATTACATCGACAACAAGCTTTCTGTTGGGGTGAAGAAGGTCAAAGTTTTTTCGGATGGCTGCCGTGGTCAAAACCACAACCACACCGTTGTGCAGTTTTTTTTTTTACATTGGTGAAAACTGGTCAACTTGATGCTATTGAGCACCGTTTTCCCATTAGGGGCCACAGTTTCCTGCCCTGTGATCGCCACTTTGCTACGATAGAAAAGAAAAAGAGGAAGGTGGAGAGCGTAGATTGGTTTCCAGAATGGATTGACATGGTGGAGGAAAGTTTTGAAGTGGTGCGAGTTCAGCAGGATCTCATTAGTGATTACCGTGGGCATCTTCAGCAGTTTTTTAAGAAGTCAATAAAGCGCGGTGAAGAGACATACAAGTTGTCTGAATACAAAGTATTTGTGTTCAGCAAGACGCATCCGAACCAGGTTGAAGTGTCACCCAACATGATGGCACTGAATAGAATGCGGTTTTCTCTGCTAAAACCAAATGTAACTCCAAGTCTTCCATCCAGGCCCTGTTATTCCGCTCCTCTGCCTGTGAAGCCAGGCAAAAAGAATGACATTGTAAAACTCAAAAAGTATCTGCAAGAGGCAACCAGAGATTTCGTGGATCAACTAAAAACCTGTAATGATGAAGAATCTGACAATGACAACTCGGACTATGAGGATTAGGACTTTAGAAGACATTCATTGCTGAAGAGTGACTTTTGAAACAAAGGGTTTAATCAAGAAAAGTGTGGTTTATATTACATGCCAGTGTGCTAATCAACAGACATTCCTGTGTGCTTTATTTTGTATTATGTTAATAGTGGTACTCCCATAATGACAACTCGGACTCGGAGGATTATGACTTTAGAAGACTTGTAACACATTCATTGCTGGAGAGTGACTTTTGAAACAAAGGGGTTGAATCAAGAAAAGTGTGGTTTATATTACATGCCAGTGTGCTAATCAACATACATTCCTGTGTGCTTTATTTTGTATTATGTTACTAGTTATACTCCGATAATGATAACTCGGACTCGGAGGATTAGGTATTTAGAAGACTTGTAACACATTCATTGCTGGAGAGTGACTTTTGAAATAAAAATGGGTTTGATCAAGGAAATTGTGTGGTTTATAAAACATAGCAGTGTGCTTCATCAACATTCATACATGTGTGCTTTATTTTTATTAGCTTACTAGTGGTATTCCTATTCCAACAATGTTGTCTTTGTATATGATTCAAACAACCACCTAAGTCCAGCATATAAAATTACCCCTCACGAAGTCCCCTGAAATGCCAATCGCCATACCTAATACAGTTTGACTAACTCATTAGCATGTAAAACATGCCCTATTGACCAGGTAAATCTAACTGAAGGAATTAAAATGATATACAGTTTTTTTTAGTTTTCTCAAAATCACTCCCTATGGTTTTTGTATTCATATATTCAGTTGTTTGACCCCGATGACCCTTTAGACTTTCTGAGATGTTCCCGCCATGTCGAGGATTCTGTTTATCATGTTTAAGCCCAATCGAGCATACTTTAAGGTTTGATCCCATAGAAACTATCATTTTGATTTTGTTTTTGCTCCCGTGATATGGAGAAATACTTTCACCAGGTTTAAACCCAATCGGGCGAAGTTTAAAACTTATCCCTTGAATGATCTTTTACCTCGGATATCCGCAACTTAATCTATTCATGCTCTCCTCAGATGAAGGATTCAACCCACCAAGTCCTATCGGGCGAAGTTTCAAATATAGATGACCTTTGATATCGGTTGACCTCGAGTTTATTTCGCGTATATTCTCCTCATATCGAGGATTTCCCCACCACGGAATGTTATACGGTGTCAAAGGTTTTCTTGACTTGAAATACTGCTTGTATTTCATACCTGTCTCACATTTCCATAGCATTATTGACAACAAATCCTAATTTCGACATTACTATTGTAAAGTCCGTCCATTCTCAAATTAGTAGACTTTCTGTAAAAAAATAATACATTTTTAGTATTATTTGCTTTGAAACCAAAGTTAATGACAAAAAATTAACTTCGTCCATGTAAACCATAGTGTTTTTTGCGTGGCAGTTTTTTTTTTAAATCTCAGACCACCAAAGGGCGTATCAAATGTAAACACACCCCAACTTATCTATAGAGTGTCATCCCCTTGGTAATGGGACAACGTGTAGGCATCTTTACACGACCATGCGTGGACAGGTGGGTATGGAATTTATGAGTGGCGCTAACAGTCAACTCACGGATTTTTCTGAAAGGATCGAGATTGGTGATTGGAGTTCTGACCAATACATACAAACAATGAAATTGATTGTGAAATACTACTTTTATTGAAAATCCATGTTAAGGCCACGAACTTTTTAACAAAGCAAACCAATCAATATAAATAGTAATAACGACTTTTAATCACAATATGAAATGAAATGAAATATAAAATTCAAATACATCGTTTATTGAATGACCTTCGATTTGTTTTCATTATTTTACCAATTATATATCAAGGTCCTAATGAAAATGAAATACCTGAAAAACCCGACATATATTCATCCTTTAGAAAATGTTATAATTGTGAGTAAACTTAATTGAACAAAAAAAATAATCACATTTGAACATTGACATTGTTTACATTGACGCCATAGTTCAATGTTTCCTCATTCAGTAATCCTTAACCGCGTGGATATAATATGTTAATATTCCTTCACAAATTCAAAAATAGACATACGGTCGAATCCAACAAAAAGTGTCCACGGGCCAAAAATAAAAGTCCAAAATAAAAATGTCTCCACATTTTTTTCCTTTTGCCCATTGATTGATGGCATGTTGGCCTTAAAGGAACCAAAAGTGCCATCACTAATCTTGAAAAATAAATCCAGGACGTGTGATAGTAAATGTGATATCAAAACCCAATGTTACCTACGAATACCACTAGGATGCTTTAACTATCGCAATACTAATCAACCTAAAACAAATGGAATATTACCATTAACGATTTTTTTCGTGCAATGTAGACCACAGGGTGTCAAGAAATTGCTAGCTCAACCAGAAAATATTTGTTTTTATAACGCGATCAATATGATCTTAGTCAATTTATGCTAGTTTATTTTTGAAAATGAAGTTTAGGTCAGTTTCTGTATTTTATTTACCAAATGAGTATAAATCAATTTACATATTGTATAAGAACGAGTGGGATATCTGTTTTAGAAATATTAGGAATTATACGCATACACCTAACGCGTTATAAAATGATAGGTGAAGAAACCCGGGTATTCGTAGGTAACATGAGCGATTTAACAATATCTATATTAAGTTTAGAGGTTAAAATTTTGCTATTATGATAATGAATGAATAAAATGGTAGTTTTTAGATCTCTTTCAGATGGTACGTCCAAATGAATAAATGCTATTTTGAACACTTCATTTTGATATACATGTAGTTAAACAGCAAATGTACATAATAAATAATTGTTGAATGAATCCGTATATGGGTAATAATATTGTCCGAGGGTAATAATATTGTACCTCTTAAAGTTTTGGACAATTAATTTCCATTGGTAGGGACACTTCATTACATATGTCATGTATTATGATGTATTCGTAAGTAACATTTCAGTATTTGTAGGTAAGAATTAGACTTTTGGTGGATATCGCAATCAAATCTTCATTTTGTAAAGCACTTTGAATGTATTATTTTCTTTATGTGCGTTTATTGATACTTGAGACCCTATCATGTATTTATAATGTCGGTTCCCAGTGGTTGAAAGAGGATTGAAGTAAGAAACAAAGGCACTATCGCTTAAAACCGTTATTGCAGACTTGTGAAGTCCATCTTGGAGTCAGTTACGTCTTGTGGCCTTTCGGTTCAGGGCAACTATAATTAGCTTTATTCTAGGGTCCACCACTGTGTTGTCTAGATCATGAGACAATGAGAAAAGTCGTTTTTGTCCATGGTATGCGTAGGTAACCTTAGCGAAAACGTCAAAAGTTACCTTTGAATAAATAAATCGTTTAAAATGAAGCACACATGACAGGTGACAATTCCAAGTATTTATCCCCTTCTAATCTTCTTCGAATCTGATTTTTCTTTCAAATGAGCAGACCGTCGTCTATTTCAGTACATATTTTCAACAATTAAGCCGTATTCAATTTTGCATGGTGGGCATGTATGTGAATTCGCAACTTTCATTGACATATGATTTGATAGCGAACGTACAGGCCTTCTTTATGTACCGATATGGGCATTGGCATGAATGGCGGTGTTTCACAATAGGGTCATGATGTCAAATTGTATTTGTAGGCAACATTCAGCTACCGAAAGCTACCTACGAATACTTACTTATGTTGTTAATATCTCAGAAATGGTTAAATGCAGGCTATTGAAACTTGGTAGTATTAAAGAGTGCATTACAATGCACCTATTGCTTAAATATAAGTTACTATTCTCTCAGTGTGTGGAAATGACAGAGCTTTTAACATGTATTCGGAGGTAATGCATATTTTTTACCAAACCTACCTTTGTGCCATTTGGAATTTCTGGCAGCTAAACACAATAATAAAGATGTCCGAATGCAATGCATTTCAGTATTGGACATATCAAAGCTTGTATCAATCGCGCATTTATTAGTGATTTCCATTTTTTTAAAGATATATCTAGTGCTATGAAAAATTGTATTCGTAGGTAATGTAAACAAAATACCACTCAAAAAATTATCACAAAAAATTCATAATTATGTACATAGTTAAGTGAAAAAACTCACTTTGGTGACCACTCTCTGGCTAGTAAGGTTTGACGATTGATTCGACTTCTATGGACCATTTAGAAACAAAATAGCCTCCATGTCCCTCGCGAAAATCCCGGCATTTTTCGCTGGAGGCCAAAATCCAAAATGGCCGCCGCCACCATTTTGAAAATGTAAGTTTTGAACCAAAGAACCTATAATCATGCACAAAGACACTTTTTCGGATATGTCGAGTACAAGGATTCCGATTCTGACATTAGTTTGACATTACGGCATCATTTTCACCCAGAAATCCAAGATGGTGGCCGGCACCATCTTGAAAAATTTAGTTTTGAACCAGAGGACCTCAAAGCGTGTACAAAGACACTTTTTGGCATTAGTCGACCACAAGGATTTTGAATCTGACATTACTTTGACATTACATTTTTACCCAGAAATCCAAGATGGCGGCCGCCGACACCATCTTGAAAAAATAAGTTTTGAACCACATTACCAAAAAATCGTGTACAAAGACACTTTTTCGGGTAAGTCGACCCCAAGAAATCCGAATCTGACATTAATTTGACGTTATAACATAATTTTTGCCCAGAAATCCAAGATGGCCACCATTTGGTAGAGCGTAAATGTGATTTTTGAATGAGAGCAGAAGCATAAGTGTGTCATTTCCGCCTTATCTGGGGTTCATGTCCCTTATATGGGGTTTAAACTGCCATAACTTGGGTTTACATTCCTTATTTAAGAATAAGGCGCCTTGTCTGTGGTTTAGACGGCCTTATCCTGGGTTTACGTTCCTTACCTGTGGCTAAGATGCCTTAACCTTAGCATATTGCAGTCTAAACTGAGATAAAGCATCTAAACCCCAGATAGTGCGCCGTAACCCCAGATAAGGGACGTAGACCCCCGATAAAGCAGTCCAAATCCCAAATAAGGCGCCTTAACCCTAAATATCAACATAAACCCCAGATAAGGTATCTAAACCCCACATAAGGCGCCTTAACTCTAGATAAGGGTCGTTAACCCCAGATAAGGGTCGTAAACCTCAGATAAGGCATCTGAACCCAAGATAAGGCGCCTTAACTCCAGGTAAGAGACGTAAACTCAAATATGGCAGTCTAAACCCCAGATAAGGCGGAGTAACCCCAGATAAGGGGCGTACACCTCAGATAAAGCAGTCCCACCCCCAAATAAGGCGCCTTAACCCTAAATAAGGAACATAATCCTAAGATAAGAGAAGTAAACCCCAGACCTGGCAGTCTAAACCCCAGATAAGGCGCCTTAACCCCAGATAAGGAATGTAAACCCCAGATAAGGCATCTTAACCCCAGATACGGCGCCTTAACTTCAGATGAGGGACGTAAATCTAGGATAAGACAGTCTAAACCCTAGATAAGGCATCTAACCCCCATATAAGGCGCCTTAACCCCAACTAAGGGACGTAAGCCCAGATAAGGCAGTCTAACCCCAATATAAGGCGCCTTCCATAAGATAAGGAGTGTAAACCCCAGATAAGGCATCTAAACCCTAGATAAGGTGCCTTATCCTTAAATAAGGGACATAAGCCTAAAATAAGAGAAGTAAACCCCAGACCTGGCAGTCTAAACCCCATATAAGGCATCTAAACCCTAGATAAGGTGCCTTATCCCTAAATAAGGGATGTAAACCCCAAGTTAAGGCAGTTTAAACCCCATATAAGAGACATGAACCCCAGATAAGGCGGAAATGACACACCTATGCTTCTGCTCTCATTCAAAAATCAAATTTACGCTCTACCAAATGGGGGCCATCTTGGATTTCTGGGCAACAATTATGTTATAACGTCAAATTAATGTCAGATTCGGATTTCTTGGGGTCGACTTACCCGAAAAAGTGTCTTTGTACATGATTTTTGGTACTGTGGTTCAAAACTTTTTTTTTTCAAGATGGCGTCCGCGGCCGCCATCTTGGATTTCTGGGTAAAAATGAGGTCGTAATGTCAAAATAATGTCAGATTCAAAATCCTTGTGGTCGACTAATGCAAAAAAGTGTCTTTGTACACGATTTTAGGTCCTCTGGTTCAAAACTAAATTTTTCAAGATGGTACCGGCCACCATCTTGAATTTCTGGGTGAAAATGATGCCGTAATGTCAAACTAATGTCAGAATCGGAATCCTTGTACTCGACATATCCGAAAAAGTGTCTTTGTGCATGATTATAGGTTCTCTGGTTCAAAACTTACATTTTCAAAATGGTGGCGGCGGCCATTTTGGATTTTGGCCTCTAGTGAAAAATGCCGGGATTTTCGCGAGGGACATGGAGGCTATTTTGTTTCTAAATGGTCCATAGAAGTCGTATCAATCGTCAAACCTTACTAGCCAGAGAGTGGTCACCAAAGTGAGTTTTTTCCCTTAACTAACAAATATGTGAAAAATTTAACAGGCAATCTTTGAATACACACCTTTCAGGAAATCAATTTAGATTCAATCCAATGACTGCTTTTCATAACTGATTTATATGTTCGTTCAAAATACTCTAAGAAATATTTTGAAAAAATGGGTAAAAATAGCACGTTTTTAGGTATCTGTGTCTAAGTTTTTCACAGAAGGGGGTCTTATTATATATGGCGTGAAGCGTATGATCAAGGCGAATAAACACAATACAAAAACGAAAGCCAATTGATTAATACTTTTAAGTTATGGCCCTAAACATGCCGTATACACTTTTCGTTGGATTCGACCATACATGTAAAATGTCATGCATTATATTAATTATGATGGTGTGACATAATTTTCTCCAACAAATTTATTGCTGACCTCTTTTTAATTTCCTTTGAGGCTTTTTGAAAGGAGAACATACACATACATAAAAGGAGATAACGTTTACTGTGCGGATGAAGTTTAAGGTTATTATTGTCTCACTATCGTACCAGAGGGCTCGGTGCTCGGATAGTGCGGCGCTAGCGGTAATGGTTTTGACTCGTGATCGGCGGGCTGCGGGTTCGAACGAAGTTGGGTTGGGGGCAGTACCAACCGCTACTAAAATGTTTTATAAGACAAAAAAAAAAAAAACGCGCGTGTTTACGCCCAACGACCAAAGCTAATCGTAGTTCCATCCTTTGCGCTCATTTTAACATTTTTACCCAACACCTTCGTAAACTTTTTAACCAAAGATTAATTTTGCCTATACTTTTGTACATAGCCAAGATTCCCCAAATTTGCATGGGCGCTCTCACGACATCATAGCGACATTGTACTTATTTTGGTATCACTGGAGAGAGACCCACAGCTATATTGGCACCAAATATAACGGTATATGACATTTATTGTACATTTAGGGGTGTTGCAACCTCCTTTGTAGTCAATGTTACAAAAATATGGCTCAGTATTTCTAGGTTTAAATGAGGTGCTTAATAACCTTGGTAACAGCCAGCATAGGAGTCACATATTGAACAAAATACCCTTTTAAAGTGCAACAAAGGTAAAATGTTTAAGTAATCTTTGTCTCCGTCTCTTTAAGGCAAATAAATCAGATTGAAAGGTGTTCACAGAATGAATGTTGTTCAAATACACCAGGCACAAAAAGAAACTCGTCATTTATAGTCACATTAATTGCTGTTCAACAACCTGGTAATTTTGGATTATTCTGAAATATACATTTTGTTAATTGGACTCTGCTTTCTCATTTGACACCCTGTTCGTGAATATCGAGCAAGAATCGGCCAAGATATGTACCTCCAAACCCTCATACCCCAAAATCAAAAGTTGCAATATTAATGATTCAATTGAATACATGAATACAAAACCCACCCAAGTCCATGGGAAGTGATTTTGAGAGAAAAACCTGTGTATCTT
Organism: Amphiura filiformis; assembly: GCF_039555335.1. NCBI lineage: Eukaryota > Metazoa > Echinodermata > Ophiuroidea > Amphilepidida > Amphiuridae > Amphiura > Amphiura filiformis. The sequence continues at coordinate 39,753,608 of NC_092638.1, read as the reverse complement.
TTTAATTCCTTCAGTTATATTTACCTGGTCAAAATGGTAAGTTTTACTTGCAAATAAGTGGGTTAATACTGTATTAAGTATGACGATTAGCATTTCAGGGACTTCGTGTGGTTCATTTTAAGTTCTGGACTTGGGTGGTTTTTTGAATCATATACAAAGACAACAATGTTGGAATGAGATTACCACTAGTAAGATAATACAAAATAAAGCACACAGGTATGTATAATGTTATTAAGCATTCTGCCATGTAATATAAACCACACACTTTCCTTTATTAAACCCATTTTTTTCTTCAAAAGTCACTCACCAGCAAAGAATGTGTTACAAGCGGACTTTTATACATACTGGATTTCAATCAATGTGTTACAAGACTCAAATCATCGACTTGGGTGGTTCTTACATACATGCTATTTTTCACATGCTCAATAGACACAGAGGATGAATTTGAGTTGTTTTTCATACATATGACAGGCCTATGTATAGCAACAATTTCCCATGCTTAACTCAATTTGGCCACAGTATGGACTTGGGTGGGTTTTGTATTCATATAGTCAATTGTGCCTGTTAGGGGAAAGTGGGGTAATCCCGGGCACCTTTCGTTAAGGCAACACAGGTACAAGATTAAATAAAGTTCATCGGTGAAAATCGTATCAATGCAAAGTAGGAGTAATGTTCTAACTAGTAACTAGTTTTTAATAACTCAACATCTATAGTTAATAAGTTATAATTAAAAAACAAAATGTTAAAAAATGATGGGGTAATGCCGGACACGGGGTAATCCCGGACACATGATTGTTGCTAAGAGGGAAAGTGGAGTAGGATGAAAATCCCCTAGAATGTATTAGGTACTTCTGTTACCTCAAGCATACAACTATGGGGGCTGTTGTTGTTGTCTATATTTCGAAATAACAAGTGTCCGTCATTACCCCATCTGTATAGAGAATGCATGTGTCCGGGATTACCCTCACGGCCCCGACTTTATTTTTCAGTGCTTGTTCTACTAATCCATTTTAAGATACCAAAATTCATACATCCAGCTAACAATCAAGTATCAAACATAATTTTCATCCATACTTCATCTGTGTCCCTTGTCGCATTAACTGTTACCCAGCTAATAAATCACTTTTCAGATAAAAAGTCAAAAATGACAATTTCTGTTTTTTCGTAATTTTCACAAAGAAAGACGAGACCCAAAGCGCTGGTAGTAGTACACGTGAGGTACACCTTGAGGTAGCTAATACCCCAAGGTAGTATAATAGTGCCACCCTTCTCCGTTTAGCTGCAATCGATGTGTCCGGGATTCCCCACAGTCCGGCATTACCCCACTTTCCCCTATATTGTGTGCTTTGTTGATTGGCCCTTGGTGCTTGTGTGCATACAACGATGCGTTCCCATTGAAAATCGTTGAAATTGCTACTTTTGATTTTGTGGTTTGAGGGTTTGGAGGCGCATATCTTGGTCAATTCTTGTTCGATTTTCACGAACAGGGTGTCAAATGAGCAAGCAAAATAAATAAAGAAAACATATATTTCAGAATAACCCAAAATTATCAGGTTTTTGAACAGCAATTAGGATGACTATAACTAACGATTTTCTTTTTGTGCCTGGTGTAGTGTATGCTCAATAACTATAAAGCTTTAAAACTCTCTATTTTTAAGAGGACATAATTAAGGTGATTTATAAAAGGGCAAAGTCCAATATTCAGTCATAGATAGCATTCTGAAAAACAAATAATTGCTGCAGTAAGGTATATATTTGACACAAGATGATCAATTTAGCACCATTAGTCAACATAATACAGTCAACTGATATAGACAAGACTGGTTCACGTGAAATATTAATATGACTAGTCAATGTTAAAGCAACCATGTGTACAATTATTACAAAATGGGCTATTCCCGTTGATATCATTACACCCACTATGAAAGACGTGACTGTAACCTTCCACACAGGGGGTGTGAATATCAACTGGAGTTTATACCTGAATGGGTGACTTCATTTGAACTCTTCACCCCTTTTGTGGAAGATAAATGTCATGTCTTCCATAGGGGGTGTATTTCAACTGGAACAGCCCAATGTTGTAACCCGTCCAGACAGCTCATGTACATGATTAAACATGCCCATGCGGGAATAAAATAACATACTACCCCTCTGAAATAATCATACTTGAGAGCTTCCTGGGCTTTGCCCCAGCCGCAATTCATATCAATATTAGCAACTTTGTACGACTATGAAGAATAATTTATATTCATCCTAGCGCAAGTAATCTTAAATTAATTTTAAAATGTTCGTACCGTAATATAGGAGCTACCAATTCCTTTCATTGAATTCGTGTACATATATCTCTTGTTCTGTTGTATGGGTATACCAAAGCCGTTGATATTAATAATAATTCTGACATAACATCGTGCCAACATGCTTCATGGCATTAATGAAAGTCTAAGTTAAATTTAATATAATTTAATAGACGGTTACTTAGTGCCTTGGAGTAAACCAACCTTTCCAAAAAACAGAGTTTCATTCTTTATTATACCTTATGTTTTGGAATTGACAAAAGTAAGAATTACAAGTCTGAAATGTATCCGTTTATGCCTTTCTTGGTCATTATCTACAAATAGCTTGTCTATGTTGTTCACGGAAGAGCGGTCACGTCTTACACAACATCCGATAAATAACACATCTTGTGACAAGTAAAGCGATACAGGTTGAATAAACTTGCTGTTCTCGTCCAATATTGCTGATCAAACAAAATAGCCTCTTATACCGCTGGATTATATGCGATAGACGCACGTAAACTAAGCCAATTTATTTTAATTACACACTTAAAATGTAGACCGTTATCTGTGGTAATGTTGCTGTGAAATGTTTTAAAGCAACTTCCAACATATAATATACATTGATAGAAAATGTATTCTTTTCAGGAATGCCTCGTCTTCGTTTTCCTTAATCATCAAAATAACACGTTTATTTCTTTTTTATATCAGGTGATGTAGCCACCTAATATTGGGTTGGGAACGGGTAGATTCTTCTGCATTTACTGCTTCTTCCGGACTAGTGCCAAACGCTAACAACGATTTCGACTAAATTCGTGAGCCACAGCAGGTTTTTTCTTTCACGTTGAAATGTCGGGATACTTCTTCGCCAAAAACGATTTTAAACACCTTTTATTCGAAGATATATTGTCAGCCACAGAAGTAATTCAAAACAGAATGTAGAAAATGTTTGGAGACTATAAAAACATCAACAAAGACCTTGAGAATTTTGTTATTGAATTAAAACATATAAGCGTTGATTTCTGAACACCTTAATGCGACAAAACACGCCGCTTAAGCAGCTAGATATTTAATACTACACGGTACAATTATGTTGACACGTCCCTTATAACACTTCTTATCAATCATTGTGGCATGCCCTTATGACAGTGTGTCTTTTTTGACAGCGTACCTAAAGCCCAACATCCTTGTCTAGTTGGTTGCTATGAAGATGACACCTGCTTAGAGTATGGAAAACTCAAATTGATTCAATTTAATTAAAATGAAGGAATATGTAGAGTGACGTACATAGGGCTTTTTTGAATGAGGTGAGGGGAAACCCAAGTTTCAATGGGGTAGAATTTGACGAAAATGGTCAACAAATGGGTTAAAGTACGAAAATGGTGGTCAGTATCCAACAGGGAGGCAAGAGTGCGGAGGGCTATACTTCTCAGGGAGGGGGGTGTGTGTGTGTGGGGGGGGTACCAGCTGCACCCCGACTACGCCACTGTATATGAATAATTAGGGTTTCTTCGTTGGTTACGTTTCGTATGAGGTAACTGGTTTTTATAACAAATGGCAATGTTTAAATTGGCAATTTTTAAAGTCCTTATCATTAAATGAACAATTAAAGTTGTTCAGTTAAGGATAAGGACTTTGTGTCCTGTGTGACATATTACTATTAGAATGATAATAATAGGCCAGACAAATTGAAGAAGTTACACACCACTAATTGCAGCAAAATCCATTTCACGTGATTACATCTCCCAGAAGCTCACACAAAACATATCAAAATCCCCAAAAAATCCATGTAGTGGAACGGTGCCTAATTTACATGCATCCAAAATGACCGCTTATGCAGGGGTTGAAATTTCAAAGCTGGTCAAATCTTAATAAAAACCATACCAATGTATTTCTCTCGTCATAAGGATTCAGAAAAAGTATAGTTTGACCTATCTCGGATGTACAGTTCTTGAGTTATAGGGGTAAAGTGTGTTGAGGCTTGTGGATTAACATCTAGGCGTTGTGCCTGTGTGTAGCGCACTATAATTCACAGCGCTTTTGTAGACATATATTACTTATCGTCCAGCGACTAATCATTGACCACTGAACATGATCAGTACATCTTTCACATCAATTTATTTTCCAATGATTTATTTATATTACAAAAATCTCACGCAGCTGCAACAAAAATAATACCTGCCTCTTAGAATACAGGTCAGTGTGTTTCAGATCTGCATTTTTACAACATATATCAAACATGTCAGATTCCCCTTAAGTGAATAAATACGGTGGCTTTGTGAGGTATCTGATTTACTGGATTGTGTTTTAAAAACATGATTAAGTGGGTTTATTTTGTTAACGTTAGGAGAAGAGTTTTATATTTGTAATTGAAAAAGAAGTACAGAGTGAATCAAAATAAAGTAAACAGGAAGACCATATTTGGCATTTTGAGATCAGATAATTTGGAAACCAAAAAAGCCATAATATTGATACTTCTCGGGTACATGGGTATAGGCAAGAAGAATCATTTTGTATGTCAACCAAGTAAATCCAAGTAAATGTCTGTAATATTGATCGATTTATCATTTTTGGACTTACGGTCTTCTTGCGCTCGGATTGAAATAAAAGCTTATAACTCAAAACTGAATGCAGATGTTGGAAATATTTAACCATATTGGTAACCTATGTGCAAAGACGAGCAATTTGACACCTTGTTTGTTGAATTTGAAGGTTGTTTTAAAATTTGACCTCAGTTAACCTTTTCCCGGAAGTGATCTTCTAACTCATTAACCGAGCTCAAAATGTATGATAAATTATATATTTTCGAAATCGTTGTGATGAGACAAGTAATTTGACATGTCTCTTGACGACATTGGACAATTTTTCATTGTTGACCCTTCTTGACCCCTCACGTGACCCCTATGGGGAGGGGGCCAAAGGCCAACTCAATTTCGTCAAAAGTGGACTTATAGTCTTCTTGCGCTCACGAGGTCTTCTGTTTGAAAAATGCCACTAGATTACAAAAAAGTACGAGGTATTTTACAGTGACGTAGATTTCTTTTTGATATTGGGTTGATCTGGTTGGAAAAAAATCTTGAAGTATAGTGAATCCAGCACATTTTAGCGACAGAATGAACTTATGGTACAAATTCGCGCGAAGTGCGGGGAAAATGTTGACATATTGAAGCTGAACTGGTGAAATGTGGTGCAAAAGTGGATTCAATTCCCACGAAGCGCGAGAAAAGTTGCACTTTTTAGGATAAAATGGCCAAAGATGAGGTAAATTTGTTCAGAAACCCACATACAGGCGTCAAATTGGAAGTGGAAGGGTGATTGTATTTACCATCCCCTCTATCAAAATATTGGGGTGGATTTAACCTCTGAATCTACGCCTATGGTATTTGGTCAAAATGCCCTAGTTGATAGCTGAACCTACATCATGTCCTCCCACAACTGCAAGCACCACTGCCGTGTGAACATGAATAAGGACTATTAAAGTGGCTATTTTCGTGAGCCGAGTAAAAATGTAGTTGCAAAAAGTGAATTAAAACAAAGAAAACATGAAAATGACATGTTTCACAACTTTCTTTACAGTAATTGACAGTCTTGGTCTTTCACATGACCACCATTCCTCTCTATGTAGTTTTCAGCTCTCCTCAGGCCTCAACATGGCATTCACACAACGTCGTATGAGAATATATTCTTCAACTATTTAAAATTGATTATTCATGCATTATTATCATAACGTGAATTCTATGTTTTAAATGTAGTTATATTTAGATTAGGGCAATTCATATATTTTACTTTAAAAAAAAATGTACATCTCCGTTGTCGGCATGATGATAGGATTGTTGAGGGATTTGATAAAGTAGTGCAACTTTTTTTGGATAATATTCATTTTGTTTTGTTTTTCTCTACATACTGTTTTCAAAAGTTCACTGTGTTGTTACTCATCCAGAATAAACCGGAAATGACTTTCTCTTTTTGTCATGAACCAAACATGTAATATTGAATTAGCTTATACTTTCATCTGTAATTAGTATATGAGAATGGTGATAGTCAATTAAGGAAATCTGTCTACTTTAAATTTAAAATTTGTTCGAAGTTTCGATACCTGACACTCAAAGCGCTTTAATTAGTGTGTAATCGTCTTGAGTGCATCATTAAAGACATATTCAGTGATCCCCGTATGAAAAAAATTGTATAATTTCTTTCCTGAAGGATAAGTCATTAAAAACGTCATTAAAGGGAATATAAACTGCCGTATAGAATATAAAATTAGCCATATAGATCAGCGTACCTCTTCCTACTCAATTAATTGGTTTGAAATATGCCACGATAATTTCCTAATTTCCAGAAAATGCCTCAAATAACACCTAAACATGATTACAATTCATGGCTTTCTAATTCTGTTAACGAATTCTTTGATTTGGCATTTTGAATAATAATATTATTATTGATACAGATATTATTTTAGATATCTTACTTAATGTCAATCGACTAAGTATCATCATGCAATCTCGAATAATCTATGTTTTATGTTAGCACAGTTAAAGGGCATGTCGAGTGAGCCTCTTACTCGGATTGCATTATACAACACAGAAACTGTTACAGTTTTCAATCTTACAACACACGCAACACACTAACATTTAACATACAAAGTGTACACCAAAGGCTTTTATTGTTCCTTTTGAATTTAACACAAATCAAGAAGCAAACACTCCAAATAGTCTATCAAATTTTCATTTGCCATCTCAGCTCAGACATATGTGATGTCTTTATCTTCTGGTGATGAGGTGTATTTTGTTATAAGCATCAAGATTGCTGTACGCGTACAACGATGCATGCTGTAGAGTTATGTAAACTGCTAGCGGGGACATCCACACAAATCCGTTTTCGGAACATCACCGGTTCTGTAATAATTAGTAAGTGTTACATCGATTTGTGGCTTAGATGTTAAAGTTTAACTATTTCCAACCAGACATCGTCTGCATAAACAGTTTAAGTTCATATTCTCACAACAAGAAAGGTTTATTTAATGACCTTGTTCCACTTTTGTTTTTTCGTTGTGTTGTTCAGTACGTTGTACGTTCATTTCCACTTGACCAATCCTAGCGTGGTAAGAGACTTTTGTGACACCGACGTATTTCTTACTTTTAAAATTATGGGCTCTTTTCCCACATGTAAGGATACTTTTATATGCTATTTTTGTTCCGTGTTAAAAAGATGCTTCTACTTCTTCTATACAAATTCTTGGCAAACCAACGGATTGGTATCCGTCCAAGTGTGTAAATACTACATCCAGTGCAGAGCAAATAACAAAACCAGCATTCCCACCACCAGGCCCGTAGCCAAGGGGTGCGACCCAAAAAGTCCCATTTGCGTCCCAATTGCGCGCGTAGCGAGCGTAACATTAGAGTTTGTTATGCCTTTTTGGTCCAAAAATGTCCAAATCCGCCCCCCCCCTGTCCAAAAGGTCCAAGTTTTGAAAAAGGTCCACTTTTTCGAAATCAGCACCCCCCCCAATAAATCCTTGCTACGTGCCTGCCCACCACCATTGCAGAACAAAATACAGAATAATAGGTGCAAGAAAAAAAAGAACCATCTGGTGCTAGACTAGATGCGAGGAGCGACTGCTGCAGGAGCTGAGCCTATGTACAGCTGAGCTAGACAGTTGGCCGGTGTATGGATTCGGTTATTGAAAATATTGACGGAGGTTGCATTTGTGATGTTCTAGGCTGGTATTGTCCTTGGGAAGAATCTGAATTTGCGTGAGTCGGTTCTTGTGACCCTTGGTGTATTCCCGAAATCTCCTGTGATGAATCTGGTGGTTTTCCTTTGTATTGATTTCAGAGAGTTGATTTCTTTTTGGTGGTGTGGATCCATCCCAGCAGACTGCTGCATACTGGTCTAATCAGGGACATGATATTTTCTTCACTTTAAGTGTGCAGTGGTTGAGATTTCTCTGAATAAAGTTGAGCGACCATTGAGCTTTGGTGGTGACAACCAAGATAGGGTTATTGATTAGTTTGTTCCAAGTCTGTTCCCATCATACTGTATGTGTGATTGGTGATCTTTCTCTTTCTTGTGACACGAAGGAGGGATTAAAACTCATCTACCAACCTGTCGACCATGGTGTTCAGGTCTGCTTGGAGTATGTCAACGTCCTTGTCGGCTGTTGTTGGCAAATAATTGCTAGGTGATGTATTTTCTCCTATGTCATTTATACACATTATGCAAAACAGTGGGCCCAGAACTGTGCCTTGGGGCACACCTGAGATTACAGCAGCTTCATTAGCAGATTTTCCCCATATACAACGATAGTTTGGGTTGTGAGCCGATTTGATATCCAAGTAAGTTGTTCTGCCCGGATACCATACCAGTTAAGTTTGTGCAAAATTCTTTGGTGGAACACCGACTCAAACACCTTTGTTAAATTCAATATGAGGCAATCAATCTGTTCACGGTTGTCTAACCCCTTTGCAAGATCGTCTATGATTGATAACAGCTGGGTTTCACAACTGTGTCTTTTCCTTAAACCGTGCTGAGTTGGATAAAGTATACCAAGCTCGTCAAGATGCTGCTGATATTGCTGGCTAAAATATGTTCCAGGAAGTCCCAACTCTGTTCTGTACTTATGTTCCCCTTGGTGACAAGGAAGTCAAGAAAGGAGCAACTCAGATCTTTTTGTTTCCCTTCTACATCTGATTCTTTATATATACATGTGGACTGTTCTTGTTTCTTCTTATTGTTTTGAATGTTAATGTCACACAATGCTGTCACTGCCTCGTGATCTGACATTCAAGGAACTGGCTTTATTTCGTGGATACAATCTGGTATGGAGGTGAAGATCAGATCAAGGATATTCCGTTGTATTGTTGGTTTCATGTTTAGCTGTTCAAGGTGAAACATGTCTATGATATCCATCATGGCCTCATTCTCAGGAAGACCATACTGAGGGCTTGCATTGATGGTAGGAACAGAGCAGTCAGCGAAAGTATAATTGAGTTTCCTCCCCTTGCAGACTGCTTTAACCTCATTTACAATGATGTCATCCTTTATTTGCTATGCACACATCGCCTCCGTTGACATCTCTGTCTTTCTTCATAACTAAATAGACATCTGGGAATACTTCAGAATCGGTGTAGAGTTGATTAAGTTTCGATTCTTGTCCCATCACAATTTCTGGTTTCTCTCTGTCTATTATTATAGCTGCAAGGTACTTTTGACGGTGCTTTCCCTTCCATTCATGTCGATAGACAAACAATGTAGTAAACGAAATGCAGCATATCACTTTAAGTTAGATTTCAAAAGGCACAGTAAGAAATGAATAGAACATACAAAGCCTATTCCCAGTAGTAATACAATAGGTGCCTACTATGCCTAGGAAATCCAGTTTTAGATTATTCAACTCTTGTAACTCGAGAATATTCTCAAGGCTCTGGAAAAATTTAAAAAAAAAGAAACAACACGTACTCTATAGACTTGCTACATAAACACAGCTTTATGCAACACTAAATTAAATGCCAAGTTTAGGATTAACGTAGTTTGCTCCTTTCTAGTTTTAAAGAGAAAGTATAAAGTGTATGTTTGCGCCGGAATTACATGCTTAATTTGAAAAAAGACGAATATGAAAGAAAACTGAACATACCTCAATGTTTTGTCTATGTTTTCTACTTTTTTTTCTTATCAATTTTTGTTGCCCTTGAATTACAAACTAAATTTAATAAATTACGATTGAAATATAGTCCTTCGCAGTTTTCCTATATAGCAGCAGATTTATAATATTAAAACTTTTTTAATCTGTTTTGACAGTTGGTATTTTAAATAATATTGGTTGATTTTGCAATATGTAAGAGCTATGGTAAAGATTAACATAATTTAAGCAAAACAAGAAACATACAAAGAAACTAACCAAAATGTCTGGTCAACATCAACACTTAATTTTGTTGTTCATTGTCATCAAGATCATTCTACCGAATAAATGCATACTTAATGTATTTCCAGTAGACGTTGACTTTTGTTGTGAGTTAAAAATAAAATTCAAACAAAGTTACTTCAAATTCATCGAAGAGCTTCAAATGCAAATCGTTGTGATTAGAATTGGTAATCCGTACTCAATTCCTTTCAAAATGGATTCATGAAATATTTATCAACTTTAAAAAGTGGGAAATGTATGACAGTATTGTGATAATAGGTTCTCAAGTATTTTGTTACAATAAAATAGGTTTCTCTGAGGATGAAGCTTCTAGTGTGATACTTACATCTTCGTCTCTTATATGAAAAAGATCCTTGAAAGAGAAAAAGAGAAAAGCATCGCACTTGTTTATTCTTTAAACACGATAAAACTGATGAATACTAGATAGAGACAACATTTTCATCTATTAAATATATAAGGTTCACAATTGTTAGAATTCCATCTTCTATAATTAAACAAACAAACACCCCACCCCCACAGAGACACCCCAACAGACAGACAGCTTACAGAACTAAACAAAACCTATGCATTTTTTTCTTGCAACAACTACAGGACATTCAGAAATAATGAAACGCTATAATGCGCTTCATGTTGTTTTCATCAATGGACGCAACCGTCTATCCATCTACTATGTCCGATTTGAGCGCTGACATAGAAAATGCTGTGTACAATAATGCGACTTTGTGTTATTGGTCGTTTTTATTCATACATTCTACCAATTGAGCTGTATCGTCAGTTCATAGCGTGTTCATTCATTTTATTCAAATTAGCCGCGCAAACAGTTTGGGGAATTACATAGAAGGTAACCAAATCAGGTTATCTCATTCTCAAGCACACCCTAGGGCTGTGTATTAAGAATAGTACCAATTTCTTAATCGGTGTGCTTGCATATGACTTTGCTGTGTGCACTCATTGACACTCGCCTGCTGTGTAGAACGTTAATATGCTGTCGGGTCAGTTACCAATTTAATGGCATTACCATTTTGTTCGAATCAAATTGAATTCAGAGGAGCAAAGCGTTACGCAACCTATTTCTCTCCATATTTATATAACTTCCTTGGTTTTCATTTTCCAACCACTCTCTTGAACGTCGATTTTAAAAGGGGCATCCAATGGCCCATAATTCTTTTTCAGTTAAGATATGATTCACTTTCCGCAACAAAAAGACGTTAACGCCTTAAACTTTATTGCGATACACTGTACTTGTATTGCTTAATGAGGGTTTACACTTATGCTAATTGCCATTATAGTAAAATCGGTAATTGTTAGTGTTTTGTTAACAGATTCCGCGTGTTCCGCTTACATTTCTCCTTGGGACACGCAAAAACAGATTTAATGTGGTAAATGATCGTCCGTGACATGGCAACCCAATCCAACATGAAAACTAGACAAAATAAAGGCCCAGGTTTAACGGAAATGTTTGGCAACAACAGGTATGTCTCCAACTGGTACTTGTGTAGTACCATGGGTTTGGAATTTAATTAGAGGTACATTTATCCATTAGCGTTTCTGTTACTTAAGGGGGTACTACACCCCTGTGGTAAATTTGTGACTATTTTTTAATTTTTCTCACAAAATAATAACACACTGGTAACAAAAGTTATACATATTATTGGGGCAAGGAATCCACTTATTACACTGAAATTTTTGTGATTTTTAATACTCGGTTCAGTATATATGATAGGAAACGAGGTACATCCTAGCGGTACCTTATTTCTTATCATAAATGACAAACCGCTTGTCTTGGGTCACTGAAATTCCAGTGTAGTAATTAGATTCCTTGCCCCAATAATATACATAACTTTTGTTACCAATGTGTTATTAGTTTTTGAGAAAAATGCAAAAATAGACACAAATTTATTGCGGGGTGTAGTACCCCCTTAATGTGAGTCAGCGAATATTTCCATATGTCTGTTTATACCACACGGTTGAGTGTATAGCATTTTAAGAGCTGTTTGAAATCTAGTCGCGAATGTGAAAAATCTGTTGAAAACGACCTATTCAAGCAGACTTTTTGACCAAAATGTAGATTCTAAAAGTCAAAACCTCAATGGTTCCTTACACTATTTTTCAAATTTTATTTCACTAATAAAATGAAAGAGCATACTTATATTATCCATATACTAGCGTCATTAGAATGATCATTGGCCAATTGGACTGGTTGGATTCGTCTATATTCGTCTCAGCATAGTGCCACCATGAGCTTATTGCAATTGTGTTTGGATGTAGTCTCGGGCCAGACTGTATGCAGCTATCATGAACATACTAGAAACTACGAGCGTTAGGACACACACAAACTGGCTGTGTAGGAGACTATTTTGGATGTCGTAATACGTAAGCCGTATGGCGTTAGCAGTGAACGCCTCTTCGCAATCTCTCTAGTATCACCACTTGAATGTGTACCCCACACAATGCAAATAGGTACAAAAATCATTTAAAAAATGTTCCTACATGGGGAAATATTTCAATTTGGACAAATATTGCATTTTAGGCGCCATTTTGGATTTTTGAGCATAAGGCAGCTATTTTTTATTTTAAAACCTATCAGAATAGATTTTTCATGCTCGAAAACATATAAATAGACACCAAATATACCATATTTGGCCAGAGAATGCTTAAAACAAATTTTGACCCACACAATGGGAGCACCGCCGGAAAAAGGCATTTTGGGCGCCATTTTGGATTTTTGAGCATAAGACAGCTATTTTAAAAACTATCAGAATAGATTTTTCATGCTCGAAAACATATAAATAGACACCAAATATACCATATTTGGCCAGAGACTGCTTAAAAACAAATTTTGACCCCCAAAGTGGGAGCACCCCTGGAAAAAGGCATTTTGGGCGCCATTTTGGATTTTTTTTAGCATAAGGCAGCTATTTTTATTTTAAAAACTATCAGAATAGATTTTTCATGCTCGAAAACATATAAATAGACACCAAATATACCATATTTGGCCAGAGAATCTTAAAAAGAAATTTTGACCCCAAAATGGGAGCACCCCGGAAAAGGGCACTTTGGGCACATTTTTTCAAAAAAGGCCCACCGGGATCGTGTTCCTCGGAAAATTTTGGTCTAGAATCGACTTCAAACATAAAGTGAACACCATTTCCCAATTGCGCGTGGCTGAGAGGCTAACTAAAAGGCTAAAGATGGCATTATGAGATTTATCATTTATCATTACACTCCTCCATTCAACTGCCACCGTGGCAGAGCGGTAAAGCGCTAGACGCGTAATCTAAGGAAGTTCCGAATCTCTGGTTCGAATCCCAACGAAGCCTGTGGAATCTTTTTTTTCTTCAAAATTCATGATCGCATTCCGAAATGAGTCACTTGTCGGTAAATCATGTATCGTATCCTTAATGCAGTAGCCTCAGTATTGCATGACCTTCGATTTGTTTAAATCATTCTAACCAATTATTTGTTGAAGTCACAACCTTCAACTTTGTTTATCAATTTTGTTAAAATAAAACACTGTATAATATAATTTCGTTTTAATAACATTCGAACATTGTCACTGTTCACATTGACGTCATAACTAACGTACGTCTTCTACCATTGATCCTTGACCGCGTGGATGTGCTAAAAATATTCCTCCACGATTCCAAAAATAGAACTTATTATTTTCATGTTTAATGCGGGTCCTTATTATTATACCAATAATGTAGACAGTTTTCTCCAAATATGTAGGTGACACGTTTTTTTTTAATAATTTCTATGTACTTTTAAACCTGTATTGGAGAAGAACAGTAGTTACATAGTTACAATAATTGAAAAGTAACAAAACAACAAATCCTAATCACAACAATTTGCATTTGAAACTCTTCGATGAATTTGAAGTAATTTGGTATGAATATCAAATACTCGGAGTCTATTTCTGGTCATTATGGTAAGAATTGAACTGTAGTTCTTAGCTAATAGACTGTTTTCAAATAACATGTATCTGTTTGAAGAGTGATGAATATAAAACAAGTGTGCAGTTCCTTATTATGATCCTGATCCTGAATGTCATTGGATATATTAATTCTTCGTATTGTGATCGGTTGGGTTTTAATTTTATTTAAAATAGCTTTTTCTATATTTCTCTATAGCAACAATGTAAAATAATTGCTTCAATGGCAAACCTCACGTCACGTCATTAGCGCCAATCTGGCTTGAAAAGGAAAAAGGTGAGGGACACGTCCCCTCCCCCCCCACCAACATTAACGCCCATGCATCACGTCTGACCCTCATCGTATAAACACGTCAAAGTTTAGGTGCTGCATTTAGCAGGGTCAGGTTTATAGTTTTTGAAACAACATTATTAAAAACAAGGTATTATGTTCAGAAAGAAGAGGCTAAAGTGTTTTTGAAGGCAAATATTTTCATGTGACATGCTGTAAATTGGTTAGTGTTTTTTTAATTATGCAATGAAATGTTTCTCTATATTTTACATTTAACATGTTTAACATGGACATGAATGCTATTTATCAAAACAATTGTAAAAGTTTCCTCTTTACAGAATATTTTTGGACACCCTGTATAAACGAAAAGGTATTTTTATGTCCTCAAAACCTGTACTTGAATGTGTTTCCTATCCTTGGTTGTGACAGACTTGAATGGAATGCCCTTTCAAAGAAAGGACAGGCAATTTGGAAATGCTAAATTGACCTTTTGCTTGTCGACTAAGGGAGAGTTCCGTCTATCAAAGGCATATAAACCAACGTGTACACAGATGGATTTTGTTAAATGCCCTTTTCTTGAGAGAAAGGACAGGTAATTTGGAAATGCTAAATTGACCTTTTGCTTGTCGACAAAGGGAGAGTTCCGTCTATCAACGGCAAGTAAACCTTGATAAACGTGTACACAGATGGATTTTGTTAAATGTCCTTTTCTTGAGAGGAAATATTAAACTGACTACTAAAAGCAGGTAAAGTCCAATATCCAAAGTCACATTAGCATTCTGAAAACAAGTAATTCATGTACTTTGGTCCAGGTTTGAAACAAGATGATCAATTTAGTACCATTACTACATCAAACCATGACTAGTGATATAGAGATATTCTTTCCTGTGGAGTATATATCAGAACATTCCCAAAAAGCTTATGTACAAATAAATATTGATGGAATAAATACTTTTCCACTTCCACATAATTACATGTATAATCAATAATATGTGTGAGTTGTCTAGCCCAATCTCAATAAGGGGTGTCATCTCTGCCCCATGTGCATGTTTTTTCTTGTTTGAATTAAAACATCTAAAACGTTATTAACTAAACAAAAATCGCAAGACCCATGCAAATATAAACATGATAAATGAGATTATTGAATTTCTTGATCCATTATCTATAAGACCAATGTATGAAAAAAGAAATATACAGGAGTTTCGTTGGTTAATTCGTGAGAGAAAATGTTAATAAAACATTCTCCGCCATTGTCTGTACTCAACAATCCTGGTACCGCCAGACTTTTTGAATATTTACAATCTTAAAATTCTTATTACTTTAACATTTCGTCCCGTAGGGTACGAGCTGCAAATATCCTTCCTAGAGTTCCTGTTAGTATAGATCTTGTTCCGCTATATGGGTTCCCTAAATCCGTTGATATTAAGTGAGGTATCATCAATTATTATGATAATTCTTATATCACCATAACAATCATTGTGTAAACATGCTTTATGAAATTTGGAACGTCTGGGAATATTTAATATAGCATAATAGACGGTAACCAATCTTTTAGGAAAAACAAGGGAAATATCACATCCATATACAAAGAAGAAGTAAATTCATTCTCGATATTCCCAACATTTCAAATACATTAGAACATTACGGGATAAATTGCTTTCAAGTTTCATATAAATTTACATTTTTGGATTAAATCAAAAGTATAAAATCAAATTATTATTTACTTTAAAGGGGTTAGAAGTGGCGTTAATAAAACAATCATAATATTTTGTATAAGGCAATCGTAAGTAATAGTACTCGGAAAATGTATTCTTTTCTCGTCCCTTATCTGTCCTCGATTGTTATCATTAACGGCAAAGCGGTTACGGCTTACCCAGCATCCGAAAAAACTCAAATAAGACAAATACAACAATATAGGTTGAAAAAACTTGCTGTTCTTCTCGTACAAATTTGTAATCTAGCTATTACAAACAATGATCCACTAAAACACATTATATACACAAAGGAAATGTTAGATTTGCGTTTCATACTGCCGTCGTCGAACATGAAAAATATACTTCAATATATATAGTGGTCGAAATATTGCAAATGATGCTTCAGCGATAAACGTCCTAACTGCAACTTGATACTTTTTTGGCAACTCAATTGAAAGATTTGGGGTTTGATTTGTTTTTCTTCGCTAAAGTTACTTATCTTGAGCACCAGATCTTTTGTAGTGTCTGGATTCAAGCAATTCCCAACCGGTCAAATACAATTCATAAGAAACTGACCTGGGAGGAAAGCATCACCGATAAAGCACCGAACTGGGCTATTCCACATACAATCCATACAGCCCCTGTGGAAGATCGCCCTTAATCGCTCACACAGGGAGTGTATATCAAATAGAGCCACCCATTCAGGTAACCCCATTTGAAATGTACACTCCCTGTGTGGAAGAATAAGATCATGTCTTCCATAGGGGGTAAAGATTTCAACTGGAATAACCCAATATATATCATCAAGAAACATCTTCTTCATACAAAAAATCTATCTAATATTCTCTCTCCTTGGTTTCCCCTTCTGTATCTTGCTATCAAATGTGAATTATCAAAGGTCCACACCATACAATACCAAACGATTCAGTACCAAAAGAATGGTTAAATGTTGCAATTGTAGGGTGGACTCAGTAAATGACAGCATAACAGCTAATAACATCAACCAATATTGAAACCTTGAACTTTAATCAGGCGCGCTTTTCATGTTCCCACAAGCTGATGAGGAAGGATACGTCAGTCGCTATTAAGGAAAAGACTTGCATTTGATACTAAACAAAGTGCTAATAATAAACATGACACATTAGGCGGAGGCGCCGTATTCAACGTTAGCTTTGGATATTTAATTATTTTCTTCATTTTCCATCCGACTTGCCCGGGTGAAAATTAATGAAAATAATTGAATATCCAAAGCTAACGCTAAATACGGCGCCTCTGCCTAATGAATAGTATGGCATAAAGAGTGCAATGTATCATTATCCCCATCGCGTCGTAACGCGTCGTATAGCCTACAGTACAGTAGTAGATCGATAGTACCATTTATACCAATTAATAGACAAAATGACAAAGCAATTGTATTTGTTTATATAAAATAATGATGTTGCAGGAAGGGCAGAAATTTTTTCCAACCCCATCCCCCAATGTCAAATAGAAATCTACGCCACTGATTGTGAGACATGCAATACCGTGAGCAAAAGAAGCAAAGGTACCCGTTATGTTCATCCCTGTATCCTAAACAAAGACAAATATGTCAAAATTAAAACAAGCAGCCAATACATGTAAAAGATGCTGATAGTTCCAATTATGAACATAACTGTAAATTAATTCTTTTGCACACTGTATAAGCTTAACTTGGTATTACCCCGTGGATGTTACCCCCGGGATGTTACCTCAGTGTTTCAGGCATACATTTTACTTCTTACCACAATATAATATAATTAGTATACACACCTATAAACAGGGGACCTTGAAGATTTCAAAACATTTTCGTATTTTTTAAGATCCTTACAAATTCACGTCATACGCTTTTGTGTGTAGGTGTGGGCGTGTCTGTAGATCATTTGTATTAGATGTCTTATAGCATGACTTCTATAGGCCTATTTACGTCTAATTAATGCTCGTGTATTGAAGTCTTTACTATTTATTACTAACCTGTCATCCAAAATATAAGTGTTTAATATAATAGAAAAAATAGCAGGTGACTATGAGCGCGTATAAAAGTGCACATTATTAACTAGCAATGACAACTTTCAATAAAAGACCCATCCAGAAATTTCAAAATATTATACTGAGCTCCAATTTTTGAAACATTGGGCAATGATAACACAAATTTGTCCTGAGGCGACAAAATCATCATAATCATTCTACTAGTGCAGACACACAGTGGTACAGCACTGGTATGCAAGGTATTGATATTTCTATCACACCTCTTGACATCACATGTCTTGGGGATATGACTGAGAGAGAAGAAGTTACAGCTCTGTCATTAATATGCATTTACGATACTCTGACTATCACTCAAAATCTTATTACTCGACACCCTTCGTGTTAGCATCCTTTATCGAAAAGCTGAAGATGTATTATCCTTCATTGACCAATAGAATGGATCCTTTCTTCTTTCCATGGAATATACAAACAAGATCATTTGACGAAGAGCAGTCGATTATGATTATCGCTGGCATTTACCTACTATAGCATCAGCAACACTTTGCTGAAACACTCCATAGTGTCATTCATTACACTCTCGAAAATGACATACATCGGCTCGGTAAGTGTAATAGCTGCCCTGTAAACATTTGTCAATTTACACACAGTATAATTATTATACTTATCTACACATGGCAGCTATTGCACTTACCAACTTCTGGCACTGAGCAGTCGACATTGTACATCCACCTTAACTACTTATTGGGATTGCGGTGGTTAATTATATGCTTCATTGATCCATACTATTGCGACAAGGTGATTGTCTTTATACCAAAATGAATACCAAAATTTAAAAGCTATTATGCATACTTTGTCTATATTTTTGTCAGAACTTGAACCCTATAACTATGTAGTTAAATTAGGATTAGAGCAAACCGTTTTTATATTTTGCAAGAAAGGTTGTTTCCCTCTGTTCGATTTACAGACTAGATATTGTTGAAATCGAGTGATTTTTTAATATACATTTGTTATGCATTATTCTTTCTCGTTCCTTGATAAGCTAAAAAAACGTATTCAAGTAGCTACTTTTACCTTGAATCAATAATAATATATGATAATCATAGTCAAGGGGAGTCGTGCTCATTGTTTATTAATAATATGTTCAAAAGTTGAGGTGCCCCACGCCATACGCAATAGCCTTTATTCTTCTGAGGTTTAATTATCATTTGCGTGTTTCATAGATAGATAGATAAGATAAAGGCTATAACCAGATCGGCAGCCTCACTCGCTGAGTTCTCATAATTTCAGTGAAAAGGTTATCACAATCACTGAACTAAATTTGAATATTTTCGGCGTTCAATCGTGATCACATCCACCAATTTTAATGTTAATTAGACAATCTATATTCAATTAACTTCTGGTGACTTTGACCTGACCTTGAATATTTTCGGCGCTTATATATATATACTAATTTACTTACAAATCCAACAGACCATCAACTAATGGGAAGACGCACCCTTAATAGGCCAGTAAATATTAGCTCAAAAAACTCAAAAGGTCAAACAAATTGCAACATGGATTCTATTTCACAAAACGTTGCTCTTAAGTCTCCTTTTTATCATAATCAAAGTCTACCAAAATCAACCTCTGCGAAAGATGGACAAAATGGACTTTTTTCAAAATGGCAGCCTAAATGTCGTAAAATGATAGACAGTTTTAATTTCAAGATATATTCAAATTGATTCTCCATGTGGGAATTGGGTGACATGTTTGACCTACAACTGCTCTTAGGCCCTAACCATTTCATAAATAATTATTTGTGTGCATATTTTTTGTTCAAAATTCAAAATGGCTGCCAAATACGCTCATTATGGGTTGTGAATACAGGCAGGGCAATCAACTTTTCACCATAGGAGTTGAATCAGTATTAAAATAGTACAAATAAGTTATGATAGACATATTATATGTATCGGCTCCTTTTAGAGTAAATGTTAACTGGATGAGCATGGTTTCTGCAGCTCTTATTCGGAAGTCTTAAATTTTGAGCAAGGTGCTGCTGTTACTCCACGTACTGCAACACTTATCACTGAAGGCCAGTTTGTGTAGTACTCGGCCGGCAACGTGGACCACAACATTCGTACATTAGATGGACATGGAACATTTCATGGTAAGGGTATGATTGCTGCAGTCACACCTGGCCATACAGTTTGTAGTGTAGTCCCACGGATGACAGTAACATCAGCTGAAATCATGAGATCAGGACGAGTAGCGTTACATCATTATAATTATCCCAAAGAACAGAATAGCATATACTTTAGGGACCTTGCATTGCTTAAGGGTAATAGCATACAAAACCGCGCACACAAACCATTTACCGACATCCTCTGGACATCATTTCTGAAATGGCCACGCCAAGGTTGGTCTGGCTTTATACAGATGGTACACAAGGGAAACCACTCTGGCCAGGCAAATGTTGTTTTCTTGCCTATGATTGACTTAGATCCAATCATAGGCAATATGACATATGATATGACATGCATCTACTCCACACTAATATTTCTGGCCGCCCAAGCAAGAAGCAATAATGTCACACCAGTCATTACATTTGACCAGCCCTTGTGGTGTGAGGCTCATTCTATCATTACAAATGAGCCTCGCGACAGTAAACTCAAATCTATCGTGCTAAGAATCGGTGGTCTGCATATAGAAATGAGCTTTTTGGGATGCATAGGATACCTTATGGAGAACTCAGGTCTGTATGAAGTTCTAGAAGTGGTATATGCCAGTAACACAGTAGCAAATATGCTCCGTGGGAAGGCACTGTCAAAGGCTCGTAGAGGTCATTGCATATGCGTTTCAGGTTCCTTTGCCAGCCATGTCTAAACCTACGACAAGTATCACCGATGACGAAGGTAATAAAAATTCACTAAGTATTTCTGATATATCACAGCCAGTCAGACACATAAACAGGCAACAGAAGGGTCATTGAAGGTAATCTCTGGACGAGAAATTAGTTCCACAGATAACTGTATTACAAATGTGGATGATGGAAATAATGTGATGGCCAACGCAAAGAAGGCATTTGATAAGCTAGGGTCAGATGGCACTCAGTTTAGATGAAGAGACATGTGGAGCAGTAGTACTTCAAATCAACGCAAAATTGGATGAAGAGAAGGCAAGTAATCAGGATAGTCGTAGCAGTAGTCTATGGCTACACTACACTGCAGTATATGAAAATGGTGAACACCCTAAAGCGTTTCATAAGAGCAGAAAGAACAGGAGCCTGGAATCTCCATCGCACTTCACTGGAAGAAATGCTTCCTTTCTTTGCCGCTACAGGCCATAACTTGTATGCTAAAACGGTATATCTATATCTGCAGGAAATGGATAAACTCCCTACTGCTGACCCCCCAACGTCATTCAAAGTTTCTAGCGGGTCTATATGTGGTTCGCCGTAGTGACAGGTTTTGGGCAGGTTTGTCAACAGATCTGGTAATTGAACAAGTGCTGATGCGTAGTATCAAGACAACCGGCGGTCCGACTAGAGGAAATGGTATGACAGAGTTGCAAAGAACTGTTTGAGTCAATTATATGCCTGCCTGTTCACACATTAAACAAGCTATGCAGGAATTTACTGGAGTTTCATGCAGCAGCAATGAGCAGCACAAGGAAACATCAAAATATTGTCTTGAAAGAGACTGCGTCGACACCGAGAAACTGGTAAGCTTTCTGCAAAGTAGGAACCCATTTATGAAGGTCACTACGTAATATTATTTCAGGGGTTGTAGGTGAAGCACATGTCAATGTTGATGAAGCTGAAGCGGTTGGCATAAATATCATTCAATCAATGGTTGGCCAACCTGTCGCAAAATACTCCTTTAAGAGGAAACAGCAGGCTGTTACACTTGGATCCAAAACAGCCCTAGTGATAAACAAAGAAGCTGTTCAAATTGACCCACAGATACCATGGTGGAAGTCCTTCTGTTGGTGGCTAGCCTGAGTAAGCCTCTGATAATCTGTCTTTCCAGCATGACGGTTAATGGTTTGTGTGGCGATGGTCTTCATTTGGTGCTACATTGTATGAGGTCATCATTGTATTTCGTCCTTATTTATAAGGTTATATATATATAATATCATTATGATAATTTATGATCACATCGTATTTTGTTACTTTGTAATAATGAGAACATTTGGTATCAGAGATAAATCAACGATTGAGTTTAGAATAATAATTGAAACTTGTCGATGTTGAATAGTAAATAATGGTGTTTTGTTGTTATAATAGTAGATATTACACCCAAACCGTCTAGTTATGCCACACTTTCTGTAAATATGAACACATAAATAACTTTAAGATGAGTTTACAAGTGGCAATGCCCTATTTAATTCCATATTTACCTTTGCTACCCTATAATAAACGTTCTAGCTATTTTGGCGGCCATTTTGAAAACCTTGCAAATGGGAAAAAGCGGTGAATCATATTTCACACCCTCTAAGCATAGTTTGGGACATACGAATCGTGTTATTTTTTACTAATAAGTGACATAGTGAGTCTGTTTTCTATTATTTTGTCCATCATTTTAATCATTTTGGAGGCCATTTTGAAAAAGTCGATTTATCCATCTTTCGCAGAGGTTGATTTTGGTAGACTTTTAGTATGTTACTAAAGGCACCAAATAGAAATATTTTCTGCAAAAAAAATCCATGTTGCAATTTTTTTGACCTTTTCAGCTGATTTTACTGGCCTATAAACGACAAACAAAATATGAACTCCTACAATTTCTTATTCTGTCAACTTTAATTAATAGCTCCAAAACGTCTTTTACCAATGTTTGTAGCCACCGAGGCACCAACGTATTTATATTTAAAATATCCTGAAGAACAGAAACAATATACTCACATTTTGTACATTATTGTTCCGAAAAAAAAACCATCGAGCCCATTAATCCTCTCATTTACCAAACAAAAATCAATAAAAACCTAATTTGTTCGGTATCTGTAAAATAAAATGATTAACTGCATTATAGACATGAATTGTCTTTATATATATATATATAACATGAGCGCTCCAGCACATTTCTTACATAAATACGTTTAACATGTTTAGTTAGTAGTAAGTGTTGGAGATGCTGAAGCACGTCTTTTATAGAGCAGACTGCATTATCATACGTGCTTTCTCTTATTTCAACAGCCCACATAGATCTTCAAAAATCAATGCCTAAACTCCTCAAGGAGGGGTTTTAAGGGGTAGTATAACAACATGTTCTACATACTGCTCATTTAGAATTATCATTAGTAAAGCAACACGCCCGAGGCAGTGTTTGAGATATTCTACATCAACAAAATAGCATTTCCTTAACACACTGCATACAATACGTAGGGGAACTGCACTGTCGCGTGCAAGCAATTTGCATAGCCTAAATATGCTGCCCCCAATGTCATTATATCGCATAAGGACTGACAGGTGACTAGATTAATTTAAAGCACATCTCAAGACCCATCCGTTAGCATATGAATTAATTTTTTTTTTCATGTTCTGTATAATCATGTGCATATTTATATTGGTTTTTGAACTAGTATTTTTAAAATGCTCAATGTTCTTGTCTGCAACAGGTGTTGTATTATTTTGATGCAATGCGATGTATTAGAATGTATTATTATTAGTAGTAGTATTACTAGTGTACCTGTAGCTGTTAGAGCACATATAGCCGTGATAGTGCTCCCGTGATATGGAGAATTACATTCACCAAGTGTAAGCTAAATTAGACGAAGTTCAAATGTAGCTCCTGGATGACCGTTGACCTTGGATGACCTCGATTGTATTTTTTACGGGTTCCCTTCATATCAAGGATTTCCACCTACCAAGTTTGAGCCCGATAGGACAAAAATTGAAATTTGAACCCTCCGTGATGACCTTTGACCTAGGTGGCCCGTGCTTTTATTTCGCACATATATTCCCCTCGTATCAAGGATTCCACCCACCAAGTTTGAACCCGATCGGACGAAGTTTGCAATTTGACCCCTCTGTGATGACCGTTGACCTCGGATTTCCACCCACCAAAGTTTGAGCCCGATCGGACAAAAATTTAAATTTGAACCCTCCGTGATGACCTTTGACCTTGGTTGCCCGTGCTTTTATTTAGCTCATATATTCCCCTTGTATCAAGGATTCCACCCACCAAGTTTGGGCCCGATCGGACAAAGTTTGAAATTTTGACCTTTGACCTTGACCTCCGATGACCTTTAAAACCACCCCAGAAACGTGGAATGCCCGATATCTATCTATATCCGAAATATCGGATCGATGCGTCGAAGCGCGGCGAAACGCATTGCCGGGAAGACAGACACAGAGAGCCGATTATTTTATTAGTATAGATTATTATTATTTAGTAGTAGTAGTAGTAGTAGTAGTAGTAGTAGTAGTAGTAGTAGTAGTAGTAGTAGTAGTAGTAGTAGTAGTAGTAGTAGTAGTAGTAGTAGTAGTAGTAGTAGTAGTAGTAGTAGTAGTAGTAGTAGTAGTAGTAGTAGTCGTTGTTATTGTTATTATGAACTAATTTTTGCAAAGAATAGGCATTGATGTACAAAATGGCATGACAAAAATGATCGAACAAAATAAATCGTACCTTGAAAAATAATAATTTGAGCTGTAAACTACATTTTACCACACATTATTTTGCTTTCCTTTTTGTGTTACCAACGTTAATAACTGGTAGGAAGTAGCTCACATGCTAAAATCGATAAAAGCCATTTCCAAACTGTTTGAGTTAAGGCCCCCAACATCTGTCCTACAATGATAGCTTTAAATTGATGCACTAAATCAAAATCTCGAGGTAAAGTGTAGAAACTGTATGATCAAAAATGGCACATATTTATTTTCATATCATTTTCTTTATTATTTGATCGGTTTATTTCGACATCCTCAACCATGTTAACCTCAATGTTAATGATTAAAATTTTAGGAATAATGTGTCTTAATAAACAGAATGTGAAAATATTAAAATACAGAAATTCATCTTGTCCGTGTTTTGAATCAAGAAGAGACAGCAGAAAGAGCAATACAATCCATAGAAAGCGATTTTACTCAAAATATCATTTACTCCTTTAGGGTAAAATAAGGTCATAGAGTACGTGTACGTTTATCTTTTATCACATTACTTGAGAAATGCTAGAGTAACTGATTGAAAGCTTTGTACGTACTATGCAGATATCCCCAGGAAGTTTCAGAAAGAAGGAAGGCATAAATCACAAATTTTATCAATATGAAACCGGTTATTGAACAGTGCATCATTTTATACTATACGTGAATCCTTCCTCTAAAAGCCAATAAATCAATTTGAATATTATGCTTGGGTGTATTTTAGATGCGTGTAAAATGTTATGCATATGTGTAATGGTCTAATTTTGATTAAACCGTTTCACTTTTTGGTTGATATTGCTAAAAACACATTTTTAGCCAAGCACGAAGAGTTATCTTTTTAAACATCCCATTTAAATAATGCTTCTAGAAAAAAGGAAAAAAAAGGGCAATGTTGCTACTCTATGCATTGGTTGGTGTTAAACTATTATAATATTTCTTCTACAAGACCGTATTGGATTTGCAACAGGTTTTTAAAATCTGTTAAAATGACTTTTGTCCACAGAACCAACATTCTTTATTTCCGGTTACATTCAAAGAACAATGAAGGAGCAACTCATGTTTGGTTTGGATTTGACATTTCGTGAAATAACAATTGTATATTTCGGAATACAAGTAGCGAGGTAAATCATTAACCCTATCTCCTTTATAATGGAATAACAGATACCGAAAAACGTCAGCTAGTGACGAGGTAGTAATGATCTTCCGTGAGTCTGCAAGCCGCGGATCCCAACAGGAATGTATGATCAAATTAAATTAAATATATTGAATGACAAAAATGTAAAGCAGAACATCCCAGCCACAAGGTTAAAAACCCATCAAAATAAGATATAATATTCCTCAATTACATCAAAATTGCATCATAATAGTACTCTAGCATCCAAATCGGCAGAGCTACATGGCAATAAAGATGGTATCGTGGTTATTCTGTCACCCGGAGTACACCATCCTTTGTCAACAGTGTTGTTGCTTCTGCAATAGCTACGCGAACGTGATGCTGTAAGCAATCACTAGGTTATCTGAATGCTCTTCTTAATACAGAAGTGTCAAGAATTTAAAATATTGACTTTTGTCCCGTTTAAAAAAGAGTAACCTCCACTAATCGTTATTTCTATTGAAGCAAAGGGACGTTACATGACTCTGCAGAAGTGTTAAGCTTCTATTTATCATCGCTCACATAATTATTAGAATGTTATTAAACACAGTTTCAGATTTCATACTACCAGTCATTCACACACACAGTGTGCATCCAATCCCTCATTTCAAATTATAAGTTTTGGTTTCGCTTTTGTTCAGAAACCAAAAATCAAGGGGTTAAAGGGATTTCGATGCTCACAGTGAAATAAGTCACGGCTATTTCGAAAACTAAATCAATGCTTTCAAATGTAGATTGACTCGTTCGACTTCTCTGCTCGTGAATATTGTACTGCGAAATTTAAAACTTCTTCATGTATAATTTGATGAAGGTAACTTCAAACCTGATTTTCTGTGGTTGCAGAGTTTAAAAAAACTCAAATAAAAACTGAAACGGCTTGCTACAAATTATAAGTTTCTAACAAAAGGTACAAACAAAGTTATGGATAATGACATCACTCAAGAGCTTAGGCAGGATAATAGGAACCACGTAACCAAAACCAAAACTAAAACTCAATATTTGAAATGACCGATTGTTATTGTAAGGAGAACTTATCTAAATCATTTGGCATTTACTGGCATCAATATTATTGTTAAACACTTTGATGATTATCGTCATTGTTATGTTTTTGTTTGATAGTAATATTAAACACAATGTGTGGGTTGCTTTTTTTTTAAATTTCCGTGAATAACTTGAATATCCCTCCAGACATCTAATAACTTGGCAGGTGTTATTTTGGCAAGGTATTTATTTGGTAAAGAAAGGAGCTTCTCTAATCGATGGGGAATTTATTCCGAGTACTTTGGTGGCCTTTTACTTAAATCGGATATCACTTAAAGACATTTTGAAAAGGAATTGACTACTGCATGCCAGCAATCTTATTTTTGTTCTTGTGAGACAAATAGCTTTTCAAGTGCATATTTGTATAGAGTGAGTGGTGATCATGAGGTCAAGATATTACTCGAGGAGACGGGTCTGATAGAAGGTCGCAGTTATAGACGAGTCAATTTACTTTTGAGCGAGACAAAATTGGAACATCGATGTATTTTGTTGTGAGTATCTCTATTTAAAAGACCTCCCAACTACATAGAAAAAAGGACAGTAGTGGGAAAATGCTCAACAAATGACCGCTTATGCAGGGCTCAAATTCAAAATGGGGCGACTGTGGGTAAAACCCATACAAATGTATTTGTGCCATTATTAGGATTCAGAAAACGTATAATTTTACCTATCTCCAATGTACATTACTTGAGTTACAGGTATAAAGGCCAAATTTCAAATTTGTGATAAGGAAAGTAATGGAAATATACGGGACTTCCGATTACAGCAAGCGAAGCGAGCTGAAAATTTGTGAGCAGTCGGCAAAATCGAGACCCGTGTCCCAACCCCAGTCAACTTTTGAAAACCTGTGCACGCTTCGGTTCGAAAATGTATAACGATCTACTGGGAAATGATTGTTTTCTCAATATAGGCAATTTTAAGAAATCAGCCATACCGTTCTTTTGTTCACAAAATCAAAAAACATGTTATTTTAGGGAAGGAAAACAACTAGTTCAAACTCCCAATTTTATATTATAGATACTTGAAATGCGTTCTACTTTCCTGTTTTTATCATGGGCATGAAAAACACCATATGTCTCTTTTTGTCGATCAGATAGGCCCCAGTTGAAAGCACAGATGAAAAATTTAATTTAATTCAAAATGTATTGCATGCCTGATTGAGAATCCTTTGCAGGGATGCAAATAATAGTAACTGTGCTTTGGAGTGCTGTATAGTATGAGAACAAAATATAATGTGGTTTTGTCAAGATTTTGAAATTTTGAAAAAGGATATGATCACAACATGGGATTAAGTTATCATAAGAATATTTCAATACTTTGAAATATGATTATTTTTATTTCTCTACTTCTCCGTCACGTTACTGAAAAGATTATATCCCTATTTTAATATTGTGGTATGCCTCACAAGTTTAATCAACACGTATATGATATTCAATATACTCTACTAAAGATTAGCCGTCAAAGCAAGCACAGACGTGAACATTTTTACTTTCAGCGTTAAACAGTTCTATAACTGCAGTGACTGCTTCGTGTCAATAATTCCTATCTAATCATAATATGTTGGTGTCAGTGTCATTGTTGTCATTCAGCATAATGCAACCATGAGCACAAACGATGGCGAACAATCCAAGTAATATTATGGTGTAATCTATGTGTTATCGGTGTGATTTAGTGTTCTAGGTGAAAAACATGCGGGTTTTGCATACCCGAGGCATCCCTGAAGAGTTTTTAAACTCAACTTTTAACTACAAACTTTAACTACACTTTTTGAATTAAAGGCAGCTATTACAGACACAGCAATGTAATCATCAAGAATCAGTTTTACTCGAAATAATTATACTTTACTCCTTTAGGGATAACGAAAAGGTCATAGTGTATATGTACATTTATCTTTGATCACATTGCTTGAGAAACATTCGTATTAACTGATTAAAAGCTACGAACAACTACGCAGAATGTCCTCAGGAAGAAGGAAGGCATAAATCACGATGTTTATATGACACTAGTTATTGAAGCAGTGCATTATTCTATGCTATAAACGAACCATTTTTCTAAAAACCAATACATCATTATAACACACTACCATTTAATCTATGTGTGTTTATGGGTGTTTTCTTGGTGTGTGTATGATGTGTGGGGGTGGGTGTGGGGGTGTGTTTGCTCATTTTAGCGGATTAAATAATATGGAAACTGATGTTGTTATAGATTTGTACTGGTATAATTTTGTTTTATTCGTACCCAGTTCTTATACATGTTGATACTGCTTAAGACATATCTTAATTAAAGCCAAAGCACAAGCCTCCGGGCCCAAAGAGTTGTCGTTTATAACTCCCCTTCATGATATGGTTGTTAAGAATACACAATAGCAAGATTATTTTGATAGAGAAATTGATGCTTTGTGCATTGAAAGGTGCTAAACTGTAATAATATTTATTCTATATACATACGAAACTGTACTGGAAGGCCAAAAAGGGTTCAATAACCACCATTTCGGCATTGATCGCCAAAAACCTTTCAATAACCATTACCCGTACATTGTACACTGTGTCTTGGACATGGGTCGCAAGGTAGATGGTAACAACGCGTGTGGCCACGTTTGAGATAGACAAAATTGAAACATCAATGTATTTTATTGTGTCAGAAATACATTCCCAACAACATACCAAAAAGAACAAAACATAAATAGGGGAAAAATGCAAATTTACTTAAAGCCGCTTATGCAGGGCTCAAATTTCAAAATTGGTTGATTATGGGTAAAACCCATACCAATTTATTTTTCTCATTAGTAGAAAACAGAAAACGTATAGTTTGACATATCCTTGATGTACATTACTTGAGGCATAAAAAAGCGCAGTGATTTATAGTGCACTACGCACAGGCACAACGCCTAGACGTTGATCCACAAGCCTCAGCAGACTTTACAGGTTGTCGCTGACCAATACGGCCCACGTCATTCCATAAACCATTTAACAACAAATCAGGGACTTTGCTGCTACAAGAGCGCACACCCTAGACATTCCACAAATAACCATCGCAACCAGGATCAGCTCCCCGAGTTTCGTACGGGTTACAACGAGACAATTAGCAGTAAGTTCCTTGTCCAGGGGAATTTCAAGCTAACTCGAGAGCTTAATAGGCACCGCCAGGGTTCGAACCCGCAACCTCTCGCACCATAGTCGAACGTCTTAACGATTGAGCTAACTTGACTGCTAAGTCAAATGTGAAATTTTGATTAAATTGGTCTCACATTTTTCCGTTTCCAATGTAATAGATTGCCATATACGTACAAGGTCATAAAGCCATGACGATTTTGTTTAAAAGCTTTTTGCAGAAAAAGGAGCGGATATTTGATTAGGCAGAGGAGAAAGAAAAAATAAATACCAGGAAGAAAGAAGTATGTTCACAAACAAATATTTATTTATTTCGAAGTATAGTTGGTACAGCCAATCGTATGAAAAAAAGGCTATTATGAAGGAAAATGAAGTCAATCTTATTCAACAAAAATATATATTCGATTTCATAAAAGAATATCCAGTGAAAATGGTTTTAGCTGATATCTGCGGTTTATACTTGAATGAGTATAGCTGATATCTGAGGTTTTAGCTGATATCTGCGGTTTATACTTGAGCGAGTATATCTGTGATTTCTCAACTTTTTCAGGGCGCGCGCACATTATGACGTCATAGGATATTTGGTGAGAAATGTTTGTCCCCGTAACAATACATTAGTACCAAACATAACGTTTATCATAGGGGTTACAACAAGTAACCCTCTTTCGTCTCAGTTGAACGAGGGTTGTAAACAATTATATTTGCACGATTATAAACATTGGACGATAATACCATAATATTTATTCTGCAAAGGTAAACGAAATGACAAAAAGGTTTCAATAACCATCATGTCTGTCAAGAAGTAGAGCTTGGTACACCAAACCAAATATGCTCCATTTGAGTTCCACTTTTGCATAATTCCAAATGCATTCATTCAAGGAAAGCAAAAAACCTCGTTTTTGTTTTGTCGCTCCGTGAAACCATTCATTTATAATTGATCATTTATTACGATTCGATGAGTGAAGAATACAAAGCAGACAAAGCGAATAAGGAGGTTAAGTCCTGAGTTGACCCTGTCTGCCTTATAATGGGATATGTCTTGCTGCTTGTATTATATTACTTATTCAAAGGACCACAATTGGGTTTTCCTGGAGATAGATAGAAACTTCATCAATTTATAATACACTGAGGTCACAAGACTAATATCCCATATGACACATTTCTGTATCGACGATTGCGTACTGATTGAATCCATCGCAACGAGCTTTATGAGATATCTAGAAAGTTGTCTTAGCGGTACAGGTGGTTGATTGTGCCAGTATTGGCATTTCTATATATAAAGAAACCGATGGCTTCATGACCTATATAGCCTCGCCGCAAGTGTGTTGAACATCGGACAAAATATGTGTAAAGCAATACATTTTGTGGGACATCTATGGACGGAGTAATTGTATAACGGAGAAACAATCTCAATCTAAGTGCCACGTGTAGTTATAATTATGGCATTTCGCGATTACAGATGGTTTAGGTTTAGTGATTATATAATATTAAGACATTATTTAAGGTTACATGTAATTGACCCTGATGCCAGCTTAATAACATATATTTATTCATGGATACAACAGGGACGTAGAATAGAATTACATTCACTATTGAATCATCAAAATAGGTAAACCATAACAACCAAACCGCAAGGTAAAGAAGTCATCAAAGTAACATATTCCCCAATGACATCAAAACACATGAATATCATTACATGACAAATTTCTTGTCTTTTGTCTTCTGGAGTACAGTTGTGGTTGATTCCGCATAGGATACGAACATGATAATAAATATCATGAATATGTGGTGGTTTAAACAATAAAAACAATTCAATGCAAGCGTTTACTACATGTTTTACTATACTATGTCTCGTCTCAAGTTGAGAGTAACGCCATATTAGATTTTGTAGTGGCAGACTCGAACCAGTGCGTTTACGCTGTTGCGTCGCTAGCGTACGGACAAATCGCCCTTCTACGCGTCTGTACGCCCCATAGGATTTGAATCTGCCAATACGAAATACAAAATGGCGTTACTCACAACTTGAGACGAGACACAGTATAATAGATTGTCTACTTCTATATACTATCTAAAACACAGTCATCCACAAAATGATACAGAAGTGACCTTCAGAAGCAATTGCTTTAGGTTTCTGAGAAGTGTCACGAAATGCTTGAAAAATAATATTATATATCTGAAGTTATGAATTGAAGTTTAACAAATAAGTAAACCCTCATTTCTTCTAATAACTTCTAACGTCATTTCAAATGACGCAATATGACGAGACTCTACAGAAGTAAATTACATTTACGTGTTGGCTTCACACTCCACAGAACATATATCTTACTCACCATCGCTTAACTATTGCGATTTAATGTGTAATAGTTTCAGATTTCACACCATCATTCATTACATCCACAGGGGGATCCGATGTTAATAGAAAATAGCATATCTGAATCACTGGACGTAAGCTAACGGCAGTATTGTTATACAGTTAAGGGATCCAAAATGAGCGTTTATTGAGTTTCGACAGTATTTTTTGTGGGACATGAGAGCACCTCAGACCTATCGAATTGCATTCTGAATACGAAGCATGTCTTTCTGATATCAAATAATTTTCATTTTTTTAAATCACAATATAATACAAATTTTATGACAAATTATAAAAATTTGATATTTTTCAAATTTTGATATATAACAGTCCTCGAAGTAAATTATATAAATCGAATGATATATTCTTAAAGTGTATATGTAGCTGGGAGGAAAAAGCCGACAGTCAATTGAAAATTTTGACCTTTCATATTGAAGATATGGATTTTTTTTTCCCAAAAAGACCTAATTTGTTTTGGTGTTTTGGGAAAAAAATCCATATCTTCAATACGAAAGGTCAAAATTTTCAATTGATCGTCGGCTTTTCATCCCACCTACATACACTTTAAGTATAAATCATCAGATTTATAAAGTTTACTTCAAGTACTGTTAAATATCAAAAATATCAATTTTAATGATTTGCCATAAAATGTGTATTAAATTGCGAATTTCAAAAAATCAAAATTATTTGATATCAAATGACATTCTTCGCATTCAGAATGCAATTCGATATGTCTGATGTGCTCTAATGTCCCAAAATAAATACTGTCCAAACGTTCATACCCCAGCCCTTAAGGTGGTACTACAACCCCTGATACATTTTGTGACTAATTTTGCATTTTTCTCAATAAATAACTTTTGTTACCAGTGTGTTATTATTTTTTGAGAAAAATGCAAAAATAGTCACAAATTTATCAAGGGGTGTAGTACTACCTTAAATGAATAGTTGGTGTGAATACTAATTCTCTATCGATATGATTATTATGTAAACGCTTCTAACACAGTTTGTAATAACATACGATAGTGCGTGTTTTTCCCATGAATAAGTTGAATAACCCTAAAGACATCTAATATTTTGGCAGGTGCTATTTTTCATGTTTTTTGGCAAGATATTGATTCTCCTGGAAAGGAGTTCCTCTAATCGAAGCATATATTATTCCCGAATATTTTACTTAAATGTGCCATGGCTTGAAGACATTTAGGAAAGGACTTGACTTTTGCATGCCCGGCACTGAAATGCCCCGAAGGCATCCTTAGTATAAAACACAATTTCTGGAAGCACATGAGCACGTTGTGTTTCATAACACTGTAGGAATAACGAATCTTACCAAATACCTTTATCCTACGGTCTTTTGTTTGCAATTACAATATGCCCTATCAGAAAGAATCTTTGCTCATGATGGAAAAAATTAGCTTTTAAAAACCCCTGCAACCCTTGCAAGCAATAGATAAAGCCTCTCTATGTTCAAAGTCTTGTTCCTTCCAGGAACACGCATTGATCGGGATAAATCAAGTGCACATACAGGCTGTGGCTTAAACCCAGGACTTCAATGGGCACAACCACTGCGCTAACCTGTTCTGCCACTGGAGACTTGGCTCATTGTCAGTATACATCTGAACACATATTATATTAATAGTATGTGTCCACATTTGTATTGACAAATAGCCACGTTATTATCTCGCATATATTATAAAGTGACAGCAACACCAAGAAAACAAAGTATATAGAAAACAAAAACAAAACCACAGTGATTATATTTTATAATATCTATGAATCCTGAATACTGAGTAGAGTATGAGAGTTTTGTTGACCATCTGTGGCATTATTTGTTGATCCTATAGAGCTTTTCTAAATGAAATATTTCATACGGGCAATTGTTACCGAATACAAAAATGTTTCCGCTTAACGTAAAACAGGAATATATGATAATCCAGCGTTTCTCACTCTTCTTGCAATTTTTGTAAAATGTAGCACACACACTAAGAGAAAACGAATGTAACATCAAGAAAATAAAAATGTCTCCATTCATATTAGACAGCTCGTGGGTTAGATTACGGAACCATATTTGTATCTGCCGTAAGGATAGTATGAAGCCAATGTAGACCTTTATCAGTTAGCACATAAAGAAATGAGTTTCATGTAATGGGATACAGTGAGGTAAGTGGCTTTCTCCCATTAGTTAATGTTCTGTATGACGTACACCTATGGTTATGCATACCAATGAATTTGTGTCGGTATAAAAGGGAGTCTCAATATGCCCTCGGAATTATACATCCTCAGCAATTTGGTTTTGATGTAACTATATGATCGGTTTTTAAACTGTATTACATTATTAATTCTCCCCTTGCTACACCCCTTTGACAGTTTTATTGTTATGTAATACTTGCGTAGCATACGAAATAAGCGACTATAGATAGGCTTAATTATAAATATTATATTCACTATGCGTTCGGTAAATATATATTTCTACATTTACTTTATTTATAAAAGTAAATTATATCAATCGCAATGCACTTAAATCTATCCCGAAGAACAGAAACCCTAACTATCACATGGCTTGCAATGCTCTTCCATATAGTAAAGTCACATAAGCCATTAAGCTTCTCATTTATCAAGACTAAATCAAAAATGACACAAGAAAAGAAGATTCATTTATCATTGTGATATTTTACGTATTTTGTAAAGTAAAATGATGAACTACCGCATGTTCTGCAAAAGTTATACTACATAGAGTAGAACAACAGGCCTAAGGCAGTGTTTGTAAATTAAGATAATTTAGAAAACCAAATGAGATTTCCTAAACACAGTGCTGGAAACCCATAGCTGGCTAATATAAAGTGCACTTTGGCTCTCTATTTTTTATAATATCTGTACAAATGTAGGCGTTGGATGTATAATGATGGTGATACAAAATGTTATACGGAATAAGCAAAATGAGTCTCAAACACAAAAACAAAATAATTTGAGCTGTTAACAAAGATCTGATAAAATTATTTTGCATTTCATTTATAGCTGGCCAAGGAGTACCAACTTCCCTTGACAGTCACTTTTGTGAACATCCAAAAAGCCTCCGACTCCATCAACAGGTCATGTTTTCAGTGCTGCGGCATTATGGAATACCAAAGGTTGTGGTCAATGCCATCCAGGTGCTCTACAAGGACTCCAATAGTGCCGTTATGGTAGAGAGAAGTATCTCAGAGCCTTTGTAAGGAACAACTGGAGTGCTTCAGTGTGATGTGTTGGCACCATTCCTGTTTATTATCCTGGTAGACTACCAACACCACTGCACTGGTTGCCAGAGTCAAGATTCATCAACTCAAATTTCTCGACCATATACTGCGTCTTGAAGACGGCGAGCCTGTGAAAGAATATGCCCTGTATATTCCATCAAATAGGAAGAGGAAACCGGGACAGCGCGCACACTGTACTGACAGTATGTGCAGTACATCCTGGGATATACTGAAGGGATGCTGCAGCCAAACAAAATTGTTTCGCTTGCCCAATATCGCAATAGTTTGTAGAAAGCTTGTAGTCGCCTGCTCCGCAGCCGACGATGATGATGATGAAATAGCTGGCAGAGACATTTCAATTGAATAAAATTCCTGCATTTGTTTAAACACTATTATTACAATAATATTACAGGTCTACTGACAATTTGAATTCATCACCATACGATTCCAATTCCCCGTAAATTTTGGGGGATTTTTCGCCCTGCGTTAACTGAGTGCTATGGATTGAAATTTGTCTGTGCATATCCACCAATGGCATATCGTTTGAACGGCTGTATGACATTGAACCAGTCTTCTATAGGCGCTCTGCCTATTATACAAAACCTGCCTTGCTTTGATTGGAAGACTTGTATGAAACATGACAGGTGTGTTTCATACCATGTAGAAAACATCATTAAAAGTTATATAAGATTGTTTATTTCATTTATGTTCGAAAAAATAAATATACCACGAGGCACTGATTGTTTTCTTAAAGTGAATAAAAAACTCGTCTATAACCTACATGTATGCACCTGTTTACAAAATCAATTTACAAGTTTTTATGGAAAAGCAAAACAGTCTGCCGCCTGGACAACCAATTCTTTAGAAATGCTAAGTCGCGCTAAAAGTCGATCGATACATGTAAAAATCAGCACAATTCAGAGATACACCTTTTTGCTATGAAATTAATTTTCTCGGTCAAATATAAAGCAATATTTTTTTTTTTTTCAGTAATGTCAGTTAAAAACTTGGTGCTTGGATATACATTTTTTTTAAATCCTGGTGTTAAAATTAAGCATCAAATTGTGTCTTTTAGTGTGATATTTTTGATTTTTATAGGCCTTGAATTCGCCTGCGAGCTTTTTACGGAATTCATGTTTTAGCGTCTCAAACTAACATAGTTTGCTAAAGAAAGATATTTCCCACCTCTGTAAAGCACATCGTGTGGATCTATATGTTATAGTTTTGTCAGAATTTCCGTTTTTGTTTTACCCTTTTTCCATTCATGCTCAGAAAATGTCAAACTAAGTAAAAGTAGGCAATGTTGAGTACTTTTATCTCGAGAGCAACCAGCAGAAATAGTCGATATTTCCTTTGTTCAATCCAGGTCAATTTTTCATTGAAAGCAAATTGCCCGACCAGCGATTAAATCCCCAATTGGGTGTTCTGGTTAAACATGATCAGTAGGAGCGCTATAGGTCTGGGAATTTCTTTGCTATATTGAAGTTCTGGCAACACTATAGCCATGCCGGTATTCATATTAAACCCAGGGATATCGATCCACAATGCTAGTACTAGCCTTTAGATTTCACGTGTTGATTTAGAAATTTTTTCAGCCGACAGTGAAAGATGGTGAAATCAAAACGGAAATTCTGACAAAACTATGATATATAGCTCACGGTGATGTGCTTTAAAAAAAATCAGTATCAAGCATTATAGTTTTTCCAGCCATTTACTGAAAAAATGAAAATTATTGCTTTTCATTTGGCTGAGAAAAAAAATTTACACTGAAAAGGTGTAACTCAAAATTTTGCTCATTTCAACACCAATTTCGATCGTTTGTATTGCCTCATTAAATGACTGAGTGAGCCTTGCAGAACAAAAGAATCGGTTGTGCAGGTAGCTGACTGAAAATAACTAGTTCATAATCTCAACCAGCACATGAGAGGTGGTCTAATATCCTGAATTTATTATGGGCATAAAGATCACCATGGATTAGTATTTCGCTCCGATATTGAAAAGTAGGTCCCAGTAAAAGGAACAACACAGAAGGAACAATCAATTTAATTCAAATGGTATTGCCTCACTTATTGAGGAATCTTTGCACAAATGTGGAAATACAGATGCACGTGCTTTTGGAGTGCTGTATGAGAATAAATCTAAGGTGGTTTTGTCAAATCCTGAATGTTTATGCAACAGTGTAAGATTTGCTTTACCTTTTACTTTTAAAAATGCAATATGATTGGATAGCATTCTACGATTAATTTATCAGAATCAGAATCATGTTCATGTCTTAACTTAAAGAGGAAGCCCCGCCAGAGCAGTTCTTCTTGGGTGACCCAAACCTGCCTGGTTATCAAAACACTGCTTTGTTACATTATCGATATCTTGATTGTGGAAATTAATTTTTGACATCTAACTACCAACATTATTTCTCAACTGTCTGTCGATTACTCTACCATTTGATTTTCATTCCAAATTGAAGCTACTTTTGCAAAAAAGGAGTTTTTTGTCATCGATACGTCCGACTTTGCGGGCTGAGCAATGCGCTTGTTTATCATAACAGCCTGTATGCACTATAGAGTATTATAGTCAGTTTGAGACCTTCAGTTTTCGTAAGCTGCCTCAGTGGCGCAATCGATTATCGCGCTTGGCCCATAGTATTCTCGACTACGTTTTGCGCTGGTCAACTAGTACGGGTTCGAGTCCCTGTGTGGTCCAATCCCGATTCTATTGTTTTCTCTTTTTTTTCTTACTTTCTCTTTTTCTGTCTTCTTTCTTGTTCGTTTCTTTCTTTCTGACTGCAGTGATTGATTGTTTTTGCCGGGTTTTTTTTTATTATTGTATAACTCATGAATTGGCCTACTAGTCTATATAGGCGCGGCCTATATAAGCCTATGAATATTTTTTACAAATTAGATATTGCTTGTTGGTTTTGTTATTGTTGTTGTTTATATATTGCATAATCAGGGTAGGCCTACTAGGCCTATTATAGCCTATAGCGGCATTGGTTTATTTCACGACAGATATCATCTAAGGATAATATTAAAAAAATTGAAAATTTATAAAAGACCATAGGAAAATTGCACAAGACCGGCTGCCCCCCTCCCCCACCCCGGCAGCCCCTATCATGGTTGCCCTCCCTATCCCTGGAACATAGGATGACTCACGTGCCACGGTTTCATAGGTTCGTGGACATTGTAATTGTAAGTACGCTTGAGTTCATTTTTTTCTGCATGGCAGTTTCTATTATTAACTTACGTCCCTCTGGAATCAAGCCTTGAAAAATGTATTGTTTAACTTTAAGACTGGCAACTCATCACATCTGACTGTTTTCTTTTATACACGGTTGTTTGCTGCAATGTAAAACTGTGTCATTAAAAAGAAGTTGAATAAAAAATGGCGCTATTTATCTTCATTTGCATCTTTACAAAGGGTAGACACTTACTTGTCTAACTGCCGGGTCTAACTTTATTCGAACGGGTGAAGTTTGTACTGTGTATTGTGCGGTTGGTGTCATTGCAGTAGAGAATCCATGTTTTTTTTTAACTTGTGAAATTTGTTCAATAAAGCTCTCTAGGGAACTACAACAATGTCTTTGACTTTTCATTTGGTGTGAATTCTCATTCTCGATATGAAGACCTGAGCGCAAGAAAACCGTAAGTCCATTTGGCCCATAAACATGTATACACTAAAGTTACGTATAGTTTCTTAGGGTTTTATAATGTTTAATACATGTTCCAGGGTGAAAACATCATGAAAGGTTGTGAAAGATTTGTTTTGGTCCCTGAACATGTATAAAACATTACCAACCTATACAAAACTATACGCATGTTCATAACTATCGCTATGATCATTCTGCAAAACGCTTTTGACACAGTTAGTAATATATTACGATATTTGGTGTATTTTTTTAAAAGTTTAATAACCCTCCATACATCTAATATTTTGACAGGTGTTATTTTTGGCAAGATATTGATTCTCCAGGAAAGGATCTCCTCTATCAATGCATACTTTATTCTGAGTATTTTGTTGGCCTTTTACTTCAATGTGCTATGACTTGAAGACATTTTTTAAAAGGAATTGACTAAGTACTGGATGCCTGGAATTGTACTTCTGGTCTTGTGAATGGTCTTTCAAACACACATGTGTATAGAGTGAGTGGGAATCATAAGGTCAATATTTTACTAGAGGAGAAGGGTATAAACGAAGATCGCAATTAGAGAGATAACGATCTATGACAGTTGAAAAAACGGATATCAATAGAAAGTGTCCAATATTTTAATGCTTGTCCTTTTTCTTTCGTTCTTCATTTCTTTCTTCCTTTCCTCCTTTCGTAAATTTCTTTTGAACATTCTACATTTACTTGTTATTGTGGATTGTTTAAAAAAAATCGTATTCTTAACATTTGGCGGAAAGTAGAAAAAAGTCGTCTCAGAATATGTACTACATTTGATTTGCTCCTGATTCAACTATGTCAGATTGCTATATGTAATCCGCACCTGCACCATACTAAACTGCTCAAATAAAGAAAGTCCGCAGTCATGTAACCTGTCCTAGACCAAAACCTGATCTTGTTATGACAATTTGATTGATACGGTCGTGTGCAGAATCTTGTTACCTCCAGTTTGATACCAAATTTGCTACCAAACACTCAAAAGTGACAAAGATTGATACCAGTTTATGACATTTGCTACATTTTCAAAAGTTGCAAATCAAACTATGCACGCGGTCGAAATTGCTTAGCGTGGCAATGTGGTCAAGCTTGCTTGCCCACGATGGGCCCCTGTCGACTATCCCAAGTGCGCGCTTTATTCAAATGTTAATTTAAAACGCATGGATTGCTACAGTGTTTTACTGATGAATACTAGGGCACGATGCGATCGATATGTCCTAGCGGTTGTTTCGGGCTATGTCAATGGTCGTGCTCTGCCATTCACCTCTACAGGTCCGCGTGGTCCGTTTTTAATTTGCAACTTTTGAAAATGCACCAAATTTCTTATACTGGTATCAATCTCTCTGAATTTAGAGTGTTTGGTAGCAAATTTGGTATCAAATTGGAGCTAACAAGATTCTCCACACGACCTTATCAATTAAATTGTCATAACAAGATCAGGTTTTGGTGTAGGACAGGTTACATGACTGCGGACTTTCTTTATTTGAGCAGTTTATATAAAATGGACAACGTTAACTACAGTTACAGAAACAGAATATAATAGATTGGATAGAAAGCCCAACCGATTTCAATAATTCCACTTGATTAAAGATGCATTTTCGTCCTATAGCTTCAAATGTATAGGTACTCGTTTCTCTAAGATATCATTGAAAAACTCATTCTTCCGAGGCACACGCGCACGTTGTGTTTCATAACATTGTAGGAATAAACGTATCTTATCAAATCCCTCGGTATTACGGTCTTTTGTTTGCAATTACAACATGCCCTACCAGAATGAGTCTTTGCTCATGGTGGATAAGATTGCAAGCAATAGATAATACCTCTCTATATTCTATGCGCTATGGTCACGTTGCATCGAGTTCTATCCGATGTTCTTGTAAGTTGTATCATGTGTTTCCACAGGATGTTAATGCTTTAATTTTTATACCATTATGGTGAACACTAGTTTCACTCTGCATCTATGTTATCTTTTGGTTCTCACATTCAATGTTGGGAATTTTAAAATAATTCTTACAGTTCATAAGGTTTCTCATTTTCCTTCCTTCCACACTTGTTAGCATTGTCCCATTCCTTATCGACTTCAGGACAACTCATCATCCGATTTCTTAAAATCTGTGTCAGCTCTAGAAGTTGGTGTTCTTGTAGGTACTCAGTGTAGTTAAGGTTTCATGTTATAGCTTTTCTATTGTTGATTAATGTCTGTGGTCGAAACTCCTTCTGATTGGTTTAAAATAAGTTTTGCTTCTCACTGTACTGTTGTTCTGTGCGCTGTGAAATTAGAATTGATTTTATCCACGCCCTTCACGCCCTTAGGCTCCACCCCTAACGCCCCGTCTCCAAATCAGATGTACAAGTTGTACAAGTATCAGAATTCCCTGTGTTCTTCACTGGCCGTATCCATTGAGTAATAAGAAACATCCTTCTTTTGGAGATACCCACCTGAATTTGATAATTTTTATGTGGAACGTAATACAATATCGACCACTTACATTTTAGAAAAACTTTCTTACTTACCATTACTTTCGAAAACGTAAAGGCCCTACTAGGCAATGGTTGTTTTAACAATATGAAACAAAAAACGCGGTCATGTTGCACTTGTTCTAAAACACAAGAAATGCGTTCTCAAGAGGAAGCAAAATTACTAGTTTAAAATCTCAATAAGTACTTGAAATGCGGCCTACATTCAGTTATTTGTTCTGGGCATAAAAATCACCTTGTATCACGCTTGTGTAATCTGTACACAGGTGTAAAAACTAACGGTGAATGTCACGTGCTTTAAGAATTCTGTAGGAGAAATATATTGTGGTTTGGTCAAATTATAGGCGTTTATTTCAACAAAGTTTACGATTTTCCTAATCTTTAATTAATAAGCCTTCGATTAATCTATCATAAGAATATTTCAATACTTTGTAAAATGATTACTATCATCGTTTCATCAGCAAAATCAAGCAAAATCAGTTTGAAGTCGGACATATTCAATTTTTAGTTTCTTATAGGATTGTAAACAGCATGTGCAAAGCTACATTTTGCAGAAAACCCAATTGAATTTTGGACAACAAAAATACTTTCTTTGTTTGGGTATATCTCAAAATCAATATTTCCGACTTTCGACTGATTTTGCTTGATGACATCATATATGATATTCAATACAATTTAGATGAACATTAACGGCAGGCTCATAATTAAGTAAACTTTTCATTTTCAGGATTAAATAAGTCAGCTCAGTAGCT
The DNA here is from genome assembly GCF_039555335.1 of Amphiura filiformis. Taxonomy (NCBI): domain Eukaryota; kingdom Metazoa; phylum Echinodermata; class Ophiuroidea; order Amphilepidida; family Amphiuridae; genus Amphiura; species Amphiura filiformis. The sequence continues at coordinate 39,711,129 of NC_092638.1, read as the reverse complement.
GCTCCTAGTCAATATTTCCTATTCAATTATTGTATTCAATTTCAATTTTTCAGATTGTTGAAAATAAATATTACCCTTTTTTATAATATTTGGCCGAAGCCAGGCAAAGCCCAATAGTGCCCGGAGGCTACTAAATTAAAGGAATGTCAACCGAATATGACGGGACAGGGATATGGGAAGACGCCCAATTTTAGAAGCAAATTTTTAGGAGGAAAACCGGAGCAACCGGAACAAAAAGAACATGACAACTACAAAATCTGAAGCGTCGTGCCTTGAGTTTGTTAAAACATTAGACAAGATCCATGCAAATCAAAATATTTTGTTTAACAGCTTTGAAAAGAGTATCTACGTAGCAATTATCATGGTGAGCCTGCAAGCCATGTGTCATTTATAAGCCAAGTTTGTCTTCGCGACTACAAAACTGTTTAGGCTCAGTGATTAAATTAAGACATTACTTAAGGGTAAGTGTTATTGGTCCCAGATGCCAGCTTGATAAAATTCTATTCATGGATGCAATGGGGACGTATAATAGAACATCGCACGCACGGAAATAAAGATAGAATCATGGCTATTCTGTCTTCTTGAATGCAGCATCTTTTGTTAACATGGTTATTGAACATAATTACAAAATGGGATGGTGTAAGCAATCACGGCGTTATCTGGTATGTTCTACTTTTACACTCAGGGTAATAATGTTGGCACACCCTGGCATATTAAATACGAGGGTCATTCAAAAATTTCTACCTGTTGGGTCATAACTTGTGTGTTATTAAAGGTACATACTGCGGTTACTGTTCATTTTCCTATACACAATACACAGTAATCTCACCATTGACGCGTAACCTCTACAAACAGTGTATGTTATAGGGATAGGGCATTGCCTAGACTGTGTGAAAAATAACCTATTTAAAGTACTCTCTGAAATTCTAGAAAATACAGTTTTGTAACATGTCCTAAATTTTTTAGCTAATATAGGGGTTTGGAAATACTCGCACTTTGGTGTTTTAGGAAGGAAGGAGCGGCACGGCCTGCAAAATGTTCTGTGTAAATCGAATGCATCTTTTACTGACTATCAATCACTTGTGTACCGTTCTCTTGCGAAGGGCATTAAAGCTAAACCACTTGACGGATATTTTTTTAACTTGGATGTCAATCAAGAATAATGAATACATTACATGTAGGCTATAAACTGATTAGTTTGGGCATCTGCATATGGTCGTACCTCCCTGATATGTGAATGACAGATAACACCAAAAATTATTTCCAAACCGTGTTAAGTCTACAACCATTATGTTTCTCATTTTCAAGAATGCTGGTTAACAATATGCAGAGTATTTTCTCATTTGGTAAACAAAGGCCCACACATTATTGTTACCTTGGGTTTGCTTTATAATCGTTCACCCAAAATCGTTCACTCTAATACCAGCTTATTGCAATATCGCACAGGTAAAACAGAAACATGTGTAGTGTTGATTTAACCAGAGAAGATCTGATTTAACATAGTTGAGCTTTTTCAATGAGTGTTATCTTGGTTTAATAGCTTTTTAAAAGCTATTAAACCAAGATAACACTCATTGAAATGGGGTTTAAGTCCTGCAAAGGTCGTGGTGAATTATACTGTAGAGATAACTGCATCATGAGCAACTTGAAAATTTGCGTACATATAGTTCGTAATGTCACCTACAGGTGGTGAAAAAATCATGTCAAGACCTTTTTCAGATTTTTGTTGGATTTAATGTGCAACCAACACCTCTAATATAGCTAATTCTAATGAGGAAGCAATAAAACGTTACACGACTCTGCATAAGTACAAATTAAGCAGACGTTTCACATCTCCACAGAACAGATTACTTACTTTTAATATCATCGCTCACATAATTAACACAGTTTCAGCTTTCACACCAGCATTCATTACACACACAGGGAGATCCAGTGGCATATATAACGAGTACACTTATCTGAATCATAGACTCTTAAAGTGTATCAATTGTTGAAAATAAGTTATTGTTATTTTGTGTTTGTTTATGGGTTGACTTTGAAAGAAAAATGATTGCTGTTTACAGAATATTTGATGTGAATAATTATTCTCGATACACATAACTGTGTAAACCAGGCACAAAAAGAAACTCGTCAATTATATATAGTTATCCTTGCTGTTCAACAACCGGATCATTTCGGATTATTCTGAAATATACTTTTTGTTAATCGGACTTTGTTTTCTTTTTTGACACCATGCTCGTGAAAATCTAAAAAGAATTGACCAAGATATGCGCCTTCAAACCCTCAAACCCCAAAATCAAAAGTTGCAATTTCAACAATTTTCAATGGGAACGCATCGTTGTATCACACAAGCATCACGGGCCAATCAATAAAGCACACAATGTAACAGGCACAATTGAATCGTTAAAATTGATATTGGTGTTTGAGGGTTTGGAGGCGCATATCTTGGTCAATTTTTGCTCGATTTTCACGAACAGGATGGAAAATAAGAAAGCAAAATCTAATTTACAAAATGGTTCAAATATGTCAGATAGCCATTATAAATTTAACTATTGCAACACAAACGACTTGGCTAGTTGACCAGTCAGGAACCATATAAATTGAGCAGAAAGCCAAACTGAGTCATGCAACAATTACACTAACTTGGTTCAAGACGCATTTTTGTCATATACGACGTATATTCACACGTACGCACACAGGTGTCTGTATAATATATGCAGGGAAAACTGGGTCTCCGGAGGCGCGTTGTGTTTTATTACATTGTAGGAATAACGGATCTGATCAAATCCCTCTGTGATACGGTCTATATTTTTTGTAATCACAACACGCTCTATCAGGGAGAATATTCGCTCAAGATTTTACAGATTAGCTTAAATCGCTGACAAGCTTCAGTTACGCTGTGAATTCCATAGTTCTACTCATAATGGGAAACGTTACCCCAGGGTAAAGTAAAAGATTTTTCCCTTACGCATACACGTTTAACCACAGTTTTTGCATTACGAAAAGGCAGCAAATTATTTTTCATTTTATTCAAACTATAGTTTAATCCTTCAGAGATCACAAAAAAGTCATAGTGCATTTGTACCTTCATATTTCATCAAAATTGTTTGACAATTCTCAGAAAAAACTACTAGTAACCATGGTAACTAATTGATTGAAAGCTATATATGTTTACTCAGAATGTCAACAGGAAAAAGGAAGGCATAAATCAAAAATTTTACAAGTTTTTAACCCGTGTATCTTATGCTAAAAATAAATGAATAATGATTATTAATGGAAGTGACCTTTTAATTTTTGTTGTTGTTGTTTTTCTTCTTCTTCTTCTTCTTCTTCTTCTTCTTCTTCATCTTCATCTTCATCTTCATCTTCATCTTCATCTTCATCTTCATCTTCATCTTCTTCTTCTTCTTCTTCTTCTTCTTCTTCTTCTTCTTCTTCTTCTTCTTCTTCTTCTTCATCTTCATCTTCATCTTCATCTTCATCTTCATCTTCTTCTTCTTCTTCTTCTTCTTCTTCTTCATCTTCTTCTTCTTCTTCTTCTTCTTCTTTCGCAGTGGGTGAGTATGTGAGGTGCAGACGTGTGTTTGCACATTTAACTATGTTTTTATAGCATTTAAAAGAATAAAAACAGATTATTGTTCATCATATGCATTTAAGTCAAACGGTGAACAAAAATATACCCATTCAATGGTGCTCAGAACAAAGTAGCAAGACTATTTTGATACCATATGCATTAGATTGTGTTAAACTATCAAAATGTTCAATTGATCGTCGGCTTTTCCTTCCAGCTACATACACTTTAAGAATATATCATTAGATTTATAAAATTTACTTCGAGGACTGTTATATATCAAAAATGTGGAAAATATCAAATTTTAATAATTTGTCATAAAATTTGTATTATATCGTGAATTTCAAAATATGAAAATTATTTGATATCAGAAAGACTTTCTTCGTATTCAGAATGCAATTCGATATGTCTGATGTGCTCTCATGTCCCACAAAACATACTGTCGAAACGCTCAAAACGTTCATTCCGGATCCCTTAAGAAGAGTATTATATTACTTTTTCAAAGGGGACACCTGTATTTCACAAGAGCGATATTCAAAAAGCAGTAAATGTATAATTCAACACACTGAATTCATGAGACCAGTAGCCTACCTCTCAAGAAATGCTTAATTTAAGAGTGTTTGTTATTGGCAAAGGAGGCGTTGCACTTTCATTGTTTGGTCATGATTGGCACATTTCATGAGAAGAATGAATTATGTACAAGCATAATAGTACATGATTATTTCTAGTTTTAAAATCAAGATGTCACTTTGGTGAATGTAGGTGACTATTTGAGGCAGACTTGGTAGTTCTGCATATACGAAGTACCCGACAGCTTCAAACTCGGACGAAGTATACGACGTATAACTGATTTTAACATGGGCCTGCAAGCTACGTGTCATTTGTATGCCATGTCTGTCTTCGCGATTATAAAACATAGATGAAATGATATTCGGTTAAACATTTAGTGTGAATACGCATAATTATAGTCATAATCATTCTGTAAACGATGTTGATACATTCAGTAACAAACCTAAAGTATACTATACATATATTTGTTCTGTTCCTTTTATGTTACTTTCGGTTGACACTTGTACTGGTTCTCACATTATCCAGTCAGAATGTTACAGCACTAAAATCATAGATTTACTTTTTACAGTTAACAAGTCACTGTACACCTGATCATGTGATGCCGCGATGTAGGCCTACAAAAGTATAAAAACAAGTTGGAAATTATTATGGAGGGAATGACGTTTCTTGCTTCCCTTTGAACATGAAATTGCTGCAAGAATATCATGGGCGTGCCCAAAGACATCGACAGGGGGTCCAGGGGACTCAATGCTAGGCCTCTGTCGGGGTCCAGAGCCTCAGTGGGAAAGCCCCTCCCCGGAAAATTGACATTCTGCTGTGATTTAGAAAACTAATAATGGTTAAAGGCATATGGCCTATAAAGTTAGGCGCACCAGGTGCATAACAGGAGGCCAGGGGGGGGGCTGATAATTTATGAAAAGGTAAATGATTTTCCAAGAAAAGAGCTTCTCTAATCAAAGGAGACACAACCAGTCTTATGCTGGCCGTTTATTTGAATCTACTCTAAGCGTTTTAAAAGGAATTGACGTAGCATGACTTCAATTTTATTTATGGTGTTTTGAGACAATTGTTTTTCAAGTGCATATTTGTATAGAGTGAGTAGGAATCATAAGGTCAAGATATTATTCGAGAAGACGCGTATAGAAGCTCGCAATTAGTTAGATGGGGGTGGGGGGTTAAGGCAGTCGTAAAACGGGTATTAACACATGTAAAAAGTGTGAAATAATGAAATCTTTCTTTATTTCTTGGTTTCTTTCATTCTTTCTTTTTATAAAAAAATTAATAATCAACTTTTATTCAGCATTTGAATCCTGGTTTAACTATGGCAGATGGTACTAATTAAACTATTGTTGTATATTTGATTTGGTGTCAGGTGCCATTTCACAATACAAACCTCGACAATTAACTACAGCAGCATAGAGCAGAATATAAAATCTGAAGTAAAGCCAAAATGTTGGAGTTGGGTGCTCGGATTTATATAAACAGTCCGATGTCCAGAGATACAGAGTTTATGTTCAGGATTGCCCAGTATTTGCCCAGACGTAAAGGCGATCATCTCAGAGGTTTTTGTACCCTGGAATGTAAAGACATTCAAAATCAAAGTAAAGTTGCTCTGGTTTTGCCAGGCTTGTCCAGACCATGTGCCCCGAACATGGATTGGCCTCCTTGGCATATTAAACTGCATTTTTTTCAAATAGTATAGGCAAAATTGATTTTCGGTATGTATGGCCAATGCAATAAACCGGAATACCAACACCTACGACGTATGTTACGACATTTCCCTGAGAACCCATTTTGGTAATATTTTATAGACGTAGCTTTGAATCCAGTAACTGTTACTGTTTTGCATGGTTAGGCTGCGTAAAATACTGGCCCCATCTGCTTAGCCTTTTCACTCTCCATTTCCGATTAAAATTGACTACTACCCTTTCAGTCTCGTTGTGAATTTCCGTCTGAGACATGAATATCAATAATGTGGCTTTCCTTGCCATTCAGGAGTAGTTTTTTAAGGCGAATGGGATGCCAGAAGTCACATTGTTATCATGGTTACAGTTTTAACCATCATTTTGACTAAAAATAACTAACTGCGATGTGCGATGACCTCGTTCTATTGGTATATTAATCTTATATGAAATAAGTCAACGAAGCCAATATTCGATTTATAAAGTCTTACGACTCTTGAGTTAAGGCCAATAAAAATTAAAAACGAAATTTTTGGGCACATGTGGTATAAAATACACCCCTTATGTCAAGCCTTGTAATCGCCTTTATACAACTCATACTTTACCAATGACTCGAGTTTGTCAACCTTATTTGCTTCAATATTTGAATGCTAACATCGCTAGGTCATCTTCATCCGACCCGCCTTACGGTTTTGCTTGCCACTGTGAAGTCATATTATTTGCTTTTTAATTCGTGGTTGCATTTTTCGCTATTGAACCCTGTGTGGCATTTGTAGCCTTTTTATATGGCGATGCCTTGTAAACAAAATATGAATAATGTTTTCTGTTTCGTTATGGCTTCATAAAAATCGCGAAACGGACGTATTTATTTTGATTTTTTTGGCATCTTTGAGACAACAACTGTTTTGACTTTTGCCTTAGATCGTGTTAAGGTGGTACTACACACCCGGATAAATTTTGTGACTAATTTTGCATTTTTCTCAAAAAAATAACTAGACACACTGGTAACAAAAGTTATGTATATCATAGGGGCAAGGAATCCCATTACTTCACTGAAATTTCTGTGATTCATTATATTTGTTAAGAAATGTACACATTCTAGCGGTACCTCTTTTCTTATCATAAATAACGTACCGCTTGTCTTGAGTCCAGTGCAGTAACTAGATTTCTTGCCCCTATAATATATATAGCTTTTGTTTCCAGTGTTTTATTATTTATTGAGAAAAATGCAAAAATAGTCACAAATTTATCAAGGGGTGTAGTACCACCTTAAGATGAATTACAAACCCTGAATTTCAATGATCGTTTAATTAAGTAGGTTAAGTTGTCTAACCTCAATCTAGATTGTTATTTTGCATACGCAGTCACTGTGCGGTATTTACACTCGTGTATTCAACATTCAATGTAAATAATTACGAGATGTTTAAGGTATTGAACTGTCTACAGTTAGCAGCCTGGACAACCGATTCTTTTGTTTGGCAAGGCTCACTCAGTCATTTAATGAGGCAATACAAACGATCGAATTTGGTGTTGAAATGAGCTAAATTTTTAGTTACACCTTTTCGATGTAAAATTAATTTTCTCGGCCAAATGAAAAGCAATCATTTTCATTTTTTCAATAATTGTCAGGAAAAATTGTAGTGCTTGATACTGTATTTTTTTCAAATTCTAGTGTTAAACTTAGGCGTGAAATTTAGTCATTTAGTGTAAGATTTTCGATTTTGATAGGCTTAAACTCTGTCCGCGAGCCTTTTTTGGATCAACCTTTAGCTTTTCAAAGTAAGATAGTTCGCTAATGAAGGATTTTCCCCAACTTTCTAACGCACATCACCGTGAGCGATATATCATAGTTTTGTCAGAATTTGCGTTTTCATTTCACCATTTTAACTGCCGGCTGACCATTTTTCAAAATCAACGAGTGAAATCTAAGGCTAATACTAGCATTGTGGATCGATATCCCTGGGTTTAATAGGAATACCGGCATGGCTACAGTGTTGCTAGAACTTCAATATAGCAAAGAAATTCCCAGGCCTATAGCGCTCCTACTGATCATGTTTAACCAGAACACTCAATTGGGGATTTGGGCTACCAAATCGCTGGTCGGGCAATTTGCTTTCAATGGAAAATTGACCTGGATAAACAACAAAGGAAATATCGACTATTTCTGTTGGTTGCTCTCGAGATAAAAGTACTGAGTTAGACATTTTCGAAGTATGAAGGGAAAAAGGGTAAAATAAAAACGGAAATTCTAACAAAACTATAATATATAGACCCACACGATGTGCTTTACAGAGGTGGGAAATATCTTTCTTTAGCAAACTATATTAGTTTGAGACGCTAAAAATGAATTCCGTAAAAAGCTCGCGGGCGAACTGAAGGCCTATAAAAATCAAAAATATCACACTAAAAGACACAATTTGATGCTTAATTTTAACACCAGGATTTATAAAAAAAATGTATATCCAAGCACCAAGTTTTTAACATTACTGAAGAAAAAAAATATTGCTTTATATTTGACCGAGAAAATAAATTTCATAGCAAAAGGTGTATCTCTGAATTGTGCTGATTTTAACATGTATCGATCGACTTTCAGCGCGACTAAGCATTTCTAAAGAATCGGTTGTCCAGGCTGCTAACTGTCTAAATTACCGTTTAATCATGGAAGATTCTGTAATTTCACTGATGCTCTGAACATGTATAATAGCTTTGTTTGGGGATCTACAGTCAAACTGTTTTCTTGATCGTATTTTGTAGAAATGTCCTTTAAAACATCGAAAAGGTCGTCAAAATCGGCCGTTTTTTTGCTGAGTTTCAGCTTTAGCAAATAAGGTAAGATTTTGGTGACTTTTTTCGATGAAAAATAGATGTAAAATGTTCTTAAATAATGCACAATGTTCCGGTTGAGTCCGGTACATAAAACCTGTTTAATTTAATAGTTTATATGTGTATAATCGTAACTAGCTAACTCGTTTCAGTGCCAAAGACTGCCAACTCTGAGAAAAAAGTCATCAAAGTTCGGGAAAATTGGGCAAAATGGAAGAAAAAGATGTAGGCCATCAATGACCGATGATCACGTCACCAGAGAAAATCCTATAGGGTGCTTGCACGGAAGGTCATTAGTTCAAATCATCCTTCAGACACGCTCCAGAAGACATGTAAATACATGGAGTACAATACCAATCACCTATTTAACGCGGGGTATTGATCAAAGTAAATCCTCATGAATAACAATCACGGAATAGGCCTGGAAGCGGCACTAGACATTAGCATGAAGCCGCATTCATATGTAAATAGCGTATTGTTATTTAAATTTGCGCCCAGACGTATTGAGGGCGACAGTCATGTTATCCAGACAGAAAATGTCTTGATGCGCCAGGCATGTCAAATTGCTGAGTGAATGTGTATAAATCCCCTTTCTGTATAGGTAATAAGCTAGTACATTTCGTGTTCCAGTTTGTTATAACAAAAAAATAAGTATTATATTAAATATATTAAGTGTATAAACTTTGAAATTGACGTGAATTTGAAGTGCAGAGCTCCAAATCTAGCTAAATCGTGTAGTGTGAAATTATGCTGTGTGACCCCCTCTGCGTGGTAGAAGTATATTCATAAAACATTGAATTTAACATATAATATGGGCAGCCAACCACGATTTATCAGCATTTAAAAGATATATTAATTAACAAAGATAAATAATCAACAGTACAAATGACAATTTAACTAGTAAACAAGTCTGAAATCTTAAAATGTTGCCACGTGATTTCCCGAACACATGATATGTCTACATGTGACCATTATTCAGATTTACCGAAGTATTTGGAGTATGGTGCACGGCTTGCAGGCAACTGTGTATTTCTTTACCTCCGTATAAAATCAATAATTCATGCTGGGAGCCAAGTAACATTCTGTCTGCTTAGTGCATATTGGTATTTTATTTTACTTGAGAGCATATAGAAATACATAAAGACGAATAAGGCGCCATGATGGAAAGCTATGGAAGGTCAGGTCGGGTATCAAAGGTTATTTTAACTTCAAATACTACTTGTGTTTCACACCTTGCCTCTGTCACGTATTTCCTTCATGTTATTGACCTCAAGTCCTAATTTTGACTTTGCTATTGCAAAATGTCATTTCATATCAAATTAGTAGACTTTCTTTGAAACAAACATATCACTGGTGCCTGATGGGAATATCCGTCCGCCATTTCATTAAACTGGATCGTTTTCGCCTGGTTTGCGCCCAGATGTATTGAGGGCGCGCTATACTCTCATTGAACAGGCAAAGTTCGCAAAACTAACAACGTTGTTATTTGCCAATATCAATTAACATGATCCAAGGGTCGAACATGAATTATTCATAACGGATCGATAACTGGCCTCACTTTCTAGCTAGTAAACCAGCGGAATTTTTCATAGGTTTTGCGTTGCTAATAGAACAACCGTGAATTTAGTGTCACCCCCTTGTAACAATGTCAATTAAATGTCGGTAAAGGGACACACCACTCCACGCCATACATAAATTCTGCCAGTCACATTTCCCCAATATGAAATTTTTTAAAAGTAAAATTTCAATTTTAATTTTACTTTATTAAAGTTTGGCGGAGGCGGGGTTCGAACTCACGGCGGCGGCGGACTGCTTTGGATACACTATGAACTCGGCCATTTGTCTTCTTGGAATTCATTTGAAACTTATTTGAAGGTATAATCGCAACTTCAACATAGGCCTACCACGTGACAAGCAAAGGCAGAAAACGTACCATATTTTGGAATTTTATTTGCCTAAAAACATTTATGTGTATTATTAGCGCTCAATTAAGTTAACTGCGTGTTTTATACAAAAAAAATCCAATAATAAACAGTGATAACTGGGCGTCTGTATGGACAATACATTATATCGATTTTGACACGTGCTTGTGTCTCAGTACATTTCCATGGTCAGTAAAATACTATAGAGGAAAACCTACCATTTTCTTGTATACACGTTCGATGTTTTTATCAATTACATAAAAATTCCATTTTAGACCCCAAATGTTTTTTCAGGAAATAAAAGATTAGATTACCATAAAAACGAAACAGTAATCTTTTGCCGGGTCTAATGTAATATTCACATAGGATTTTCAACGTTTTTCTATCCTTATTTTTGCTCAATTAAAAAATATTTTGGCGTATATAAAATTGAAATAAAATTCTCTGCTTCTTAAACGACATCAAATGTGCCACAATTGGGTATCACGAATCGTTATATATGATGTGCAGTTAATATTCATATTTTCTTTTATGCAGAGGATGCTTCAGTTTTGACAGGAAAAATATTTTCTTGAAAACCCTCTCACTCGGTTATTTTAAAAAGGTAACCACGCTTCCCTAGAATGTGCAATAAATTAGCATTAAAATTTTTCTTATTCTAACAGCAAGCGTTTCTAGAATGTATTTTGGCGAAATGTGGTGTGGTAAAGGGAGTGGACAAAGTGAATGCGTTCGTTGTGGTTCCTTCTTATCTCTTTCTTCCATGGTTTAATCTATTTGCTCGTAATTATACTTAAGGATGTAACACCACCGATTAGAAATAGGTCAGCATTCTTCTGTCAACATATAAAATATGTTGATAGAAAACGACTGACACGTCTTACTTTGCATAAGGTAAACTTTCATAAACTTATGACAAAATAAATTTCGATATTTTTGTATTCTGTCAGCAAATAGGGATATTTTAGAGATATTTTGAAATCGCACTCGTCTTTGTCCCTGAATCGGTACGGACAAAACAAAATAGTGACAGTCAATTTCTTCGGTCAAATTGATCAGGTTATATGTATGCATAAATCTCAACCGCCTGTAACAGCTGAGTTAATCTTTTATTTTCTTAATCAAAATGTAGAAGGGTATCGTTATCACGGTCTGATAGATTTGCAGCTTATCAAGAAAATGCCGTTTTCCTACAGATTGTTTTTGTACGAAAAGCAATGGAGCAGCTTGGGCCTGGCGCGATGGTATATTGTTTGCAACTTAAGGTGGTACTACACTGACTATTTTTGCATTTTTCTCAAAAACTAATAAAACACTGGTAACAAAAATTATGTATATTATAGGGGCAAGGAATCCAGTTACTACACTGGAATTTCAGTGACTCAAGACAAGTAGGTATTGATTTATTGATCAAATATTGGTTTTCCCTCATTTTTGACTGTAACTCCACTTTTGTCTGTGCTGAAATAAAATTTTCAGCGCAGTAGTTGTAGTCCTTGCCCCTATAATATACATATCTTACTTGTCACCAATGCGCTATGATTTTTGAGAAAAATGCAAAAATAGGCACAAAATTGGCCAGGGGTGTAGTACCACCTTAACGAAAAGACAAACACAGATTGTATCTGGCCAGTGATGGACAAAATCCTTCATAAACATCACAGATCACATGATGTGGTCGTGACTTCTCTTTTTTCAGTGCCCCCTTGAGAGCGTCAAAAATTTTAAGGGCCCCCCTTTTTGCCTCCGGTCCCCCTAACAAGTGTTTGTGAACGGTCCCGGTGAAGTATGTGAAAGCTATCCTAGGTCTGTTTTGCAGGCTTTTCAGGTCAAAAAGGTCAAAAAGGTGGCCGCACAGCGGTCAAAAAAGCAAGAAAAAGTGGGCTGAAACACTCACAAAAACAAAATCCCCGCGTAGCACTAAGCTTGTTTAAAAAAGTATATCACATAGCTTCTTGCAACTTAAGTGTTTGAGTTTCGCTCGCTCTCTTTCTTTCTCAAATTTTTTTTCTGTTTCGTGATCAAAGATGACGTTTTAATATTGCTATCGATGGAAATATTATCACGGTCTGATAAATGTTCAGCTTATCAGATGTGATACATCGGTAAAGTGTTATCGATGAAAGTATAGCGGTAATATCGCCGATCAAACAAAAGAAATTTGATCAGATTATGTTCTTAGCACAATTAGGTAAAGTAATGACATATAATAATGATCCAATCAAATAATGACACAACTCACTAAACTTCTTGGTGTTATTAAATATATCGTTGCCGGTCCATTGAACATCATTGCCCTGTTTACAGGCAAAACCCAGTATTTGCAAATAAGCAACACAGGCGACACTGCATTGTGACTAATGACCTATTCAAGTTGAAATCCATACACCCCCTGTGGGGTAACCTGGATGGGTGACTCCATTTGAAATCTACTACTTCCTGTATGGAAGACTACTATCATTATCTTATTATATACGTCTAGTAATGTGGACAGGTCAAGATAATCTTGGTCAGGTCAAGATAATCTTGGTCAGGTCAAGATAATCTTGGTCAGGTCAAGATAATCTTGGTCAGGTCAAGATAATCCTGGTCAGGTCAAGATAATCTTGGTCAGGTCAATAAATTTTGAACAAGAGAAGTACATGTTCGCATTTAGAAACACTGGCCACATTATTTGACTTTTCGGACATTTCAACAAACTTAAATAGCATCAAAGTACATTATGAAGTGATCAAACTATAGAGGGCTCTAATTTTTACACGATCAGCATATTAAATACCTGTTGTATTGAATGACATCAAGAACACCTCTATTGAATAATGCAAATTAGTTTGTATTATGTCTCTTAACTTAAGCCTGTATAATTAGGACGAGGGTGTCAATCTACCTTTGTCCCCCCCTCTCCCAACGAAAACAGATTCCGACAAATTAGGTTACAAAACAAGAGCCATGCGGTCTTACATCAGTTCAACCAAGGATATTTTGTGCACCTAAAATGCAGTACATTACAGGCCACAAGACTAGATGTAGGCAACCTACAACAATCTGTGGCCTAACCCCAACCAAAATAGGTCGAGGAGGGTACCCAGGAATGTGCGTTGATTTGGTTCAGGATATTTATTCTATAAGGCAATAGAAACAAATAAGTTCGATCTTTCGATGGACCATCGTTGCTTGGTCGATCCTTATTATTTTTGAAATTTATTAATTGGCTATTGTTAATTGTGATTTAATATGCATGTTTGCCTGTATTGATATTGATCAATATAAATTTATCATTAATTCTGATAAATTAGTTGATAATTCATTAATAACAAGCATCGAATCAGCATCGACGGTCGATCAAAAGATCGAACTAATTTGGTTCTGGTGCCTAAGTATATTAAAGATAAATATATATTCTATGGTGTTAAAAGAGTTACCTTTATGTCTAGGTAAAACCCACCCACTTTGGTAATTTGACCTTTGAACTATTTACATATTCATTATTAATATTATGAATTAATGAGTAATTAATAAGGCTCTCGAGCGGGATAGGACCACAAGTGAATTGAATAGAATCTCCCGTAAAATCAATTGAATCAATTCTGTATTGATTTGATTAAATCACTTGCATTTGTCACTAGATAAGACTCATAGACTCGAACGCAGGACAAATGGGAAGAATATTACACTGTCTCGGGGTGTTTTTATTTTGGGAAAAACCCTAAACTTTTACAAGATAATACACATACTGCAGTTACTGTCCGTTTTCCTATACACAATACACAGTGCTCTCACCATTGACGCGTGACCTCTACAAATGATGTATGTTGGAAGAATGGGCACTTGCCTAGTTAACATCACTGTGTGAAAAATAACCAGCCAATATTTAACTTATTCTCCAAACTTCTAGCAAATATATTTCTCTAACATGACCTAAAATTACAGCTAGGTTAGATGTTCAGAAATAGTCGCACTTTTGTAAAATATGAGTGAGGGCAAGGCATAGCTAGCCAACTCCCCGTGTTAATTGAATGGAGATTTGACCGAAAATATTGGTATCGGACCGCTCACTTCTGAAGGATGCCACAAAAAACGGTACAAGCTACATTTAAACTATTCTCTGGCAATCATCATGATGAGTTTCTTATATAGTATGCCGAAATTGGGTACTGTAGGTGATTGACAAAGGGTCGCACTTTTGTGTTTTAGGAAGGATATGTAAACGACAGATAACACCAAAAATATGAAAAAATTATTTCCAAACCGTGTTAAGTCAACAATCATTATGTTGCTCATTTTCAAGAATGCTGGTTAACAAAAAGCAGGCCATTATCTCATTTCGTGAACAAAGGTCCACTACGATTGTTTCCTTGCGTTTCCTTTATAATCGGTTACCCAACTGAAGCTGTATTATAGCAGCTCATTGCTATATCGCACATATAAAACAGACACATGTGCACAGCCAGAGAAGATCCGATTTAATCAGTTGAGCTGTTTCAATGAGTGTTATCTTGGTTTAATAGCTTTTAATGGGGTTTAAGTCCTGCAAAGGTCGAGGTGAATTCTACTGTAGACATGACTGCATCATGATCAGCTTTTCCATTTGTGTCTTTTGGAAACTTACAACAAACTTCGGGGTCTCGCCTTCAACAAGACACCGACAACTATTGCGATCTTGGGCAAGCGAAACAATTTTGTTTGGCTGCAGCATCCATTCAGTATCTCCCAGGAGGTGCAGGACAAACTGTAAATACAGTGTGCGCGGCCGTCCAGGTTGCCTCTTCCCATGTGGTGGAATATAAAGGGCATATTCTTTCACAGTCTCGCCATCTTCAAGACGCAGTAAATGGCCGAGAAATTTGAGTTGATGAATCTTGACATTAATTTAGCTTTTGTAATAGGCCTATGTATTGCTCCATTAACCAGAGACGGAATTGTTGAAAACAAAAGTTTTAAACAAATTCGCTGCCGCATTGCACGTTGTAACTATTGGTTACTGGTTCACGCCTGGGCTGATTATACACCTTTTCCGAATTATGATATGCCATAGGCTTTGTGTTGCGAATTGTGGCATATTAACCCTCGTTTAACTGAGGCGATTTATGTGACACGTCTAACGGATACCGGTAGTTTCATTTTTCACCTATTTTCGCGATAAAACGACCGATGTATATGATTTAGATACCACGCAATACCTGCGCAGGCAACATGGTATCCCACAATGCAATGCTCTATTTCAAATAGAGCATCTTTTAATATGCCGTTCTTTCTTGGTTTTGAGTAAAGAAGTAGGTAAAATATATAAAATTATCAATGGATGTGCAATCAGTAGTTTTTTTTTACATCGATTTTAGTTAAAATAAAGGTAATTTGCATATTTAAATCACATTTTTAAAAAACCGTTAGAAATTGGTTTGTTATTGAACTTATTTTCCTCCCGGTGGAATTTTTTTTCGCCCGGTGAAAAATTGTCAACTTACATGTAGCTCATGTGTGTCAAAGTAAAATTTCCACCGATCTTTTATAAAATCACCATGAACAATTTAGTCCTAGTCTGTCAAATTCGGAAGGGTTCCCAAAGCCTGTGTTGCCTGCGCAAGCAACATGCTGCCTGACTCGGCAGTATTTCCTGATCAGGCAGTCGAGAGGTCTTTGGATTTTGCAGAGTACATTATAAATCATCACAGAGTTTTTATTTTGTTTTGTTTTTTAAATCGTATGAGCTACCAATAATGTAGCCTAAATATGTCTTTACAATTTTCACATAATAAGATTTAATCTAAACTTTCTATTTATGATTTCATAGCTGAAACCCTTCAACAATTTCTGATTGAATTCGACAAGCACTTAAGAGCTTTATTTGTGTAAATATAAGAGGTTCATTTGTGAATGGCCTGTCACTTAAACTGTCATTTAAAATTGTGTGATACATGTCAATTCTATTATCAATTTATTTTCGCACGTCAATTAAACCTTTAAGATAAGAACACTCAGATAAATATGCGACAATTATATTGCATTTAATAATCATCAGATGACGTAAGCGTGTCTCAAGCTATCGCCAAATTTATCAGATCGTGCTTTGAGCTCCTTCGTTGGAAATGGTTTTAATTTTCATTTCCAGATTTTGGCTTTATATTTGAAAAAAAATATACATGTATTTAACGTTGTATTTGTCCATAAACGTATTATGATGTTCGCTTTCGACTATTGCCGTAATCTATACCACACACATTTGAATTGCTTGCCAATACATAATCCACCGGTGTTTTTGTTATAGCATGAACACTGATGATGTGTCCTTGCATATTTATCTAATGTGTCTAGGTTTATAACAATCTTCTTCTTCTTCTCCTATATACGTGCATCCCTCAAATGTGAGTATTGTCGCAGTCGTAGGTCAGTCCCCATGGAGCTAGTATATCATGGAGGTATAATAGATTAAATAAATGCATGAGATATGAAAATAAATAAATTAATTAATTAATTAATAATAAATTTTATAAAAACTAAACACATAACAGCACTAGGCAGCCATTCGATGATCTCAATGCATTTATGCGTTACGTTACGTAAAACGCCCAGTCAGATGTATTTCACACCTACTAAACACAAGTCACTTAATTGCGAAAACTGGACGTCGAATGTACACTCTCATGAATTGGCAACATTTTTCAAGAGTATCTCGGTCAGTATCCTTCCCTTACTTAAAGAGCCTATTTTCCTAAATCACTAGCAATTTTGTACAAAACGTGATTGGTGGACATTACAACCGACATAAATGCTAGAAGCTTCAATACAATATAGACTGTGAATGCCGTTGCTAGGCAAAGAGGGTCGCAATCTGCTTTTCAAGTCATTAGTTGTCAAATTGGACGATATATATCCTTGAAAGACGCAAAGTTGATGATTACATCATCATCAGTTTTTATATTATGTTATTTACCAGCAAAAGATATACTAAGTACTTGTAGTATCATTGTTCTTCTTCTTTCGTGTTGGTATTGTAATTATCTTTAAACTTGATACGTATTACCAAAAAAAAAGTAGTTTATATTTTAAAAATCAATCAAATTTAACTATCCGCGTAATCTGTTGGGGAACACAACTTACAGGTCTGAATTGTAAACTCTCTCTTTGTTGCCATTGTGTCTCTTTAAAAAAAGTATTGCCCAATCAAAAATGATATTTAATGTAAATATGGTAAACTGTTATCATAATTTTACTACGACAAAACTAATAAAAGAAAGGGGTTACTTGTGAGGGACTAAAATCTCAAAATTCAATTTGAGGAAGAAACTACTTATTTTGTTTGACCATAATACGAAACGATGATTCTGTAACATAAAGTGACTGTTTTAATTTGTCATTTAATACATGTATTATTGACACACACAATGTGTGCCCTGAGTAATTGAATTTGATTATTTATTTTTGTTTATAATTTAGAGTTACTCCCATGAGAGATGGGAAACCCCCTTTGCAGTTGGTGTATAATACTATTTGGGAAACCCCTTTGTGATGTAATCACTGTAAACAAAGTCAGGATGGAGAATCCACAAGATTGTAAAGTGGGTATGACATCATTTTGGAAAAAACCCATAGGAAGTGGTGTAAACTAATGTGAGAGGTTAATGTTTATAATTATGCTTGGGAATTCCCAAATTACACATTGTGAAAGTAGTAATTTGCTATTGATACACTGAGGGATTTAAACAAATGTAAATTAAAAACAATTCTTTAGTGTTGTTGTGGATTCGTTAGTGTGCTTACAGTCCATATGCCTTCAAAGGAAGGAAATTGCGAACCGGAAATATTTTATGTAGTCAATGTACTACTAGCCAGTACTATCGGAGAAGATCTAGAATACGTCAAAGTGCGTATACCTCTTCTAATAAAGGAATTCATATTATATTCTTCTGTCGTCTTGCTGAAGTATGGGTTAAGAAACAACACATCTGTCAATTTAAGTGGAAACAGGAGGATCCAAGGCAGTTTTCCCGAAGAAAATGTGCGAAAAGTAAAAATAGCACCATTTTGGAGATTTTCAACTGTGCAAGGATTTTATGCAAAGGATATAAAAGTTTTCAGTGAACTTCGCTGAACAGTGATCTTCACAAGACAAGTTAAGCAGGACGTACACCAGAACTTTGAAATCAACAACACGAAGAAGGCTTAGTAAAATTATTAAATATAATATTTGATCGATTCTGACTGATTGTACGTATGTATTTATGTTCACTCACGAGATTATTGTTAAGTCATGCTTTACTAAACAGTGTGGTTTGTTGTGCATTCTGAAGTGAATTTGGACCTTGATTCATTAACGACTCGAATCAAGTGCTTTTGTTTTATATTATTAGTTTTATCTTGTTTATAGGTCAAGTGGTCAGCAAAGTACTCGCAATACAAACGTCTACCTCCGTCTGTTTGACTTGGTCAACAATTCCAGTCTTAAATGCAATAAAAAATTCAGTGACATTTCAGCATTCTGTCCTATATTTTTATATTATGTTTTCGAGTTCCCAGTGCATGGCTTTATAAATAATACAGGGCACCTGAGACGATTGATGTGCCCACTCAAACAGGAAAATAAAAAAGTAAACCAGAAAAGGCAACATGGGATTATGAAATATATTGTTACTATTGAGTCGATGATATAAATAAGTTGCTCACAAGATTTGAAAGTATTTAATTGTGCATACTATAGTAAACAAGGAATACGCATCGTACACTGGACCATAAAGACCTCGCAAAAAATAACTCAGCCGCTATGAATACGCCTATAACTTAAAATCATATTAATATTTTAACAACAGGAGAAAGAAAATATAATTACGGTAATTTTAATAACTCATTTGTTACAATTAACCGAGTATTGTGGTCCCATTGCAAGTTTGATGGTAAAAAGTGTCCATTTTTATTATTGCAGTAAAATGTATTGATTTGAATTCAGCGCGAAGATATGGCACCTGTTATCATTGTTTACATTCTACCGTGCTTACGCTTAGTATAACCATTAATTTTAATTGATCACTGTATGCATCTTTTAAATTCAGGTGTTTTCTTTAAAAAACATTAATGTGTTGCTAATATTGAACGAAATTGGGTGAACATGTGCGTTCTTTCTATTTTGAAATATTGTGAATAGCTCTCACGCTATAGATGCGTTTGTAACGGCTGAGTTACTTTTTGCAAGGTCTTTAGAAATAGCTACATTATATGTGTACATCCATATCAAAACGATGCACTTCTTGGTTGCTACATGTGTCTCATTTCACATAATAGCTAAGAATAAATACCAGACCCATCTCCGAAGTGGAGGTCACTTCAAATCAGCCCAAGTCTCATGGTTAAGGAATGTTCTCTGTATTATGTAGCAGCCGACAAGTGCATCGTTTTGATATGGATGTACACATATGTGTTTTCTTCGGCTAGAGCATCAGGAATTGGTGTTCTCAAAATGAAAGCAGTTGTAGACATCTTTATAGGCTGGTCAAATTAAGAAAATTAAGGGGATAAGCTACTGCAACACAATCCATTTAATCGCCATTCATTTCAGAAAAAGCATAATAAATAACACATCAAAAGTCCATGAAAATTCAAGTAGTGGAACAGTGAATAATTTGGCCCGTTATGCAGGAGTTGGAATTTAGAAGTTGGTCAAATCTTGTTAAAAACCATATCAATGTATAATTGCTATTATCTTAACCCTAACCGCCTAAGGGCTTTTTGGCGACGGGAAGGGAAAGAAGGAAAGAATAAAGAGAGAAATGAAAGAACGAAGTTGTTTGCTCTGGGCGGGATTCGAACCCGAGACCCCTCGCATGCCAAGCACTCGGTCGCCCTCGCATGCCAAGCACTCGGTCGGCGACACTTTGCCACGGGTTGGCACTCGGTCGCCCTCGCATGCCAAGCACTCGATCGGCGACACTTTGCCACGGGTCTTGGGCTTCGCTGGCCAGCGAAACCTTGCCTATATATCACTTAGGGCGATTGCGTCATCACACCACGTGGGATGCATGCACGAACAGCGCATATTTCAAGTAGTATTTTGTAGTATACAGGAGGGTTAGGGTTAAAGGAAGCCTATACTGAGTTTCGATAGTGGTAACCTAAGGAATCAGAAAAGGTATAGTTTGACCTGTCTCATTTCTTGACTTATAGTCTCAAATTGTTCCTTTGGCAAAAAATAATTAAAATGAGAACAGTTGCATTGTTTTGGGTGTTTTGTTACCATGGTTACATTGGTAACATCATAAAATAGGTCAAGGTCAACAGGGCTCAATGGATTCTGATCTTTTTGGCCATAAAGCTAACAAACCACCTGTGACTTGACAAACTATCTTTTTTTAATGTTTTTGCAAGCGGAGCAATCTGAGATCATTTCTTATTAAAATCAGAGATTTTTTCAATTGTTATCCCCTGTGAAATCCACATTTTGACATTTGACCTTTTCCCCAAATAACTCAAGAACTGAACATCGGAGATTGGTCAAATACTTTTTCTAAATCCTTATGACGGGAGGAATACATTGGTATAGTTTTTAACAAGATTTGAACAACTGTGCAATTTCACCCTTGCATAAGAGGCCATTTTGGAGTATGTAAATTAGGCACTGTTCCACTACTTAGATTTTCGGGGACTTCTCATATGTTTTTGTGTGAGCTTTTGGGAGATGCACGCATGTGAAATGGATTCGGTTGCAATAAGTGGTGAGTTATATCATAAAATGAATCGCTGCAAGCTATGGACACCCAGCACTGGTAGTGGAAGGCCGATGATTAAGTTGCAGTATTATAGCTTTGCATTTGTGTTGTCTCGCAAAACTGTGCATGTATGATTTCTGGCTTAAGTGTGACTCCGGTATTCATGGGATTCTAGTATTACTAGTATAGCTTGTTTCCATATTGTGTGTTTATTGAGTATCGTGCCTTTATAAGTAATATCCCCCAGAGTAAAATATCTCCATAATGTTATTTATTAAATGAGCTGAGTCGCAAGACACTGAATGTCTGAATATAAGATTCAGAGAATTATATTATTTATAAATTATTAAGTTTCCCATTAAATTAGTATTAGTTAATACACGTGTACAGGCTGTGTCAAACTAATTTATTGGTACCTGCCAGTGTTGATGTTTATTGAACAAGCCTGCTTTTTCCAAATGCAACATTGGATATTTTGAAATGACCGTAATTTTTAGATTTAGGACATTTTCTAATATTTATCTATAAAATCGGTTTATCTTATGCTGCATTTTGATGTTTCTGATCTTGTGCATAATCACTGGAACCTGGTGGGTACCAGTCATTTGGATACAGTTTGTATAAGACGTCTTAAAATTATAACTGAAAATACAATCCCTTCTATAATGTAAATAACCTCAACGGTAGACCTATTTTCTTTGACCCTTAAATGCCTTGATGCAGTCGGTGGTGTTTTAATTGCGTTTATGACTATTAATTCTAAGCAAACCCTTCTTAACCATGCACTGCTGTACCAGGACTATGAAATGTATGACAAGAGTCAATGACCACAACACACATTCATCAACCATAATACAGGGTGTCCCTGAAAGAACTGTATCGTCGGAAACTTATATTTTTGGGTATTTAACGCATACACCAAACATAACTATAGATAACTGAATATATCAGCTATTACATACTTTTTGGTTTTTGACATTTGACCGCTCCGTTAAAAAAAAAAATTACTAAACTACCTCATTTTCAGCCTGAGTTCCACGGAGTCAAATATCTGTCAATGACTAATAGACACCTCATGCGCTGATGATGCGCAGTGATTCACGAACGGTATGGTCAATTGTTAAAATTTTCACGTTCATGTGGTATTTTATTATACTATTGGGCATTACAATCATGCAAAAAGTGAGGGCGTCCCTGTGACACAAATGACACATTATGGCTTTAAAACAAAAATTGCACACAGGATTACTTCAATACTCTACTCTAAACACTGGTCAGTAACCAAACAGTTGTCCAACTGACACAACAGTAAAATGCACTGACACGGAACAGCTTCCGGGATCACATTCACAGGCGAATAATTGGATCCCAGCCAAAGAAATCTGTTGCGCTGTGAATGTAGTCCAGGAAGGTGTTGCATGTCAGTGCATTTTGCTGTTGTGTCAGTTGCACAACTGCATAGTTAGTGACATGTGTTTAGAGTAGAGTATTGAGGCAATCCTGTGTGTAATTTTGGTTAATTTTGATAGACAGGATTTTAAGATATGACCTTGTGAAAAAATTATAAGTTTCTTTTTTGGCTTAGTGTATATTAAAATATTTCTGGTGCTGTACTGATTGACTACAGTGTGGGCCAAAAACAACTTTACCCATTTTAAAAGGTTCATATCTCAAAATTAAAAAGTCTGCTGCAAATTGTTTTCACATATTCGTAAAGATCATCTTCTTTAGAGTATTTGGTGAAAAAACTATTCAAAAATGTATTAAAATAAAAACGTGATGCTAGTTTTAAATCAAAGAGTCAAAATTAACTTTGTCCGCGCGAAGGCCTACTAGCTGTCGCGTTGCATCACTTGCAATGGCGAGTTCGATAAAGAATGAGAACCACTCAGTATACGCACAAATTTGTTCAGCACTTTTATATAACACAATCAAATAAATCAAACATAAACAATTTAAATGTCAAGCTATGATATTTCGTCGTGATATGCAGCTTTCACGCTGCAAAGATAAACACAATTCTCTTCAAATAATATGTGCAAAGCAATTGTAACCTCAGACCTGATTTTTTTTGTCATTTCGAAATGTTATCTACAAGAAAGTTTGAAGTTATTGAACGTTCGTGGTATGTTCGGCAAATTGTTGCGTCGACAACTGACTCTGGGGTTAGCTGCAAGTTCCCATTGAACCGCTGCAATATTTGCAGCTGAACGACCAGTTCTTGGACGTCCGCTCCGTGCTTTGCATCTATTCATCACACTTCCGAGGTTGTGAAAGTTGTTCGTATGTAGAGTTATGGTAGGTTTCGGTGGGATCTTACGTTCGGGAAACGAATCCGAAATTGACACTGCACAACCAAAAAGCTTTCTGTTCTTAATTAAGTATACCTCTGCCATAAAAGTCATCTGTTGTGTTGTGAATTGCCTTATCTTGAAACCTTGCAAACCTATTTAGAAATAAGCCACGCATTCACAAAATGGACGAGGTCTATTTAAAATTCAAAAATTGCGCCAGATAAAATCTTTGTAATTGTGTAGTTTTTATGCTAATTGTTGGTCAATAACAGGAGTGAAGTTCGAGTACATGGCAAGTAAATGGGGGTTAAAATCGATTGTATTTCTTTCATGCATGTTAAACAATCATCACTTTTCAAAGACAAGCCAAACGTGTTTACCAATATTACATGTATTCCTAACGCATATGTGTATACTCTTTGCAATCGGACACATACCATTGAATTACGTGTGGACAAAGTGATTTTTGACCCTCGGACGTAAAACTGGCACCATTTTGTTAATTTAGCTTATTTTGCTTTCATTTCTTCATCACATACTTTTAGAAATATATACATATAGAATATGTAACAATATTATAAATAGCTCTTCTACAATTCGAGCAATCACCCTCTGAATTTGGGTAAAGTTGTTTTTGGCCCACACTGTATAACAGAGCATTTTAGAAACGGTAGTCATTGATCATTATAAGTAAGGTAATAAAAGCAATTATCTTACCAGTACTTATCTTTATTATCTTTATATACTAACGCAAACCAACAAAATGTTTAATATTCTAGCTTGCAAGTGAAGCTATAGTTGATAATTACTGCATGTTTTCTTTCCTGAATTAAACATTAACCAGCACATTATTTTATGATATAGGACATGGTACGTCTCGGATCAACTGGCCTATATACATATATACGTGTAGATCAAAATAGCTAATCTCCAGTCTAGTGGAAAATGTGCTACATAGCCTGAATATAAAGCGACATTACACTCTGAAAAACACCTAGTCATAAATGGATAGAACTATTAGTATTTGACAAAGGCACATATTCCCAGACCTCGAAGTACGAAAGTAAACACACGATCATAGAAAGAATGTTGTTTCGGTGTTTTTGAAAACTTCATGTATATTTTTGCAAGATTTTTGGATGATCCAAGTCAGTGGCATCCCAGTAAACACAAAACGTTGCACAGAAAACCATAAAATATCGGGATATGAAAAGGGTATAAAAACGTTTTAATAACTTTCCAAAACATTTTTGAAAACATTCTAAACAGAATGTTTTTTAAGTGTTGACAAAATATTTTGCAACAATGTTTGCCCACAATATTTTATAATAACGTTTTAAAAATGGTTTCATGACCTTTATATAACCCGACATTTAAATATAAAAAAGTTTAGATTAAGGGTTTTAAGAACATTTGTGTGTTTGCTGGGATAGTCAGGAGGCTAGGCGAAGTGGAAGCTACTCAATTCCCTCTGTGGAGTGCTTTGTTTTCTTTTGCCCTCCTCATCCTCCCATGGGATGTTGGGGTATTTTTGTCAAATCGTATTGACGTTGCCACTCCTTTGCCCCCAAATATGTGCCCCTCCCTTCACCCCCTCCCCTTTTCCTCCTCTGGAAACGGTCTTCGTTATATAATCTGAACTATCCTAACATTAACAACCATTATACCAAACATTAATCCTAATTATAATGCGGACACGTTGCGAAGGGTATTCCTGAATTGTGCAATTAATCTACGGACGCATAAGATGGCTAGTTGTTGCCATTCATCCTACAAAAACCCTGGGCAGGAATGAACTCTTCAATCAAAACCCGTGGTATAGGCTTTATGCAGGAACAGTAGTTACAAAGCCGGTTGATCAGACCTGCAATTAAAGTCATCTGTTGATTTAAACATAACCACTGTGTACTACGGAAATTATAACCGTCCATTCAAAATCACACGATTTATCTCCATATTGCCGCTTGACCATAATGGTTGAAATAAAAGCAGTGCAATCAAACAGCTAGTATATAGCCTATATAATAATAAGTGTGTTAAAATTTCAAAGCATAAAGATTAGAACCTATTTCAAGGTTATGAATTGCTTTGTTTACTCAGTTTAAATAATGCACGAGGGCTTAAGGGATCTGGAATGAGCGTTTCGAGCGTTTCGACAGTATTTTTTGTGGGACATGAGAGCACATCTGACATATCGAATTGTATTCTGAATACGAAGAATGTCTTTCTGATATCAAGTAATTCACGATATAATACAAATTATTAAAATGTGATATTTTTCACATTTTTGATATAATAGTCCTCGAATATGTAAATTTTATAAACCTAATGACATATTCTTAAAGTGTATGTAGCTGGGAGGAAAAGCCGACGATCAATTGAAAATTGTGAATATCATTGAATGAAATATGCTACTCACTCATAATTCCCTGAATGGTGACGTGAAGCACAACCAATTTGGAATAATTGATTACTAATTTTCTTTCTAATAAATGAAGGCAAGAGCTACAGGTTTCTTAGTTCTAGAATAAAGTAAATCAGGAGCATTTTGTCTTCTGTTCAATGAACAATGACATACAGCTTCAATTTAGACAACTTCCTTGAAATCCAAAAACTCCCAATTGTTTATCTATATTATGGTCAATTGTTTTGAAATTTTAAACGTACAGATTTTTTGTTACTGATTACATATTAACAACTTTCGGCAACTGACAAAACTGTCTTTACCACGATAAGTGCCTTCGAAATGCAAAAACATTACAATGCTTGGGCTACCGTCGCCCTCCCTGTTGCCCTCAAAAGACATTGCGTGAGAGAAATTATTGATATCTTGTTGATATAACATGGCTGACCTGTTTAACACTTTCATACCCCAATGCACCCCACCAAATTTGCGCTATCAAATTTTGTAAAGCAAATGCACTAAAAATGTAACACAAGATAGAAAATAAGTGGGCTAAACAATTATGTTATGAGAATATATAGATGAGTTGACTTCTGACGTCAATGCCTGGCAGTATGCGCACGCATCGTCACAATTTCAATTGTTTTTTGCCTGGCAGTATGCGCGATCATCATATTTTGTTCAGGACTCGTGTTTTTAAAACTCCCGCAACATCACAATAAGGCTATTGAATAGTGTAGTGGTTGCACTCAAGCATTTCGATATACCAGTCCCTTGCCTTTGTTGATAAACATTGAGGTCACCACATCTATACAGGGTAGGCCAAAATTAGGAATCCACCTTTTATTTTGGATACGGTTAACATGGTTAATTTTACTGGTATTTTAACAAAGTAATGTTGACATTACTCAATATAGCTGCTCCTGATTCATAACACAATATATTCATTGCAAAATGGGTTATTCCAGAAAATAAGTGCATTTATTTTCAATAAATGACATGTCTGGATTTCCATGTTGGCTTCCTGAAAGCGACTGGAATTCCAGTTACCAATGTTACTGGAAATACCTTGGAAATGTAATTAATGTATTTAAAAAATCGAGCTATTGTCCGGAATGAGCCCCTTAAATTTAGGATTTTCGATTTTGAACTATTGATGGATTTTCCGTATTTAAACACTTTGAAAGTCTGGATTACAAATGAATCATGACTGGACAAACATTCTAGAAATCCGAACTCCTCTATAGACCTTTTTCCCTCTATCCCACAATGCACTATTCCAGGGGGGTATGACGTAGTTCATCAACCTCATAGATCGTGTGCATCCGATGGTCTTTGCCATACCTTTGCAATTATTTTGTCTTAATATGGGCATACTGATTCCATATATGCGGATTATCGTAAAGGCCATCGATGTTACTAATTATGCAATTATTGAATACACGAGTGATGCAGTTACGGAGCGACGCAGAATATCTGTGTAAGAAATTGTGTTTACATTTTATTTTCATCTCCGAAAAAAAAAGTGAAACGGACGCCGACAAAATATCACGGTGTGTCCCGTCATTAGTTTATCACCATTAGGTCTATAAAATGTATACAAAATTAGGTTTCAATAGCAGGAAACTTTTTTGGCTGATGACACCATGTCCATAAGGCATAAAAATGTTGTTTTTGCCCCCGAAAGGTATTAGTGATCGCGGCGCCATTATCGTGATTATCGGGGATTCCTTTTTTGTGATGAAGGCACCAGCCGAAATGTCCGTATTCCAGAATGTAATGAACTTAACTCTGTACTCCCCCGGGGAGATGATGTAGTGTTTGCGACACTCATACCCCCCTGGAATAGTGCATGATGGGAAAGAGGGAAAAAGGTCTATAGGGAATGTGTGTCTATTTTCTGGAATAGCCCATTATAGAGAGTGTCTTATAGAGAGTGACTGACTAAAAACAAAGTGTCTACCATGCTTCGCGCCCGCCTACCCTATTGATTTGGGATGCTATGCCATTGGATAAACACTGTAGGAAATGTATTTTTCAAGTTCATTTTTAGGTATTTGGATGTGGTTGGAAATTGCCAGAATTTTTTTCTATAGTACCCTTTTTATGACGCTAAATTTGAGAATAGAGGTACAAGTTCCAAAACGATAACCAGTATTGCTAAAACAATAAGCCAACACGATTCCCGCCCTCTCTACAAATACGTTATGCTAAAAGGTAGAGAAACCAGACATAATCAAAACAAAGATATTATTAAAATGAATCTTACAAACCTCATAGCAGATGAGACAAGTTGAAAAAAAAATGTGCTAAACGAATCTAATTGACTTTTGTTTTAACGCATAAATAAAGAAGTTAATCGCGTAATGACAGAATATCATCATATTTTCATATCACGAACGAAGGAGATAATTTTTATCTTTATTGCAATAACGGAAAATACCGTTTTAAAGTAAAGTTGTTATAAAAGGTTATTCTTGATTAAATTCATTAAATTAGTCATTTGTCTATGAACGGTTGTCATGGTTACAAAGTACATTTTATTCACACTTTTATGGCAGATATAGCCATAAAATAATTATATTAAATAAAAATATTGATTTCGATCTTCAACGGAAATGAAAAAGTCGGCAATGCCAGCTAGAGTACTTCAGAGTTAAGCTCTACATTTGATTAGATTAGATTTATTATTATCTTTTCACTCATTACATGATACAAGAATAATAAAAATAATACATTATAAAGATATAAAGAGTAATATTTATAATAAACTATGGAAATGCATAATACAACGATGAGTGAAGGAATTACAGTTGAGGCCCAGAAGCCTGTAGCTCTGTAACCCCTTGATTCAGGTATATGGCATTTATTTGACATGGCAGCATGTTGGTAGACGACAAAAGATGCCGTCTACCATCTATGATCCATGCAACATAATGTTGTTTTTCTTAAATTATTATAATGATCTTCATCAATATTTTCTTTTCTACTTTCTTAGTTGCAATCCTATATAATATGAGCTATTTAAAAGGGCATTTCGTGACAGCATCACCCCCCCCCCCCACACACTTTTCTCCAAAAAAGTTGAGGTTTTATATCACTCGAAACCTCTGGCTACATAATGTTTATGCACAAAACATTTCTTGCAGATAAATTCGTTTAGCAAACATATCGTGAAGTTTCAACACATTGTCGGAGTAGTGTAATACACATAAACATAATTATGCATAACTCGCAAACGCAAAGTCGGAATCAACTGAAATTTTTGGAATAAGCTTTTTTCGTGAATATCTACTGAAAAATGTCATAAAAAGAGGATGCTAGGATCACGAAATACTCCTTTAAAATATGCGCCCAAAGTAACGAATGATATGATATTACCACTTTTTCCACTTTTTTACTCCTCCCTTCTGGAAATTCTCATCCTTTAGATTTTTACACAATTAAAATCTGACATTTTTGTTCCATTTTTAAATTAATGACTCTTTACTTGAAATTTCAATTTATTTCGAGTAAAAATTGGTCAGGAAATTTTCATCTTCAAATATTGATATCTCTTCTGTTGGGAATGTTAATACGATCAAAAATAGACTATATCATTTCTATTGCAGCACCAAATGACGTTGTAAATATTACATGAAGTGGCTACCGGCTCTAATGGCGATCAATCATGTAGACATATAATGTACGCGGGTTGATATTATTTGTGAAAGCTCGGTACATGAAAGTCGAAAATTAATTTGATATTTCCTAGAAATTTCAGATTAATATTTGAAGAGCTAAATGGAAGATATGTTATCTTAATAATGTTTAACCCAAAATAGTTTGGGAAAGTGTAAATTGTGGATGTTACAATAATTAATAATATTAAGATCAATCATTGTCTTACCAAGACCAATCCATATTCTTATCTTAGTTCTAATAATTATTGCGCTTTCCAAAAAGTGATTGATAAAAGGCTTCTATGGATGTTGGAACAGTATTTACTATGCGAGGATACTAAAACGTAAAACTTCAAAATATCCTGGCAACTGCCACATAGATGATGATTACTATTTGATGTGGACATGCTGTATACCATGGCAAGTACTGTACTCAATACTATTGAAGCAGCAAGTTGGTGCATTTTTCTGGTACTATGTGCATAATTCCTGCTCTCTATACAGACCGCACAATTTGTAAATATATGTTATAAAAGCTATAAAAGGTTTAATATAACACTTGTTGTATATCCTGAATAAAGACCACGGTTGTTTGATGTGTTCATTTATCAATTTACCAAAACATCATTATAATGTTCAATTCTAGACCTGAATAATACCAACAGCTAATCAAATTGTTCCCCCTTTTTTGTGGTAATTTTAATTCCATAAACTGTATATTCATGTGCAAATTGAGTTATACCTTACATTTCATGAAAAAAAGGTGTGTTTTTTAAATTCCCTTGTCATTTACTGGTCTGTTTGCTGATGGTCTAATACCAGTTTACAAGTGTATATCCCTTGTAAAGATGCAAACAAGATTTTAGATAATTAGCGCCATCATTGTTCAACTTTTATTTAAAATGACTCAGTTTTACATACCATCAAACAACCGTGAGACAGATAAGTCATATATAGAAGCAGCAGTCAATAGCTCAGCAGTCAATTTAAGACCTCATTTGTTGAAATCGGTCAAGAAAATAAAGACACGGTGATCCAAGGAAGATGCAAATTCAAAAGTTGCAGATTTCCCCATTGGATGCCCTATTGATTTGCACACAAAGCTTTCGGGAACAAAAGAACTAGCGCAGTGCCTTCCATCTACATGTACATGTATTAGAACATAAAAGTGCAACTTTTGATTTCGTTACTTCCTTGGGTTTTCGATCATCGTTTTTATGGTTATCAACTAAAGGTCGAAAATAAACGGGCTAAACGAGTATAATTAAAAGAGAATAATTATATACAGGCCACTGTAATTGAAATTTCTGAGATCTTTAATATAATTATTTTGGATACAGTTAACATGGTTAATTTTACTGGTGTTTTAACTACAAAGGAATGACGACATTACTCAATATAGCTGCTCCTGATTCATAATACAACATATTAATTGCAAATTATAGAAAGTGTCCCTGTAACTAAGCCGGTCTGACTAACAATGTGTGTACCATGGTTCCCACCCACCTTTGGAATTCAGAAATTTAATCTAAATAATTATCTAGTTAAATTTAATATTAGTCTGAATACTCTGGGCTTCAACCACCACCACCACTATCACTACCACCATCATCATCACCATTCTCCAAATTTGACATGTGGTCTTCCACCTTGAGTAAGGTGTTAGTTCAGCTATACTTTTTGTTACAAATATGCAAATGAGAGTCCCACAACTACATCTAGCCATTTGGTGGTCAATTAAAACGTTTAGCGCGACAACAAGTAGACTGTCCCACAGTCTCAGTTCCATATCTGGATACTCAGAGCTAAAACCCTGAAGCACTGTGTGTTGAAGAGAACTCTATTAAAGGAGTATTTCGTGATCCCAGAACCATCTTTTTATGACATTTTTGTGTAGATATCCATGAAAAATATTTGTACCCAAAATTTCAATTGATTTCGAGAGCGGGCTAATCAATTAGACAATTTTGGTCGGATTTCCGACCTCACCACGCCTTCTTCTTTGTTATAGGACGGTTAATACAGTTTCTATTATAATTATATCGACACCAGGCACACCAATCGTGTAGGCTGTAGAACAACTGTTCTGTAGTAAACAATATTTTTATACTAAATCATTTAATGTTTTACATTCATCAATCATTGAAAACAATTATGCTAATAGGTCTATCTAATCACATTAAGCATGTTTAACTTGATGCGCATGGTATTAAAAAATTCAGCACAACTATTTTTTATTTGAAAACAAATACCGTAGAATTCCATCTACAAGCATAATGCCTCTAAATGGGGGGTTGGCGAAAGAGAAGAAAGGCAGACACTCTCCAGAAAAATACCCATTATATGGAGTTTGAGTAACTATATTACAGATATGGGCGGCTCTATATGTAACATGTATTAATGTAAGACCAAGCTATTATATATAATATCTAAATAAATAAATAAATAAATAAATAAATAAATAAATAAATAAATAAATAAATAAATAAATAAATATAATTAATTAATTAATTAATTAATTAATTAATTAATTAATTAAATGGTGTGATTTAACGTGCTCCTCACCTCGGTCAGGTACAATCCTATTCTTACAACAGTGTATTCATGTATTTACTAATCAAAACATTTATTCCTCTGCCACTAAGATACATCAGATTCCTTTCGCTTCAACAAGTGCGTAACCGAAGCGCAAAATCGTCCTTTAACCTTAACCGTACCCATTGAGTTAACGAACAAACGAAAAAGGAGAGAAGATGAACAAATAAGTCACCTGGCACGCCCGGGATTCGAACCTCCAACCCTTCGCATGCCACGCGCAAGATCACCGGCATGTACCCACGGCGATTTCCCTGAGTACATAAAATTATGACTAGGCTGATTGCGTCATCGCATCACGTGAAATCCATGCATGCACATTGCTTGTCATAGTGAGATTTAGTGAGATTCAGTATGGTTAGGGTTAAAACATGTTACTTAAAAAAGTATGGAATAAGTATGAGCTTTGAATTGTAAAATGTCCGCTTGACACAAATGTGAATACTGTAAGCTTGAATAAACTTGAATAGCTGAGAAGAAATACATATACTTATGTCTGCTATATCAGCAACTAAAATTTTGCTATAAGCTAAATGTACCACTCGAATTGAAATCCTGAGTTTTAATAAAATTACTTCACATGGATCTTTTCAAGCTTTTGGGATTGGATCGCATTTTAAAATGTAATTTTGTTTCCCCTAGAGTCAAGAAAATCCCAAGTATTGAATGCTCATTTTACATTCATGACAAATCGGTTGAAATATCAGTGACTTTGCCAATTTAGCAGAACGGTTTATTTTACCGTGGGTATTCCAATAAGAACAGGATAATACGACAGATGGCACGAGATAGTAAAATCACGTGTATCAACTTTCAAATTAATGACGAAAACTTTGAAATTTTACTATTTTCAAGGATATCAGTTTGAGTAATTGGATGCTTGCGCGCGATATTAGAGTAATAAATCATTTTGTTTGATACCTGCCAGATTATAGTTCTAATGGAGCTGTTTTTAGCTTTGTTTTGATCAAAATGTATGGATTGAACTGTTGAAGTGACTCTAAATTATTTTGTCATGAAAATGATTTTACAACAAAGAGTATATATTTGTAGTCATAATAAAAATGGGCTTTGCATAAATGAAATAATATTAAAGGTCTACGTATGTTCGTATGTACACAATATGTACATGTATATACTAGAAAATAATTCCATTTATTGCATATGCATAGCTGCATTGCATCTTTTATATTCGTATGTTGGGAAGATTTTTTTTTTTCATGAACTACGAGTACGAAGGGCGGTCAATATGTTCCCGCAACTAGTATTTGCTCTGCTCCAGCATGACTTTTATGAATGTTACATAATATGATAAATACAAGATTGTACGTTTGTCTTTCAAAACACCCAACAGTTATTATTAGATTTAGAGTACCTTGAATTACGGAATCTCATGTCTAAAAAAATTTTGTAAGTAACTACGCCCTCTTTGGCAATTAGAAAATACCGTTGTGACATGATGCTTACATCAACGTCAAGGGCGCAGTCTTAGCTCTCAAATGCCATTTGTTCTATTCAATTTGCTTGTTTCATAAGCATTACTTTTTGAAAACAAAGGGTTCAATAAGGAGGAAATGTTTGTGATTTCACCACCGAACAGTAGTTACCTAATCGAACTATAGGTACCATTTATATTAATCTTGCTATTTCTTATTATGAAATGAACAATGGGGGATAAAGCCTACTCAAAATTGGAGATATTTAATATGATCCCGTATCATTAATACAAAAAATTGGCATAGGTCTAAAAGAGTATAGCATCAACCTTGTGTTATCGGTCTACCGTATTGCAAATCCGCGTCAGATTCCATACTTTTATTCTCGAGATATTTGGAATTATGTAACAATACCTCAATTTGGCTTGGTTTTTCTCCACTATTTTTCAACATAAATCAGGCAGTGTCCTTATGCTATTGTGTTGATGCCAATGTCATTACGTAATAAAGTATTTGGCTTCGCCAATACACATTTGATTTGAAAGACAAAGATACATATTTATCATAAGTAATAGTCATCAAAGTCATGCTTGACTGGAGATAAATAATAGTTGTGGGGACTCGTGGTTCCGCCATAATATGCAAGGTAAGTCTCGAAATGGCAATTGAAGGACGATTTGCGTAACTTTAAACAATGTTATATTACTGGTTCAATTCCCATCATATATGGTATAAGGCTCTTCTCGTATGGCGGAACTGTGCAATATGGGCAAATATGCCAATATGCTTTTTTTTTTTTTCAAATCAACACGTGTTATTAATGAATCAACTCACACTATAAATATCTGCAGCTAACATAATGAGCTAGCATAACCTGCTTTAGAGTCAACTCTGTTATAGAGTTCAACAGTTTCAAAAATATGGATAATATTATAATTACCTGACCTTCTTTGTCATTTATTTTGTCTTCTCGTTCCACTTCG
The DNA here is from genome assembly GCF_039555335.1 of Amphiura filiformis. Lineage (NCBI taxonomy): Eukaryota > Metazoa > Echinodermata > Ophiuroidea > Amphilepidida > Amphiuridae > Amphiura > Amphiura filiformis. The sequence continues at coordinate 39,676,493 of NC_092638.1, read as the reverse complement.
TTTATTTGTATAATTATTATTCTTCTCCTGTTTCGCTTTCCTTCTTTTCCTCTTCTCATTCTTAAATTGCCCTTATCTTCCAATTCCCTCCACGTCTTTCGTTTACCTTAATTTCTACTCCTTAATATATTTTCCATATCTTTATCCATTTTTAATGCGCTCCTTTTTTTTTTTTTTTTCTGATGGAAACGAAATGGCTGTGTCGACTTCACGCAACATCAATGAGATTTAATTTGAAGCCATATATCACGCAGGAAGTAGAGATAATAATATCAGAATGAAATATTTTAACTAAAACCCTCTGCTACTTTCCCCTACGGTCCTTTACTAACAGCTTTACTACATTCTCAGGAATACAGGTGTAAAATTGTGCTTTAGTATAACCTCTAGCTTTGAACCCGTTCTGCTTTTTCCCAATACATTTAGGATAAAGTGTCATTGCAATAGGCAAGATACCACGTATCTTCACATTAGTGTAAACCACGCGTGAAGGGAAAGCTTGTGGGCACGATACTGAGATCAATACATGTCTATGTCAATTGAGCATAATGCGTGCATATGCTTCATCTCTGAATGCCAAAGTTGCAGAGATCTTAACTAATAATATTAAGTACCTTAAGTTTAAGTATTATGGTAAAAGCTTTTTGATGATGTACAGTTTTAAGGGCTTTATACGTTTGATTTTCACCTAATAATTTTGATTTATCAAATTATAATTAGTACGTATAAAGGTTCAAGTCAAATCACCTTAAAGTTTCAAAAAATAATGAAATAATGCATTCGTAGCGACTGTTATGTTTGGAATAAGCCTTAACACGTTAAAAGCTATCTATAACTGCCTTTAAATTATTCATAACATGGTAAAATTGATGGCTCATTCGACTATAATAATAACACCGCGATTTCAAAAATGGGCGGCCTTGCACAGAATCATGTGTCATCGGTAAAGTGAATCGTTGGCAATTTACAAGCCAAACATTAGACATAATATTGAATTCGAGCATCAGTCTGTTTTCTGACTCAGTATATTTCTTTCGTTTTTGTTTTTGTTTATGTCTTCTTGAATATAACTTGTCTGACCTTACATAAGTATAAGCATGTACGGTATCATGTGAATAATAGGAGCAGTTAACTGTCGGAGTCAACTGTATAATTTATATATTCTAAAAGGAAAATAACATTAATTTTTATATAACGCAATAATGCAAGAAAAAGGGGCCATAAATTAATAATATTAACATTCAACTTCATTCATCACAGCTCAAATTTTAAAACGAAGGCACACAAGTTAGAGCAATGGTCATATTATTGTGTTAGCCCAACTTATTGCGACACATAACCGGACAGCGTTCTCAATTGAAAAACGCTTTGTTGGCGATAACTCACCTGAAGCTTTGCGCGATAAAGATATTTCTAGTGAAAAGAGTGCTTGAGACAGTAGCTGCATGTTGTTATTTTCAACAAAATAATACTGGTACATCTATCTGTGAGGGCACCAGCAGCTGTGAGAGCACCAGCAGGTTGTGAGGGCGCCAGCATCATGATAGCAAGTCTTTTGAATTTTTATCTCATGCTATAGAGAAGTACTCTCACCAAGTTTAAGCCCAATCGGGCAAAGTTTAAAATGTAGCCCCTAGATGACATTTGACTTGTTGCCCTTATGCGAATGATTCCATCCACCAAGTTTAAGCCCAATCGGGTGAAGTTTAAATTTAAACCATAGATGTCATTTTGTCCTCGGTTGACCTCGACTTTATTTTTCATATAATATTCCCCTCGTATCCGATATCAAGGATTCCAGCCACCAATTTTGAGCCCGGTCGGACAAGTTTGTAATTTTGACCGCGGATGACCTTGAAACCCACCCGGTGAACATGGTACACCCGGTACCGATCTATATCCGAAATATCAGAACGATGCATCGAAGCCCGGCGAAAACAATAGTTGGACAGACAGAGCTCATTATTTTACTAATATAGATATATAAGGCAGCCATACTACTGTAGAACTGAAACCTGAAATGAGCCGACAATCGTTAACACAAACGTAAAGCTTCCACGTAAAATCAAATACACTTCAATTCAAGCTCATTAAGGGTAGACGAGGTATTGTTGCTCGAATCAACCTAAAAATCGATTTTCATTATTTAGATCATTTATATTATTAAAAATTAACACCTTGATAGTTTGCAAAAGTTCATTCTACAAATCGTATACTTTGCAAACTTGCTTAATTTATTGTTGTTAATGAGTTATGTACGTTTTACAAAAGTGTTGTTGTTTCAGCCCTCTTTACAACGACGGAACTCAAGAACCGCAGCACCTATAAAAGTATATCTGTGATATTTTAATTCTTCTACACGCTCGCTATGAATTGAGCAATGCAGTTTTTGCCAAAGCTCGCTACCATTCGTATGATGCTGTTAACTACCAAATCACAACAGTTTAAAATAATTAATAACCTTAATCACACTGTCTTGTACACGAGAAATACGACTGACGGGAGTCACTTTTTGTTCAATTTTGTTTAGTAAATTAATGTATGTGTTAGAATTCGATGTGTTTCAGCAGTCAGGACGTATGATTTGCTTTCTACAGTTCCGCTTCACTTCCAATTTTGACACGTAATGATAACAGACTTCATAAGCGTCTGTTTATTCTCATAATACCATTGTTTAAAAGATAACGAGAACTAGAACACTATGAACATTTTGATGCCCTGTCAATCACATAACCATCTAAACCATTTACGCGATACCTAAGTACCCTAAATACTCATTTACACCACGCCACACAAACACATCCCACGCACTCCCACACACCCCCTCCTATACCGCCCTATCCCCTCACACACATACAGATACACTCATGATTTCTTTTATTTATTTCTATTATTCGGTCGAAGCCAGGCAAAGCCCAATAGTGCCCAGAAGTTACTAAATTAAAGGGATGCCAGCCGAATATGACGTGACAGTGATATGGGAAGAGGTCCGATTCTAGAAGCAGGAGGAAAACCGTTGCTTTCGGAGGAAAACTGCAAGGACTAGCATGGATCGGCAACTAAACACTCAACCAAATTCGCTAAACGTGGCGAATTGAACCCGAGCCGCAGTGGTGAGAAGCGAGTGAGAAGACAATCCGAGGTCCCATTATGACCAGCAGCAGAAGTATCATTATCATTTATACATCATCTTATTTTCTCTTTTTCTTTCTCTTACTTCTTCTCCGTTTTTTTTTTTTTTTTGGTCACCTTCATCCTCAATACATCAATTTAACATCTATATATAAATGAACATGGATTATAGAGAAGTAGTTTTCTCCCCGCAGAGAATCAGCGTGATCGATGATTCGAAAATATCAAGGTAATTAATGCTTCCTTAAATGTGTCGTGAATCCCATCCTAATGTCCAGTGGGCAATGGTGACCTTTTTACTTACCGAAACCTTTCCAAGTTCATCTCTTTTTTAGCTTATCCTCCACGGGTTTTGGACACAATCACAGGTATTCCTAATAGATTACTAACGATTGGAACTTATATATTTCACTGTTAGAAAACCTGTACTGTACTGATGTTATTATTTATTAAGTAGGGTCCTAGATGAGAATTATTTCCAAAATACCGTGCATTATTTTACTTTTTGTTTACCATTTTCAGCAAATGTTCCCTTCCCTGGAAGTTACCTTGCTCGTTGTCCTACATCTGAAAAAGTCCGCTACGCCACTGCTTGTCATTACTAACCTCTCCTCTCCTCTCCTTTCCTCCCCTCCCTCCCCCCTCCCCTCCTCCTCTCCTCCTCTCCTCTCCTCTCCTCTCCTCTCCTCTCTCTCTTTCTCTTTCTCTTCTCTTCTCTTCTCTTCTCTTCTCTTTTCTTCTCTTCTCTTCTCTTCTCTTCTCTTCTCTTCTCTTCTCTTCTCTTCTCTCTCTTCTCTCTCTTCTCTTCTCTTCTCTTCTCTTCTCTTCTCTCCTCCTTTCTCTTCGTCTTCTCAGAATGTTACAAAAAGTGGTAAATTCCAATACTCCATGCAACCTACCTTATTCACACAGCAAGTGAAATGTTAATATAAGACCTTTCCCGATTTGATTTGATTTTTTTGTTCGCAGTCTTATATCCACGTAATAAATACACTTTCACTGATCGCGTATCTATTTTTTCACCCGAAGCCTTTCCGAATCTTGCTGGCCTTAATTGCAATTCTTTAGTAAGGATACCCAGAAGACTATCGGGACCGGCAATTTGAATTAAGCTGCGCCAAGGGGCAGAGTAGATATTTCCTAACCTTGTTCTTCTGAAATGGACAATATACTAGGAGGTATACACTTTAGAGTTCAACATCTGTAATAATCAGATTTTGCCGTAATTCGCATTTTAGTCATAGTTAACCTTCCTTAAGCAAAAGAAGAAAAACTCTTGTTACCCGTACCAATCTCAGGCAAGGGAAAATACAATTACAAACAGCAAATACTAAAAATAAAATGTGAAAGTACATCATGGTGGAAATGAAATACTTCTGACAAAATTAAATCATAATAGGCCAATGTTTAAACAACAAAATGGTGGTCATTATTTTAACATATCATGACCTAGACATTGCAGTTATTGCCTTCCCTATTAAAACAATCACAATACGCTCCAATACGCTCTTTACAGCCTTTAAATCTGGTATAATAATTTTATGCAAGCCTCAGTAACGGTGCTGTATGATGATGATTTTAGTATCAGCTTTTGGTGATGAAGCTAAACAAGGTTAATGGAAATAAAATGAAACCGCATTAAACAATGTTTACAATTTTGTAAACAAAAATTCTGAAATAACAAAATTGTATAGCGTATTAGATAATTGCAATCGAACATCTATCATATCGTATACAGCCTGTCTCAAAACAAATTGTGCAAGTAAAAAAACGCCCTCTTTGACAATTAAAATATACCCTTGTGAGACGATGCTTATATAAACGTCAAGGGCGCAGTCTTAGCTCTCAAATGTTGTTTGTTCTGGTCAGTTTGCTTGTTTTAATTTCGAGATATGTTTAGCTAACAACAAAAGGGTAAAATCCTCTCCTCTCCTCTTCTCTTCTCTTCTCTTCTCTTCTCTTCTCTCCTCTCCTCTCCTCTTCTCTCCTCTCCTCTCCTCTCCTCTCCTCTCCTCTCCTCTCCTCTCCCCTCCTCTCCTCTCCTCTCCTCTCCTTTCCTCTCCTCTCCTCTCCTCTTCTCTGCTCCTTTCTCTTCGTCTTCTCCTTCCCTCGTATTTTTCATCTTTCTCTCCTGTTAAAATTTGCATCTTGATCTGTGCCTTGTTTTTAATTTAATTGCATGATTTCATACTGGCGACATAATGCCTTAGTGTTTGATTGTGTCTTATATACTTCAGCTTGTGTTACAGCAGCAACCGAACCACGTCCGATGTCCCTAATTGTTTTAATTAATCCAACCTATAATGTTTGGTTAACCAAACATCTACTTACAAATGGAAATGCACCCTGTATTAGGAAAAAATATGAACAAATCATTTAATGCGTAACCATTCACGGGTGACAGTCAGAATGTTACAAAAAGTGGTAAATTCCAATAATCCATGCAACCTACCTTATTCACACAGCAAGTTAAATGTTAATATAAGACCTTTCCCGATTTGATATGATTTTTTTTGTTCGCAGTCTTATTTCCACGTAATAAATACACTTTCACTGATCGCGTATCTATTCTTTCACCCGAAGCCTTTCCGAATCTTGCTGGCCTTAATTGCAATTCTTTAGTAAGGATACCCAGAGGACTATCGGGACCGGCAATTTGAATTAAGCTGCGCCAAGGGGCAGAGTAGATATTTCCTAACCTTGTTCTTCTGAAATGGACAATATACTAGGAGCAAGTTGTGGGAGGTATACACTTTAGAGTTCAACATCTGTAATAATCAGATTTTGCCGTAATTCGCATTTTAGTCATAGTTAACCTTCCTTAAGCAAAAGAAGAAAAACTCTTGTTACCCGTACCAATCTCAGGCAAGGGAAAATACAATTACAAACAGCAAATACTAAAAATAAAATGTGAAAGTACATCATGGTGGAAATGAAATACTTCTGACAAAATTAAATCATAATAGGCCAATGTTTAAACAACAAAATGGTGGTCATTATTTTAACATATCATGACCTAGACATTGCAGTTATTGCCTTCCCTATTAAAACAATCACAATACGCTCCAATACGCTCTTTACAGCCTTTAAATCTGGTATAATAATTTTATGCAAGCCTCAGTAACGGTGCTGTATGATGATGATTTTAGTATCAGCTTTTGGTGATGAAGCTAAACAAGGTTAATGGAAATAAAATGAAACCGCATTAAACAATGTTTACAATTTTGTAAACAAAAATTCTGAAATAACAAAATTGTATAGCGTATTAGATAATTGCAATCGAACATCTATCATATCGTATACAGCCTGTCTCAAAACAAATTGTGCAAGTAAAAAAACGCCCTCTTTGACAATTAAAATATACCCTTGTGAGACGATGCTTATATAAACGTCAAGGGCGCAGTCTTAGCTCTCAAATGTTGTTTGTTCTGGTCAGTTTGCTTGTTTTAATTTCGAGATATGTTTAGCTAACAACAAAAGGGTAAAATCCTCTCCTCTCCCTCTTCTCTTCTCTTCTCTTCTCTTCTCTTCTCTTCTCTTCTCTCTCTCCTCTCCTCTCCTGTTCCCCCTCCCCTCTGGTCTACCGTTCTTTTCTACTCTCTTCCTCTTCTCTCCTCTCCTCTCTCCTCTCCTCTCCTTTCCTCTCCTCTCCTCTCCTCTTCTCTGCTCCTTTCTCTTCGTCTTCTCCTTCCCTCGTATTTTTCATCTTTCTCTCCTGTTAAAATTTGCATCTTGATCTGTGCCTTGTTTTTAATTTAATTGCATGATTTCATACTGGCGACATAATGCCTTAGTGTTTGATTGTGTCTTATATACTTCAGCTTGTGTTACAGCAGCAACCGAACCACGTCCGATGTCCCTAATTGTTTTAATTAATACAACCTATAATGTTTGGTTAACCAAACATCTACTTACAAATGGAAATGCACCCTGTATTAGGAAAAAATATGAACAAATCATTTAATGCGTAACCATTCACGGGTGACAGTCAGAATGTTACAAAAAGTGGTAAATTCCAATAATCCATGCAACCTACCTTATTCACACAGCAAGTTAAATGTTAATATAAGACCTTTCCCGATTTGATATGATTTTTTTGTTCGCAGTCTTATTTCCACGTAATAAATACACTTTCACTGATCGCGTATCTATTCTTTCACCCGAAGCCTTTCCGAATCTTGCTGGCCTTAATTGCAATTCTTTAGTAAGGATACCCAGAGGACTATCGGGACCGGCAATTTGAATTAAGCTGCGCCAAGGGGCAGAGTAGATATTTCCTAACCTTGTTCTTCTGAAATGGACAATATACTAGGAGCAAGTTGTGGGAGGTATACACTTTAGAGTTCAACATCTGTAATAATCAGATTTTGCCGTAATTCGCATTTTAGTCATAGTTAACCTTCCTTAAGCAAAAGAAGAAAAACTCTTGTTACCCGTACCAATCTCAGGCAAGGGAAAATACAATTACAAACAGCAAATACTAAAAATAAAATGTGAAAGTACATCATGGTGGAAATGAAATACTTCTGACAAAATTAAATCATAATAGGCCAATGTTTAAACAACAAAATGGTGGTCATTATTTTAACATATCATGACCTAGACATTGCAGTTATTGCCTTCCCTATTAAAACAATCACAATACGCTCCAATACGCTCTTTACAGCCTTTAAATCTGGTATAATAATTTTATGCAAGCCTCAGTAACGGTGCTGTATGATGATGATTTTAGTATCAGCTTTTGGTGATGAAGCTAAACAAGGTTAATGGAAATAAAATGAAACCGCATTAAACAATGTTTACAATTTTGTAAACAAAAATTCTGAAATAACAAAATTGTATAGCGTATTAGATAATTGCAATCGAACATCTATCATATCGTATACAGCCCGTCTCAAAACAAATTGTGCAAGTAAAAAAACGCCCTCTTTGACAATTAAAATATACCCTTGTGAGACGATGCTTATATAAACGTCAAGGGCGCAGTCTTAGCTCTCAAATGTTGTTTGTTCTGGTCAGTTTGCTTGTTTTAATTTCGAGATATGTTTAGCTAACAACAAAAGGGTAAAATCCTCTCCTCTCCTCTTCTCTTCTCTTCTCTTCTCTCCTCTTCTCTCCTCTCCACTCCTCTCCTCTCCTCTCCTCTCCTCTCCTCCTCCTCTCCTCTCCCCTCTCCTCTCTCCTCTCCTCTCCTCTCCTCTCTCTCCTCTCTCTCCTCTCTCTCTCTCCTCTCCTCTCCTCTCCTCTCCTTTCCTCTCCTCTCTCTCTCTCTTCTCTGCTCCTTTCTCTTCGTCTTCTCCTTCCCTCGTATTTTTCATCTTTCTCTCCTGTTAAAATTTGCATCTTGATCTGTGCCTTGTTTTTAATTTAATTGCATGATTTCATACTGGCGACATAATGCCTTAGTGTTTGATTGTGTCTTATATACTTCAGCTTGTGTTACAGCAGCAACCGAACCACGTCCGATGTCCCTAATTGTTTTAATTAATCCAACCTATAATGTTTGGTTAACCAAACATCTACTTACAAATGGAAATGCACCCTGTATTAGGAAAAATATGAACAAATCATTTAATGCGTAACCATTCACGGGTGACAGTCAGAATGTTACAAAAAGTGGTAAATTCCAATAATCCATGCAACCTACCTTATTCACACAGCAAGTTAAATGTTAATATAAGACCTTTCCCGATTTGATATGATTTTTTGTTCGCAGTCTTATTTCCACGTAATAAATACACTTTCACTGATCGCGTATCTATTCTTTCACCCGAAGCCTTTCCGAATCTTGCTGGCCTTAATTGCAATTCTTTAGTAAGGATACCCAGAGGACTATCGGGACCGGCAATTTGAATTAAGCTGCGCCAAGGGGCAGAGTAGATATTTCCTAACCTTGTTCTTCTGAAATGGACAATATACTAGGAGCAAGTTGTGGAGGAATAAACTTTAGAGTTCAACATCTGTAATAATCAGATTTTGCCGTAATTCGCATTTTAGTCATAGTTAACCTTCCTTAAGCAAAAGAAGAAAAACTCTTGTTACCCGTACCAATCTCAGGCAAGGGAAAATACAATTACAAACAGCAAATACTAAAAATAAAATGTGAAAGTACATCATGGTGGAAATGAAATACTTCTGACAAAATTAAATCATAATAGGCCAATGTTTAAACAACAAAATGGTGGTCATTATTTTAACATATCATGACCTAGACATTGCAGTTATTGCCTTCCCTATTAAAACAATCACAATACGCTCCAATACGCTCTTTACAGCCTTTAAATCTGGTATAATAATTTTATGCAAGCCTCAGTAACGGTGCTGTATGATGATGATTTTAGTATCAGCTTTTGGTGATGAAGCTAAACAAGGTTAATGGAAATAAAATGAAACCGCATTAAACAATGTTTACAATTTTGTAAACAAAAATTCTGAAATAACAAAATTGTATAGCGTATTAGATAATTGCAATCGAACATCTATCATATCGTATACAGCCTGTCTCAAAACAAATTGTGCAAGTAAAAAAACGCCCTCTTTGACAATTAAAATATACCCTTGTGAGACGATGCTTATATAAACGTCAAGGGCGCAGTCTTAGCTCTCAAATGTTGTTTGTTCTGGTCAGTTTGCTTGTTTTAATTTCGAGATATGTTTAGCTAACAACAAAAGGGTAAAATCCTCTCCTCTCTCTTCTCTTCTCTTCTCTTCTCTTCTCTCTTCTCTCTCTCTTCTCTTCTCTCTCTCCTCTCCTCTCCTCTCCTCTCTCCTCTCCTCTCCTCTCCTCTCCTCTCTCTCCTCTCCTCTCCTCTCCTCTCTCTCCTCTCCTCTCCTCTCCTCTCCTCTCCTCTCCTCTTCTCTGCTCCTTTCTCTTCGTCTTCTCCTTCCCTCGTATTTTTCATCTTTCTCTCCTGTTAAAATTTGCATCTTGATCTGTGCCTTGTTTTTAATTTAATTGCATGATTTCATACTGGCGACATAATGCCTTAGTGTTTGATTGTGTCTTATATACTTCAGCTTGTGTTACAGCAGCAACCGAACCACGTCCGATGTCCCTAATTGTTTTAATTAATCCAACCTATAATGTTTGGTTAACCAAACATCTACTTACAAATGGAAATGCACCCTGTATTAGGAAAAATATGAACAAATCATTTAATGCGTAACCATTCACGGGTGACAGTCAGAATGTTACAAAAAGTGGTAAATTCCAATAATCCATGCAACCTACCTTATTCACACAGCAAGTTAAATGTTAATATAAGACCTTTCCCGATTTGATATGATTTTTTTGTTCGCAGTCTTATTTCCACGTAATAAATACACTTTCACTGATCGCGTATCTATTCTTTCACCCGAAGCCTTTCCGAATCTTGCTGGCCTTAATTGCAATTCTTTAGTAAGGATACCCAGAGGACTATCGGGACCGGCAATTTGAATTAAGCTGCGCCAAGGGGCAGAGTAGATATTTCCTAACCTTGTTCTTCTGAAATGGACAATATACTAGGAGCAAGTTGTGGGAGGTATACACTTTAGAGTTCAACATCTGTAATAATCAGATTTTGCCGTAATTCGCATTTTAGTCATAGTTAACCTTCCTTAAGCAAAAGAAGAAAAACTCTTGTTACCCGTACCAATCTCAGGCAAGGGAAAATACAATTACAAACAGCAAATACTAAAAATAAAATGTGAAAGTACATCATGGTGGAAATGAAATACTTCTGACAAAATTAAATCGTAATAGGCCAATGTTTAAACAACAAAATGGTGGTCATTATTTTAACATATCATGACCTAGACATTGCAGTTATTGCCTTCCCTATTAAAACAATCACAATACGCTCCAATACGCTCTTTACAGCCTTTAAATCTGGTATAATAATTTTATGCAAGCCTCAGTAACGGTGCTGTATGATGATGATTTTAGTATCAGCTTTTGGTGATGAAGCTAAACAAGGTTAATGGAAATAAAATGAAACCGCATTAAACAATGTTTACAATTTTGTAAACAAAAATTCTGAAATAACAAAATTGTATAGCGTATTAGATAATTGCAATCGAACATCTATCATATCGTATACAGCCCGTCTCAAAACAAATTGTGCAAGTAAAAAAAACGCCCTCTTTGACAATTAAAATATACCCTTGTGAGACGATGCTTATATAAACGTCAAGGGCGCAGTCTTAGCTCTCAAATGTTGTTTGTTCTGGTCAGTTTGCTTGTTTTAATTTCGAGATATGTTTAGCTAACAACAAAAGGGTAAAATCCTCTCCTCTCCTCTTCTCTTCTCTTCTCTTCTTCTTCTCTTCTCTTCTCTCTCTTCTCTTCTCTTCTCTTCTCTTCTCTTCTCTTCTCTCTCTCTTCTCCTCTCTCTCTCTCCTCTCCTCTCCCTCTCTCTCCTCTCCTCTCCTCTCCTCTCCTCTCCTCTCCTCCTCTCCTCTCCTCTCTCTCCTCTCTCCTCTCCTCTCCTCTCCTCTCCTCCTCTCTCCTTTCCTCTCCTCTCCTCTCCTCTTCTCTGCTCCTTTCTCTTCGTCTTCTCCTTCCCTCGTATTTTTCATCTTTCTCTCCTGTTAAAATTTGCATCTTGATCTGTGCCTTGTTTTTAATTTAATTGCATGATTTCATACTGGCGACATAATGCCTTAGTGTTTGATTGTGTCTTATATACTTCAGCTTGTGTTACAGCAGCAACCGAACCACGTCCGATGTCCCTAATTGTTTTAATTAATCCAACCTATAATGTTTGGTTAACCAAACATCTACTTACAAATGGAAATGCACCCTGTATTAGGAAAAAATATGAACAAATCATTTAATGCGTAACCATTCACGGGTGACAGTCAGAATGTTACAAAAGTGGTAAATTCCAATAATCCATGCAACCTACCTTATTCACACAGCAAGTTAAATGTTAATATAAGACCTTTCCGATTTGATATGATTTTTTGTTCGCAGTCTTATTTCCACGTAATAAATACACTTTCACTGATCGCGTATCTATTCTTTCACCCGAAGCCTTTCCGAATCTTGCTGGCCTTAATTGCAATTCTTTAGTAAGGATACCCAGAGGACTATCGGGACCGGCAATTTGAATTAAGCTGCGCCAAGGGGCAGAGTAGATATTTCCTAACCTTGTTCTTCTGAAATGGACAATATACTAGGAGCAAGTTGTGGAGGTATACACTTTAGAGTTCAACATCTGTAATAATCAGATTTTGCCGTAATTCGCATTTTAGTCATAGTTAACCTTCCTTAAGCAAAAGAAGAAAAACTCTTGTTACCCGTACCAATCTCAGGCAAGGGAAAATACAATTACAAACAGCAAATACTAAAAATAAAATGTGAAAGTACATCATGGTGGAAATGAAATACTTCTGACAAAATTAAATCATAATAGGCCAATGTTTAAACAACAAAATGGTGGTCATTATTTTAACATATCATGACCTAGACATTGCAGTTATCGCTTTCCCTATTAAAACAATCACAATACGCTCCAATACGCTCTTTACAGCCTTTAAATCTGGTATAATAATTTTATGCAAGCCTCAGTAACGGTGCTGTATGATGATGATTTTAGTATCAGCTTTTGGTGATGAAGCTAAACAAGGTTAATGGAAATAAAATGAAACCGCATTAAACAATGTTTACAATTTTGTAAACAAAAATTCTGAAATAACAAAATTGTATAGCGTATTAGATAATTGCAATCGAACATCTATCATATCGTATACAGCCCGTCTCAAAACAAATTGTGCAAGTAAAAAAAAACGCCCTCTTTGACAATTAAAATATACCCTTGTGAGACGATGCTTATATAAACGTCAAGGGCGCAGTCTTAGCTCTCAAATGTTGTTTGTTCTGGTCAGTTTGCTTGTTTTAATTTCGAGATATGTTTAGCTAACAACAAAAGGGTAAAATCCTCTCCTCTCCTCTTCTCTTCTCTTCTTCTCTCTCTTCTCTTCTCTTCTCTTCTCTCTTCTCTTCTCTTCTCTCCTCTCCCTCCTCCTCCTCCTCTCCTCTCCTCTCCTCTCCTCTCCTCTCTCTCCTCTCCTCTCTCCTCTCCTCTCCTCTCCTCTCCTCTCCTCTCCTCTCCTCTTCTCTGCTCCTTTCTCTTCGTCTTCTCCTTCCCTCGTATTTTCATCTTTCTCTCCTGTTAAAATTTGCATCTTGATCTGTGCCTTGTTTTTAATTTAATTGCATGATTTCATACTGGCGACATAATGCTATAGTGTTTGATTCTTGCTGGCCTTAATTGCAATTCTTTAGTAAGGATACCCAGAGGACTATCGGGACCGGCAATTTGAATTAAGGGCTGGGGTATGAACGTTTGGACAGTATTTATTGTGGGACATTAGAACACATCAGACATATCGAATTGCATTCTGAATACGAAGAATTTTCTTCTGATATCAAATAATTTTGATTTGTTGAAATTCGCAATGTAATACACATTTTATGGCAAATCATTAAAAATTGATATTTTTGATATTTAACAGTACTTGAAGTAAAATTTATAAATCTGATGATTTATACTTAAAGTGTATGTAGGTGGGATGAAAAGCCGACGATCAATTGAAAATTTTGACCTTTCGTATTGAAGATATGGATTTCTTTTTTCCCAAAACACCAACAAAAATAGGTCTTTTTGGGAAAAAAATCCATATCTTCAATATAAAAGGTCAACATTTTCAATTGATCGTCGGCTTTTCCTCCCAGCTACATACACTTTAAGAATATATCATTAGATTTATAAAATTTATTTCGAGGACTGTTATATATCAAAATTTGACAAATATCAAATTTTAAGAGGACTTGTCCAGGAAATTCGACTTTTGGGTGGCAACGGCCAAAAATAGATTTTCCTTATAAGTTGAGTGGTAAGAGGCCTTTGTCTCATATAAACACTGGTGGATTTATTTTGACAATTTATATCTTGTTGCCATAGTAACGGACATTTTTTCCATTATTAGCCAATTTAACCAATTGTCACACTTTCGAGCAGTAAAATACCCTTTTATTAGAGTAACTGTACCTCACGCATAAAATTTCTTAATATTTTCTTATAATTTTCCCGATATAGATGGAAGGCTTAGTAGCAAATACATTGCATAACAAACTAGAATGGGGTCAGAATTGGGCTATACCATTTATTTTAAATAGGGGTGTTTTTGATAATTTTGAATATTCCCATTTAGACCTAACTTCTGGGCTTCATACCCCGTATGGTAACGCTTCATTTGATTTGTCATTTTAGGGTTGACTTGATGGGACATTGTTACATTGAAAATGGAAGAAATTAGTTTGGGGAAAATCATGTGGTAAACGGGGTGTTGCCAGAAAATGTTGCATACTTTCAATTTTGTAAATGGATTTAGATGCATCTGATAAAGCTGATTCTCGCATAGAATACTTGTATAAAATTGTACTTTTATCGTGTACAATAGTTTAGTGTACTTTGTATAATGTATTTATATAAAAAAAATAGCAGAGTTGCCATTCCGCATGTAAGTGTTGCCATTTTTGGCAAAAAATGTACTACATCTGTAAAAAGTTAAACGCATGCTTGTAACACTGATGGTGTTCATGATGAACTATAAATAATAAACCGTACTTTGATATTGACTTGTCATGAATAGCTGCATACAACTAAAATTGACATTATTATAATAATATTTGGATTGTATTTACAATATCTACAGTTAAAAGTTCTATATCAACTTCTCATAGGCTTAATCCCTCCTTGAAATATGTGTAAAAATTCCGATCTTCTTTGCTCGTTTTGAAGCCTTTTGGGCACCTTTTGAGATATTTTATGACAACCAGTCGATTGCAAATCGATGAAAGTTTAACATATGATTCAATGTATGGGTAGCCTGAAGTTCCACCTCGTTTTCCAGGTACGAGGCACTAAACAGCGCCCTCACTGTTTTTGATATGCTCTCAAGACTATTTCGCGGACCTATTTTCTCGATAATTATAAAAATGCGACTTTTTTGGCGACTTAAATTCATGTATAGGCTTTACACTTTATTTGAGATATAATTTGCTACTCTCTCTGATTATTTGTATAAAGGGCAGCCCAAATACCTCAAAAAGTTTTTGTATTTTACCGGAACTCATTAGGGTTACACAAATGGCGCATTGATTTAATGGTGTGCTCCCTTCAAGTGTAGGCTACCGAATGTTCATAAAACTTTTGTTATTATGTTCTTGAAATATAAAATGTTTTGAGTAAAACACTCAAGGTTTGAGTGCTCTGTGACATTAGCCCTATTAAATTTATATGGTGAATTCTGAAAATGTGCACATATTCAATATTTTGACCATCTATTTAGATTTGCATTAAATACCAATTATCTATCTTTAGTTTTTGACCGTTTATCTACTAAAAACCGCTTTAACCCTATAGCTAGAACTACGAAAAACAACCCCCTCTCCTAACATTTTTTATCCGTCATAAAAAACACATGTGCCTGCGCCCAAACGACCTAAGCTAGTCGTAGATCCATCCTTTGCGCTCATTTTAGTGATAAAATGTTCTTACCCGGGTAGAACCCGGGTAGAACCGATCGTCAAAGATGACTATAGAGGGGGGTTGGTGAGGCACCCATTGGTTTGTACAGTAAAATCAATGATTTTCATTTCGCGAATAGTGTGTCTTTTCCTTTTATATTGAGGAGAATATTCACTGAAAATTAAATTTTTGTAGAATTTTAGCCCAAAATCAATTTTTCCTACCGTATATACTTTTGTACATGGGCAGAATTTCCTAAATTTTCATGGGCACCCTCACATTATGACATCATAGCAACATTGTGTGGGGAATATTTGTACTTATTTTGGTATTACTGGGTAGAGGAGACCCATAGCTATAAATTGGTACCAAATATAATGGTATCAAAAATTAGGGGGTTACATTATTTCTGTTGGTAAATTAAAATGATTTTTTTTCCCGAATTCAATTAATGTAATAATAATAATAATAATGATAATGATAATGATAATGATAATGATAATGATAATGATAATGATAATGATAATGATAATGATAATGATAATAATAATAATAACACAACAACAACAACAACAACAACAACAACAACAACAACAACAACAACAATAATAATAATAATAATAATAATAATAATAATAATATAAAATACTTAAAATGCAATTTTCCAATTTTTTAAAATAGAAACACTGCTTTTTTGGAGAAGTTGTTATTCATTAATATTTTATAAATTGTTAAATGCTACCAAAATACTTTGTTATGCAAAATGGTTCTCTACTAGTAAGATTATCCCTGAACTAATTTTTCTTGAACTAAAAATGAATGATTAAAACCAAAATACTATAGAAACACTGTATTTTCAGCATTTTGATATTTCTGTAATCTCATATTTATATATGCAATACATTAGGCTTACAATCTCCAATATAAATTGTAATTTTCCCAATGCTAATATTACAAATATAGGCGAAATAGACAAATAAGAGATTGTAAAAATAGGGAAATTTCTAGAAACACTGTGAGCATACAGATGATTTCCCCAAACCATTTTTTCTATAAATTCTTAAAGCATACTTTAATCTTCCAGGAAACAAAAGTTTGTTGAATTGGAAGCGTTGGCATGATACTTACAACCGTATGTACTTTTTAAAATAATAAAAAACACCCCTCTTAGAAAAAGTGGTATCTCCCAAATCAAAAGGCCCTCAGTTCCCATTTAGGTCCTGAAACACAGACAAGACCTGGACCTAAATTCTACCTTCACCAACTTGAATGAACCCGCTCTAACTTTCTTCCAGAATGATATCGAATTGACAGAAAATTTTACACATAATTTTGCCAAAATCACTCAATTTAAGGGGAAAAGAACAATTAGCCGTTTCCATGGCAACAAGAAGCTGGTGTCACTATAAATGTTATTTTTGATACATCACCCTAAAGTATCATTGATTGACACAATATGAAGAAAATTGATGATTTTGCGTTTTGCCACAAATTTGAAAAATAAGTCTATTTTCCTGGACAAGTCCTCTTAATTTGTCATAAAATTTGTATTATATCGTGAATTTCAAAAATGAAAATTATTTGATATCAGAAAGACATGCTTCGTATTCAGAATGCAATTCGATACGTCTGAGGTGCTCTCATGTCCCACAAAAAATACTGTCGAAACGCCATAAACGCTCATTCTAGATCCCTTAAGCTTCGCCAAGGGGCAGAGTAGATATTTCCTAACCTTGTTCTTCTGAAATGGACAATATACTACGAACAAGTTGTGGGAGGTATATACTTTAAACGGAAGGGTAAAATCACAATTGTGCCACTTTTTACTAGGGAAGAGGGCTGTACATGATGTAAATCAATGATAGCATCAAGTAAGAGTTCTTTCGTGAAATCAAAGGAATTGTTTTGTAATGTTTTTACTGTTTTATCATGATACAGGTATAATTTTCAATTTGAAACAGATTAAAAGATAAATAAATATTTCACATTCTGTTGTAAAATTAAATTCATGTACATGTCAATGATTTTATCGTGGTACTTTTCTCTTTGTCACTCAAGACATGAAGACAAACAAATATTGCACACTCTGTTGTAAAATTTTAAAAAATCACGTCAACGAAATTTTGCATATCTTATACATTTGCAATTTAACTGAGCAATTGTTACATAATCATTCCTAATCGTACAAATGAAAATTCTTTTATTAACTGTACTGTGCATGTATTTGGATATAACATTCTATTCAATTTTCTAAAAAGTGGCACAAAGGTGTTTTCATACTTTATGTGTTTAGTGAAGCAGATCTTAAACGGCATTCGAAAGCTAGAACTGCTCCCTTGACGTTGATGTAAGCATCATGTCACGACAGTGTTTTCTAATTGCCAAAGTTGGCGCTTTCCACTTGCACAATTTTTTTTGAGACAGGCTGTACTGATATAAAGAAAAGTAATAAAACGGTATGAAATCACCAACTTGTCAGCTACAATCAGAACGCACTGGGAACGCGTGAGGGTTGTTCAGTAAACTTGTTTATATAGCTATAAACATAATATAGTGCACATAAATGGTACAGGGGCTCTGCATTAATTACATGTCCTGAAGACGTTCACTTTTCCTAAGGCTGTGCTTGAAAACGCTGCTTTTCTTATCTCATCATGCTAACACGTGTTATTCCTCATCGTTCAGTACATCAAAATTAGGTCACCTTTAATAATACAGTGGTTTCATACACACATACAGTAATGACAGGTTATCAGTAAAAAAATGAATTTGTGTTGAATATGATTATACTTTATGTCAGATGTACTGAGTTTTAGCATTTATGTGGTTAAATAGTATCACTGTATCACTTAAGGGTAGACGAGGTATTGTTGGTCGAAGCAACCTAAAAATCGATTTTCATTATCTAGATCAATATATTATTGAAAAATAACACCTTGATGTTTTGCAACAGTTCATTCTACAAATCGTATACTTTGCAAACTTGCTTAATTTATTGTTGTTAAATGAGTTTTACAAAAGTGTTGTTGTTTCAGCCCTCTTTACAACGTAACTCAAGAACCGCATTACCTATAAAAGTATATCTGTGATATTTTAATTCTTCTACACGCTCGCTATGAATTGAGCAATGCAGTTTTGGCCAAAGCTCACTACCATTCGTAAGATACTGTGAACTACCAAATCACAACAGTTTAAAATAGTTAATAACCTTAATAATTATGTGTAGCCAAAATGCTTCAAAATTCCAAAAGCTCATTTAAAGAACAATACGCACAATCGCAGAAAAAATAGTGGCTCTCCCTCCCTATTTATATTGTTTCATATTATAGTACAGTGTAGTTATACCAGCAAAACGCACTACTTTGGGGGTACTCGCTACGTATATATTTATGTAGGCAGAAATTCACAATTAAAGTGCACATAATATTGCATACACTCTATAGTGACTTGCTGTTGAATGGTTTGTGGAATGATTGGAGTCATGGTAGCTGTCAACAACAATGTGTTAAGTTTGCAAGAGTGCAAGAAATTGTAAGTGCAGTATAATTTAATAGCTGCCATTTGCAATTACTTTTGATCAATTACTGCAATTTGCAATTACTTTTTACAAAATAATTAATAAGTAATACATAACACTAAAAATCTACTATAAAGGTCGTAGACCACCAAATAACTGTTTTACCCACCAATATTTTTCACTTTTTTACGTCATCCCTGTATTAATTAAGGACTAACTTTTCATTTAAGCTTCAATTTTAGTTAACTTTTTTATGTTAAAATGTTGAAAATCGACGCCGCTATTTCAACGCTAAAACTAGCATTAAAATTGTTTCGTTCGCAGTAATTCGGACAGGTCCAACTTTTCTTGTGAAATCGATTTTAGTCATTAATAGGCTAGCATCTTTCATTTAAATCAGAACATGATTCTAAGGACACCGCATTGTCTCTAGTAGCCATATACTTTTAACCGGACCTCATGGTGTAATGCGCCCATAAAGGGCTGTGATGCAAACACAAGTTGTTTTACATAAGGTAGCTATATTACATTCTGATACACTAACGATGGTCCTGCACTCTGTCCACGACGTTGGCAAAGGTCTTCAGGGTTCTTTGATTACAGAGTAATTTATAAATTACCCCGTTGCTTTTGTTTTTACATATTTCACATAATAATATATAATCTGAAGATTTTATTTATTATTTTATAGCTGATGAAACCCTTCAACAATTTCTGATTGAATTCGACAAGCACTTAAGAGCTTTATTTGTGTAAATATTAGAGGTTCATTTGTGAATGGCCTGTCATTTAAACTGTCATTTAAAATTGTGTGATACATGTCAATTATATTATCAATTTATTTTCGCACGTCAATTAGACCTTTAAGATATGAACACTCAGATAAATATGCGACAATTATATTGCATTTAATAATCATCAGATGACGCTATCAGATCGTACTTTGAGCTCCTTCGAAATTTCTATTCCCAGATTGTGGCCTTATATTAAGAAATATATCTATCATTATATTTGTACATACGTGTATTATTTGCATCAGTCGCTTTCTACTATTTGTCGTACTCTATACTATACACATATGGCTTGCTTACCTGCATAATCCACATGTGCTTGTGTTATATAGCATGAAAATATGTCTATAGGTTTAAAACAATCGTTGGTCATTGTCCCATTGTCTTCCCCTTACTTTATAATGTCAAACTTAATCTCATTTAAATGATAAATATGTCCCATTGAACTAAAAATCGTCTCACGTCGGAGTTGGTGTATTTCAGAGAACCTACATAAAGAGTCAATTTTAACTAAATCACTTGCAATTTTGTACAAAACGTGATTGGTGAACATTACAACCGACATAAATGCTCGAAGGTATAATGCAATATAGACTGTGAATGCCGTTGCTAGGCGAAGCGCTTCGAAGTCTGTAATAAGTAACTGCTTTTCAAGTCATTAGTTGCTGTGAACGCACAAGAACACGTTGCCAAATTGACGATACGTATCCTTGAAAGTCGCAAAGTTGTTGATTACATTACAAAAGTGTTATCAGCTGCGATGTACGTATGCCTTCCTTTAATCAAAGTTTTTACTTGTAGCATCATTCTTTCTATTTGCTCAACATAACAAAGTTTGGGGGAAACATATTGTAGGTCTGAAGTGTAAACGTTGTCATGATAATAAAGCAAAATGAATCGAAAAAATTACATCTTATTCGCTCTCTGATTCTATATTTCTGTCTCTGTGTTTATGTCTCTGTCTGCTTCTGTCTCTGTTTCTGTCTCTTTTTTGCATTTTTTGTGTCTATTGTTTAATATTCTTGCCCAATCAACATATGATAATTAATTGTTATAAAATACTTATACTATGACAAAAATAATAAAACAAAGGACTTACTTGGCACCAAATTCTAAAAATTCAATTTGAGCAAGATGCAAGAAATGGCTTATTTTGTTTCACCGTGTACAAAACAATGACCCACGAGTCTGTAACTGACTGTTTTGTACAAACATTCTATAAAGTTCTTCCTTTTAATATTATTGACATACAAAATATAGTGCTTTTGTTTTTTATTATTTTTATCTTATTTATAGATCAATTGGCTAGCTCCGTCTATTTGACTTGATCAATAATTCTAGTTTTAAAAGCAATAAAAAAATCAGTGACATTTTATCATTGTGTCCTATATATTTTTGTATTATATTTTCGAGTTTCCAGTGTATGGCTTTATAAATAATCTAGGGCACCTGAGACAATCGATGTGCCTACTCAAACAGGAAGATAGAAAAGAAAACCAGAAAAGGCAACATGGGATTATAAAATATATTGTTACTATTGCGTCGATGATATAAATCAGTTGGTCACAAGATTTGAGAGTATTAAATTGTGCATATTATAGTAAACAAGGAATACGCATCGTACACTGGACCATAAAGACATCGCAAAAATTAACTCAGCCGTTATGAATACGCCTATAACTTAAAATCATACTAATATTTTAAACACCAGGGGAAATATAATTAGGTTAATTTTCACACATCATTATTATGTCCTTGATCGGATGGCTTTTAATATTATCACTGAAAATACCTTGTCTTGTATAATGTAAATAGCCTCAACGGTACATCTATTTTCGTTGACCCTTAAAATGTGAAAGCCTCGATAGCCGGAGTTCTAATCGCGTTGACGACTATCAAATCTAGATAAACCCTTCTTGACTATGCACTGCTGTACCCAGACTGTGAAATGTAGGACAAGAGTCAATGACCACAGCACAAATTCAAGCGGATAATTATTAATAGCATAGAATTTCGACCAGCGGTTTCTGTGAACAAAATCCCTGTAGTTAATGATATGTTCAATAATATCAGGTTAACAGAGTAAGAAAACAAAACAAACGACAACAAAAGCTACGCCATGGTGTCCATCACACCACTCACCCATATACCACTAGCATGACTAGTAAACGTTAGTATACTTTGATCAGCTCGTAATCGGCGGGCCTTATAACATCGCGGATTAATATCTATATATTTTATTTCGAACATTGTCTTGTGACATCTTGCCAGAAGTATCACAAATTATTCATTCAGGTCCGATACGTTGTCTATTTCTTTAACAAGCACAATAGAGACCAGATAGTACAACCATGACACTTTTAATGTGTGTCTACTTTTCGGCGTAGTGATAAAAGCCTAACAATTCCCGCCGATTACGAGCTGATCAAACTATAGTATTGCATATAATGACGGTTTATATGTAAATGTGATTTAGATTGGTGGAGAAATAATCTTATGGTTCCACTTCGTTTGTTTTTCACTCGTCAATGGTGGTGTTCCTTTAGTCTAGCCAATATTTTCAAATGCGAGAAACACTTTTGTGATGATAAATATATAGTCAGTGTGACAGTATGATGGGATTATTGCAAGCGCTTCACAGTGTCGACACCGTGTATTATAAATATTTATTCCATGCAACTTAATACTCCGTTGATGAGCGACGGGCGATTGGTATTTCACCGAACGCAAGAAAAGGAGTCCTATCTGATTGGCTAGAACTCGATCGCTAGATCGCTCAGTGGTGAAGTACAAACTCAAAATGTAGAGATGTGACGCAGATAAAGAAAGTGGCATAGTGTATCGATATGTGCATTGTATTATAGACTTGTGATTTAATATTCTATACAGCACCTGGATCTGAGCTTAGCTTTCTTTAATATGATTACAATTCTCAAACAGTTAAATATATCTTTTAACTTTTAACGTACGATTTAAAAATCGTTATGGATAAAATGCAGTAAAATATATCCACAGCAAACAGCAATCGCCGCTAATTAGTGTATTGAATTTCCAGTTAGTGTATTGAAAACAAAACCTGGGTTTTACCTGACAACAAATCTGAATAATAATAATACTAATAATAATAATAATAATAATAATAATAATAATAATAATAATAATAGTCTAGTCTTTAAAATATTAGGCATAGATGAGAATCGAACCCGGTACCTCTCGGTTCTGAAGCACGGGGTAGTACCACTAAACCAACTACACATCCAGATTCTCATTCACGGTTTACCACCGCGGCAGATTACCTTCGCGGCTACACCTGGTGTAGCCCTGAAGCTACACCTTAATAGAGCTACTCTGAAGCTACTTCGAAGGAGCTACACCTTAGCAAACTCATAGTGGATACACCATATCAGAGCTACTTCGCTGTTACTCCATCCATTGTCTGTCTAGAAGCCAACTCCGGTGCTACACTAGTGCCAACTTCTGGATACGCCATATCGGAGCTACTCAAAAGGTACTCTTAAGAAGCTACTCTGAAGTACATCTGATAGCTATCAGCCACGAGCCAACCCTGGAGTAACACCGAAGTCAGCTCCGGTGTACAACCGCAGCCAAACGGGTCATTGACCGGCAGCGGTAAACAACTCACTGAACGCGTAATCGGCCGCGTACTAGTGCGCGTACTTAGCTATTTTTAGCAAAGCGAACGTTTGTTGTTTTGATTAATTGATTGACCATGTTTGCACGTTTGCATAGGGCGTCATGAATCGTTTTCAGCCACACGGAGCGAGAATCACTTGTCGATGTCACGGAGATATTTTGTTTCTGTTTAGTGGTTGTTTCCTTTGTAGAAACTTGTTCTTTTGTTTAACGACAGTACGACTTCTTCTCAACTTGTTTTTAAAATAATTTCCAATCATTATTTAATTTTGTGTTTCTTGTTATGTTTTTTGTTTTGCTAAACTTGAGATGCTTGCGTGACGTTGTCGTTGTTTTTCTGTATTTTAAAGAAAGTGTGCATACTGCGGTTCGCGGTTCTACTTTCCCATGTTGTTTTGTTTATTTATCAAGTTTATTATTGGACCCACAGTTAAAATTTATTCATAATTTATAATTGAATTTCTTGTTTTCACGCTGTTTTCCTAACATTTTGCACCACATTACTTTACTGTTGCAAGTCGTAGCCTAGGCCTAGGCCTACGAGTACTATTCACTATTTTTTTTTATTTAGGCCTAATACACATGTTTACTTATTTACTTTCTTATTTGTGTAGTTTTTACTTGTTAAGGTGGTTATGGAGGCATTATAAAAGTGCTCTAAACATGTTTTAAACATATTAATTGAGTAGAGCAAAGTACACTGATCAATATGCCTTTTGTTTGAGTCAATCGGACATACGGTTATCAAAATATATCAATTTATATTTTCTTTGTATCTTATTGTTTTTATCAATGATCAATCAAGTTAATGAGCTAAAATGACCGGAGAAGCTCATTTACATATAATTTTTGCCAATATTTTGCTAAAAATCCATGCATAAATGTTCAGGGTACTTTTATTTTGCATAATTTTGCCCTGAAACTTGGTCAAAGTGTTTCTAATATGTTCTAATGTATTATATAATGAAGCCGCCCCCTAATTTGCATATTTGCATAATTAATTAGCATTTATGCAAATTAGCTCATTAATTATGCAAATATGCAAATTAGAGGGCGGCTTCACTATATAATACATTAGAACATATTAGAAACACTTTGACCAAGTTTCAGGGCAAAAGTATGCAAAATAAAAGTACCCTGAACATTTATGCATTGGTTTTTAGCGAAATATTGGCAAAATTACATATTAATGAGCCTTTCCAGTCCTTTTTAGCTCATTAACTATATTGATTATTGACAAAAACAATAGGATACAAAGAAAATATAAATTGATGTATTTTGGAAACCGTATATCCGATTTGCTCCAAACAAAAGGCATATTAATCAGTGTACTTTACCCTACTCAATTAATCTGTTTAAAACATGCTCTAAACATTTTCTTATTTCTAGAAAATGCATCCAATACCGTTAATTAGGCCTACCTATTATTTTATTTACTTGTTTATTCATTTATAAATTTATTTAGTAAGTTATTTACTTCATTAATTTTACTTGCTTATTTCTGAACTTGTTTATGTATTTGTGTAGGCCTATTCACTTGTTTACTATTTTCTATTATTAATTTATTATACTAAAACATATATTTCAAAAATAATAAAAAAGAAAGAAAGAAAGAACAAAAATCCCTAATAGGCCCTATATCCTAATAAAAGCATACAATAAAGCTAAATTGAGAAAAATAGCATTCAATCTGGCAACAGGTCATCACGCATTATTTTTACGGAGTACCTCTAGAGGTACTCCGCTATAGGCTGTCTCTACGGGAGGTACACCGTGGAAAACCGGATAGGAGTAGTCCACGGATTTTTGACTCGCGTTACGGTACACCGCTACAGAGTAGCCCTGGGGGTAATCCGGAGTAGCTCCAGAGTACATCCAGTGAGAAATTGGATGTGTACCTATCTGCACTACATTGGTTTGGTGCCCGAGTGCATCCTACTTGGTGTCAAAGAAATATATTCACCTCTGGCGTTGCGCAATATTGGCACATGCCCCGGGCACATGTTTGTGGGTAAACGTAATAGAAAAGCACGGAAGATGCAAAAAGGGTCTATACCTGAAGTCATACATACGAAAAAAACTATATAGAGGTCATTGACATGTAACCAATTCTTTGTATACATTATGTGTACAGTGATTCAATCACTGTACAATCAACGTATACAAAGAAGTATATTATTAGGCGTAGACGCAATCATTAATGCGGAAAGTACAAAACGTAGTCGCCACTCGTGCACTTTTCAGAGATATTAATACAGTACCGAATACTACGGCTTTTCCGAAAGCAGCCTTGAACCCTGAATTCAGAGGTAAATTTTAGGTTGTTACATGGAATTCAAAGTAATTATATCATGAAAAGACCCATCGAGAGGAATACGATACTTATTCAGAGCCAATCTGCATTCTGTTATTTGCAAATGCCTACGATCAGACAGGTATTATAAAAGGAGCAGGACCAGATATCAACGTTAAATTCCACGGTAAGCTTAAAACGCATTACCCGGCACTGTGATTTGGGATTTAGTACACGCATTGTAGGCGCTGGAATGAAATCGCAATTTTCTTCGTTATACGTACCTCATTTGTTTGGCTTGAAATTAAAAGGGGGTGATGTGATCAGTGAAAACAAACATTTAAATAGGAATCTTTTCTTTATGCAAATCACACATTGCTTTAAATGAGGGTTATTGGACTATGCTTCAGACCATTTGGCTCATGTGAGGTCACATTTGCTAGATCAATCAGCACTAAATTATATTTGAACTTGACCGGCTTGAAAGTGACCGTTTCTGTTTCAGTGAGACAGAGGAAAATATCTGAACAAGATGATCATAGTGCCACATCTTGATAAACTTATATCAAACAGTCAAAGGTCTATTTAGAACCAATCTTCTGATGGAACAACTTATACATGATGGGAGCCAATCCCTTTAGGGAATTTTTTATTTCCTATATAAGTTTATCAATTTGTGGTGTTTTGGGAAACTTCGTGTATATTTTTGACAGTTTCTTTAAATTTCAAATTAATAGCACGTGATTTGTTAGATAAACACAGCACAAAAAGAAATTAATCACTTTCATAACCCGTCATAAATATAACACTTCCCATGTAAACGGTCATGTGCAGCATCTTGTTAGCTCCGATTCGATACTGCATTTGCTAACAAAAAGTTCTTAATGGATTTTTTGTGAATTTTCAAAACTTGCAAATCAAAATAATCACGCAGTTGGAGCGTACGAAAGCGAGCGGCAGTGTTGGCTATCCCAAGTGTCAAGTTTATTCAATCGGTTATTTAAAACACATGGATTGTTACAATGCTACATTGATGAATACAACCTAGGGCATGATGCGATCAATATGACCTACCTAATGCTCGCGCTCTGCAATTTAAGATGTTCAACTTTTTTCAAATGCGCCATATCTCATACACTGGTATCAATATTTGTTTTTAGAGGTCTTGGTATCCAATATGGTATCAAATTAGAGCTAACAAGATGCTGCACACGACTGAGACAATCAAATCTTCACAACATAAGTAGGTTTAGATTTCTGACGGGTTACATAAGTGAGGACTTTCTTCTTGTGTTGTGTTTATGTATATTATCAATGCGAACGTCGGAGACAACACGTGCAGTAAAGGTTAACGTAGGCTACAGACCGGTTCTCATTTCTCTTCACCCACATATTGATTCAGTGAAACATTTATTGAGGTTTCGACCCACAAATCGTATTATATATTAGATTTGTTTTCGTTCTTACTTTGCTTGGGGATATAAATGTCTCCCGTGAAGATTAAAAATAAATTATATTACATTTGTTTCAGACAGAAGCAAAATTGGTCAAATAGTGCATTATAATATAGGGCAATATATGATTAATTCGCATAGGTCTGTTGAAAATGTGATATTTATCGGTAGGCTTCGGAATATTGTTAATTTGCTATCCCATTGTGCGTTTGTGATATTATTATCTGTCACTTCAATGGGGTTAGCACTTGTTCAGTGTCTGTATGGGACCATGACAACCCCTCTCTGACATTACAAAATCCACCAGTCCCTCGCGCTTCACGCGAGGGTATCGGGTGTCGCGATCAGAGGAAACTGAGCCAGTCTAAAGGGGATTAATATTGCTACCTGTCCGGATCTTCAGACTTGAGTGATGGGAAAATAGAGATTCTTCAACAGTTGAGTCAATCAATAAGGCTAAACAATAAATACTGTCTCAAAGCCCATAGCAGTTTCTCAAACGAATGCAGAATGCGGTTTTTTAACTCAATTTTGAATTAAGATGTCATTTTTGAGTGTTCAAATGTACACAGCATAAAATTGCAGTTAATTTAGACAATTGGAGTAAAAATAGCAATTGTTTTATACTTTAAAATGCGAGTATCAAATCATGTAACTTTTTTTGCCGTTTCAGCTTACACGAACGCGCGTGGCTGATTTGAGAGTATTTTTTTGGCCTTACAACTGTAAGGAAGCAAGTAACTTTATCTATACTTCCATAACGAGCTGTGTTTAACTATGTATCGCCGATGTACACCCATGCAGTCTTATAAATTTCTGAGTTCCCTCTATCCTTATAACATTGTGCATTCAGTATGCATTCTATTGATACATATATCGAGGACTTTGAACTCCTTGATTTTCAACGGTTTCATGAAAGCATAACAACATTTCAGACTTCTATTTAATCCAATATGTTCCCGCAACATTATAACTTGACCGGTCAAGTACATATTTATCGGGATTAGTTTACCAGTATCATTTATTTCAATAACTTTCTCTTCCCAAATTTATATCATCCTCTCATGGAAAGCGATATTATTAAATCATATTTACCCAGGGTAGCCCGATCAGCAAAAGTGCTGTTCTTACATGGGGCCCTGCATCATATAACAATTGCACAACAGAAATTTAAAATTTCATATAAAAGTACAACAAAATTAATAATACAAATCAAATCAACCAACATGACAAAATATAGCACCTAACATAGTAACAATTTGGCCAAAAAACATAAAACAAATTTTACATCTCCATGTATAAATACATTGCCAAATACATATCAAACAACTAATAACATCAGATTGTTATTTCTACGTATCCTTAAAACACCACTGTAGTAAAAAGAAGATTTAAAATATTCATTATCATTACCATTATAGCAATGCGGCAGTTGTATTAATATCACGATTATCAAATACATATTTACATCAAATATGCCAAAAAATCAGGTTTGAAAAAAAATTAACCAATATCATATTATGTGATCGCACATAATGGCTTTAAAGCTAGACAAGGCGAATTGACTAAATATTCTTAATGTAAGTTAATGCAACTACATACATTGCAGGTTAAATCGTAGTCTAAACCTTGTAAAATCGGAAAACATCAATGCTGCAGTCAATGTAATTTACCATGCACTTGTCGCAATACCCAGTGACGAATACTTCGTTATCAATTTAACTTTAGATGTAGACATGTGCGACGACAGAGTGATATCATGAAAAAAGAAAGCTTGGACATTGACACAGCTAGTTGGGTAAAACCACCCGGTGCTTCAAAACGCTTGAATACACCTTATTGCAGCTAGTGCACAGCAAAGGACATACCAAATAACAACGCATACTTGATGTGACCAAAATGTAGTATTTTATAAAAATTTGATTTGCTATTCACTTTATTATTGTGATACAGCCACGAAGGGTTAAGCTTGAAATCGAGAAGGCATGTGTGTGTACTTGAGGTTTCTTACTCAATTTCGAAGTGGACATCGATGATTTCTTGTAAGTATAAGCCGGAAAGTTAAATGTACAAACAAGACAAGTATGCTTTTACTAGATCACCTTACAAAGTCAGTAATGCCGCAATATGGGTCTTTGCTTGAAAGTCTTATAATGTATTCATCCGTTGTAACAAAACCATACAATCCTAGAATAAGATTTTGGTTGATCCAAGACATGACATAGCTAGGGGCGAAGTGGAATCCTCCACCACCACCCCTTGTGTATCATTTTGTCTCCTCATCCTCCCGTGGGATGCTAGTCTCCGTGATGTATGACTTTTGACAACATTTGATCATTTTCGTCAAATTTTAATCACCACCACCCACCCGCCCCTCCCTTTGCCCCATCAAATGTGCCTCTTGTGGAACCAATTTTCTGAACTTTCCTAACACTAATCTAAAACAAACACTTTACCAAACATTAACCATGCATAATGCGAATAGGTTGTTGAGGAATTATGCCATCAAAACGGACATAAAAGATGACTCGTTGTCGCCAGTCGCCATGCTAAAACCTGCGCAGGAACGACATCATCAATCAAAACCCGTAGTGTAGGCTTTGTGCATGAATAGTAGTAACAAAGCCGTATCAGACGTACAATTAACATCATCTGTTGATTTAAACAAAATTACTGTCTACTACGGAAATTATGACTTTCCATTCAAAATCACATGATTAATTATAACAATTACCTCCATGTGGCCAAGTATCCATTTGTTAACCGGTTGAGTAAAAGCAGGGCAATCAAACAGGTAGCACGTACAATATTTATGTTAAAACGGTGCGATATTATGGTCAATGAGAGTTTGAAACTTTACCCCAAAAATCTCTGCTGTCAAACCCTGTAGACTTGGATGCTTGAAAACAAGCTCAAACTAAATCAAGAAAAGAACAATTTGGATTTCAATAACTGTCACGTTCTCTCACGTCTTGATCACTGCAACATTTTGCTCAATGGAATAACACAGAAAGATCTCTCCAGACTATAGCAATTACAGAACAAAATGTGCCAAGCTGATATATCATAAGCCCAAGTCTGATCATGAAATCTCACTCATAAGAGATCTTCATTGGCTACCAGTTCATGAGAATCAAGTTCAAGACACTCACGCTTGTGTAGTACACATAGTGTACAAGTCCCTGAATGGGCTCTCTCCTCAGTACATTTCCAACTGTCTCACGGCCAAGAGCTCCATACATGCTGTGAGTACAAGGTCCAATTAGATTGTTAATTTTATCATTCCTGGTACCAGGTAATGTGCTGAGGATAGAGTCTTTTCAGTGACTGCTCCAAAGTTTTGGAATTACTTACCATCTACAAAATACAATCATGACAATCAAGAATGTCATCAGCCTGGACTCATTGAAGTCATTGATCAAAAGTCACGTATTTTTGCTGCCATTGCTTTCTGTATTTTTGTATTTTTTTCTTTTCTCTTTCGCCTTGAATCCCTGAAGTACATATAATATAAATACTTGTTGTTATGTTATGTAAAGCGAATGCAATAACAATTTAACACAAGGTAGAAACCTTAATTTGAATTGGAATTTTAGAGATCTCTATTGTCACCAAAAATTTAAGTTAACATAGTTAATTTTACCTGGTATTTTAACAAAGGAATGATAACACTACTCTCTTGATACATAAGACAACGTATTCATTACAAATTATAGAGAGTGTCTGTGTAACCAGTGGTCAGACAAAAACAATGTGAGTACCACGATTCGTACTCCGGGTTCGTACTCGCCTACCCTATACGCTGGCGAAGTTACGTAATTAATCGGATTAATTACCATAGCAAATAGGTGAAAACAAATCTTACTAATCTTACAGGTGCAAGTGATCAACATGATATGGTTCAATGCAGAGGTATCGCGTGAACGTATCAGTGCAGCGCGGTATATTCAAAAATTGTTTTCACCTATTGCTATGGTAGATAATCCGATAATTACGTAACTTCGCCAGCGTATTGATTTGTTATGCTATGCATTGTCCTAGTTGGATATTAAAATGTTTGAGCATCCAAATATATTAGTGTCATTATAAATATTTGATAAACATTGTAGGACATCTATTTTTCAATGGATTTTTTGGGATTTGGATGCGGTTGGAAATTGCCAGAATATTTTGTTCCCAAGACGATGTGTGTTTTTCAAACATGCTGTATAACCAGCAGTACAGTAAGCCAAAAAATTAAGGTACCAGTTACATTCACCCCTGTATATCCTAAATAAAGGCAGATATGCAATAATTGGAACCAATAGTCAATAGCTACATCTTTTAGGTCGAATTTAAGACCTCATTCTTTGACATTGCTTTAAAAAAAAAGACACGACGATCCAAAAACCCAGGGAAGATGCTAATTTAAAAGTTGCAGCCCTATTGATTTGTACACAAAGCGTTCGCGAACAATATAACTAGCGCTGTGCTTTCATTGATTAGCACGAAAAACTAGCGTCGTGCTTTCATGGATTAGAACACAAAAGTGCAACTTTTTATTTCGTATCTTCATCAGGTTTTTCACTACCTTTTCTTTAATTCTCAACCAATTTCAAC
This sequence comes from Amphiura filiformis, assembly GCF_039555335.1. Lineage (NCBI taxonomy): Eukaryota > Metazoa > Echinodermata > Ophiuroidea > Amphilepidida > Amphiuridae > Amphiura > Amphiura filiformis. The sequence goes on along the minus strand of NC_092638.1, from coordinate 39,644,535 downwards.
AAATAAGGTCTTGAATCAGAGCTAAAGAGTACAGGCATCGGCTGCTTGTTTTAATTTTGACACATTTGTCTTTATTTAGGATATACAGGGGTGTACACAACTGGTACCTTAATTTTTTGGCTTACTGTATTGCTCAACAATATTAAAGCCAGCACGTCTCCTACCCTCTTTACAAATACGTTTTGCTACAAGGCAGAGAAACCAGACATAATCAAAACAAAGATATTATTTATAATACAATGCATCTTACAAACCTCTTTGCAGGTGAGGCAAGTAAAAGTAAAATCTTGTATTTTATAATGCGTGCTAAACAAAGCGAATTGGCTATGATTTTAACAAATACACTGAGTGGTTAATCGGTTAATGAAAAAATACCCGTTATATCAATATTATCATATCGCGCACGAAAGAGAGAAACTTTTTATCTTCATTGCAATAACGTAAAATACCATTTTAAAGTAACGCTTTTATATCCTTGAAAGGGTTATTCTTTATTCTTTATCTTTGATTAATAGCCCTTTGTCTATAAAGGGTTGCCATGGTTGCAAAGTAATTTTTACTCACACTTTTACGGTCAAAATAGCTATAAAATAATAATATTAAATAAAAAGATTGATTTCGATCTTCAACGGAAATGGATAAGACAGCAATGCCAGCTAAGTACTTTTAAAGCTCTATGATCCATGCAAAATATGGTGTGTTTTTAATTATTATAATATAATCATCAAATAAATAAATAAATAAATAAATAAATAAATAAATAAATAAATAAATAAATAAATAAATAAATAAATAAATAAATAAATAAATAAATAAATAAATAAATAAATAATAAATAATAATAAGTAATAATAATAAGTCTTTATTTTCCACATCATCTACATAAACAACAACATTAAACAACAAGCAAAAAAATATAAAAAAACACGAAAAGACAAAAAGACAAGTAAAATGACATGGAGGAGATGATCAAAAGGCCATGGAGGCCAGAAGTGATCATCCCCTAAGACATAATATAAACAAACAAGATTTAAATAATGTTTTGTCACCACAATGAATATAACACCTTTGAAATGACCTAAGCATTAATGTATAAATATAGAATTAGCATACATAATTTGTAGATAAAGTAAGACATTAATCGCTCTAAAGAAGCATGTACATGAAATTACAACCAAGTTTGATTTAATAAATATTTCTTAAATTGATTTCTGAAAGTTTTAACATTCATAGGATTTTTTAATTCGAGAGGAAGGTCATTCCAAAGGGAAGGCCCTGATGTGGTCATTTATATAAATAAATAAGTAAATATATTGGTTTAGAATTAAATATACAAATAGAATAAATACAAAATAAATGTAAATAAATAAGTAAATAAATTTAATAATAATAAATAAATAAATAATAAATAAATAAATAAATAAATAAATAAATAAATAAATAAATAAATAAATAAATAAATAAATAAATAAATAAATAAATAAATAAATAAATAAATGTGTGTGATTTAACGTACTCCTCACATCAGTCATTTATTCTTCTGGCACTGAGATACATCCGATTCCTTTCGCTTCAACAAGTGCGCAACCGAAGCGCAATTCCTCTTAGCACTTAGATCGTAATCAACACAACGCAATTGATTAATCCTTTAGTTCAACTTTAATTGTGGCCATTGTATTGAAGGAAAAGTGGGAACCCTTGTTTTTTCTGCTATCTTTTAAAACGAAAAACACTGAATTAAAAACACTGAATGAAAAACAATGAATGAAAACTGATTGCCTTCAATGAAAACTGATTTGCTTTCAATGACCACTCCATATGATATACAGGGTGTCCCAGAAAATATTACCGGGCAAATGAATTTGAACGTAAGTCGAGAAATAGACATCAGAATCTACAAATCTAACAATCAGTGTATAGCCCATTTTATTCTGCATCTTATACGCTAATTTGATTGGAATCGGCTGACTGATTGCAAAGAAATTAGCGATTACATAACGCATGCGTCAATTCACTTCATTCTAAGTTTGAAAGAAAGATCGTTCAACACAATGCGCACTAGTGGTTAACTGTCAATGTGCTTCATTTTGTACCGTGGAATCCTTTTCGTTCTTCTAAATAATCTGTTTCTTGTAAAACATTTAACTATTGAAAAGGAAAGCTTGCATGTAAGATGATGCTCGATACTTTTTTCGTTAATGTTGATATAAAGGTTGCATAAAGAATTATAGCATAAAGCATTCCATCTGGCTTAAAAAGATTCTCACACACATGTTTTTGGAATATTTCCAAGAAATTGTAATGCAAAGTTTAAATGGTATCAAACATCACATGTAAAGCTGTAAGCACTGTTCATTGTCATTCTTGGCTCAAATTCATCTTCAGTGAAAGCATGAATAACATAACACCGTCGGATTATAAAATAGATTATGTGGACTAAATTTAATGAGATACACAAACTTATGGAAGCGGTGAGCGAGTATGAGAAAAACGCCTTTTGATCAAACTTGGAATGAAGTGCATTAATGCGCGCATTATGTAATTGTAAATTTCTTCAAAACCACTCAAGCGATTTCAATAAAATTGTGGTATATGATGCACAGTAAAATAGGCTATGCGCTACATTTTAATTTTTTTTTATTCTGATGTATAGTTCTTGACTTACGTCCAATTGTATTCACTCGGTAATTTTTCTGGGACACCCTGTACTTGTATTAAACTCTGTTGTAAGCATTTTTTTCTTTCATATTTTTTACAAAAAGCACACGAAGTAAACACGACTTTGGGGTGTGCCATGCAATAGGTCACTAATACGATATCGTAGTTTCAAGTATAGAGTATGCGCTTTAATTTGTAAAATCTCCTCTTGAAACAATTACGGATACTGTAAGCTTGGATAAACTTGAATAACTGAGAAGAAATACTTATTATGTCTTATATATCAGCAATATATAATTCGAATTTAAAATTCGGCTATACGCTAAATGTGCCACTCGAAAGAAAATCCCGAGTTTTGAACAAAATTACTTCGCATGGGTCTTTTCGAGCTTTTGGGATTGGATCACATTTTAAAATGTAATTCTGTTAACCAATTATTGAATGCTCATTTTACATTCATGACAAATTGGTGGAAATTTCAGTAACTTTGCCAATGTAGCAGAACTGTTTATTTTACCGTGGGTATTCAAATAAGAACAGGATGATACGACAGATGGCACGAGATTATTAACATTATGTTAGTGAAAGAAAATTTGGCATCAAGCATTTGTTGACTCCACTATTTCAACTGTTTTGCATGTTTATTCGTATGCTGCGAAGACGTTTTTTAAAACTATTGCTGAGTTGACCTCAATGTTTATCATCAGGGACCGGTATATCTTTATGCTTGAGTGAACCCCATGCAACCATTTCACTGTTCAATAGTCTTATTGTGATGTGGCGGGAGTTTTAAAAACACGTGCCCTGAACAAAATATGATGCGCGCGCATACTGCCAGGCAAAAAACAATTGAAATTTTGATGATGCGTGCACATACTGCCAGGCATTGACGTCAATTGCCATAATACATGTAATATGCAAGGAAAGAGCCCCAAACTCGCAATAGACATGAATGGAAGAATTTCGTAACCATATGATATATGATTGGTTCAATTCCAATAATATATGCTGCCAGGTCGAGGCTCTCTTCGCATATGGCGGTACTGTACAATGCGAATATGCCTATGTTATGCTTTCTGTATCAAATCAACACGTGCTATTAATGAGTCAACTCGTTATCTGCAGCAAACATAATGAGCTAATATATCCTACATTAGAGTCAACTCTATTATAGAGTTCAACTGTTTCAAAACATGGATAATAAAATAATTACCCCAACCTCTTCCTCTTTTGTTTCTTCGTCATGTTTTTCTTGATCCTCTTCTTTTCATTTTCTTCTCCCGTTCCTTTTCTTCTTAATTTCTTTTTCTCGTCCTATTCATTTTCTTCATCTTTAATTTCAAATTCTTCTCTTCTACTTTTTTTTTTCTTTTCGCCTTCTTCTTCTTTCTATTTCGTTTTCCATCTTTTTAATTTAACTTTCTTTTTCCTCCTCCATTTTCGTTTTTCCGTCTCCCTCCTGTCTACCTCTTTCCTGTTCATCTTTATCTTTTTTGAGATGCCCTCCTTTTTTGATGGAAACGATTTGGCTGTGTCGACTTCAACATCAATGAGATTGAATTCATATAACACGTATAAAGTAGAGATAATATCAGAATGAAATATTTTAACCAAAACCCTCTCCTACTTTTCCCTAAGGTCCTTTACTAACATCTTTATTACATTCTCGGGAATACAGGTGTAAACTTGTGCTTTAGCATAACCTCTAGATTTGAACCCGTTCTGCTTTTCCCCAATGCATTTAGGCTAAAGTGTCATTGCAAGAGGCAAAATAACACGCATCTTCACAATGGTGTAAACAATGCGGGAAGGGAAGGCTTGTGGTAGTAATTACTAGTAGTAATTCCTGTCAATGTAAATTGAGTACATATGCTTCATCTCTAAATGTAGAGATCTTAACTACTAATATTAAGTAACAAAACATTATTTCCTGCCTTTTTGTGATTTGTTGATGATTAACTTAATTTGTTAATTGTTTTTGTTTGTTGAAATGAATAAAATCTATTCGCCACTTGCAGTTCCGCCATTATGCACTATATGCGGGAGAGCCTCGAACTGGCAGCATACATGAAAGGAAGAATTACGTAACCTTACACAGAATGTTATATGACTGGTTCAATTCCCATTCATGTATGCTGCCAGTTCGAGGCTCTCCCGCACATAGTGCATAATGGCGGAACCGTGCAAGTGGCGAATACACATTGAAATATAAAATAAAAGTATTATGGTTAAAGCTTTCGACGATAGAGATTTTTAAAGGTTTTATAAGTTTGCATATTAATGTTGATTTAGCAATTGATAATTAGTCCGTATGAAGGTTCAAGGAATGAAATATTGAATTCGAAGCGACTGTTATGTTTGGTAGCTGCCTTAAAGCCTTAATGTACGATTTCTGTCAAATTTTAATTTTGTTATTATTTATTCAAAATGTTGAAATAATATTGGTAATAACTGCCAGGAAGGGTTGCTGTTCATTTTAGGTTGAAATAACAAGGTAAAGTGAAAGAAACCCCACTGGTTATTTTGGCCATTTATCATGCAGTTCTATGGGAGGACATATTATCATAATTTGTTGAATTATGATAATATGTCAAACTTTTCTCTGTTGACCTACAAAAACAACAAATTTGGGCGATTCCATTTAGGAGCAAGTTAGGACATGTGTAAACATTACAAATATGCCAAAAAATCAGGTTTGAAAAAAATTAACCAATTTCATATAAGATCGTACATTATGGCTTTAACACGCCAAAAACTATTTAAAACTACCTATAAAGTATGCATAACGGCGCACAAATGGTCGGCATTACGCATGAATCACGGCAATTTACGGGCCAAGGAATATACATAAAATCGAGCATCAGTTAATACTGTTATCTATGCGAGTTTGTACTTCTTGAATGTTGCTTTAACTTGTCTGACCTTACATTCTAAACATGTGAGTAATAGGAGCAGGCAAACTCTCGGAGTAAACTATATATAATTTAAATTTTCAAACAGAAAAATAACATACGTTTTATATAAGGGAAAAATACAAATAAAGACGCAATAATTCAACTTCATTTGTGACTTCAAAGTTCAAATTTCCAACCAAAGGCACACAAGTTAAAGCAAAAATCATATTCACGTGTTGGTTTACGACAACGTCCTCAGGTTTGTATAGAAAAACGGTTTGTTTGCAATATCTCGTCTGAAGCTTGGCGCAATAAAGACAATAACAGTGAAAATAGTGCTTGAGACATTAGCTGCATTTTGCTATTTTCAACAAATAATATAACATATTAGGCAGTGCACATAAAGGTCAAAATTACTCGAGGCAGCCACACCACTGTAGAACTAGTCACATGCAAACTCAAATCTGAATACTGCTGACAATGGTTAACAAACACAAACGTATAAAAGCTTCCACGTAATATCAAACACAGTTCAATTCAAGCTCATTAATCACATTATCTTGTACATAAGCAATACGACTTATTATAATGACGGGGATCCCTTTTGGTTAATTCTGTAAATATTAGTTGCATGTGTTAGCATTCGATATCTTTCAGCAGTCGAGACATATGATTTGTTTCCTTTAGGTCCATTCCACTTTATCATCTCTTTTTTTGAATTTATATTATACATTTTGTCCGAAGCCAGGTAAAGCCAAAGCAACTAAATTAAAGGGTGTCAACCGAATATGACGAGATAGAGATATGGGAAGAGGGCCTATTTTAGAAGCAGGAGAAAAAAACGGAGCACCCGGAGAAAAAACCTGCAAGGACGAGCAGAGATCGGCAACTAAACTCAGAAATGGCAACGCGGCGAATTGAACCGGGGCCGTAGTGGTGAGAAGAGAGTGAGATGATCACTTCCAATACCCTTCCTCCCATTATCATCATTGTCATTTATATATCATCATCTTCTTCTCTCCTTTGTCCCCTTCATTCTTCTCCATCTTCATCATCAATACATCGCTTTATCACAGGACGCCACAAGCTAGCCCACTACACAGTATTGCTCAATATAATTTCATAAGTTAACCATTTCTAAACGTCTCAACTGTATATAAATGAATTATAGAGAAGTAGGCTTCACCCCCGCAGGGAATCAACGTGATCGATGACTCGAAAATATCAAGGTAATTAATGCTTCCTTAAATGTGTCGTGAATCCCATCCTAATGTCCAGTGGGCAGTGGTGACCTTTTTTCTTATCGAAACCATTCCAAGTTCATCTCTTTTTTTAGCCTTACCCTCCACGGGTTTAGGACACAATCACAGTACTCCATGGATGGCTATCGATTACGACTTATATTTCACTGTTTTAAACCACTTAATTATAGATTGCATGGCTTGCTTGTCTGCTAATGCAATTGCACCCTGCTCGTTGTACTGTACTGATGTTATTAATTATTTACTATAGTCCGAGATGAGAATTATGTCCAAAATACTGCGCATCAGATTTATTGAGATGAATATTTTATAACTTGAGTCTGCCTTTTCTAACTACTCGTATGTCAGTATTTCAGATATTTGGTTCTTTATTATCTGCTTGCTGCTTCTAGTTTTATATAATGCAGTACGACAGTACACTTTACTTAAAAATCATTCGGGTAATAATTACAATGTGTGTAGATCTTAGACAATGAAGCCAAATTTGTTCGATCTTTCGATCGACAGTCGATGCTTGGCCTATCCTTATGCAATATTTGAATGGTGTTAAATATTACTGTGATAACATTTTAATATTTGTATGTAATGTATTGACCAATGACATTTTTACATTTTAAAAATCCACCACAAATTCATTGATTTATTCATACAGGTACTACAAATAAATGAGTTTTAAAAGAAAGTTACTGCAACTTTGTTAAACATGGGTAAGTTGTGTAAAACTGGTCGTAACTTGTGATAGCATCAATGGATTTGCACTGAAGATGACCAACATGCCATGCTTCGTGTTTTTGAATGTTGGTAATCCGATTAAAATATATTGATTTATTTAAGCATATGTCAGTGGAAACTAGTCTCTGTCGATAAATCGGGGCAGCTTTGGGCCCAGAGATGCGGCGTGCAGGCCCACCGGCGTGTGGACATGCCCTGTCGCCCATCAACAAAGCCCCAGCTATAAGTCAAATAGCTGAGGTAGTTCACTATCTCAGGCGGTTTTAAGATGCAATCTCTTGTCTCCGACAGAAGGGTGTTTCATAATACTCTATGGATACGGTCGGTGAACACAAGCAGGGAGTCCTGAGACCTGTACAACTTACCACATCATAGCCTATGGGATACCAAAACAAATTGTGGACGCTATTGGAAGGACATACAAGAAAACCAGAGCCAAAGTGATCTCCCCTGATGGAGAAACTGAGCTGTTTGACATTGTAGCCGGTGTTCTACAAGGAGATACCCTTGCCCCGTATCTGTTTCTGATAGTGCTAGATTATACCTTAAGAACGGCTATAGATGGTAAGGAAGAAGCACTAGGATTCCAGCTAGAAAGAAGAAAAAGCAGACGAGTTGGGCCAGAAGTGGTAACAGACCTAGACTTCGCTGATGACATCGCCCTCCTGCCAGAAGAAATAAAACAAGCTCGGGAGCTGCTACAAAGGGTAGAAACATCAGTCGGAAGAGTCGGCTTAAAGATGAACGCCACCAAAACAAAGTTCATGTCTTTTAACCAAGACCAGCCAGTTAACATCAGCACAAATAATGGCACAAAGCTAGATGAGGTGAAAGACTTCAAATATCTCGGAGCATGGATGGCCAGCACTGAGCATGATGTCAAAACACGCAAGGCAGCAGCTTGGAGAGCATGCAACAGCCTAAGCAAGATCTGTAAGTCTACTCTACCAAAGAAACTGCGGAGCTTCAGTGCAACAGTGGAGTCTGTATTAACATACAGATGTGAAGCCTGGACCATAACTCCCAAATTATCTAAAGAGTTGGACGGCTGTTACATGATCATTTTCAGTGGGATTAGTAAGTTTACACTCGAATGCTTAGGGCAGTGTTCATCATCCATTGGAAGCAGCACATTAGCAACAAAGAGCTGTATGGAGACCTCACAAGACTCTCAGAGAAAGGAGAACACGCTTCGCTGGGGACTGCTTCAGGAGCAAGTGTGAACCTGTCGCTAACCTGATAAAATGGGCACCCAAACATGGAACAAGAAACCCTGGTAGACCACCCCTTATGTAGATGTACTCAAGCAAGACACTGGACTGGAAGCATCTGCAGTTGCAGGACAGGAGGATATGGAAAGCTGTCGTGGTTCGGGAAAACCACCCGAAATAAGCAAGCATACCAACATGAACTTGTAATTATATATTGTCTTGTAGAATGTATATTACGAGTAGCTCTCTATTGGTATTGATTTTTATCTGACTATGTTATCCATACAGGCCCATTACCATATTTCCAAATAAAAAATATTTTCAGAGAAAACAAAGTGTGTGGCATCTTTAAACTGAATGAAAAGGTTATATTATTGACACAGAAAAATACAATTCCAGAAAAGTCAGACACCCCTTTTATACATATTCTTTCCCGACTTCAACTTTCCGCTATTATCAATGCACAAGTAAACACTTAAATCATTCTCAAGTATGCATTTTTGAAAGCATTAGTAAAACATCTTAGATCTTTATTAAAACGTGAATGCATGTATTCTTATACAATGAATGTGTCTTATGTCTGCCTATAAATTCACGGCACTGATGGTATATTGTTAATGAGCGCATGCGATCATTTATACAATATTTAAGATTACTAAAAGCACTCTTCTCTCCTCTCCTCTCCTCTCCTCTCCTCTCCTCTCCTCTCCTCTCCTCTCCTCTCCTCTACTCTCCTTTTGAAGATTACGATGAAAGGTTATGTCTCTCTTCTCTTCCTCTCCTCTCCTCTCCTCTCCTCTCCTCTCCTCTCCTCTCCTCTCCTTTCCTTTTGCAGATTACGATGAAAGGTTATGTCTCTTCTATTCTCTCCTCTCCTCTCCTCTCCTCTCCTCTCCTCTCCTCCCTGCTCTTCGTCTTCTAATCTCCTCGTATTTTGTATCTTCCCCTCCTTGAAATCTCTTTATCTTGCTCTGTGCCTCTTTTTTTTAAATTTAACTAGTAAAATAACATGACTCCATACTGGCGACATAATGCTTTAGTGTTTGATTGTGTCTTATATACTTCAGCTTGTGTTACAATAGCAACCGAACCACGTCCGATGTCCCTAATTGTTTTAATTAATCAAACCTTCAAATAATGTTTGGTTAACCAAACAGCTACGTACAAACCACAGAATATAAGGATATCGACCACTGTAGTTTGTTGTGTAGAATGAATAGATATGTAAAGAGACTATGAAAAGGAATGCACTCTGTATTAGAAACAAATGAACAAATCACCTTATGCGTAACCATTGATGGGTGTCTGTCAGGAAGTTACAGAAAGTGGTAAATTCCAATAATCCATGCAACCAACCCTATTAAACAATTCGCGCAGCAAGTGAAGTGTTAATATAAGCCCTTTCTCGATTTGATTTGATTTTTTTTGTTCGCAGTCTTATATCCACGTAATAAATACACTTTCACTGATCGTGTATCTATTTTTTCACCCGAAGGCTTGCCGAATCTTGCTGGCCTTAATTGCAATTCTTTAGTAAGGATACCCAGAGGACTACCGGGACCGGCAATTTGAATTAAGCTGCGCCAAGGGACAGAGTGAGGATGTCCAAATAACCTTGTTCTTCAGAAATAGACAATATGATAGGAACAAGTTGTGGTGTGAGGTATACCCTTAACAGTTCAACATCTAAAGTAATCAGATTTTGTCGAAATAGTGAATTGTAGTGAATTCTATATACGAGTACCACTATCATTCGCATTTTATTCATATTTTAGGTCTTTTATAAGAAAAACATGCAAACGCTATTGTTGTAATTGTTTATATTTTTAAATTCACGTTAAAATTACTAAATTAATACTATTTAAAAATAGTATTAATTTAGTAATTTTAACGTGAATTACGTCAAAGAATTGTTTTCTTCCAACTAAATCTTCATGCCACATTAGACATATAGGGGGCCTACTCACATGGCAAAAGGAAGAAAACATTTGTCTACTATAATTATGTATAGAAGGGCCTGATATGCTAAGACGTTCGATACATCTTTGCACTTAATAGCCATGAATCGTATTGAATGGAGAAAGTTTGTGATTGCCTGCTCCGCAGCCAAATTAAATGAAATGAATATATCATTAAAGAAACACGAAATATATATTGGTGTCATTCGGTTTACGCTATTCACTCTCCCGTTTCCCTTTTTGCCCCCCTCTCTCCCTCCCTTTAACCTCTCCCTCTCAATCTATATATTTATCCCTCTCCCTGTGAACCAGTCGCAAGCGCCAACCTGATAAACTGGACACCCAAACATGGAACAAGAAACCCTGGTAGACCACGCATCCATACATCTGTAGATGTTATCAAGCAAGACACCGGACTGGAAGCATCTGACCTGGGAACGGCGATGCAAGACAGGAGGATATAGAAAGCTGCCGTGGTTCAGGAAACCACCCGAAATAAGCTGTTTCTCACTTTCCTCTCTCCCTTTGATGCAAATTAATGGTAGTCATTCTAACACATCATGAACTAGATATTGCGGATATTGCTTTCCCTATTAAAACAATCATTATACGCACCAATAATCTTTACAGCCTTTGATTCTGGTTAAATAATTTTTATGCAAGCCTCATAAACTGTGCTGTATGATGATTTAAGTATATCAGCTTTTGTTGATGAAGCGTAATAAGGTTCACAAAGTATACTTGTAAAACTGGAAACGAAATGATACCGTAACAATGTTTACAATTTTATAAACATAAAATTCGAAAATAACAAAATAATTATTCTACCACGTCTAGAGCCTAAACATTGATGATGCATAGCGTATGGGATAATATCAATCAAACATCTGTCGTGCGTATCTTCATGTAAGCAAAAAGTAATAAAACAATATGAGATCACCTATTTATCTTGATTCCTATACAGTATAATAGCTACAAGCAGAACGCATATGCACATAATATTGTTAAGGGCTCTGTATTAATTGCATGTCGCTAACGTGTTTCCTAACGCTGTGCTTAAGTTAAAACCCCTACTTTTCTTATCTCATCATCATGCTAACATCCCCTTTAGCATATTTAAATTAGGTCACCTTAAAATATATGGTGGTTTTATACGTACAGTAATGACAGGTAACAGTCTAATAATGACTTTGGTGTTAAATAAGATTATACTTTATGTTAGACCTGCCGATGTTTAGCATTTATGTGGTTATAATAGTATCACTGTATAGTTATGTGTAGTCCAAATTCGAAGTATGACTATTTTAATGAACAATTAACGCGCAATCCCAGAAAAAAACATAAAGCTGAGTCCCGTGGTACCCCCTTGACTACTTATAAATGCCTTTATGGATTAAGGATAATTTATAATATGAGATAATTGCAGTCGAACATCTGTCACACCGTATTTTGATGTAAACAATGACACCTATTTTTATTCTTTCATATAATACGTACTGTGAAGCTACCAGCAGAACTCCGGGTTATTCGGCAAGCATGTTTATATAGTCAAAAATATATTCAAAATATAGGGCACATAATATGGCAAGGGGCATTGTAATAATTGCATGTCCTGAAGATGAAAATTTTTCCTAACGGTGTGCTTGAAAACCGTACTTTTTATTTTATCACCGTAGTCTGAAACATGTTATTCTTCACCCTTAGCATATCACAACCCTTCGTAAGTAATAGGGATTTACTACAGGGACCCTTCGTAAAGTTACGTCTAGTAAAACGGTATTCGTAACTTACGAAGGTTTACTTGAGTTACCATAGTTACGAAGGGTTATAGTGAAATGGACCCAGGTCACATTAAATATGGTGGTTTTATACATGTACATTATATGACAGGTTAAGAGACTCAGTCAAAAAAGGCTTTGGTGTTATAAAATTATATTCAAGTGTTAATGCCTAGCATGGATGATGGACATGATTGATAGCTTATAATTATGAGATAATTGTAATCGAGCATCTGTCATATCATATCTTGATGTAAACAAAAAGTAATAAAACAATGTGATATCACATTTTCATCTTGTTATCTATATTGTATATGTGACCGTCCACGGCGAATGAGCCGTAAATTCCTCCCCCGGTCAATTTTGTTTTATTTCGTGTTTAAAAAATAAATATCATAAACTTAAAAATGGTATATCATTTGACTTCAAATGATACCCAGAAGCGGAGTTATGCTTAGTTAAACTTTGCGCCTTCAACAAAATTATAGCTTTTTTCGTTTCTTTGTGTGTCTCTTTTTCAACATTGCCGGCAATAAATATCAAACAGTCATAATTGGCGGTCATTTCAATTCATGCCCAAGTCAACGAGGTTTAAAGGAGGATTTCGTGATCCTAGCATCCTCTGTTTATGACATTTTTCAGTAGATATCCACGAAAAAAGCTTATTTCCAAAATTTCAGTTGATTCCGATTTTGCGTTTGCGAGTTGTGCATGATTATGTGTATTTACTGCTCCATAGACAATACGTTGTAATTGCGTTCTGGTGCACCAGAACGAAATTCAAACAACGATATTTTTGCTAAACGAATTAATCTGCAAGAAATATTTGGTACATAAACATTATGTAGCCAGAGGTATCCAGTGGTGTAAAAATCTCAACTTTTTTGGGAAAAGTGGGGGATGAGGCTGTGGATCACGAAATGCCCCTTTAAGAAGTGTTCTCTCATTGTTAATTGTTGGTTATGCATACCTATACAAATAACCCACCACTTGAAAAGGATTTAGCAAAAGCAAACACAGACCAGAGCTATTAAAAGTTCTATAGCCATCTAAGGTAGAAGCTTATTATCCACTTCAATAATAGGATTATTGATTGGTGTTGTGACTATCAAAATAAGACGGATGTCGCGCCAGCTTAAGTGACCGATGAATACGACCTTCGTACACATTTTACTTCATAACTCAGAATACAATTTAGGGAATTTACGGCTCGTTTGTGCTGCCGGGTCACATATATAGTCTACCAGAAAAACGAACTACTGCATGTGGGTTATTCGGTAAGCGTGTTTATATATAGGCAGCAACATATTAACAAAATAAAATATAGTGCACAGTACATTGCAAGGGGCTCTGCATTAATTACATGTCTCGAAGACATACATGTTTCCTAGCGCTGTGCTGAATAGAAAACCCTACTTTTCTTACCTCATCACCCGAAACACATGTTATTCTTCATCCCTTTAGCATATCAAAATTAGGTCACCTCAAATATGCTGTTCCATTTACATTCAGTCAGCCAGCCATAAAAAGTATATGCACAAGTACACCCCAACACAGGCTTTTGTGTTAATCAAGAACTATACTCTAAGTCAAGATTTGACTTTAGATTTGCTCAGAATATAACTATAGAAAGAACCAAAGATAGGAAAGAGAAATGGGTCAGATTTACACATCTAGTCGTCAGATCCTCTTCGAGGCGATTCTCATACTTTAATAGTTATATGGCACAAGCAAGAAGCAATATTTTACACTGGTATTCAATGAATGGTGCGTTCGTTCTAAACATTAGAATACACACACATGGGCTACCATTCTAGAGCGGACAACTGCGTAATATCAGAGGCATATCCGCTTGCATGATCTCTTATTCATCATGTAAGCTCGTGAAGTGCCCCTGTATTAGCTGGACTAAATTGAAAATTATTTACTGCATTTTCATTGAATACTTACCTTTTAACTAATATTTTAAGTGGCAGTCCAGAGATAATCATCTATAAACGCATGCAGTAGTCACGCAACGAGTGTGTACGTTATCAGGTCATCCCACTGAATTATCAAGCTATCAATGTTTATGTGTTTAAGTGCCGCTTTTACTGTAACTATAGGCTATAATCACATTCCAATATCTGTGCTATAATAAATACATGCTCTATACAGGATGGTGATATTAATGACTTGCTCTGTTTTTGACCACCTGTACCCTAGCTTACGTATGGCCGACCGACTTAGCTTTTTAACATTTCAACTGTATGAGTGTATGAGAGAACACTGGATGAAAGCTTCCTCTCGGTAAGCAATTTCAAGTTTGTGAGAAATAAGAAAAGTTAAACATGTATGAGTGTATGTTACCATGTTTACTCAAGAACTTCTCCGTTACCGGCACATAACAGCCAATATGGATGTTGAACTTATTATACAGGTAAAGCGATTGTATACTAAATAAGTATACATTTTCTTTTCTGTATTCGAAGTAAATCTACATCCATAAATATGACTATTGGTATGAATTACCAACCGTTTTGTGCATTTGAATTGGAGAATGAAAAAGTTGATCTTGTCTTATGTAAGCTGCCAAATACGTTCTTTGCACCCCTACACACACACCCCACACTCCAAGCACCCCATCACCCACTTACACACCCAAAAGATAAAAAATATTTGAACCGGTCCATTTGCCTTATTTTGTTTTGTATACCTTTTATAGGCATATCCGTTTTTCATCACATGCATTGAAACATATTTAGTAGATCACTCCTTCCGTCTTATACCCAACCTCCCGGCCCAACCTTTTGCATTGCATACCGCTTCGCCACCATACACAATAAAGTATTTTAAGTTGAGACATGGTGATTCCTTTTTTGCGTTATACACTACCTTTTCTAATATAAATAACACGTTTTCATCAATTACATTACAGCACACTCAGTTGATAATGAATCATTTGTCTTTATATACCCAGCCTTTTATAATGCACAGCACTTACAATGGTCAGAAAATTTCAGTGTAGCATTTTCATCTTTTTCACAAGCATGATTTGTCAAGCATGTATGTATTCGACATTTTTACAGTATTTTGAGTTATTTCTTTATAATTGTATGTTCACAACTAAGCTCACAAGCAGGTGAAACAAATAAGCCGGAAACTGTTTAATTTGATCGAATCAGCACTTGGACTATACGGTCTTTGCGTTTTGTAACAATTTTCGGACAGCTATTGCTTATTAAAACACTAGATAGATGGCGCTATTAACATATTGATAACATAATAGTATTTCCAGAGATCCATCAGTGAAGATGTGTTTTTGCAATGTTTGTGTACGTGGGTGGCGGACGCCGGTGTAGGGGTGTGTGTGTCTGTGTGCTGGGATTTTACAATTGGGGGGATGAGAGTGAGGCATCGCACGCCGTAGATTTCTACAGTAACACCCCTATTTATTTATTTTGATTTTGTGAAATTAGTTTATGGGATATGGTAATTACTTTTAAAAATACTTTTCTGTTTTTGTCACTTTATGACGTCATAGCGACAAATACGTTAAGTATGTTGTACTAATATTAACTTCAAACTATAATTAATACTCCTTTGTCTGTGGTGGTTTCTAATTTTTGAGCTTGAGTATCTTGTTTGGTAAATTAGTTTTGTTAAGTGGGTGACTTTATCTGGTGATTCTGGTCGCATTGGCCTTTTGGACATTTCCTCCATAATTCGTTTGCTTAACCAGCTTATTGTTATATTTGGAATTTTTATAATAATACATTTTGTGAACTATGGAAATAATTTTTTTAAAGGCAGTGATTTATAGTGCGCTACGCACAGGCACAACGCTTAGACGTTGATCCACAAGCCTCAGCACACTTTACAGGTTTTCCGCTGACCACTACGGCCCAGCATCATTCCATAAACCATTTAACAACAACTCAGGGATTTGGCAGCTTCAAGAGCGCACACCCTAGACATTCCACACATGACCAGCAGTAGACATCAGACAATTAGCAGTAAGTTCCTTGTCCAGTGGAATTTCAATCTGACTAAATTTTTCCACGAGAGCGTACTAAACCACCGCCAGGGTTCGAACCCGCAACCTCTCGCACCGTAGTCGAACGCCTTATCGATTGAGCTAACTTGACTAAATATATCTTTATATTATATTGTATTTGGTATGTCTGGGCAGATGAAACCTATAACCATAGAACAATTATACCATACCATAATCAATTCGTATCAATTCAGAACACTGCCCTTATACAAGCAACAGTGAATAAAACTTTTATTTCATTTATTCATCACCCGTTTCCTCATAAATTAAACAACAAACTATTTCTAAAGGGTTTTATTATTGCACGGCTATACTTCCCTAAGCATTTTGAATAACAAGCCTCCTTATGAAATCGAATATGACCCGTGGAATAATTTCCCCAGTGATATTCAGCAAGACTAGTATAACTAGCAACCATTATTTTTTATCCATTTTTATTAGGCATTGCCATCGTGTAAACAAATCTTCAATTTGCTAAATTGAAGATGCCGTAAGCAATAGGGTGGCTTGCACATCTTCTTCTTATATACAAATGGCGTGGTCGTGGAAAATAAGTAACTTGTCGGCAAATTTCCACATAATGTAACTGTATATTATTATATTCTTTAAGCTTCATACTGAGTACAATTCATATTTGTAATTTGTAAATATTTTGCGGTTTATTATGTTTAGTTAAAAGTAATGAAACACAAAAAGAGTCGGGCAGTTGTAATTATATTATCGACTCTATGAATTACACCGACAAAACACTCATGTAGCCCAAATTCATCTCACGTCTGAGGTATGAAATTCTTGTAAGCAATACAATGAAAAGAGTTGTTCTACTTACAATGCATACTACAGCAAGCAAGTCAATGGCCTCTAAACAAAATACAAGATTGCAAACATTTTTGTTCAAAATTATATATGCTGTGCATGCTGAAAAGAAATGTCTTTAAAGAAGAGTAGCTGATCACCGTGTGCAAAGGCTATAACCAATCATTGTATGCGTAACAAAGCCGGGTAGATTTATCTATCTAATTCACCATAGAAGTGACGTAATAAGAGGATTAACTACCATAGCAATAGATGAAATACAATTTCTGAATATTTCGCCCTGCACTACAAGCAGGTTGCACTAACCACCTGTGTATGTCTGCAATCATAGATTGAATACAATACCGCTCTTTTCAAAGATACTAAATCTTACAGGTTTACGTTTATAGGACGTCATCGATCTTTTGGTTTGTTCCCTAAGGGATATGGTAGTTACTATAAAATAGACTTTTCTGTTTTTGTGAGTGTGTGCTCATTAATTTTATAACAATACGAGCAGTGCAATCGTATTGAATGCTGGGATGGCTTCATGTTAGCAGGTGCATTCCACTTGCTCACTTTTGTTGATATGAGCATAATAGTGAGTATCAGGTTCGATTGGAATTTTTTTAATCAAATTATATAGCTCAGATGTAGCGAGTAATTTAGGTCATCGCCGTCGCCATGTATGTGTCAATCTTCGTCAACATCTTTTACAAATTGTTGTATCTACAGGTGAGAGCAAGTTCCACGTAAACTTTTTTTCACAAGCACTTGGTCTGTTTGAATATATTTACATTTTTAAGTTGATTGGCGTTATTAATTAAAGCTTCCTAGATATATTTTACGTAAGTATATTTATTCCTCCCCCTACATATCAATCAATAAATAATACACTTTATCATGTTTATTTCCTTGATATAATTACAAAATCATACACAATCAAAATAACAACGATTGTAGAAGAGAAACCGTAAGGCCAGTGAAGATGGGTATTCACTAAACATTACTAAATAGACTTTAGAAACTAAGAAATAAGAAACAAGACAAAAAATTTGATGTTGTATTTGTATACTATTGTATCCAGCTAAGAATATTGAGGCAAAAGAACACGTGGCGATTTTTTTTTCTGTAAACAAGAGGAAATGTCAACACTGAATAATGGATATATCAAATGTAATATCGTTTCAGTTTCAATATAATGTCAATTATCAGCTACACACTACACACATTTGAAAAATATGAATGCGCTGATGTGCAAACATTTCAAACCAAACCCATTTGTCGCTATTTGCTTAAGACTATAATAACACTTTTAACGAAGGGGTGGCTTCCTCTGATTACATTGATCTTTTGACCATCTCCTCCATAGTTCGTTTGTTTAACCTTAACGTATATTGATATTTTTTAATGATGAATTATGAAAAATAAAATCATTCTTGATACTGTATTTAGGTTTCACTTAATACCGCGAAAACCCATAGCTATTTAAGAATTATACCACAATATAAAATTATAAAAGCATAATGTAGGGGGTTGTAACACCCCTTGTAGTTCGTGTTACAAAATATATAATGAGGGTTATGTTAACAACGAGGCCAACACGGATCAGTCAGAACACTCTCCTTATACAACAATGACGGTAAGCTTTTTTCCCATTTATTCATCACCCATTTCCTCATGAACAAACTATTTTACGGGGGTGTTTTGCAAGGCTATACTTCGACTGAGCATCTTATGTAATCGAATAATCAGCAATAACCAACATAACTAGCAACCATTATATTTTATCCATTTTTATTAGGCATTTCTGTCGTGTAAACAAATCCTCAATTTGCTAGATTGAGGATGCCGTAAGCAATAGGGTACCTAGAACCATAGACCTTTGCTAGAATAATTCTGTCCAATTTATAATTTGTTAATATTTTGTGGTTTATTATGTTTAGTTAAAGACAAATGAATACAAAAACAGTCCGGTAGTTTTAATAATATTATCAAATTAAGGAATTACGCCGACAACACACTCAGCTCGCCATAACTCATCTCACTTATGATGTTTCTTTCTTTCTTTCTTTCTTTCTTTCTTTGTTTCTTTCTTTCTTTCTTTGTTTGTTTCTTTCTTTCTTTCTTTCTTTCTTTCTTTCTTTCTTTCTTTCTTTCTTTGTTTCTTTCTTTCTTTCTTTCTTTCTTTGTTTCTTTCTTTCTTTCTTTCTTTCTTTGTTTCTTTCTTTGTTTCTTTCTTTCTTTGTTTCTTTGTTTCTTTGTTTCTTTCTTTGTTTCTTTCTTTCTTTCTTTCTTTCTTTCTATCTTTCTTTCTTTCTTTCTTTCTTTGTTTCTTTCTTTCTTTCTTTACACAGCCGTGACGTTATTCACGGCTGTGTCTTTTTTCTTACGGGTTCTTCTTTCTTTCTGTCAACCTTTACATTTGCTCTAGCACTCACATGCTTACATCGATTTTGACCTAACTTGGTCATAATGATCATTGACCGTGCCCCTACATGTCACATGAAACTCGTGGGGTCAAAGGTTACACAGGGGTCAAAAACGTGATTTCAACTAAAAATGCATCTTCTCCCACAACTTAGGTAGGACAGCGACGCCACTAGTACACATGCATTGTTATTACCCAGTGTCTATGTGGTGTACACAGATTTGGGGTCAAAGGTCATTAAGGGGTCACTTCCGGTATAAAACGAAATACCTTCAAAATGTGTATTAGCTAAACAAAACAGAGGACAGTAACGGTATGTGCACACCTGAATTGTGGTTACCCAATGTATATGTGGTAATTTTTTATTTTGGGTCAAAGGTCATTAAGGGGTCACTTCCGGTATAAAACGAAATACCTTTAAAATGCATCTTCTCCCACAAATTATGTAGGACAGTGACGCCACTTGCACACATGCATTGTCATTACCCAGTGTCTATGGGTGTACACAGATTTGGGGTCAAAGGTCATTAAAGGGTCACTTCCGGTATAAAACGAAATACCTTCAAAAAAATTTATTAGCTAAACAAAACATAGGAGTGTGACGGTATTTTAACACATGCATTGTATTTACCCAATGTATATGTGGTATTTTTTTTATTTGGGGTCAAAGGGCATTAAGAGGTCACTTCCGGTCTGAGACGAAAAACATTCAAAATGCCGCTCGGCCACAAATAACATGGCAAAGCAATGCCACGTGCACACATGCATTGGCATTAGGCAATGTCTATGGCGTTTTCATATATTTTGGGGTCAAAGGTCATTAAGCGGCCACAACACGGCTGTGTTCGTGGTCTTAGACCACAGCTAAGTCTAGTTCTTTCTTTGTTTGTTTGTTTTTTTTTTTTCTTTGTTTGTTTGTTTCTTTCTTTCTTTCTTTCTTTCTTTCTTTCTTTCTTTCTTTCTTTCTTTCTTTCTTTCTTTCTTTCTTTCTTTCTTTCTTTCTTTCTTTCTTTCTTTCTTTCTTTCTTTCTTTCTTTCTTTCTTTCTTTTCTTTATTTATTTATTTATTTATCTATATATTTATTTTAATAGGACAGTGCCTGCTGTCTTGTCTCGCATGTTTAGCTGATACTGCAGCCGTGTTGCGTAAATGATAATCGAAATAGACGTGCAGGTGACTTTATGGCATGGTAAAAACAGCGAAAAGTTCCATTTTAATTTTACTGTAACTTAAATGAAACTGGCACTAAATAGGTTCAGCCAGAGGAAGGATGACAAACAACAACTTCCTAAAATAAGATATTAGATGTGAAGTATAATGTATACATTCAAATCGTAGAGATATCTATGCAAACCAAATATCCAGTAAAATCGGTTAAGGGCTGGGGTATGAACGTTTGGACAGTATTTATTTTGGGACATTAGAGCACATCAGACATATCGAATTGCATTCTGAATACGAAGAATGTCATTCTGATATCAAATAATTTTGATTTTTGAAATTCGCAATTTAATACATATTTTATGGCAAATCATTGAAAATTGATATTTTTGATATTTAACAGTACTTGAAGTAAACTTTATAAATCTGATGATTTATACTTGAAGTGTATGTAGGTGGGATGAAAAGCCGACGATCAATTGAAAATTTTGACCATTCGTATTGAAGATATGGATTTTTTTTCCCAAAACACCCAAAAAAAATAGGTCTTTTTGGGAAAAAAATCCATATCTTCAATATGAAAGGTCAACATTTTCAATTGACCGTCGGCTTTTCCTCCGTGCTACATACACTTTAAGAATATATCATTAGATTTATATGATTTACTTCGAGGACTGTTATATATCAAAAATTTGACAAATATCATTTGTCATAAAATTTGTATTATATTGTGATTTTAAAAAAATGAAAATTATTTTATATCAGAAAGACATGCTTCGTATTCAGAATGCAATTCGATAGGTCTGAGGTGGTCTCATGTCCCACAAAAATACTGTCGAAACGCAATAAACGCTCATTTTAGATCCCTTAAGTTGGCGTAAATCTTGTGGTAAAAAAATACATTACTTGTAACTTTTGTTTGTACACACCACAAAAGATGCAGCAAGAAATCACGGCGGTCAATCGCCAGATAATGTTCCGTCCTTGAGTATTTGGTTCCATGTATGATGTATAATTGTCGTTCATACTACAACGTACAAAATATTGACGGCGTCAAATTTCCACATTTGAGCCTACCCACAAAAAACACATTATCACAAGTGATCTGTATTTGCACGACATGGATAGTCTCCTTGTACTCCAAAATCAGAATTTGTACTCAAGTGGCTAGTTAAGGGGTGGGGTATGAACGTTTGGACAGTATTTATTGTGGGACATTAGAGCACATCAGACATATCGAATCGTATTCTGAATACAAAGAATGTCCTTCTGATATCAAATAATTTTGATTTTTGAAATTCGCAATGTAATACACATTTTATGGCAAATCATTAAAATTGATATTTTTGATATTTAACAGTACTCGAAGTAAACTTTATAAATCTGATGATTTATACTTAACGTGTATGTAGGTGGGATGAAATGCCGACGATCAATTGAAAATTTTGACCTTTCATATTGAAGATATGGATTTTTTTTCCCAAAACACCAAAAGAAATTAGGTCTTTTTGGGAAAAAAATCCATAACTTCAATATGAAAGGTCAAAATTTTCAATTGATCGTCGGCTTTTCCTCCCAGTTACATACGCTTTAAGAATATATCATTAGATTTATAAAATTTACTTCGAGGACTGTTATATATCAAAAATTTGAAAAATATCAAATTTTTATAATTTGTCATAAAATTTGTATTATATCGTGATTTTCAAAAATGAAAATTATTTGATATCAGAAAGACATTATTCGTATTCAGAATGCAATTCGATACGTCTGTGGTTCTCTCATGTCCCATAAAAAATACTGTCGAAACGCTCTAAACGCTCATTTCAGATCCCTTAAACGGAAGCCAATTGACTTACAGGTGCATTCCAAAAGAAGAATAAACAACGTGTCTCAATGGGCCCCTCTTATAATAACTTGTCGCTTGCAATTAGACTATTAATCTACATGGTGACGGGAAATGACAGTGGTGTGTGTGCTGAGTCTTGACGTATTTTTGTTCACAAGTGGCACTAAAAGTCAACTTCTGCATAAAAGAAAAGTGTGCATCAATACCAGTCATGTTTGTACCTGTTTCACTCTCACATTATATAGAATCATTGTAAGATGCGTAGTTATGTAGATGTGTATTCCTGACTGGTCATTCGCACACACGAGGCTAAATTCTGTACAAATGAAATTTGTAGTTCAATTTGTCTGGTAGATGAATTGCATCGTATGCGTACAAGAAAGATGTAACTTCCAAAGCTCCTGCTGATCATTATATTGGGTGCAGCCAGGAAGACTATACTTTATTGGAAACACATCACAATGGAACACTATTGTCAAGTTAACTAACTTTGGTTCAAAGATCAGAAGTTGCATATCACACATCTTCATTGACTAGAAACAAACCAAGTTATCCATTGGCAGATAAGGCAAAAAAAAGGTTTGTCTCAAAGCTCACGAGTGGTTTGAAAACAAATGCGAAATGCGATTTTTTTTATTCCCGACTTGGTATTTTTATGGTATTTTGAGGAAAAAAAGTCTGATTTTTATCGAATTTTTCCAGAAAAAACTTTATTTTTTTAATTAAAAAAAAATCCACATTTCTTTTTATTTTCAAATCGGGCGATTTTACAAATGCGCGCGCAAGCTTTGAGACAAACTTTTTTTTCGGTCTAATATAAATATCAATAGGTCTCCCACAATTTTAATTGGTCACTTCCATTGGCCAATATTCTCACAGCCGTGTTGCATGTCGGGTTTCATACCTAGATCATCTCGGCAGCTATTAGCAGATGCGTTCCCGTTGCTCAATGTGGTTGATATGGGCATGATAGTGAGCATCAAGTTCGATTAGAAATGTATAAATCATATTATACAGCTTAGACTAGCGAGTGGTTTAGGGCAACGCCATCGTGTTGCCAATCTTAGTCAGCATCTTTTACAATTGACGAGGGCTTCGTTTACACCTAAGTATTTTTTCAAAATCGTTCGGTCTGTTGGAATATAATTGTAAATGTGGGCATGTTTTCATCATTCAAAAGTGAGCCGATTTTCCGGTTGGAAAAAATACCGAGTATACCATTCCCTTTATCCCCTTTATTTATTATTTGCTAAACACATTTGTTACGAGTCGTACTTGACTCAAGGCCAAAATCACCTTTTACCCGAACTCACACGAATGCACAACACAAATACACTGTTTGGTTAAGCTAACAAAATTTAAGTCTTTAATTGAAAGCACGTTATGATTGGTATAATATATGACAACAAATGCACATACACAATAATCAAATATAATCACTCTTTATCTATTTTGAACTTAGCCAGCATTCTTCTTCTTGGTGATCATAAAGTTGGTAGGCAAATGTTCTCAACACAGATCCAAATAGTACATTAGGTACTTACTAGAAATACCGTAAACGTTCGCCTAATGGCGCTATAGAGCTCATGGAAATGAGAGAGCGCCATCCCTGTAAAAGCCGACTATTATCACTGATCATTAAGGGTACGTGTAGTTAAAGGGTGAAACCTATCGACACATACAATTATGAACAAGATCAAACAAACTTGTTCATGATAATGCGGTAATCATTCACCTGGTACGTTGTGGCCCAGTGAGCAGAGCATTAGACTATAGTGCGAGGATAAATAGAACTTGTGGAGAAGATCGATGGTTCGAATCTCATGCAGTAATGATGTCTGTCAATGTTTTTTTTTTCTGATTTGAGGAAATTTTATTCTCTATTTTCTTTAACATTGTTTATATAATTTTATTATTTTATCTTGTATGTGTCTTTTTTTGTTTTTATCGTTTCATTTTAGAGTAACTCAATCCATTCAATCAAATGTTGTAATAGGCATTTGTTATGTGTGTGAGACGAACTGTCGCATGCGACAAGTCTTTCAATTCGCGCGAGTGTCCTTGCCTATGCATCAGTGGTCATAAGAGGTATATAATTTTATTCGAAAGGGGGGGGGGGTCCCAAATATACGGGGGTCATAAAGTCTTGGAAAGAATAATAGGAGGGGGTCATAAAATGTTTTATGACCAAAATGTAGGGAGTCACACGATGACCACAGAAAGTGTGTTATTTTATTCAAAAGGACTGATTTCAATACAATTTTGGGGTTTGGGATCATAAATTTTTTGTTGCCGAAATAGGGGGTGCGCAATTTTATTGACGCAGACTTTTTGTAAATTTGGGACCCCCTTCCGAAAAAAAAATGATAGCCCTCTAAGAGGATTCAAAAGATAACCTCTGCCCCAATAATCCCTAGCTATAACTGTTCCACGGATGATGTATCATAATAGGCTCAGTCTTCAAATGATATAAATAAATTTGAATGAGTGAACGAACAAAATCATACAACGACCAACTGAATAGAGGCTGTGCATATGACGTATCATCCCGTAAATATGGCGGACTACTCAAATGCATTCAACAAAAGCATGCATGATTGCATCTACCGCGACAGTTCGTCTCACACATAACAAAATGCACTACGATCAAATAGGTTGATGACAACATTTGATTGAATGGACTGCACTGCACCATGATTACGGGGAAGAAACACGGTTCAAATCCTTTGTTTGGAGCCAATCGATAAACGCAAGGCCTCTATAGCTATCATTGAATACTGGCTAGGATTCCACAACACAATGAGAACATGTTATAAGGCACTTTGGAAGGCACACAATACCCCAATGGCTTTCCATATTATGTGCACTCAACAACTATTCAGTATCGAAGCCCGGTATCGAAGTTACGTAATGTTACTATGTCAACGGGATCATGCGCTTAAGTAATGAACCACGATCGAAACAATCAGTACACAAAAAGGCATACCAAAATAGCGTGATCGTAATGATCGCCATACGAACAGTGCTTGGTTCCGATACCATCACGGAGTTACGTAACTACTTCGTGGTCTGATAATTATGATCAATGGTCTGATCTACTTGGGTTCGATTCTTTTAAGAAAAGAAAAAATAGCTGATCATTTATAATGCATAAATGAATAAAGTAATGTAGTTGCACAATTTGAAACATTGATGCCGTTCTATTTTTCAAAGGTCATTTAACTGTTAAATGTAGTGGAATATATCACGCATTGATAGGTAGCAGGTGGAGCAAAGTTTGTCAGCGGTTTTTGTTGCCGTTTGTTCGAAGTGCCTATTTATCTTTAAAAAAATAAGAAAATTTAAATTAAATTTAAAAAAAAATCACAATATTCGTTCGTAAAATGGGGACAAAATCCAAAAACATTTCTTAACCCTTCTTCACATAAAAGTGGGGGCAGAAATCAAGATTCGAACAAGTACCATTCACCATTCAAGGCGCACCCTCTACCGACTGAGCTAACGGGTCAGACAATAGAAGGGTGTAATTTTGAACTGAAGAATATTAAAAAATATGAAGAAATTACAATGTTATAAAAAGATTTACCAAAATGAGTTAGGTATAACGTATGAAGCGATTTACAAATTAAGTCCAATGGCACTTTGAGAAAGAATACCTGAAGAAACCCCAAAACATTTGCTGCTCTAGCAACTAACCTAGTGACCTAAAGTATTGGGTCATGTCATGATATTTTTTCTGAGGCATTATGTCCAGGTTGCTCAATTTAACATACACGTATCCTTAATGCTGTTGAGATTTTACAAGGATGGCGCTCTCACATTTCTAAGAATCCAAAAGCGCCATTAGGCGAACGTTTACGGTATTTCGATTCCTATCAGAAATCTTGTTCACTCTGGTGTGGTGAGTGGTAGTGTTTCTAGATTTTATCGGCAGACTTTGTGACGGATTTTGATGATGTCACATGGGTTGCTTGCCGATTGATGATCTGATCGTAGATCCGATCAAGTCTGAACGCCCCCTCGTCCTTGTTCATTGTGGTGTTGCCTCTGCTCCTAATCCAGATGGCCTCTTTGAGCCAACGAGTTGTTTTGTTAGCTTCTTGATCGATGACTTTGGCCTCCTCCCACCCAATCACGTGATTATTTGTTGCAGTATGCTCTGCTATGGCAGACTTGAATGTTTCTGTAGTTGATGCTTTCCTCTGTGCTCTTATGAAGGTTTTCTCACTAGCTTTTTCTGATTCAGTCTTGTGTTCTTTTAGCCTAGTGGACAGTAAGCGACCTGTTTCCCCTATATATGTTTTAGGGCAGCTCTTGCAAGGGATTTCATACACTGCTTCGGCTGTTTGGAGGGGGTCTCGCTTGTCCTTCGGGTGAACAAGGGCTTTTCGGATGGTGGAATGAGGTTTTAATGATGTTGCAAATCCGTGCTTTTTAAAAATTCTGGACACACGTTCCGATAAGCCTTCCACGTACGGTAGCACTACAAGGCCTTTGCTCTTTTCTTGACCGTCGCTAGGTTTGGATTTCTTTGGTTTCGGAAGATCTTTTTCCTCAACAACTTTCTTGATAGACCACTGAGGATAGCCGCATTGATTAAGTGCCTGTTCTATATGGGTTGTTTCTTTCTGGCGATCAATTTCTTCAGAAACAATGGAATCTTTTCTGTCGATGAGGGTCCTTCACGAGAGCCGAGTTGGGAATCTTGTTCACTCAACCGGTACGAAGCAGGCTGTCGGTGATTTGCAGACAGCTGTTATTTACCACGGGAAATAAAAAACCGAGTACCAAACTCACGCATGCGCATATCGCTTCGGCGCTGATTCTAAAAATAACCCGGGGAAAAGTCGCCATTTTAAATTGTAATATTTTGAGTCAGCCGTGTTTTTAATAGCAATAATTTCATTTTATTGCGATCGGAGTATAATTTAATAATAAGGAATTCAAGCATTATGTAGCGGACTTATTTCTTCACTATGATGTGAGTTCTGTTTGAATTATGTAGGCCTACGAGGCCGGTTTGAGAGTCGAAACTGTTGCTCAATTGATTGCTTTCGAACATCGTTTTCGTGTGTACAGTGCATGCAGTATCTTAGTATGTAAATATACGTTCGTACTACCCATATCGCATTCGCGTTCGCTGTTTTTGAATCATAAGCTTCCTTATAGAACACAAACATGGGGGTTAATAATCGAAGTACGTGTAAGACATGTTGCATCTGCGGGAATTCTGTGTCAAAGAAGAAAGCGAGAAAAGAAATTTTATCAACATGGCGGCCATCCAAAACATACGAGAAGGACTTTGAATTATGCTTTGAGCTGCAGCAGAAAACAGAACTGGGGATTTATGCCCATCGTGCAAAAGTAAAGTAACGCGATACCGTGGAGACCGCGAAAAGACCTTCGCAGATGCTTTAGATAGCAACGTATCATCCAACAAAAAGTTGACGGGCAGCAGCAGCAAAACACTCTCACTTTCCATTGATTCACCGACAACTGCAAGTAAGCTTACTACAAGTACAAGATCCTTTGGTGATATAACCAATACAATTCATCATCATGAACTTGGGCGTACTGAACATGATTATGCACAGCCACATTTACCGACAAGTACACCATCAAACCAGGATTTTGTAAATACAACTTCTCTGACACAGTCGCCATCTTCTTCGGTACCATCAATGACAATGCCTGCATCACCAACAAGTCCAAAGAAAAGGCTTCGAGATGAAAGTCCACCACCTAGTCGGTCCACTCGACCAAAAAATATGCCTTCAACTTCACCGTCTACAAGCAACCAACATAAGCACATGAGTTATTTGCCAGTGTTGTTTTTGGGATGTAAGTTACCTGGTACGGTAGTGGATAACATTTTTTCATTTTTGGATGACCATGATATTGTGATGCTAACTCTGAATTTCATATTACCTGATATGCACAATAATATGGCAAATATGGAAAGGCAAAGGAGGAAGGATCTGTCCGAGTTGAATAATGTATCCGATGGTGAACTGTCTAGATCACAAAAACAGCTACTCGGAAAGCTCACCAAAAATAGAGAAAAGAATGTAGACCGTGATGGGTGCATCGTGATTCCGCAGGTTGGCGCAGGCAAAGGAAAACGCTTCTTAAAAATACCGAAAGTGCAATGTGGAAGTGGAAGTGCCGGGAAAAGAACAAAAAATAAACGATCTCAAATAATTGAAAAAGTAGAAAAAATCGTATCAACACCTTCAATCAATACCGGCAACAACAAAGACTCAATTCACCCCCAGCGAGTTAACACAATCGCCAGAGACCGAGAAGGGTATGCCTTGGCAGCTGAAGAAGCTGGCTTGAAGGTTGTGGGCAAATTCAACAAAGACACTGTACTTGCTCTTCGAGGTGTTATGACACTGCGCATGTGGCGGGTATTGAAGCGGGTGTTCAAATCAGAAGTGGGGTGGGATGTGTTCGGCAGTGTGGACAAGATGCAAAAAGAACTAAAGACTATTGAATACCAATACGAGTGTGGTACTGTGACATCGTCAACTGGTGACATTGTTCACTACGTAAGAGTTGCAGATATTTCCGAAGTTGTGACGCAAATTGTTGGTGAATTGTATCGTGCAAATGAGCTAATTTACTTGGACAATCTACAAGCCAACAAATTATGGCTTCATGTTGCTGCAGATAAGGGGGGGAAAACAACTAAACTAATACTTCAAGTTATCAACCAGAAGGACCGTCATAGTATTGACTTTGCCAAGCTTATAGGGTACTTCGAGGGGAAAGATAATCGGGCCAACTTGGAAGCCGTATTTGGCCCAGTACTTACAGCCTTACAGGAGTGTGTCGACAACATTGCCGAGTTAAACTTGCAGCGGCCTTTACCAGACCAACCAACAGAAGCATGTTGCAAGGATTATGTCAGTAAATGTGATGGTGAGTAAAATTTTACATTTTATGATGCATTCTATTATCTCATGAAGGCCAAATATTATGAAAAAAGGTTTGTCTCAGAGAACACCGTATAAAGTTTTTACACTCAAATTGTTGTGCCACAAATCTATTGCATGAAGTTTTTTAAGAAAGCTCAAATCGTATAGCAATTTATAATTTGAGACAAACTTTTTTTGCCTGATTGTAACTGTACTTATCATTATTATGTTTTGGATCATTATTCACACACTTGGATTCATCAAAACATCAACAAAAAATGCTGGCTTTGGCGGTGAAAAAAGGAAGCTCTGCTTGCACATGTATATAGGCCTATTAACAAAAATACAATGTATGCATTTCCCAATCCCACGTATCTTGAAATCTGCCTGCAGCGCTTCTTGTTTTAATTAATTAATACTAACAAGCATTAAACACTGTTTTAAATATACATGTAATTTCTTGATTATGCTTAACAGGTCACACTGAAAGAGTTTTGATGCCAAATCTGCCAATGCCTCAATCCAGTCCACCAAGCCTGACAAATGATGAAAACCAGTCATCTTTGAAAACTAATCATCCATCTTCAAAGCCATCAGAAGTCCAGTCCAAACCACCTACATGTAAGCTGATTTCTGAACTGACATTTTTAATACAATTCAAATAACCTTACATGGACTGTTTTAAATTGCTTTTAAATTTGCAATCTTAAGCTTCCATGCTGTGTACTATAAACAAAAGGAATATTTTCTCACATTGCTTGAAACGCAAAAAGCGCGAAAATAAATGCAGCGCAAAAAGTTCCACATTTACAATATTTATAGGCTTTACTAAGGAGCTGTTTGATGAATGAAACCGCAAAATTGAACAGAAAAATTAAATGCCGCTGAAATATCCTGCTACACAGTACCATTAATTGCATGTAATATTTCTTGCCTTCAGGTCTGGAAACCCCACAGCGACACCATTCCAACTCATGTAGACTCCAGCCTCGCAATCTTCTGTCCCAGTTGAACTCCACCAAGGAACCACCATCACCTCAAAAAAGTGGTAAGTTTTGTTTTGATGAACCATACTTCAAAGCTTGATTATTTGTGTTTGATTGCAATCAACCAGTGATATGCATGGTCGGACAGGAGGGTCTCGGATACTTTAGTTTGTTTTGACATCAACACTGCATTATTATACATCGGCCTACATGCACCGTTTAAGCCGCTGCTTTTGCCAATTGGCACACAATATTTGGTGTGTAAATTGTGTGCAGTCAGGATTGATATTGTTAAAATTTAATAAGTTTAAAAAGAGTTGCTTCATTTCACCTTTCCTTTTATTCATAATTGTTTCACAATCAAGAAGAGATTGCTTGAGCACAGTGTGCATGCACTAACAGCCATACAAATATTTTCATGTGTGTGCACTACACATGTATGTGAAGCGGTGTGGCTGTTTGTACATGTACACAGCTCTCAAGCCTATACAGCTGCACATGCACAAACAGCTGTATGTGGCATATGGAATGTATCTAGTCACACAAAAATTATGTAAAAGTGGAAATAAATACCGAAATTTATTTATTTTATTTTCTTTTGGCACAATTTTATTTCACACTTTTTTCTCTTTCAATAATGAAGTTTAAAAGCACATAGCGCAAAAATAAATAAGGGTAGTGAAAATTCCCACTTAGTTTACATGTATGACATACATGTACTTTATCAAACATTGCAACACTTTTTCTTTTTTTTTTTTTTCAGATTGCAACCTGTTCTACACTGCCTGCTGTCTGACCACGGGAGGTGATTGGGAAGGGCTAGCCAAATTTGTTGGGCTCTCTGGACCTAATGGAAAGTTTTTCTGCAACCATTGTTTGGCGACGCTTGATCAGGTACCCAAGGGAATGCCACACGCTGCCCACATTTTGCCTAAGTATAACCAGTATGCTCAGGAGTGTGAATATACGTTGCGGACGTTTGACGGGTGCAAAGAGAAGAGCACAGAGTATGAGGCTGCTCTTGAAGCTGCAGAAACAGGAAGTAGAACAAAATCCTCAGTAAAAGCAATGAACTTTGAGAACTGTGTAAATTCCCCATTGCTTACCGGTGGCAACGTAATAGATACAGTGAGCACAACACCACTGCACATCAGTTTAGGCTTAGGTTTGCATATCCTTAACATAATTGAAGGCGAGGCGATAAAGTTAGATAAAGAAATTAAAGATAGCGAAGGACATTATGATGCATTTAATGTAGTGTATGAACGCAAGAAAGAAATCCTTGTTGGCTGCCAGGAATGGTGCTCCATATTGAAAGAATGTTGGTAATATTGGCACATCGACTCGTATTTTAACTGGGGAATATCTTTTTATGATTATTATTAAATGTTCATGTGTTATTGTGAAATAAACATTTAAATCTACCTACATGTTGTCATGTGACATGCTGTTATTGTGTGATCTACTATCATCTACAAATGTAGTGTTATTAAACAAGTTATTAAAAACAATTAATTTTTGTTGAATCTTGTTTGACATTGAGGATTTGTTTAGTATGTTTAAGCCCAATTAGGCCTGCCTGCCATTACATTTGACCTTGAGTGAACTCATTTTGATTTTGTTTATGCTCCCGTGATATGGAGATGATTACTTTCACCAAACCCAATCGAGTGAAGTTTAAAATTAATTAAGCCCCTGGATGACTTCTGACCTTGATGTAATTTTTTCATGTTCTGAAATGAAAGATTCCACCCACAAAGTTTAAGCCCAATCGGGTGAACTTTAAATTTAGCCAGTATCCGAAGTATTGGCTCCGAGTGTCGAACCACAGCGGAATGCATAGCTAGACAGACAGACAGAGGTCATTATTTTATCATTATAGTTAGCTAAACATGTATCAGTCCAGCTCCATTCAGAATGCTTGTATGCCAATTATGAAAAATGCACCCTATTTCTAATTTTTTTAAATTAGCACAAAATATAATTTTTTCATATTGACCAGGCAGTGACGTCAATGTGTCGCAATGTACCTGTTTCATGTGCGCATCCATGTGGCGTATTTAAATGTGTACATCAGAATTTTCAGCAAACATGGCGTCAATTGATGTGCGCACTGACGCTACTTCTTTGAGACGTCACTGCGACAAGGTGCAAAACATTCGCTCCAGCATCTTTTAATGTGTGTGTGTGCTAAACGCTATGAATTCTAATTTCTAAAAATGTTTTGTATTAATAAAAACTACAGGCCCCAGCATATTCAAATAAAATTGAACCTGTTAAATAGGATTCATTTCACAGACTATTCTTGACTCCATTCATGCGTCGTGAAACTTCATACCTGCAGTTTTCTGATTGAAGTGTTGAAGTGGGTCATTTTGCTTAAAATCAAAAATGAATTATTTTTCGATTTTTCTACTCTTTGAAAGAAAAGTTATTTAAAATCAAATTTAGCTTTGTATGCAAATCACATTATCACAAGGATACTAGACTGAGTGATTGTAAACTATAGGAAGTTGCTTTTCACAAATAAGTTTACCCCCCCCCCCTCCCCCATCATGTACCGAAACTATTCCAAATGTCATGAATTTATTCCTTTGCCTACGAACTCGCAAAACACGAACAACAGCGTTCATATGCTATAATACAGGCGCACTGTACTCCCGGGACTGTACTATGGGCACCGTGCGTCTAGTCCATCACACGCAAGTGATCAAAATTCGGCAGTGTTGCAACGTTCTATTTGCCAAAATCCTTTCTTGGAGGACTTGATTTTGATTGCAAAGTACACATCTTTCCACCCCACAGCCCCATACAGCGTTTCTAATATTAGAAAAAGAAAGGCCACAGCCATTTAATGGCAAATAAAAAAGTCCGGTTCATCACTGGTAAAAACCATTTTATCGCCGTCAAAACTGATCAAAAATCGGACATTTTGGTACAAATTCACGCTAAAATTCTTGTTCACAAAATTGCACGTATCTTGGTTAAAAATTGATGTTTTTTATTCGGGTTTTCGGTATTTTTTGGGAATCAATTTAATAAAAAACGATTTAGAAACTATGCATCTCTATCAGCCTCATAATGCAGTAAAAGTCCATTTCTTTGCTGTTTTACCAGGCCGATGACGTCATCATGGGGTCGAGAAAAATACTGCCCCGCACGGTGATTCACGGAGAAACTGTAATGTCAAAGGTTAAGTGTGTTTAGACTCGCTCTGCCGGTCACGAATAAGAGTGCACAGTGAGATAGGAAATCGGCCTTCGTGCCTTACAACACCTAACTTGTGGTGTAACGGATGGTGCGATTGAAATTGCAAGTACTGATCCGTGTGCGTTGGTTTTCTGTAAATGCAGATTTTAAGGGACCCGTCATCTTTCTTGGTGATTAAAGTGTCCAGGAAAGGGATACTATTGTCTGATTCTTCCTCGTATGTAAATTTGATGCTATTTGTGGGATCGACTTGGTTCAAATGTTCAAATGCTTCTCCTTTCTTGATTACTTCTAAGACATCGTCGACGTATCTTTTCCAGATTCTGGGTTTGCAGTTGTCAGGTGCTGTGGCTATGGCTTCATTCTCAAACCATTCCATAAACAGGTTGACTTGATCGGATCTACGATCAGATCATCAATCGGCAAGCAACCCATGTGACGTCATCAAAATCCGTCACAAAGTCTGCCGATAAAATCTAGAAACATTTCCACTCACCACACCAGAGTGAACAAGATTCCTGATAGGAATCGAAATATTTCTAGTAAGTACCTAATTTACTATTTGGATCTGTGTTGAGAACATTTGCCTACCAGTGATTTATGAACGATCCTGATGAATCTATTCAGAGGATCATAAAGTTCTTGCAATGTTCTGGACGACTAATGTAATATATCCTTATTCACTTGTCCTGCGAAAAGCAGCGAAGTCCAGTGTACACTTGAGTTTATAATTATCTATGTGTATGAAATCCTCACACAAAAATGGTGTTGCTTTCTCCTTGCCGTTATCTCCTTGCGCTGCTTTCTCTAAACTTAACTCCTTGCGCTGCTTTCTCCAAACTTGGTGTTATTTCCACCTTTCACACAATATCTTCAGGAAGCAGGACTGCGATGCAGTTGTCCCCACTTATTTTGACAGTTGTGTTGCTCCTTTAACCAGACTTCAGCAAATCGGCAGAAGAATATATATTCCTTTCTTGGAAGAAGTACGTTCTTTGACGTATTTAAGATCTTCTCCGACAACACTGGCAAATAGTAGCACTTTGACTACATAAAATATTTCTGGTTTGCAATTTCCTTTCTTTGAAGGAATTGGACTGTAAGCATATTAGCTAGCTAGCCCAGATCAACACTACAAACTGTGACAATAATTGTATTTACATTTTCTTATATATCAAGCAATGGGAAATCCCAAGTATTAATAGCCAAATGTGATCTTGGGAATTCCCAAGCCTTAATTATAACATTAACCTTTCTCATTACATCACTTCCTTAGGGGAATTTCATTACATCATTTTCACTTTACAACCTCAGGGGTTTCCAAATATTCCAAATTAGATATGATTCAACTTGTTTTGCTCAATTTGAGAGGGGAATTCCCCCAAAATGTCATCACTCATGTAACTTTGTAAACAAAGATAAATCATCAAATTAAATTACTGAGGGCACATCACACATTGCTTAGCACATTTTAAGTTGATTTGCAAAACAAAAACTGAAACAAGTTTGTAATATTGCTCCCCGGGGGTATTGCTCCAAATCGTCTACAATGAATGAAAACGCAAATAAAAAGATATATATGTTTGTTTGCGCTGCATTACTCACTCGGACAGCGCTGTATGATGTAAACGGATCAAGTGTTTTCTCATAACAAATTCCCCGATAACATGATAACCAGGTTATCCATTGGCAAGTGTTTTCTCATAACAAATTCCCCGATAACATGATAACCAGGTTATCCATTGGCAAGTGTTTTCTCATAACAAATTCCCCGATAACCAGGTTATCCATTGGCAGATATGAATATCAATAGGTCTCCCACAACTTTAATTGATCAAGCCGTGTTGCATGTCGGGCTTCATACCTAGATCATCTCGGCAGCTATAAGCAGATGCGTTTCTATTCCTCAATAGAGAGATTGCGAAATTTACGTGAAACGTGACACGGGAACGCGAACGGCAAGCTACATTAGTCGAAAATCGGTTATTATGCCCTCTAGAGGGTGAAATCTATTGTGAATTGGTCAATCGTGTAATTACCGTAAGGCGATTACTTTGCGGTTGGTAGCAAAAAATGACGTTCCAAAATGACAAAAAAACGCATTATAAAATGCAGAAAAATTTTATGTTTATCATGTTATGAAACGAATCAAAGTATCCTAATAGAACAAGTAGAGTCCGACATGTAATAAAATTCATTTTGGGGGTTAAAATTTGATCTCGTATAGACAAGAAGAAGTGAACAAATTTCGATTTTTTTCGACGCGAATTCGAACGGGTAGATTGCCTATTCATTTGTGTGTGGAAAATGCCGTCCAAATCAGCTTGCGAAGAGGCGTTTTAGGCAAGATTGTGTCGTGTTACGGCATAAATGCGGTATAATTGTCTGTTTGGGACGGGGAACAGAAGTTCGTGCAACGCTATTTTTCGCCTTGCTTTTTCGTTGTGCATTAAACAGCTGTCAAAGTGTTTTGCTTATGGATACTATTCAGCAAACTCCAAAATGTTTTTAAAACATGATTATGCATGTGTTTTTGGTTTTAGTTAAAACGTTTTGATAACATATCGATGTATGTTTATATAAAAATCATGAAAACTCGTGTTATACTGAAAAAATAATACAACAACATTTCAAGCCAAAATTCGAAATGCTATAGTAAAATATCATTTGGCAAACATATTTAAGTGTCTATTGTGTTAGAACGTTTATCAGCAAGTTTAGAACAAAGGGTTTTTGAATGTTATTAAAACTGTTAATGCCCTTGACCCTCACATAACCTTTAACCCGACATTTAACGTTTTCTGTAATATATTTGTGTTTGCTGGGTAGTAACTAGGCATATTAGATTATCTATTTTCATTTTGCTTTAGAAAGTAAACAGGGTATTATTTATATGATAATGGAGTTTGTTTCTTGTTATTCGAATAATATACACCAAGACTTCCTAGGCATCCAACACCAAACTCTGTTTAGATTATTTAGACAAATAGCATTTACACGTGTGAACATAGGCCTATACTCATTTTCCAATAGCCCGCAAAACTCAAATATCGCTAATCTGGACTGAATGCTTAGAGCATTATACGCCGTAGAAGTGACGTAGTTAATCGGATTAACTACCATAGCAATAGATGAATACAATTTTGGCTATATCGCCCCGCACTACAACGTTCATGCGGTACCGATGCATTGAACCATAGATTGCACCTGTAAGATTAGTTTATTTGAAAAGAGCGGTATTGTATTCAATCTATTATATGATTGAAGACAGGTGATGAGTGCAACCTGCTGCAGAGCAGCGCGGTATATTCAAAAATTGTATTCATCTATTGCTATGGTAGTTAATCCGATTATGACGTCACTTCTACGGCGTATAGATACAGCCAGTGGTATTTGCATATCAATACCGAGGAAAGTAGTTCGATGAAAGAAAATAATCTTCTCTGGTTCGATGCACCCCAGGTGAATCAATAGGTGCTTCCTATTACCTTTAGATTATTTGGCTCAGCATAGCGCCATCATGATTGCAATTGCGTTTACACGTAGTCTTGGTTCAGACTCTATGCGGCTATCACGAACATACTAGGAACGACGAGCGTTAGGACCGACACAAACTGGCTGCGTAGGAGGCTAGTTTGGATGTGAACGGGACTATGACGTTCTACCGCAAAATGCAGAAATCCGTAACCCGTATGGCGTTTGCAGTGAACACCTCTCCGCAATCTCTCTATTGTGGTTGATTGATCGAACTTGATGCTCACTATTTTCTAAGGCTTGTGGATCAACGTCTAGGCGTTGTGCCTGTGCGTAGCGCACTATAAATCACTGCGCTAATAAAAAGATATGGGCATGATAGTGAACATCAAGTTCGATTAGAAATTTATAAACATATTATACAGCTTAGACTAGCGAGTGATTTAGGGCAACGCCATCGCGTTGCAAATCTTCGTCAGCATCTTTTACAATTATTGACGAGAACTTGTTTTACACTTATGTATTTTTCAAAATCGTTCGCTCTGTTGGAATATAAATGTGGCCATGTTTTCATCATAGAACATTTTAAGTGACGTGGGTGTATAAAAGAGCCATTAGAAACTACCTATCCAAGAGACTAGAGAGAACTACATAGGCATATCTGGGATGACACATCTGATATTTCATACTGCCACATTGAGGAATTGGACAAAACATTGATCATTTAATATGTTTTGTTTTAAGGGTGATCATTTTTGCCCAAATTTCATCAAGTCATTTTCATTTTAAATATATATACTTTAGACCAACAATTCAGAAGTTATGAGTTTCCACAATTGCAAGGTTAAGACTACATTTAAAACAGAAGAATTAGGTAAAATATGTTGATGCTCCGACATTGCTGCAAATATACTTTTGTTTATAGAGTAAATTATGACCTGATGTGGGGGTACATAAGACTACAAAAATTGTATTTTTCGTTAAATAATTAGGAATAAAACTTTAAAGTGCCTGAAAATTTTCGTAGACCTGTTGTGGTCTTTTTGTATATTATACACACAAGAATATTGCGGCAATTCTAAAAAATGGCGAAGACAATCATATTATTCTGCATTCGATGTCAACACTGAATAATGGAGAGTCATGGTAAGTCGCACACTGACGTCAAATTTGAAATTAAAATACTGCAAATGTAATATTGCTTCCGTGTCAATATTTGTCGAGTATCAAATACAACATTTGAATATTTTAAAGGCGCTGTTGTGTAAACATTTTCAAACCTATTTCTCGATATACCCAAACTGCTATAACACTCAAAAGTGAGCCAATTTTGCGGTCGAAAAAAAACCCGAGTATGCCATCCATTTATCCCCTTTATTTATTTGCTATACATTGCTTAGCACATTTCAAGTTGATTTGCATGACATGGAAATCAAACGTACGAGTGTAAAACAAAAACGGAAACAAGTTTGTAATATTGCTCCCCGGGGGGATTGTTCCAAATCGTCTACAATGAATGAAAACGCGAATAAAAAGATATATATGTTTGCTTGCGCTGCATTACACACTCGGACAGCGCTGATGTAAACTTGTCAAGTGTTTTCTCATAACAAATTCCCCGATAACATGATAACCAGGTTATCCATTGGCAAGTGTTTTCTCATAACAAATTCCCCGATAACCAGGTTATCCATTGGCAGATATGAATATTAATAGGTCTCCCACAACTTTAATTGGTCACTTCCATTGGCCATTAATGTGCAATATTCTCACAGCCGTGTTGCATGTCGGGCTTCATACTTAGATCATCTCGGCAGCTATTAGCAGATGCGTTCCTCTTGCTCAATGTGGGCATTAGGGTGAATCTGAAAATGATAAAATTTAGATTTTTTAATGGGCTACCCTCTCATTTGGTACATTATGGTTAAAAAACAACGCATGAAAAAAATTACACGTTTTGAACAAATTTTAGAGGTCCCTACCGAGCATTTTAATTTTGCACATAGAGTCAATGGTGATTTTAACTATTTTCAACAAAGTACTAGAAAGTAAAATTCATCTGAAATATTTCCTTTAAAACTTGTGTCATCAGATAGTTATTGGAATGTGTAACATAATTGTGAAAGCAAATTCGGGATAAAATATCCCCAAATCAATAACAAATCAAATTTGTAAAAAGAGCAAAATGGGGGTGACAGCAGTATATTCAACAGCCAGTGAGTAGGTGGCCATTTGAAAAAAATTCTTATGTTTGCTATATACTTTATGTATTGTGTACTGTGGCATTATGCTACCAAGCAATTGAACTGGAGTGGCAAACTGAACATTTTTAATTAGGCCTTGCTTTGAATTTAGTTTATATCAGCATTACATAATATTGACATAGTCCATTGAAATATTGAATTGAATGCATATTCAAATAGGTACTTACAACCAGTGAACCAAAACACTTCAAATGGTTAGAATCAGACCAATTAAATATTACATAATAATGTATTTACTTCTCTCTGTGGCAGACTTATTTAATAATATGAAATGGTGTCAGGTGTGCAAGTCTTTGTTAGTGATGAACTGAATATTTATAGTAATGAATAATTCAAACAAGTAACAGGAATAAAAGCAGATGTGTTTAAAAGCTGTACTCCCCCAACAAGGATTTTTATTTTTTTGTTTTTTTTTACTTTATTCTTACAGATATCCATGATTATAAAAAAGAAATTTGTCATGTCAAAAATATGCGACAGTCTTTTGGCATCCATCTGACTTTTGAAAGTGAAAACAAAGAGAAAAAGATTCACCTCAAAAATAACATTGACTTCACACACAAAATTTCAAAGACCGGTAGGGACCTAAAACGTATAATTTTTTCATGCGTTGTTTTTAACCATAATGTACCAAATGAGAGGGTAGCCCATCAAAAATCTAAATTTAATGGGCATGATAGTGAGCATCAAGTTCAATTAGAAATGTATAAATAATATTATACAGCTTAGACTAGCGAGTGGTTTAGGGCAACGCCATCGTTCGGTCTGTTGGAATATAATTGTAAATGTGGGCATGTTTTCATCACATAACATTTTATGTGACGTGAGAGAACTACATAGACATAGACATACCTGGGATGACACATCTGATATTTCATCGTGTTCATACTGCCACATTGAGGAATTGGACAAAACACTGATCATTTAATGTTGTTACGAGTCGTACTTGACTCAAGGCCAAAATCACCTTTTACCCGAACTCACACGAATGCACAACACAAATACACTGTTTGATTATGCTAACAAAATCTAAGTCTTTAATTGAAAGCACGTTATTATTGGTACAATATATGACAACAAATGCACATACACAATAATCAAATATAATCACTATTATCTATTTTGTACTTAGCCAGCATTCTTCTTCTTGGCGATCATAAAGTTCTTGCAATGTTCTGGACGACTGATGTAATATATCCTTATTCACTTGTCCTGCGAAAATCAGCGAAGTCCTTTGAACACTTGCATTGATAAATCCTTGCGTATAAAATCCTCATACGAAAATGGTGTTACTTTCTCCCAAGTACTAAACTCCTTGCGTCGTTCTCCAAACACATTCGTAACTCTTTGCGCAGTTCTCCAAATCACTTTACTCCTTGCGCCGTTCTCCAATATTAAACTCCTTGCACTGCTTTCTCCAAACTTGGTGCTATTTCCACCTTTCACACAATATCTTCAGGAAGCAGGACTGCGATGCAGTTGTCCCCACTTATTTTGACAGTTGCGTTGAATCAAAACACCAGACTTCAGCAAGTCGACAGAAGAATATATATTCCTTTCTTGGAAGAATTACGTTCATTGACGTATTCTAGATCTTCTCCGACAACACTGGCAAATAGTAGTACTTTGACCACATAAAATATTTCTGGTTTGCAATTTCCTTTCTTTGAAGGAATTGGACTGTAAGCATATTAGCTAGCTAGCCCAGATCAACACTATCAACTGTGTCAATAATTGTGTTTACATTTTCTTATATATCAAGCAAGGGGAAATCCCAAATATTAATAGCCAAATGTGGAAATTCCCAAGCCTTAATTATAACATGCATTAACCTTTCTCATTACATCACTTCCTGAGGGGAATCCCCTGACATCACTTCCTTTGGGGGAATCCCGTGACAGCATCTTTACTTTTTACAATCTCAGGGGTTTCCAAATATTCCAAATTAGATATGATTCAACTTGTTTTGCTCAATTTGAGAGGGGAATTCCCCCAAAATGTCATCACTCATGTAACTTTGTAAACAAAGATAAATAATCAAATTAAATTATTCAGGGCACATCACACCTCCCCTTAAAAGAAGAAAGTTCGAATGTAATGAAAACTTTCTTAAATGTTTTCTTCTTTTACATCAACTTCAAAATAATATTAACTTTGAGTGCTTAACTCAACATACACAGTGACTACTTGTCACACAAGTTCCTTTTTAAAGGAATTTTTGTTCATCAGTTTTTATGCAATTCTGGACAAGGCATCATCCATTACATTGTCTTTTCCCTTAATATGTTTGATGTCCAGATTGTACTCTTGCAAGGTCAAACTCCACCTCACCAGTCTTTGGTTTTTGTTCTTCATCCTGTTGATGAAGGTGAGGGGATTATGATCTGTGAAAACAAGCACAGGGTATACTGTGGTACCCAAATACACATCAAAATGTAGCAATGCTAATAGCAATGCTAGACACTCCTTCTCAATTGTGGAGTAATTTCTCTGGTGCTTGTTGAATTTCCTTGAAAAGTAACATATGGGGTGATCTATTTGATCTTCACCCTCTTGCATCACAACACCTCCACAGCCTATGTCACTGGCATCAACAGTCAACTTGAACTGCTTCTGAAAATCAGGTGCAGTAAGTACTGGTGAACTCATGAGTATTGATTTGACTTTGTGAAAAGCATTTTCACACTGTTCTGACCAAATGAATTTTGCATCTTTCTTCAACAAATCAGTCAAAGGACTTGCTATTTCTGAAAAGTTTGGACAGAACTTTCTATAATAGCCAACCATTCCTAGAAATCTCATGAGTGCCTTCTTGTTTACAGGTGTGGGGTACTGCTCAATTGCTTCAACTTTGGCTTTGATAGGTTTCACCTGACCTTGACCTACAACATATCCCAAGTATGTGACTGTGGCATGGCAAAACTCACTTTTACCAGATTGACTGTCAATTGTACTTCAGACAGCTTCTTAAACAATTGATGGAGTTGTTCCATGTGTTGTTCCCAAGTTTGACTGTAAACAATCAAATCATCTACATACGCTTCACATCCCTCTATGTCTGCCACAATTTGGTTCACCATTCTCTGAAATGTCGCTGGCGCGTTTTT
This sequence comes from Amphiura filiformis, assembly GCF_039555335.1. Lineage (NCBI taxonomy): Eukaryota > Metazoa > Echinodermata > Ophiuroidea > Amphilepidida > Amphiuridae > Amphiura > Amphiura filiformis. The sequence continues at coordinate 39,601,808 of NC_092638.1, read as the reverse complement.
CAACCCGAATGGCATAACTTTGTATTGGTAAAGACCAAATAGAAAAAAAAAAGCAGAAATCTCTTTGGCACGGTCTGTGAGTGGAACCTGCCAGTACCCTTTCAATAGATCAAATTTGCTAACAAATTTTGCATTCCCAATTTTGTCTATGCAATCATCAATTCTTGGAATAGGGTATGAGTCTGTCTTTGAATGAACATTTGCAGCTCTCATGTCTGCGACCAATCGGTATGAACCATCAGGCTTGGGAACAAGAATACATGGTGAACTCCATTCACTACTACTTGGTTCTATGATATCATTGTCTAGCATATATTTAATCTCATTTTTGAGATGTTCCATTTTCAATGGATTGACTCTGTAAGGATGCTGCTTGATTGGTTTTGTATCACCAACATCTACATCATGAAATGCAGCATTTGTTCTACTTGGCGTATCAGGAAATATATTGTCAAATTTGTGAATCAAATTTGCAATTTGACTTTGTTGATCCTGAGAAAGATGACCTAACTTTGAGTCCAAATTAGTGAGCACATCAGAATTGTTCAATTTTACGTTATACTCTTTGTGCTCCAGCTCTTTATCCTGGTCAAGTGTGACATCAGAATTGTCATCTTTACTCTTGTCTACATTGGCGATTTTGTCTACATCGGCATGTTTGTCTACATTATCAGTATGTTTTACTGTACACACAGGTTTTGGAATGCCACTGTCACTTCTTTCAACATACTCTTTGAGCATATTTATGTGGCATAACTGCCTGCTCTTGCGTCTACCAGGAGTCTTGATAATATAATCTACTTCACCTACTTTTGACTCTACCTCACATGGGCCATGGTATCTGGCTTGTAATGGGTGTCCTGGAATTGGAAACAGTACTAGAACTTTGTCACCTGGTTTGAACACTCTCTCTTTGGCATGTTTATCATACCATTGTTTCATTTTGGCCTGACCCTGTTTCAAGTTTTCTTTGGCGATATCAGTTGCTCTGTTAAGCCTATGCTTAAAATTGGAGACATAATCCAATAAATTGATATCTGATTTCTCATTGAGCCACTTTTCTTTCAACAACTTTAAGGGCCCGCGCACTGTGTGTCCAAACACTAACTCAAAAGGACTAAATCCTAAAGTTTCCTGAACAGCTTCCCTAGCAGCAAACAACAACAAGTGTACTCCTCATCCCAGTCCCTCTGAAATTCCAAACAATATGTCCTGATCATGTTTTTCAATGTTTGGTGGAACCTTTCTAGTGCACCTTGTGATTCTGGATGGTATGCACTTGAGGTATACTGCTCTTTACCTAATTGATACATGATATCGCTAATCTGGACTGAATGCTTAGAGCATTATACGCCGTAGAAGTGACGTAGTTAATCGGATTAACTACCATAGCAATAGATGAATACAATTTTGGCTATATCGCCCCGCACTACAACGTTCATGCGGTACCGATGCATTGAACCATAGATTGCACCTGTAAGATTAGTTTATTTGAAAAGAGCGGTATTGTATTCAATCTATTATATGATTGAAGACAGGTGATGAGTGCAACCTGCTGCAGAGCAGCGCGGTATATTCAAAAATTGTATTCATCTATTGCTATGGTAGTTAATCCGATTATGACGTCACTTCTACGGCGTATAGATACAGCCAGTGGTATTTGCATATCAATACCGAGGAAAGTAGTTCGATGAAAGAAAATAATCTTCTCTGGTTCGATGCACCCCAGGTGAATCAATAGGTGCTTCCTATTACCTTTAGATTATTTGGCTCAGCATAGCGCCATCATGATTGCAATTGCGTTTACACGTAGTCTTGGTTCAGACTCTATGCGGCTATCACGAACATACTAGGAACGACGAGCGTTAGGACCGACACAAACTGGCTGCGTAGGAGGCTAGTTTGGATGTGAACGGGACTATGACGTTCTACCGCAAAATGCAGAAATCCGTAACCCGTATGGCGTTTGCAGTGAACACCTCTCCGCAATCTCTCTATTGTGGTTGATTGATCGAACTTGATGCTCACTATTTTCTAAGGCTTGTGGATCAACGTCTAGGCGTTGTGCCTGTGCGTAGCGCACTATAAATCACTGCGCTAATAAAAAGATATGGGCATGATAGTGAACATCAAGTTCGATTAGAAATTTATAAACATATTATACAGCTTAGACTAGCGAGTGATTTAGGGCAACGCCATCGCGTTGCAAATCTTCGTCAGCATCTTTTACAATTATTGACGAGAACTTGTTTTACACTTATGTATTTTTCAAAATCGTTCGCTCTGTTGGAATATAAATGTGGCCATGTTTTCATCATAGAACATTTTAAGTGACGTGGGTGTATAAAAGAGCCATTAGAAACTACCTATCCAAGAGACTAGAGAGAACTACATAGGCATATCTGGGATGACACATCTGATATTTCATACTGCCACATTGAGGAATTGGACAAAACATTGATCATTTAATATGTTTTGTTTTAAGGGTGATCATTTTTGCCCAAATTTCATCAAGTCATTTTCATTTTAAATATATATACTTTAGACCAACAATTCAGAAGTTATGAGTTTCCACAATTGCAAGGTTAAGACTACATTTAAAACAGAAGAATTAGGTAAAATATGTTGATGCTCCGACATTGCTGCAAATATACTTTTGTTTATAGAGTAAATTATGACCTGATGTGGGGGTACATAAGACTACAAAAATTGTATTTTTCGTTAAATAATTAGGAATAAAACTTTAAAGTGCCTGAAAATTTTCGTAGACCTGTTGTGGTCTTTTTGTATATTATACACACAAGAATATTGCGGCAATTCTAAAAAATGGCGAAGACAATCATATTATTCTGCATTCGATGTCAACACTGAATAATGGAGAGTCATGGTAAGTCGCACACTGACGTCAAATTTGAAATTAAAATACTGCAAATGTAATATTGCTTCCGTGTCAATATTTGTCGAGTATCAAATACAACATTTGAATATTTTAAAGGCGCTGTTGTGTAAACATTTTCAAACCTATTTCTCGATATACCCAAACTGCTATAACACTCAAAAGTGAGCCAATTTTGCGGTCGAAAAAAAACCCGAGTATGCCATCCATTTATCCCCTTTATTTATTTGCTATACATTGCTTAGCACATTTCAAGTTGATTTGCATGACATGGAAATCAAACGTACGAGTGTAAAACAAAAACGGAAACAAGTTTGTAATATTGCTCCCCGGGGGGATTGTTCCAAATCGTCTACAATGAATGAAAACGCGAATAAAAAGATATATATGTTTGCTTGCGCTGCATTACACACTCGGACAGCGCTGATGTAAACTTGTCAAGTGTTTTCTCATAACAAATTCCCCGATAACATGATAACCAGGTTATCCATTGGCAAGTGTTTTCTCATAACAAATTCCCCGATAACCAGGTTATCCATTGGCAGATATGAATATTAATAGGTCTCCCACAACTTTAATTGGTCACTTCCATTGGCCATTAATGTGCAATATTCTCACAGCCGTGTTGCATGTCGGGCTTCATACTTAGATCATCTCGGCAGCTATTAGCAGATGCGTTCCTCTTGCTCAATGTGGGCATTAGGGTGAATCTGAAAATGATAAAATTTAGATTTTTTTAATGGGCTACCCTCTCATTTGGTACATTATGGTTAAAAAACAACGCATGAAAAAAATTACACGTTTTGAACAAATTTTAGAGGTCCCTACCGAGCATTTTAATTTTGCACATAGAGTCAATGGTGATTTTAACTATTTTCAACAAAGTACTAGAAAGTAAAATTCATCTGAAATATTTCCTTTAAAACTTGTGTCATCAGATAGTTATTGGAATGTGTAACATAATTGTGAAAGCAAATTCGGGATAAAATATCCCCAAATCAATAACAAATCAAATTTGTAAAAAAGAGCAAAATGGGGTGACAGCAGTATATTCAACAGCCAGTGAGTAGGTGGCCATTTGAAAAAAAATTCTTATGTTTGCTATATACTTTATGTATTGTGTACTGTGGCATTATGCTACCAAGCAATTGAACTGGAGTGGCAAACTGAACATTTTTAATTAGGCCTTGCTTTGAATTTAGTTTATATCAGCATTACATAATATTGACATAGTCCATTGAAATATTGAATTGAATGCATATTCAAATAGGTACTTACAACCAGTGAACCAAAACACTTCAAATGGTTAGAATCAGACCAATTAAATATTACATAATAATGTATTTACTTCTCTCTGTGGCAGACTTATTTAATAATATGAAATGGTGTCAGGTGTGCAAGTCTTTGTTAGTGATGAACTGAATATTTATAGTAATGAATAATTCAAACAAGTAACAGGAATAAAAGCAGATGTGTTTAAAAGCTGTACTCCCCCAACAAGGATTTTTATTTTTTTGTTTTTTTTTACTTTATTCTTACAGATATCCATGATTATAAAAAAGAAATTTGTCATGTCAAAAATATGCGACAGTCTTTTGGCATCCATCTGACTTTTGAAAGTGAAAACAAAGAGAAAAAGATTCACCTCAAAAATAACATTGACTTCACACACAAAATTTCAAAGACCGGTAGGGACCTCTAAAACGTATAATTTTTTTCATGCGTTGTTTTTTAACCATAATGTACCAAATGAGAGGGTAGCCCATCAAAAAATCTAAATTTAATGGGCATGATAGTGAGCATCAAGTTCAATTAGAAATGTATAAATAATATTATACAGCTTAGACTAGCGAGTGGTTTAGGGCAACGCCATCGTTCGGTCTGTTGGAATATAATTGTAAATGTGGGCATGTTTTCATCACATAACATTTTATGTGACGTGAGAGAACTACATAGACATAGACATACCTGGGATGACACATCTGATATTTCATCGTGTTCATACTGCCACATTGAGGAATTGGACAAAACACTGATCATTTAATGTTGTTACGAGTCGTACTTGACTCAAGGCCAAAATCACCTTTTACCCGAACTCACACGAATGCACAACACAAATACACTGTTTGATTATGCTAACAAAATCTAAGTCTTTAATTGAAAGCACGTTATTATTGGTACAATATATGACAACAAATGCACATACACAATAATCAAATATAATCACTATTATCTATTTTGTACTTAGCCAGCATTCTTCTTCTTGGCGATCATAAAGTTCTTGCAATGTTCTGGACGACTGATGTAATATATCCTTATTCACTTGTCCTGCGAAAATCAGCGAAGTCCTTTGAACACTTGCATTGATAAATCCTTGCGTATAAAATCCTCATACGAAAATGGTGTTACTTTCTCCCAAGTACTAAACTCCTTGCGTCGTTCTCCAAACACATTCGTAACTCTTTGCGCAGTTCTCCAAATCACTTTACTCCTTGCGCCGTTCTCCAATATTAAACTCCTTGCACTGCTTTCTCCAAACTTGGTGCTATTTCCACCTTTCACACAATATCTTCAGGAAGCAGGACTGCGATGCAGTTGTCCCCACTTATTTTGACAGTTGCGTTGAATCAAAACACCAGACTTCAGCAAGTCGACAGAAGAATATATATTCCTTTCTTGGAAGAATTACGTTCATTGACGTATTCTAGATCTTCTCCGACAACACTGGCAAATAGTAGTACTTTGACCACATAAAATATTTCTGGTTTGCAATTTCCTTTCTTTGAAGGAATTGGACTGTAAGCATATTAGCTAGCTAGCCCAGATCAACACTATCAACTGTGTCAATAATTGTGTTTACATTTTCTTATATATCAAGCAAGGGGAAATCCCAAATATTAATAGCCAAATGTGGAAATTCCCAAGCCTTAATTATAACATGCATTAACCTTTCTCATTACATCACTTCCTGAGGGGAATCCCCTGACATCACTTCCTTTGGGGAATCCGTGACAGCATCTTTACTTTTTACAATCTCATTGGGTTTCTAAATATTCCAAATTAGATATGATTCAACTTGTTTTGTTCAATTTGAGAAGGGAATTCCCCAAAAATGTCATCACTCATGTAACTTTGTAAACAAAGATAAATAATCAAATTAAATTATTCAGGGCACATCACACCCTCCCCCTTAAAAGAAGAAAGTTCGAATGTAATGAAAACTTTCTTAAATGTTTTCTTCTTTTACATCAACTTCAAAATAATATTAACTTTGAGTGCTTAACTCAACATACACAGTGACTACTTGTCACACAAGTTCCTTTTTAAAGGAATTTTTGTTCATCAGTTTTTATGCAATTCTGGACAAGGCATCATCCATTACATTGTCTTTTCCCTTAATATGTTTGATGTCCAGATTGTACTCTTGCAAGGTCAAACTCCACCTCACCAGTCTTTGGTTTTTGTTCTTCATCCTGTTGATGAAGGTGAGGGATTATGATCTGTGAAAACAAGCACAGGGTATACTGTGGTACCCAAATACACATCAAAATGTAGCAATGCTAATAGCAATGCTAGACACTCCTTCTCAATTGTGGAGTAATTTCTCTGGTGCTTGTTGAATTTCCTTGAAAAGTAACATATGGGGTGATCTATTTGATCTTCACCCTCTTGCATCACAACACCTCCACAGCCTATGTCACTGGCATCAACAGTCAACTTGAACTGCTTCTGAAAATCAGGTGCAGTAAGTACTGGTGAACTCATGAGTATTGATTTGACTTTGTGAAAAGCATTTTCACACTGTTCTGACCAAATGAATTTTGCATCTTTCTTCAACAAATCAGTCAAAGGACTTGCTATTTCTGAAAAGTTTGGACAGAACTTTCTATAATAGCCAACCATTCCTAGAAATCTCATGAGTGCCTTCTTGTTTACAGGTGTGGGGTACTGCTCAATTGCTTCAACTTTGGCTTTGATAGGTTTCACCTGACCTTGACCTACAACATATCCCAAGTATGTGACTGTGGCATGGCAAAACTCACTTTTACCAGATTGACTGTCAATTGTACTTCAGACAGCTTCTTAAACAATTGATGGAGTTGTTCCATGTGTTGTTCCCAAGTTTGACTGTAAACAATCAAATCATCTACATACGCTTCACATCCCTCTATGTCTGCCACAATTTGGTTCACCATTCTCTGAAATGTCGCTGGCGCGTTTTTCAACCCGAATGGCATAACTTTGTATTGGTAAAGACCAAATAGTGTACAAAAAGCAGAAATCTCTTTGGCACGGTCTGTGAGTGGAACCTGCCAGTACCCTTTCAATAGATCAAATTTGCTAACAAATTTTGCATTCCCAATTTTGTCTATGCAATCATCAATTCTTGGAATAGGGTATGAGTCTGTCTTTGAATGAACATTTGCAGCTCTCATGTCTGCGACCAATCGGTATGAACCATCAGGCTTGGGAACAAGAATACATGGTGAACTCCATTCACTACTACTTGGTTCTATGATATCATTGTCTAGCATATATTTAATCTCATTTTTGAGATGTTCCATTTTCAATGGATTGACTCTGTAAGGATGCTGCTTGATTGGTTTTGTATCACCAACATCTACATCATGAAATGCAGCATTTGTTCTACTTGGCGTATCAGGAAATATATTGTCAAATTTGTGAATCAAATTTGCAATTTGACTTTGTTGATCCTGAGAAAGATGACCTAACTTTGAGTCCAAATTAGTGAGCACATCAGAATTGTTCAATTTTACGTTATACTCTTTGTGCTCCAGCTCTTTATCCTGGTCAAGTGTGACATCAGAATTGTCATCTTTACTCTTGTCTACATTGGCGATTTTGTCTACATCGGCATGTTTGTCTACATTATCAGTATGTTTTACTGTACACACAGGTTTTGGAATGCCACTGTCACTTCTTTCAACATACTCTTTGAGCATATTTATGTGGCATAACTGCCTGCTCTTGCGTCTACCAGGAGTCTTGATAATATAATCTACTTCACCTACTTTTGACTCTACCTCACATGGGCCATGGTATCTGGCTTGTAATGGGTGTCCTGGAATTGGAAACAGTACTAGAACTTTGTCACCTGGTTTGAACACTCTCTCTTTGGCATGTTTATCATACCATTGTTTCATTTGGCCTGACCCTGTTTCAAGTTTTCTTTGGCGATATCAGTTGCTCTGTTAAGCCTATGCTTAAAATTGGAGACATAATCCAATAAATTGATATCTGATTTCTCATTGAGCCACTTTTCTTTCAACAACTTTAAGGGCCGCGCACTGTGTGTCCAAACACTAACTCAAAAGGACTAAATCCTAACGTTTCCTGAACAGCTTCCCTAGCAGCAAACAACAACAAGTGTACTCCCTCATCCCAGTCCCTCTGAAATTCCAAACAATATGTCCTGATCATGTTTTTCAATGTTTGGTGGAACCTTTCTAGTGCACCTTGTGATTCTGGATGGTATGCACTTGAGGTATACTGCTCTTTACCTAATTGATACATGACCTGCTGAAATACTCCAGAAGTAAAGTTTGATCCTTGATCTGACTGTATGGACTTGGGGAGCCCCACAAATGTGAAGAACTTAGTTAAAGCTTTCACTATAGTCACTGCTTTAATATTTCTCAAGGGTATGGCTTCAGGAAAGCGTGTTGACGCGCACATAATTGTCAGAAGGTATTGATTACCTGACTTAGCCTTTGGTAGGGGGCCTACACAATCAATAATAACCCTACCAAATGGTTCATCAAAGGCTGGAATTGGCTTTAATGGAGCAGGAGGTATTTTCTGATTTGGCTTCCCTACAACTTGGCATATGTGACATGTTTTGCAATATTCAGAAACATCTTTTCTGAGAGTGGGCCACCAGAAATGTCTCAGAATTCTTTCATGAGTTCTCTTAACACCCAAATGCCCTGCCATGGGACTATCATGTGCTATGTTAATTACTTCAGTGTGGTATACTTTTGGTACCACAATTTGGTGCACTACCTTCCACTCTTCATCGGCAGGTGCATCAGGGGGGCGCCATTTTCTCATTAGCACATCGTCTTGTTTTTAAAAACAGACAGAATTTTGTTCTGCTTCTTCTAGGGTCAATGCCCTTTGATTGATCTCTTTGAGTTCTGGGTCATTTTGTTGCTCCAGAATCAGCTTGTCATGACTTAATGGGTCTTTTATGGTTTCCCCAAGTTGTTCATGCTCAGAGGCTGTGTCATTTGTAGGGGTATTTTTATCCCCAGGAGAAGGAAGTTTATCTTCTTTCTCATTCAACTTTGACACAAATGTGTCTTCCAAATTGTAGCCTAAGTCATCAATTTGGTTGTCCTCAATTGTTTCTAATGAGGCCTTCTTACTCATTGCCCGTGTCACTGCACATGCAGGAAATATCTCCTTTTCCTCACTATTGTCATCCTGTAAACAGGGCTTATCTGTAACTATTGGGTCAGGAAAAACCTTCCCCCCTGCCAGATCATTTCCTAGCAACATGGACACTCCCTTGACTGGCAATTCATGTCTAACTCCTATGGTTACAGGACCAGAAACCAAGTCAGATGTCAAGTTAATTGTGTGGAGAGGTACACTAATTATTTCCATCCCAATACCCTGGATCAAAGCATTACCAGCTGAACTATCCTCATTAAAGGGCAAAGTTCCTTCCAGAATCATAGACCGTGCACAACACGTATCTCGCACAATCTTAATGGGCTTTGGACTACTATTATCACCAAGTGATACTACTCCCTCTAACACAAATGGTTCAAATTCTTCACACACCTTGTCTGTTTCACATCCCTTTTGTGGGAATTCTTGTTTTTTGATTTGACTGACTTGTTTCTTTGACTCAAGTGACACTGCACATCCTACAGTATTACTAGCAGTTTGCTGCTGTTTTTGTGCATCTTGTTTGGCTTTTAAGCTCCGACACATGGTCACTGCATGTCCTGGTTTCTTACAGAAATTGCAAACTAATTGGGATTTAAATTCAGTCCCACCTGTTGGTCTGGTACCTGAACTCCATGGGGTCCCTCTACCACCAGCACTATGCTGTGAATTAGACCAGGATCTGTGATTAGACTGAGATCTCCCTTCTTGTGTACCACCCTGATTTGCTCTAGGTTGGTTATGGCTGAACCTGTTTGAATAATTTCTGTTATGACTACTCGCATTCAATTTGTGAGTTAAGCCATAGTCGTCTGCCATCGTCGCCGCGTCACTTAGCGTCTTAATTTTGCTAGCGCTTTCATCCAAGTGGGTTTTAATGTCAGCGTGGACACATTTTTTGAACTCTTCTATAAGAACCAATTGCTTAAGTTGGCCGAAATCATCTTTGACTTCTTTTGAACCAAGCCACCTGTCAAACATTTGTTCCTTTACTCTAGCAAATTCTACATGGGTTTGATCTGCTTGCTTTCTTGAATCTCTGAACTTTTGTCTGTATGCTTCAGGCACCAGTTCATAGGCCTTAAGGACTGCCTGTTTGACTTCTTCATAATTATTACACTTCTCTATTGGTAGAGCTGAGTAAGTTTCCTGGCCTTCCCCACAAAACTACTTTGTAACAGTAGGGTCCAATGCTCTGGAGGCCATTTCAAATTTGTAGCTACCTTCTCAAAATGTTGGAAATACTCGTCAACATCTTTTTCTTTGAATTTAGGCACCAGCTTTACATACTTTGTAACATCAAACCCTGACTTTGAGGAGAAACTTGATGAGTATTTGTCACCTAGCTTTGCCAACTTCTCTTGTTCAAACTTGTACTTTTCTTCAATTTCTTTTTGTTTCAAATTTTCTTCCATTTCCAACTTTTTTTTTCAAGTTCCAATTTTGCTACCTTTTCCTTTTCTTCTGTTTCTATTTTGTGGTGCTCAAGCGCCATCTTTTCTTGGCGTGCTTTTTCCTCCATTTCTAATTTCTTGTTTTCCATGTCTAATCTTTCTTGTCTTTCTTTATTTTCCATATCTAATCTTTCTTGTTTTTCTTTATTTTGCATATCTAGCTTTTGCATGTCCAACTGCAATTGCATTTTCATTTTTTCCATTTCCACCTGAACTTCTAGTTCTTTCAACTTAACTGCATCCCCGATTTCAGTTTTGACCTCTTTTCTCTTCTCCAAAATGGATTCTTCAAAATACTCTTCATCAACCAAAACATCAATTAAGGCATTTTTGATTATTTGTTTTCTGTTGGCTTGCTTTACATCCAATTCATAGTATTTTGCAAATGCTAATAAATCAGGTTTCTTCAACTTATCAAACTTCTCCCAATCTATAGTTTCAAGAAACTCTTCTGCTTTGAACTCCATACTGTACTTTCACTTTTAAGACTCAGTAAATTAATGTCAACTTTTTTACAGTGTATATCCCGGACGACAAGCCCCCAATTTTGTTACGAGTCGTACTTGACTCAAGGCCAAAATCACCTTTTACCCGAACTCACACGAATGCACAACACAAATACACTGTTTGATTATGCTAACAAAATCTAAGTCTTTAATTGAAAGCACGTTATTATTGGTACAATATATGACAACAAATGCACATACACAATAATCAAATATAATCACTATTTATCTATTTTGTACTTAGCCAGCATTCTTCTTCTTGGCGATCATAAAGTTCTTGCAATGTTCTGGACGACTGATGTAATATATCCTTATTCACTTGTCCTGCGAAAATCAGCGAAGTCCTTTGAACACTTGCATTGATAAATCCTTGCGTATAAAATCCTCATACGAAAATGGTGTTACTTTCTCCCAAGTACTAAACTCCTTGCGTCGTTCTCCAAACACATTCGTAACTCTTTGCGCAGTTCTCCAAATCACTTTACTCCTTGCGCCGTTCTCCAATATTAAACTCCTTGCACTGCTTTCTCCAAACTTGGTGCTATTTCCACCTTTCACACAATATCTTCAGGAAGCAGGACTGCGATGCAGTTGTCCCCACTTATTTTGACAGTTGCGTTGAATCAAAACACCAGACTTCAGCAAGTCGACAGAAGAATATATATTCCTTTCTTGGAAGAATTACGTTCATTGACGTATTCTAGATCTTCTCCGACAACACTGGCAAATAGTAGTACTTTGACCACATGAAATATTTCTGGTTTGCAATTTCCTTTCTTTGAAGGAATTGGACTGTAAGCATATTAGCTAGCTAGCCCAGATCAACACTATCAACTGTGTCAATAATTGTGTTTACATTTTCTTATATATCAAGCAAGGGGAAATCCCAAATATTAATAGCCAAATGTGGAAATTCCCAAGCCTTAATTATAGCATGCATTAACCTTTCTCATTACATCACTTCCTGAGGGGAATCCCTGACATCACTTCCTTTGGGGAATCCGTGACATCATCTTTACTTTTTACAATCTCAGGGGTTTCCAAATATTCCAAATTAGATATGATTCAACTTGTTTTGCTCAATTTGAGAGGGGAATTCCCCCAAAATGTCATCACTCATGTAACTTTGTAAACAAAGATAAATAATCAAATTAAATTATTCAGGGCACATCACAATGTTATGCTATCCATTTATCCCCTTTATTTATTTGCTATACACATTTTTTAGCACATTTCAAGTTGATTTGAATGACATGGAAATCAAACGTACGAGTCTAAAACAAAAAAGAAAACAAGTTTGTAATATTGCTCCAAATCGTCTGCTATGAATGAAAACGCGAATAAAAAGATATAGTTGTTTTTCTTGCCATGCATTACACACTCGGACAGCGCTGATCTAAACAGGTCAAGTGTTTTCTCATAACAAATTCCCCGCTTTTGCTTATTTTTTCAGTCATTTTACTTTGGAACCAATATATGTATTTTGTTCAAATAAATACGCCTCTTAATATCATAACTGAAGCGCGTTCGCTCCACTCTTGTATTTTATTTACATTTCGTTATATCTCATCTGTAAGTGTTGTGCCCACGAAGGGCTTACTATAACACCTACTTTGTATGCGTTAGTAATATATAGAAACATCAAACAAGGTAATGCATTATTTATAAACGATATTATGTTCTCAGAAATGCCGACAACATGTATCCGCAAATAAGTTCATCCGGATTGTCAATGTCAATAAAAACTATGGGATGTCCCCTTCTATCGTTGTGCATTGTTGATATTAATCGGGCATTTTAGCCGTATACTGGGGGGGGAGTTAAATACAAATCGCGACATCGTAATATACAAATGCGATGGTTCCGATACCTAATTTCCTCTCACAGTTTTCGAAGTTTCTTACTTTGAAAACCGCTGGTTGTCCGTAATCTTTCCGAAGATCCGCAAATACGTTCATTAGGATTGTCAATAAAATAGATAATTCGGAGATTCTTGTAAGCAAATCCAAAACTTGGGTTGATGTTACGTATCTCATGACAGTTTCGTGCTAAGACTTAGCACTTTCTCAAATTGACTGGAGGGATCATAAATTAGAGACAGAGAACAGAACAGAAAGACATATAAAAGAAAGCCACCTGGATAAGAAAGAGGGGAGCAAAACACTCAACAGAGACTAAGGAAACTACTTTCTTCCGCACATCTACGACCAAGTCCAAGCTGCGCCACCTACGTCAGCTCCAACCGGAAATTGTCATTGAGGTACATAACATCAACCCAGTTGGATTTGCTTACAAGAATTTCTGAATTATCTGACAACATGTTATTGTTAACAGCAATAGAAAGGGGCGGCACATAGTCTTGTTGTCCCACTCTCTCCCTCACCCTCCCCTTTCTCTCCCTTTCTCTTTCTTCTACTCTCTCATACATTCCATCCCCTCTCGCTCTATCTCTTCATCCCTAAATCTTTTCTACCATTTCTCTCAACTCTACGTTTTATCACTTACGACCTCACAGCCTTTGTATCGGGGCATGGAATAAGAATCCCCAATTTCTACAATTGATTTGTTGAGAGTGGTCTTCCTTTTTCTTTTAATTAATTTTTTCTCAATCTTGTTTCTTTCTTATAGCTTTAAAGGCTTGGCTTAAGCATTTTGCTTGATCCTGTATTAATCAAGACCCAAGCGTGTGTCCACCCAGACCGACAAACAAACACCTCGCCTCACCTCACCTCTAACCTCGCAGTGAGGTCTATAAGCAAAGATAAACTGGTCGATACACTTGAGGAAACAGAATTGTAAATTTTATGTACATTTTAACAGTATGATTTGATTTTCAAATATTATTATGCGGAAATATTAGTAACAAAGTAGCGTGTGCACTTAGTACATACTACGAGGTCTTTGCGCTAAATGCATTTTATTACTAGCACAATTTGTCATCACGTCTATAATAAATGTTCAGACGAAGAATGGTTATTGGTCATAAAAATATTTATAAAAGGTAGATGGCGCTATGAACCTATCGCTAACGTTCAAACCCTAACTACGCACAGAATACTTTGAGAAACCAAATTGGCAATATAGTTATGTTTTCTTCTTCTTCTTCTTCTTCTTCTTCTTCTTCTGTTTTATTGTATTATCATGCGAATTGCCATGTTGTACCTTACTGGTGCTAGAATTGTATTTAAATGAGGACGACTCTGTCATGAGCGACGTCATGTCGCACACCCTCGGAATGTCACAATTCTGTATTATTATCCAAGGTTGTTACGTGTGTCTATTCGGTCATCGACCTGACAGCAGACACGCCCACGGTACAAACAGTTAAAACTTGTGGAAATCTTGTTTATGACAAACCCATCAAAATGATACTATATTAGGTATTGTTCTATTAGTTTCTGTATGGCACATCGTACATACACATGTGTTTTGGTGAAAATGGCAGTAATTTATTTTATCCCTAACATCTAGAAGCTATCCCCTTAGGGTGGTACTACGCCCCCTGATACATTTTGCGACTAATGTTGTATTTTTCTAAACAAATGACTACACACTTGCAAAAAAAGTTATGTATATTATAGGGGCAAGGAATCCAATTACTTCACTGAAATGTCAGTGATTCAATACAGGTGGTTCATTATTATATGAGGTACATTCTAACGGTACCTCTTTTCTTATCATAAATAACGTACCGCTTGTCTTAAGTAGTAACTGGATGAGAAATTTGTGTCAGATTACAGGTTTTGACGGATTTTCAACCGATCACAGATTTTTGTCTTCTAGTTATAGCTAACAAATTGCACTGACAAAACACTCATCCTGTCATAATTCATTCCACGTCTAATGTATCAAATACTGGTAAGCATGCAATACTATGAAAAGATTTGCTCTATTTACGATGCATATTACAGAAACCAACTGAATGGCCTGAAAACAAAGTATGAAAACATGTGCCTCTGTTCAGCGTAACTAGTAAGATTTTTGCAGATACAAAACAACAAAGAACGATTTCAGATATAGTTCTACGTTTTGTTTCTATTGTTAGTATGAAATCATGTGCCTCTATTTAGCGTAATTAGTAAGATTTTTGCAGATACAAAACAACAAAGAACGATTTCAAATAAAGTTGCATTCTATGTTTTGTTTCTATTGTTAGTTAGAATAACTACTCTTAAAATGATATTGTCAATTCAAATTTTAAACGTTTTCGACAAATAATTAATTTGCTTCTCATTAGTTATTTTCAAAAAGGGTATTGTATTTGTATTTTAGTTAAAAACATGGTAAAGAGATAAGCACAAACTTTATACCAAATAATATAAATATCCCAGCAAACACAAAACGTTTTCGACATCATTCGCAAAAGGTTATAAAAGGTTGTCAGAAAACGTTTAAATGTCGGGTTATATAAAGGGTATATTAAGTGTTGATAAAATATTTGGCAAAAATGTTTGCAAAAATAGTTTACAATAACATTTTTGAAAACATTTTAAAAATATTGTTGTAGTGTGTTTTCATACAAAACGTTTTAAAACGTTTTCATGACCTTTATATAACCCGACATTTTAATGTTATTAAAACGTTTTTATGTAAACCAAAAGCCAAAATATAACTTATTACAAACGTTTTTAAAACGTTTTTGTGTTTGCTGGGATAAGATCAATGCGAGTATTGGTTTTTTTAGTGTTAAATATAAACAGTAATTATCATGACGATGGTCGTCACCGTATATATTATAAAAATAACAGTCACTGTACTTTGCTCAAGTCTTTTTTCATAACTAATCACATTAATTGTTGCATTTTTAGCGGAGACGCTTCTCATTCCAATCATCAGTTGACATTGGTCTTCACCATACATAAATATTTATTTTGATGCTATATATGTTATCCTCTCATACATGTATCATAGTCTGGGAGATCATCTGCCTAGGCCCACTATTCTGTATATAATGAATATCATTTTAATTATTTCTCCTGATTCACATAGATTTTCTTATGCATTAAATAGCTGTCTGCTGGTTGAGACTCGCTTCGGTTCTGATACAACAAAGATCACACCAGGTTAAAAAGAAACAGGAGAAACAGATTTGAAGAAAAAGCTCAAGAAAGACAAGTTTTTGGTCAAGAGAAAGGAAATTCTTAATCCAATCTCAAGTTCTCAACTCCCACTTAGTCCAAGCTGATGCGCCTTAAGATCACCTGAAGCAGTTACATATGTCTCATCGACATTTTGTAAAGTTTATTTATTTATAAATTTTGTTGAACCTGGCAGATCCTTCTCATGTTTTGCAGTTTCTGCAGCCACTTTGTCTCAAATGGCTGTCGCTATATGCGTGAAGTTGTAATGTTGGTACCTCAATAAATAACAACCACTTTCTTACTTTTTAGCTACAACACATAGTGGCATGGTGACAATGATGCAATAACATGACGTTCAATTTTTGCTTTTACTGACATTTAGAGAAGACTATAAATAAGCAAATCTGACATAAGATGGGTTCAGCCAAAGAAGAATACTAACAACCAGCGACAATGTGTAATTTAACAAAAGATTAGATGTGAAGTATAATATCAAAGCGTATAAATATCTATGCATTAGACGAACAAGTAAATACAACGTTGGGATGGGCGTGGTAAACGTGTGATATTTGTACGATGTCTGGCAAAGTAACTTGAAGTGTTAACAATAGTATTTATTTCACATACGACGCGTACCTTGAAAGTGGAGAACATTCATTGTGTTGTTCTGTCTGCCAACAGATTTTAAAGAAAGTATATTCGGTTACACTCCTCTCTACGCCATACATAAATTCTCCCAGCCACAAGTTCAGCAGAGGTGGGGCTCGAACTCACACCGTGCCGCTATAATGGAAACTTATTTGAACATACAATCTCAACTTCAACATAGGCCTACCACGTGAAAAGCAAAGACAGAAAGCGTGCCATATTTTGGAATTTTTTTTGCCTAAAAACATTAATGTGTATTAATGGCGCTCAATTGTTGATAACTGCGTGTTCTACATACAGAAATTCGACAATAAATGGGCCTCTAATAATACATGCACAATACATTATATCGATTTTGACTCGCCGGACGCGGGCTGCACGTGCCTGGGCACGTGGTACTTGTATAATATATTTCAACGTTTTTTCTCATCGTCATTCTCACTAAATTAAAAACATATTTTGACGTATATAAAATTGAAATAAAATTCTCTGCCTCTTAAACGACATCAAATGTGCCACAATTGGGTATCACGAATCGTTATATGTAATGTGCATTTAATATTTATAATTTCTTTTATACAGAGGATGCTTCAGTTTTGACACAAACAATATTTAATTGAAAACCCTCTCACTCGGCTATTTCAAAAAGGTAATCACGCTTCCCTAAAATGTGCAATAAATTAGCATTAAAAATGTTCTTATTTTAATAGCATTCTAGAAACTCTTGCCGTTTGGCGAAAAGAGGTGAGGTGTTTGTCGTATATGATATCGATCGATTCTGTATGTTGATTAATGCGTGCAAGAAAGCTGTAACTTCCAAAGCTCCTGCGGATCATTTTATGGATTTGAAAATTACGATGGAAATTCGTGAATTCGCCAGATATTTAGTCCGTTATCGTGGTTTAAGATTATTCATAACCTTGCTGCGTATTTAACGCCAGAGAGTGTGAAATGGTGACAGTTAAATAATGATAATCTGGTTACGGTTATCACAAAAGCTATTTATAAGATTACTAGTATCCCGTGACAGTTTGAAATCATAGCTTTATTGGAAAATGTTCGCTTGCTTCCCGTATAATATTAAGGATTGGTATGGACCATTTTTGTTCAAGGCGACTACTTATTTACAAAAACATACCGTAGTTTGCACATGACGCATCGTCATTGATTGTCAATCCATCCATTGCCAGATGAATATCAATCCAGATTGAAATCGAATATAGGTATCCCACAATACATCATTTCATGCGTCACTCCCACAGTGTGATATTCTCATTATCTGCGTTCCAATGTCAGGTTTAATATATCGGTCCAAAAACTCAGCTCGCAACCGCCTGGAATAGAGCACGTTGGGATATAACCAAAAAAGGTCATAGGGTGTACTAGCATTCGCTTCGGTGATTTGTGCAGCTGCGTTGAATGCTGGGACGGGCTTCATAGCTCATATCGGCATGCTATTAGAAGATGCGTTTTCCAAGCTCACTATCGTTGATATGAACATGATAGCGAGCATCGATTGTTCGATTGGAAATTTATAAATCAAATTATACAGCTCAGATGTAGCGAGTAATTTAGATCAACGCCATCGCCATGCACGTTCCAATCATCAACAACATCTTTGCAGATGGTAGTATCCGTGTAGACGAGAACTTTACATTTGAATAGCGTATAAATTAAGTATAAATTTGCTTTCTATTTACGTTTACCGCTATGTATGAATATACATCATGTAGTTCAAATATGTTTTGATGTTCCCTTGACTAGCAAAACCAAAGATACAACAATTTGTCAATAGTCTTATTCAAAATCTTTGTTTTCCACATAATGAAGAGAGTATCTGCTAGGTTATTACTTTCACATACACATTGTATTGCTGGGGGAAGACTAATAGAAAAACACCTGCCACCGAAGTGGTAAGGCTGCACCTACGCGCTCGCATATGGCACAAGATTTCTTACCGTCATGTTATAAAATCAAAAATTCTTATTTTGCAAGACTGTTGCTTTACTCGCATCATCGATGTAGCTTTATTTGTTTGTTAACTGTATCGAATCTCGTTTGTTAAAAATTACAAATAAATTGTAATTACTTTGCCCTCATTTAAATATGTTTTGGCGCTCACTTTCCAAATAAAGCTTTGTATTGCCTGAAAATTTTTTCCGTAAAATTAAATTTACGTTTGTGTACAATGTTATACAACTACGAATAGTGCGGACGAATTGTGAAGAGAACTTATATATTCTGCAAACTAAATTATAATTTAACACTGAATAATGGATAGTCATTACTATGTAAGTCGCACACTGATTTCAAATTTAAAAGTTAAATATATCAAATGTAATATCGTTTCAATGTAAATATTTGTCAAGTATCAAAATACAGACATTTGAAAATGTTGAAGGCGCTGTTGTGTAACTTGACATATTAAGCCAAATCCATTTTGTCACTATATGCATAGCACTATGATAACAATCAAAATTTAGCCGATTGTTGTACTATGAAATATTGCTTCTAAAACATATTTCATGTCGATTTGAATGACAAAGCAAGAAGGAAACAATTTTGTAAAATTGCTCCGAAGCGTCAGGAGCAATGGGTGAAAACGTGGAGAAAGTTATAGATGTTTTTCTTGCGCTGCATTACTCACAAATTAAATTATACCGCTCATATGTAGCGAGTAATTTAGATCAACGCCATCGCCATGCACGTTCCAATCTTCAACAACATCTTTTGCAGGTAGTATCTGTAGATGAGAACTTGGTTTGCACGTAAGCATTTTATCACTCTGCTCTTACCGACATTTGGAAAGACAGAGGAGTTTCTAGAGCAACCAAAACAAGCATCCATCATAAATACCCTGGTCTTTCCAATTGCTAATACATGTATATGGCTCTGAAACATCGGCTGTCGTAAGGGCAGACAGATCCAGGATTCAAGCTTTTGAAATGTGGTGCTGGCAAAAGATGCTGAGAATTTCATAGAAAGATCAAAAAACAAATGAATTTGTCAGAAGTCAACTTGTTGGGCATGTCAAATGTTCAGTGAGCCAGACGATTGATCGCAACAAATTGCAGTACTTTGGTCACATCTCAAGAAGAAATGGTGACGCCTTGGAGAAGATAATGGTTCAGGGTCAAGTTGAAGGACTTCGCAGAAGAAGCAGACAGAGGCACCGTTGGACGGATGGAATCAAAGAATCCACTTGGACTATCCTTCACGAACGCTTACCGTATTGCATTGGAGAAGCACAGTTGGAACAACATCATCAAAAGGGTCAGTCATAATCCACAGGACGACGACGACGACCCTGCTCCTTGACGCGCTCGCAGATTATCGCACGAATGGCACAAGATGTTATAATTTGCTTATTTTCCAAGAATGTTGCTTTAGTCGCATCATGGATGTAGCATTTGTTGAAGCTAGCTATATTGAGTCTCGTTTGTTATAAATATATTTATAGCCTTATTTTAGTTTGCTAACAGTATCGAACCTAGTTTGCTATAAATTCATATAAATACTATTGGCTTATTGAATTCCTGCTAAACAACGACGAAGCGAAGTGGTGTAGAAAACCTACTTATCTACGTGACTACAAAGAACAACATACATATCTGGGATTACAAACCCTTTAGCCACAGGAAAAGGTGCATTATAAATTATGTTAGTTAAGTTAAGTTAAGTCATGCTCAATTAAAAATTTGGGCAAAGTTATTTTAATTACTTTGCCCCCCCCCATAATATATGTTTTGCCGCTCATTCGAAGATATTGTTGCAGATACACTTTTGTTGGCGTAAACCATGGCCCGATATTTGCTACATGATAATACAAAAATCTTACCTTTTAAAAAACAATTCGAAATAAAGCTTTATATTGCCTGAAAACCTTTTTTTCGTAAAATTTAACTTACATTTGTATATTATGTTATAAAATTACGAATAGTGCGTATAAAATAAAATAACAAAGAAAAATATTTTGTCTGCAAACTAGATTTTATGTCAATGACATGAACCCATTTATTTATTACTTAATATGAAATATTGCTTCTTATATTTCATGTTGATTTGAATGACATAAAACATGAATGAATTCGAATGACATGGAAATGAAACGTACAAGTAAAATGCAAGAAGGAAAACAATTTGGTAAAATTGCTCCGAATCACTAGATGAAAGCGTAAAGAAGGCTATATAATGTTTTCTTGCCATGCAGTACTCACTCGTACAGCGTTGATTTAAACGGGTCAAGTGTTTTCCTAAAACAATTTCAGCGCCGCTTTTGTTTATTTATTTCCCGGTCACTTTGCTTTCAGAGCAATATTTACCTCAAATCAATACGCCTCTTCTTGTTTTAATATCAAAACTCACCTCACTGTGTATTTTATTTACATTTAGTTATTTCTATTTGGAAGTGATCTGCCCACGAAGGGGTTACTGTGCTAAAATTGCGAATGTATATAATATGGATTCAACAAAATCAAATAGCCTGTGTATTAGAAACACGCTCTTCAAAGAATTCAAACAAAGTACCAGTGGGACTCGGAATCCTCAGATCGTTTTATTTTTATACGACAGAAATGTGGTAAATCCATGACAATGGTCGTTACCATATAGCGTTCAGAGATGTAATATAAAAGAACAGTCACCATAGTTTGTTGCACTCTTTCTTAATAACGTTATTGTTTCCTTTTTTAGTGAAGACGCTTTATATTCAGATATCAGCTGACCTTGGTCTTCAGCATACATAAATGTTTATTTTGATGCTAGGCTATCACCTAATTTCATAGTCTGGAAGATCAACTGACTTTCATAAGGCCCACTCTTCTGTATATCATGAATGCCATTTTCGTTACTTCTCCTGATTCACATAGATTTTCTTATGCATTAAAAAACTGTCTTCCGGTTGAGACTTGCTTCGGTTCTAATGCAACGAAGATTATACCGGGTTAAAATGAAAAAGGAGAAACAGATTTGAAGAAAAAAGGTAGAAAATTTGGTCAAGAAAAAGGAAATTCTTAATCCAAGCTCAAGTTCTCAACTGCAACTAAGTAAAAGCTTCAGACCACCGCCATTCCTCGTCATTTCATTTCATTAAGTTTATTTATTTATATATTTTTGTTTAACCAGGCAGAACCTTGCTGTCTTGCATCTCATTGCTCATGGTTTGCTGTTTCTGCAGCCACTATGTGTCAAATGATTATCGGTATATACGTGTTAATTGTAATTTTTGTACCTCAAAATAAGAACCACTCTCTTACATTAAGCTACATCACACCACACAGTGGCTTAGTGACAACATACGATAGAATAACCTTCAATTTTGGACTTTATTGAAATTTAGAAGGCTATAATTGAGCAAAGCTGACATAAAATGGTTTCAGCCAAAGAAGAAAGCTAACAAAATGCGACAATGTAATTTAACAAAAGATTGGATGTGAAGTATTATTACGAATATCCAATTCGTATAGATGAGTTGACCTCAATGTTTATCAACAAGGAACTGGTATATCGTTATGCTTGAGTGAGCCCCATGCCACTACACTGTTCAAAAGCCTTATTGTGATATGGCGGGAGTTTTAAAAACACGAGCCCTGAACAAAATATGATGCGTGCGCGTACTGCCAGGCAAAAAACAATGGAAATTGTGATGATGCGTGTGCATACTGCCAGGCATTGACGTCAGAAGTCAACTCATCTATAGATATCAATGCATCAAACGAAAATGAGAACTAAGTAACTAGGAAAATCTGGTTCTATATGTGAGAAAAATTGTAAATATGGTATTACTGCTATAATATTGTAAATATTTGAGTGATTGTTTTTTCACTCCAGCAAACATACACCTGATATAAAAACAAAAATACAACGTTGGACGTGGTAGACGTGTGATTTATGTAAGGTGTCTGGCAAAGTAAGTTTTAACAATAGTATTAATTTCACATACGACGAGTTACTTGAAAGTTGAGGACATTCATTTTGTTGTTCTGTCTGCTGTCAGATTTTAAAGTTGTACATTCTTTAAAGAATATATATTATTTTCGGTTAAAAGAAGCTTTACCTTTTAAGATTAATAACATAATATGATTCATGATTTGAAGAGTAGTTGAAAGTAGTCAATATATGAAGACCTGAGCGCAAGAAGACCGTAAGTCCACTTGGCCCCTCAACATGTATACACTAAAGTTGCGTATAGTTTCGTATTGTTTTGTAATGTTTTATACATGTTCAGGGGCCAAAACAAATCTTTCACAATCTTTCATGATGTTTTCGCCCTGGAACATGTATTAAACATTATAAAACCCTAAGAAACTATACGTAACTTTAGTGTATACATGTTGAGGGGCCAAGTGGACTTACGGTGTTCTTGCGCTCAGGTCTCCATATGTTAAGTAGTTAAGTTGTCATGTCTGGCAAGTTTGGTGAAAAATATGCTTTTTGTAACATTTTGTTTGCACATATCACAATAGATGAAAAAGTACAGGCGGTCAATCACCAGATAATGTTGCGTCCTTCAGTATTTGGTTCCATGTAAGATGTGAATGTGAGATGTATATTATTGTTGTTCATAATACAACGTACAAAATAGTTCGCTCTGTTGGAATATAAATGTGGGCATGTTTTCATCATAGAACATTTTAAGGTTAGCCGAGAGTTTTTCATGCGCTTGATTTCAGAGGGGCGTACGTTCATAACAGAAACAGCCATGCAGACAATGAACAAGCGTACTGGGACGTAGGCCTACTTACAATAGCATATCGATCCACGGTCAAGACATGAAACTTGGCTTAGCTCGTGCCCGGAGCTCGTGAGTCGGGGGGTGTCATGAAGGGCGGCATGCCGGGTCGGATGCCGGGGGGGGCACAAGCCGTTTTCGGCAATTTTCATAAGGAATTTATAAATTGATTGGGGGCACTTCGTCAAGCTACGCCCTGGAAAATGTGTTGATTTTGAATTTATAGCCTTGATATCTTTGATGAAATAAATCAATGCTGCTATTCCCCTGATTACAATGTTATAGGTACAACAATAACATCAACAACTATATCAAAAACAATTATTTGCAAATCGGAAATTTGGGAAGAATATTCAACAAGACAGACTTAGCAGGCCTACAAATTTCTGAATTATATAAAGTGAAAAACAATCAATCACGATTCACTGCAGTCAGCGAATCAATCAAATAAAACTAAAAAGAAAGGAGCAAGAAAGAATAAAGAAATAGTGAAAAGAGAAAGAAAGAGAGAGAAAGAGAGAGAGAGAGAGAGAGAGAGAAAGAAAAAGAACGAAAAAGAAAGGAAGAAAGAAAGAAAGAAATGAAAAACATATGAAAAAAGAAAGGAAGTAAAAATGAGAAAAGAGAGAAAATAAAGAAAATTCAGCCACACGGGGACTCGAACCCACAAAAATGGTTCCTAATAGATTCCCAGTCCATCGCTCTATCCACTCGGCCATACATCAGCTTACGCAATTGCTTGTTCTCGAAGCGAATATATAACTTTAATGTGATGCAATTACTTGATTACAATCGCGTCCGCACAATGGCTCTTAGAATAAACACGCATGTCGGCGCTGAAATTTTGAACGAACTGATGGAGGAAAAACCTCGTTTTTTGCAATACTAGCTTCAATTTGGAGTGAAAATCAAATGGGATAGCAATTGGCAGAATGTTGAGAAATAATGTAGGTATTCAGATGTCTAAATTAACATCCCGTAATCAAGATATCGATAATTTTACAAAACAGTTTTTCTCAGGCAAGATTCTCGAAAATGTTCCCCAAAAACGGGCTTTTAAAATTTAATCGGTACTGTATTTGGTTCTTCCCCATGGCAACATTATTTCTTTAATCGATTTGTAGTACAATACAAAAGAAGAAAACAATCACTCGGCGTGGTTTTATACGGGGCGCACATTTGAAAAAACGTCATGGAACGCGTTTTTGATCTTGTGAGCATGGTGCGTAAAACGGCTTTAAACGAAGGATTTTCAAATTTATTCTAAAAATTTGTATAAACACACAAGAAAAATGTTGTTACATCCAATGCACCAACATTTCATTTGCTGCGATATTTGATTACTGAGAAAACTCTGTTTTAGAGAACAACTTTATACGTCTTTTATACGTTTTTATACGTTTCTTTGTATAACCTTAAGTGACGTGGGTGTATAAAAGAGCCATTAGAAACTACCTATCCAAGAGACTAGAGAGAACTACATAGACATAGGCATATCTGGGATGACATATCTGATATTTCATACTGCCACATTGAGGAATTGGACAAAACATTGATCATTTAATATGTTTTGTTTTAAGGGTGATCATTTTTGCCCAAATTTCATCAAGTCATTTTCATTCTAAATATATATACTTTAGACCAACAATTCAGAAGTTATGAGTTTCCACAATTCCAAGGTTAAGACTACATTTAAAACAGAAGAATTAGGTAAAATATGTTGATGCTCCGACATTGCTGCAAATATACTTTTGTTTATAGAGTAAATTATGACCTGCTGTGGGGGTACATAAGACTACAAAAATTGTATTTTTCGTTAAATAATTAGGAATAAAACTTTAAAGTGCCTGAAAATTTTCGTAGACCTGTTGTGGTCTTTTTGTATATTATACACACAAGAATATTGCGGCATTTCTAAAAAATGACGAAGACAATCATATTATTCTGCATTCGATGTCAACACTGAATAATGGAGAGTCATGGTAAGTCGCACACTGACGTCAAATTTGAAAGTAAAATATTGCAAATGTAATATTGCTTCACTGTCAATATTTGTCGAGTATCAAATACAACATTTGAATATTTTAAAGGCGCTGTTGTGTAAACATTTTCAAACCTATTTGTCGATATACCCAAACTGCTATAACACTCAAAAGTGAGCGGATTTTGCGGTCGAAAAAAATACTGAGTATGCCATCCATTTATCCCCTTTATTTATTTGCTATACACATTTTTTAGCACATTTCAAGTTGATTTGAATGACATGGAAATCAAACGTACGAGTCTAAAACAAAAAAGAAAACAAGATATATACTCTGATCAGTTCGTAATCGGCGGGTCTTATAACATCGCGGATTAATATCAAAATATTTTATTTTCAGAATCGTCTTGTGACATCTCGCCAGAAGCTTCACGAATTATTAATTCAAGTTCTATACTTTGTTTACTTTCTTTAACACACAAATATAGATCAGACAAGTCAACTTATCTCACTTTTAACGTGGGTCTACTTTTCTGCGTAGTGGTAAAAGCCTAACATTTCCCGCCTATTACGAGCTGATCAAACTATAGTTGTTTTTCTTGCCATGCATTACACACTCGGACAGCGCTGATCTAAACAGGTCAAGTGTTTTCTCATAACAAATTCCCCGCTTTTGCTTATTTTTTCAGTCATTTTACTTTGGAACCAATATATGTATTTTGTTCAAATAAATACGCCTCTTAATATCATAACTGAAGCGCGTTCGCTCCACTCTTGTATTTTATTTACATTTCGTTATATCTCATCTGTAAGTGTTGTGCCCACGAAGGGGTTACTATATCACCTACTTTGTATGCGTTAGTAATATATAGAAACATCAAACAAGGTAATGTATTATTTATAAACGATATTATGTTCTCAGAAATGCCGACAACATGTATCCGCAAATAAGTTCATCAGGATTGTCAATGTCAATAAAAACTATGGGATGTCCCTTCTATCGTTGTTAACAACATGTTGTCAGATAATTTGCAATTTCTTGTCACAATATCCCGTGCATTGTTGATATTAATCGGGCATTTTTTGCCGTATACTGGGGGGGGGGAGTTAAATCCAAATCGCGACATCGTAATATAAAAATGCGATGGTTCCGATACCTAATTTCCTCTCACAGTTTTCGAAGTTTCTTACTTTGAAAACCGCTGGTTGTCCGTAATCTTTCCGAAGATCCGCAAATACGTTCATCAGGATTGTCAATAAAATAGATAATTCAGAGATTCTTGTAAGCAAATCCAAAACTTGGGTTGATGTTACGTATCTCATGACAGTTTCGTGCTAAGACTTAGCACTTTCTCAAATTGACTGGAGGGATCACAAATTATTAGAGACAGAGAACAGAACAGAAAGAGAAGACATATAAAAGAAAGCCATCTGGATAAGAAAGAGGGGGCCAAAACACGCAATAGAGACGAAGGGAACTACTTTCTTCCGCACATCTACGACCAACTCCTCGCAGCGCCACCTACGTCAGCTCCAACCGGAAGCAGGCGTCGAGGTACAGGAATTGGTCAGTCAGTCAATTTGAAAAAGTGCTAAGTCTTAGCACGAAATTGTCATTGAGGTACGTAACATCAACCCAATTGGATTTGTTCACAAGAATTTCTGAATCATCTGACAACATGTTATTGTTAACAACAATAGAAGGGGACGGCACATAGTCTCGTTGTCCCCCTGTCCCTCACCCTCCCCTTCCTCTCCCTTTCTCTTTCTTCTACTCTCTTATACATTCCATCCCCTCTCGCTCTATCTCTTCATCCCTAAATCTTTTCTACCATTTCTCTCAACTCTACTTTTTATCACTTACGACCTCACAGCCTTTGTATCGGGGCATGGAATAAGAATCCCCAATTTCTACAATTGATTTGTTGAGAGTGGTCTTCTTTTTTCTTTTAATTTTTTTTTCTCAATCTTGTTTCTTTCTTATAGCTCTAAAGACTTGAGTTAAGCATTTTGCTTGAGCCTGTATCCATCAAGACCCAAGCGTGTGTCCACCCGGAGGTCTATAAGCAAAGATAAACTGGTCGATACACTTGAGGAAACAGAATTGTAAATTTTATGTACATTTTAACAGTATAATTTGATGTTGAACTGAAACCATGTAAACAATTCTCAAATAATATTCACTGGAAATATTAGTAACAAAGTCGCATGTGCACTTGGTACATACTACGAGGTCTTTGCGCTAAATGCATTTTTATTACAAGTACAGTTTTTCATCACGTCTATTATAAATGTTCAGACGAAGAATGGTTATATTGGTCATAAAAATATTTATAAAAGGTAGATGGCGCTATGAACCTATCGCTAACGTTCAAACCCTAACTACGCACAGAATACTTTGAGAAACCAAATTGACAATAAAGTTGTGTTTTCTTCTTCTTCTTCTTCTTCTTCTTCTTCTGTTTTATTGTATTATCATGCGAATTGCCATGTAGTACCTTACTGGTGCCAGAATTGTATTTAAATGAGGACGACTCTGTCATGAGCGACGTCATGTCGCATACCCTCGGATTGTCACAATTCTGTATTATTATCCAAGGTTGTTACGTGTGTCTATTCGGTCATCGACCTGACAGCAGACACGCCCACGGTACAAACAGTTAAAACTTGTGGAAATCTTGTTTATGACAAACCCATCAAAATGATACTATATTAGGTATTGTTCTGTTAGTTTCTGTATGGCACATCGTACATACACATGTGTTTTTGGTGAAAATGGCAGTAATTTATTTTATCCCTAACATCTAGAAGCTATCCCCTTAGGGTGGTACTACGCCCCCTGATACATTTTGCGACTAATGTTGTATTTTTCTAAACAAATGACTACACACTTGCAAAAAAAGTTATGTATATTATAGGGGCAAGAAATCCAATTACTTCACTGAAATTTCAGTGATTCAATACAGGTGGTTCATTATATATGAGGTACATTCTAACGGTACCTCTTTTCTTATCATAAATAACGTACCGCTTGTCTTGAGTAGTAACTGGATGAGAAATTTGTGTCAGATTACAGGTTTTGACGGATTTTCAACCGATCACAGATTTTTGTCTTCTAGTTATAGCTAACAAATTGCACTGACAAAACACTCATCCTGTCATAATTCATTCCACGTCTAATGTATCAAATACTGGTAAGCATGCAATACTATGAAAAGATTTGCTCTATTTACGATGCATATTACAGAAACCAAGTGAATGGCCTGAAAACAAAGTATGAAAACATGTGCCTCTGTTCAGCGTAACTAGTAAGATTTTTGCAGATACAAAACAACAAAGAACGATTTCAGATATAGTTCTACGTTTTGTTTCTATTGTTAGTATGAAAACATGTGCCTCTGTTGAGCGTAATTAGTAAGATTTTTGCAGATACAAAACAACAAAGAACGATTTCAAATAAAGTTGCATTCTATGTTTTGTTTCTATTGTTAGTTAGAATAACTACTCTTAAAATGATATTGTCAATTCAAATTTTAAACGTTTTCGACAAATAATTAATTTGCTTCTCATTAGTTATTTTCAAAAAGGGTATTGTATTTGTATTTTAGTTAAAAACACGGTAAAGAGATAAGCACAAACTTTATACCAAATAATATAAATATCCCAGCAAACACAAAACGTTTTCGACATCATTCGCAAAAGGTTATAAAAGGTTGTCAGAAAACGTTTAAATGTCGGGTTATATAAAGGGTATATTAAGTGTTGATAAAATATTTGGCAAAAATGTTTGCAAAAATAGTTTACAATAACATTTTTGAAAACATTTTAAAAATATTGTTGTAGTGTGTTTTCATACAAAACGTTTTAAAACGTTTTCATGACCTTTATATAACCCGACATTTTAATGTTATTAAAACGTTTTTATGTAAACCAAAAGCCAAAATATAACTTATTACAAACGTTTTTAAAACGTTTTTGTGTTTGCTGGGATAAGATCAATGCGAGTATTGGTTTTTTTAGTGTTAAATATAAACAGTAATTATCATGACGATGGTCGTCACCGTGTATATTATAAAAATTACAGTCACTGTACTTTGCTCAAGTCTTTTTTCATAACTAATCACATTTTATTGTTGCATTTTTAGCGGAGACGCTTCTCATTCCAATCATCAGTTGACATTGGTCTTCACCATACATAAATATTTATTTTGATGCTATATATGTTATCCTCTCATACATGTATCATAGTCTGGGAGATCATCTGCCTAGGCCCACTATTCTGTATAATTATAATGAATATCATTTTAATTATTTCTCCTGATTCACATAGATTTTCTTATGCATTAAATAGCTGTCTGCTGGTTGAGACTCGCTTCGGTTCTGATACAACGAAGATCACACCAGGTTAAAAAGAAACAGGAGAAACAGATTTGAAGAAAAAGCTCAAGAAAGACAAGTTTTTGGTCAAGAGAAAGGAAATTCTTAATCCAATCTCAAGTTCTCAACTCCCACTTAGTCCAAGCTGATGCGCCTTAAGATCACCGAAGCAGTTACATATGTCTCATCGACATTTTGTAAAGTTTATTTATTTATAAATTTTGTTGAACCTGGCAGATCCTTCTCATGTTTTGCAGTTTCTGCAGCCACTTTGTCTCAAATGGCTGTCGCTATATGCGTGAAGTTGTAATGTTGGTACCTCAATAAATAACAATCACTTTCTTACTTTTTAGCTACAACACATAGTGGCATGGTGACAATGATGCAATAACATGACGTTCAATTTTTGATTTTACTGACATTTAGAGAAGACTATAAATAAGCAAATCTGACATAAGATGGGTTCAGCCAAAGAAGAATACTAACAACCAGCGACAATGTGTAATTTAACAAAAGATTAGATGTGAAGTATAATATCAAAGCGTATAAATATCTATGCATTAGACGAACAAGTAAATACAACGTTGGGATGGGCGTGGTAAACGTGTGATATTTGTACGATGTCTGGCAAAGTAACTTGAAGTGTTAACAATAGTATTTATTTCACATACGACGCGTACCTTGAAAGTGGAGAACATTCATTGTGTTGTTTTTAAAGAAAGTATATTCGGTTACACTCCTCTCTACGCCATGCATAAATTCTCCCAGCCACAAGTTCAGCAGAGGTGGGGCTCGAACTCACACCGTGCCGCTATAATGGAAACTTATTTGAACATACAATCTCAACTTCAACATAGGCCTACCACGTGAAAAGCAAAGACAGAAAGCGTGCCATATTTTGGAATTTTTTTTGCCTAAAAACATTAATGTGTATTAATGGCGCTCAATTGTTGATAACTGCGTGTTCTACATACAGAAATTCGACAATAAATGGGCCTCCAATAATACATGCACAATACATTATATCGATTTTGACTCGCCGGACGCGGGCTGCACGTGCCTGGGCACGTGGTACTCGTATAATATATTTCAACGTTTTTTCTCATCGTCATTCTCACTAAATTAAAAACATATTTTGACGTATATAAAATTGAAATAAAATTCTCTGCCTCTTAAACGACATCAAATGTGCCACAATTGGGTATCACGAATCGTTATATGTAATGTGCATTTAATATTTATAATTTCTTTTATACAGAGGATGCTTCAGTTTTGACACAAACAATATTTAATTGAAAACCCTCTCACTCGGCTATTTCAAAAAGGTAATCACGCTTCCTAAAATGTGCAATAAATTAGCATTAAAAATGTTCTTATTTTAATAGCATTCTAGAAACTCTTGCCGTTTGGCGAAAAGAGGTGAGGTGTTTGTCGTATATGATATCGATCGATTCTGTATGTTGATTAATGCGTGCAAGAAAGCTGTAACTTCCAAAGCTCCTGCGGATCATTTTATGGATTTGAAAATTACGATGGAAATTCGTGAATTCGCCAGATATTTAGTCCGTTATCGTGGTTTAAGATTATTCATAACCTTGCTGCGTATTTAACGCCAGAGAGTGTGAAATGGTAACAGTTAAATAATGATAATCTGGTTACGGTTATCACAAAAGCTATTTATAAGATTACTAGTATCCCGTGACAGTTTGAAATCATAGCTTTATTGGAAAATGTTCGCTTGCTTCCCGTATAATATTAAGGATTGGTATGGACCATTTTTGTTCAAGGCGACTACTTATTTACAAAAACATACCGTAGTTTGCACATGACGCATCGTCATTGATTGTCAATCCATCCATTGCCAGATGAATATCAATCCAGATTGAAATCGAATATAGGTATCCCACAATACATCATTTCATGCGTCACTCCCACAGTGTGATATTCTCATTATCTGCGTTCCAATGTCAGGTTTAATATATCGGTCCAAAAACTCAGCTCGCAACCGCCTGGAATAGAGCACGTTGGGATATAACCAAAAAAGGTCATAGGATGTACTAGCATTCGCTTCGGTGATTTGTGCAGCTGCGTTGAATGCTGGGACGGGCTTCATAGCTCATATCGGCATGCTATTAGAAGATGCGTTTTCCAAGCTCACTATCGTTGATATGAACATGATAGCGAGCATCGATTGTTCGATTGGAAATTTATAAATCAAATTATACAGCTCAGATATATGTAGCGAGTAATTTAGATCAACGCCATCGCCATGCACGTTCCAATCATCAACAACATCTTTGCAGATGGTAGTATCCGTGTAGACGAGAACTTGACATTTGAATAGCGTATAAATTAAGTATAAATTTGCTTTCTATTTACGTTTACCGCTATGTATGAATATACATCATGTAGTTCAAATATGTTTTGATGTTCCCTTGACTAGCAATACCAAAGATACAACAATTTGTCAATAGTCTTATTCAAAATCTTTGTTTTCCACATAATGAAGAGAGTATCTGCTAGGTTATTTACTTTCACATACACATTGTATTGCTGGGGGAAGACTAATAGAAAAACACCTGCCACCGAAGTGGTAAGGCTGCACCTACGCGCTCGCATATGGCACAAGATTTCTTACCGTCATGTTATAAAATCAAAATTCTTATTTTGCAAGACTGTTGCTTTACTCGCATCATCGATGTAGCTTTATTTGTTTGTTAACTGTATCGAATCTCGTTTGTTAAAAATTACAAATAAATTGTAATTACTTTGCCCTCATTTAAATATGTTTTGGCGCTCACTTTCCAAATAAAGCTTTGTATTGCCTGAAAAATGTTTCCGTAAAATTAAATTTACGTTTGTGTACAATGTTATACAACTACGAATAGTGCGGACGAATTGTGAAGAGAACTTATATCTTCTGCAAACTAAATTATAATTTAACACTGAATAATGGATAGTCATTACTATGTAAGTCGCACACTGATTTCAAATTTAAAAGTTAAATATATCAAATGTAATATCGTTTCAATGTAAATATTTGTCAAGTATCAAAATACAGACATTTGAAAATGTTGAAGACGCTGTTGTGTAACTTGACATATTAAGCCAAATCCATTTTGTCACTATATGCATAGCACTATGATAACAATCAAAATTTAGCCGATTGTTGTACTATGAAATATTGCTTCTTAAACATATTTCATGTCGATTTGAATGACAAAGCGAGAAGGAAACAATTTTGTAAAATTGCTCCGAAGCGTCAGGAGCAATGGATGAAAACGTGGAGAAAGTTATAGATGTTTTTCTTGCGCTGCATTACTCACAAATTAAATTATACCGCTCATATGTAGCGAGTAATTTAGATCAACGCCATCGCCATGCACGTTCCAATCTTCAACAACATCTTTTGCAGGTAGTATCTGTAGATGAGAACTTGGTTTGCACGTAAGCATTTTATCACTCTGCTCTTACCGACATTTGGAAAGACAGAGGAGTTTCTAGAGCAACCAAAACAAGCATCCATCATAAATACCCTGGTCTTTCCAATTGCCAATACATGTATATGGCTCTGAAACATCGGCTGTCGGAAGGGCAGACAGATCCAGGATTCAAGCTTTTGAAATGTGGTGCTGGCAAAAGATGCTGAGAATTTCATAGAAAGATCAAAAAACAAATGAATTTGTCAGAAGTCAACTTGTTGGGCTTGTCAAATGTTCAGTGAGCCAGACGATTGATCGCAACAAATTGCAGTACTTTGGTCACATCTCAAGAAGAAATGGTGACGCCTTGGAGAAGATAATGGTTCAGGGTCAAGTTGAAGGACTTCGCAGAAGAAGCAGACAGAGGCACCGTTGGACGGATGGAATCAAAGAATCCACTTGGACTATCCTTCACGAACGCTTACCGTATTGCATTGAGAGGCACAGTTGGAACAACATCATCAAAAGGGTCAGTCATAATCCACAGGACGACGACGACGACCCTGCTCCTTGACGCGCTCGCAGATTATCGCACGAATGGCACAAGATGTTATAATTTGCTTATTTTCCAAGAATGTTGCTTTAGTCGCATCATGGATGTAGCATTTGTTGAAGCTAGCTATATTGAGTCTCGTTTGTTATAAATATATTTATAGCCTTATTTTAGTTTGCTAACAGTATCGAACCTAGTTTGCTATAAATTCATATAAATACTATTAGCTTATTGAATTCCTGCTAAACAACGACGAAGCGAAGTGGTGTAGAAAACCTACTTATCTACGTGACTACAAAGAACAACATACATATCTGGGATTACAAACCCTTTAGCCACAGGAAAAGGTGCGTTATAAATTATGTTAGTTAAGTTAAGTTAAGTCATGCTCAATTAAAAATTTGGGCAAAGTTATTTTAATTACTTTGCCCCCCCCATTAATATATGTTTTGCCGCTCATTCGAAGATATTGTTGCAGATACACTTTTGTTGGCGTAAACCATGGCCCGATATTTGCTACATGATAATACAAAAATCTTACCTTTTAAAAAACAATTCGAAATAAAGCTTTATATTGCCTGAAAACCTTTTTTCGTAAAATTTAACTTACATTTGTATATTATGTTATAAAATTACGAATAGTGCGTATAAAATAAAATAACAAAGAAAAATATTTTGTCTGCAAACTAGATTTTATGTCAATGACATGAACCCATTTATTTATTACTTAATATGAAATATTGCTTCTTATATTTCATGTTGATTTGAATGACATAAAACATGAATGAATTCGAATGACATGGAAATAAAACGTACAAGTAAAATGCAAGAAGGAAAACAATTTGGTAAAATTGCTCCGAATCACTAGATGAAAGCGTAAAGAAGGCTATATAATGTTTTCTTGCCATGCAGTACTCACTCGTACAGCGTTGATTTAAACGGGTCAAGTGTTTTCTTAAAACAATTTCAGCGCCGCTTTTGTTTATTTATTTCCCGGTCACTTTGCTTTCAGAGCAATATTTACCTCAAATCAATACGCCTCTTCTTGTTTTAATATCAAAACTCACCTCACTGTGTATTTTATTTACATTTAGTTATTTCTATTTGGAAGTGATCTGCCCACGAAGGGGTTACTGTGCTAAAATTGCGAATGTATATAATATGGATTCAACAAAATCAAATAGCCTGTGTATTAGAAACACGCTCTTCAAAGAATTCAAACAAAGTACCAGTGGGACTCGGAATCCTCAGATCGTTTTATTTTTATACGACAGAAATGTGGTAAATCCATGACAATGGTCGTTACCATATAGCGTTCAGAGATGTAATATAAAAAGAACAGTCACCATAGTTTGTTGCACTCTTTCTTAATAACGTTATTGTTTCCTTTTTTAGTGAAGACGCTTTATATTCAGATATCAGCTGACCTTGGTCTTCAGCATACATAAATGTTTATTTTGATGCTAGGCTATCACCTAATTTCATTGTCTGGAAGATCAACTGACTTTCATAAGGCCCACTCTTCTGTATATCATGAATGCCATTTTCGTTACTTCTCCTGATTCACATAGATTTTCTTATGCATTAAAAAACTGTCTTCCGGTTGAGACTCGCTTCGGTTCTAATGCAACGAAGATTAATACCGGGTTAAAATGAAAAAGGAGAAACAGATTTGAAGAAAAAAGGTAGAAAATTTGGTCAAGAAAAAGGAAATTCTTAATCCAAGCTCAAGTTCTCAACTGCAACTAAGTAAAAGCTTCAGACCACCGCCATTCCTCGTCATTTCATTTCATTAAGGGTTGTGTAAAGCTATATCAGGTGGGTAGGGGTAAAAGTAAGATTATTGCCATTTTGACCAAAACACGTACGCATTTATGATTTGCCAAACAGAAACTAACAGAATAACACCTAAAAATATCATTTTTTGATCATTTTGCATAAATACGACTTTCCACGATTTACAAAATGTTTGTACCGGGTATGCCTGCTGTCAAGTCGATGACAGACACGCGTACCAACCTTAAATAAGTATACTGAATTGTGATGTAACATTCCGTACAGAGGGTATTCAATACGGCGTGACAGAGCCATTATCATTCAAATAAAAGTCTGGCCTCCATAAGGTAACAATAAAACAGGTAATAGGTATGGCTGGTCGTGAAATCGATCTTGAAACCTGTCTCGCTGTCATCTTAAGCTACAGGGTGTCGCTTGCATTTATTATGGAGTGCAGAATTAACCATCCATTTGTTGCCGAAATGAGTAACATGTAATTGTAGACATAGCTAGTTCTTGCTCTGAGCCCTCGTAATATTGAAAACACATGAAAAGGTCACTTAAAGCTACTTAATCCAATATCAAGAATTATTCAGTGTTTCAAGCTCTACATCTGTGCCAAATTTGGTGTATCTCCTATGACAACTGTATGATGTCTACACATAATTGCAAAGCAGGCCTATGCGATAGTGATAAAGCAGCAATGTCTTGTGCTTATGAAGCCTTTGCGCTGTAAGTTACACACATGCAATTTTTACACGTGCAAAACATCCAGTTTTAAGAATATCAATATCACGCCAATAACGAATGAAGTTTTTGCAATGAAAGTAACGCAATAAGTAGGTGACATTTATGCCATTGTATTTCACGTACCGTACTCAAATTAAATACAATGTTGATTAATGTTTTCAAACACGGTATATCATTCTGGAACACCCTGTATCTTAGAACCGTCCTTCAACACAGGTGACAGTATAATTGTTATATTGTTCTGGTCCATTTACGACATAGCCTTCCTGATTTTAAATCACGATAATACAATAAAACATGAGCTCGGTTTGAATGGTTGTGGAATCAAACTAGAGACCTGTTCCTTTGTCACATTAATAGACCTGATAAATCAAGCAGAACGATTTCATGAGAAATCCTTTCACAGAATTGACCGTGTTTCCAGCGCTGCAGTGTTGGTATTAACTTTGGGCTTCTTATGAATTGATTGTCAATACATTACAGGTATATACATTAAAACTCAAACGGGAGAAAGAATCGCGCATACGCACGTTAGAACATTTTAAACATTGTTTTAAAATTGTATATTACAATTTATTTACATTAACATTGTACCCTAAATAACATGGACATTTGGGTGATATATTGATGTAGTTACGGGCCATATTTAGTGCCGATTTGTCCCAATTTGCTTTTGACTTGCCTGGCAACACATGGCTTGTCGTGTGAAGAAGCTTGAAGACAAAGTTGGAGACCCATAAGGAATTATATTTGTTCTCAAACGGAATCATGATAAAAATAAGTAAAAGTAATTAAATAACATAGCATAGGGCCTGCACTTTGGCTCGACATTTGAAAGGGGCGTGAATTCATTTTTGGATACGCCCCTATTATGATTAGGTAATACTCGACTCACACACATTCCCTATATTAATATGTATATACATGTACCACATGTAGTCAATCTGTCTGCTTTATCTGTATTGTGCCCCATCTTAAGCAAATACGGTAGTTAAACACGATTTCATCAAACATTATAACAATAGCTCTTTTACAGTGTGCAATCATCCCGGGCAATAATTGGGCAATAATAGAGGATGTGCGTGAAATTATTGATTGGCTCCATACAAAGGAATTGAACCGGTGTCCTTCACCGTAATCATGGCACAATGCAGTGCATTCAATCAAACGTTGTCGTCAACCTATTTGATCGTATTTGTGCATTTGTTATGTGTGTGAGACGAGCTGTCGCGGTAGATTGCAATAGCTTGTAATCATGCTTTTGTTGAATGAATTTGAGTACTCCGCCATATTTACGGTATGATACGTCATAATCTAGGTGATTATTTGCATTGGATATCTTGAATACGCTGGTGAGGTTGTGTAATAATCGGATTAATGCTATAACAGTAGGTGAATACAAGTTTTGAATATATCGCGTTGCAAAGCCCCATTCAGTGATCCCAGCGAAAGTGAAAAAAAATCAAATTGTTACTTTTATAAAATATTTTAATGAAAAAAATTGGCACAAAACCCAAGAAAACGGCAGTATTGACGAAGTTGAAGCCCCATTCAAATACATGTAGCTAATTTATATATACTGTCAGTATATAAATTACAGATTCACGTAAATGCATTATTTTTGTCTTAAATAGGCCTACACGGCTTAGGGCTGAACCACTATAGCAGAAGACACCAATTTGATGTTTTATGACCTTTGACATTCTTTTGTGGCGAGTGACATGTATGGTCAGTTCAATTCACGCCGAGTGTCCTTGACAGGTTTAACTCTGCTTCGGTGGTCATGAAAGAATTCAAAAGATAACCTCTGCCCCAACAATCCCAAGCAATTGTCTGAAACTGCTCTTCGGATGATGTATCATAAGCACTCATCGTCAAATGATGATAGTCATATAATGACCAAAAGATTATTACTGACTATAACATTGAAGACTGAGTTCCGCAGTCTTGTACAAAATCTGAATTTTGATGATTTTTACGATCGTCCGGATGAAAAAAAATCACTGAATGGGCCGTTAGTTCCCTCCTCTCCTTACACTGGCAATATGGATCAAAGAAAAATAAAGAAAAAAATAAAGAAAACAAGAACAAAAAAGACAAAGAAAAGAAACAATAAAAGAAAAATAAATATGAAAAGTTCGAACAATATTTGGTTTATAAAATTAATGTGACCGTGATGAGGCTCGAACTCACCACCTTCCGATTTAAAGTTCGAAGCGCTAGTGTACCAAATTCTGATGCCTTACCAAGTGAGCTGTGCTCCTGAGATACGAAATAAAAATAAAATAATACACTGTATACCTGCTTGTGTCGGTAATTGATTTGCTCAAATTCCATAATGGTACACTGCAACAGAGCAAAAATGCCCAAAATTTAAAAGCTATATAATTTATGACCACTATACACTACACATAAAAATACTAATACAAGGGAATTTCAACGTAAGAATCCAAACAATTAAGTACCAACATGCACAGCTTTGTCCTTATATCACATTCGGGTTTTTAACAAAATGTTATCAAACCTCTACTGTGATTGGCAGCTGCACAAGGCATCTCTTTGATAGCTGATCATGGCCATCCATTCAGCAAGTGGCTACTAACTGACCTTGACAGGCTTGAATGAGCACTGTCATCTGCTACAAAACCATCACACTCTAGGACCTCACTCCATAATGCTACAGCTACAGTAGACTATGGGACATGGGCATTTATCTTTCACTTCCGTAGTCCACTCTTGGGCAGAACATAAAAACATAACAAATCAAGAGTAAATATATGTCTGAATTAATATCCAAAAAGTTCCCACGTTTTACTTTACTCATTTAGGAGTTATTTGGGGTTTTAAAATGTGTTTTTCGTGATTTTTTTCCATTTTTGCCCAAAAATGTCAAATATTAAAATAGCTGTAACTTTAAAAATAAATTGAGTAGAAATTTCATTTCTATTGTAGATGTTACATGTCATATGGATTTCCAACACTGGTGAATAAAAATGTCATAGCACAACTCTAAAATATAAAAAAATGGCAAAACCATATTTTGTGCTATTTTGGCCATTTTGACCTAAAAATGTAATTTTGCATGGGAAAAAAAAAATAAATATATATTTTCTTGATTTAAAAAATATGTCATTATATCAACCTAGTTATTCTGAACAAAAAGTTAATGATGGTGAATGTCTGTGACCTATAGTTTTTTGATCTATGGCCCTTTCAAATTCACATATGGACTAAAATAGCATGTTTTGTCAATTTTTTCCAATATTAGGCTGAAAATGGTACTTTTTGTAATTTTAACAAAATTTTCAGTGTTTGGAAAGTGGGAACTTCACATATATTATGGATATATTATAGTACTTTCATTTTAAGCTAGTTGTAGATCCACTGGTAGCTCGGTTTCCATGGCAGAAGCAATGATATCGTCAATTTTCCTACTTTCAATGCAGCAAAATCATTTTAGTCATCATTTTACTGCATTGAAAGTAGATAAAATTGCTGCTACCACGGTAGTGGGCATACTAGTGGATCTTGAAATAGCTTAACATTAAAGTACAATTACATGTTCATATTATTAAGTGAAGTTCCCACTTTCCAAAACTAACAAGTTGGTTAAAATGGCCATAAAGTACCATTTTCAGCCTAATATTGGAAAAATTGACAAAAACATGCTATTTTAGTCCATATGTGAATTTGAAAGGGCCATAGATCAAAAACTATAGGTCACAGACATTCACCATCATTAACTTTTTTGTTCAGAATAACTAGGTTGACATAATGACATATTTTTTAAATCAATATAATTTATATTTATTTTTTTCCCCATGCAAAAATTACATTTTTAGCTCAAAAATGGCCGAAATAGCACAAAAATATGGTTTTTGCCATTTTTTTTATATTTTAGAGTTGTGCTGTGACATTTTTATTCACCAGTGTTAGACATCCATGTAATATGTAACATCTACAATAGAACTGAAATTTCTACTCAATTTATTTTGAAAGTTACAGCTATTTTAATATTTGACATTTTTGGGCAAAAATGGAAAAAAATCACGAAAAACACATTTTTAACCTCAAATAACTCCTAAATTACACAGTAACGTGCAACTTTTGAAAGTGGGAAATGTTATATTATTGATCAGTGATATAATAGCTATATTTTCATGTATAAACCATCCTCTACCCAGAAAGGGAGAACGAAAACTACTTTCTGAAGCACTTAGCAAGCCTTGTCCCATGGTCTACAGGGAGCAAAGTACTTTGACAATGGAGTTTAAGACTATTATTATTGATTAGGCGCGGATTTTAAAAGTACAGCTCCTACATGTATGCGTGTATAGCAAAAAATTGGAATAGAATGTTTGGAATCATGTAACTAATACTAAATGCATTCTGCAAAATGCGCTCTGACCAATTTATAAAACATTTCATTAGCTTTAATTTGACATATTGTTTGACATATTTGGAATTATGGTAAATCATTAAATAAAATATTTATTAATTAATCAATTATGTCAATTAATTAAACATTTAATGCAAATATGCATATTTTCTCTGACAGAATTGTAGGATTTGACAAGAGCCATCTTTCTTGTAAGTTTGATTCTTATAAAATACCGGTATCGTATTGCGTCCCGTTATAGTTGCAGAAAAAAAATACGCGTGCAGGACACACATACGCACACACCCCCACACACACACCCCACCCAGAGGATCGTACCGTTTTACAATCTTATAACATTCATTGGCGCTAGTAGTAGTAAATTTCAATTTTCTTTGCTTTACCTCACTTGTTCTGCTCAAAATTAAAAAGGGACATATCTAGCTGACAATAAAAGCTTACATTTTATGGAAATTATGTTTAACTATTTGCTTAAACAGCACAAAGACAGACAAATTTACTATACATAGGCCTATACATGTATGGTATCATGCCAGGGACTGTTTAAGAATATAACATTAGATTTATGATATTTACTTCGAGGACTGTTATTTATCAAAAATGTGAAAAATATCAAATTTTAATAATTTGTCATAAAATTTGTATTATATCGTGAATTTCAAACAATGAAATTTATTTGATATCAGAAAGACATTCTTCGTATTCAGAATGCAATTCGATATGTCTGATGTGCTCTCATGTCCCACAAAAAATACTATCGAAACGCTCAAAACGCTCATTCCAGATCCCTTAATTTGGTTAATTTTCTTTTCTTGTTTTCTTTCTTTATTTTTCTTTGATTTATATTGCCAGGGTAAGGAGAGGGAACTAAAGGCCCATTCAGTGATTTTTTGATTTAGACTGCGGAACTCAGTCTTCAATGATAGTCAGTAATTTTTATATTTTGGACATTATTATGACTATCATTTGAGGACTGAGTTCTTATGATCCGATGAGCAGTTTCAGACAATTGCTTGGGATTATTGGGGCAGAGGTTATCTTTTGAATTCTTTCATGACCACTGAAGCATAGTCAAACCTGTCAAGGACACTCGGCGTGAATTGAAAGACCATGTCACTCGCCACAAAAGAATGTCAAAGGTCATAAAACACCACTTTTGTGTCTTCTGCTATCTAAAGGCCTATGGCTGATTTTGTACCTTTCGTCATTGTCATAGATGTGCTAACATAGCTTGCTAGTGCAGTGGTTCAGCCGAAAACCGTGTGTCTAAGACAAAAAATAATGCATTTACGTGAGTCTGTAATTTATATACCGGTACTGACAGTATATAAATTAGCTACATGTATTTGAATGGGGCTTCAACTTCGTCAATACTGTCGTTTTCCTGTTTTGTTTTTTTGCCATTTGTTTTTCATCAAAAAATTGTATAAACGTAACAATTTGATTTTTTTTTTTCACTTTCGCTGGGATCACTGAATGGGACTTTATAGCGCGGATTATTCAAAACTTGTTTTTACCTACTGCTATATAGTATTAATCCGATTATTACATAACTTTGCCAGCGTATTCAAGACATAGGTTATGTAGGGATAAACTGTACATGGGTATAGAAGCCCTGCATGCTTTTATCGATTGGCTCCAAACAAAGGATTTGAACCGGTGTCCTTCACCGTAATCACGGCGCAGTAGCCTACAGTTCATTCAATCAAATGTTGTCAGTGTGCGAGACGAACGATGTATAAATCTGGAGGTCACATCATCACTTATCATGCTTATTGTAAAAAGTTTGTCCAATGCATATACTGTGTGTATTGTTCCCGGGTATTGTCAATACAGTCAAGCAAACAGGCCGCTATAGTATATTCACAGGGGTGTCTTGAATGGCCAATCATATGGGACATAATCAAATTGCAGTGACTGCTTCCTTTGTTACCACATGTCAGTCATCTTGTGATTATTGGACCATGTAAACCTGCAAAAAACGAGCCAAAGTGCAGGCCCTATGCGCTATTAGCTCGCCTATGAACCTTGGTATTCGTTAGTTAACCGGATAAATAACTTTGGCAAAACTGACAAATTTGTACCAAAATTGGCGTTAACTCGTTACTGTCGAAAATGCACAAAATATGGCTTCCGTGAATCTAAACAAATTGATATTTAAAATTGGTTAATTGTATTACCATAAATCGAACATGGACATGCAGGATGGTATCTCTAGAAGTCTTTTTGCCTAAAAAATTGGAATTTTGTTGAATTTAAAGTAACAAAATAACATGCGCCAGACAGTGGTCGACGAGAGTGTAAAATCAGGTAGTATTTTGTGTATTGACGAGCTTCGAACATGCCTTCGTTGCATTCCGAAGTCGCAAATATCTATCATAATTCTTATTTCAAGGTCCTGTAAATACCTCACCACAAAGATAGGGTCATCGTCCAACACGGACTGCTCGAAAAGAGTTCACCTATAAAAAACTGCGTGGGCTGTTATGCGTCGTTATATGTACAGGCATATTTGAAGAATTTCCTATCAACTAATAATATTAAGATTGCTAAAATATTAATCTAAAGACTTCAATCTTAAATGTGCACCATAAATTTTGCACCTGAGATAGATATTGCTAGGCAAAATTTCACAGCAAACATGGCAGTTTTCTCCCATTTTGGAGATATTTGAGACAATACAGCTCGACCCCTTAAGTTTATTTATTTATATATTTTTGTTTAACCAGGCAGAACCTTGCTGTCTTGCATCTCATTGCTCATGGTTTGCTGTTTCTGCAGCCACTATGTGTCAAATGATTATCGGTATATACGTGTTAATTGTAATTTTGTACCTCAAAATAAGAACCACTCTCTTACATTAAGCTACATCACACCACACAGTGGCTTAGTGACAACATACGATAGAATAACCTTCAAT
Source organism: Amphiura filiformis (assembly GCF_039555335.1). Taxonomy (NCBI): domain Eukaryota; kingdom Metazoa; phylum Echinodermata; class Ophiuroidea; order Amphilepidida; family Amphiuridae; genus Amphiura; species Amphiura filiformis. The sequence continues at coordinate 39,557,898 of NC_092638.1, read as the reverse complement.
TTTGGACTTTATTGAAATTTAGAAGGCTATAATTGAGCAAAGCTGACATAAAATGGTTTCAGCCAAAGAAGAAGGCTAACAAAATGCGACAATGTAATTTAACAAAAGATTGGATGTGAAGTATTATTACGAATATCCAATTCGTATAGATGAGTTGACCTCAATGTTTATCAACAAGGAACTGGTATATCGTTATGCTTATGAGCCCCATGCCACTACACTGTTCAAAAGCCTTATTGTGATATGGCGGGAGTTTTAAAAACACGAGCCCTGAACAAAATATGATGCGTGCGCGTCAGGGTTCACAGTTTGCTCTCAAATAACCGGGTCCACTTTTTTATGCTGGACCCATTCAGATCCCATTTAGTTGAAATTTGCGGGTCCCAAATCGATTCTTGTGGGTCCAAATGTACGAAACTTCAGAAACACCCGGAAATGTATTTTCAGTACTGGCGCAAACGATAAGTATGCCGAATTCGGCACCCAAAACCTACATAAGTCTAGTCAAATTACTGGGTAAAAGACGACTTGCCGCGATCGGCCGACTTTCTCATAAAGAACTACAATTACTACCTCATCTAATTATTTGGTTATTTTGTAATATTTACTCGGTTAAAATACAACTACCGCAAAAACGTGTTTTCGCGATGTCTCCAGGAATTGACCGTGTTTTGTTGACATATTTACATTATTGTAACATAATATTTGCACGATCCGAAAAAAATCGCAAGTCAACCTCTTCCACAGTTCCCCTCGTATCGCTGATCAAATATCTGTGCATGAAATAGCGATGAGGTGTGTATCATGTTGCAGCGATTTTTATATAATTGTATGTAATTTATGAATGAAAAGCCGGGAGGAAAGGTTGTTTAAAAATGTGCTGTGAGCCGATTGAGCTGGGTTATCGCGCAATGACGATCTATGATGATATTTTCTATTTCTTGGATGGGATTTTTCCGGGTCCAAACACAGACTGCTGGACCCATTCAGGTTACATAATCTTACTTTTTCCGGGTCCAGTGAGTTCAAAAAGCGTCCTGGACGCGAAAACGCGATAAACTGTGAACCCTGGTGCGCGTACTGCCAGGCAAAAAACAATGGAAATTGTGATGATGCGTGCGCATACTGCCAGGCATTGACGTCAGAAGTCAACTCATCTATAGATATCAATGCATCAAACGAAAATGAGAACTAAGTAACTAGGAAAATCTGGTTCTATATGTGAGAAAAAATTGTAAATATGGTATTACTGCTATAATATTGTAAATATTTGAGTGATTGTTTTTTTCACTCCAGCAAACATACACCTGATATAAAAACAAAAATACAACGTTGGACGTGGTAGACGTGTGATTTATGTAAGGTGTCTGGCAAAGTAAGTTTTAACAATAGTATTAATTTCACATACGACGAGTTACTTGAAAGTTGAGGACATTCATTTTGTTGTTCTGTCTGCTGTCAGATTTTAAAGTTGTACATCCTTTAAAGAATATATATTATTTTCGGTTAAAAGAAGCTTTACCTTTTAAGATTAATAACATAATATGATTCACGATTTGAAGAGTAGTTGAAAGTAGTCAATATATGAAGACCTGAGCGCAAGAAGACCGTAAGTCCATTTGGCCCCTCAACATGTATACACTAAAGTTGCGTATAGTTTCGTATTGTTTTGTAATGTTTTATACATGTTCAGGGGCCAAAACAAATCTTTCACAATCTTTCATGATGTTTTCGCCCTGGAACATGTATTAAACATTATAAAACCCTAAGAAACTATACGTAACTTTTGGTGAAAAATATGCTTTTTGTAACATTTTGTTTGCACATATCACAATAGATGAAAAAGTACAGGCGGTCAATCACCAGATAATGTTGCGTCCTTCAGTATTTGGTTCCATGTAAGATGTGAATGTGAGATGTATATTATTGTTGTTCATAATACAGCGTACAAAATAGTTCGCTCTGTTGGAATATAAATGTGGGCATGTTTTCATCATAGAACATTTTAAGGTTAGCCGAGAGTTTTTCATGCGCTTGATTTCAGAGGGGCGTACGTTCATAACAGAAACAGCCATGCAGACAATGAACAAGCGTACTGGGACGTAGGCCTACTTACAATAGCATATCGATCCACGGTCAAGACATGAAACTTGGCTTAGCTCGTGCCCGGAGCTCGTGAGTCGGGGGGGTGTCATGAAGGGCGGCATGCCGGGTCGGATGCCGGGGGGGCACAAGCCGTTTTCGGCAATTTTCATAAGGATTTTATAAATTGATTGGGGGCACTTCGTCAAGCTTCGCCCTGGAAAATGTGTTGATTTTGAATTTATAGCCTTGATATCTTTGATGAAATAAATCAATGCTGCTATTCCCCTGATTACAATGTTATAGGTACAACAATAACATCAACAACTATATCAAAAAACAATTATTTGCAAATCGGAAATTTGGGAAGAATATTCAACAAGACAGACTTAGCAGGCCTACAAATTTCTGAATTATATAAAGTGAAAAACAATCAATCACGATTCACTGCGAATCAATCAAATAAAACTAAAAAGAAAGGAGCAAGAAAGAATAAAGAAATAGTGAAAAGAGAAAGAAAGAGAGAGAAAGAGAGAGAGAGAAAGAAAAAGAACGAAAAAGAAAGGAAGAAAGAAAGAAAGAAATGAAAAACATATGAAAAAAGAAAGGAAGTAAAAATGAGAAGAAAAGAGAGAAAATAAAGAAAATTCAGCCACACGGGGACTCGAACCCACAAAAATGGTTCCTAATAGATTCCCAGTCCATCGCTCTATCCACTCGGCCATACATCAGCTTACGCAATTGCTTGTTCTCGAAGCGAATATATAACTTTAATTTGATGCAATTACTTGATTACAATCGCGTCCGCACAATGGCTCTTAGAATAAACACGCATGTCGGCGCTGAAATTTTGAACGAACTGATGGAGGAAAAACCTCGTTTGTTGCAATACTAGCTTCAATTTGGAGTGAAAATCAAATGGGATAGCAATTGGCAGAATGTTGAGAAATAATGTAGGTATTCAGATGTCTAAATTAACATCCCGTAATCAAGATATCGATAATTTTACAAAACAGTTTTTTCTCAGGCAAGATTCTCGAAAATGTTCCCCAAAAACGGGCTTTTAAAATTTAATCGGTACTGTATTTGGTTCTTCCCCATGGCAACATTATTTCTTTAATCGATTTGTAGTACAATACAAAAAAGAAGAAAACAATCACTCGGCGTGGTTTTATACGGGGCGCACATTTGAAAAAAACGTCATGGAACGCGTTTTTGATCTTGTGAACATGGTGCGTAAAACGGCTTTAAACGAAGGATTTTCAAATTTATTCTAAAAATTTGTATAAACACACAAGAAAAATGTTAAGCTACATCCAATGCACCAACATTTCATTTGCTGCGATATTTGATTACTGAGAAAACTCTGTTTTAGAGAACAACTTTATACGTCTTTTATACGTTTTTTATACGTTTCTTTGTATAACCTTAAGTGACGTGGGTGTATAAAAGAGCCATTAGAAACTACCTATCCAAGAGACTAGAGAGAACTACATAGACATAGGCATATCTGGGATGACATATCTGATATTTCATACTGCCACATTGAGGAATTGGACAAAACATTGATCATTTAACATGTTTTGTTTTAAGGGTGATCATTTTTGCCCAAATTTCATCAAGTCATTTTCATTCTAAATATATATACTTTAGACCAACAATTCAGAAGTTATGAGTTTCCACAATTCCAAGGTTAAGACTACATTTAAAACAGAAGAATTAGGTAAAATATGTTGATGCTCCGACATTGCTGCAAATATACTTTTGTTTATAGAGTAAATTATGACCTGATGTGGGGGTACATAAGACTACAAAAATTGTATTTTTCGTTAAATAATTAGGAATAAAACTTTAAAGTGCCTGAAAATTTTCGTAGACCTGTTGTGGTCTTTTTGTATATTATACACACAAGAATATTGCGGCAATTCTAAAAAATGACGAAGACAATCATATTATTCTGCATTCGATGTCAACACTGAATAATGGAGAGTCATGGTAAGTCGCACACTGACGTCAAATTTGAGAGTAAAATATTGCAAATGTAATATTGCTTCACTGTCAATATTTGTCGAGTATCAAATACAACATTTGAATATTTTAAAGGCGCTGTTGTGTAAACATTTTCAAACCTATTTGTCGATATACCCAAACTGCTATAACACTCAAAAGTGAGCGGATTTTGCGGTCGAAAAAAATACTGAGTATGCCATCCATGTATCCCCTTTATTTATTTGCTATACACATTTTTTAGCACATTTCAAGTTGAATTGAATGACATGGAAATCAAACGTACGAGTCTAAAACAAAAAAGAAAACAAGATATATACTCTGATCAGTTCGTAATCGGCGGGTCTTATAACATCGCGGATTAATATCAAAATATTTTATTTTCAGAATCGTCTTGTGACATCTCGCCAGAAGCATCACGAATTATTAATTCAAGTTCTATACTTTGTTTACTTTCTTTAACACACAAATATAGATCAGACAAGTCAACTTATCGCACTTTTAACGTGGGTCTACTTTTCTGCGTAGTGGTAAAAGCCTAACATTTCCCGCCTATTACGAGCTGATCAAACTATAGTTGTTTTTCTTGCCATGCATTACACACTCGGACAGCGCTGATCTAAACAGGTCAAGTGTTTTCTCATAACAAATTCCCCGCTTTTGCTTATTTTTTCAGTCATTTTACTTTGGAACCAATATGTATTTTGTTCAAATAAATACGCCTCTTAATATCATAACTGAAGCGCGTTCGCTCCACTCTTGTATTTTATTTACATTTCGTTATATCTCATCTGTAAGTGTTGTGCCCACGAAGGGGTTACTATATCACCTACTTTGTATGCGTTAGTAATATATAGAAACATCAAACAAGGTAATGTATTATTTATAAACGATATTATGTTCTCAGAAATGCCGACAACATGTATCCGCAAATAAGTTCATCAGGATTGTCAATGTCAATAAAAACTATGGGATGTCCCCTTCTATCGTTGTTAACAACATGTTGTCAGATAATTTGCAATTTCTTGTCACAATATCCCGTGCATTGTTGATATTAATCGGGCATTTTTGCCGTATACTGGGGGGGGGAGTTAAATCCAAATCGCGACATCGTAATATAAAAATGCGATGGTTCCGATACCTAATTTCCTCTCACAGTTTTCGAAGTTTCTTACTTTGAAAACCGCTGGTTGTCCGTAATCTTTCCGCAGATCCGCAAATACGTTCATCAGGATTGTCAATAAAATAGATAATTCAGAGATTCTTGTAAGCAAATCCAAAACTTGGGTTGATGTTACGTATCTCATGACAGTTTCGTGCTAAGACTTAGCACTTTCTCAAATTGACTGGAGGGATCACAAATTATTAGAGACAGAGAACAGAACAGAAAGAGAAGACATATAAAAGAAAGCCATCTGGATAAGAAAGAGGGGGCCAAAACACTCAATAGAGACGAAGGGAACTACTTTCTTCCGCACATCTACGACCAACTCCTCGCAGCGCCACCTACGTCAGCTCCAACCGGAAGCAGGCGTCGAGGTACAGGAATTGGTCAGTCAGTCAATTTGAAAAAGTGCTAAGTCTTAGCACGAAATTGTCATTGAGGTACGTAACATCAACCCAATTGGATTTGTTCACAAGAATTTCTGAATCATCTGACAACATGTTATTGTTAACAACAATAGAAGGGGACGGCACATAGTCTTGTTGTCCCCCTGTCCTTCACCCTCCCCTTCCTCTCCCTTTCTCTTTCTTCTACTCTCTCATACATTCCATCCCCTCTCGCTCTATCTCTTCATCCCTAAATCTTTTCTACCATTTCTCTCAACTCTACTTTTTATCACTTACGACCTCACAGCCTTTGTATCGGGGCATGGAATAAGAATCCCCAATTTCTACAATTGATTTGTTGAGAGTGGTCTTCTTTTTCTTTTAATTTTTTTTCTCAATCTTGTTTCTTTCTTATAGCTCTAAAGACTTGAGTTAAGCATTTTGCTTGAGCCTGTATCCATCAAGACCCAAGCGTGTGTCCACCCGGAGGTCTATAAGCAAAGATAAACTGGTCGATACACTTGAGGAAACAGAATTGTAAATTTTATGTACATTTTAACAGTATAATTTGATGTTGAACTGAAACCATGTAAACAAATCTCAAATAATATTCACTGGAAATATTAGTAACAAAGTCGCATGTGCACTTGGTACATACTACGAGGTCTTTGCGCTAAATGCATTTTTATTACAAGTACAGTTTTTCATCACGTCTATTATAAATGTTCAGACGAAGAATGGTTATATTGGTCATAAAAATATTTATAAAAGGTAGATGGCGCTATGAACCTATCGCTAACGTTCAAACCCTAACTACGCACAGAATACTTTGAGAAACCAAATTGACAATAAAGTTGTGTTTTCTTCTTCTTCTTCTTCTGTTTTATTGTATTATCATGCGAATTGCCATGTAGTACCTTACTGGTGCCAGAATTGTATTTAAATGAGGACGACTCTGTCATGAGCGACGTCATGTCGCATACCCTCGGATTGTCACAATTCTGTATTATTATCCAAGGTTGTTACGTGTGTCTATTCGGTCATCGACCTGACAGCAGACACGCCCACGGTACAAACAGTTAAAACTTGTGGAAATCTTGTTTATGACAAACCCATCAAAATGATACTATATTAGATATTGTTCTGTTAGTTTCTGTATGGCACATCGTACATACACATGTGTTTTTGGTGAAAATGGCAGTAATTTATTTTATCCCTAACATCTAGAAGCTATCCCCTTAGGGTGGTACTACGCCCCCTGATACATTTTGCGACTAATGTTGTATTTTTCTAAACAAATGACTACACACTTGCAAAAAAAAGTTATGTATATTATAGGGGCAAGAAATCCAATTACTTCACTGAAATTTCAGTGATTCAATACAGGTGGTTCATTATATATGAGGTACATTCTAACGGTACCTCTTTTCTTAGTAGTAGTAAGAGTATGAGCGGCGTGAGCCGCGAATATTCTTACAAACTAGTAGCACCCACCAAAATGCTCTTATAGAGGTGTCCTCTTTATGGCCATCTGTCTTGGTCTCAAACTTGTCATCAACTCCAACTTGTTTCTCTATAAACCTGTCAACAACAATTCCTTTACTTAAGAGGTTATCTACATGTAGGGTCATGGCAGGTAACTGGGTAATTCATTGAGCAAGGTAGACATGGTAGATGGTCATTGTATGTGTCCAGATTTATAGACTGAGTTTGACAGTTTGTTGTGTGACAACCTTAATTTCTTCCTATACATTTTTGCCTTGCTTTCTTTACTTCTTCCTTACTGTCTTCCTTACTTTCTTTCCTATCTTTTTTCTTACTTTCATTCTTTCTTTCCTTCTTCATATGCATTTCTTTCTTTCTTTCCCTTCATCCTTCCTTTCTGTTTTCTTTCTCTCTTTCTTTTTCTTCTTCCTTCCTTTCATTCTTTCTTTTCTTTGTTTTTTCTTTCATTTTTCATTATTATTTTCCTTCTTTCCTTTCTTTCATTCTTTTTTTACTTCTTTCTTTGTTTTTCTTTCTTTTTTTCATTCTTTCTTTCTTTCCGTCCTTCTTTCTTTCCATTTTTCCTTCAAAATCCAAACTATCAGTGTATTAAAAGAGTATCTTAGCTTTAACCAACTAGGTCCCTCACATTGAGATGTTTCAAACGTCTGTCAAATATGGTACATATCTCTTGTCACTACTATAATTAAAAGGTGGTCTCCTAACAAATATGATCTGGTTTAGTTTTGTATGTGAGGTGAAGGTCAGAGTATAGTTGCCTTTGCAAATCCAAAATATTGGGTATTGGTTTTACACCCACATATGTTTACAACATCAATCTGTCTCAAAAATCTGTTATCAGTCAAGTATGTCACATATCTGTTGTCACTTAATTGAAAGTGTTCTCTTGTTGAAAGTTCTTTTAAAAAGACACAATGCAGTTCATATTGCATTGTACAATTTAAATATGGAAAATTATAGCACTGCTGGAAAAGGGTACGGTGTGCTACTATCATAAATAACGTACCGCTTGTCTTGAGTAGTAACTGGATGAGAAATTTGTGTCAGATTACAGGTTTTGACGGATTTTCAACCGATCACAGATTTTTGTCTTCTAGTTATAGCTAACAAATTGCACTGACAAAACACTCATCCTGTCATAATTCATTCCACGTCTAATGTATCAAATACTGGTAAGCATGCAACACTATGAAAAGATTTGCTCTATTTACGATGCATATTACAGAAACCAAGTGAATGGCCTGAAAACAAAGTATGAAAACATGTGCCTCTGTTCAGCGTATCTAGTAAGATTTTTGCAGATACAAAACAACAAAGAACGATTTCAGATATAGTTCTACGTTTTGTTTCTATTGTTAGTATGAAAACATGTGCCTCTGTTTAGCGTAATTAGTAAGATTTTTGCAGATACAAAACAACAAAGAACGATTTCAAATAAAGTTGCATTCTATGTTTTGTTTCTATTGTTAGTTAGAATAACTACTCTTAAAATGATATTGTCAATTCAAATTTTAAACGTTTTCGACAAATAATTAATTTGCTTCTCATTAGTTATTTTCAAAAAGGGTATTGTATTTGTATTTTAGTTAAAAACATGGTAAAGAGATAAGCACAAACTTTATACCAAATAATATTAATATCCCAGCAAACACAAAACGTTTTCGACATCATTCGCAAAAGGTTATAAAAGGTTGTCAGAAAACGTTTAAATGTCGGGTTATATAAAGGGTATATTAAGTGTTGATAAAATATTTGGCAAAAATGTTTGCAAAAATAGTTTACAATAACATTTTTGAAAACATTTTAAAAATATTGTTGTAGTGTGTTTTCATACAAAACGTTTTAAAACGTTTTCATGACCTTTATATAACCCGACATTTTAATGTTATTAAAACGTTTTTATGTAAACCAAAAGCCAAAATATAACTTATTACAAACGTTTTTAAAACGTTTTTGTGTTTGCTGGGATAAGATCAATGCGAGTATTGGGTTTTTTAGTGTTAAATATAAACAGTAATTATCATGACGATGGTCGTCACCGTATATATTATAAAAATAACAGTCACTGTACTTTGCTCAAGTTACTTTTCATAACTAATCACATTTATTGTTGCATTTTTAGCGGAGACGCTTCTCATTCCAATCATCAGTTGACATTGGTCTTCACCATACATAAATATTTATTTTGATGCTATATATGTTATCCTCTCATACATGTATCATAGTCTGGGAGATCATCTGCCTAGGCCCACTATTCTGTATATAATGAATACCATTTTAATTATTTCTCCTGATTCACATAGATTTTCTTATGCATTAAATAGCTGTCTGCTGGTTGAGACTCGCTTCGGTTCTGATACAACGAAGATCACACCAGGTTAAAAAGAAACAGGAGAAACAGATTTGAAGAAAAAGCTCAAGAAAGACAAGTTTTTGGTCAAGAGAAAGGAAATTCTTAATCCAATCTCAAGTTCTCAACTCCCACTTAGTCCAAGCTGATGCGTCTTAAGATCACCGAAGCAGTTACATATGTCTCATCGACATTTTGTAAAGTTTATTTATTTATAAATTTTGTTGAACCTGGCAGATCCTTCTCATGTTTTGCAGTTTCTGCAGCCACTTTGTCTCAAATGGCTGTCGCTATATGCTTGAAGTTGTAATGTTGGTACCTCAATAAATAACAACCACTTTCTTACTTTTTAGCTACAACACATAGTGGCATGGTGACAATGATGCAATAACATGACGTTCAATTTTTGATTTTACTGACATTTAGAGAAGACTATAAATAAGCAAATCTGACATAAGATGGGTTCAGCCAAAGAAGAATACTAACAACCAGCGACAATGTGTAATTTAACAAAAGATTAGATGTGAAGTATAATATCAAAGCGTATAAATATCTATGCATCAGACGAACAAGTAAATACAACGTTGGGATGGGCGTGGTAAACGTGTGATATTTGTACGATGTCTGGCAAAGTAACTTGAAGTGTTAACAATAGTATTTATTTCACATACGACGCGTACCTTGAAAGTGGAGAACATTCATTGTGTTGTTCTGTCTGCCAACAGATTTTAAAGAAAGTATATTCGGTTACACTCCTCTCTACGCCATACATAAATTCTCCCAGCCACAAGTTCAGCAGAGGTGGGGCTCACACCGCGCCGCTATAATGGAAACTTATTTGAACATACAATCTCAACTTCAACATAGGCCTACCACGTGAAAAGCAAAGACAGAAAGCGTGCCATATTTTGGAATTTTATTTGCCTAAAAACATTAATTTGTATTAATAGCGCTCAATTGTTGATAACTGCGTGTTCTACATACAAAAATTCGACAAAAAATGGGCCTCTAATAATACATGCACAATACATTATATCGATTTTGACTCGCCGGACGCGGGCTGCACGTGCCTGGGCACGTGGTACTCGTATAATATATTTCAACGTTTTTTCTCATCGTCATTCTCACTAAATTAAAAACATATTTTGACGTATATAAAATTGAAATAAAATTCTCTGCCTCTTAAACGACATCAAATGTGCCACAATTGGGTATCACGAATCGTTATATATAATGTGCATTTTATAATTTCTTTTATACAGAGGATGCTTCAGTTTTGACACAAAAAATATTTAATTGAAAACCCTCTCACTCGGCTATTTCAAAAAGGTAACCACGCTGCCCTAAAATGTGCAATAAATTAGCATTAAAAATGTTCTTATTTTAATAGCATTCTAGAAACTCTTGCCGTTTGGCGAAAAGAGTAATTCGGTTAGGTGTTTGTCGTATATGATATCGATCGATTCTGTATATTGATTAATGCGTGCAAGAAAGCTGTAACTTCCAAAGCTCCTGCGGATCATTTTATGGATTTGAAAATTACGATGGAAATTCATGAATTTGCCAGATATTTAGTCCGTTATCGTGGTTTAAGATTATTCATAACCTTGCTGCGTATTTAACGCCAGAGAGTGTGAAATGGTAACAGTTAAATAATGACTTATGAAAAATACAGGAATTTTGAGAAAGTGCCGGTTATCTGGTTACGGTTATCACAAAAGCTATTTATAAGATTACTAGTATCCCGTGACAGTTTGAAATCATAGCTTTATTGGAAAATGTTCGCTTCCTTCCCGTATATATTAAGGATTGGTATGGACCATTTTTGTTCAAGGCGACTACTTATTTACAAAAACATACCGTAGTTTGCACATGACGCATCGTCATTGATTGTCAATCCATCCATTGCCAGATGAATATCAATCCAGATTGGAATCGGTATTGTGGTATCCCACAATACATCATTTCACGCGTCACTCCCACAGTGTGATATTCTCATTATCTGCGTTCCAATGTCAGGTTTAATATATCGGTCCAAAAACTCAGCTCGCAACCGCTTTGAATAGAGCACGTTGGGATATAACCAAAAAAGGTCATAGGATGTACTAGCATTCGCTTCGGTGATTTTTGCAGCTGCGTTGAATGCTGGGACGGGCTTCATAGCTTATATGGGCATGCTATTAGAAGATGCGTTTTCCAAGCTCACTATCGTTGACATGAACATGATAGCGAGCATCGATTGTTCGATTGGAAATTTATAAATCAAATTATACAGCTCAGATGTAGCGAGTAATTTAGATCAACGCCATCGCCATGCACGTTCCAATCGTCAATAACATCTTTTGCAGATGGTAGTATCCGTGTAGACGAGAACTTGACATAGCGTATAAATTAAGTATAAATTTGCTTTCTATTTACGTTTACCGCTATGTATGAATATACATCATGTAGTTCAAATATGTTTTGATGTTCACTTGACTAACAAAACCAAAGATACAACACTTTGTCAATAGTCTTATTCAAAATCTTTGTTTTCCACATAATGAAGAGAGTATCTGCTAGGTTATTTACTTTCACATACACCATTGTATTGCTGGGGGAAGACTAATAGAAAAACACCTGCCACCGAAGTGGTAAGGCTGCACCTACGCGCTCGCGTATGGTACAAGATTTCTTACCGTCATGTTATAAAATCAAAAATGCTTATTTTGCAAGACTGTTGCTTTTACTCGCATCGTCGATGTAGCTTTATTTGTTTGTTAACTGTATTGAATCTCGTTTGTTAAAAATTGCAAATAAATTTTAATTACTTTTGCCCTCATTAAAATATGTTTTGGCGCTTACCTTCAAAATAAAGCTTTGTATTGCCTGAAAATGTTTCCGTAAAATTAAATTTACGTTTGTGTACAATGTTATACAATTACGAATAGTGCGGACAAAATGGCGAAGAGAACTAATATCGTCTGCAAACCAGATTATGATATAATTGATAGTCATTACTATGTAAGTCGCACACTGACTTCAAATTTGAAAGTAAAATATATCAAATGTAATATCGTTTCAATGTCAATATTTGTCAAGTATCAAATACAGACATTTGAAAATGTTGAAGGTGCTGTTGTGTAACTTGACATATTAAACCAAATCCATTTTGTCACTATGCATAGCACTATGATAACAATCATAATTTAGCCGATTGTTGTACTATGAAATATTGCTTCTTAAACACATTTCATGTCGATTTGAATGACAAAGCAAGAAGGAAAACAATTTTGTAAAATTGCTCCGAAGCGTCTGGAGCAATGGATGAAAACGTGGAGAAAGTTATAGATGTTTTTCTTGCGCTGCATTACTCACAAATTAAATTATACCGCTCAGATGTAGCGAGTAATTTAGATCAACGCCATCGCCATGCACGTTCCAATCTTCAACAACATCTTTTGCAGGTAGTATCTGTAGATGAGAACTTGGTTTGCACGTAAGCATTTTATCACTCTGCTCTTACCGACATTTGGAGAGACAGAGGAGTTTCTAGAGCAACCAAAACAAGCATCCATCATAAATACCCTGGTCTTTCCAATTGCTAATACATGTATATGGCTCTGAAACATCGGCTGTCGGAAGGGCAGACAGATTCAGGATTCAAGCTTTTGAAATGTGGTGCTGGCAAAAGATGCTGAGAATTTCATAGAAAGATCAAAAAACAAATGAATTTGTCAGAAGTCAACTTGTTGGGCATGTCAAATGTTCAGTGAGCAAGACGATTGATCGCAACAAATTGCAGTACTTTGGTCACATCTCAAGAAGAAATGGTGACGCCTTGGAGAAGATAATGGTTCAGGGTCAAGTTGAAGGACTTCGCAGAAGAAGCAGACAGAGGCACTGTTGGACGGATGGAATCAAAGAATCCACTTGGACTATCCTTCACGAACGCTTACCGTATTGCATTGGACAGGCACAGTTGGAACAACATCATCAAAAGGGTCAGTCATGATCCAGAACAACATTATTAAAAGGGTCAGTCATGATCCACAGGACGACGACGACGACTCTGCTCCTTGACGCGCTCGAAGATTATCGCACGAATGGCACAAGATGTTATAATTAGCTTATTTTCCAAGAATGTTGCTTTAGTCGCATCATGGATGTAGCATTTGTTGAAGCTAGCTATATTGAGTCTCGTTTGTTATAAATATATTTATAGCTTATTAAATTTTGTTAACAGTATCGAATCTAGTTTGATATAAATTCATATAAATACTATTGGCTTATTGAATTCCTGCTAAACAACGACGAAGCGAAGTGGTGTAGAAAACCTACTTAAACTACAAAGAACAACATACATATCTGGGATTACAAACCCTTTAGCCACAGGAAAAGGTGCATTATAAATTATGTTAGTTAAGTTAAGTTAAGTCATGCTCAATTAAAGATTTGGGCAAAGTTATTTTAATTACTTTGCCCCCCCATTAATATATGTTTTGCCGCTCATTCGAAGATATTGTTGCAGATACACTTTTGTTGGCGTAAACTATGGCCCGATATTTGCTACATGAAAATACAAAAATCTTACTTTTGGAAAAACAATTCGAAATAAAGCTTTATATTGCCTGAAACCTTTTTCGTAAAATTAAACTTACGTTTGTATACTATGTTATAAAACTACGAATAGTGCGGATAAAATAAAATGATGAAGAAAAATACTTTGTCTGCAAACTAGATTTTATGTCAATGACATGAACCCCTTTATTTATTACTTACTATGAAATATTGCTTCTTATATTCATGTTGATTTGAATGACATAAAACATGAATGAATTCGAATGACATGGAAATGAAACGTACAAGTATAATGCAAGAAGGAAAACAATTGTGATGCGATCAAGCCAAATCAGTCGGAACTCGGCCATAATAAATTTTCAGTTTCCTATAGTATAGTAAAAAGCATTTACAAAGCTGGATTTTGCAGAAAACCCCATTGAAATTGAACATCCAGTTCCAAAGATATGAGCAATTTAAGAGTTTCCAAAACAAGAGGAAACAAAAAGGAAAACCTTTCTTTGTTTGGCTATATCTCAAATTCAATATTTCCGAGTTCCGACTGATTTGGCTTGATCGCATCACAATTTTGTAAAATTGCTCCGAAGCAATGGATGAAAGCGTAAATGTTTTTCTTGCGCTACATTATTCGTACAGCGTTGATTTAAACGGGTCAAGTGTTTTCTTAAAACAATTTCAGCGCCGCTTTTGTTTATTTATTTTCCGGTCACTTTGCTTTCAGAGCAATATTTACTTCAAATCAATACGCCTCTTCTTGTTTAATATCAAAACTCACCTCACTGTGTATTTTAGTTACATTTAGTTATTTCTATTTGAAAGTGATCTTCCCACGAAGGGGTTACTGTGCTAAACATTGCGAATGTATATATGGATTCAACAAAATCAAATAGCCTGTGAAACACGCTCTTCAAAGAATTCAAACCAAGTCACCAGTGGGACTCGGAATCCTCAGATCGTTTTATTTTTATATGACAGAAATGTGGTAAATCATGACAATGGTCGTTACCATATAGCGCACAGAGATAAAAAGAACAGTCACCATAGTTTGTTGAACTCTTTCTTTATAAAGTTATTGTTTCCTTTTTTTAGTGAAGACGCTTTATATTCAGATATCAGCTGACCTTGGTCTTCAGCATACATAAATGTTTATTTTGATGCTATGTTATCTTCTAATTTCATAGTCTGAAAGATCAACTGACTTTCATAAGGCCCACTCTTCTGTATATCATGAATGCCATTTTCGTTACTTCTCCTGATTCACATAGATTTTCTTATGCATTAGGCTAAATAACTGTCTTCCGGTTGAGACTCGCTTCGGTTCTGATGCAACGAAGATCATACCGGGTTAAAATGAAAAATGAGAAACAGATTTGAAGAAAAAAAGGTAGAAAATTTGGTCAAGAAAAAGGAAATTCTTAATCCAAGCTCAAGTTCTCAACTGCAACTAAGTAAAAGCTGATGCGCCTTCAGACCACCGCCATTCCTCGTCATTTCATTTCATTTATTTATTTATCAAATGATTATCGGTATACGTGTTAATTGTAATTTTTGTACCTCAAAATAAGAACCACTTTCTTACATTAAGCTACATCACACCACACAGTGGCTTAGTGACAACATACGATAGAATAACCTTCAATTTTGGACTTTATTGAAATTTAGAAGGCTATAATTGAGCAAAGCTGACATAAAATGTTTTCAGCCAAAGAAGAAGGCTAACAAAATGCGACAATGTAATTTAACAAAAGGTTGGATGTGAAGTATTATTACGAATATCCAATTCGTATAGATGAGTTGACCTCAATGTTTATCAACAAGGAACTGGTATATCGTTTATATGCTTGAGTGAGCCCCATGCCACTACACTGTTCAAAAGCCTTATTGTGATATGGCGGGAGTTTTAAAAACACGAGCCCTGAACAAAATATGATGCGTGCGCGTACTGCCAGGCAAAAAAAATGGAAATTGTGATGATGCGTGCGCATACTGCCAGGCATTGACGTCAGAAGTCAACTCATCTATAGATATCTATGCATCAAACGAACATGAGAACTAAGTAACTAGGAAAATCTGGTTCTATATGTGAGAGAAAATTGTAAATATGGTATTACTGCTATAATATTGTAAATATTTGAGTGATTGTTTTTTTCACTCCAGCAAACATCCCAGCAAACACAAAAACGTTTTAAATAAGTTATATTTTGGCTTTTGGTTTAGGTAAAAACGTTTTAATAACATTAAAATGTCGGGTTATATAAAGGTCATGATAACGTTTTAAAACGTTTTGTATGAAAACACACTACAACAATATTTTTGAATGTTTTCAAAAAATGTTATTGTAAACTATTTTTGTAAACGTTTTTGCCAAATATTGTGTCAATACTTAAATAACATTATGTTAAAATATTTGAACCCAGCAAACACAGAAATGTTCTTAAAATGTTTTTTCAAAACCTTTTAATAACATTTAAATGTCGGGTTATATAAAGGTCATGAAAACGTTTTTAAAACGTTATTGATATTTTTTCAACCCCAAAATAACATTCTGTTTAGAATGTTTTGTATCAAATTTTCAAGAATGTTTTTGGAATGTTATTAAAACGTTTCTATACCCTTTATATAACCCGACATCTAAACGTTTTCTGAAAAACTTTTTTGTTTGCTGAGCAGTAGATTATCAAAAAATGTGTTTTAAGGTTATGAAAACGTTTTATCCTCTTAGTATACCCTTTATATAACCCGACATTTAAACGTTTTCTGACAACCTTTTATAACTTTTTGCGAATGACGTCGAAAACGTTTTGTGTTTGCTGGGATACACCTGATATAAAAACAAAAATACAACGTTGGACGTGGTAGACGTGTGATTTATGTAAGGTGTCTGGCAAAGTAAGTTTTAACAATAGTATTAATTTCACATACGACGCGTTACTTGAAAGTTGAGGACATTCATTTTGTTTTTCTGTTTGCTATCAGATTTTAAAGTTGTACATCCTTTAAAGAATATATTTTCCGGTTAAAAGAAGCGTTGCCATTTACGATTTATAACATAATAAGATTCACGATTTGAATAGTAGTTGAAAGTAGTCAAAACAGTAACATATGTTAAGTGGTTAAGTTGTCATGTCTGGCAAATTTGGTAAAAAATATGCTTTTTGTAACATTTTGTTTGCACATATCACAATAGATGAAAAGGTAAAGGCGGTCAACCACCAGATAATGTTGCGTCCTTCAGTATTTGGTTCCATGTAAGATGTGAATGTGAGATGTATATTTGCTGTTCATAATACAACGTAAAAAATAGTTACGGCGTCATATTTCCACATTTGAGTCTACCCACAAAACACATTATGGCAAGTGATCTTTATTTGCAAGAAATGGATAGGGTCCTTGTACTCCAAAATCAGAATTTATACTCAAGTCGTTAGATGTATGGAAACCAATTGACTTACTTGTTACTTCTGGAAGAGGAATGCCCGACGTGTATAAATAGCCAGGTATTATAATCGCTTGTCGCCTGTATTTGGGCTTGTATTAATGGCGGTGGTGCGTATATAAAGGCTTTTCGTATTTGGTTTGCAAGTGGATGTCATATTCTGCATAAAAGAAGAGTCAACTTGAGAGAATTGATACTTGGTATATTTGTACTCACTCACTCACTCTTATCAAAGAAAATGCTTCGGAATATTTGTATGGAATCTAATACCTTAAGGGCTGGGGTATGAACGTTTGGACAGTATTTATTTTGGGACATTAGAGCACATCAGACATATCGAATTGCATTCTGAATACGAAGAATGTCATTCTGATATCAAATAATTTTGATTTTTGAAATTCGCAATTCAATACACATTTTATGGCTATTCATTAAAAATTGATATTTTTGATATTTAACTGTACTTGAAGTAAACTTTATACATCTGATGATTTATACTTAAAGTGTTTGTAGGTGGGATGAAAAGCCGACGATCAATTGAACATTTTGACCTTTCGTATTGAAGATATGGATTTTTTTCCAAAAACACCAAAAAAAATTAGGTCGTTTTGGGAAAAAAATCCATATCTTCAATATGAAAGGTCAAAATTTTCAATTGACCGTCGGCTTTTCCTCCCTGCTACATACACTTTAAGAATATATCATTAGATTTATATAATTTACTTCGAGGACTGTTATATATCAAAATTTGAAAAATATCAAATTTTTATAATTTGTCATAAAATTTGTATTATATTGTGATTTTCAAAAATGAAAATTATTTGATATCAGAAAGACATGCTTCGTATTCAGAATGCAATTCGATAGGTCTGAGGTGCTCTCATGTCCCATAAAAGATACTGTCGAAACGCAATAAACGCTCATTTTAGATCCCTTAAAGTGGTGATATTTTTAGGTGTTTGTCTTAATATCGATCTTATTTTCCTGATTGGACATTCGCGCAGACGAGGCTTAATTCTGTACGAGTCAAATCAGGCTCTGTGTTGGACTCTGATACCTATGATGATCTAAGATAGTCCACCAATGGTACGCTCGCTGATCGCTCCGCTCGCTATTCGAGGTGTGTCGCGGTTTGCAAACTGTGCTAGTTCTAATCTGTAGTTCAATTTGTCTGGTAGATGAATTGCATAGCATCGCGGTGTATGGTGCAAGAAAGCTGTAACTCCTGCAGATCATTCTATGGATTTGAAAAATACGATGGCAAATTCATGAATTTGACAGATATTCAGTCCGATGCCGTGGTTTTGAAATATTCACAAAATTGCTGGTATAATAACATCAGAGAAGTGTGAAAGGGCACCTCTTAATTTTAAGAATCACTGATGAAAAAGCAGGAATTTAAAGAACTTGATGGATATGTGGTTACTGTTATCATCAAAACTATTTGTAAGATTATTATTAATCACATTCCGTTAGCCCACGAAATAACTATTGCTAGGAAATTGTATAATTGACGCGTAATTATTATTATTTACATTTTTAACTTAATAAATCTTCTATTTTGGAAGTTCACACAATAGAATAATTATAACAAAGTCGCTGATACCAATCATTGTTTGCGCCTCAAAATTACAGTGGTATTTTAATATTTTAATATTTTAATATTTTAATTTGACAATTCTTAAAAGAATTGGTCAAATTACATGAAGCCAGGTTTGAAAGGTGGTTACGAGAGGGACATCAAATCCTGTCTGTAACGACTGCACATATACGTGATACTTCGCACCTTTAAAGTCAGCGCTTTATTAGAAAAATATCGATGGCTTCCCGTATATTACAGGGGTTGGTATGGATCATTTTTGTCAAGTACAATGGTATGCACATAACGCATCGTCATTGATTTTCAAAACATCCATTGCCAGAATGAGATCACATATATGTTTCCCACAAGACCCCATTTCATGTGTCACTCCCACACCCCACCACCTCAAAACTCTTTGATGTGCCCCCCCCCCCGCCGCTCCCACATTGCGATATTCTTATGATCTGCATTCCAACGTCAGGTTTAATAATCGGTCGAAACTCAGTTCGCGATCGTCTGGAATAGAGCACGTTTGGATATAACCAAAACGGTCGTAGGATGTACTAGCATTCGATTTAGTTATTTGTGCAGCCGCGTTGAATGTTGGGGCGGGCTTCATACATCGATCATCTCGGCAGCTATTAGCAGATGCGTTTCCCTAACTTACTGTCGTTGATATGGGCATGATAGTGAGCATCATGTTCGATTGGAAATTTATCAATCAAATTATACAGCTCCGATGTAGCGAATAATTTAGGTCAACGCCATCTCCATGCACGTTCCAATATTCGACAACATCTTTTACAAATGGTTCTATCTACAGCTAGGAACTTGGTTTGCACGTACGCATTTCTTTACAAGTGCAAGCGGAAAATAATTTTTTTGAATTTGTTAGGCAAGAAAGTTGCTATTAGAAACCTGCATGTCCGAGGGACTAGAGAGGTCAAGATATTTTAATTCGGATGACAAACCTGGTATCTCAACATTGGACATTTATAGTATGCCGCTTTAAACTGTAATTTGGTGATCACTTAAAGTACAAACAAAACTAAAGATACAAGAATGTGGCAACAGTCTGATTCAAAATATGTGTCTCCCACATAATGAAGAGAGTATCTGCCAGGTTATTTACTTATTTTCAGATACACCATTGTATTGTTGGAAACAAACTAATCCAAACCACCTGCCACAAAAGTGGAAAGGCGGCATCTGCAATGTCATTTATTAACCGATACTGTGTTTTTATAATTCGGGCCAGACAAAGGGACCTTGCTAGATGAAATTGCCAATTTGCTCTAAACATTTCACACCACAAAGTAGAAATATGGTTGAGCGCCCTTAATTACAATTCTCAGAAAAATATCATTGCCTGCATTAAATTAGATTATAGCACTTAAATGAGCAGCCATTTTGGCTAAATTTGGATTGATCATGATTAGCAATATTTTACTCCTGAAAGTGTACCACAGATGGGAGAGATCAAGTCATCTTTAATGATTTTAAAGCAGTTTTCTGAATAGAAACACTGGCATGATTTTGCATGTAAATTGGTTAATTCCGGGCATCATAGATTCTGACAGTCAACCTATTTTTCCCCAGCTATTCAACCATCATATCTGTCGCTAAGATTTTAGTCGCTCCTGTGAGAACAACATAGACATATCTGGGATTACATACCTCGTATAACACACTGCTAAATTGAGGAATGAGGCAACCCATTACAGCACAAATTTGGTGAAGTGTTTTTGTGCTCATTTGAAGATATTGTACACTTTAAAATAAAGCTTAGTTATATTGTTTGAGAACTCTTTCGTTAAGTTGATATTTATTTATTTGGATACTATATATTCAACTACGAATATTGCGACTAAAAGGGTGACGAGAACTAATATTTGTCTGCAAACTAGATTATATGTCAACACTGAATAATGGATAGTCATGGTAAGTCGCACACAGACTTCAAATTTGAAAGTAAGATATAGCAAATGTAATATCGTTTCAATGTCAATATTTGTCAAGTATCAAATATAGACATTTGAAAATGTTGAAGGCGCTGTTGTGTAAACATTTCAAACCAAACCCATTTCCGTTATATGCATACAACAATAATAACACTCAAAATTTTGAATCTTTAGTCCCGCCCAAAATACCTAGTATGCCATGTACCCCTTTATTTATTAATTACTCTGAATATTGTATTTCATGTTGATTTGAATGCCATAAATATTATAAAAACATTTTTTGTTTATTTTCTCCGAATCGTCTGCAATGGATGAAAGCGTGAAAGGTTTTAGTTGTTTTTCTTGCGCCGCATTACTCAATCGGACAACGCTGATGTAAACGGATCAAGTATCTTCTTATAACAATTTCCCCACTTTTTGTATATTTATTTTCAGTCATTTTATTTTGAGAGCAATATTGTATTTTCTACAAATCAATACGCTTCTTGTCGATTTAATATCAACATTGAGCCATAAAGGTGTTATTGTAGTGAAGAAAAGTGTATAGTAAGTATTACGAATTCAACTCCTACTTTGTATGATACTTATTTAATAAATTATATAGGTTTCAAAACATGGTAATGCATTATTCAGAAAGATTACGTTCTCAGAAATGCATCGTGATAAAATTTTAAACAACAAGAATTACCAGGTATATAATTGTTTCTTAAATGTTGATACCAACAGGTTCTGATTGTTAACAACGACGGAATACCCTAGCATAGTTTTAGTTACCTTCCGTCTACCCCCCCCCCCTTCCCATCCTTCTCTTCTCCCTATCTTTCTCTTTCTCTGTAGTGCACATCGTGTGGGTCTATATTACCAGAGCACCCTTATTGGAGATTTGGGCTACCAAATCGCTGGTTATGTAACCATTTGTTTCAATGCAAAAGGATGACAACAATGGAAATATCGATTATTTCTGCTGGTTGCTTTCGAGATAAAAGTACTGAGTTTGATATACGAGTATGAATTTAAAAATGATCTTTATTTGCAACAAATGGATAGGGTTCTTGTACTCCAAAATCAGAATTTATCTCAAGACGAAATGGTGATAACTTGGAGAAGATAATAGTTCAGGGTCAAGTTGAAGGACTTCACAGATGAGGCAAGCAGAGGCTCCGTTAGACAGATGGAATCAAAGAATCCACTGGACTATCCCTTTCGAACGCTTACCGTCTTGCATTGGACAGTAAGAATTCGAACAACATCATCAAAAGGGTCAGTTATGACCCACAGGACGACGACGACCCTGCTCTTGACGCGCTCGCAGATTATCGCACCAGTGGCACAATGTGTTATAAATTGCTTATTTTCCAAGAATGTTGCTTTAGTCACATCATGGATGTAGCATTTGTTGAAGCTAACTATATCGAGTCTCGTTTGTTATAAATATATTTATAGCCTTATTAAATTTTGTTAACAGTGTCGAATATAGTTTGTTATAAATTCATATAAATACTATTGGCTTATTGGATTCCTGCTGAACAACGACGAAGCGAAGTGGTGTAGAAAACCTACTTATCTGCGTGACTAAAAAGAACAACATATAGCCTACATATCTGGGATTATAAACCCTTTATAACACACTGCTAATTTGAGGAATTGGGCAAAGTAATTTTAATTACTCCCCCCCATTAAAATATGTTTTGGCGCTCACTCGAAGATATTGGTGCACAACACATTTTTGTTGGCGTAAACTATGGCCCGATATTTGCTACATGAAAATGAAAAAATCTTACCTTTTGTAAAACAATTCGAAATAAAACTTTATATTGCCTGAAAACCTAAAATTAAACTTACATTTGTATATTATGTTATAAAATTACGAATAGTGCGTATAAAATAAAATAACAAAGAAAATATTTTGTCTGCAAACTAGATTTTATGTCAATTACATGAACCCATTTATTTATTACTTAATATGAAATATTGCTTCTTATAGTTCATGTTGATTTGAATGACATAAAACATGAATTCGAATGACATGGAAATGAAACGTACAAGTAAAATGCAAGAAGGAAAAAAATTTGGTAAAATTGCTCCGAATCACTGGATGAAAGCGTAAAGAAGGCTATATATATAATGTTTTTCTTGCCATGCAGTACTCACTCGTACAGCGTTGGTTTAAACGGGTCAAGTGTTTTCTTAAAACAATTTCAGCGCCGCTTTTGTTTATATATTTCCCGGTCACTTTGCTTTCAGAGCAATATTTACTTTAAATCAATACGCCTCTTCTTGTTTTAATATCAAAACTCATCTCACTGTGTATTTTATTTACATTTAGTTATTTCTATTTGAAAGTGATCTTTCCACGAAGGGGTTACTGCTTTTAACATTGCTAATGTATATGGTTTATTCCAGCCAAAGCGGGACAAAATTCTCTCTGGGGGCCATTTTAAAAATGTTTTCCATTTCAATTCTAGACTTATCAAATGAGAAGATCATATCTAGTGAATCATCAGGTGGAAGTGCCATCGGATTGAAAAATAACTTTTCTTGCTAGACCAAATAAAGTGTTAAATGCGCATATGCATGTTACCCACGAATTTAAGCCTTTTTTCACCTGTTGTACGCCATACAATGTCCCTTTCTTTAATATCTTTCAATATTTTACATGTGACCCACAAACACTAGAAATCGGCGAAGACTTTGAACGTAAAATAGAATTTTATTACATATATCTACAAAGAAATATTTTGGTTATTACAAATTTTAAGAAAGAACAAGGTGTACAGGTAAGATTGTGTCAATTCTTCGAGCTCTTTCCAAAGTGGCTGGCTAACATTACTGCATTAGTTCGAAAGATTAAAATAAATGCTTTATAGAAATATAAAGTCAGATTTTGAATCTCGTCGCAGGATGAGGATCTCGGATGGATTCGTGGGGTAACAGCGTCTGAAAATTAGCAAATTCCTATTAATTTTTTAATAAAAATAAATATTACTTTTCCATATGTCCATAATTCAGGCTACAATGGCACTAAAATATATTTTAATCAAAATACAAACTACATGGAATATTTAGAATTGATCATTATGGCATTGTGGGTATAAAAATTCTGAGAATATATGATGTTGCCAAATTCAAATAGACACAGCAAACAGTTTTATATTATTATTTTAAGTAAAATCATTTCATATTTTCATGCAGCAATATTTAAATCGTGTTTGATGGTTCCTAGGAACTAAACACTATCAAGACATTGTTAACTATAATTTAAGTAGGGATTCGTGGGTAACCAAACTGTTCGTGGGTAACACATATTTGAAGGTATGTATTGGTAAGCGGCAAAATAGAAAATTTTACAGAAGGTTGGAAATCATCATGTGGTTATTCCTCCATTTTGTTTCAATGATTCCCGTTTCTCTAACCAATTGCATGCCACCAAAAAATGGTAATTTAGGATAATCAATCAAAACTTCATGATGCAGCTTCAGTATACCGTCAAGAGGACGCTATTAAACAGGACTGTTTTGGAACCTATTTCGCATGTTTTCAAAATGTTAAGATGAATAAGATTCATAAGATTCATAAGATAACATCTAATTTACGAGTAAATCCTTGGATTCGTGGGTAAAGCCGAATTCGGGGGTAAAGCTATAAGTACTATAGTACCGTTTGGGGTTTGCGTTTCTTAGGTGCATAAACTATAAGTACTGTAAAAATTATAGCATACCCATGGCTTGAATATGTGCTGATTTAGATTTAAAATAAATATTCTCCTTGTTTTTCAAGGTTAGCATCTATTCGGGATTCGTGGGTATCAAAAGTTTAAACCGTCGTAATTTGTTTTAAAGCGGTGAACGTATTTATACGATTTACAATTTTAAGCGCTTGTCAAACTTAATTCAGTGTCCAAGGTCATTAATGTTAAATTAAGTTATGGCAATTATATTTGCTGGACTAGTGGATAACATTTGATATGTGGGTAACGTCAAATTTGATTTTGTGGAATTTTATGGGTAAAATGTATTTGTATAAAATAATCACTTGGACCTCAGAATTATAGTACGAAACTTCGTTTCAAGATATAGTCATTTATGTTATATTCACTTAACATTTTTCAGAACGATCATTTTATTTTTGATCCGCGGGTAACAAAATTATTAGCCAAATTGACTTTGATAGAACTCGATCGTTTTACATATGATGAGAGAGTTAACAAGGCTAAATGTTTAGGTGTTTTAATTGATGATGAATTACTGTGGCATAAGCAAGTAAATTGTGTTATTCAGAAATTTTTCTGTAAAATATCTCTTTTAAGACGTCTGAGCACATTTCTTGATAGTAACACCCTTAATATCTTGTACAAGTCATTGATTCAACCCTGTTTTGACTATTGCTGTGTTGTATGGTTTGGTCGATATGAAAATGATGTACACAAACTCAATGTCCTACAAAAACGATGTGCTAGAATTATTTTGAGCGTTAATTCCCAAACCTCGTCTAATGTTATGTTTCCAGTATTAGGATGGAATTCACTTTATGATCGTTGCAATTATTTTAAAGCACTGCTAATGTTTAAATCTTTAAATGGCCTGGCGCCATCATATCTTTCTTCCAAATGTAAATATGTATCTGATTAAATCATGGCATTCATACAAGACAAGCTGCAGCTGGTCTGCTAGCGTTGCCACCTTGCTCTAATGGTAATGATACCGAATATTTTAAATTTTCTTTCTCGTACAGTGGTGTTGAGGTGTGGAACAAAATTGATTATGATGTAAGGAACGCCTCAAATTTACAATGTTTTAAGAATATGTATAAGTTTAAGCAAGGAAGTACTAGAAGTACTTCCATGGTTTAAGCTATAATATGACGTTATTAGTGGTGTCATATGTATTTAACAGTGTATTTTATGTAGAGATCTTCATTTGTTTGGTTTTTTGGTCAAATAATTGTTCCTCTAGTTGGTGCTATATTATATTGTCATGCTGGTTTGATTTGATATGTGTTAATAATTTTTGTTGTATTATATGTAATTTTAAATTTCTGTTGTGCAATTGTTATATGATGCAGGGCCCCGTGTAAGAACAGCATTTTTGCTGATCGGGTTACCCTGGGTAAATATGATGTAATAAATAAAATATATAAATAAAATCATGCAAACTTCTTTCTAACGATAATAATTTCATTTTTATTGAAGGACATTCAATGACATATATGGTGCTTTATCTTTGAATTCGTGGGTAACGCCAATTCATTTAAGCCAACATAACTTGTCCCCTGGTATGGCTTGCTAGTAAAGGCCTATATGCTCAAAGAGAGCACATCGGACGTGACATGATATGCTCCATCAATAACATGATTTCCTTTATTAATGACATTTTGAAGTGGAAAGTTAACATAGAGAGAATTTTGTCCCTCTTTCGCTGGAATTGACCATATGTGGATTCAATAAAATCAAATAGCCTGTGTATTAGAAACACGCTCTTCAAAGAATACAAACCAAGTCGCCAGTGGACATGGGAATCCCCAGATGGTTTTATTCTTCGAGAGAAATGCGGTAAATCATAACAACGGTCATCACCGTATAGCACAGAGATGTAATATAAAAGGAACAGTAACTATAGTTTGTTCAACTCTTTCTTTATAACTTTATTCCTGTCATTTTTTTCAGTTAATATTCTTCTCAATCCAACTATCAGCTGAACTTGGTCTTCAGCATACATAAATATTTATTTTGATGCTAGGCTATCACCTAATTTCCTATTCTGGAAGATCAGCTGACCTTCATAAGGCCCACTCTTCTGTATTATCATGAATGCCAATTTGGTTATTTCTCCTGATTCACATAGATTTCCTTATGAATTAAATAACTGTCTTCCGGTTGAGACTCGCCTCGGTTCTGATGCAACGAAGATAATACCAGATTTGAAGAAAAAGGGTAAAAAATAACAAGTTCAAGTTTTAACTATAGTATTAATTTCACATACGACGCGTAACTTGAAAGTTGAGGACATTCATTTTGTAGTTCCGTCTGCTATCAGATTTTAAAGTTGTACATCCTTTAAAGATTATATTATTTCCGGTTAAAAGAAGCTTTACCTTTTAAGATGTATAATATAATAGGATTCACGATTTGAATAGTAGTTGAAAGTAGTCAAAACAGTAACATATGTTAAGTGGTTAAGTTGTCATGTCTGGCAAATTTGGTGAAAAATATGCTTTTTGTAACATTTTGTTTGCACATATCACAATAGATGAAAAAGTACAGGCGGTCAACCACCAGATAATGTTGCGTCCTTCAGTATTTGGTTCCATGTAAGATGTGAATGTGAGATGTATAATTGCTGTTCATAATACAACGTACAAAATAGTTACGGAGTCATATTTCCACATTTGAGCCTACCCACAAAAACATATTATGGCAAGTGATCTTTATTTGCAAGAAATGGATAGGGTCCTTGTACTCCAAAATCAGAATTTATACTCAAGTCGTTAGATGTATGGAAACCAATTGACTTACTTGTTACTTCTGGAAGAGGAATGCCTGACGTGTATAAATAGCCAGGTATTATAATCGCTTGTCGCCTGTATTTGGGCTTGTATTAATGGCGGTGGTGCGTATATAAAGGCTTTTCGTATTTGGTTTGCAAGTGGATGTCATATTCTGCATAAAAGAAGAGTCAACTTGAGAGAATTGATACTTGGTATATTTGTACTCACTCACTCACTCTTATCAAAGAAAATGCTTCGGAATATTTGTATGGAATCTAATACCTTAAGGGCTGGGGTATGAACGTTTGGACAGTATTTATTTTGGGACATTAGAGCACATCAGACATATCGAATTGCATTCTGAATACGAAGAATGTCATTCTGATATCAAATAATTTTGATTTTTTGAAATTCGCAATTCAATACACATTTTATGGCAAATCATTAAAAATTGATATTTTTGATATTTAACTGTACTTGAAGTAAACTTTATACATCTGATGATTTATACTTAAAGTGTATGTAGGTGGGATGAAAAGCCGACGATCAATTGAAAATTTTGACCTTTCGTATTGAAGATATGGATTTTTTTCCAAAAACACCCAAAAAAATTAGGTCGTTTTGGGAAAAAAATCCATATCTTCAATATGAAAGGTCAAAATTTTCAATTGACCGTCGGCTTTTCCTCCCTGCTACATACACTATAAGAATATATCATTAGATTTATATAATTTACTTCGAGGACTGTTATATATCAAAAATTTGAAAAATATCAATTTTTTATAATTTGTCATAAAATTTGTATTATATTATATCAGAAAGACATGCTTCGTATTCAGAATGCAATTCGATAGGTCTGAGGTGCTCTCATGTCCCATAAAAGATACTGTCGAAACGCAATAAACGCTCATTTTAGATCCCTTAAAGTGGTGATATTTTTAGGTGTTTGTCTTAATATCGATCTTATTTTCCTGATTGGACATTCGCGCAGACGAGGTTTAATTCTGTACGAGTCAAATCAGGCTCTGTGTTGGACTCTGATACCTATGATGATCTAAGATAGTCCACCAATGGTACGCTCGCTGATCGCTCCGCTCGCTATTCGAGGTGTGTCGCGGTTTGCAAACTGTGCTAGTTCTAATCTGTAGTTCAATTTGTCTGGTAGATGAATTGCATAGCATCGCGGTGTATGGTGCAAGAAAGCTGTAACTTCTAAAGCTCCTGCAGATCATTCTATGGATTTGAAAAATACGATGGCAAATTCATGAATTTGACAGATATTCAGTCCGATGCCGTGGTTTTGAAATATTCACAAAATTGCTGGTATAATAACATCAGAGAAGTGTGAAAGGGCACCTCTTAATTTTAAGAATCACTGATGAAAAAGCAGGAATTTAAAGAACTTGATGGATATGTGGTTACTGTTATCATCAAAACTATTTGTAAGATTATTATTAATCACATTCCGTTAGCCCACGAAATAACTATTGCTAGGAAATTGTATAATTGACGCGTAATTATTATTATTTTCATTTTTAACTTAATAAATCTTCTATTTTGGAAGTTCACACAATAGAATAATTATAACAAAGTCGCTGATACCAATCATTGTTTGCGCCTCAAAATTACAGTGGTATTTTAATATTTTAATATTTTAATATTTTAATTTGACAATTCTTAAAAGAATTGGTCAAATTACATGAAGCCAGGTTTGAAAGGTGGTTACGAGAGGGACATCAAATCCTGTCTGTAATACCTGTTTCGAAACGACTGCACATATGGTCGAATCCAACGAAAAGTGTACACGGCATGTTCAGGGCCATAACTTAAAAGTATTAATCAATTGGCATTCGTTTTTGTATTGTGTTTATTCGCCTTGATCATACGCTTCGCGCCATATATAATAAGACTCCCTTCTGTGAAAAACTTAGACACAGAGACCCCAAAACATGCTATTTTTACCCATTTTTTCAAAATATTTCTTAAAGTATTTTTAAAAACATCTGAATCAGTTATGAAAAGAAGTCATTGGATTGAATCTAAATTGATTTCCTGAAAGGTGTGTATTCAAAGATTGCCTGTTAAATTTTTCACATATTTGTACATAATTATGAATTTTTGTGATAATTTTTTGAGTGGTATTTTTTACACTACCTACGAATACAATTTTTCATAGCACTAGATATAACTTTAAAAAATGGAAATCACTAATAAATGCGCAATTGATACAAGCTTTGATATGTCCAATAGTGAAATGCATTGCATTCAGACATCTTTATTGTTGTGTTTAGCTGCCAGAAATACTAAATGGCACAAAGGTAGGTTTGGTAAAAAATATGCATTACCTCCGAATACGTGTTAAAAGCTGGGTCATTTCCACAAACTGAGAGAATAGTAAACAATAGTTAAGCAATAGGTGCCGGGTAATACACTCTTTATTTCTACCAAGTTTCAATAGCCTGCGTTTAAATATTTCTGAGATGTCAACAATAAAAGCAAGTATTCGTAGGTAAATTTCGGTAACCGAATGTTACCTACGAATACAATTTGACATCATGACAGTATTGTGAAACACCGCCATTCATGCCAATGCCCATATTGGTACATAACGAAGGCCTGTATGTTTGCTATCAAATCATATGTCAATGAAATTTGCGAATTCACATCCATGCCAACCATGCAAAACTGAATACGGCTTACTTGTTGAAAAATATGTACTGAAATAGACGACGGTCTGCTCATTTGAAAGAAAAATCAGATTCGAAGAAGATTAGAAGGTGATAAATACGTGGATTTGTCAACTATCATGTGTGCTTCATTTTAAATGTTTACCGACCTTCTGGTTTCTGAGTAATTTGTGTCCAAATTGATTTATTCGAAGGTAACTTTTGACGTTTTCGCTAAGGTTACCTACGAATACCATGGAAAAAACGACTGTTCTCATTGTCTCATGTTCTAGACAACACAGTGATGGACCCTGGTATAAAGCTAATTGTAGTTGCCCCAAACGAAAGGCCACAAGACGTAACCGACTCCAAGATGGACTTCACAAGTCTGCAATAACGGTTTTAAGCGATTTGTGTGCAATTAAGCAAATTAAAGTCACTTTAGTGCCTTTGTTTCTTACTTCAATCCTCTTTCAACGGCTGTGAACCGACATTATTGATACATGATAGGGTCTCAAGTATCAATAAACGCACATTAAGAAAATAATACATTCAAAGTGCTTTATAAAATGAAGTTTTGATTGCGATATCCACCAAAAGTCTAATTCTACCTACAAATACTGAAATGTTACTTACGAATACAGCATAATACGTGCCATGTGTAATGAAGTGTCCATACCAATGGAAATTAATTGTCAAAAACTTTAAGCGGTACCCCAGGACACTATTATTACCCATATACGGATTCATTCAACAATTATTTATTATGTAAAATTGCTGATTAACTACTTGTATATCAAAATGAAGTGTTCAAAATCTTGCTAAAAGCATCAAAATTTTTTGATCTAAGGTAATAGCATTTATTCATTTGGACGTACCATCTGAAACAGATCTAAACACTACCATTTTATTAATTCATTACCATAATAGCAAAATTTAAACCTCTAAACTCAATATAGACATTTTTTTTTTTTATCTTTTATTTTATTTGCTTCGTTGATTTCATCACATTATATATTTACATAACTCATTTGTTCTCACTTAACTAATTTCTGACTTTACTGATTTCTACAATTTTTACTACATAAGCTTTCTGATTCTTAATTCAGAGTGTAATAGACTGATCAAATCGGGATATTTCCCGTAACGATATTTACTAATTGACAGTTTACTAACACTTATTATTTTATTGATAGTAGTATTACATTTTCCTGCACGGTAGTAACCAAAGATAACATCTGCTTGTGTGGTTTTAATTTTAACATTGTAGTGTTGCAAAATTATTTTGTCCACTTCGCTCCATATCTTTTTATTTTTTTTGCAACCAAAAAAAAAGTGTTCAATATAATCTACTTCGTTACAAATTTCACATACATTACTTTGTTCTATTCCTATTTTGTTAAGAAAGACTTTTGTTGCATAAATATTACTGGTTATTTTCCAATTCAATGTCATTAGCCTAGGTTCTTTTGTTGCCAGAATATTTTTCCAAATTTTGCTCCAATTGAATTTCATATTTTTGAATTTATTTTCCCAAAAGGTTTGACATATTGGTTTAGTCGAAATCTTTGATAACATAGCTTTCCTATATAATTGTGTGGTGCAATTCATTATTGCAACAAAAGTTTTTCCATCATAAAAGTATATGTCCTTGTTAATAACATTCTGATATTTATTTTTGCATGTCTTTAAAATTGCTTGTTTTAGAGCTAAATATTGTATACAAACACTGGCTGGCTGTGGAAACCTACTTTTGATTTCGTCTAGTGAATGAAAGACACCGTTTTGATCATACAAGTCTGAAATACATATTATACCTCTTTTAGCCCACTCCTTGTAATAAAATGTCTTACCCCTGCTAATTATACAAATATTATTCCAAATAACTTCATCTCCCCAGTTTTGCACTTGGTTTTTGTCTTGAGTACTTTTTGTTGACAACCATACCTTGATTAGATTTCGGTAAAACATGGGCATCTCATTTATTATATATCTTACCACTGCATTGATATTTTCAAAATTACAGTTGCACTTAAAAATATGTACGCCTAACTGGGTTTTATTAATAATATATAAAGGAATATTTTTCCACGTGCCGATTTCTGGCGATGCCAACTTTTTTCTCCATAACAACTTCAATGAGTCCAGAAATATTTTAAAATTGAACATTTTTAGGCCACCGTTGTCGTACTCGTTTACTAGTGTTGTTCTTTTAACCTTTTCCGAACCTCCCCATACAAACCTAAAAAACATACTATTTACTTTATTTACAAAACATTGTGGTAAGTCTATTATTGAACCTATATATGAAAATTTTGATGCCATCAAATTTTTTACTATGAGTATTTTACCAACCATTGATAGGTTTCTCATTGTCCATGCTCTTATGGACTTTTCTATTGAGACCATTTTCGGTTCCCAATTTGCAGACAACTCTTCAATATTAATTGATGGGTTAACTACTACACCTAATAATTTGACACTGTTGTTTGGTTCGAATTTCCAATTGATGTCACCGACCTTCTTTTTCAAACTTTTGCTTGCGCCAATCCAAACTGCGTCACTTTTTGTTTTATTAAGATGTAGACCTGAAATTTCTGTAAAACGGTCAAGGATTTCTATAACTCTATGTATTGACTTTTCATCCCTCACAAAGATTGTAGTGTCGTCGGCAAATTGAGTTATTTTAACTTCACCTTCCCCATAGTCTTTAAGGGGTAATTCAATACCCCGTATATCATTTGTTTGTCTTATCTTACTAGACATAATTTCTGACGCTATAAGAAATAATAAAAGAGATAAATTACAACCTTGTCTTAAACCTTCTTCTTGAAAGAAGAAATTTGACAAATGACCATTGTGTAATATACAACTTACAGTGTTCTTAAACATAGTGGTAATCCATTTTTTCAATTGCATACCAAAATTTAATTTCTCAAGTGCAAATAAAATCAAATCTCTGTTTATCGTATCGAATGCTTTTCGAAAATCAATGCAAATCATAGCCCCTTCTACATTTTCCTTTTCTGTATATCTCAAAACATCTTCAACAAGGCGTATGTTTAAAGCTGCACCACGTTTTCTTAAAAAGCCATTTTGGTCTGTGTTAATTACGTTGGGTAAAACCTGATTTATTCTTGAGGCGAGCACTTTTGCTGCAATCTTGTAATCTATATTCAGTAATGTTATCGGTCTCCAATTATCCAATTTGTTTCTATTAAGTCCCTTCCTTTTGTGAATTAATATAATAATACCTCTTTTATGCGATGCTGCGAGTTCGCCAGCTTCATGTGCTTCATTAAACGAATTTACAATCAATTGTCCTACCACTCTCCAATGACATTTAAAAATTCTGAAGTTAATCCATCAATCCGGGGCTCTTACAATTGGCCATTGTTTTAAGAGCCTTTTCACATTCATCATTAGTAAGTAAACTCTCACATGACTCTTTATCTTCCTCAGATAACTGTTCAGAGTTCATATTTTCAACGAAATTATCAAACATAAGTTGTGTCGTTTGACCCCTTTTTTTTTACTATTCTTAGACAATTCAATAGACATTGTTAAATCGCTCATGTTACCTACGAATACCCGGGTTTCTTCACCTTTTCATTTTATAAAGCGTTAGGTGTATGCGTATAATTCCAAATTTTCCTGAAAACATATATCCCACTCGTTCTTATACAATGTGTAAATTGATTCATACTCATTTGATAAATAAAATACAGAAACTGACCTAAACTTCATTTTCAAAAATAAACTAGCATAAATTGACTAAGATCATATTGGTCGCGTTATAAAAACAAAAACAAATATTTTTTGGTTGAGCTAGCATTTTCCTGACACCCTGTGGTCTACATTACACGAAAAAAGCGTTAATGGGAATATTTCACTTGTTTTAGGTTGATTAGTATTGCGATAGTGAAAGCATCCTAGTGGTATTCGTAGGTAACATTGGGTTTTGATATCACATTTACTATCACACGTCCTGGATTTATTTTTCAAGATTAGTAATGGCACTTTTGGTTCCTATAAGGCCAATATGTCATCAATCAATGGGCAAATGGAAAAAATTGTGGAGACATTTTTATTTCGGACTTTTATTTTTGGCCCGTGGACACTTATGGTTGGATTCGACCATATACGTGATACTTCGCACCTTTAAAGTCAGCGCTTTATTAGAAAAATCTCGATGGCTTCCCGTATATTACAGGGGTTGGTATGGATCATTTTGTCAAGTACAATGGTATGCACATAACGCATCGTCATTGATTTTCAAAACATCCATTGCCAGAATGAGATCACATATATGTTTCCCACAAGACCCCATTTCATGTGTCACTCCCACACCCCACCACCTCAAAACTCTTTGATGTGCCCCCCCCCCGCCGCTCCCACAGTGCGATATTCTTATGATCTGCATTCCAACGTCAGGTTTAATAATCGGTCGAAACTCAGTTCGCAATCGTCTGGAATAGAGCACGTTTGGATATAACCAAAACGGTCGTAGGATGTACTAGCATTCGATTTAGTGATTTGTGCAGCCGCGTTGAATGTTGGGGCGGGCTTCATACGTCGATCATCTCGGCAGCTATTAGCAGTTGCGTTTCCCTAGCTCACTGTCGTTGATATGGGCATGATAGTGAGCATCATGTTCGATTGGAAATTGATAAATCAAATTATACAGCTCCGATGTAGCGAATAATTTAGGTCAACGCCATCTCCATGCACGTTCCAATATTCGACAACATCTTTTACAAATGGTTCTATCTACAGCTAGGAACTTGGTTTGCACGTACGCATTTCTTTACAAGTGCAAGCGAAAAATAATTTTTTTGAATTTGTTAGGCAAGAAAGTTGCTATTAGAAACCTGCATGTCCGAGGGACTAGAGAGGTCAAGATATTTTAATTCGGATGACAAACCTGGTATCTCAACATTGGACATTTATTGTATGCCGCTTTAAACTGTAATTTGGTGATCACTTAAAGTACAAACAAAACTAAAGATACAAGAATTTGGCAACAGTCTGATTCAAAATATCTGTCTCCCACATAATGAAGAGAGTATCTGCCAGGTTATTTACTTATTTTCAGATACACCATTGTATTGTTGGAAACAAACTAATCCAAACCACCTGCCACAAAAGTGGAAAGGCGGCATCTGCAATGTCATTTATTAACCGATACTGTGTTTTTATAATTCGGGCCAGACAAAGGGACCTTGCTAGATGAAATTGCCAATTTGCTCTAAACATTTCACACCACAAAGTAGAAATATGGTTGTGCGCCCTTAATTACAATTCTCAGAAAAATATCATTGCCTGCATTAAATTAGATTATAGCACTTAAATGAGCAGCCATTTTGGCTAAATTTGGATTGATCATGATTAGCAATATTTTACTCCTGAAAGTGTACCACAGATGGGAGAGATCAAGTCATCTTTAATGATTTTAAAGCAGTTTTCTGAATAGAAACACTGGCATGATTTTGCATGTAAATTGGTTAATTCCCGGGCATCATAGATTCTGACAGTCAACCTATTTTTCCCCAGCTATTCAACCATCATATCTGTCGCTAAGATTTTAGTCGCTCCTGTGAGAACAACATAGACATATCTGGGATTACATACCTCGTATAACACACTGCTAAATTGAGGAATGAGGCAACCCATTACAGCACAAATTTGGTGAAGTGTTTTTGTGCTCATTTGAAGATATTGTACACTTTAAAATAAAGCTTAGTTATATTGTCTGAGAACTCTTTCGTTAAGTTGATATTTATTTATTTGGATACTATATATTCAACTACGAATATTGGGACTAAAAGGGTGACGAGAACTAATATTTGTCTGCAAACTAGATTATATGTCAACACTGAATAATGGATAGTCATGGTAAGTCGCACACAGACTTCAAATTTGAAAGTAAGATATAGCAAATGTAATATCGTTTCAATGTCAATATTTGTCAAGTATCAAATATAGACATTTGAAAATGTTGAAGGCGCTGTTGTGTAAACATTTCAAACCAAACCCATTTCCGTTATATGCATACAACAATAATAACACTCAAAATTTTGAATCTTTAGTCCCGCCCAAAATACCTAGTATGCCATGTACCCCTTTATTTATTAATTACTCTGAATATTGTATTTCATGTTGATTTGAATGCCATAAATATTATAAAAACATTTTTTGTTTTATTTCTCCGAATCGTCTGCAATGTATGAATGCGTGAAAGGTTTAGTTGTTTTTCTTGCGCCGCATTACTCAATCGGACAACGCTGATGTAAACTTGATTCTTGTTCTTATAACAATTTCCCCACTTTTTGTATATTTATTTTCAGTCATTTTATTTTGAGAGCAATATTGTATTTTCTACAAATCAATACGCTTCTTGTCGATTTAATATCAACATTGAGCCATAAAGGTGTTATTGTAGTGAAGAACAGTGTATAGTAAGTATTACGAATTCAACTCCTACTTTGTATGATACTTATTTAATAAATTATATAGGTTTCAAAACATGGTAATGCATTATTCAGAAAGATTACGTTCTCAGAAATGCATCGTGATAAAATTTTAAACAAC
This sequence comes from Amphiura filiformis, assembly GCF_039555335.1. NCBI lineage: Eukaryota > Metazoa > Echinodermata > Ophiuroidea > Amphilepidida > Amphiuridae > Amphiura > Amphiura filiformis. The sequence goes on along the minus strand of NC_092638.1, from coordinate 39,521,123 downwards.
ACGAATTACCAGGTATATAATTGTTTCTTAAATGTTGATACCAACAGGTTCTGATTGTTAACAACGACGGAATACCCTAGCATAGTTTTAGTTACCTTCCGTCTACCCCCCCCTTCCCATCCTTCTCTTCTCCCTATCTTTCTCTTTCTCTGTAGTGCACATCGTGTGGGTCTATATTACCAGAGCACACTTATTGGAGATTTGGGCTACCAAATCGCTGGTTATGTAACCATTTGTTTCAATGCAAAAGGATGACAACAATGGAAATATCGATTATTTCTGCTGGATGCTTTCGAGATAAAAGTACTGAGTTTGATATACGAGTATGAATTGAAAAATGATCTTTATTTGCAACAAATGGATAGGGTTCTTGTACTCCAAAATCAGAATGTATCTCAAGACGAAATGGTGATAACTTGGAGAAGATAATAGTTCAGGGTCAAGTTGAAGGACTTCACAGATGAGGCAAGCAGAGGCTCCGTTAGACAGATGGAATCAAAGAATCCACTGGACTATCCCTTTCGAACGCTTACCGTCTTGCATTGGACAGGTAGAATTCGAACAACATCATCAAAAGGGTCAGTTATGACCCACAGGACGACGACGACCCTGCTCTCGACGCGCTCGCAGATTATCGCACCAGTGGCACAATGTGTTATAAATTGCTTATTTTCCAAGAATGTTGCTTTAGTCACATCATGGATGTAGCATTTGTTGAAGCTAACTATATCGAGTCTCGTTTGTTATAAATATATTTATAGCCTTATTAAATTTTGTTAACAGTATCGAATATAGTTTGTTATAAATTCATATAAATACTATTGGCTTATTGGATTCCTGCTGAACAACGACGAAGCGAAGTGGTGTAGAAAACCTACTTATCTGCGTGACTAAAAAGAACAACATATAGCCTACATATCTGGGATTATAAACCCTTTATAACACACTGCTAATTTGAGGAATTGGGCAAATTAATTTTAATTACCCCCCCCCCCCCATTAAAATATGTTTTGGCGCTCACTCGAAGATATTGGTGCAACACATTTTTGTTGGCGTAAACTATGGCCCGATATTTGCTACATGAAAATGAAAAAATCTTACCTTTTGTAAAACAATTCGAAATAAAACTTTATATTGCCTGAAAACCTAAAATTAAACTTACATTTGTATATTATGTTATAAAATTACGAATAGTGCGTATAAAATAAAATAACAAAGAAAAATATTTTGTCTGCAAACTAGATTTTATGTCAATTACATGAACCCATTTATTTATTACTTAATATGAAATATTGCTTCTTATAGTTCATGTTGATTTGAATGACATAAAACATGAATTCGAATGACATGGAAATGAAACGTACAAGTAAAATGCAAGAAGGAAACAAATTTGGTAAAATTGCTCCGAATCACTGGATGAAAGCGTAAAGAAGGCTATATAATGTTTTTCTTGCCATGCAGTACTCACTCGTACAGCGTTGGTTTAAACGGGTCAAGTGTTTTCTTAAAACAATTTCAGCGCCGCTTTTGTTTATATATTTCCCGGTCACTTTGCTTTCAGAGCAATATTTACTTCAAATCATTACGCCTCTTCTTGTTTTAATATCAAAACTCACCTCACTGTGTATTTTATTTACATTTAGTTATTTCTATTTGAAAGTGATCTTTCCACGAAGGGGTTACTGCTTTTAACATTGCGAATGTATATGGTTAATTCCAGCCAAAGCGGGACAAAATTCTCTCTGGGGGCCATTTTAAAAATGTTTTCCATTTCAATTCTAGACTTATCAAATGAGTAGATCATATCTAGTGAATCATCTAGGTGGAAGTGCCATCGGATTGAAAAATAACTTTTCTTGCTAGACCAAATAAAGTGTTAAATGCGCATATGCATGTTACCCACGAATTTAAGCCTTTTTCACCTGTTGTACGCCATACAATGTCCCTTTCTTTAATATCTTTCAATATTTTACGTGTGACCCATAAACACTAGAAATCGGCGAAAACTTTGAACGTAAAATAGAATTTTATTACATATATCTACAAAGAAATATTTTGGTTATTACAAATTTTAAGAAAGAACAAGGTGTACAGGTAAGATTGTGTCAATTCTTCGAGCTCTTTCCAAAGTGGCTGTCTAACATTACTGCATTAGTTCGAAAGATTAAAATAAATGCTTTATAGAAATATAAAGTTAGATTTTGTCGCAGGATGAGGATCTCGGATGGATTCGTGGGATAACAGCGTCTGAAAATTAGCAAATTCCTATTAATTTTTTTATAAAAATAAATATTACTTTTCCATATGTCCATAATTCAGGCCACAATGGCACTAAAATATATTTTAATCAAAATACAAACTACATGGAATATTTAGAATTGATCATTATGGCATTGTGGGTATAAAAATTTTGAGAATATATGATGTTGCCAAATTCAAATAGACACAGCAAACAGTTTTATATTATTATTTTAAGTAAAATCATCATATTTTCATGCAGCAATATTTAAATCGTGTTTGATGGTTCCTAGGAACTAAACACTATCAAGACATTGTTAACTATAATTTAAGTAGGGATTCGTGGGTAACCAAACTGTTCGTGGGTAACACATATTTGAAGGTATGTATTGGTAAGCGGCAAAATAGAAAATTTTACAGAGGGTTGGAAATCATCATGTGGTTATTCCTCCATTTTGTTTCAATGATTCCCGTTTCTCTAACCAATTGCATGCCACCAAAAAATGGTAATTTAGGATAATCAATCAAAACCTCACGATACAGCTTCAGTATACCGTCAAGAGGACGCTATTAAACAGGACTGTTTTGGAACCTATTTCGCATGTTTTCAAAATGTTAAGATGAATAAGATTCATAAGATTCATAAGATAACATCTAATTTACGAGTAAATCCTTGGATTCGTGGGTAAAGCCGAATTCGGGGGTAAAGCTATAAGTACTATAGTACCGTTTGGGGTTTGCGTTTCTTAGGTGCATAAACTATAAGTACTGTAAAAATTATAGCATACCCATGGCTTGAATATGTGCTGATTTAGATTTAAAATAAATATTCTCCTTGTTTTTCAAGGTTAGCATCTATTCGGGATTCGTGGGTATCAAAAGTTTAAACCGTCGTAATTTGTTTTAAAGCGGTGAACGTATTTATACGATTTACAATTTTAAGCGCTTGTCAAACTTAATTCAGTGTCCAAGGTCATTAATGTTAAATTAAGTTATGGCAATTATATTTGCTGGACTAGTGGATAACATTTGATATGTGGGTAACGTCAAATTTGATTTTGTGGAATTTTATGGGTAAAATGTATTTGTATAAAATAATCACTTGGACCTCAGAATTATAGTACGAAACTTCGTTTCAAGATATAGTCATTTATGTTATATTCACTTAACATTTTTCAGAACGATCATTTTATTTTTGATCCGCGGGTAACAAAATTATTAGCCAAATTGACTTAATGGCCTCTAGAGTCCACAAACTTTTGATAGAACTCGATCGTTTTACATATGATGAGAGAGTTAACAAGGCTAAATGTTTAGGTGTTTTAATTGATGATGAATTACTGTGGCATAAGCAAGTAAATTGTGTTATTCAGAAATTGTTCTGTAAAATAACTCTTTTAAGACGTCTGAGCACATTTCTTGATAGTAACACCCTTAATATCTTGTACAAGTCATTGATTCAACCCTGTTTTGACTATTGCTGTGTTGTATGGTTTGGTCGATATGAAAATGATGTACACAAACTCAATGTCCTACAAAAACGATGTGCTAGAATTATGTTGAGCGTTAATTCCCAAACCTCGTCTAATGTTATGTTTCCAGTATTAGGATGGAATTCACTTTATGATCGTTGCAATTATTTTAAAGCACTGCTAATGTTTAAATCTTTAAATGGCCTGGCGCCATCATATCTTTCTTCCAAATGTAAATATGTATCTGATTAAATCATGGCATTCATACAAGACAAGCTGCAGCTGGTCTGCTAGCGTTGCCACCTTGCTCTAATGGTAATGATACCGAATATTTTAAATTTTCTTTCTCGTACAGTGGTGTTGAGGTGTGGAACAAAATTGATTATGATGTAAGGAACGCCTCAAATTTACAATGTTTTAAGAATATGTATAAGTTTAAGCAAGGAAGTACTAGAAGTACTTCCATGGTTTAAGCTATAATATGACGTTATTAGTGGTGTCATATGTATTTAACAGTGTATTTATATGTAGAGATCTTCATTTGTTTGTTTTTTTGGTCAAATAATTGTTCCTCTAGTTGGTGCTATATTATATTGTCATGCTGGTTTGATTTGATATGTGTTAATAATTTTTGTTGTATTATATGTAATTTTAAATTTCTGTTGTGCAATTGTTATATGATGCAGGGCCCCGTGTAAGAACAGCATTTTTGCTGATCGGGTTACCCTGGGTAAATATGATGTAATAAATAAAAATAAATAAATAAAATCATGCAAACTTCTTTCTAACGATAATAATTTCATTTTTATTGAAGGACATTCAATGACATATATGGTGCTTTATCTTTGAATTCGTGGGTAACGCCAATTCATTTAAGCCAACATAACTTGTCCCCTGGTATGGCTTGCTAGTAAAGGCCTATATGCTCAAAGAGAGCACATCGGACGTGACATGATATGCTCCATCAATAACATGATTTCCTTTATTAATGACATTTTAAAGTGGAAAGTTAACATAGAGAGAATTTTGTCCCTCTTTCGCTGGAATTGACCATATGTGGATTCAATAAAATCAAATAGCCTGTGTATTAGAAACACGCTCTTCAAAGAATACAAACCAAGTCGCCAGTGGACATGGGAATCCCCAGATGGTTTTATTCTTCGAGAGAAATGCGGTAAATCATAACAACGGTCATCACCGTATAGCACAGAGATGTAATATAAAAGGAACAGTAACTATAGTTTGTTCAACTCTTTCTTTATAACTTTATTCCTGTCATTTTTTACAGTGAATATGCTTCTCAATCCAAATATCAGCTGACCTTGGTCTTCAGCATACATAAATATTTATTTTGATGCTAGGCTATCACCTAATTTCCTATTCTGGATAAGGCCCACTCTTCTGTATTATCATGAATGCCAATTTGGTTATTTCTCCTGATTCACATAGATTTCCTTATGAATTAAATAACTGTCTTCCGGTTGAGACTCGCCTCGGTTCTGATGCAACGAAGATAATACCAGATTTGAAGAAAAAGGGTGAAAAATAACAAGTTCAAGTTTTAACTATAGTATTAATTTCACATACGACGCGTAACTTGAAAGTTGAGGACATTCATTTTGTAGTTCCGTCTGCTATCAGATTTTAAAGTTGTACATCCTTTAAAGATTATATTATTTCCGGTTAAAAGAAGCTTTACCTTTTAAGATGTATAATATAATAGGATTCACGATTTGAATAGTAGTTGAAAGTAGTCAAAACAGTAACATATGTTAAGTGGTTAAGTTGTCATGTCTGGCAAATTTGGTGAAAAATATGCTTTTTGTAACATTTTGTTTGCACATATCACAATAGATGAAAAAGTACAGGCGGTCAACCACCAGATAATGTTGCGTCCTTCAGTATTTGGTTCCATGTAAGATGTGAATGTGAGATGTATAATTGCTGTTCATAATACAACGTACAAAATAGTTACGGCGGCATATTTCCACATTTGAGCCTACCCACAAAAACATATTATGGCAAGTGATCTTTATTTGCAAGAAATGGATAGGGTCCTTGTACTCCAAAATCAGAATTTATACTCAAGTCGCTAGATGTATGGAAACCAATTGACTTACTTGTACGTTCTGGAAGAGGAATGCCCGACGTGTATAAATAGCCAGGTATTACAATCGCTTGTCGCCTGTATTTGGGCTTTGTATTAATGGCGGTGGTGCGTATATTGAGGCTTTTTGTATTTGGTTTGCAAGTGGATGTCATATTCTGCATAAAAGAAGAATCAACTTGAGAGAATTGATACTTGGTATATTTGTACTCACTCACTCACTCACTCACTCACTCACTCACTCTTATCAAAGAAAATGCTTCGAAATATTTGTATGGAATCTAATACCTTAAAGTGGTGATATTTTTAGGTGTTTGTCTTAATATAGATCTTATTTTCCTGTTTGTTATTCGCGCAGACGAGGCTTAATTCAGCTCTGTGTTGGACTGTGGTACCTATGATGATCTAAGATTGCTATTCGAGGTGTGTCGCGGCTTGCAAACGGGGCTAGTTCTAATCTGTAGTTCAATTTTGTCTGGTAGATGAATTGCATAGCATCGCGTCGTATGGTGCAAGAAAGCTGTAACTTCTAAAGCTCCTGCAGATCATTCTATGGATTTGAAAAATACGATGGTAAATTCATGAATTTGACAGATATTCACAAAATTGCTGCGTAACATCAGAGGAGTGTGGAAGGGTACCTGTTAATTTCAAGAATCACTGATGAAAAAGCAGGAATTTAAAGAACTTGATGGATATGTGGTTACTGTTATCATCAAAACTATTTGTAAGATTATTATTAATCACATTCCGTTAGCCCGCGAAATAACTATTGCAAGGAAATTGTATAATTGACGAAAAATTATTTTCATTTTCAACTTAATAAATTATATATTTTGGAAGTTCACACAATAGAATAACAAAGTCGCTGATACCAATCATTGTTTGCGCCTCAAAATAACAGTGGTATTAAGAATTGGTCAAATTACATGAAGCCATGTTTGAAAGGTGGTTACAAGAGGGACATCAAATCCTCTCTGTAATACCTTTTTCGAAACGATTGCACATATACTTTATCCCGTGATTCTTCGCACCTTTGAAGTGAGCGCTTTATTAGAAAAATCTCGATGGCTTCCCGTATATTAGAGGGGTTGGTATGGACCATTTTTGTCAAGTACAATGGTATGCACATATACGCATCGTCATTGATTTTCAAAACATCCATTGCCAGAATGAGAATGGATATAACCAAAACGGTCGTAGGATGTACTAGCATTCGATTTAGTGATTTGTGCAGCCGCGTTGAATGTTGGGGCGGGCTTCATACCTCGATCATCTCGGCAGCTATTAGCAGTTGCGTTTCCCTAGCTCACTGTCGTTGATATGGGCATGATAGTGAGCATCATGTTCGATTGGAAATTTATAAATCAAATTATACAGCTCCGATGTAGCGAATAATTTAGGTCAACGCCATCTCCATGCACGTTCCAATATTCGACAACATCTTTTACAAATGGTTCTATCTACAGCTAGTCTCCCACATAATGAAGAGAGTATCTGCCAGGTTACTTATTTTCAGATACACCATTGTATTGTTGGAAACAAACTAATCCAAACCACCTGCCACAAAAGTGGAAAGGCGGCATCTGCAATGTCATTTATTTACCGATACTGTGTTTTTATAATTCGGGCCAGACAAAGGGACCTTGCTAGAAGAAATTGCCAATTTGCTCTAAACATTTCACACCACAAAATAGATTATGATTGTGCGCCCTTAATTACAATTCTCAGAAAAAAATCATTGCCTGCATTAAATTAGATTGTAGCACTAAAATGAGCAGACATTGGCTAAATTTGGATTGATCATGATTAGGATTCCCCTCCTGAAAGTGTAACACAGATGGGAGAGATCGAGTAATCTTTAATGATTTAAGCAGCCCTTTTATTATGTTTCCTGAATGGAAACACTGACATGATTTTGCATGTAAATCGGGTAATTTCCGGGCACCATAGATTGCGACGGTCAACCTATTTTCCCCCAGCTATTCAACCATCATATCTGTGAAGAGAGAAATGACGTTTTCTTAAGGCAAATTTAGTACATACATGTGTCTCTACGGGGCTTTATTCGGTGGCATGAGATCTAAACCACCAAACCTCTAGACAAATGTACAAACGCGCCTGTGCTTATTTTGCAAGATTGAAGTTGGTTTAATGCATCAAGAATCGTTCGTTATAAATTCATATCATCAAATCTATTGTCTTATTGGATTCGTCAAAATGCTGAACAACGATGAAGCAAAGTGGTTTAGAAAATAAAGCCTCAATTAGAAACCCAGGTTACAAACCTACCTATCCGCGAGAGAACAACATAGAGAGAACATCATAGACATATCTGGGATTACAAACCTTGTATAACACACTGCTAAATGAATGAGGCAACCCATTACAGCACAAATTTGGCGAAATGTGTTTGTGCTCACTTGAAGATATTGTACACTTTAAAATAAAGCTTAGTTATATTGTCTGAGAACTCTTTCGTTAAGGTTACACAAAGAGACGTATAAAAAACGTATAAAAGACGTATAAAGTTGTTCTCTAAAACAGAGTTTTCTCAGTAATCAAATATCGCAGCGAGTGAAATGTTGGTGCATTGGATGTAGCTTAACATTTTTGTGTGTGTTATATACAAATTATTAGAATAAATTTGAAATTCCTTCGTTTAAAGCATTTTTACCCACCATGTTCACAAGATCAAAAACACGTTCCATGAGGTTTTTTTCAAATGTGCGCTCCGTATAAATCCACACCGAGCGATTGTTTTCTTCTTTTTCGTATTGTATTACAAATCGATCAAAGAAATAATGTTGCCATGGGGAAGAACCAAATACAGTACCGATTAAATTTTAAAAGCCCGTTTTGGGGGAAATTTTGGAGAATTTGCTTGAGAAAAAGCTGGTTTGTGAAATTATCGATATCTTGATTACGAGACGTTAATTTAGACATCTGAATACCTACATTATTTCTCAACATTCTGCCAATTGCTATTCCATTTGATTTTCACTCCAAATTGAAGCTAGTTTTGCAAAAACGAGGTTTTCCTCCATCAGTTCGTTCAAAATTTCAGCGCCGACATGCGTGTTTATTCTAAGAGCCATAATGCGGACGCGATTGTAATCATGTAATTATAGTTATATCATCCGCTTTAAGAACAGTCAATTGCGTAAGCTGATCTATGGCCGAGTGGATAGAGCGTTTTTGTGGGTTCGAGTCTCCGTGTGACTGAATTTTCTTTTTTTTTTCTCTCTTTTCTCATTTTTACTTCCTTTCTTTCCTCTTTTCGTTCTCCTTTTCTTTTTTCATTTCTTTTTTTTTTTCATTTCTTTCTTTCTTTCTTTTTCGTTCATTTTCTTTCTCTCTCTCTTTCTTTCTCTTTTTCACTATTTCTTTATTCTTTCTTGCTCCTTTCTTTTTAGTTTTATTTGATTGATTCGCTGAGTGCAGTGAATCGTGATTGATTGTTTTTCACTTTATATAATTCAGAAATTTGTAGGCCTGCTGCTAAGTCTGTCTTGTTGATTTTCATCCCAAATTCGATTTACAAATAATTGCTTTTTGATATTGTTGTTGTTGCCTACCATTACATTGTAATCAGGGGAATAGCAGCATTGATTTCATCAAAGATATCAAGGCTATAAATTCAAAATCAACACATTTTCCAGGGCGTAGCTTGACGAAGTGCCCCCAATCAATTTTAAAATTTATAAAATCCTTGTGAAAATTGCCGAAAACGGCTTGTGCCACCCCCCGGCATCCGAGGACCGGGCACGAGCTAAGCCAAGTTTCATAGCCTTTTCATGTCTTGACCGTGGATCGATATTCTATTGTAAGTAGGCCTACGTCCCGGTACGCTTGTTCATTTTCTGCATGGCTGTTTCTGTTATGAACTTACGCCCCTCTGAAATCAAGCGCATGAAAAACTCTCGGCTAACCTTAAGTTGATATTTATTCATTTGTATACTAAATATTCAACTACGAATATTGCGGCTAAAAGGGTGAAGAGAACTATATTTGTTTTCAAACTAGATTATATGTCAACACTGAATAATGGATATTCATTACTATGTAAGTCGCACACTGACTTTAAATTTGAAAGTAAGATATAGGAAATGTTATATCGTTTCAATGTCAATATTTGTCAAGCATCAAATACAGACATTCGAAAATTAAAGGCGCTGTTGTGTAAACATTTCAAACCAAACCCATTTCCGTTATATGCATACGGCAATAACAACACTCAAAATTTAGTATCTTTAGTCCCGCCGAAAATATTTTATGCCATTACTTACTCTGAAATATTGTATTTCATTTTGATTTGAATGCCATAAATATTATAAAAACATTTTTTGTAAAATTGCTCCGAATCGTCTGCAATGGATGAAAGCGCGAAAGTCTTTAGTTGTTATTCTTGCGCCGCATTACTCACTCGGACAACGCTGATGTAAACGGATCAAGTGTCTTCTTATAACAATTTTCCCACTTTTTGTATATTTATTTTCAGTCATTTTACTTTGAGAGCAATATTGTATTTTCTACAAATCAATGCGTCTCTTGTCGATTTAATATCAACACTGAAGCACATTCACTCCGCTCTTGTATTTTATTTACATATCCATTTCGTTATCTGTTAGGTTATCTGCCCATAAAGGTGTTATTGTAGTGAAGAGCAAATGTATAATAAGTAATACGCAATTCAACTCCTACTTTGTATGATACTTGTTTAATAAATTATATAGGTTTCAAAACAGGGTAATACATTATTTAGAAAGATTATGTTCTCAGAAATGCACTGTTAGAACACGTGATAAAATTGTAACCAACACGAATTACCAGGTGAACAACACAAATTGTTTGTTAAAATTTGTAACCAACAAGTTTAAACCTCTGATAACTTGCGTGAAAAATGTGTGTGTTATTGTGAACAACGAAGGGATACTCCAAGCATAGTTATAGTTACCTCCACCCCCCCCCCATCCTTCTCCCATGTAGGAGTACATGATGAACACAGTGTCACCCTCCTCAAACTTGTACATGTCAGAGAAAGTTTCTCAGGGAGTTCAGATGTCATCAAATACTGTGATTCTCGAATAGAGCTGCATTGTCTTGTGGCTTTTAGTATTGCTGTATTTCTTAATTGTTTGGTAAAAATGTAGCAAACTCGAGCAAAGAACACTCGAGAATATGTTTTCTTTCGCGTTGTCATTAGTTCTGCTATCACATTAAGGACGGGCAATCGATATCAACGGAGCTGGGTAGGTTTTTTGTTTTGTTTTGTTTTGTTTTGTTTTGACAAATAATTGTTTCACCAACTAAGCAAAAAAAAAAAATGCTCCACCTCGGGCCAGAAAAAAAACCGGATTTTGTGTCAAGATTAAAAATAAAAATTGTCCCAGATAGTGAAGAATAAATGCCTTCTTTCATAAAGTTAGATGCGAAAGATAACAGGCTCCTGACGTATCTGCTCATGTTCAGAGCTTCATGTTATATGATCGAGAAATAGTAAGTGGTTCCTTATTTTTACCTCATTATTCGGCTTAAAATGTATAGAAAATTTACAACAGTTAAATTTACAAAATATTATTTTCATTTTTGTTCAAGACTGGCACTATTTATACAAAATTTACAGAAATTATAATTAATTATGCTTTTACGGTGCGGATAAATTGAATAGAACATCTCTTCTGCAGCGGTAAAATTTAGCAATATTGAAAGGAATATGGTGCCATCACCACTGAAGACTAGAAAACAGCTTATTCAAAAAAGAAGGAGGAGGCGGCCTATATGCTTCACAGTTGCAGGACGTCAGACGATGCGAGACACAAATAATAAAATTCGAGGATCTGAAATAAATGAAATGCTGCAAGCCCGTGCTTACATCACGAGCTTGCATCATATAATTCGGATCCTCGCATATCATTTGTGTCTCGCGTCTCACATTGTCTTGTGACCTGCTAGGGTGAAGCATATAGGCCGCCTCTTTCTTCATTTACTTGTTAAACGCATACCAAAAAGTAATTACGCCCTTTATCACGAGATAAAACTCAAAATCTATGCATCAAATTTTAAAACTGAAATAGCAAAAACAAACACAGGTTAACTCTGCACATTTTGATACCTCATTTGTCTCTATAGCTCAAAGTGTGTAGCCATGGTGACTCCTTGAATGAACTTAAGATGCATTTTCGAAGGACGAATCGTGGTGACCAGTGACGACCAGGCACTCTAACAACAAAAGCAACATTTTCAATGGGTTTATGTGCAACTTTTGAATAGGTTTTGTTTTTTCAAAATTTGCAAAACAAAACTGTTTTTGTGTTTCCTTAAATCATAAAATAGATTCATCAGGTTTGTAGATGTACAGTAAAATAATTTTCTTATGCACAAAACCAATCGTGTATGATCCTCTCCTGACTGTAAATACATTCTCTACAGTCGGGATACGTCCTAACGGTATGATACGTCCTAACTACCATGATAGGCGAAACCGTCACGTGAGTAAAATATTTTGGTTTTGTGCATAAGAAAATTATTTTATTGTTTTTGTCTTGTTTTATTATCTCATGATAGAGGAGGGTAATTAATGTTTGGTAGATATTTATTATAATTGGCCGCTTTAGACACGTTGAGAGAGTTATCATTGTGATGTACCCTGTATAATTGTGTATCATGAAATAGGGTAAGTTATCTTTATAATCATGCAAGAGTTTGTTTATTATGACATAGGGGGAAAACCCAGATGACTGCAATTAAACAACATCATTAGGGGAAAATCCCCTGATATCAGAATGTTGCAATAATGCACAATGGTCAGTGGTTATATTATTAGAACATTTAGGAAAATCCCAGATGGTTTGCTATAAAACATCTTGCTGGATATAATGTATCAATGTGATTGTAATATGTGGTTGGTGTAGTTACCTCTCACAAATGAGAGCAATAATAATTAAGCTGGATACTCAGAGAGTATTACAAAGTGTGGCCATGGAGGATTCCTACAGTGTTACAAGTTCAGCCTTTGAGCGATGAAGATTATGTAGATGGATCTCGTCAAGTACGGATACCGTTGTTTGCCCACACGGCAATTGTTTTGTCCTCAACGACATGCTGAAATTATGGTTATTATTTCGGAGCTACGAAAATGGACCAAAGTAAGACATATGGTCTCACTGCGGATTGTGTCGGACTTTATGGAAAAGGTTATAATTATTATCATCTGGATACAGATCTGACAGGCTGCAATAGCCTTTATCATTGAGACAGTTTATAGTGTTGATCTGTGCTAGCTAGCTAATATGCTTACAGTCCAATTCCTTCAAAGAAAGGAAATTGCTAACCAGAAATATTTTACGTAGTCAATGCACTACTGCCGTGTTGTCGGAGAAGATCTAGAATACGTCAAAGAACGTACTTCTTCCAAGAAAGGAATATATATTCTTCTGCCGATTTGCTGAAGTCTGGTTAATGGAGCAACACAACTGTCAATATAAGTGGGGACAACTGCATCGCAGTCCTGCTTCCTGAATATATTGTGTGAAAGATGGAAATAGCACCATAGCAGCGCAAGGAGTTAAGTTTGGAGAAATCAGCGCAAGGAGTTAAGTTTGGAGAAAGCAACGCCATTTTTGTGTGAGGATTTCATACGCAAGGATATTTATAAACGCAAGTGTTCACTGGACTTCGCTGATTTTCGCAGGATAAGTGAATAAGGATATATTACATCAGTCGTCCAGAACATTGCAAGAACTTTATGATCACCAAGAAGAAGAATGCTGGCTAAGTACTAAATAGATAAAGAGTGATTATATGTGATTATTGTGTATGTGCATTTGTTGTCATATATTATACCAATCATAACGTGCTTTCAATTAAAGACTTAGATTTTGTTAGCTTAATCAAACAGTGTATTTGTGTTGTGCATTCGTGTGAGTTCGGGTAAAAGGTGATTTTGGCCTTGAGTCAAGTACGACTCGTAACATCATGAGGACTTTAGTTGAGATTGCCCGAGTACCAACTGCGAACTCAGGTAGTGCATGTGTTAAGACTCTGGACCGGTAATCCCAGCGACTGGGGTTCAATCCCAAGTCCTGATTTTTTCGCTCTTAACATTTTTATATGTGAGTTTGCTCGAGCCTTAAAATAATCATTTATATTCAATTTACATAAATCATAGACTGACCTCCATAGCGATCGTCGTCGCTTCATTCGTACCTGATACACACATTACTGATCTGACATTGTTTATTGTGGCATTGTGTCACCCATACCACTACACACAATGACCATTTAGTGTTTTGTGATGGCTAGCCCACTTCCATAACTTCCTATTAAAACTGCCTTTACAGACCACCCCTTCATTTGGTGAACACACCCAACATTCCTTGAAAAATGTGTTTTTAAAACAGAGCAAAAGTCTAGGAGGACAATTTCGTCCTATGGTACATTATCACAAAGTTCTTTCCAATATATGACAACCTCTGGCTCCGATGCATTGGAAATGTTACAAGAGTATTGTTACAAACTATAGATGGCGCTCCAGCAATATTGCAGCCCAGTGCAGCCAGTGAGGTCTGGTTTTAGCTTAATGGTCTCCTATTCCCAGTATCCAATTACCTACACTAACCTTATGCTAATGTTATATCGTACAAGTTATTATTTATTAACTAAATGATTTTGAGACAGCCACTATAGCTTCTTCTTCATCTTCATCCTGCTGTACCTCACTTTTCAGTATTGCCGTACGGGCTTTACGTAAGGAATATGTTATTTGGAAGTTTCAAAAAGTAGAAATTATTGCTTATTTGATTAAAAAAACGGACATTTCCGGGCAATTAAAAAAATAATATGGAAAAATTTGTTTTTTCTCTTCTCGATTTCCATCAGATTGTATAATAATGACTTTTTTTTCAAATTCAACGGTAAATACTCTATAAGTTATTACCTTCATGGTTCACTTTTTTCCTTCTTCTTCGTTCTCTTCTTCTCTTCTTTTATTTATAGCTCGTACTTCTGTTCTACGATACAGATATAAAATATTTACATAAAATTCAGAAACTTTTAAAACTGTAATATTTATATCTTAAATAATCATGATAATGCATCTGATATGTATTTAGATTTTTATTTGTTCAAGGTAATGCGCTTTTTGACATCTATCTAGTACAGGGTGTCCCAATAAAAACAGAACCCTCATTGCGCCCTCTTTTTCTCCTATTTTTGACAAGTTAATCAAATATATTTTGGTATGTGAAGAAACCTTTATTCATTAGCTTTAATAAACCGAAAGAAATATTTCAATCGGCTCACAACATTTGAAGATATACTCTTTTAAAGAAATGTTCCCTCTATCCACTCTAAAGTCAAAGATTAAAAAGGAGTACACGTACCATGCATGCATATCAAGCATTCCTCAATGATAACGTTATAAAATAACGAAATTTATTTAGGGAATGGGCTTTACCGGTGGGCCTATGGGCTATGGATTGTGTTAAGCGCCATTAACTTGTTGGCAAAATAGATGTGGGATGGGATTTCTCTTGCTATATACTTGCAATTAAACATATTTTTTCTTGGTTATGTATGTCGTTTTGTTTTCTTATGTTTCTTACTTTCTTACTTTGTTGTTTCTTGCTTTCTTTTTATTTATTTACAACATAACATGACATTTTCTCTTTTGGGGATAAAAGGTAGCCTGAAATGGGCTGTTTTGTATGTCCTTGGTTCTTCTAAAGTGAGTTTACTGTGCTGCTTTGCCCTCTACCTGGTTGCCTCCTTGACGAATACAAGTTTCAGCCCTGGTCCTTATTGCATCAATTGCATTGCGTGCCCTCCTGTGCACCGTGTACTTGCGAATGCAGCAGTAATACGGTTGCGAAGATGTTGGAGGCTAGCTGGTGATCCTCGCTCATAGTGAATGCGTTCCAAAGCCTAATGCTATTATCTATCTATGTCATTAACCGTGTGTTTCGTTTTAATCTTTAATGTAGCCAAACCTCATCCGAGGACTGAGTGAAAAACGGGTACATTTCTTAAAGAGGGCAATAAAAACATTGTAAGCCAATTGATATAATTGTTTTGGTTTATTTAAGCTAACGATTTCAGGTTTCTTTAGATACCAAAATACATCAATTGTTCAGAAAAGGGGAAACGGAGGGCACAATGAGGGTTCTGTTTTTATTGGGACACCCTGTAGATTGAGCATCCCAGTGAAAACGATGTTTTTTTCATACATCATTGTGGTAAATTCAGATTTTTTCCCGTTTCGCATAACTCAATAAAGCAAAATTCACCGAAAAAAAAGGATTTCTGACAAATCAACTGATTTTAACACATGCGTTATAAATATGATTTACGAAATATATCTCACCACTACACAACGCCCCCAGCCCCACCCCCAACAACCCGTAATTATCTTCAATATAATGTAGAATTAAGCACTCCTCTATAGCCTAGTCAATATTGTAAGGGTGCTTCATTTTTTGCTACAGTCAGTAATTTTTGGATATGTTGTACAATATACACCAGAGAAGTATTTGCCACATTTTTTATTTTATGTGGGTGGGGCCTAACCAGCCAATTTCAAAATGGCCGCCATTTTCCAGATTTATTTACTATATCAGATAGGAAAGCTGTCATTTGCACCCCCAGGACTTACTCAAATCAACTTTTTAGGTTCCTTGTATGACCCAAAAACTATCCACTATGTTCCCCCAAACCAAAAAGTAGCCCTAATGCAGATATTCAAGATGACCGCCAAAATGGCCGCCAAAACAGGGTTTTTTGAATAAAAATGTATGTATCAATATCCTTGCACACTTACAGACCTGAAACAGGGTCTTTATAAAAAAAAAAAGAGGAAAAAGCTGAAAATGCTCAAAAAACGCTGAAAAACACCGTAAAATCGGGGTAAAATGGCTCAAATTGGGCTGAAAATAAAAGAAAACACGTAAATTTCAGGAATAAAAAAGAGGAAACAGCTGAAAAACAAGTACTTGGCAAAAGTGGCTATCTCAAGGTTACAGTAGCCCTGATATTCGCCAAATGCAACAAATGAAAGTTGATAGTAGATTCAAATGGTGAAATTTTCAATCCATTCAAAATGTTAAGAAACCAGAATCAAACTTGTCAGCAGATATTGATGCTTTGTTGAAAAATATCCTAGTGTAAAATACAAAATGTAGGTTGCTCTCAGTTACTAGAAATTACAAATGACACGCCTTGTAAACTAACCCTGCTTATATTTCTACTCCTTAAGTAGATTTCAGCAGTTTCTTCAACAAAATTGGATGATATTCAGTGCTGGCAACTCATAATTTGTATATGATACTGCTAATTATGTTAAAAGTGTTCCACTATATCAAAACATAGATAAAGACATATTTGTAGCCATGTATCTGTCAATATATGCTATTACAAGCAAAATTACGTCATTTTGGCGGCCATTTTCAATTTCTGGCAACTGATAACTCGTACAGGGTACTCCAAATCGTCTTATAAGTGTCAAAGTTGTGCTCCCAAATCTAAAACATTTAAAAAAGATACTTATTGGAAGCCATGTATCTATTAAAATATGCTATTACAAGCAAAATGACGTCATTTTGGCGGCCATTTTGAATTTTTGGCGACCGAACTTGTACAGGGTACAAATAATCATCTCAAAAGTGTCAAATTTGTGTTCCTCAACCCCAAAAATATAAAATAAGACACATTGAAGGTATGTATCTATTAAAATATGCCACAAATAAGCAAAAATAGGTCATTTTGGCAGCCATTTTGAATTTTTGAATAGTAGGGGGGTCAAACGTCATCGGAGGTCAAAAATTTTGGCGGATTCGTGTTTTACGGCCAATTTGGCCATAGAAACAACTCGTTTAAAAAATTCGCCCAACCCTATTTAAATGGGTCATATGAGATGTTGTTGCCCCAATGAAGAAAATGAATTTATTTTTATGATGGGTTACTTTCTATGTCATTTAGTTTACTCATTTGATTCTTGCCTGTTACCTTACTACTCTGGCGGCCATTTTAAAAGCCATTTTGGATGCCATTTTGACTTTAAATCATGGAATCATCATTAACAAATAACCAATGGCCCAGAAGCCCTTACTCATGAATTACTCTAGAATAAGATGTGTTTTAAAGGCTAACTTAGTGTATTTTCAGTCAAACAAACGTGTTTTGGCGATCATTATGGCGGCCATCTTGAATATCTGCATTAGGGCTACTTTTTTTAAAGCGCAGTGATTTATAGTGCGCTACGCACAGGCACAACGCCTAGACGTTGATCCACAAGCCTCAGCACACTTTACAGGTTGTCGCTGACCACTATGGCCCCACATCATTCCATAAACTATTAAACAACAATTCAGGGACTTTGCTGCTTCAAGAGCGCACACCCTAGACATTCCACAAATAACCTCGCAACCAGGATCAGCTCCCCAAGTTTCGTACGGGTTATACACATTGGTCTGGGGCGGACATTTTAAAAATGAATTTAGAAGAGCAGCAATGACACCACTTGCATTACATTCCAGATGTTAAATCTACATCATATGCAAAATTTGAGGAAAAATGAGCGAGTCCGTTTTATTTTAGGGCCATTTGTCTATAACTGGTCTTTACATGTAGCCCTATGGAGAGAGTGCCCGTTGAGGGCGCTATAACCCCCATTTTAGGAACAAAAATGTGATTTTAAAAAAACGGACTCATGCGAATTTTCTAAAATTTTCAGAGTATGTAGTATGAACATGTAGAAATATAATCAAGTAGTTACTCTACCTGCTCTTTCTCCGAAAAAATAAAAAGTCCTATACCTCAATGATAATGAAACTTAGATGGTTACAACGAGACAAATTAGCAGTAAGTTCCTTGTCCAGGGGAATTTCAAGCTTACTCAATTATTTCCACGAGAGCGTACTAGGCACCGCCAGGGTTCGAACACGCAACCTCTCGCACCATAGTCGAACGCCTTATCGATTGAGCTTACTTGACTGCCTTTTTATTTCGGAGAACATATTGGATGTCTTATGGGGTCATATAAGGAACCTAAAAATTTAATTTGAGTAAGTCCTAGGGGTGTAAATGACAGCTTTCTGATAGTAAAAAAATCTGGAAAATGGCGGCCATTTTAAAATTGGCTGGTTAGGCCCCGCCCACATGAAATAATAAATGTGGCAAATACTTTTTGTTTCTCTGGTGTATATTGTACAACATATCTAATAATTACTGACTGTAGCAAAAAAGCAACCACTGATATGGAGACTATTATTTTGACTAGACTATAAGGTCCGTATGCACAAAAGAGTTAGACCGGATCTAAAGTTAGACATGGTCTAAGTGAAATTTAGTCCCAGGAGAAAGGACATTTTCTTTTACATTTGCTCAAGTTATTTTGTATTATTTTTGAACATTGTATTAAAATCTTTAGAATTTGCTAGCTACTTTATGAAGGTAATAAGAGTAAAAGACCATTCTGCGGGAACTTAATTCCACTTAGACCAAGGCACACCTTAGACCCGGTCTAACTCTTTTGTGCATACGGACCTAAGTGTTTTAAAAGCAAAACCATTGAACCTATTATAATTGTCTAATTAACTAACCATTTCGATTTAGAGTATAGAGAATTATATTTAAACATACTAACTTTAAACAAACACACTGTCAGCTACTACACTTACAATCTATCATTATCGCCGATTAAAATTATTGAAAAGTCTGATTACCAGACATAAACTACCATGAATATAATCATGCGAAACAGCAACAATAATAGAATCAGTATTATACATTTAGCAACTACCTATACACTGACACTGTGATCCGCATCTGGGAATTGTTCGCTGTGACTGGGTGTGTAGGATGTCGTCTGCCCGCACAAGAGAAGCCCATATTGATCCACATCTCAGAAATCCACATTGTCATTAGACAGTTTGCGAAATGAAGTTTGAAAAAATTACTTCAACTCCACGGCAACTGCAACTATATCGATTGAATGTCTTGCTCAGACGCAGGGCTCAGATGTACTGCAACTCGAACGTCTGATTGGTTAGTGCACCAACAACGTCTTGTCGTGTAAACTCGTGATATGTGTTGGCGATCAAAAGAAGGACATGTGTAAGCGACTGGATCCCCGGACTACATCAAACTTTCTCCATTTTGTTTTGTCAAGTGAGTTGTTGGTGACACTTCAAGACAAAAGACTTAGGCGCTTCATTTGAATAAACGCTAATAAACTCAAGTCGTGTTCACACAGTCGGACATAAGTGACTTATTACCGGTAATAAGTCATTTGTGTCCGACCGTGTGTACGCGACTAATATTTTTCAATTAAGCTTACGATAGTAGGGCTATGTTATTAAATAAATGCTTACTTATTTAACGTTTAACAATTAGAGCAAGAAATTCATTAAACACAGACAGACTCTAACCTTAAATGTAATCTAAAATAAACGTATGATAGGTAGCAAGTATTTTAGAACCGTGTCCAATGGGGTATTCAATTTGTAATCTACCATACCCCTGAAGAAAAGCTTTCGCAGAAGGATTATTCACCTTGCATTAGTATAAGTTATTATGTCTTTCACAGCTGGAGTTAGTATTTCAAATGGATGCTACCGAATTGTCCATTTTATTTGAAACTCGTACTTCCTCTGTGGAAGACTTTATGAATCTTACACAAGAGGGTGTATATTTCTTCAATCCTCGGTCTCAACATATTGTATATAAAGGTGTCATTGTACGCATGTAGATGTTCTATCATGTTCAGTCTTTTCCTGTTCTTTCTGAGATACACGACAGCATCCAAATGCCTCCACTAAAGCCCTCCTATATCTTGGGTTCACGATATTGTATATTACAGGATTAATCGAAGCATTGATATAATTCAAAGTCGTTGATATCCAGAACAATGTCGCACTCTGATCCCTTGTCAGAAGATCGAGTCTCCCATCACTTAGATTCTCAAAAACTCTCTGAAGCCCGTAAAGTTGATATGGCGTCAAGCATAAAAAGAAAGCCGTAGCGTTGAGAACCAACATGCGTGCAACTTGAGTGTTAACCTTCTGTATTTGATTCGGCGTCTGAGATTGCTGCATAGTTTCACTAACGGCTTTGCGTTTCATTAAAGTCCAAATAATCAGCGTGTAGAACACAACATTTATGCAAAATGTGATAACAAAACAGCCTACTTGTAAAATTATTGGATAATTAACAAATATCTGTGAATTGACTGAAATTGACACGCAAAAATACAACGTTTTTGGTAAATGATGATACTGCTTACGATCGGGCCACAGCACGCAAGTGTTCTTCATGTGACTACCGTTAGGTGCAACAGAAGCAGCAAGCGCAAAGGCGACCACCCATGTGATAAAGATCATCTTAGCCGTGCGTTTCTTACTATTAAAATATTTGTGTTTAAGTGGGTGACAAATAGCTAAGTACCTTTCATAGCTCACTAGGTTCACCACACCGTTGGAGGCAAAGTAGGTGATGAACACGACACCATCCATTAAGATGCAACCTGCGTTTTGCTTGAACGGATTCGTCAACACATAGGGTGAATTAGCGATTGTCCAGATGTAGCGAAGACCAATAAAGACGATGAAGAA
This sequence comes from Amphiura filiformis, assembly GCF_039555335.1. NCBI lineage: Eukaryota > Metazoa > Echinodermata > Ophiuroidea > Amphilepidida > Amphiuridae > Amphiura > Amphiura filiformis. Next base: position 39,499,701 of record NC_092638.1, on the reverse strand, counting down.
AAGATCAGCTATGGAGAGATTCGTTAGATACACGTTGGTGATGGTTCGCATGTTCTTAACACGTGCCAAGGTGAAGAGAAAAGAGAGGTTCCCAAGAAGACCGAAGGCCAGGATAAATGGCAAGATGTACATGGTAAGGATACGCACTGATTGTGGGAAAAACAGTTGATCAACAATTAGGGTGTCAGGTACATAGATTAAGTTTATAGTCGAATCACAGTCAGTGTTGTCAAAAACGGCATTTTCTCCATCCGGCATGCCTGTGAAAGCTACGGTAACATTGGAATAGTTATATGTATTCATGGTCGAAAAAAAAAAACTGAATGAGTATTATATGCTTAGAATTATAATTTTTATAAGTCGATAAATGTTTGTGAGAGGGAAGCTTGTGACAAAAGACCTATACAAAATTATACTCCTTGGCTAGCCGTGCTCAGTGAGAGTGAGATGTACAACGTCGGTAGGCAAATATATATAGCTAAACAGAATACAAGTCGGACCATGCGCATTAATAATTCAGAAGGAATGTGCTTTATTCAGAAATTAAAATTAGGTGCATGTCAATGATTACTGGATGAAAAAAAAACACTCAATGGAATATTACATAAAATTAATTTAATTATAACATGCGTTTAATGAAATAAAACATGCAATTAATTGAATAAAGCATGCGATATGAAAAGCCTGTTTTTAATAACATTATTATTATGGTTACGTTACCTTCGTCTTTTATAGAATTTTTGTCACGCCGAATTTAATTAAAATTATAACGAACAAAGTGAAGACTATAATTTTCTATTAATTCTCATCGGGAATCGGGGGAATGGGTTAGCGCCACGGAGCGGCTCTGTTCGCGCTTTTGCACTTAGATCCAGGGTTCGAGCTCCGGTTGTTTCCAGATTACTTAATGGACATTTGGTTTCCAGTCTAATACTCGATCTTGCCGGATTCTCAATTTAAAACTGAGCTTTATTCCCGGGGCTTTATTCCGTGAGTATATTGATCTGCCTTGCATACCGTAGTGAATAAAACAATTATGATAAATAAAGGCATTTGAAAAGGGCGTAAAATTGATATTCGAGTATAACCGATAACAGCCAATATATCCAAACATCCAACCAACTCAACTCATTATAAAATAAAACAAACATTTCTGGGCAAGTCAAAAAGGCATATGGGCAAAAATGTGATGATTTACTTTCCTCTTGTGGTTCCTCTCGTTGATTTTCAGATAGCATAACAATGACATTTCAAATCAAATTCAACGGTAAGCACACCGTCCTTGTTTGTTAACTTTTTATTGTCATAGCTTTGAATACTTGTCTACACCGACCGACACAGTTACATTTGACAAAAGTTTTAAAGCTTTTAAAATTTCACTTAAATAATGCTGCGACAGGTATTTAGATTCTAAAACACAGTCTCCTGGGCATTATTTTTTTAAAATCTAACTGTTTCGTTTGTTCAAGGTATATAATGTGCTTTTTAAAATGTATCTAGCTCAGATTGAGCAACCGCTGGGAACAGCCTTCTATATTTTCCTTTTTATGTATGTAGTTAGTCGGTATAACTCTTGATCGATAATCGTGAGGTTCGGGGTTCAAACCCCGCTGATTCCTGATTTTTCTGCTCTCTCAATGTAATATAATGTCAGTTAGCCCACGCTTCATAAAGTCACTCCCTATTAGTGTTTGAAAAGAAAACCAATAGAGCCTATCACCTAGTTTTTATTTACCTAAATATTTCGATTTAGAGTGTACAAAGTAGAGTATTGAAACATAATACCTTTCAAACACACAGTTATTCCGGGTTGGCAACCATTTTCTAATTTTCAAGATACATTATTAACAATCTATAATTTTTACGCAACTTTAATTAAGTCTGATTTCCAGACATACACGACCATTGTAAAAGCCAAGTGTCGTACGTATTTCACACTGTTCATTGACAAAAATAGCATAAATTAACGGTGTGACGTGCAACAAAATATCTGTTATTTTATAAGTCAAAATATTGAAAATAAAGGGTAGATCGCAATTCAAATAGGTCACACATTGTATGGCGACGATGTATGAATGCAGAACATACATGACAAATTCTCAATTCTCATATTGGTAATTGAATTGCCACTCAACAATCCTATAATTAAGGGGGCAACATTTCGTTTATAATCAGCTAAATTCAATGTTGAATTGCGTGCTATAGGCCAAATTAATTGTCAAAACATGATTTTGAGCATTTATTTTTGCTGTTTTTGAGGTCAGGTCTATTTGATTGTTTACTCGAGATGTATGAGTTATTACCGTAGGCATATTTTAGCGTCTGGGCGGTATTACAATACTCAGACCCCAGACACTAAAATGATCGATCATGCTATATGTGGCTGGACGCGGCGAATGAGCCGTAAACTCGGCAAACTTTATTTCGAGCTACAGGTGAAAATATATGCAAATCTCGTATTTTAGCGAAGTTAAGATTTTGCAGATTTGAAATGTTTAAGCTTTCTTCTAAACACATACAAAGTTTTATTTTAAAGAAATAAGGGAAATATGAAATAATCAACATTTTCTGAAGCCCATCTGATGAAAAAAAAATTCCAAAATAGATAAAACAAACATACAACAGAGCTCATTAAATGTGCAAAACAATAAAATATCAGTCTCAATCTTGTTGTATTATTGTAATAATACCCGTAACGTGTCTGTGTAAAAGCAATTAGGATGTAAGGAACATACTGGTTACTATGCAAATATGCTGGTTTTCATTTCAAAATGGTCATTTTGCTTCCCTAACTTTGAACGCGGTTTTCTCGGTTTCGCGTTTTGATTCATGACAACCTATAACAAGCCATAACTTTGCTTCTGATTGTCATATGAAGTTCATTGAGGTGTCATTTTAATCCCTGAAACATGCTCTTTGCAACTATGTAAAAAAGTAAAAATGACCAGAGGGGGACTTTACGGCTTATTCGAGGTGTCCAGGCACATATATAGTTGCCACTGGTTATCCTTTACCATATTTACACATTAATTATCCATTGCACCTAAATACTGCGTCTTCGACAGTAAAAATTTTAACAACATTTAAAAACTGCGACTCGCTCATTATTTACATTTTTACTGCCTTGGACGCATTATTTAGGTGTAAAGAATAATGCATTGACCCTTTATTTCATAAATATATGACCATGCATTTTGAACTTGTCACCCTTCGTGGACCTACTACATGTACATACATATTTAAAAAATTGATGTTGAATTGTATTGTGTTGTAAACTTTCATCATTATTTTGTCTACTTGTAACACGGGTGATGGAATGCAGTTTAACATCCTCGCCAAGGCCACATCATTTCACATTTTAGGTGGAATAGACCCAGCAATGGCTGCCATTGAGGTGTAGGAATGCGTGAAATTGGATTCTATAAGTCGAAGTGAACGCGAAAATATATACGCTGGCGACGTTATAAATCGGATTAACTACCATATAGCAATAGGTGAAAACAATTTTGAATATATCGCGCTGCACTACAAGCAGGTTGCACTCATCAACCGTGTATGTCTTCAATCATAGATTGAATACAATACTGGTCTTTTCAAAGATACCAATCTTACAGGTGCGAGTGATCAGCATGATATGCTCCAATGCAGAAGTACCGCGTGAACGTACCAGTGCAGCGCGGTATATTCACCTATTGCTATGATAGTTAGTCCGATTACTACATAACTTCGCCAGCGTATTCGCTGTCGAAGTGACGTAATAATCGGATTAACTACCATAGCAATAGAGATTATCCATGTTCTATAAGCTGCATATCCTATCAGCGACTGCTATACCTTGTTTAGGACTTTCAAAAGAAGTGCCTGCATGTGCAATCATGACTGTTTCAAAATAGCCCGCCAAAGTCATGCAGGTAACTCCGAGGTCGTACATTGAATTGGTGTGAATGAGGAATACTACGGGAATCAGCGCCTGTTTTTTCAGAAGTCACGCATGAGTAAAGTGGATAACCTCTATAGATGAATACAATTTTTAAATAGATCGCCCTGCACTACAACGTTCACGCGGTACCTATGCATTGAACCATAGATGTCAAAGAAATCCTGATCATTCGCACCTGTAAGATTAGTATCTTTGAAAAGAGTGGTATTGTATTCAATCTATGATTGCAGACATACACAGGTGATAAGTGCAACCTGCTTGTAGTAACTGCAGGGCGATCTATTCAAAATTGTATTCATCTATACAGCCTGTCTCAAAAAAAATTGTGCAAGTGAAAAGCGCCCGCTTTGGCGAGGATATATGGAGTGGCGAACATATGGAGAAGGGAGTGGAGGGAAACAGGCCGGGAGGAGAGAGAGATTGATGACAAGCGGAAAGAAAAAAAAGAATTGTTGTTTCATTACGCTTTGCGTTGCAAAATGAAAATATAAAATTGGCAAAGCTAACTTTAACTTTAATAATTGAGCCTTTATTAAATAATATATAGGCCTATTACTTTCGTAAGAATATTAATTGAAACGTATATCTAGTTTCAAAATAATATGATAATGAGATTAGCGCAAGGTCCCCACATAATACTTGTTGAGAAGTATAGCGAGTTCATTCATGTTTATTGAAAACGAAGCGCCTGAGGTACAGTCTTTTGTCTTGAATTGTGACTAATAACCCACTTGACCAAACAAAACCAAACTCACTCAACAACATCTTTGACCAACTCATCACGCCCTCTATAGCGGTTCCTGTTGCCTATAAAAGGAAGCAGTCAGATGTGATGAGTTGCCAGTCTGAGGAAACCACTAGTGTAGTGGTGAAACGTCACTAAAATGTGAGTTTAACATCTTCATTTTTATTGGATTTGTCCAAAAAGAAATATGTCAACAGCATATATTTATTTTAACTAGCATTTTGAAGTAGAAGTTTCAGATCGTATAAATCATGTTGAATTTGTTACCGTTGACGAGGATCACACTTGCATTATATTCGTTGCATCCCCCCACCCCAAGTGAATAATTAGCACGCTTATTATTTCAGGATTTCGGGCAAACCACACAAAAGTATAGGTAGATTAATTAGGAATTCACTCCAAAGCGCACCTTTTTGTCAAATTATTTCTCTTGTCACTTTTTCCTCCTATTTCATTTCTCCCCCTTTTTTGTTTTAAATTTCACACTATTTTGCACCATGGGATGGTGTGAAGTTTGATGGGAAAACGGACTCCTTTGCCCCTTTTCATTTAATTTCCTGTTCCTTCCAAATTTTCTCTTTAATTTTTTTGTCAGCGGGGAACTTTTATCTTTCACCCCCGCACTCCCACCCCGCGAGCTTGCTACGCTACTCATAGCGCCATCATTTGAGCGCAACTTGTTTCAATATCTCATTTCAATATCTTATTACTATTTCAATCATGACCATCATATCCCGAATAATACTTTTGAAATGAAAAATAAAACACCAATAAATTGATAATGGTTTAATAATTTTATAATTTTTATAATCTTATATTTCTCGCCACACTATATATCTGTAATCATATTCTTTACTGCACCTAAATTATATTGATATGATCAAATATCGAAGCTCATCAGATATACAATTAACATTTTCACACCACATTGTAATAATTATTGAGGGCTGCCTTCTGATGAGGGCTGCCTTGGTGGATACCTATAACTGCCAGGCCAATGTTTACTTCCTGGGATGCGCAACTCTCGTTTAAGTCTTTTTTGCTAAACTAGATAGGCAACTGCTACAGACCACAGTAGTTTGACAACTTCAAGTATACTTTTATCATAAAATTCAATTCCATGTGACCGCAATATTTTGTGGATTCCAGTTTGAAGAAAAGCACGATTATAAGTTTCATTTCATAATATAAGTAGGTCGCAGACGCACACCATGGCCAGCGGAGAGGCGGAATCGGGTAAGTTTGTGGTGGAGACCAAGCTATGCATGATGATGCGTGTAAGACTCGTGTATTTTGTTGCAAAAACGCATACATTGATACCTCATCCATACCAAAACGATTGTTTTGAAAAAATAAAAATGAGTTAGGCAAGGGAAAAAAGGTTAACATGTGGTGAACGACAAGCCGTTGGAGGTACTTTTATTCAGTGAGGGAAGCCATTGTTTATGTATGGTGGGAAGCCATGCACGTGAATGTAATGAATGACTATTAGTCCATGTACATGAATATGTGAGCGTTGGCAGAATTTTGTTGGGGTGGTGGTGTCGGGTGGGTTTGGTGATGTGTGGGATGTGCATATGGGCGACGGTGTGTGTTTGAAATTAAGAAGTGAGATGACATGACTATGTGGGCGTCGGCAGATTTTTGTTGTGGTAGTGGGATCTGGGTGGGATTTGGTGGTGTGTGCGGAGAAGTGAGATAACACTTTGTACACTGCAGTGCTAGGCATTTTAACTGAGAAATACTGGTGATTCAAGAACGACCCAAATCCATTTGATTTAGAAAAGTCAGGCATTTTTTAGTTACAGACCCCTGTGAACTAACGCAAACCCTTGTGATAATGTAAAATACATGTGTGTTTGCACATAATAATATTTGCATTATAACTTGTCCCCAAAATCCCAAAACTCATCAAAGAAAAAATATTTTATGAAATTGAGCATTTTTCAATCATTTTGGATAAAAAATTCTCTAAGTTCTCTTTTTTTACCCAATAATTTTTTGTTACATTTCCCGAAAGAAAAAAATTTGGTAAAAAAACCCAAATTTGTTATGATTTTCTCCCAAACTGACCATTTCTGCCCAAATGTTAAATCACAGGTGGATTTGTCAAGTCTTTGCCATTCTAAATATGTATACTTTTATATACTTGAGACAAACAATTTAGCAGTTATGAGGCCCTAAATTTTTTATAATTCCAGGGTTTATAAGACCAACCTTTTAAAGGAAATCTGTACCATAAACTAATCAATGGCTATATAGTTGCAGTAATAATAAAAACGACAAACAGTAAAAGTCCCAAGCTTATATACGTCCAAATAAAGGAGAAATTCTTAATTCCTTACGACAATCAGCGGTCGTTTTGTAATCCATGGTGGCGGCCATATTGATACCCGATGTATTTTATTACGCTGTAACGGTACACCGATTTTGAAACCAGCGAAATCCGTGCCACGAGCCTCGTCCCTCGTGAACTTTGGTGACACAAAGCGAATACTACCAAAGTTTAGATTCAACATTCGTTCAAAAGAAAACGCGACAATTTTTACCCATAAAACTACAGAAGAACATAAAAAAATGTATTTTAAGTAATATTTATGATCAATAATGTCTTTTGAGAACGAAAAGTAAAAACAGCACTAAAACCAAAATTCGCTGTGGGGTTGCGAATGCCATAGCAACACACGCTCGCCGCGGGTCTGTGTGAAAGGTTACACTGACCGCTTGTGGCAGAAAGGAGCTATCATGGCGGCTTCCATGAATCGCAGAAACGAAGGATTAAAAGTGCTTTTTCTTTGTTAGGAATATTCCGAAATTCATATAGACCGTCTGGTATGTTTAATTTAGGGGTATATAACTATATTAGCCATTGATTAGTTTATGGTACAGATTTCCTTTAAGGGACGTGATATTGGCAAGGTGCCCCCAAATGTGCTCCAAAATGACCCAACTTGCCCACTCATTTCGAAATGTTTGCCCTTAAGAATTGAATTGAACTCGGAGACGTGTGGTGGGGAAGGGGGAGGGGGGTGCTACAGTTGATTATTTAACATCTCCTTATAGTTTTCCCCTTTTTCCTTCTCCATTTCAGATAAAAGAATCGTGTTGGTAGGGAGGACAGGAGCAGGAAAAAGTGCTACAGGTATGTAAAAAATATAGTCCAAACCAAAGGGGCCAAAGGGATGAATCGAATTGAATTTACGTCGTGTCTTTAGTGGTGAATTCAACTCCCTACCATCTATTCAGCACGGCATTAATATAAAAACAATGGTGCACAAGGACTTAAACAGGCCAAACTAAGGTATAGCTAAATATTCCAACACCCTTGGAGCTGGACTTATTTACTTTTATTTATAGTGTGTTCTAAAAAGCACAATTAGAAATTAAAAAATATCTGACCATTTTTGAAATAAACACAAATATTAAAAGAGAATTCTATACAAATATCGAAAACCTTAATTAAAATAAAACAGTTATTCTCTTATATTGTTACTTAAAAACCAAATAAAAAAAACAAAACAAGCAGTGTTTAAAAAGTTATAAAAAAAGATATTATTAAATATCAAATTATAATCATATGCTCTTATTGCAGGTAACACAATTATTGGAAAACCAGTATTCCGAGAATCTGCATCAGCCAAATCCATTACGAAATATGCAACAGCATCCAAGGAGACGGTTCTCTCAGAAGAACTTCGTGTGGTGGATACTCCGGGCCTATTCGATACAGAAATAAGCAATTATGAGACACTAGTAGAGCTAACCAAGTGTCTGATACTCTCTTCACCGGGTCCTCATGTGATAGCGCTGGTGATGCAAATTGGCCGATTTACTCGGGAAATAGAGGAAAGTTTTCGACTTATTTTGGACACTTTTGGGAAAGATGTACATAGGTACGTCAGATTTAGTTATGTTTCAAATGATTAATAATTTACCCTTTGACACATCAATAGATTTTGACCAGCTCAACACTATTTCCTGCCTTTTTTATCCACTCTATTCTATTTTGCGGCTGCGATGATCACTTGTCCTTTTTTCTCTTTTTTCAGAATCAGGAAAGTAAAGGCCTGTTTCATTCTTCACAATGTCCTTGATAAAAACGAATAAAAACAGCCGGCTCTCAACACGCGATATTCAAAATGCCCGCGTCAAAATTACCTGTGGCAATTGACGTCAAGGTTATTTGTGCTCAATTGTCGTCAGCTATCATTGTGTTACTGGGTCGTCATTGCCACAGGCAATTTTGGTGCCCGGGGAATTTGAATATGGCGTGGTGAGAGACGGTTGTTTTTATTCGTTTTAAAAATTAATAAGAGTTTGTTTTAAATAAAACCACGTGATTCGTGCTCGATAATTATTTTTCTAACATATAAGGCCTAAAGTTGTGATTGTCGGACTGTTCCTTTAACTTAAAGCCTTTGTATCAGGGCACGGAATAAGAATTCCCAGTTTCTTATTTCTCGACACAAGGGCTAAGAGCCATATTGTACAATTGATTTGTTGGGAGTATCCTTTCTTTTCCTTGCTCCTTTTCTTATAAGCTTTTTAAGCTTGGCTTGAGCCTGGTCCCATCAGGACCTAAGTGTGTGTCCACCCGGACAGTCTGGTTAAAGAAACATCAGCTAATCTGATCCGCTACGACATAACGGCGTAGTAAATAACAATATTTAAATCTTTAGAAATACTTTCAAGTTCTTTGCTTATGTGTCATTTATTTGGAGATGTCTTCAAGATAGGAAAAGAAAGTTCATGCTTTCTCTCATAAGCTCAATACAATTTTAAGTCTGAGCTATATTTCCTTGAGATGGTGTGGTTATAAAGTGTTACCCGCATTCCTAATGTTGGTGTTCTACCTTTATTGTTCTATGGGCTATTGTGCTTCATTATTTGGCTGCTAGTAATATCCAAAAAGCTGTTGAAAGTCTCATGTAAGGCAGAAAGCATGGCAAAATCGGACCAACCACCTTAAACCACGTTATTTTATTTTATTATCTTTATATTTTTCTCAACAGGCACATGATGGTCATCTTCACTGGAGGGGATGCACTTGATCGTCAGAATATGACGATTGAAGATTTCATCAAGAGATGCCCTCAGTACTTAAAAGATGTGCTTGCTAAATGTGGCAACCGCTTCTTGGTTGTAAATAATCTGGCAACCGGCGAAACGAAAGTAAATCAACAAAAACAACTAATTCAAGGCATAAATGATATAATTCGCGCAAACAATGGCGGATATTACAGTAACATGGTCTATGCTGCTGTAACCCAGAAGCTTCAAGACAAGTTGGACAAGCAGGGAACGGAGGTGGCGATAGCTGCGAAAGTCGGGTTTTTTGAGCGCATCATTGAAACGATTGTGGATAACCAAGACGAGATCCTTGAGTTCATCACAGTAGTTGCCAGCGTCTTAGCACAATTAGGTTTGCAAATGCTAGTGGCAACGTCAAAATGACTTTATCAATAATATTTCAACTCGTGCACTTTTTCAGGCTGTTTTTTTTTCAAACACTTTAGGTTTTTCATGGATGATCATTCTCATGCCTGTTTATGTATTTGTAATAGTCATATCTGCCATATCTAGTATTCCTAACAAAAAAATACCAGAGAGTGGAAAAGAATAACATACCGTTATGGTAACAACTGTGATTTCATTATAGAATGTGCTGTTTTATTTCATTCTTTTATAAGGCGACTAACCAGTGGACTTCGGGTATATATATAAATGCGCATATATAAATGCGCACGTGACATCTACAAGTCGCCATACCGTGTTCAACGATGTAAGGTACCCGGATGTGCACAAATTCCACACGCAAAAGTATAGGCGAAAATGACAGGTTACAAGGAAAATTGGCTTTGCAAAATAGTGGCATTGATTGCAAAGGGCAAAATAATTTGACCCGAAACATAAACTCTTTATTTGGATTTTCCATTACGGAAAAAAAAAAAAAATTATGACGGAAAAGCTAGATATAGCTGATTTAAAAGTTATATTTCATTATTTCCGTGCTAAATGGGCGTGGCAATTGGCCATATTGATGACGAAATGTGATTCTTACTGGCATTAAGGTCAGAACTGGGTAGCTGCCGATGATGTTATTTGATAATGTTTGCACGTAGGGAACTTAGGGGCTGTCATTTTCTTCGGAAGGAAGGGGTCATGGATTTATTTATTTGGGAGTCAAGAATAGTATCCCCCCCGTAGTGCCGCCAATGAACATAACTGTGACCCTAATTTTAACTCTAATTATAACGTAAATTGAGGAAACTATAACTTTAGCCCTTTTCGGCATAATGACCCTCTCAAACTAATAGGCTAGATGACCTCCTCAACTCTAACTTACTCATTCGCTCTAAAATAAACAAAAAAACAAATTCAAAATGTGTTTTAAGCACCTTTTGTGTCCCCATGCTAAATCGGTAATCTGTACACCCTTTGTCAACCTTTGACGTACAATTTAGAGTATAAACACGTAGATGACTGTACATGATCTAATCATCCCGGCTGGAAGATGTTGATGAAGACTCGTATACTATACATCACGCTCATACGTCATATATGACAATTTGACGTCCAATCACGTATGTGATCCATGCTTTGAGGTCATACACATTATTGCCATGGTATTATATTGCAATTGTATACGTCAATTTTGTTCAGTTTGATTCAACCGGCTTATAAAGTTTTACTTTACACGGAAGGGGAAAGTTAGCAAAAAACAATTAATTTATGAGTGTAAAAGGGGGGGGGTGGTTTTGGGGGAAGGGGGGGCAAATAATATTTATAAAATTATAAGTAAGGCGAGAAAGAGAGAAACCCTGTTCTACGGGCGAACGGACCTTTCAAGTAGGGTCGGTCGGTCTGTTGGTATTAAAAAAAAAAAATTAAATAACCCAAAAAATCACAAAAATCTGTAAATAAATTTCAATTTGAGAAAATACAAAAAAAAATTGTCCTGAAATTTCCGAAATTTGGGGTCGGCATTCATTTGTACAGGAAAAATTTGTTTCCAAATTTGTTCAAAATAGAACAGGGTTTTCGTTTTTCGTCGAAGAAATAAATAAATAAATAAATAAATAAATAAATAAATAAATAAATAAATAAATAAATAAATAAATAAATAAATAAATAAATAAATAAATAAATAAATAAATAAATAAATAAATAAATAAATAAAAATAAATAAATAAACATTAGTTATGTTTGTACAGGGGGGGTGATGTGCAATAATCATGATCCTTTGATATCCATGATTTATCCTTGCAAATTTATAGCATCGAACCTCCAGCCAATGTTCCTTGCCAGTGCTAGCCACGAAACAAGGTCACAACTGTAGCCACTCCTTCAATGATCGCCATTTCAGTGATTGACAGTGATGTAATGCAAATATGGCGCTGGCCATCTGGTCACGTGCGCATTTGTATATGCGCATTTATATATACAACCGAAGTCTACTGCTAACGGAACAAAAACACCAAACGTACCCCACACACCCTACGTTCTCGTATTGAACGTGGTCCTCGAACATTTACACGCCATTTAATTTTACATTTAAAACCGAGGACACACGCATTTGAAACACAGATCGTAAACAACCAGGATGTAATCTCATGAAGTGCATAAAATTGTAAATGTCTTTCAGAAGAGTAGCTTGTAACAATAAACGATGTTGGAATGTCTCTGGAATCAACTGTAAATACATTTTAGGCTACGTACATCTGCGATTTATTGAAAGATATGAGCATAGGGCAGCTATTGCAACAACAACTAGATAGCATTTACTCAACAAACTGTCCACTGCATAGCAGAACTTATTCAATGTATTTTACCATAGCAACGCGGGAAAGCGTGCAACATAACCGTTTGCAACATACATTTTTGCTGCAACTTTGCCTGCACTTCAAAATAATAAAAAGGAAGAATTTCAAGAGGGACATGATTTATCCAGTGACTCTAACCTGGAAATTAGCGGCCTTTTACAGTACAGATTCTAAAATATAGCACATGAGTAATATACAAAGATTTATTTACCGCTTGCGAGACGATTTTAATATTTCCTATACCCCAAAAAAGTATGTGAATTATTCTTATCAAATAATTAAACAGATATAAATTTCAACAAGCAATTTAGCCACAATTTTAGTTCTCAAAAGATGATGTTTTATTGTTTATAATTATTGAAAGTAGGTCCACAGTTCGCGTCCCATGGGATTAAGTTTTTCTAAACGACATGATGCTACACTGATAGCAACCGGAAGCCTGATCCACATTGCATCAAACCGGACCGAATCTGTTTCTCAAAGGTCCTTATTGGCAGAGTTAGTGATTTATGCAACGATATTAACTCGCTCAAACAGCTCTTTAACGCCGAGTTTGTAGCGCACATGCTACGTACGAACGTTGCGTTGGGATATTGCAGTTCAAAAATAATCTTACTATCTTTAATACACTCACAAAATGCAAGAATATTTCAAACTACTATTATGTTTAAAATATTGTTTAATTTATTTGTGTGCGTCATTATTTAGTTAAACGTACTACCCAGGCAAAATTTAGGCATGAGCCATGCCTATAAACATGCCAAGATCTTGTCAAGAATATGTCCTACTTTCGCTAGCAACGGCCATGAATTTTCGTGAATTTGGGAATTATTGATAGGTTGTTCATACTCACACATGAATATTCATGCCTTTGCAGCCTTTTATGTGTCATGCGTTTGGCCAGGGTCTTGACATGTTCATGGGTAACACATGGGCATGAATCGCGGTCAATGTCCAATTCTCTCTACTTTCATGTCCATTAATTCTTTATTCAAGGGCGTCAATTACATTTTTAATTGGGTCAATAATTCATCCCCTATTTTTATGCCCATGCATCCTTACAATCCATAGACAATCCGTGTTCATGGCATAGCAATCAGAGGCGAATTTTGGGAATACCCATGATTTTTTTTGGCCTGGGTAATAGAACTACGAAGGGTGGGGGGGGTTGTAACAACCCCTCCCCTAAGATTTTTATCCGTCACCAAAAAACGCAAGCGTTTTCGCCCAAACGACCTAAGCTAATCGTAGATCCATCCTTTGCGTTCATTTTACTGATTATATTTTTACCCCGGCACCTTACTCGGGAGTAGGACAGGTCGTCAAAGATGACCATTTTTTAAACATGGGAGGTGCTTAAAATATGGCTCTTAAAAGTGGTACATGTACATACTCATAAAGTTTGAATGCCCCCCCCCCTTTGTGGTCAAATGTTATGAACTTACGGCACAAAATCAACAGCGCGGATTCCTGGTTGTCCAATGAGCTCACACTGCTTCTTTGTATACAGTAAAATTATAACATTTGGCCCCTGGGGGCCATTCAAATTTTCTGAGTGCTTACCGCTTTTAAGAGCCATATTTTTTAAAGCTCCTCCCACTTTCAAAACTGGTAGATTACAAGTGCATTTCAGTTCTGATGAACACATATTGGTATTTAGTAAATATCACCTTAAACCTCAATAAATTTGATAATATCAGAATAATGTTGCTCAAATTCAGAAATTTTACCCCCACAAAATCCAATTCAGTCTCCTTAAAATCACTACATTATGATCGCTATAATGTAAACTAATGGAAAGCACATTTTCTGTCAAAAATTATTTTACACCATCTCCCGACACACCCCAATTAATATTTAGCCCGTGCGGTTTATGCAGACCACTTCCAGACCAGTCTTGGAATTTGGCGAAAAAATATTCCATACTAAATGTCAAGTTTGTATCACAAAGATATTATTAAGGACCCGATTGAGTGCTACCTTCAATTGATTGGTACATTTATCACTTACCTCTAGCCCAATGGGGAAACTTACGAGGGGCTGGGGTTGAATGACCACCGTGACGTAGCCCTCGTCCTATGGAGCCATATTTTGTAAATGAGTTGTTGTACCCCCCCCCCCTTATTTTCTATTATAAATTAATGCCATATACTGTTATACCGATGTATAGCTATTGCATTTTGTCTTTCATTATGTTATTGTTATAATTGTAGTGCAAAGGCCCGTGGGTTTATGTGTACAATAAATTCTAAACTGAAAAAAAACTGTTATCGGCCTTCTCTATCCAGTGATGCCAAAATAAGTACAAATTACATTCCCACAAGTAAATGTCGTACATGTACAAAAGCATAGGCAAAAAGTTCTTTCGGGTAAAAATTCTATACACATACGAATATTTTTCACCGAATTGTTTCCAAAATATAACAGGAAACGACTATATTACCAAGTAGGATGTCGATATCTCTTGGAATAATTTTAGCAAACCAAAATGAAAATCACGGCTGGTAAAATGAGGCTGGATCTACGATTAGCTTAAGTCGTTTTGCCGGAAACATACACGGCCTTTTTTATGCCGGAAGAACACCCATTTGTAGGATTAGGGTTAAACATCGAATTCTTAGTTACCTAAGGGAACAAACCAAAAGATCGATGACGTCCTATAAATGAAACTAGTTTCGTTTAGGGGGGAGGGGGTAAAAATACTCGATTACGTTTGTACAAAAACATCGCTCTGAAGAATGTGTCATTATTATTATTATGTCATAATTTTCAAAATGTCGTTATTACGTTTCTGACAGGGAGGAGGGGTCGGATGAGAAACGAAACTAGTTACGTTTATAGGACGTCATCGATCTTTTGGTTTGTTCCTAAATCATTCAGCTCCCGTGGCCAAGTGGTGTACTGCAGTCCAGGTCTTGCAAATCTGAGTCCTGCTTCAACATTGACCCCCTCCCCACGATCACTGTTCTGTTTGCTGTCTGTTACGACGGCGAAATTGTTTTGAAATGTCTTACTTCCCGTCGTTAGAGACTCCATTTTTCACAGGACATTATCTGATGCAAAACTTCTAATATCAGGGAAAGAAAACAAACCCAAAAACACCCACCCACCGATCCCTACACAAACAAGACAAAACAGGGGACACAAAAACACATACTCAAACCAAGCAAAAATAACAATCACAACACAACACACTAAACAAACACAATTTGATGCAAAACTTGGCAAATGAACAAGAGGCGACCTATTCCTTTAATTTTAACAACTCATACATATTTAGACTATGTTTACTAGACATCCATAACTTCATGATATAGGCAATAATCACTTATATGTGTGCGTGAGGTATGTGGGTGTGGGGGTGTGTTGGGTGGGTGTGTGGTGTGTGTTTCAAAGGAGGTCAATCGTCGGTATCAACATTAATGGTGATAATGACTGGATGTACGTACATAATTATAAGAGATTTGGTGTAACGCGCCCTTGAATTTCTCGCAGTCTGCATGGTACTACTTTGCACGCTATACATGTACAGTGATATCTTCTACATTTACTGGCTAGTTATATGTTCCGGGTATGTTGTTTCTGTAGTTACGCAGTTGATGTCGACACTCTAAGCGTAAGTATTGGAATCGGTGTTGTTTTTGTCAAGTTCAATTTTAATTTCCAGATTAATTTCGGTTTAGAACATCAATTTAAACTAGGCTACTCGCTGTATAACAGGGGTGTGCACAAATATTTTATTTTCCGTTTCAGGTACAATTGTGGAAGTGATTTTTTGACCTGTGAACTCGGAAGAACTTCAATAATGAAATGATATATTCTCCTCTACTATCAATCGGACCATCTAAACACTGTTTAAACCAAGCTTTATTCTGATAGTTACAAAACCCGATTGTAACCACAAGCGTAAAAAATTAATTCTTTCACTGTTCTTCGTTGTATTTGTAGCTGTGAATAAAATGGCCAAACGAAACCAAATGGATATTGTTTCAGACGAACGATCAGGTAAGGCTCAATATACGAATATTTTTTTGACAAGATACATGCTCTGGCCGTAGTTATAGTTATATACCGCATACAGCTCTTGGTGTTTGATTGGTTAAAACCACACCACGTGTCATGTAATAGTTGAACTATTCTTGAGTGGGACGGTTGTTACCATGGAAGCGGGAAATAGTAGTACTATATCCCGCTGTCATGGCAACAACCTAACTGTCACGAGTACGCACTGGTGTTACGCAGAGATTATGCCATAGACACGCCAACTCAGTTGTGGCTTATGGGTGACATTTCTGAAAATAGTTGTTGATAAATATTGACGGCACTTTAGTTGGTGAATGGTCAAAACTATTGCTCCTCGAGTCCTCGTGATCTCAAAACCGTACTATTTTCACTCAGCTTCGCTTCGGGCAAATAGTACGGTTCTGAGTGTTGACCATTCACCTCCAGGGCAGTCAATATTTGTATGCTATAAGATATTGTTATCACTTTTAAAACACTCGAACTGACAATTTTAAAACCGTTGTCAAATGTAATGTTTCAGTTTGGATTACTGAAATCTGTCTCCAGAAACTAATGTAAATATTATGAATATGTAAATTACATAATTTCTGACAATTTCATTTTGAATTGAAAAAATCATTACGCAGTTCAAGATTTCACACGTAAGATAATGGTGTAACTATCTTAAAGAACGTGGAACATTTTACTGCCTTTTATAACCAATACCATGGTAATATAAAAATAATATCCAACAGTCACTGTGCTTGTAGAATACCCCATGTAGTCCCTCTATAAACATTTCACCAACAAAATGATAACTTCCTAGGAATTACATGGCTGTACAGTACAAGGTTATCTTGTGTAGTTCATTAACCCACCTGAATCATGTGCTGTCTCTGGCTATTATGTTAACCAGTACTGTATTCACTTCAGTGACAGATAGAAATCATCCAAGGGGAGCTCAACTTGTGAAGTGGAAATGAAAATTATGTCCAAGGGGAGGTATAACGTATATTGAATTTGGGTACTCTTTAGATACAGGGGAAAGAATGAATCCGTATAGATTTATTTGGCTTAGCGTTAACATTTACCCAATAAAATTAGTTGAGTTTGTGTCTTCTTAAGGATGCATTAATAGCATTTTGCTCTTTTCATAAAAATGGGAAAGACTATTTATTTTTCTCCATTTGATTCTCAGAAATTCGTCTCATTCTGGTTGGTCGTCAGGGAAGCGGGAAAAGTGCCACTGGGAATACAATACTTGGACGTCGCGTGTTTGACGACCATGTTGGTGGTTTTTCTACAGAAACAAACTGCCGATATGGGAAAACGGTGAAAAAGACACATTCAATTCTTGTGGTGGATACGCCTAGCCTAATCGAAAAGAATGTATCGGAGGAAAAGTTTCAACGGGAAATTGGAAGGTGTATTTTGCTCTCATCTCCAGGACCACATGCGATTGTTTTGGTCATAAATGTTGGTCGTATGAATAAAGATCTCCAATGGGCACCACGATTACTTGAAGACATATTTGGAGCTGATGCAAAGAGGTATATGAAATGTATTATTAGAGAGGTTACCATACGCCGATGTCGTACGCCCGTCTAATTATTCAAAACCACTTTCCCGTGACGTAGCGAGGTTGATTATTTAGCCAGTATTGAATATTTTGCACTTACGAAATGTCTGTTTTAAAATATATTGACTAGAATCGAGGATATCGAACATTCTACTAATATGATCCATTTTGTTTGTAAGAAATCATTATAAAATATTAACGCTACAGCGAGGTGTGAAAATTGACGTGAGATGTCCATGCGTCTAATGCATTCCCCTACGGGCTCGTGCATTAGACGCATCAACATCTCAGTACGCGTGCATTATTTTGTACAATTTCACTCCAAACAAGGGGTATGCCATTATTAACCTCGCACAATTCCACGTATAATTGCTCGCGAGGTTTTCGGACGCATTCATTTTCTTGCGGGTTGATGCATTTATATTTGCTTGTATATATTTTCTTACATTTTTTGTGTTTTATCATTTGTGTTTTTGTATTTTATTAGAAAAATACAAAAAATCTGGATTTTTTTTTCTCGTGAATGAAATAGAGTAATACATGCGTAATCAACATTGGGGGAGATGTTGATGCATCTAGTACACTCCCCCTACGCATTATAAGTATAGAAAACAAACAGATCTGAAAATTGAAGCATAAGTTTTCAATTAACTATAATATAATTATTTCTATACCCTATGCACAGGTATCTGATAGTTGTGTTGACGGGAGGTGATCAACTAAGACAAAACAATATGAGTAAAGAAGATTTCATCAAGTGTGCGCCGGATTACATGAGAGGCCTTCTAAGGAAATACCCTATTGTAGTCATGAACAATTGGGAGGAGAATCCAGAAGAAAATCAACAACAAGTGGAACTCCTTCTAAGGGAAGTGATGGCACATAATGAGAAATGCATGTCAAATGACATGTATAAGAAGACGGAGGAGATATTGCTGAAGGCGGAGGAGGAGTCTAGATCTGTGACTGTTGTAGCGACATAAGATGTTTTTAAAATCGAACCTTCACAGTTACTTTTTATAAAACTATTTTGTCGAATTGATAGGGTATAAAAAACACTCAGTGGAACATTTTCATCGATTTAGTATTATAAGGCGATGTCACCATTTTGACAGAAACAAACGAAGCTAAATAATCGTATGCGGGGGATTGTCCGGCGCATTTTGACACCTCAATCACTACCCTACGACACTTCTGAGAAAAGATATGAATGTTTAAGTACCAAGAGGTCGACAAATAAAAATGGCAAAGCAGCCTATTCAATGGTTTTAGAGCTGATTCACTAATCCAAGATGGTTTCATTATTCTCGCCTTTTCAATGTGAATTTAAAGCATTGTCCTTGATGCATGTTGGATAATCCTTTGCTTATTGTACATATGAATGATCAAAGACAAAGGTGAGTGGATACTAAGACATTTACATTTTGAGATAAACTGGCCTCAAAAAGAAACTTATAATTTTTCACAAGGTCATATCTTAAAACCTTCTCCATAAAAATGAACAAAAATATTGCACAAAGCTGTTCCGTGTCAGTGCATTTTACTGTCGTGTCAGTTTGACAACTGCTTGGTTACTGACATGTGTTTAGAGTAGAGTATTGAAGTTATCCTGTGTGTAATTTTTGTTCATGTACAGGCGAATAATTGGAAAGCAACAACAGAAATATGTTGGGCTGTGAATGTTGGTCCAGGAAGGTGTTCCATGTCAGGGCATTTCGCTGTTGTGTCAGTTGGACAACTGCTTGGTTACTGACATGTGTTTAGAGTAGAGTATTGAAATAATCCTGTGTGTAATTTTTGTTCATTTTTATGGAGAGGATTTTAAGATATGACCTTGTGAAAAATTATAAGTTTCTTTTTGCGGCCAGTTTATGAGTTTGGAAAAGGGATTCAAAACAGGTCATGATTACAGCCAGGGCAGCTGCATTCCTGGAAGCAGAAGGAATTGAGACACTTGGGTGGCCCTCCAGAAGCCCTGATCTTAACCCCTTGGAGAACCTTTGGGATCAGCTCAACAAGAACATAAAGGCAAATACAACTCTGGTGGGATTGCGTCGCATCGTTATCAACGAGTGGAACGGGATTGAGCAAAGTAAAATTCGACGCCTCACTAGGAGTATGAGACGCCGCGTGGCTGCTGTAAGGGAAGCCAACGGTGGACACACAAAGTACTGAAAGACTGGTAAAGAAAGAGATTAATTTCAAGTGAAGTTCGAAGCGGCAGTACGATGCCTGAAATGTGCTCAGCAAGTAAACAAAAATGTTATCTGCATGTTTGTTGTTTTTTGTGTTCTTTTATGCTGAAAACTTGAATAGACCTCTTTGCAATTTTTATTTTTCGACCTCGTGTTACTTAAACATTCATATCTTTTCTCAGGAGTGTCGTAGGGTAGTTATTGAGGTGTCAAAATACGCAGGACAATCTCCCAAATGCGATTATTTAGCAGACGCACAAAATTAGTCGCTAGATTTTAATTAATAGCGGTTAAATTTCTTAACCATAAAGAAACTTTTTTTGCATAGTGTAGGTAAAACATATCAATCAGAATGTTGGAACCTTTTACAAGTTTATAGAGTATAATATGAAAAATTAAAAATACCACGCTTGCAATATTTGCCAATCAAAACAGCAGCCATGAACAGCCTAATGTAATTTAGGTCATTATCTTTCAATGTTATATTTTATGCAAACTGCTGGGATTATTTTAGTACAAATACAAAATCAAATCCATTAGTAAAATATGCAAATAATAGGATTTTTAAATTAGTTTTACTGATATATTCTATATTTCCTTCACTTTTCATCGATAAAATTAACTTTTATTTTATTGATTATTATAGCTGATATTTCAGCCTGTATATGTAATTGTAATAAATTAATTTCGTTATGTATGTTTCATATCGTGATTAAATATGTTCCGTTTTGGAAGCTTTATTTGCCTTAATATTTGTTGCCCTCCAACACACCTTAAGGGCTGGGGTATGAACGTTTGGACAGTATTTATTTTGGGACATTAGAGCACAGCAGACATATCGAATTACATTCTGAATACGAAGAATGTCATTCTGATATCAAATAATTTTGATTTTTTGAAATTCGCAATTTAATACACATTTTATAGCAAATCATTAAAATTGATATTTTTGATATTT
The DNA here is from genome assembly GCF_039555335.1 of Amphiura filiformis. NCBI lineage: Eukaryota > Metazoa > Echinodermata > Ophiuroidea > Amphilepidida > Amphiuridae > Amphiura > Amphiura filiformis. The sequence goes on along the minus strand of NC_092638.1, from coordinate 39,478,459 downwards.
AACAGTACTTGAAGTAAACTTTATAAATCTGATGATTTATACTTAAAGTGTATGTAGGTGGGATGAAAAGCCGACGATCAATTGAAAATTTTGACCTTTCGTATTGAAGATATGGATTTTTTTCCCAAAACAGCAAAACAAATTAGGTCTTTTTGGGAAAAAAATCCATATCTTCAATATGAAAGGTTAAAATTTTCAATTGACCGTCGGCTTTTCCTCCTGCTACATACACTTTAAGAATATATCATTAGATTTATATAATTTACTTCGAGGACTGTTATATATCAAAATTTGAAAAATATCAAATTTTTATAATTTGTCATAAAATTTGTATTATATTGTGATTTAAAAAAAAAGAAAATTATTTGATATCAGAAAGACATGCTCCGTATTCAGAATGCAATTCGATAGGTCTGAGGTGCTCTCATGTCCCACAAAAAAATACTGTCGAAACGCAATAAACACTCATTTTGGATCCCTTAAATTCGTAACTCCAATACAAATATATACTTCAGGTTTAATGCACCACCTGTTTTCAAGACATTGGTTTCCTGCCTTTTGTTTGTCTTTGAGTGTGTTTGATCAAAACGTATTCAATATATTTTATACACTTTTCGACTTTGTAATTGTTTGCGACAGACGTATAATACTTCTGATGACCTACCACCACCTGCTTCGCAGACAATGTTTTCCTGTCATTTTGTCTGTTAAAGGAGCGTGTTACATTACTCGTATCATGGTATGTAACAAATTTAAATCTAGATGTGAATTTATTTTATTGATTTAGTTTATCCAAAAAAAATAGCCCGCAAATCATAAAAAGCAACTTGTTCAAAAAGGGAGAAACATTTTTGCTTACATGTTATTATTTTGTTCTCTTAATACATTTGCAACTGCATGTACAACCAAACGGACCCTTGCACAGACATTGACAATAAAAAAATCACTATATATAGTTTATGTGAATAAATTAAAACGTGACCGACCTGGAGAATAAAGAAATCATTACATGAACATTAAATTAATTACAACCAAATGCACCCTTGCATATTCATATAGACAAGAATAGTATTAAACTAGAAAGTTAAACATGTGAATAAGGTAAAGGTCGTCGAGCTGAAGATACTAACAGTGCTAGAAATCATTAAATGAACAGTGTAAGCAGGTGTCACGGTGTTTGGTAACCTAAATTAATTGAACACAATGAAGAAAATTGCGCTTGGGAATAAAATCGAGTACTCGACTGGTGAAAAAAAAAACTCTTTTCACAACTCTCTTTGCATGAGTCTGAACGTGACAAATAACTTCACTTTACTTATTATTAGTCCTCGACAAAGACTTCATTTTTATGGTCATGGGAACGGAGCAACACAATCTAAATTATTCATGCTTTTTTGTACTCGTCATACTTGTTAACGACTGGCAATGTTCCGTTTGATTGCGTGCATTAATAGTAAATTATGGTCTTTTGCTGAATGTTTTGATGGTCCTTTTTCAAACAGTCTGCTATCCACTGCACATGCTGCAGGGGAAAAGAACAGATAGGTTGGCAAATCCCATCCAATAATTCATATTTCCCACCCAATATATTCCACCTACCTATTGCCCAAACATATTCATAGTTAACTATTTTGCCGTTGTAGTGCATTTACAATTTTGAGTAGAAATAAATATCACATGGACAGAAGGAAGCTCAAATTAATCCACAAGACTTGAAATACAAGGAACCCAAAGACATGACTTAATATCTCGAATAAGCGGGGTTTTTTTCTAAAGATTGGAAAACGCTTTAAGATAAATAAAATAAAATGAGACTGCAATATAATAAGTAATAATAAGTATACCTTTTAACTGTGATTCAACCTGGGTCTCTATTATTATGTACAGCATCATGTACTTTGCTAGCTGGTAAGTATTGACCAAATAAACATTAAATTATATGCATGGCAATTTGTTATGTTTTAGTTTGTTCACTTCTTTTCAAAAATTTAATTCCCAGCCTTCATTATTGTTTTTGCACCTGGGTTTTTACACTAACTAATAAACCATGAAGAGGGATTTTCAACCGACAAGTTCAAGATTTACTCATGTGTATTTTTAATCATGTGTAAATGAATCAATAATAGTCTACTTTATATTTGAAACTCGTATTGAAACTCGTATTTGAAACCTGTATGATGCGCAAGTTTCCCACAACTTTTACTTCTGATGACACGAGCAAGCGTGAAGGTTTTTAAACTCATTTTTAAACAATCATGTTGGGATATTGGTGGGTTAATCAGTTAATATACAGTAAATCAAAGAATTAGGGTACTAGTTATGTTCACCCCTGTATATCCTAAACAAAGTCAGAAATGTCAAAATTAAAACAAGCAATACCTGTAGCTTTGATTTAAAACCTTATTTACTGAAATTGGTTGAGAATTAAAGAAACGGAAATCTAAAACCTAAGGAAGAAACAAAATCAAAAGTTGCACTTTTGCGTTCTAATCAATGAAAGCTCGACACTGGTTTTTTTGGGTTTTTTAAACGTTAAAACGTTAAAACGTGCTAATCAATAGAAGCACGGTGCAAGTTTTCTTCTTCAATAACGTGTTGTATTCAAATCAATTAGCCTTTTCGAGATATGGCGGACACAATAGGATGGCGCTGCACGAAATGGGTTAAGTCTTTTGAAATCTGCCCTCCACGCCATATCTCGTCGAAAAGGCGAATAGGGCATGCAATGGAGCATACTAAAGCATTTGAATTTGCATCTTCATCCCGGGATCTTCCTTTGGTTTTTGGATCGTCGTGTTTTTATTTCTTGAAAGATTTCAACAAACGAAGACTTAAATGCGAGCTAGAAGATACAGCTGTTGACTGTTAGTTCCAATTATGACATATCTGTCTTTGTTTAGTTAGGCTATACAAAAATTCTTTTGCTTATACTGTACTGTGCTATTTTTGCCTTACGGATACCGCATCTTCGAATATAAATTTTGTCGCCGTCTTTTTTTGCAAATTCGGTTTTAATGGTATAAATATTGAACGGTCCCTAAATTCATGATACTTATTTTTGTCCACGGATCATTAACTGTTGCACAGCACCAACACACGCACACACGACTAACTAACGTTGTTTGGTATGGGCCCAGGGACAGGCGATTTGCGCGGAAAAAAATAGCAAATTGCGCGGAATTGCGCGGAACTTTTTTTTTCAGTGCAAATCATGTATCCCTAAATTACGCGGAATTGCGCGGAAAGAAAGTTCCGCGCAAATCGCCTGTCCCTGGACCGTATGGCTCATTAGAACAAAGACACAACAGGTGTAAGAAAATTGTGCAATTTATTCTTATTTCCATTGCTTTCTGCTCATTATTTACATACGGATGTCAAATTTTGCGATAAAACTTCAATGTTGGTCCCATCTCACAACTTTTTTAAAACATAATGTTGTTCTAATGTAGGTTCCAACATATTAGTACATAATTATATTATGTATGGGAACAACATTAATATAAACTTGGATCGATTGAGTCCATATAAATTGGTCGAGCTATGAGTTTTAAAATATTGGACGAGACGTAGTTCATAGCGAGACCAAAAAATATTGGGCATTAGCATCCAATTTTATTATTATTATGTTTTAGATCCAATATTTTTACACATTTAAATTCATCAAAACATGATAATGTCTTCACACACGCCTCAACTTACTACTTATAAAAGTGACTAAATGCATCAGTACATAAGTGTATGACTTAATAGATCAACTTGATTAATGTCAAAGTAAATACCATTCAATTATTAACAAAAATGAATTTAATGGTCTAGAGGTAATAGTAAATCAAATAATAATTTGATCCCTTCTCATGTGTATAGGGTCTGTGATTGCACAGCGAATTAAATTTATCATGGTTCGCCCAACGAAAGTTGGTGAAAGTTTAAAGTATGTATACGTATGATCACCGCCACTTGAATTTTAAATAAAGGCGATGGTTCTGACAACGAACGGCGTACCTTTCACTCATCCAAAACAAGATTTTGAAGAGTTCTGCACGGTTGCACATTGGATATCTCAACAATGTACACATAATATGAAGACTACCAAAATAATGAAGGTCGTAATTGTTAAGTTCATCAAAATGTAAGTAATTAAAAGCTATTAAAGGAGCACTTCGTCATCAACAAAATTACACCCTCCCCTCCCCCTCTACACTATTTATGATTTTTATACCATCAGAAACCTACACTACCAGATATCTATTGATGCCGACTCCGGAGGTACTCTGCTGCCCAGCTGCATATTCTGCTTGTCGACAGACAAAACACAGTAATACATATGCAATTATGCGTAACTTGCCAATTCAATATCCAAATCAACTAACATTTTGAAAATAAGCTTTTTCTGTGAACCATACCATAAAACGAGGATGCTAGAATCACGAAATACCTCTTTAATAATATTCAAAAGCCCATCGTTATAATGAAAAGATCGCGTTTTGATTCCAGGCAGCCCTGATTCAGTTTTATTATCAATATTTCGTTTTCGCTTTGAACGATAATTATTCTTTTCAGTCAGTTAAAAGTTTTCACATGACTAGTCGTTGTCAGTGCACCATTCCCAAAACCACCGCATCCATTTCATAATTCTGTACTCTTGACTCCAGTAATGAATATTGACAGTTTCATCGATCAAATCTTCGCGAAGCCCATCTTGTATCTCAGCACGAATCCTATCTCTGGCAACAATGTCTCTTTCTTCCATGACAACGAATCCTTCATCAACATGTGTTTCTTTGTCCTGTTTTATAGAGTGTCTTCCACTGATGAATTCAAAATTATCCGAACCAGCCCCTTCTGGTATGTTTGCACCCGCCATTTGTCTTCTTCCCAGGTTTCTCTGAAAAAAAAAAAAATAATAATAATAATAATAATAATAATAATAATAATAATAATAATAATAATAATAATAATAATAATAATAATAATAATAATAATAATAATAATAATAATAATAATAATAATAATAATAATAATAATAATAATAATAATAATAATAATAATAATAATAATAATAATAATAAAGCCCGCTACTACTACTACTACTACTACTACTACTACAACTACTACTACTACTACTACTACTACTACTACTACTACTACTACTACTACTACTACTAATATTAATAATAATAATAATAATAATAATAATAATAATAATAATAATAACAATAATATTAAAAATCTAAATAAATTAAATTAAATTAAATAATATTAAATTAAATTAAATTAAATTAAATTAAATTAAATTAAATTAAATTAAATTAAATTAAATTAAATTAAATAATTTTTTTTTTGAAATATAACCACTATACATTTATAGTTTGTTTCGAATGGAAGGATTTCCCTTGAAATAGACACGATAACAATGTACACTTCCTGAGAGCAATAATAAGTACAGTGCACATGAACTTTCATTTACCGGGACTCTTTTAGTTTGGTATCCCAAATGGTATGATACCGGAAGCAGTGCAGAGCGTTTGACCTACTGAACTATAGCGTTTGATTTCAAGATTAAAGGAAACGTTTCATCTTCTTGCCAGATATTGTTCTATATGAAACCTATTCAAGGCCATTTGATCAAGTGATACAATGTGTTACAGTAAATAAAGTTCAATGAATGCAAAATGAAACATAGAATTAGGAGTTGATAAAATTGAACCAGAGTGAGGTAAAACTGGGAGGGGGAAAGCATTTTGAACACAATGTTATTTTGGCACACATTTAAGTGGTACCTTTTCAATATTACCCTCTAAAAACTGGTAGAAAGCAGTAAGACATTCAGACATGCAATTTCTCTCTATTAGCTTCATAGCCTATAAACTATTTAAGGTTTGAAAATTGGAAACTGGAAAATCAAGTATTGGCATACTGATAAGGGAGAAAACAACTTTCGGCATGCATTCAGAAGTTTTAACCTACAAATCCCCCCCCCCCCCACACACACACACACACAACAAAACGTTTTAAAGAAATGTTTTAAATATCGGGTATGATAGAGTATAATGTAAAGGGTATAAAACGTTTTAATACCTATCAAAACATTTGTACAAACTTGCTGCAAAACATTTTAACATTATACACATAATGCTATTTAAGCTTTCACAAAAATTGTTTGCAAATATGTTTGTCAACAAATATTTTCTGATAACATTTTTCAACATTTTAAAATGCTGTTTCAGTGTTGCTGTTTTAAACAAAAACGTTTTCATAACCTTAATATAACCCGACATTTAAATGTTATTAAAATCAAACGCATATTTTGTGTTTGCTGGATGGCTCGTAATCATTGCAACACCCCTTACATTTACTATAGTATGCCTAAATTACATGAAAAAAAATGAGTACCACCCGGTACAACCGACTCGAGAATTTGTATTATTATGTTTTACTGTTATGGCACCTGCACTCGTATACACACGCGCGTCTCAGGAAGACAAACAAACAAACCAACAAACAAACAAACAAACCAACTAGAACAACGAATGACAAATTATATATAACTATATAATTGTTATCACATCTGGTAATCATGAGCTTACTTACCTATCGTATCAGGAGAATGTCAATTCTTCAAGCTTATGATTATAGCTTTACGTATAGTGGTGTAGTTAACAAGCAGTCTGAAATATCAAAATTATGACCATTCAGTACAAATATTGTTAAAACTTCTGTTAACTTGAAAATTTGGTCATTTATTGCAATCGTAAAATATTAGATACACAAAATATTATCATACATCTAAATGTTTTAATTATATTTCATACTGAGTCGCTTCTGCTAAGCAATTTCGCGCATGCGTTTTACATACCTCAATTTTCTAGTAGAGTCGATTCATAGTTATGATGCCTTCTGCAAAGCGACCTTTGCCACAAGCCCGTCATGTGGGCAACATCGACCAATTACTGCATGTCGATTTTTCTATTATAGTATTAGGTACAGTATAAATTAGTGACTGTATTACATTCGCAATTATCAATGTGATAAAGTAAAAATCAACAGCACTGAATGTAATACTTCAATGATTGAAAGTGCTAAATTTGAAATGATTTGATACATTTCACAGCGCAGAGAACAACAACAGTGCATGTTTCGTCAGGAAATACAGTAATGTTCATCGACCTATATTCTAGCCAGGTAGGTACTTTATCACCAACATTAACGCTCGTCTTACTAGTACGGTGAATGGAGGAGGTGTACGATTTTTCCAGTGCACTAAACCCTATATTAAAAGCTCAAATAAGTGCTCAGATGCCACCTTACCCGGGGTATGGTGATCGATCCGAATTCAGGGTACGGCAGTGGGGAAGGATTGTTGAGGCCCATTTTACAACTACGAGGGCGCACTCGCATTATTACGTCATGATGCCATGTTACTCATTTGATAGAGGTGATCCATATTTAGCTATCCTGGCACCAAATAACACAGTACATGGGTTTGGTAAGGAAATCCATGAGTGAGGTTGTACAACCCTCCTCCTTATAAACGTCATATACCGTTATATTTGATACAATGTATAGCTATGGGTCTCCTCTTGTGATACCAAAATAACATTTCCCACATAATGTCGCTATGACGTCATAATGTAAGGGCTCCCATTCAAATTTGGGAAATTCTGGCTATGTACAAAAGTTTAGGCAAAATTGATTTTCGGCTAAAAATTCTACAAAAATGCAAATTCATTGATTTTACTGTAGAAACCAATGGTGTGCCTCACCAACTCCACCTTCATGGTCATCTTTGATGGCCGGTCCTACCCCCGGGTAAGGTGCTGTTGTAAAAATTGTATCACTAAAATGAGCGCAGAGGATGGATCTACGATTAGCTTGGGTCGTTTGGGCGTAAACGCGTGCGGGTTTTTTTTTCTATGCCGGATAAAAAATCTTGGGGGTTCTAGGGTTAAAACATATCAGAATAAAGAAAAACAAGAACCACTGCTATGTGCAGACTTTATCATTAGTTGATCAATTTTAATAGACGTAAAAAGTGGCATAAAGAATATGGACTGTTCCACCACTTTTAGAGGGCATACTAACTAATTAGCTTTGACTCAATCGCCGTTCACATGCGACTCAAAGCGATTGGAGTATATACCAACTTCATAATATGCATTGCACAGAGTAGTTCAAAGGATACTGTAGTGTTATATAGGTTATCGAACTATTAAACGCGGAAGTGGTGAGTACAGGCACCGAATGTCAAATTAACATAAATTTCAAATTAAATAATAATTGTTAAAATAAAATGGCATCTGCATGGATATTATAAAACTTTAATTCTTACTGATTTTGTTGTCATAATATGCCTATATTTAGATATATGTATTTTTGTTTGTTATTCTGTCAGAAATAAAAACACAGAAACGTAACAACAGCATTGTTATCTACGTAACGGTAAACATTGGTGGGAGATGGGAGGCTCTGCTGGTAAAGAGACGGATGGAGGATCCAGTAACACACCTGTTGAACATGACGCAAAAGGTATTATGAAAAACATTTATGCTATATAATTTGCAGGTATACGTTTTATTACTTACAAAGTATTAGAAGTCCAAAACGCGATTGTTATTTTTCATACAATTTGCACAATATGCATTTCAGTAGTTCAGTAGTAAGACCTTGTCGTATCCTCAATTCACAGTTCTTATCCAAGGAAATGTTTTCTAGGTAACGAAACATTATAACATATAGTACAAACTATTTCTTATTTGAATTGTACTTGGACGAACATTTTTGACATCTATTTCGTCAAAATACGCGCACTTTTAGGTTTTATGATACATTAGTATTATAATAACAATACCATCGTTGTAAGTTAAATGAACCCTACATTATCCTGGGACATTGAGAAACCTAAAATTATTGCGTTCATTTTTTTCATGTAGCGTTATTATTTCTACTGAAAATTAATAATAAAATAGTTGACGACCAGGTCCACTGGTCAAGAGATGTAAGGTATTTTGATTCCTTATTAGAGCGGCGTATTCAACATCCATGAAGCATTGCTTGTAGGGTTTTCATGTAACACTTTCTCTCTGACCAAATCTGGGTTCTCAAGATCTTCCGATGTCACCAGTTGATTCAGTTTTTTCCTGGAGAATGTAAAATTGTTTCGATCATTCACACATAAATCTACATCATTTTGAACATTCTGAACTGGCACCTCAAAATATATATGCTACACAACTCAAAAATGCATCTTCCTCTTGATGACTGTTGGGCTTGTTAGGAGGGCAATAAGATATAAAGCATCTGTTTGTTTTGCTTGTTTTCTTATTTTTGCAATAGAGTAGATGAAATTTTCTTGAGTAGACAATCTTTTTGCTATATTAAAACTCCACTGATTATGTATCTGAAGCACAGTGATTATAACATGATAAAAATCCTCATTTTATCTCATTTTATCGTAACTTTCTGTTTAATATGCAGAAGTACGCATGGTGTTGGTCGGCAAAACAGGATCCGGGAAAAGTGACACTGGCAACAGCATCTTGTTAAAGACTGGTAAAAGTGAAGACAAGCCTTTCAAGGTTGAACTTTGTGGAGAGTCTGTTACACAGCATTGCAGCTGCAGTACCAATGAGGTATTCGGTCATAAAGTGGTCATCGTAGACACACCAGGCTTGTTTGATACAAAGAAGAAAAATCTGGAGACGCTTAAAGAATTGTCAAGATTCATGCTTCTTGTACAGCCTGGTCCACATGCTATAATTTTGGTTCTACGGGTTGGACGCCTTACTAACGAAATACAGCAAACGATTTTCCTGTTAATGAAGCTGTTCAAAGAAGATGCCTACAAGTATGTTGAAATATTTTTACAGAAGGGGTGCACCATTAGATTTTCGGTGGACTGAAAGTTCAGGAGACAAAATTACAAAATGAGCAAAACCAAAAGCCTTTGTATAAACTATCATCGAATACCTTTAAATAATGCATATAAAAATACACTGATCAAATCTTCAAATCCCCCACCCTCTGTCCAATAGGGCTACTAAGGCCTGCTCTAATATACAAACACCTTGCAAGGAAGCCTTTTCCTGCCAGGGTAATAATTGAATTTTGGGGAGGGTAAGATAATTACTCCACCCATTTAAATCATATACATGTAGGTCTGGTAGAGCTCAGGGCAAATCCGAAGGGGTAGTGGGGCTAGCCATAATACGTGATTTGCTCCACAGCGGCGCCCTCAATTTGTCTCGAATTTCTACTTTTTGAATGATTGTAATGCCCAATGGTGTACTAAATACCACGAGAAAGACGAAGCTTTAAAGTGCTGTAATTACAGTAAAATTTAAGTCCTTATATTGTTCCGAGTGACGATTGAATGACAGCTAACACGTCTTGTGTATGTGAGCTCACATGTATCATTGAATCAATGACGTATAAACTATGTGCATATCGCTACTTGTCTTGCGTCTTAGTTACGTCCCAGCTGCGAGAAGCTCCTCTCAATAACAGTACGATCGGCGAGCTAATACACACATTGTAGGTGCTGGAATGAAATAGCAATTTTCTTCGTTTTACCTCATTTGTTTGGCTCGAAATTAAAAGGATATAATATGACTAGTGAAAATTAACATTTAAATATTCTTTATGCAAATCGCATATTATTGTTTTAACTCACCTTGACACGGCAGGTGTAAAAGACAGATCAATCAGCAATCAGTGTCAGTGATCAGCATTCAAAAATCAAGGATCAATCTCTTACATCTCAGCAATCAGCAACCAGCTAATGATCAATCAGCAATTAGATCAGAAATCAGTGATCAGTCTTTTACACCTGCCATCACGTTCAACAGCTTCAATAGTTTATTGCTTAACTTTTTTCATGCAGGTACATGATTCTTCTTTTTACTGGAAAAGATTTCCTTGTTCGTGAAAATAAAACCCTGGAACGGTTCTTGCAGGAGGTGCCGGCGGATATCAAGGATGTCGTTAGAAAATGTGAGAAAAGATGTATCGCCTTTAATAACTGGGCAAATGAAGATGAAAAGAAGAAACAGGTCAAGGAATTACTTGACATGGTGGAGAGTATGGTCACCAAAAATGGAGGAAACTGTTACGTGTCAGATCTCCAGGAAAAACTTAATCAACTGGTGACATCGGAAGATCTTGAGAACCCAGATTTGTTCAGAGAGAAAGTGTTACATGAAAACCCTACAAGCAATGCTTCATGGATGTGGAAAGCTTTGGTGGCGGTTGCTAATGCATTTGGCTGGGATATGTAGAGGTGTTTTATAACCTAAAGCAGTATACATATTGAAATTACAGACCTATGGTAAAATACACTCCGAAATGTATTATAAACTTGATGGATATACAATCAGAATTTAAAATGTTCTGGTCAGCTGTAAATTGTATATTATTCAAAAAGGTCAAATACTAGATAGCATCTGATTTTATACATTATAGGCACCGCAATCAAATTTGTTCGATATTGGGATCGACCGTCGATGCTGTGTCGATGCTTGCATTGTCTCGGTGAATTCATTACATACAAACATTAAATGTTATCACAATTAGTCAATAGTCAATTAATTGGTATTAATTGGTAATAATAAAGATCGATCAACCATCAATAGTCAATCAAAAGATCGACCGAATTTGGTTCTATTATCTAAATCAGTAAATAAAACTTTAGGTACCTAGGCTGTGCAATGCAGCAAACATAGGCTGAGCGTCGAGCTATTATGTGTCTCAGAAAGCTTAATAGTATGGTAGCATTATATACATAAAGATTCCAACAAGCGTATTAAAGTACAAACCACAACTAATTTACTTTCGTAAAACGGGTCATTTTCAGTATTACTTTTGGTACATACAGCCTGTCTCAAAAATATTGTGCAAGTGGAAACCGCCATCTGTGGCAATTAGAAAATATTGGTGTGACATGATACTTATATCAACGTCACGGGAGCAGTCCTAGCTTTTAGATACCGTTTGTTTCATTCATTTTGGTTTCGGCAATCCAGAGATCTGCTTCACTGAACACAAATATGAACCCCCTTTTGTGCCACTTTTTAGAAAATTGACTAGAATGTTATATATCCAAATACCTGTACAGTACAGGAAATAAAAGAACATTCATTTGTAGGATTAGAAATGATTATATAACAACTGCACAGTATAAATGTATTGAAGACGAGGGCAGCAAGATGCGTTGCTACAGGTGACGGTCACGGAAGGGGGCTCTGAGTGCCCCATGTACATGAACAATAATGTTAAAGACCAATACAAACTGTAAATGGACTAAACTGTTGATTTCAAGCATTGTCGGATTCAGCTGCTGCACACTCGGAAATGTGCTTATGATTTGATGAAAACCATCAAAGGATTTTAAATCTTTAGTGTAAAATTTCAAACGTATAATTATGCTTTACGCACAATTATGTGCAATATTTCGTTGACATGATTTTAAATTCACAACAGAGTGTGCAATATTTTAACGTGTCTTGAGTGACAAAGAGAACAGTATTTACCATGACAAAATCTTTGACATGTACATGTATTTAACTTTACAGCAGAATGTGAAATATTAATTTAATCTGTTTTAAGTGGAAAAGAGAATAATTATACCTGTATCATGATAAAACAGTAAAAACAATTTTGTATTGTATAATCGATGCATTCTTTTGATTTAACGAAGGAACTCTTGATTAACTTGATGCTATCGATGATTTACATGTACAGCCCTCTTCCCTAGTAAAAGTGGCACAATCGTTGTTAACTAAACATATCTCGAGATTAAAACAAGCAAATTGAACAGAACAAACGGCATTCGAGAGCTAAGGCTCCGCCCTTGACGTTGTTTTAAGCATCATGTCACAATAGTATTTCCTAATTGCCAAAGATGGCGCTTTTTACTTGCACAATTTTTTAACAGGCCTTACTGCAGTTACTGTCCGTTTTCCTATACACAATACACAGAACTCTCACAATTAACGCGTGACCTCTACAAGTAGTGTATGTTAGAAGTATAGGCAATTGCCTAGTTAACGTCACTGTGTGAAAAATAACCGGCCAATATTTAAAGTATTCTCTGAAATTCTAGAAAATATAGTTTTGTAACATGTCCTAAATTTTTAGCTAATTTAGGTGTTTGGAAATATTCGCACTTTTGTGTTTTAGGAAGGATATGTAAATGTCAGATAACACCAAAAATATGAAGAAATTATTTCCAAACCGTGTTAAAGGGAATCTGTACCATAAACTAATCAATGGCTATATAGTTGCAGCAATAATAAAAACGACAAACAGTAAAAGGCCCAAGCTTATATACGTCCAAATAAAGGAGAAATTCTTAATTCCTTACGACGATTAGCCGTGAGTTTGCGATCCATGGTGGCTGCCATATTGATACCCGATGTATTTTTATTACGCTGTAACGGTACCCCGATTTTGAAACCAGCGAAATCCGTGCCACGAGCCTCGTCCCTTGTGAACTTTAGTGACACGAAGCGAATACTACCAAAGTTCAGATTCAACATTCGTTCAAAAGAAAACGCGACAATTTCTACCCATAAAACTACAGAAGAACAAAAAAAATGTATTTTAAGTAATATTTATGATCAACAATGTCTTTTGAGAACGAAAAGTAAAAACAGCACTAAAACCAAAATTCGCTGTAGGGGTCGCGAATGCCATACAGCAACACACGCTCGCCGTGGGTCTGTGTGAAAGGTTACACTACCGTTTGTGGCAGAAAGGATTCACAAGCAGCTATCATGGCGGCTCCCTTGAATCGCAGAAACGAAGGATTAAAAGTGCTTTTTCTTTGTTAGGAATATTCCGAAATTCATTTAGAGCGTCTGGTATGTTTAATTTAGGGGTATATAACTATATTAGCCATTGATTAGTTTATGGTACAGATTTCCTTTAAGTCTGCAAACCATTATGCTTCTCATTTTCAAGAACGCTGGTTAACAATAAGCAGACTATTGTCTCATTTCGTAAACAAAAGCCCACACAGTATTGTTACCTTGCGTTCGCTTTATAATCGTTCACCCAACTGAAACTATAATACCAGCTCATTGCTCATTGCACAGGTAAACAGAAACATGTGTAGTGTGGGTTTAACCAGAGAAGATCTGATTTAATCAGTTGAGCTGTTTTCAATGAGTGTTATCTTGGTTTAATAGCTTTTAATGGGGTTTAAGTCCTGCAAAGGTCGTGGTGAATTCTACTGTAGACATGACTGCATCATGCTGTATGTTAAATTGGATGGTGACCTAAGGCCTCGTATCCATAGGCTGTTCCCTTGTGGCGTGTGCCCTTGTTCCGTGTTTACTTTTTCCCATGTGACCTGCCACACAGACAACCTATGGATACGGCCACTAAGCAAAACAAAGGTTCGTTGTCTGTGTGGCAGGTCACATGGGAAAAAGTAAACACGGAACAAGGGCACACGCCACAAGGGAACAGCCTATGGATACGAGGCCTAAAACTGAAAATGTAACGAAAGTACTTCACTTTCACTCGTACTCGTGGAAGAAACTTTGACATAAAAATAACTGTGTTTTACGTTTTACGCTCACTCATAAACACGAGTGGGTTTTTTTATATTAAGGGGTGGGGTATGAACGTTTGGACAGTATTTTTTGTCATATCGAATTGCATTGTGAATACGAAGAATGTTCAACAGTTCTCGATGAAAACTTTATAAATCTAATGATATGTACTTGAAGTGTATGTAGCTGGGATGAAAATATGGATTTTTTCCCCAAAAATACAAAAAAAATGGTCTTTTGCGGACAAAAATGCATATTTTTAATATGAAAGATCAACATTTTCAATTGATCATCGGCTTTTCATCCTAGCTACATACACTTTAAGTACATAGTACCATTAGATTTAGAAAGTGTACTTCGAGGACTGTTGAATATCAAACATTTTAAAAAATATATCAAATTTTAATAATTTGTGTATTATACCGTGAATTTTTTAAAAATCTAAAAATTATTTGATATCAGAAGGACATTCCTCGTATTCAGAATTCAATTCGATATGTCTGATGTGCTCTCATGTTTCACAAAAATACTGTCGAAACGTTCATACCAGAACGGGCTAAACATAAAGTATATGTTCAAGTATTTTTGTTTAATTATAAAAAAAAATATGAAGAGACTTCGTTGTTTTTCTTTTGGTTTATTTTTTCTTTTATTATCATGTAATACCACAAAACCTAACTAAACCATAACTAAAAAGGCAATAACTAAGGTGCTTCTGCATTACTTGCTTTAATCTATTATAGGAAACGTTGGACTATGCCATTTTTTCTTTAATACCAAAATGCACATTTGGAGTTATTTTACTGTTACAATGTTACAGCGTAGTCCAACGTAGTCTAACTTGACTGAATTAGCATGAAGAAGAAGAAGGAGCTATCAAGGAAGAACAGATGATTAATTGTGTTTTCATGGAAGAACAGATGATTAATTGTGTTTTCAACTGATTGAGTATCCCAGGTTAAAGAAGAAATAAAACAAACAAACAAAAGCTATAAGAAGGGGGAAAAGGAGAATAAGATAATTGTAAAGGCTCTACTTTTTGATGCTTTAAGTTCTAGATTTCAAAAAGTCTCCAGTTAGTTTCTCCCCCATGGAACCCATAAATTTCCATGAACACTTGGTGAGGCAGAGTTATCACAGTTTGGGTACTGAAGTCACGTTGTACTGTTGTAATCGTCGTAGTAGCTCAGTCACGTTATCAGGATATGCTTGTGATAAATCTTTGGTTTCCAACGGGTCTTCTTTAATGTTAAACAGGCAGATAGGGTGGTACTTTTCACTTGCTGCTGGTTTTGTTAGTTGACTCGATAGTTCTGCCCATGTCCCCGTTGCTGTATAAAAAAAAACAAGATCGTTATTTAGTGGTCGGAGCTTTCGATCCTACTCACTTACATAAATAAAACTAACTTTGAATTAACTATACAGGCATTTGTTGTGGATATGCAGTTTTAAGTAGCATATTGTTTAACTTTCAAGTTTTTAAGATATCATGTTCATCTCTTTGTTTTATTAAAACACGAACTTACATACACATGTGAGTTCTCACATCAACATACGAACACACATCTGACATATCCTACCCACTCCCTATTCATTACATTCGACTGCGGAGCAAGCGACTACGAAGTTTCTCCAAGCACAATGATCCGTAGCTAGAGAAGCAATAGCATCTGGTTGTAAATCGGTGTTGATATCCCACAGGAGCTTCTGTTTATAAGTCAGATAGCTTCCTGGGGTATATCTTCTACAGGGCTCCTCCACTGGCATCCTCAGGATGTGTTCAAGGAAACGAATTTGACGCTGCTTTACTAGGTTGATGAGAAGCTGTGTGTCAGTCATAGCATAGATCCGGGCGTTGCTCACACGGTCAAGGCGTTTGATGTTGTGCATAATCCTACAGAATGATGTGGCGAATGCATTTATCAGTATGTTTCGACTATGTTAATAAATACGTATTTATAAACACGCACGTGACCACCTCCGAGCTGCCATAACAGCTTGTAGACAGAAAGTCTAGAGAGTGGTCTTCCTGTACATTTGAATGCAAACATGGCAAAGGCATTAAACAACACGACACTCTGTAGAGCAAAATTGACTATTTTGTTCAACCTTATGATTATATTGTAAACGTTGTTATTGTTAAAACGAGAACCACTAACCGCGAAATATGTAAAGGGTTCACAAAAAATAACTCCCCCCTTAAAATTACAAAACATTTCTTTGCATAACTTGACATACATTTCGTTGATTTGAAAAATTCAAAAACCTGTGAATAAAGGAATCATTTTCCTACCCTCCCAAAGTTCTTTTAAAAACGAATCTTTTTGCTTTGGCCAAAAATAATCACATTTTCCAAAAATGATGCTTTCAGAAAAAGTTGTACTTTTCCACATCCTATACATGTAGTGTACAAAAACATTCTCGATATAAATGTTTTGATTGATTTAATGGTGTTTTTGTTTCCTTTAAATTTTATGTATACGATAACCCAGTCACCCATGCAATCATCTTGCAGTATAAATCAATGATTCATTAACATGTACGGGGTATTTCTAGAAGGTTGTATTGCGGCGGTGTTTCAAAAATGGTAAAATCAATTTGGGAGTTACAAAACATTTCTTTCCATAACTTGACATTCATTTTATTGATTCGAAAAATTTAAAAACCTGTGAATAAAGGCATCTTTTGGTTACGCTACCAACGTTATCCCTCCTCAAAATCCTTTTGTTTTGGTAAAAAATAATCACATTTAAAAAAAAAAATGCTTCAACAAAATTGCACTTTTCAACATCCCATACATGCAATGTACCAAACTTTCTCGATATCAATGTTATGATTGATTTAATTGGGTTGTTTTCCTTCACCTTTCTGTCTCTGATCCCTTAGTCACACATGCAACAATTATTAAGTGCAAAACAATGATTCGTTGAAGCTAATTTTGACATTAATGAGGATGTTGAAAAGTGCAACTTTTTCTGAAAGCATCATTTTTGGAAAATGTGATTATTTTTAATAAAAACAAACAGATTTTTAGAAGAACGAACTTTGTGAGGGTAGAAAAATGTTTACTTTATTCACAAGTTTTAAATTTTTCAAATCAACGAAATGTATGTCAAGTTATGTAAAGAAATGTTTTGAAATTTTAGGGGGGAGTTATTTTTTGTGAACCCTTTATATCCAGCAAGCTTAAACCATTAGCCCCTGATAGAGGGCAGGGTCTGAAGAATGAGGGAAATTACGGGGTCAATCAATCTAAACCTAACCCTAATCTCTAACCCTAATCCCTAACTCGAATCCTAAACTCTAACCCTAATCACTAACCCTAATCCCTAACCCTGACCCTAATAAATAACCCTAATCATAACCCTTATCCCTAACCCTAACCCTAACCCTAATCCCTAACCCTATCCCTAACCCTAACCCTAATCATAATCCATAACCCTAATCCATAACCCTAACCCTAATCGCAGACTGAAAATAGTAATGACTTGTAACTAACATTCATGTAACAGGATGTAACCTTAATGTAACCGCATTCAACAGCATTTTAAAATTGTATTCAACAGAGGGCACTATACTAAATGGTGATATATTCACAATTGTACGATTGTGGTATATTCACAAAGTAAGACAGGAGACCAGGTTGGATTCTCGGAGGCATGTCTGTACCCAAACCAACGGTACCCCCTTGTGGTAAACATCAGTATACAATGGTTCGCTTCAAGTTCAGTAGTGACGTCAATGCTTACCGTGTTTGCGCTGCAAGCGTACTGACAAACAGCGTATGTACGCGTGCGTGTACGCTCTACGCGATTAACTATACCTGCACCATTCAATACTGCGACCACAGAAGTACGTCACTATACTGAACTTGACATGTACCAAACTATAACCTATAACCGCGGTTCTGCCCGGGTCCGTCCGGTCGACTTCTGATTTCATCCCTTAGAAAATTTTTAGGAAAAATTAGTTGTTTTGCTAAATCATCCCCACTCACCCCTAATAAAAATCAAACCCCTTGAAACCAAGCCCCAAATGAAAATTCCAATACCCTAAAAACCTAAACCCCAAGTGTAAAATTGAAAATTAACCTGGCAAACACAAAATTGCACTTTAATTTTGAGCTAAAATATTGTACAATTGAACATTTTTGTGGGCTTCGCGCGCATAGTAACACACGAGCAAAATGATGTCCACCAACAACATTTTTGTCTTTACCCCCTGATACGCCACTGAACATGTAAAATACTTGGACACCAAAAACAGATTTTTACACAATTCACGTTTTCATGAAAAAGTACAAAATGTAGATTGTATTAACCAAGGAACTGTTTTAAAGAATTCCGGTTACCCAATTGTTTTCAACGTGACAGGGTATTCCCCCGATTTGCGCAATATTCAGTGAATGCCATGAGTCTATACAGGGTGTCCCAGGAAAAATTACCGGGTGAATATATTTGGATATAAGTCAAGAAATAGGCATATGAATCAAACAATTTTAAAAAATAAAAAAGCATTTTATTGTGCATCACACTACGTAAAGTTTTTTAATTCGGTTGACTGGTTGCGAAGAAATAAGCGATTACATATTGCGCATTACATCAATGTAATTCATTCCAAATTTGATCAACAGGCGCTTTTTTCATACTCGCTCATCCCTTCCTAAAGTTTTTGCATCTCATTAAATTTCTCCTCTTATCTATAGTTTTAATTCCGACGGTGTTTTGTTATGCTTACTTTCACTGAAGGTGAACAACTTGAATATAAGTTTTAATTTACCTTTACATTGATACATAGTGGTTGAATTATAAGAAACTTAATATGGATTCCTGAAATAGGATAGCAATAACATTAAGGCCGTATGCAGACTTGTTTTTGACGTAAAATATTTGATGTAACATATCTACGTTATTTAATCTATTGTCATTCTATTTCCAGTAATGTCTGATGACGTAAAATCGATAATATATTTCTACCATATATTATACGTAACATTATTGAAATAGAATGGCAATATTATACGTCTAATACTCGGAGTCTGCATACGGCCTTGGCTTTAATTCCTTATGCAATATGCTAAACTTTCCAAAAAAAACAAGAAAGACATGATTAAATGAGCTTGTAGCTTCTAAATTTTGATACTGTGCAATATTATGTTTAAGCTTTAAATATTTATTTCAAGTTTTATATTCATTATTCAGGACATTATTTGAAGCAACGTTTTGTCCGCGAAAAAATCCTAGCTTTATTCCTGTATGTTGTGTAATATGTTATATTTGAACTTTTTGATGAACATTTGAGCCAAAATAATGATCAAGTGTTTAAAATTTTACTTAGAAATTAGCTATTTTTAAAATTTTGGATTCTGATACGCATTCTACTTACATTCACCCGATAATTGTTTCTGGGACACCGTGTAGTGCATATACACTGAACAATAACAATAGTTGGCAAGTTCAACGATAAGTAAATCGGTATAATGAATTATTTACAAATCCATTTAAAATCATTGAACCGTATTACTATATATTAGTACACTAAGATACTGACTTCATACATTGTCACAACTACGCGTGGACACTGTAAGCACTATATAAATGGCGACAGTTATTTCCTGATTTCTAGATAGGTGAGTAGGTGATAATACTGTGATAATAAATTGTCATTAAAAGTACATAATGTAAAAAATATAATGCATTTTGCTACTGAGAACCGTCTATAATTATAATATGCTACTTATAACGCAATGTCTTGGCAATAGGTTTTCTTTTTTTTTCTTTGAAGCACATTTCCAAATTTGACTATTTCCACTATGCCTATCGTCAAATTGATGACCATTAATCTTGTACTGCTATACCTCAATGTTGTTGGTGTTGCTGCTGCAGATTTAGGTAAGGTATCGTTAAGCTTAATTTTACTTAACCCTAGAACTACTGAGCCATATTTTGTAACACGAACTACGAAGAGGGGGTTGTTGCGACCCCCCCTTAATTTTCAATTATAAACATCATACACCGTTATTTATAGTAAATATATAGCTATCAGTCTCCTCTATCTAGTGATACCAAAATAAGTACAAACATTCCCCACATAATGTCGATATGACGTCATAATGTGAGGGCGTACATAAAAATTTGGGAAATTCTGGCTATGTACAAAGTATAGGCAAAATTGATTTTCACCAAATTTCTGCTAAATATTATTAAAGGAAAATACTATTTTCACCTAACTAACAAGTAAGTCAGTAGCTCTTGAAATAATTTCACAAGAGCGAAATGAAAATCATTGGGGTCTCACTAACCCCCTCTATGGTCATCTTTGATGGCCGGTCCTGCCCCCGGGTAAGGTACTGGGGTGAAAATTGTATCATGTTTGATCATGTTTAAAAAAAAGTATCTATCAATGCTGTTCAGTGGCTGTGCTCCTATTGCACAATGTTTTAGCCGCGCGTATGATATTTTAGCGTATGATTCGACATGGATTGTTAGTTTTGATTACCGACGGTACCTATAGCACGTGCCCTTGATTCTAGTTGGCATTTTCGAGGAGGGTGCTCTCTATTTGTACGTGAAAGTTACATTCAGGCAAAGAACCACGTGAGCGCCATTAGGCGAATCTTTACGGTAGCATAATAGCGGTCTATGTCAGTATCCATCTCGTCTGATTGCGATAGATCATGCAACAAATAAAACAATAAAATATTATCCCAAGCTTCATATTCCATTCTAAATTCGTTATATTTTAAATAATATATTTTAAATAATATATTTTCCTTCAATTATAGTTATTTCTCCTAAGGATCCATACGTAACTCCTGGATCAGCTTTGGATATCATCTGTACCTGTAATTCAGCAGCGTGCAAATCAACCGATATTGTGTGGACACGGGACTTTGTTGATATCGAGGCAAAGTCGTATAACATCGTAAATACTGAGACAACGTCGCAAATATCGATACATGACATACAGCTGACTCATCAGTATGGATGCTGCATGGCTGATGATCCACAACGAACAGCTTGTTATGGGCCATCGGCGACAAATGTAAATGTAGGAAGTAAGTGCGTATTAAGGGATGGGTTTATATGTGTGTAAATGGAGGAGAAATGGGAGGATTTTGGCATGTTTGCTGTGATTGTTTGCCTAGCAATATTGATCACAAGTACACAATTGATGGTGCATATCAAGGACCAAACTCTATAGTTTTATATTTGAGCACGATCACTTCTGTAAGGTCATGGGAAATTATGTAAATCGGCTTTTATATTTGATGTTGCATATCGGCTCACGCACTTTATTTTTGTACCCAGTATTTCACAAAGTCCCTGTACTCTGATGACCCTATGACTTTTTGCTGGTATGTTGAGCACTTTAAACAATTAATTATAGTACTTACCTCCTACTTTAGGAACATGCGTATGTCTTAATGTATGTCGACCATGTCAACAACCCAGTGTAGTTTTACATGGTTGGAAAAGTCTATTTCCTTTCGCTATTTTGCCAATCATAATTCATAAATTGTCCAACTTTTTTTTTTTTTAAGATTTTTACAACTATTCCGCCAGCAAGGAAACACAAATTTATGTGTATCCAGTGCGTCCTTTACGTTTAAATAGTTCAGTTTATTGTCAAGTTGTGCCTCTATACGCCATATTTACGGAATTGATGATACGAGCTGATACGGAATTTTTGAACCCAAATTTCTTGAAATATACATTACCTTTTTAACTTCTCGCCACGAAATTGGATTCATAAGAAGGTCAAATACAAGCCTTTTATTATGGCTGGTATCATCATCTCGATTGGTGTCTTGTGTTAGTATTATTCCATATTTTGCTGGTAGAAGTTCAATGAAACCCTCCATAATTCACGACTACTGTCACTTGTGTTATAAACTCGATGTGTTTACTATATTGTCGCTCGGGTCCGCGACTAATCGCAGGGACCAGTCTATCATTAGCTATTCTATACACTTTTCAATAGCCTTATTGTGATGTGTGGGAGTTTTAAAAGCCGAGCCATGAACAAAATATAATGCGAGCACCCGGGGGGCATCAACTTTAGAGGTGACGGTATGTGCCTGTCAATATATGCCCCTCTTTTGAAGCCGACTATACCCGATGACAGGCACCTTCAGTTTTCAAAATATTATACCCAATGACCCCTTTTTCATTTTGATTGTACATAATTGACCGTTTTTTTTTTAAAAAAAAAACCCAACGTTTTGTACTGATATGCGCCTACTTCGCGACGCTTGTACAAAATGTAGGCACATATACCCATCAATTCTAAAGTTGAGTGCCCCAGGGCGAGCTGCATACTGCGGGCCAATGAACAATGAGATAGTGGCTTTTCTGATATCACTTTGAGGAACTGTTGAAGTATAAATCAGCCAACGAGTAGGTGTGTCCAAATTGCACATC
This sequence comes from Amphiura filiformis, assembly GCF_039555335.1. NCBI lineage: Eukaryota > Metazoa > Echinodermata > Ophiuroidea > Amphilepidida > Amphiuridae > Amphiura > Amphiura filiformis. Next base: position 39,455,484 of record NC_092638.1, on the reverse strand, counting down.
TTGAATTGAGACCAAGACATGCTGTTATTTCAATTGTTATATCGTTCCGGTATTACCTACCATTGCCTACGAGATGCAGTTCTAAGGTGACAGAGGGACAGGTCTGCAATTCGATTCCACAACCATTCATACCTTTCATCTGTTTTATTGTATTATCGTGCGAATTGCTCCGTGGTACCTTACGGGTACCTGAATTTTATTTGAATGAAGATGACTCTGTCATGCTCGACGTCATATTGCATAATTTCTATACAGTATATGCAATAAACCAACCAGAACAGTATAACAATTGAAATAATAGGCAGTTCTAAGAAGAATATAACGTCATTCTGTATTATTATTCAAGGTTGTAACGTGTGTCTATGCTGTCATGTAGGCCAACCTGGCAACAGACACGCCCCCGGTACAAACAGATGAAATTTGTAGAAAAGCGTGATTATGACAAAAAACATTAAAAAATGATACTTTGAGGTATTGTTTTTTTAATTTTTGTATGGCAGATCATACATACACATGTGCTGAGGTCAAAAAGGTAAAAATTTTGTTTTTGACCCCTGACTCACCTGTCATTCCAAACAACCCCTTAACTGCATCTAATTTACTAAAACGGTCTACAACGTTATATCCTAAGGTGGGCTAGTCCGAAAAGTTTCCTAGTAGCTCCTAGTACCCTAATCCTAAACCGGGATACCCTAACCATAAACTTAAAACCTTCTAAAGTCCTACCCCAACATTTGGCCTAATAAACCTTTTTTGTGTTTCGGACGAGCATGACGAGGGCGTATAGCGAACTAGTGAACCTAAGGACTAGCGCCTGCACACTAGTAAACGTATACATTAGGCCTTTGTAAAGTTTTAGCATACGTAAAAGTACTTCTTCAGTTTCTGGTTTCTCATTTCCCAGTATAGTACATTCAAGTGTTTGGTTGCTGGTCCGATGGGTTAGCCGATAACTTCTTTAGCATATTTATAGTGGAGCGAAAAACGGATCGACCTAGGCTAATTTGTTTCCGTTTGCAGGATTCAAATTCTTTCTTTTGTGTTATAATATTGCAACCGAAATAAAGTAATACGCAGTACAATAATAGAAATACCAAAGCGGTACAAAAGATTTAATGAAGTTGACATAATCATAAAATCATAATGGTCTCTTTAATTGTCGGTATTTATGTTGTTTGTGTTGCAGTTCCGCCGGGACCAGCTCAAAACTTCAACTGTGTGAGCCGGAATCTAGACGATTATTGGTGTGAATGGGAATGTAATAATCCAACGATGTTGAAGATGACATACGTATTTCAATACTCAGAGTAAGTATAAACGGTAACTCAGTTTTTAAAAAATTCTGGATTTTTTTCCTTTAAAGCATCACAATAGTCAAAGACAGAATTTAAAAAAAGACTAGTTCTCGCCTGACGTCATTTGTCAATCAAACTTGGTCACGGTTTGTTTACGAGTGTCGATCAGATTGAGTTTCTGAAGGCGGTGGTAATTTTTCGGCATTGTCTACGATTCCTTTTCTCCGATCGGCACCAGATGAATCAACCCTCCTTTTACGCGCTATTAACCAATCAATGGTGTTAGGAGTATGCTTGCCAGAAATGTCAGACGCAAGTTTGTAGTCTTTAGACTGATAGTAGACTGGTAGTAGACAGTAGTACTGCGCCCGTGTGGCGTCCCTATTATGATCCTAAAATAAGGTGTGTCTTGCATGCGGGCCACAATGATCAGCGGATTTCTGTAAAGGGCAACTTCTTTATGTATAATTGCACTTTTATAAAAGATAAACCCCGAAAGTAATCGTTTCGATAGGGGCGCCGGCAGGTGTGGAAACACACCGGGAAAATACTTTCGCAATCAAGTGTTAAACTAGTATTTTGATTGTCTCCTTCTTTCCATAGTGATAACAAAACGTGGTATAATTGTCCAAAACAAGGACTGTGTCGGCCTAATGATTGTCCAAAACAAGGACTGTGCAAGTGTTTAGTTTCGTCAAAGAACCATTACAATGCGGTGGAGCAGTACATAAAACTAACATCCAGGAATGCGATGGGGAGCTATACTGACACATTGACCTTTGCATTTCAAGGTGAGAGTCTTAAGAGTATAAAGCCTATACCATTTTCATCGGATCACCGTAGTTCTTGAATTACGGCCAATAATATATAAAAAACAAATGTTTTGAGCGCTTCCCCCTCCCGAGAAAGGTCATGCAAATGGGGCGGAAATGATTCCCCTATATCAAGCCTTGGGATGTCCATATCATAATTGTGTGTGTCAGCTTTACTTGTCTCAATATATTAGTGTAAAGACCACTAGGTCACACCCTCTTAATGACGATGAAAGGCAAACGGGGCGATCTGCCATTTAATCCTCGCAGTAAAGCAGTTGCAGTTTGTATTGCTTTTATTCTCTGGTATATATTTCACCTTAATGTAGCAGCTATCTTTCACCGGTTATAATTCTTTTAAGTGTGGTTATTTTTGATTATTTACTTGTTTGTTTGATCGTTTCTTTTTCGACAGATATAACTATGCCAAACCCTCCTAGTAATATAAGATTTAAAACCATAAACTATGATAGCATCGTGGTAACATGGAATTTGCCAAAAGAATGGAACCATGATTTCAACGCAACACTGCAATACAGGCTTCGCTATGGGTTGATCAGACGGCGTGAATATACATCTGGTATTGGATGTGAAAATGTCATAAGTTCAAAAATAGTAAGTCTAGTTGAATAGATTTTTTTAAAGAAAGTTAAAACTTTCAGTTTGATATTTTTAGTCCGACGCGTAGGACCTGATTGTTTTAGCCACATACCATCTGTACTGCTTAATAAAGATGAACCGCGAAAGTCCACCAACCGCGAAACCCGAAGAAGCGGGTTTCCGGTTGGTGGACTTTTGCGGTTCATCTTGAGCAATACAGATAGTCTGTGGCTAAAAACAATCAGGTCCTACTCGTCGAACTAGATATTTTGAATACCTAGATGACTAAGAATTACATAAATACATAAATATTTCTTAAAGAGGGCATATCTTAAAGAATTGTGAGCCGATTGAAATAATTGGGTTTATTAAAGCTAGCGATTTAGGGTTTCTTTATACATACCAAAATACATTTGATCAACTTTTCAGAAATAGGAGAAAAAGAGGGCGCAATGAGGATTATGTTTTTATTGAGACACCCTGTATGTTGATAAAAATTACTGTAAGTAATCCGTTAAGGGAGGTGTTATGAGCGAACCGTGGTTTGGATTCCAGAGGGAGGGTGCCTGTAAGAGGCACAGCCATCAGAAAATGAATAACTGAGATCGCGCGCCAAATAAACTTACTGCAGTACTTTTCCAAGTCTTTAAAAAAAATAGACATAGGTGGGAATCGAACCCGGCACCTTCCGGTTCTGAATCAACAGATAGTATCACTAAGCCAACTTCCTATCTGCAATAAAACATGTGATATTAATTCTTGATAATGTTTCACGGAAAAATCAATACTAATGTACGATGTCATTCTCTAATAGAAGTCCCACAACTAAAGTAGCAATCGATAAATCTGCTCACTCAATCATCAAATAATCAATCGAAAAATAAATAAATAAATAAATAAATAAATAATACAAAAAGAAATTATAAATTAGTTTTTCTAGGACCTACCGTACGCTCACATAGGGCCTGCACTTTGGCTCGACATTTGAAAGGGGCGTGAATTCATTTTTGGATACGCCCCTATTATAATTAGGTAATACTCGACTCACACACATTCCCTATATGTATATACATGTACCACATGTAGTAAATCTGCCTGCTTTATCTGTATTGTGCCGTTCTTAAGAAAATACGGTAGTTAAACACGATTTCATCAAACATTATAACAATAGCTCTTTTACAGTGTGCAATCATCCCGGGAAATAATTGGGCAATAATAGAGGATGTGCGTGAAATTAGTGATTGGCTCCATACAAAGGAATTGAACCGGTGTCCTTCACCGTAATCATGGCGCAATGCAGTGCATTCAATCAAACGTTGTCGTCAACCTATTTGATCGTATAGTGCATTTGTTATGTGTGTGAGACGAGCTGTCGCGGTAGATTGCAATAGCTTGTAATCATGCTTTTGTTGAATGAATTTGAGTATTCCGCCATATTTACGGTATGATACGTCATAATCTAGGTGATTATTTGCATTGGATGTCTTGAATACGCTGGCGAGGTTGTGTAATAATCGGATTAATGCTATAACAGTAGGTGAATACAAGTTTTGAATATATCGCGTTGCAAAGCCCCATTCAGTGATCCCAACAAAAATAAAAAAAAATCAAATTGTTACTTTTATAAAAAAATTTTAATGAAAACAATTGGCAAAAAACCCAAGAAAACGGCAGTATTGACGAAGTTGAAGCCCCATTCAAATACATGTAGCTAATTTATATATACTGTCAGTATATAAATTACAGATTCACGTAAATGCATTATTTTTGTCTTAAATAGGCCTACACGGCTTAGGGCTGAACCACTAGCAGAAGACACCAAGTTGATGTTTTATGACCTTTGACATTCTTTTGTGGCGAGTGACATGGTCAGTTCAATTCACGCCGAGTGTCCTTGACAGGTTTAACTCTGCTTCAGTGGTCATGAAAGAATTCAAAAGATAACCACTGCCCCAACAATCCCAAGCAATTGTCTGAAACTGCTCTTCGGATGATGTATCATAAGAACTCAGTCGTCAAATGATGATAGTCATATAATGACCAAAAGATTATTACTGACTATATCATTGAAGACTGAGTTCCGCATCTTGTACAAAATCTGAATTTTGATGATTTTTACGATCGTCCGGATGAAAAAAAATCACTGAATGGGACGTTAGTTCCCTCCTCTCCTTACACTGGCAATATGAATCAAAGAAAAATAAAGAAAAAATAAATAAAACAAGAAAAAAAAAAGACAAAGAAAAGAAACAATAAAAGAAAAACAAATATGAAAAGTTCGAACAATATTTGATTTATAAAATTAATGTGACCGTGATGAGGCTCGAACTCACCACCTTCCGATTTAAAGTTCGAAGCGCTAGTGTACCAAATTCTGATGCCTTACCAAGTGAGCTGTGCTCCTGAGATACGAAATAAAAATAAAATAATACACTGTATACCTGCTTGTGTCGGTAATTGATTTACTCAAATTCCATAATGGTACAGTGCAACAGAGCAAAAATGCCCAAAATTTAAAAGCTAGGCCTATATAATTTATGACCACTATACACTACACATAAAAATACTAATACAAGGGAATTTCAACGTAAGAATCCAAACAATTAAGTACCAACATGCACAGCATTGTCCTTATATTACATTTGGGTTTTAACAAAATGTTATCAAACCTCTACTGTGATTGGCAGCTGCACAAGGCATCTCTTTGATAGTTGATAATGGCCATCCATTCAGCAAGTGGCTACTAACTGACCTTGACAGGCTTGAATGAGCACTGTCATCTGCTACAAAACCATCACACTCTAGGACCTGATCACTCCATAATGCTACAGGGAGCACAGTACTTTGACAATGGAGTGAAAGACTATTATTATTGATTAGGCGCGGATTTTAAAAGTACAGCTCTTATGCGTGTATAGCAAAAATCATGTAACTAAAGTACTAAATGCATTCTGCAAAATGCGCTCTGACCAATTTATAAAGCATTTCATTAGCTTTAATTTGACATATTGTTTGACATATTTGGAATTATGGTAAATCATTAAATAAAATATTTATTAATTAATCAATTATGTCAATTAATTAAAAATTTAATGCAAATATGCATATTTCTCTGACAGAATTGTAGGATTTGACAAGAGCCATCTTTCTTGTAAGTTTGATTCTTATAACATACCGGTATCGTATTGCGTCCCGTTATAGTTGCAGAAAACAAATACGTGTGCAGGACACACACACACACACCCCCACCCCCACCCACACCCAGAGGATCGTACCGATTTACAATCGTATAACATTCATTGGCGCTAGTAGTAGTAAATTCCAATTTTCTTTGCTTTACCTCACTTGTTCTGCTCAAAATCAAAAGGGGACATATCTGACAGTAAAGCTTACATTTTATGGAAATTATGTTTAACTATTTGCTTAAACAGCACAAAACAGATAAATCAGACAAATTTACTATACATAGGCCTATACATGTATGGTATGCCAAGGACTGTTTAAGAATATAACATTAGATTTATGATATTTACTTCGAGGACTGTTATATATCAAAAATGTGAAAAATATCAAATTTTAATAATTTGTCATAAAATTTGTATTATATCGTGAATTTCAAACAATGAAATTTATTTGTATCAGAAAGACATTCTTCGTATTCAGAATGCAATTCGATATGTCTGATGTGCTCTCATGTCCCACAAAACATACTATCGAAACGCTCAAAACGCTCATTCCAGATCCCTTAATTTGGTTAATTTTCTTTGTCTTTTTTTTTCTTTTCTTGTTTTATTTATTTTTTCTTTATTTTTCTTTGATTTATATTCAGCATCGAAGTGGTTACGTAATTCTCTTGGTTACCGGATCACGCTATTTTGATATGCCTTCTTCAAGTGCCATATACTTTGTGTGGTGATTGTTTCGATCGTGGTTCATAACTCAAGCGCGTGATCCCGTTGACATAGTAACATTACGTAACTTCGATACTGAATTGCCAGGGTAAGGAGAGGAGGAACTAAAGGCCCATTCAGTGATTTTTGATTTTTTTCATCCCGGCGATCGTAAAAATCATCAAAATTCAGATTTTGGATACTAGACTGCGGAACTCAGTCTTCAATGATAGTCAGTAATTTTATATTTTGGACATTATTATGACTATCATTTGAGGACTGAGTTCTTATGATCCGAGGAGCAGTTTCAGACAATTGCTTGGGATTATTGGGGCAGAGGTTATCTTTTGAATTCTTTCATGACCACTGAAGCATAGTCAAACCTGTCAAGGACACTCGGCGTGAATTGAAAGACCATGTCACTCGCCACAAAAGAATGTCAAAGGTCATAAAACACCACTTTGGTGTCTTCTGCTATCTAAAGGCCTATGGCTGATTTTGTACCTTTCGTCATTGTCATAGATGTGCTAACATAGCTTGCTAGTGCAGTGGTTCAGCCGAAAGCCGTGTGTCTAAGACAAAAAATAATGCATTTACGTGAGTCTGTAATTTATATACCGGTACTGACAGTATATAAATTAGCTACATGTATTTGAATGGGGCTACAACTTCGTCAATACTGTCGTTTTCCTGTTTTGTTTTTTTGCCATTTGTTTTTCATTAAAAAATTTATATAAACGTAACAATTTGATTTTTTTTCACTTTCGCTGGGATCACTGAATGGGACTTTATAGCGCGGATTATTCAAAACTTGTTTTTACCTACTGCTATATAGGGGCCTAGTATTAATCCGATTATTACATAACTTTGCCAGCGTATTCAAGACATAGGTTATGTAGGGATAAACTGTACATGGGTATAGAGGCCCTGCATGCTTTTATCGATTGGCTCCAAACAAAGGATTTGAACCGGTGTCCTTCACCGTAATCACGGCCATCAATTATTCCATGTCACGGCGCAGTAGCCTACAGTCCATTCAATCAAATGTTGTCAGTGTGCGAGACGAACGATGTATAAATCTGGAGGTCACATCATCACTTATCATCCTTATTGTAAAAAGTTTGTCCAATGCATATACTGTGTGTATTGTTCCCGGGTATTGTCAATGCAGTCAAGCAAACAGGTATTATATTTTGAAAAGGACGCTATAGTATATTCACAGGGGTGTCTTGAATGGCCAATCATATGGGACATAATCAAATTGCAGTGACTGCTTCCTTTGTTACCACATGTCAGTCATTTTGTGATTATTGGACCATGTAAACCTGCAAAAAACGAGCCAAAGTGCAGGCCCTATGTGGAAAAATAAATCAGCGCATAAGAAAAAGAAACAAACGCTCGGATTCGAACAAGCGACACTGAGAACAGCAACTAAGAAACCACAATGCCTTAGACCACTCGGCCATAGAAGCACACAGTCTTCTCCATGTCAAAAAATATATATTTACCTTTAACGTTGCGCAATATTGGCACATGACACGGGCACATGTCTGTGGGTAAAGATACTGCATGATAGAAAGGCGTGCAAAGGATCTATCCCTGAAGTTAATGGTCATTGACATGTAACCAATTTTTTGAATACCAGCTACACTCAACCTATACAAAGAAGTATATTATTAGGCGTTGACGCAATCATGAATGCGGGAAGTATAAAACCATAGTCGCCACTCGTGCACTTGTTTGAGTCCACAGGTATTCCGGAAACAGCATTCAACCCCGAATTCAGAGGTCGATTTTGGGTTGTTACATGCAAATACAAACTAATTATATCATGAAAAAACCCACCAAGAGGACTACGATACTTATTCAGAGCCAATCTACATTCTGTTATTTACAAAAGCCGACGACGGTCAAAGTAAAATTATAAAAGGAGCAAGACCAGATATCAACGTTAAATCACGGTAAGCCTAAAATCGCATCGAAAACGCAAAAATGCAGTCACAAAATTTATAATATTACTAAATCACCACAACGAATTGTAACGTAGGTATGCAGAAAAGAGTTGTATTAGCAATAACAAAGTATGTGCAAAAAGATTTGTCTTTGGCATGTCGCTTTTTTGAAAAATAGCCAAAAATATGAAATTTTGGAAAAACGCCCCAAAATTTAAAACAAACATGAACCTTCCAAAATAAATATATATTAGCACTCGGCGGCCCAGTCACTACCTGTCGCTGTGATTTGGGGTAACTCGTTGCTTCCCTTCTTCAGATACCTGTACTTCAAGGTCGCTCATACCCCAGCCCTTAAGGGAACACGATCTTGAAATCAGGAAAAATAATGTATTACTTTTTTGACAAAACGTACGAGCGTACATATCCTTCATATAAAATAGCACGAACCCTGATAAGAATCACTAGCTTAAGAGTCAATATGCCGTTTTCCCCTAATTACATTATAATTATTATTATTTATTTGATATCAGAAGGACACTCCTTGTATTCAGAAGGCAATTTGGCGTGTCTCATGTGCTCTCAGGTCCCACAAAAATATTGTGCAAAGATATAGGTAAACGCTGTCAACATGTTCCAGGTTTTTTAGGAACGGGTCACATATATCTTTGTAGCTTGTTCGATTGGACAGACAGAATAAAGTAATACTGTCTACTGTAATACTGATTGCTGTAAATTGTGTGACAATATCTTGATCTCTTTTCAGGAAACTATACCTTTTTCGACAACAAAAAGAAAATATACACTAACCGGCCTGAAAGCATTTTCTACATACTGTATCTCAATGGGTGCTAGTGTTTATACCGGTTACCTTGATATTCCAAAATGGAGTTCGTGGTCCGACCCCGAAGAATCACACACGAGTGAAAGTGGTTCGTACTTCTCTGCTTTATACATGTAGTATTAGGCATATTTTTGGGATTTTTTAAGGGCGGAATTGTATTGCATTTTGCTTTGTATGCATCTGCCAGTGTGGCGCAAGTCAATAAACATCACTAGGTGAACGAACGTTGTTTTTTTGTTTGTTTGTTTGTTTGTTTGTTTTATTTCTTCTTTAACCTGGGACACTCAATCAGTTGAAAACACAATTAATCATCTCTTCTTCCTTGAGGCCTAGGGAAGAGGTACGTAGACAACTTGATGTACTATCAATTGGTAATCTTGAATGGCGCCAAATTTAATAACGCGTTCACGCTCGTTCATCTATACCATTATGCGAGCCACAGCTGTGACAATTTCGAGTGCACACTCGATAGGCATCAATGCGGATTACCGTGTAGATATCCCCATTGAACGGTAAAAAATACAGCGTAAGATCGGTTTTTGGCCTGCCTTATTGATTATGCCTAGCATAATTGTTTTGCCGACCCATGACCCCTCTTTATTTACCGTTTCAGCTCCTGTGGGAAGAGTACAAAATGTGAGTATCATCATGGAAGAACCAACATCAACATACGAAAGAGAAGTCACGCTAGCGTGGGACGTAAGTCGTTGACTTTTTATTTTTACCCATGTTTAGGGACACCTAAACTAATTATTTCCCACAGTTGTAACTTTTGTGGGACTTTTAGAATAGCTACACTCTAACGATCTATTAATTTTTGAATTTTTGAATATAGAAACTTGTCAAATTTGTTAAGGGAAACTATTCAGATGGAGACATAACAGATTTCTCTTCAAAACGACTGATCAAAATGACATTCATTCATCAAACTCAATAATGAATGCAACACAATGGAGGGTTTAACTAACATGTTACAAACACTATTGTAGTCAATCTCGCTTGTATTATAGAGTGAAAACTGAGATTATTGTCAATTTTAATAAGTTTTGGTATACTTTATCTTCTCAGAGGGGGGTATAAGTAAAAGAATCTTGTCAAAATTAAATGGGTGATCTTGTCAAATAGAATAGTCGCTTGTTAAAATAAAACGGAAAATATTCATTTTGATAAGATCAACCCTTTAAAAAAATCGTCCTTTTCGTGATACTTTGTGATAGAACAAAAACAGTAGCATTGTTAATCTTATGGTTACCTTTCACAATTCTTTAATAAGAATCTATACAATAGAGCATTGTGACGAGAATTCCTTGCATAGAATCAGACAAGAACACATGTATTTTAAATGTAATAAAAAGAAAGTTTTAGCATACATTGGGTGCTATATTCCAAAGTACAGAAAAGCCATACGGCGCCAGTTTCTTTACGCTCACATCTTCTCCAACCCTTATTCGGTGTGTAGGATGTGTATGGATTTCAATTGGAATACCCCAAATAATACCTCCGTTTTACTATTTTACTAGAATGTTCCAATTGATCAGCAAAACGGAATCATTAAAGGGTACACACTATCCATCAAACAAGAAGAGGTTGTTATAAGGATACAAAATACAACTGGTACCACTAAAAGGTACAGTTTTACCGGTAAGTAAACGCACTCTATGTGAATACCCAGTAAGCATAATAAAAACCAAAACAACAATATCATTTAAATGTTGGTTATATAAAGGGCGTACAATGATATAAGACGTTTTAATAACATTCAAATCATTTTATGAAAACTGACTGCAAAACATTCTGATATAATGTTATTTAAGTGTTGACAAAATATTTGGCACCAATTGTGTATGCTCCGCAACATTTAAAACAATTTATCTAGTTAAATTGATCTCATAAATATCGTCATGACGTTTCCGTATAATGACGAAAAGCAGATTACTATAAACCGTGAAGCGCCCTCAGCGATTTGCCGAGCGCGGGCAGCGACAATGGCAAAAACGACCTTGTACCGTAAAATTCATCGCCCTCTATTATAGTCATAATACAAAAGGACCAGTCAACAATTCTCTGAGATTCGTCAGTATGCAGTGATAACGATCTTTGTTTGATTATCACAATATGTTGTCTCTTTAGGAATCAAAAAATTTCAAGCCTATGTTGTTGTGATTAAAGCATTTAACTCTGTTGGATATGGTCCGCCTATGAATGTTGACATCAAGGACCGTACAAATGGTAAGAAAATCCTCTTCTTTTGAATTTGAAGAGTAATTATATAGGGTAAAGTAAAGATACACACCGTAGGGTTGATGCCCTTTAAACGTAAATGGATATTAGTAGCTTTTTCCAATAATTTCACAAGAGCGAGATGAAAATCATTGGGTCTCACCAACCCCCTCTATGGTCATCTTTGGTGGCCGGTCCTACCCCCGGGTAAGGTGCTGGGGGAAATTTTAATCCTAAAATGAGAGCAAAGGATGTATCTACGATTACCTTAGGTCGTTTGGGTGTAAATGCGTGCGTTTTTATGACTGATAAAAAATCTGGGGGTGTCCCCATTCGTAGTTTTAGGGTTATTAAATTCTAAAGTACGTCACGTTGGTGTCACTCAAGCGTGCTAATTGGTGACGATCAGGTAAGTGACATCATGTTGATGACTCTGCGGTAGAAAGAGTTATGTCCATTAGCTGGTGTGTAATTGAAGTATGATCCGCATTCACTCATGCACTGAAAACAAAAACGGTCATGTGAGAGAGCATCGCAATACAAAAATTGCTGAAAGTAAAGTATAGTATAGTATAGTATAGTATAGTATAGTATAGTATAGTATATTATAGTATAGTAGTATAGTATGGTAATATTTTGAAAATATTCCCACTGCTTTTACAGAGCCTGAGCCACCAGATTTAGTCCAGATCGATAGCAAAACAAACACATCTATGTCCGTTCGCTGGGTAATTCCGTCTGAGCCAAATGGCTATATAAAGAATTACACTATACAGTGGAAAACAGTTGACGAAGATAAGTGGTAAGATTTCTTTTGAAGTTTCGACATAGGTTCAAATACTGTTCATGTTGTGACTTTCTTGTTAAGTGCTCTGTCTTTCGTCTCCCCTCTTTTGCTCTTCTTCGCCACCTTCTGTTTTTCTTCTTCCTTAGTTCCTCGCCGTATCTTCTTTCCATAATAGTCTTCTCTTCATCCTTTTACACTTCTTGTTCTTCATATTGTTCTCGTCATTGTGCCGTCTTCTCCTGATTCTTCATCACCATCGTCGTCTTCTTCTTCTCTTCTTCTTCACCGTCATTTCTTCCTTCTTCCTCTTCTTCACCATCATCTTCTTCAAGTTCAAGTTCAAGGTTTATTTTTTTTAAATCCCAAATCACAATACAAATCAATAATAACAAATCCTAATTACATAAAGCATATTCAAAATGATCTTCAATGAAATATTAACCGTGAGGCTTGTGGCATCTAACCTTTATACGGTCCGCTATTTGCAAGTTTCCTAACCCTAAACCAAACCATAATATTAACCTTAACCTTTTTTTCTGGACCAGCGAACCTTAGGACTAGCAGTTAATCTCCATCTTTACCATGTTTACACGGTAGAATCATATACCAATTTATCATAGTTTAATCATTTCATATCCGCAGGCTAAGTACATTTACAACTTCCGACGATCGAACCAGTTACACAATATCAGGCCTGCATGTGTACACACTATATGACTTGCGAATACGCGCAAATAACCATCGATATAAAGGGAAATGGAAATATCCGGATCAACCATCAAGAACTTCAGAAGGAGGTATACTATATATACTATGCATCGTATGATTAGTTTATCTATAAATAAATCACCTGAAACCCTCTAAATGCTTAAAGACGAGATATACTCTTAACGTCTTTGCAGGCGTGTTGTTAATATTGCAACAAGCGTCGTGTTTTTGGTTCTTCTCTGCGATTTTTAATTCTCTACTGTGATGTTCTTTTCACTCAATGTTATATACCACTAATAAGCCTGGGCGATGTATGGAAATACGACGAGGAACTATTTGTTTGTGTATCTGAAAATACTGCTTTATAATCATGAAATTAACTAAGTTATTATAGCCAAAAAAGTACATTTTGTGTTTCGATGCTTCGAAATGGTATATTTTAGGATATTTTTGTTGCAATATTTACCAAAATTCATCCGCATGGCATCGGTTTTTAGTAAATATTCGCCCCACCTTATTCATCTAGTTTCACCTGAAATTGGTGGCGTTTAACTGTGAGAGTTCTAAATAAGAGAAAATTTCAACGAAATTAGCCATTTTCCTGTAATAGATAATTAGTGGTATTGAACCTCAAATGATCGAGGATTGCTCGCCTTATAATACAACAGAGAATATAGTTAAGATTAACTGACTTAACTGAGTAGGAGGAGGAGAGGGAAACAGAAAGCGATAAGAGGGAGGTAAGAGAGGGGAAAGAAAGGCCCTCAAGAAGTCGGATCGCGGAGTAGGATATGCCTTTAGGAGGTCTAATTTACTTAAAGTCGATAAAAAGAATATAATATAATATTCAATTCACTTTCGTGCCGTTATATTCTTTGTTTTTGCAGTGCCAACAAGAGCGCCCAAGATATTATCTGTTAAAACCGTAGATGAAGAACCCACTGAACTGACCGTTACATGGATGATACTCTCTGTAAATGAGTCACACGGTAGCATTAGCAAATATCGGTTACATTATTGTGTTTACAACAAAAGCATGTCTCATTTATGTACTGGTAAGTCTGTCTTTGTCTTGGTTGAATGTCATTATTGTGTATATAGTCAATAATAGTAACCCATGTCGAATTATAATATATCAGTCTTCATGTAGGATAAATAATAATTTAGTACATGGTTCCACCACCACATAGTTTGAATGTAATTAATCGGTAAAATTATCTTGATTCAAGTTAAATCTGACTCATCGTGTTGAATTTATGTGGGTCAAAAATGAGTAATAATTCCGTGCCACCTTATCAAGATTAGTACATATTTATGGTACGTAAGACCCTTCAAGATTATGGCTATTCGCCAGCGAAGTGGTTACATAACTCCCTGGTAACTGGATCACGCACCCTTTGGAATTGGTAGCCATAAACTTTGTGTTGCGATCATTTCGATCGTGGTGCAGAACTCAAAAGCATGATCCAGTTGTCATAGTGATAATCGGATTACACGTAACACTTTGCTAGCGAATAAAGAGGGACGATTACCGGATGCCTGTTCTTGATAAGCAGTCCCGATAAATCAATTGAGTTCCAATCCACACGTGTAATTTTTTTTTAAACAATTTAAACATGTTAAAGGTCAAACAGTAGTCTAAAATGACAACTTTTAATTTCCCATCAGGTGATACCACTTGGAAGGATGTGATTGGTGAATCAGAAATGTTGAGAAAATCCGAAACATTGCATAATCTGCATACATCTACATCATATTTGGTTTGGATTAATGCTTTCACCAGGGCTGGAGCTGGACCATTGTCGGAGAAAGCTACAGGCAAAACTAGCGACGGAGGTAAGATTTGTATAAAGTTATAACATAACATAAAGAACAGAGCAACTCAGAAACGCTGTTCATTGATATTAGTCAAATTGAGTCACCCATCGAGTAAGTATGAAGTACGTTACTCCTACCCTCAAAAAACTTTCGCGTTTTCACTTTACAACTTTATTTACTCGGGATGTTGTATCTTATACTGAGGTAACCAGACGACTAGATTGGTATGTACCCAGAAGCAGTATTATGACACAAATGGGTGAATACATAAGATAACTTTGTGCAGTCATCTAGTTCCAGGATCGTGACTTTCGCAAGAGGCAATTGATAGGCAAATGTTAAGAGTCTCACCACATGTGTTATGCAAGAGGCTCTGTGTATTAAGCTACCATCGATTTGGACGAACTGTTATACAATGTTGATCTACACCAACTTTACCAGAATTATGTCACATTTATCATTTTATGTTGTTCAATGTATTCTTAACTAATTTGATGCCATTTTTTTCCATATTTGTTCATAGTACCTGGACCTCCGGAGAATCTCTCAGCGTACAATATTACATCAAATACTGTCAGGTTAGCATGGAACGCCCCGTTATCTACTCATGACATCATTCACCACTTCAATATCAGATACGAATTAATAACGGATAATAACGAGTACATGCTGGGCCAATATCTGAATGTAACCGATCTGTATACTGTTGTATATGGCCTTCACGGATATTCAACGTATGCTTTCAGCGTTCGAGCGTGCAATACGAAAGAGCAATGTGGTGAATATTCCAACGCCGTTTTAAAGACAACTGATATAGGGTGTAAGTCAATTTGTTTTCTTCCGGGTTAAGGGATCTAAAATGAGCGTTTATTGCGTTTCGACAGTATTTTTTGTGGGACATGAGAGCACCTCAGACCTATCGAATTGCATTCTGAATACGAAGCATGTCTTTCTGATATCAAATAATTTTCATTTTTTGAAAATCACAATATAATACAAATTTTATGACAAATTATAAAAATTTGATATTTTTCAAATTTTTTATATATAACAGTCCTCGAAGTAAATTATATAAATCTAATGATATATTCTTAAAGTGTATGTAGCTGGGAGGAAAAGCAGACGATCAATTGAAAATTTTGACCTTTCATATTAAAGATATGGATTTTTTCCCAAAAAGACCTAATTTTTTTGGTGTTTTGGGAAAAAATCCATATCTTCAATACGAAAGGTCAAAATTTTCAATTGATCGTCGGCTTTCATCCCACCTACATACACTTTAAGTATAAATCATCAGATTTATAAAGTTTACTTCAAGTACTGTTAAATATCAAAAATATCAATTTTAATGATTTGCCATAAAATGTGTATTAAATTGCGAATTTCAAAAATCAAAATTATTTGATATCAGAATGACATTCTTCGTATTCAGAATGCAATTCGATATGTCTGATGTGCTCTAATGTCCCACAATAAATACTGTCCAAACGTTCATACCCAGCCCTTAAGGTCCCATTGTGGCCTGTACACCATCCCCGGGACACCATCCGCGATAATCAACTTTTGAAAAGCACCCTAAACAAGGATTTAACCCTTGACTAAAACGATACCCGAAACAGGTAACACGCGATTGTTTTCACACCCTAAACAAGGATTTTATTCCTTGCATCAAATTTCATACCCTAAATATCATTTCCGCGTATTAGCAATTGCAATTTTGCTAGCCTATTTTCCAATTTCTCATGTTTCTGACACCCTAAACACGATACGCGCGCGCGTATCGTGCCTACCCACAAAAAACTACCCTTTTTACGCGTTTTCATTATCGCGGATGGTGTACAGGAGCTTACAGACCACAATGGGAGTGACCTCCCCGGGGTTAAGGTTTTCTTTTCTTTAAAACGGACCAGGCATGATGATGTTCAGGCCAAAATTCAGTGATGTGAAATAGTTATGGTTCACCAACAGCCACTAAAACCTATTAGGCAATGACATTGTTTAGAGGTGTCTTTGTCATCCAGCTGCCAGCTATATGTGATTATTTAGAGACAGATCATGTGATATATTCAAATAATATTATTGGTAGCGTGTAAAGCTTATAAACCGGTTAAATCAACCTCGTTTTAAACTCTGTGCAATTTCGTCATTCTACAGATCCAGGACCGCCAATGTTTAGTTCAGTGTCGCCGATCTCTTCAACAGAAATCTCCATTACGTGGAAACCACCGTTGCATCGCAACGGTCCAATTCCATACTATTTAGTTGAACATAGACGAAGTTCTATAGAACCTTCATGGCATAACACCACGGTGTCTTCCACGCATGTTACACTTGAAGTCAAATGTGGAATAAATGAACACAGATTCATGTTTGATTTCCGAGTTTTGGCAGTTAATGTAGATGACACTAAGAATGGACGCCTATTACAGGGTAATGCGAGTGAGACACAGCAATATAGAATGTGCAGCCCAATTGCTGGTAAGACACGAATCATAAATTAGCTAACTCACAATATAATATATCAAAGAGAAACATTTCGTCGGGGCTAATGGTACTATCCACCCAAGTGCCTTGATTGTAACAGTTGTGTTACTGTCAGTTAAAGACTTTCAACATGTTCAAAGACAGCAAAAATTTCTAAGCATCAGCAAAATGCAAGTAAATGTCTTGGCTACAGTATAGCATGCGAGTCGCTCATTTATATTTCGAGCAAC
Organism: Amphiura filiformis; assembly: GCF_039555335.1. Classification (NCBI taxonomy): domain Eukaryota; kingdom Metazoa; phylum Echinodermata; class Ophiuroidea; order Amphilepidida; family Amphiuridae; genus Amphiura; species Amphiura filiformis. The sequence goes on along the minus strand of NC_092638.1, from coordinate 39,437,844 downwards.
ATCATGATCGGCAGTCACGATTCCAAGTTCTTATCTCTCTGGCAATATTTGAAATTATTTGGCACATCCTAGTTTTTGAGACTCTGAATTGCCAAATAACTCAGTTATGTAGACCCGTTTCTAGTTCCTTTTGCTCAGGTTTTTATATTATACATACTTTCCTTCCAAGTGACATCGGTGAGGTATATGGTGTAACACAACTTTCCCCCTTCTAAGATCATGCTCTCCAAAACTCTCCATTACTTGCTTGCTCACAGGCTTAGAGCGACTCTTGTAGTCGGACTACTGTAATTATTCTCCAAACTATAATATCCAGCATACAGTTCCTGATTTCAGGTCCTGATAGTCCTTTATCTTCTCCCAGCATCTTGGTATTATAATCCTTCTTATAGGGGGCATTTTCCTCGTTTCCTGTGTTTGGTCTGCCATATGAGAACCATTGATGCTGCTTCCTCCTTCTCCTGGCACAGTGATTTGCAAACTTTAGCCTTCAGATCATGAGTTTCTCGGAAATTGGCAACAGTTTCCTATACAGTTCTTTATTTGTGGTGTGTGCTTGCCATGAAACATGTTGGTTTCCGCAAGAGACATGTGTAACCCGGTGTGTAACAAACATTGCACTCCTCATTTTGAATGTTATTGTCCACTTTTCTGCATCGTATGTTAATACAGAGTCTATGATGTGGTAAAGAGCTGATCCTTAGATCCCTTCGCAGCTTTCCAAACTTTGTCCATGCTGTAGCATGCTTTTCAACCCAGTGCCTTTCTGGTGTTAAAATCCTTCTCACTACTGCAAGTCCACCAGGTGATGTGACATGAGATATGATACGGTATGCTGGTACGTGTATCCTATGGCAGTCACTAGCTCAGAGATGACATAATGGTCTCATTAGTCAACATCCACGGTGGCGGTGGTTGGTATCAAATGCCTTCTTAAAATCGATGAATTTTATTGCAGCAATGCGATTGTTGTTCTTGACTTCCTCAATTATCCTCTTTAGAAGAACTATCTGTGACACTGTTGATCTCCCATGTCGAAAACCATTTTGGTTTGAATATCAGGACCGGGTCGAGATAAGGGCGAATCCTTTAGATTAACAGTATGTTGAATGTTTTTGCTACTATCACTGACTATGGCTGACAAACATATTCCCCTGTAGTTCTTCTTGTTTCTTAAATCTCCGCTTGCGGGGATTGGTATAATGAGATTTAAAAGTGACCACTGGTCAAACTTATTCTCTGAAGGGTTTTTTGTTTGTTGTTGCTGATGAACGTAATTATTTGTATTTTACCTTGCTACAGTACGTTATTACAGCTATAAAAACGGATTGATTCTAGTAATAAAACATAAACAGACACATAAATGCATTTTAATGATGAAACCTTTGTCCATCTACTATAATAGTAACAACCCATTATCTAATCATTGCCATTGCTTACAGTGAATGTTGCGGTTCCAGCAATTGTGATACCGATCGTTATCTTTGTGGTGCTAATATTCTTAACGTGTATGGTACAACGAATACGAAAAGCAAGTGTCTTCCAGGAGGTTCCAGAACCACGTATTATTCGAGACGGCAGAATGAACAGAGTAAGGAATACCCTGTTAATGAAATATAAAGTCCACAAGTTCCTTCTTTTTAAAAATAAATCAAAATATATATATTATTAATAGCCTATTTTATTTTACACACCTAGTCAAATTTGCAATGTCAGACGTTTTTGCGTTCGGTAACAATGGCTCAATAAGTAAAAAGAGATGCAATTTTGAAAGTTGCACTTTAGACCATTCAACTCTTCATTTGAGACCTACATGTCTACTATATAGATTACATGCTTCTTTGTGAAAGTTGCATGGACCAAAGTGCAGCTTTCAAACTACATCTGTTCTTACATACGAGGGCCGGTCAAAAAGTTCGTAGAACTCGGTATGCTACTTTGTCGCACGGTATTGAATTTCGTCTCACTTGAAAGCTTGTTCCTTCAAAACATTATTGCAAAGATATTATATTTTTGCATCACTGTATATGGGCAGGACACTCTTCAGAGGAAGCGTACCTCCATGAATTCACAGGTACTACCAGAAGTGAATACAGGGTCATCATGGAAATTTCTCCCGACGGTGGTGAAAACTCAAATAAACTTTAACAATGTACAGTTGTTGTAAATGGTAATGAAGTTCTTGGTATTCAACAGCAACGAAATGGTTATTAGAGTTCAAGAATGGAATGAGCGTCCTTGAAGATCATCCAAGGTCCAAAAGACTTGCTGACGTCACCACTGATGATATACGCGCTGGTACAGTGGCATTGATAATGAATAAAGAGCCCAATAAGAGAGATGAGATAGCCACAAAATATGACAACTCTGATGAATGTGTTTTCAATATTAATCCATTAACAGTTGGGTATTCCAGGGTGTCTTCTAGATGGGGTCTCGGAATCTTAATGTACAAAATTGATACTAGTTGACATATTCAAGTCCACACCTTCTATACACGTAGAATGAGGGCCAAGGCAAGTTTAATCTATATGTGGCTGAAGGGGATAAGGCATACATTAATTAACTGGAATTATGAGTGAATTTAGTGGAAGCACCTGGATCTCACGCCCCTAAGAAGATCATCACTCGGTCACCGTAGTGCAAGGTCTTCATCGCTGTTTCTGAGATCCAGGGATGGTCTTGATGATAGATAATTTGCCAAATGAAAGTACAATCATAGGCATATATCATGCAATTTTAATAGCAAAATTGAGCAAGCCATCATGTGAAGAAGGTTGATGGTAGGAATGTGGCTGTTCTCGGATTGTGTCTTGTACGCTATTCTTAGTTTGTCTGGCCTCCACTCACGACAGAGGGGTCAGTTAATTAAACTAACTATATCGTGGTTCAGGCATGGCCTTCAGTTAGTGAAACCTATTTTAGAATTTTAAGTCCTACCTTCATAATACCAGGTTTGCTGGTGATCAATACTGGTGAGCCTTCACTGAAGAGTGGCTCAAGGAGCTATCGGAAGACTTCCATTTCGTTGACATAGAAGGTTTCAAGAAAAATTGCGACGGGTACATTAAGGTATGTAGTGACCATGCTCAAGAGAGATAGAAAGAATTTAGCTAGAACTCTTTCAAGTACCTTGTTCTACGAACTTATTGACCGCCCCTCGTAATAAGCTATTGTGACCAAAGGTAACGATGTGCGATATATTGTAAATTGGTCCAGGTGTGTAATGTGTAAAACAAAACAGGCTATCAATAACTGTCATTAATGTTTTAATATTTTTAATAGCATTTAAACTTTTCGATTTATTTTAAAAGTCCTGGGGACGCTTGTGTGTACCCTTTATTATATAACTTTCATAATCTGTTAATTTATGAGTGAGGATCTGCCGTAGTGTGCAAGAACATCGTATCGTGAACTATAGAAAAAGTTCTTTTTCTACAGTCCATGATCGTATGTGCATTTTGCAGACCATGATTTTAGTTGGTTTTGCAGAAAAGCATTTGTGTGTTTTTCAAAGCACTTGATAAAAGTAGAAATTTTGAATTTTGTATGAAATCCAATGGGCATTTTTATTTCTTTTAAAATATTCAGCAGAAATTTTCCTTTCAATACTTTTTTAAGTAATAACCAAGTTTCATATCATATGTGCATTCATATAAACGTCTACCAAAAAGTATTTAATCACGTTCCTTCTTTTCTTTAATGCCTAATGTCGCATGAATTGATCTATAGCTGTATGATATTATCCCGTGTTTTTATTTCTCTGGTAGTATTACTTAATATTTAACATTATTTTGTAACTTCAGGAATGGCACGGGACATTCCGTGTCCCAGAACGAGAAGTATTTGACGAGCTCTCAGATGTCCAGCAAAATTGTACCATCAATATATCACCATCCACAGACAATTTCATGCAAACAATAGCAGCGGACTTTGAAGACACACTTTCATCTCAACAACAGCACCAGCCTACTCAGTTTGCGACACCGGTGATTAGTGTAATGAACCAGAAACGATAGCAGCTTTTGGGCGGACTGAAAGCACTGACAGTGGCCTGCCAGACACACCGATGTCAGCTAAGGAGTTCTTTCCTATGCTACCCCTTGTCGAAGATGACAATGATGATGATGACGATGTCTTTGAAAATGGATCCTTCAACCTCAATGAACAACCACCTATAGTTGCAATTGATTTGGACGCTTTATTTAAGCCTACGTGTTCATTGCCTGAGTCTGCATCGCCCTATATGAAAATAGGACAAAACAAAGCTGATATTCAGCAGAACCTTACCAATCCATCACAAGTTGCAAGCACTTCAGCTGTGTCACCCTACATGAAAATAGGACAAAACAAAACTGATATACAGCATAATCATACGAATCCATTACAAGTTGCAAGCACTTCAGCTGTGTCACCCTACATGAAAATAGGACAACACAAAACTGATATACCGCAGAACATTACGAATCCATTACAAGTCGCAAGCACTTCAGCTGTGTCACCCTACATGAAAATAGGACAAAACAAAACTGATATACAGCAGAACCTTACGAATCCATCACAAGTTGCAAGCACTTCATCTGTATCACCCTACATGAAAATAGGACAAAACAAAACTGATATACAGCATAATCATACGAATCCATTACAAGTTGCAAGCACTTCAGCTGTGTCACCCTACATGAAAATAGGACAACACAAAACTGATATACCGTAGAACATTACGAATCCATTACAAGTCGCAAGTACTTCAGCTGTGTCACCCTACATGAAAATAGGACAACACAAAACTGATATACCGCAGAACATTACGAATCCATTACAAGTCGCAAGCACTTCAGCTGTGTCACCCTACATGAAAATAGGACAAAATAAAACTGATATTCAGCAGAACCATACGAATCCATCACAAGTTGCGAACACTTCATCTGTGTCACCATACATAAAAATAGGACAAAACAAAACTGATATGCAGCATAATCATACGAATCCATTACAAGTTGCAAGCACTTCAGCTGTGTCACCATACATGAAAATAGGACAAAACAAACCTGATATGCAGCAGAACATTACGAATCCATCACAAGTTGCAAACACTTCAGCTGTGTCACCATACATGAAAATAGGACAAAACAAAACTGATATGCAGCAGAACTTTACGAATCCATCACAAGTTGCAAGCACTTCAGCTGTGTCACCCTACATAAAAATAGGACAAAATAAAACTGATATTCAGCAGAACCATACGAATCCATCACAAGTTACGAACACTTCATTTGTGTCACCATACATAAAAATAGGACAAAACAAAACTGATATTCAGCAGAACCATACGAATCCATTACAAGTTGCAAGCACTTCAGCTGTGTCACCCTACATAAAAATAGGACAAAACAAACCTGATATGCAGCAGAACATTATGAATCCATCACAAGTTGCGAACACTTCATCTGTGTCACCATACATAAAAATAGGACAAAACAAAACTGATGTGCAGCAGAACCATACGAATCCATCACAAGTTGTGAACACAAACAAGAGTAAATTAACATATCCCGGTGAAAACATTGCACAACAATCTTGTCCAGTAAAAGACGACCCCTAGTCCAAAATGTCAAATCTTCCTCCTTTTCCACTTCAAGAACGTACACACACTCCTCCCAACCAATAGCGCACTATTGACATTTTGTACGGATCCGACAAATTGTTACCAAAACGAGGTTCTCTCTGTAGACGCATGAAAAAACCCGCATTTTGCCCTTCTCGCGTTGATAGCAACGCACTAGAAGGCTTTTGCAAAGCGTATGTGTTGTTAATATTGAACGAAATTGGATGAATGGGGGTATCTAAATGGGCGTACATATACTATATCTGTCTTTCTATGTTAAAATATTGTGAATACAATTGATATTTATAACGGCTGCGTTACTTTTTGTGAGTTCTTTAAATCATTGTATACCGTGTATTCAAATGTCACACCAGTTCCAAAAAAGGTGGTACTCGTATATGCGTGTACATAAGCCACCTGTCTTTCTATCTTATTGTGAATACGATTAATAATAGTTCTGAAGCCATAAACGTGTTGCAACGGATGCGGATACTACATTACGTTGATGAAATATATAAATAAGCAATTATTATATTTTTAGTACGACATACTTTTATGGAAGACAATCAATAATACTAGTGGAATAAGTTCCTAAATGAACAGATTTAGTTCTAAGACAATACGTATAATTGCGTCAATGATATGATGTGAATCAGAAATGTCGTTTGAAGATGTGATAATCAACAACAGTTCTGGTGTCATAATTTATGCATATAAAACTATTAACAATATAAACCCTCACCTTATCAAAGGAAGTGGTTACCCCTTACACCCCTTAATATTAACCCTGGTTTTCTCACCCTTAACGGTTCACCCCTTAATATTAACCCTGGTTTTCTCAAGTGAGGTGGTTACCCCTTAACGGTTCACCCCTTAATATTAACCGTGGTTATCTCAAGGGAGGTGGTTTCCCCTTAACGGTTCACCCCTTAATATTAACCCTGGTTTCCCCTTAACGGTTCACCCCTTAATATTAACCCTGGTTTTCTCAAGGGAGGTGGTTTCTCCTTAACGGTTCACCCCTTAATATTAACCCTGGTTTTCTCAAGGGAGGTGGTTTCCCCTTAACGGTTCACCCCTTAATATTAACCCTGGTTTTCTCAAGGGAGGTGGTTTCCCCTTAACGGTTCACCCCTTAATATTAACCCTGGTTTTCTCAAGGGAGGTGGTTACCCTTAACGGTTCACCCTTAATATTAACCCTGGTTTTCTCAAGGGAGGTGGTTTCCCTTAACGGTTCACCCTTAATATTAACCCTGGTTTTCTCAAGGGAGGTGGTTACCCTTAACGGTTCACCCTTAATATTAACCCTGGTTTTCTCAAGGGAGGTGGTTACCCTTAACGGTTCACCCCTTAATATTAACCCTGGTTTTCTCAAGGGAGGTGGTTTCCCTTAACGGTTCACCCTTAATATTAACCCTGGTTTTCTCAAGGGAGGTGGTTACCCCTTAACGGTTCACCCCTTAATATTAACCCTGGTTTTCTCAAGTGAGGTGGTTTCCCCTTAACGGTTCACCCCTTAATATTAACCCTGGTTTTCTCAAGGGAGGTGGTTTCCCCTTAACGGTTCACCCCTTAATATTAACCCTGGTTTTCTCAAGGGAGGTGGTTTCCCCTTAACGGTTCACCCCTTAATATTAACCCTGGTTTTCTCAAGGGAGGTGGTTTCCCCTTAACGGTTCACCCCTTAATATTAACCCTGGTTTTCTCAAGGGAGGTGGTTTCCCCTTAACGGTTCACCCCTTAATATTAACCCTGGTTTTCTCAAGGGAGGTGGTTTCCCCTTAACGGTTTGCCCCTTAATATTAACCCTCACCTTATCAAGGGAGGTGGTTTCCCCCTCAACGGGTTTTCCTCTGAATATTAACCCCACCTTCCAAAACATAGTTGTATCGTCTTGAATTTCGGGCACGCCGACGAGTTTGTCGGCGAGATTTTGCGCCGGGTTCTAAATTGGGAAAGGCTTTCGGGAATTATCGAAATGTTCTGTGGGTATTAAAGAATGTCATATTGATGTATTTGTTGTATTTGCATTATTTCTTCTTTTGCCTGGGTTGCTCATTAAGTGGATGTTTTAAGGTATTTAAACGAGGCCCAGAGATCACATTAAAATGTACATCAAAATAATTTAACAAACTATTTAAATACATACAATACATAAATATATAAGCATGCACAATCATTAACTTAAAATGGCCAAACCAACACACCCATACATAAAATTTAAAAATAAATAACGAACATAGTGCATCAAATTTAAATACAAAAGTACTTTTATAGAATATAAAATAAAGTCTTAAAAATGATTATGATGCATCAAAATGTCCGAAGGAAACTTTGTTTCAAATTTCAACGGTGTTTTTTTTAAGCCATACTGTAACAGTTGCTGAAAAATTCTGTTTTTACACGATTGTAAGGTACTTTATCAACCTAACATATCCTCCAAAAATCAAGAGTGTAAGTGCTGTAGTTTTGTCAAAATCCGAGGTTTTTAATAAAACGCAGAAACCGTCGTTAAAATTATTACGATGGAAACAATCGTCGAACGCGTACACGATATTCATAACACAGATTCAGTTTTCTTTACTTTATCTCAGTCGTTCGGCTCAAAATTAAAAGGGGACATATCTGACAGAAAAAGCTAACTACATTTTATGGAAAAGAAATACTGATCTATTTTTATGGAAATGTTACAATATGGCATTAACTTCAAATATTAATGCTTTCAATGTCTTCAGTAGTTCATGTCATGATATGACAAATCAAAATGGCGCGAAAGACTCTTGTCTTGTAGGTCAAGCATAGTTCGGTTCGCTAACGGTACGATAGAAAGCGTTATCGGTGGTGTCATCGGGCCATTGGTAGCGTTACAGGACCACACAGCATTGATCCCCTAGAAGTTTTCTTTTCTAAAGTCAAATCCGTGCTGGAGACACTTCTTACGAATAACATTGCCAAGATGAGGTGAACCACAGAAGAACACTGTCACTCTGCCTTTTTGCTCCTCCTCCAATTCTTTAAAAACCTGGCAAGAAAATAGTAACATTGAAATGTTTAAGTGACCGCTTATGGGTTCGAATTTCAACCAGCCTAATCATGAAGCTCCCGTGGCCAAGTGGTTAAGGCACAGGTCTCCTAAACCTGAGGTCCTGGGTTCGATTCCCAGGCGGGATCACTTTTCTACTTGTCTCCTTTATTATTTACGACGGCGAACCTGGTGAAAAATTATGTTTATTTTTTGTTTACCAAACCATATTCCATCAAACATGTCAAAAGGGGATCAAAAGGTGCTTTATGATTAAGAGTAATTACCGTAAATTTGATCTTTCGTCGCAAGTTCCCTAACCCTAGAACTATAAAATACTAACACTATTGATATCGTTATGAGTTTGGCAGAATACCGAATATCGATTCGTCTTTTTGTTAAAATCATGTAAACCTTCAATTACATGACAGGGATCAGATGGCGCGGCACTGCACCAGACAAACGAGCATAATGTCTATGTAAAAACCCTGAACAACTCTCTCCGTAGCCCACGTCACACTGAATCACCGTTAAATAATTGATAATGCTATCCTATGGCTCTCTACCGTTTAATCTCCTATTTAAAAGAATTCTGCGCAACGTGCTTTTAGCAAAACGACGAATCGTTATTCGGCATTCTGCTAAACTCATATTTTCATAACAATAACAATCGTCGTGATGGCCGCATAGTGACGTATAACATAATACTACCGTCCATATGTATCCTGTGAAGTGCTTTATAGCCAAAATATTTTTCAATATAAGGCCAAGTAAAATATTTAAAAAACATGTTTCACGTCCGCGGTTTTGAAAACAAGGAGGAAGAGGGCCTTTTATTTTTTATTTTATCGCAAAATCGGTGTGAATACCCATAATTAGAGCCGTTTTAGCGTATACAATAATGCCTGGAACAAGAAGGAGGCCTCTTTTTATTTCTTGTTCTGAGAGATAGGTCCCTCTAACTATCACAAAACATTATAAAAGTGTTTTTTGTATATAAGCAAGGCTATAGAAAGCATCTCTACATCCTAGACATATTTTTTGAAAAGTTATAACTGAATTATTTCAAAAAATAATAATAAAATTGAAGAAACCTCAAAAAAGAAAGCGGGGGGGGGGACGTGAAACATGTTTATTTTTTTTTATAAATTATAACACAGTCCCTCACCTGATTCCAATCTGGTCTACCAGCCTCTGTTTTTGTCTTCAAGCCTGTGATCACATCTCGTTGTCGCTTTTGAGGCGCATTATGTAATCCTATCGCTGTCATGTCATTCTTTCTTAATGCTGACGTCATGTAGATGCATTGTGATGAATTGCTTTAAGGGCGCTATTTCTTCTTGTTCCACCTCAATTTGATTGAGGAGACTTGTGAACCACTCAAAAGAACGCTGGTGGCGATTGATCCAAAAGAAATCAACCTAAATAGAAAAAAATGAACCGATTTTAAGAGTTTCCACTGAGTTATCCTTTCCCTTAAATCCATGGTCACTACTAGCCAAATTATCGGCTTTTAAGAGCTATTTTGATTGGTTATAATCTAGTGCTCTATTATTAAGATTAGTTACTTAGATGATTATATCGTTATGAATTTGACAGACAACCGAATCCGTACGTGTTTAATACGAATAAATAATTTTTGAATTAGCGAACAAGGGATCATTACTTTAGATAATAGAGGGCATCATATCGACATTTAATGATATGTAAGCAAAAGTGGGCGGCATACAGGGTTAGCTATCGGTGCAGCGCAGTACGGCCGACGATGATCACCGTTAAAAAAATAACTGAAGCCTTGTTCCTTGTTCGCTGATTAGAGGTTAATAACTGCGCATCGGTTATTTGGAGGGCATTGTGAAAAACCTAAACATTTTGCCTTTGGAACCGTGGAATATCCCGAGGTCCAAAGGCAAAATGTTTAGATTTTTCACATTGCGCGACATATTACCGATGCAAAGATAACTGTCACTTTCATCTCTTCACTTTAAAAAATATCACACAATTTTCCTCAAAAATAAAAAAAATTTACGTTTTGCCTTTTCAAAAATCGATCAGGCTAATATAGGACGACCAATAACAGAAGTGCGTATCACAATCTATGCAAATATGGTAGCGCGCAATCCAAATACGGCGGCAAGCGCTCTCACAATTTGCTCGACGCACAACACGGCGCGCGCGGAGGTTACTAATATTTACGCTGACGGCACGGAGGTCCACTGTTATTTATTAGTGACCGCGTTCAGCGTTTGCGTTTTGCCAAATAAATATTAATGATTGGATCGCATGTATCGCGTATATTAATGAGGTTATGAATTCAAAATAATTCATGCGTAACATGAATTTTCCAAAAGACGAATACGGATTCGGCTGTCTGCCGAATTCATAACGATATTATGTCCAATCAGAGACACTGTAAGAAAGACTGCAGTGTCCATATGGTTAATTAATTCTGTTGCATCACTGCCCAACACAGTTTTTGGTGACTTTGGTTTGAGAGTTGTTTTTAGGTAATTTTGGGTCGCTGATTTCAAATATAGCATTAGTTTTTGCATATCACGTCAAATTTTCACTCTATGGTATACCCCCGCTTATATGAGAGGGTGTATTGCCCGGGTCCATAAAGTTACTAAATCACATGAACCCAATTCAAAGTCAAAAGGTAAATGCATAAATATTGACATAATAATGTCAACTATATAAAGGTACACTAATTTGGCAAGAAGATTTGCCTTAGCATGTTTATGGAACAAATTTCCGTCTGCGGGATTGTCTAAATTGTATAAATCATGTAGAAATATACAAGATTCCATGTGTTTTAGAGCTCCTGTGGTGCAAAGCATCATGGGAAGGTATGATTGTCTGCTATTAAGCTGTATTTATCAGTCCAATTCCACTTAATGTATAATATTTTTAAGACAAAGGCAAAAAGTATAACTCATCCTGTCCTTGCTTATTAAACATATGTGTTCTAAATAGTAATTCATGAAATTTCACCATTTGTCATAGAAAAAAACTTGACCTGATAGGGAAAAACTGATGCCATATTTGAAATCAGCGACACCAAATTACTCAAAAACAACTCTTAAATCCAAGTCACCAGAAAAAAAGTTAAATTTTGTACAGCTTTGTTGGTTCCCATAGGAATTCTGTATATATCCCAACATGCGGTTTTTCAAACAGTTCGGGGCAGTTTGTGACATGATAGGTGTGGAGTCAGTTCATACATGAAAATAGTTGGTCATGCAGGATGTATTTCTCCCCACTTCTAAATTGTCTTAAAAACTTTATATTTTATGCCCATTATTTGGAATTAGCGTAAACTGGATTAAAATGAGTACAAAAAGCCCAGTATTTGTTCAATGATTCTTAACAGAAAAATCCAATCGACCTTGACCTTATTTGCTGTTACCTATAGGTAAGAAAACATCCTAGATACATCCTAGATTGTACTATCAAAACGAACATTTTGATACTTACTTCGGCAAAATCGCAGCATTTTTACGTTTTTGACCCATGTAAAGCAAAAACTTTGACCTTTGATCTTTTTGGTAATAACTCGAGAGCGGAACATCCCAGATAGGTCAACCTATTCATTTTCTGAATCCATATAACTAGAGGATTACATTGGAGTTTGACCTTTCGTGCACACGGGATCAGCCTCAGACAATGGACTACATCTACGTGTAAATCGTTACAATCATGTCACATATTCTAAGTATTTTCAGAAATACTGAAAGTTGTGTCACAAATCTTGCAAATGTTGTAACTGGAAAACCCTTTTCACGAACATCTGAATCACAAAGTTACCTTTTTTTAATTGCAATAAAGATGGTATATCGCCATCCATCCATGCATGTCTACAATTAGGACACGTGTTTTTCGCTGCTTTGTACCTCATGTGAATACTCTGTAAAATGGACGCAAACGGTGTAACCCCTATGCCAGCTCCTATTAGAACGGCGTGTTCTGCTTCAAATATGTGCTGCGACGGTGCGCCGTAGGGACCATCGATATACACCTGATTAAAAGGTAATAAAAAGATACCAGTGAGTGACGGTGCACCGATCAATATATAGCTGATTAGAAAAGTAATGAAACAATAGCAGTGAAGATGTTCGTATATGTACCTGAATTTTATATGTCGTATGGATGGAGCAATTTAGTTCATACCTCACTTGGACCTCAGGAAATAATATGGGGACATCAGAAAATAACAGCAGGAAATAATATGGAGACATCGGGAAATAATATGGAGACATCGGGAAATAGTATGGAGATATTAAGAAATAATATGGAAAAATCAGGAAATAATATGGAGACATCAGGAAATAATATGGAACATCAGGAAATAATATGGAGACACCAGGAAATAATATGGAGACATTAGGAAATAATATGGAGACATCAGGAAATAATATGGAGACACCGGGAAATAATATGGCGACATCAAGAAATAATATGGAGACAGCGGGAAATAATATGGAGACATCAGGAAAAGAATTTTTTTTTTTATTTACCCGGTATAACAATTTGGTAAAAGACCAGGCGAGAACCCAATATTGCCCGATGCACTAAATTAAAGGGTGGCCTAAATACACCAAACACAAAATAAAAGGGACAGACATAAAATGGAGAAACCAAATGGATGAGAGAAAATAAATCAAGACAAAACAAATGAGGTGGAGAAGGAGATGGCTAGCACACCTGGTCATTAATGGCAGATTTGAAGGCAGCCAGGGATGGAGATTTGACCACAGAGTCAGGAAGGTAATTCCATAGGGTAGGTGCATATGGGAAAAAAGATTTTTGAGACAGGGAGAGATGGGAAAACGGAATAACACGGGCGCACCTGTTGAGATTGCGAAAGCCAGGGCGCGGGTGCAGTTTAAATGGGTTTGGCGAAGAGCATAGCTTGTGAAGGATTTTGTACAGGTGGCAGAGTGTGGCCAGATCACGACGTTTGGAGAGGAGGGGGAGGTCTACTTTTGAAAGTAGATCCTCATGGGAAAGCTTCCATTCCTGCAAGATCACATGGAAGGCAAATCGCTGGGTGGATTCTAACTGGTTTGTGAGCGTCTGGTTTAAAGGATGGTATGTGATTGAGCCATATTCAAGGGTAGGACGAACATGAGCCAGATATAGAGAACGGCGGATATACAATACACACACCTCTACTCCAGTGTCTTCATTGCCAAACTCTTCTATGTTACTTATATTCAATGAATGTTGCGTTACTGTTCTTCCTAATACCCTCCTCCTAATCGGTGCAATAGGTCTTGCTGATTTTATACTGGACTGCGAGCTCTTCCTACGAGACAATATCTTTGATTTGGTAGTTTTCGATTCATGTTGTAGAATCGATGCTTTCGTTAATGACTGGCCTCCTGCTGATGTAATTGTGGGGGAAAATTAGAACGATTTGTTTAAGAACTCTATATAGCGCAATGATATGATAACATGAATTCAGTTGAAGATATACTAATCCTGTAAAAATCTAAAAACTGTATAAGCAAGTTGCGGTCATTTCATCTATAGCATTACCACTGCCCTGCACAAAAGTATGCAGTTTCACTGCACAATATGGGGTCCTGTTATAAGCTTTTCTATCTCCTTTAGGCAATAGAACAAAATTAGTTCGATCTTATGATCGACTATGCTTGATCCATTTTTTATTATTTATCATATTAATAGACTATTGTTATTTGTGATATCATCTGTACATGTAATGATATTGACCAATAAAAATTTACCATTGATTCTGATTAACTAGTTGATAGTTCGTTATAATAACAAGCATCGAAGCAGCATCGACGGTCGATTAAAAGAACGAAGAAATGTGGATGTGGTGCCTTAGCCAGTGGCAGTACAATGTGCAGCTGGATAAATTAGTTACGTCAGATAACCTTGTCTATTGTCTTTCTAGTGACGTTCACCGGAAGCATTTGGTTGTCAAAATGTTGACGGTCTCACTGCCTGGGGGTATGGACTAAAATATGAGTATTTTTTAATACAATCAGTTTGGCTGAAGAAGCCGCTAAAATATTGCACACGGTATTCTTTTAGACACTTGTAACGTTTGACTGCGTGTTTTATTTTTAGAGATCACCATTTCTTTTAAATACTGAAAGCATCATACCTGTTTCAGTGACAGATCCTGGTACACTGAAATCTGGGACAGGTGCGCTTGTCTGTGATTCCTTGCGCATGTTCTCTTTGTTGACTTCGCTCCCATGATCTACGTATGTGAACTTAGTTACGACCGAAGAAGCCTTTGCATCTTCGCTGTGTGACATTGATTCCTCTTCTGCTAGAGACTCTAGTATCTGACCTTTAAAGATCGGATTTGTTGCTATGCGTTGTAAGATGGATGTACCTGGAGATTTTCTGCTTTTAGTTCTTTTTTTCTGAAGAAATCAAAGACTCTCTTGGTCCAATTTCCAAGAGCTCGAATATGGAGTGTGATGAATTCTGCAAGTTAAAAAAGGTGAATCTGCACTAGTATTGTATACATGAGCTTTTGAGGCTTTGGCGTTCTCTCGCGCGCATTTGTCCCAGTAAAGTCACTAAGGACTTTTGTAACAAATGTAATTATATTTACGCTATATGCCCCTTGAGCAGTTGAAGTTTTATTCTCCTTGACACATTTACTTTCCAAAGGAACTGAATTCTTATCATGCCCCCAAAATGACCCGTTTATCAATTCGCCATACCGCCACAAGGGCAATATGGTCCAGATTGGGAATCAGTTTAACAGATGACAATGTTCAGTCCAGCTTTCCAGAAAGTCACCTGGGCCTAAGACAAATGTCAAATGTTGACAGTTGGTTACAGGTGTCATATTGGAAGTATAATGGCCATAGTATAGTTGATTGAGTCATTACCCCCTCTGCTGCCTAATGCCATTTTGGATCAAAATTTGACAGCCCTCGTTGTATGCTGACATATTTGTGACAAATGACAGACATTCTTGAGTTTGTTAGCAAACGGAGTGTGGAATGTAATATTGTACATGTATGACCGTAATGGTATCCCTACCTCTTTTTTCAGGAGCACTACTGATCGTAAAGGGGTGCCATTCGTATTTAGCAATCGCTGGTATCTTGATGCAAACATACTCGCCAGCGTGAAAATGAAAATTGGCTGGCCTAGGAACGATTAGATGAGTTACCTGTGAGCACATAACAAAACAAAAACAGAAAAATCGGTATCGGAATCGGTATACGCAATTTGTACAGAGTACCGCTAGCCTGATTTAAATGCATCCCAGGAATATACGGATACCGCCTCTCATACATTCACCGTATATCGCTTAGCTATTGAAACACTATACCTGCCTATAGCAAGAAGAACGCAAGACAATACCCTCCAATAAAACCTTTCTCCGTGCCACAGTGGGCATTTGAAACATTGACACTTACATTAGCTGGTAAGAGAATAGCTTGCTTGATGTATATTCTTCCATGTCTTGCTCGTTGCACAACTCTCCGGCGAAGTATTCGTTCTACGATATAGATAGCGCCTGGTAACAAAGCCCACATCCAGAAGGTGCCTGAGTGGACAAGTAAGAGAATCCAAAATATGATGGCCAGTTGATGGGTCAAATAAAATACCTGAAAAGAACCAAAGAATTTCTGATAAGTCCGATTTTTTATTAATTAATTAATTCATTCATTCATTCATTCATTCATTCATTCATTCATTCATTCATTCATTCATTCATCCATTCATTCATTCATTCATTCATTCATTCATTTATTTATTTATTTATTTATTTACGACTAGAACTCGTGGAACTTAAGTTGTAACTCTTGAGTTTCACGCTAACTATGACAACTATGATGATCGCATTAGCGTGAAACTCAGAGTTACAACTTTCGTTCCACAAGTTCTACTCGTATTATTAGCTCTGCTTTAATGCATCGAGCACTCTTTCTCCAAGTATTTATTTATTTATTTATTTATTTATTTATTTATTTATTTATTTATTTATTTATTTATTTATTTATTTATTTATTTATTTATTTATTTATTTATTTATTTATTTATTTATTTATTTATTTATTTATTAGGGGAAGAGGGTTCAAAAACTTTACAATGACTTTGGAATGTTTCAAGAAAAATAGGATTTTCAGGTTTATCTCTCAGAATCTCACATTAAAAAACAGATAAAAAGAAAAAGGGCGTCTTTCTTTTGCAAGAGTGCTGTTGTAAAGACCCAAAACTAATAACAATTGCAATTTCACATTGAAAGAAAACATCCCCTTCCCTCATCAATTGATGAAAGTCCTCCGGACAAGAAGCAGAAAAATAATTTTATATGGCCTTATGTGAAACATGTAAGAACATATTATTCATTTTGACTCTAAAATGTTTAAGACGCATTGTCGTGTCAACTAGATGGATCTGGTACTTGACTTTATTATGTTATGTTATTATTATGCTACAATGTTGCTTAAACAAATCAGTCAGTATTTAATCATCATTTTAGCTATACAAAGGCGGTAATATAATCGGTAAATCATACTATGGCCAAAACATGTCCAGCATGACACGGTTACCAACTGTCAACATTTGCCAACAAATTGGGTTGAGTGCAATACTTCCTTATCTCCATTAGCTCCCCTGGGTAATGTTGTGTATAAATGCAACCTGTGCTTGTGAATAACATTACCCACGGCAGCTATGGAGATAAGGCGGTGTTGCAGTGAGCCCTCAATATACATATATAGATACTAATGTATTTAAAAAGGAACAAAATCTAACAATATTATGACAATGGGTTGTTCCAGTTTAAAATCCATACACCCGCTATATAAGACTTGACCTTAATCTCCCACAGAGTGAGTTAGATTTCAAGTGGAGTCACCCATTCAGGTAACCCCATTTTAAATTCACAGCCCCTATGTAGAATATTAAGGTTAACAACTATTTTAAACTGTTGCGATTTGGTAGTTCACAGTATCTTTCGAATGGCAGTGAGCTTTGGCAAAAATTGCATTGATCATTTCATAGTGAATGAGTAGAAGAATTCAAATATCACAACTTTTGTAGGTCCTTGTGCAAAATACCAAAGTGTTATTTTTCAATAATATATTGATTTAGACAATGACAATCGATGTTTGGCTGCTTCGACCAACAATACCTAGTCTACCCTTAAGGTCATGTCTTCCATAGGAGGTGTACGGATTTCAACTGGAATAGCGCAATACCCGAAAGTAGCCTTTTCTTCTGATATACGGAGTTGAAAACAATACAATGACAGCTAGTACATACAATAGAGCCCATCCGGTGATATTGGCCGTACCGAATACCCAGCCAATACCAGGCTTGGTGGTAAATAAATAATCGATAAGGGTGTAGTTGGTTTCATTGTTTTGACTCCATTGGACTGTGTTGTAAACAATACATAA
Source organism: Amphiura filiformis (assembly GCF_039555335.1). Lineage (NCBI taxonomy): Eukaryota > Metazoa > Echinodermata > Ophiuroidea > Amphilepidida > Amphiuridae > Amphiura > Amphiura filiformis. The sequence goes on along the minus strand of NC_092638.1, from coordinate 39,419,802 downwards.
AATGATCTTGTTAATGAATAATACACAAAAGTATAATACAAATATAAACCGTGTAGCTTAATATTACTGAATGACTATTAAACATCAAATAAATACTTCCCTCCCTATACCCCACTGTCTATTGAAAACCAAGGTCACGTGCATGCGTATTTAAAAATACGTATTTATAAATATAATCGAAGCATACTGTTCTTGTCATACTGTTCTTATTGTATAAGACTGGGCCAATTGGTACATAGCAGAGAATCGAAATTTTATCAATTGGGCCCGGGCCGTATTATCCCTTCTGATACTTCAAATGCAAGTTCAAAGAGTAAAATTATATTTACCGTAATTTGTCGTATGACCGCAAGTATGAATTACACTAAAGAACACAATGGCATATCCCACAAATTTATGAAGATCTACATGCTGGTCCATAGGTAGGTAAGTAGATAGTTTGGTATTACGGAGGACAGTGAGACATCTCTTTAGCATTAAGACGACGATGAACACGCAGTTGAAACTCAAACATCGCCCTGGTGGTGGTATAAAACAATGAAATTCTTCAGTGGAGTAAGTATTAAACTATTATGATAATAAAACACACAGACGTAGGTTTTGCAGTGTATACCCTATGCCAGTTAGGGAGCACTCGTATTCACGGACGTCTCTGATATGATGATATCAAAATACTAAAGTACTCTTGAAGCGCCGAGTCACGTGACGGTTAGTATAATAGTTCAGGAACCTCCCTCAGTAGTCTCAAATCTCAGTCGCAAACGATATAAGTAATGTTATATCGGGAATAATTTTGCGAATAGGCCTCATCAGGGTTGTAGCTAGCCCAAGATGAGTGCCTGCAAGCTCCGGCAGGCACTGTTGTGACATACAATCTGAAAATGACTTGGGATTTTTTACTTCAAACCGTTGAATTTTGCCCATAAATGACTCGATTTTGCAATCTGTGTGTTCTAGGACCATTTGTCGGAATTTGCACAGATAGATATGACTTTTGCGACTGTAAATATTTGCTAAACATAGGAGAGCTTATTCTAAGGGAGTGTTCAGAAATACTTTGGTGGGGGAGGACTGGACAAGATGAAGGGATCAAAAAAATTTAGTCTCCAAAGGGGGAGGTCAAAAAGGATTTGCTCCTTATAGAGGGGTCAAAAACGTTTTTAACAATGAAATACCAAAAGAACAAGAACACACAAATTGTTTGCGTGCTACGCGAGCACATTATCACAATAAAGCCTTTTTGGAAGCTCGAAGACTTAACAAGATCCGATGTGTTGCACCGAGTGACCAGCTGTCAACAAAGCTATATCATGATATTAGTCGTATGTGATATTACAGACTTCCCGTATGCCAAAATCCGACCCGTATGAGAGACGTCCGTGAATTACGAGTGCCTCCGAACTGATATAGCTCAGGTGATGTTAAGGTTGTAAATAAATAAATAAATAAATAAATAAATAAATAAATAAATAAATAAATAAATAAATAAATAAATAAATAAATAAATAAATAAATAAATAAATAAGTAAATAAGTAAATAAATAAATAAATAAATAAATAAATAAATAAATAAATAAATAAATAAATAAATAAATAAATAAATAAATAAATAAATAAATAAATAAATTCATATCTAGTTGCATATAGAAATGTCTGGAAACATTTGGATAGTATTAGAACAACCACGAGTGCCCCAGTATCTTCTAGAACATTCTATTACAGTAACCATCTATGCACACTAATGAAATCTGATTGGTTTGTGTTGAGGTAATGTGCTATTTTTAGAACTATGTGCACAGAGTAATGAGTCTGATTGGCTTGTGGTGAGGTAATGATCTATTTTAAGAAATAATGTAATGTGCCATATATGGGATGGTAAAGTGATGTAATTTACCATATATAGTTCAGATTGTTCTGGAATGCTAGGAAATTAGATATAAGGCCTGGAGAGAATTTGGTCTTGGCAGCAGACGTGAGTTGTAAAAGGAAACTCTGTGAAACTTATGTTAGCCAGTATTGGAACAAAGTTACCATTGAAGTCTTCAAACTTCGGTTCGCGGTTCTTGTGTGTGTGTTGGAGAGAATTAAATACGCCAAAGGCAGTAGTGAAAGCCAGTAGTGCTTCATTGTTTGTCGACTCACAGAAGTTGCAGACTGAAATATCTCCATCACCGAACTGTGATATGTTGCTGGACTAACGTAATGAGTTATCTGTCTGTCAAGTGGAGCAGAAAGCTTGCTCAAGAGATCTCCGAGAAAGGAGTTTGTGGTCAACATAGAAGACCATTTGGAGGACATTGGCAGAGCAGCTAGGATAGTGATTAGTTACCCAGCAAACACAAAACGTTTTCGACAAAATAAATAAATAAATAAATAAATAAATAAATAAATAAATAAATAAATAAATAAATAAATAAATAAATAAATAAATAAATAAATAAATAAATAAATAAATATATTTAAATATATAAATATATAAATAAATTTGATTGATTGATTGATTGATTGATTGATTGATTGATTGATTGATTGATTGATTGATTGATTGATTGATTGATGATTGACTGGTTGGCATTCCACTCACCAGATGATCGGGCGACCATTGCCCATGGACTGTCCGGATATTGTCTGTATGCCACCAAAGCACCGCTGACAATACATGCTATATTGATGGATATGTACAGCGTCATGAAGATAATCATGTCAACATTGTTACGAATGTTCTTGGCACTGATGTTACAGCAATTCCCGTTGTTTGCCTGTTTCCGCTGTTTTGGTGGTCGCAACAATTCTGACGCACTTTATAAAAAGAAGATTGCAATTTCTTGTTATTTAAGGGCTCAGTCAGCCACCTTTGCACAGTATTTTTGTGGGTCCTTGGAGCACATTAGACACACCAAATTGCATTCTGAATACGAGAAATGTCCTGATGATGATATCAAATAATTTAGATTTTGTTTTATATATCCCCGATATAATACAAATATTACAAAGTATTAAAAATTGACATTTTTGACATTTAACAGTCCTCGAAGTTAACTTAATAAATCTAATGTAATGTTAAAGTGTATGTAGCTGGGATGAAAAGCCGGCCATTATGTGAAAAGTTTGACGGAGGCTTTCGATTTTCGTATTGAAGATATACTTGAAGTTTCATAAATAAAAGACCTAAAATATTGAGTCTTTTGGCGTGAGGTGTGTGACTGCCTTGTATTTCTGCATTTCTTACTGTTATTTTCTATTTCAGCGTGCTTCTTTGAATGAACATATAATATTGTTATAATACCTCAAAATTAACATAATAAAATTAATTTTATATATCCCATCGCAAAATAGATGGCAATAGTAAAAAATCGCAGCCTTTTGAGATACAATAATGGGCTATTCCAGAAAATAGATGCACACCCCAATAGAGGAGTCCGGATTTCCGGACTTTTTGTCAACATGGTCAAGTCGTGATTGTTGGAAATCCAGACTTTTCAAGTGTCCAAAGGCGAAAAAATCCAGCAGAAAAATAGTTTAAAATCAGAAATCCTCAATTTGAGAGCTTATGTCCGACAATTCCCTGTTTTTTTAATTCATTTATTGTATTTCCAAGCTTTTCCCAGTAACATTGGCAAGTAGAATTCAAGTTCTTTTCAGGAAGCACACTTGGAAATTCAGACATTTCTTTTATTGAAAATTTACTCCTTTATAGGGCACATCGACATCGTCTGGTAAATAATTACACTCACACATACAGCAGAGAAATTAAAATTAATACCCGGGATCGATACACGGGTATGTGCACGATTTGATATTCAGACGATAAATCTTTGGATACCGGGGTAGAAAATGATGAATATCTCCCGTAATTTTTTGATTCTAAAGAAGCCAATTTCAAGGCTTGTACTTGAATATATGTGTTGAAAGAATATGATAGTCGTTAGCTTGCGTATTGAGAAAGAACTGTGCGTTTTGAACTCAAAAACTGACAAAAATTTTATATCTGATTTTATATGTGCCGAACAAAAAAAAAGATGCTCACTGACATCTACAGAGGTCAGTCACCAGGCTATTGTCAATAGCCTTAGTCGGATGTCCCTCGGCCCATTATGCGTCTCACAACAATTAAACATGTCGGACAAAATGGCCATGCGTGGCTGTGAATTCAACCTACCATCATGGCGATTTCTGCCATGAAGATATCGGAGCGATGACACTGTGTAGGGGGTGTGCATTTATTTTCTAGTATAGCCCAATGAATCAGATTTGTCACCTTATTGTAAGATTCTCAGCAAATTCCGGGTATTTTTCCAACTGAGCCCGCAATTCTTCAAAACATATATTCCCGCTGCCGTCAGAGTCCGCTTCTTCAAACAACATCTGTGTTAACTCGTCTAGTTTTTCGTCACGTAGCTGCCACGCACTTTCAGCTGCACACGAACGCAAGATTGTGCGTAGTTCTTCGTATTCTATTGTGTCCTTCCCTATCTGTAACAAAACTGCAAGCGGGTCAAAATATCAATATTTGTTTATAGACGAATCCAACGAGCCAAGTCATGGTCAGGATATTTGCAAAAATGTGCCATGGGCCGTTCTTATACTGAAACAGTCATCATTCTTTTGTCTACGAGTAACACGGGTGATAGAATGCAGATTAAAATACCCTTCAAGGCTTCAAGGCCGCATCATTTCACATTTTAGGTGAGATAGCTGGGTCCCCGTCGCGGCTATGGCTGCCATTGAGGTGTAGGAATGCGTGAAATTGGATTCGTCTATACATTGATTATATTTATGTATGGTTCCAAATATTAATAATGATATCTTCTCACGTCATGCTACATCGAATGTGCTTGTAATTGAAAGACATAGACCTGTATGGCTCAGTGGCGTAGCAATACGGGGGCAGGGGCGACGAGCCCCCAATCGATTTGAAAGAAATGGTAGGCCTATAATTATGAAGATTGCAGAAAAATGGCTTGCGCCCCCTAATCAGGACAGCCCCCCCGATGATTTACGCAACGCCACTGCAAAAGTACAACGTATGCCTACATGTGTCAATAATTACACTAGACGAAATTTTGGATGAGAAAACGGACATTTTGATGAGAACGGCCAAAATGGAAAGAATTTAAATTTTCTCATTCTTTTGGATAAGAAAATAATAATGTTTGTTTTGAGCTCAGCGGGGATTACCAATTCTCACCAGTTTTAATAAGACAATAATGATTGACACACACCACGAAGGTTCTCATCCAAAAAAATGAGAAAATTTAAATTCTTTCCATTTTTGCCGTTTCTCACCAAAATGTCCGTTTTCTCCTTCAAAACTTCCTCTAGTGTTACAAACATTGAACAAAATGGGCTATTCCAGTTGAAATCCACCCAGATGACAGACAAGACGTTAATCTCTTAACTTGAAGAGCCCAGTGTAAATTTCTTACCTTCTTGACATTTAAAGCTTTCTTAAATTCCTCCAAGTAGATCAACCTGTCGTCCCCAGCAACCTGCACAAATCTCTGCTCCGCCCAGGCCAACCATTTCGCATCTTTCTCCATACTAAAACAGCAAGATAAAGTAGGTCTACAGCAGCGAAGACATTATTATGCAGTATGTCTACCCACAAATTTAACCGATTTTTAACTTCTTGAAAATTTTACCGATCTGGTAACTGGTATGAGCGAAAAACATAACTGACAACGCTTCAGTTCTTTCCTAACCACCTAAAAGTACAATGAACCGTAAAGCTTAAGTGCCCATATGATATTGATGGTGAAACGTAAGACATAAGTATAAACATACACAATATACAAGATATGTTTAACATAAAGACCTGTAGTATAAAATTACAATCAGAATTATGAATGGAATTAAAGAGGCATCCAGATAAAAATATTTGATATAAGTATATTGTTATCAAATATTTACGATATTGATTTGATAACATAATATATGTGTATCCTGTTATTGTTAAAACATCGATATGCGATCTTTTTTTGTGGAAAAAAAATCTATATCTTCAATACTTTTCCTCCTCAGCTACATACAATTTTCTCCTATTTACGCTATTCTTTTCAAGCTTTGTTTGGTTGCCAAAAAGTGAGCCAAAGTGGGAGCTTTTTAAACTTGCTGCTTTCTTTACGTTGTCAATGTTTTTTGTTGGATCATTTTTTAACATTAAGGAATCGGATAGCAACGTTTGTACAGTAGGCCTATATTTTGTGGGATATCAGACATATCGAATTGCATTCTGAATACTTCTGATATCAAATAGTTTAGATTTTTTTTAATTGGCGGCATAATACAAATTTTATGGCAAATTAAACAAAATGTATCATTATGTCCCATAAAAAACACTGTGCAAACGTTGCTATCCGTGCCCTTAATGTGATTTTTTTTTCCAGCCATGGCTTAATTCTGAATTGTCACCTAATTTGGGTGTACTTTGTCTAGGGTCCAATCTCTATCATGGAAAATTTGCTATATCTTTCTAAATATAATGAGTGTTTGTTCTAGATTTGTGTTTTAGCGTTTCATATTTGAAAGAACTAATGTTTAATTGCAACATTTCGTAACCACAAACCTAAACTGGGTGCTATGATGTACAAGATTGGGCTACGAGTATGCATTTTACCAAGTGGGCAATAGGTATTTCCTTCATGTTGCCAATGCATGACTTTCTTTATTATACTCAAAATCGGATTTTATTATACTAGAATTGTTTACGTTCATGTAGGCTCCTTCACAGCCGGTTTCTGTCGTGTATGTTTACGAATGAGCTACATGCAGACTGGGTTGCCAGGGACTACCAGGACAAAGTATCGTTTTTGACTATAACAATGTAAATATTAGCAAGATTTGGATTTGACCTCCTATCAGGTTTACTGATAACATAATTAATTGGAAATCTGAAATAAACACTTATTTTGTAAACAGGTGAAACACTATGATTATTTATGGTTGGAAACTTAAGAAATTGCTGTTAATGAAAAAAATAATATATTAAACATACATTTTGTTTTTTCAACGATGAAAACCCATTCACAAATAAGGTTTTTAGGAACCATTTGACATTAAACATTTTGAACAATTGCTCTATGAAAAAAGAGATATAATTGCACCGCTGATCCAGGCTGCTGATAAGCTGTCAACAAGTGTGATCACTAATTCAACGATAATAATGAGCAATGGTGGTGGTGGTGGGGGGGTTAAATACCAGTAATTGGGGGTAGATAGTGGCTTTGGTTTTACACATTTTTGGTATAGCAACTGGACAGTTTATAGTAGTAACAATATAATCAACACATTCAGAAAATAAAGATTGGTTTGAGGCCAGGAATCCCTGGGATTGAGTAATCAGTCTTTTTGATTATAATGTGATCAGTGTAACTACCAATAAACTATACATTACGAATAAATATCTCAAATAAAATACCATGTTTTTAATGGATTTTAACTGTAATTTACCAAACATTGGTAAATGGTAAAAATAATGGTAAAACACAGAAGAGGTAAAAGGGCAGAGATATGGAGTTATGAATTGATATGAAATCCCTTAAGCAGCAAACTTTCTTAAGGTTGTCTGAATATAGATTGTTGTATAACTCGGATGATGTGATTTCAATTGAGCAGTTTGTTACAGGTATGAATTAAAGGAGTATTTTGTGATCCTAGCATCCTCTTTTTGTAACATTTTTCAGTACATATCCACGAAAAAAGCTTATTCCAAAAATGTCAGTTGATTCTGATTTTGCGTTTGCGAGTTATGCATGATTATGTGTATTACAACTGCTCCATAGCCTCATCACCCCCCCCACTTTTCTCAAAAAAAGTTGAGATTTTTATATCACTGGAAACCTCTGGCTACATAATGTTTATGTACAAAATATTTCTTGCAGATTAATTCGTTTTGCAAAGATATCGTGAAATTGGAATTTCCTTCTGGTATACCAGAACGAAATTACAACACATTGTCTATGGAGCAATGCCCTTTTAAATGTAGACCTATTTCGCACACATTTTTCAATTCAGCTTTCAACATGAAAATTTTGAGTATTTCCTAGTATGTCATTGGTGGTGTATTTACCAATAAATGCCAATATTTCACACCCGGTTAGTTATGCCAAACACTCAAATTTACTAGCATTCCAAGTACTTGCCCCGGGGTACTTGCAATTCAAAGTTATGAAGTTGATCTGCATCCATGGCATTGTCTTTTTAAAGACATTTCTTGTTATTATTATCATTACTTTCTATTTCATTTCAAATTGTAATACTTGAACATTTATGTAACTTTTATTCCATGCAGATTATGCGCATGCGTTAAAATGGTCATGGTCAATTTCGTACAGTGGTCCTCTGCCATGCAGATCAATCTATGTTGAACTTGGTATTATTGCCTCGAGGATAATTGCCTATCGATTGGATCGATCATGGATACTCGGCAGGTGTGGAGTAGCTGTACAGGGTGTATCAAAATGATTGGTACCCATCAATATCCATTGAGTATGGCAAGACTGTCTCATCAAAATGCAGTAAAGCAACCACCTAATTTGTAGATTTATGCAATGAAAGGTCATAAAACTATAATATGTAATCATTTCAAGAGGATCTAATGTTGAATTTGGTAGCAACCGTTTCCATTAAGGGATCTAAAATGAGCGTTTATTGCGTTTCGACAGTATTTTTTGTGGGACATGAGAGCACCTCAGACCTATCGAATTGCATTCTGAATACGAAGCATGTCTTTCTGATATCAAATAATTTTCATTTTTGAAAATCACAATATAATACAAATTTTATGACAAATTATAAAAATTTGATATTTTTCAAATTTTTGATATATAACAGTCCTCGAAGTAAATTATATAAATCTAATGATATATTCTTAAAGTGTATGTAGCAGGGAGGAAAAGCCGATGGTCAATTGAAAATTTTGACCTTTCATATTGAAGATATGGATTTTTACCCCAAAACGACCTAATTTTTGTTTGTGTTTTGGAAAAAAAAATCCATATCTTCAATACGAAAGGTCAAAATTTTCAATTGATCGTCGGCTTTTCATCCCACCTACATATACACTTTAAGTATAAATCATCAGATTTATAAAGTTTACTTCAATTACTGTTAAATATCAAAAATATCAATTTTTAATGATTAATGTGTATTAAATTGCGAATTTCAAAAAGTCAAAATTATTTGATATCAGAATGACATTCTTCGTATTCAGAATGCAATTCGATATGTCTGATGTGCTCTAATATCCCAAAATAAATACTGTCCAAACGTTCATACCCCAGCCCTTAACGCAGTGGCGTAACTACGGGGGGGGGGGGCAACATGCCCCGGGCGCCACCCTTAGTGGGCGCCAAATTGACCAATTCAGCATCGATTATGTGCCCCTCCAAGCGATGAAAGTCAAAAATTTTGCGCGCTTCGCGCGCATTTCAGCACAAAATCAATTGAAAGAAGATTTAAGAGCGATATTCAACTTACTCGATAACCAAAATTAATTAGTCATAGGCCTTATTTGTCCAAAATTTCACTCCGCGCGCAATTGTTTCAAGAATGAGGAGGGGGTGCATTATGTATTCTTGGCCCCTAGCTATACGGCACCGCCCGCGTCTAAGATATTCTCGGGGAGGATGGGTAGGGGCGCCTATTTTTTTTTCTTGCCCCGGGCGCTACCAACCCTAATTACGCCACTGCATTAACGACAGAGGTAATGGGTACCAATCATTTTGATAAACCCTGTATGCTAAAGAAGTAAGGTACTAAACTAGGAAGTCCCTCCACTCCAAAAAGTATAATTCATCATCTAGGCCAGTTGCAGCCGAACCTCAGCAGATCTATCCGCTCTTAGATTGTAACATCCACCAATTATCTGTGCAGCTCCCCAAATTCCATGGGTGAAGGAAGTTTTTGATAACCAAACAACTAATCACCGATTTTTTGAAAACAGGAGGAAACCGGAGATCCCGGAGAAAACCTGCGAGAGCGAGCATGGAATCGGGATAAACCAAGTGCACATGAGTCCTTGGGCCGCGCCGGGGCTTGAATACATGACATTGTGTAATGAAGTGTCTCTATCAATGGAAATTAATTGTCAAAAACTGTAAGTGGTACCCCCGGACAATATTATTACCCACATACGGACTCATTCAACAATTATTTTTACGCAAATTTGCTGTTTAACTACTTGTATATCAAAATGAAGTGTTCAAAATCTTGCTAAAATCATCAAAAAAAATTTGACCTAAGGTAATAACATTTATTCATTTGGACATACCATCTCAAACTCAATATAGATATTGTTAAATCGGTCATGTTACCCACGAATACCCGGGTTTCTTCAACTATAAATATATAAAGTGTTAGGTGTATGCTTATAGTTCCCAATATTCCTGAAAACAGATATCCCACTCTTTCTTATACAATATGTAAATTGATTCATACTCTTTGATAAATAAAATACAGCAACTGACATAAACTTCATTTTCAAAAATAAACTAGCATAAATTTAATAAGATCATATTGTTCGCGTTATAAAAATGAAAACAAATATTTTCTGGTTGAGCTAGTATTTTCCTGACACCCTGTGGTCTACAATACACGAGAAAAGCATTAATGGGAATATACCATTTGTTTTAGATTGACATACTGCAGTTACTGTCCGTTTTCCTATACACAATACACAGTGCTCTCACCATTGACGCGTGACCTGTACAAATGATGTATGTTGGGAGAATGGACACTTGCCTAGTTAACATCACTGTGTGAAAAATAACCAGCCAATATTTTATTTATTATCCAAAACTTCTAGCAAATATATTTCTCTAACATGACCTAAAATTACAGCTAGGTTAGATGTTCAGAAATGGTCGTACTTTTGTAAAATATGAGTGAGGGCAAGGCATAGCTAGCCAACTCCCCGTGTTAATTGAATGGAGATTTGACCGAAAATATTGGTATCGGACCGCTCACTTCTGAAGGATGCCACAAAAAACGGTAAAAGCTACATTTAAATTATTCTAAATAGGTTCTAGAAAATAAAGTTTTGTAACATGTCCTAAATTTTTAGCTAATTTAGGTGTTTGGAGAGGGTCGTACTTTTGTGTTTTAGGAAGGACATGTAAACGACAGATAACACCAAAAATATGAAGAAATTATTTCCAAACCGTGTTAAGTCAAAAATCATTATGTTGCTCATTTTCAAGAATGCTGGTTTACAAAAAGCACGACATTGTCTGATTTCGTGAACAAAGCCACACATAACATTGTTTCCTTTCGTTTCCTTTATAATCGGTTACCCAACTGAAGCTATGAATACCAGCTTTATTGCGATATCGCACATGAAAACAGTCACTTGTGCACAACCAGAGAAGATCCGATTTAATCAGTTGAGCTGTTTCAATGACTGTTATCTTGGTTTAATAACTTTTAATGGGGTTAAGTCCTGCAAAGGTCGAGATGAATTCTACTGTAGACATGACTGCATCATGATTAGTATTGCGATAGTGAAAGCATCCTAGTGGTATTCGTACATTGGGTTATGATGTCACATTTACTATCATACGTCCTAGATTTATTTTTCAAGATTAGTATTTTTTTATTGGACTTTTATTTTTGGCCCGTGTACACTTTTGGTTGGATTCGACCATATCTGTAATATTTGAATTCTTCTGCACGCTCGCTATGAAATAATCAATGTAATTTTTGGTAAAGCTCACTTCTATTCCCAAGATGCTGTAAACTACCAAATCGCAACAGTTTAAAACAGTTGTTAACCTTAAAGGGACTTTTTTATACTGATGATGTTGCCGGATAACAGAAATAAGCTTATTGGCCCTTATTGATGTATTGACTAGCTGTTCTTAGTGGTGCCTCGCACGTTAGACGCGGTGAGAAAGCCGAATGAACAATTTAATTAACATTGATCTAATTATAATTAATTTTAAAATATATCAATGGTAGCTATTGATTGATTGTGAACCATACGTGCATGCGATCGAGACTTGTTAGTTTAGCTCCTTTTGTGGCATAGCTTTGGATCGAATGACACCGTGATGTTGTGGGTTCAACGATGGTTTTTAAAAGGTAAGACACTATCACTATTAATGATAGTTAACTAATAATTTTAATCATCAGTGTTGAACCCATAATATATAATTTCGGTTAAAAAATTGTAAATAATTATGAGATAATATTTAGTAATAACTGTCAGGAAGGTTTTCTGTCTATTTTAAGGGTCTGGTAAAGTTTGAAAAAAAAAACAGGTACAAAATTGATGGTGCGTGTGAATCAGAAAACTCTCCAGTTTTATACTTAAGCATAATAACTTCTTTAATTTTAGCTAACGCTGATGCAAACGCAATTTCATACATTTCCCGTGTGTTTAAAACTCCAAAGAAATAATTATGGTACTTCCAACTTTGGAGAACAACATATACCTTAATGAATCTCGTCAATGCAGACAATTCGACGTGATTTTGCAGTCCCACTTTTTACGAAAAAGACTTTACAACCATTCCGCCACCGACGAAAACCAAATTTGTGTGTATTCAGTACTTACTTCCTGTCAAAATCACCCACTTTAGTGCTGAGTTCTGTTTATGCATGTCATATCTACCGCATTGATGTTACGGAAGTTTGAACATAAATTCCTTGATTATAAGATTACCTGTTCAACGTGTCGCCACGATATTGGACGCGTAAAAAGGCCAAATACAAGCCTTGCTCTGTGGTTTCTATTATACTCACGATTAGTATCTTGTGTTTCGTATATTCCATATTTTGCTGGTAAAAGTTCAATGCAGCACTTCATAACTGACAACGCGTGTCACTCTGTTAAAAACTCGATTCATTATCGATACCTAGGTTTCGTCGTTTCAAGGGCTTTCAATGTATGTTGTCAATGCACGCTTAAAGCCATAATACCGTAAACGTTCGCCTAATGGCGCTATGGAGTTCATAGAAATGAGAGAGCGCCATCCCTGTGAAAGCCGACTATTATCACTGATCATTAAGGGTACGTGTAGTTAAAGGGTGAAACCAAGGGGGTGACACTAAATTCACGGTTGTTCTATTAGCAACGCAAAATCTATGAAAAATTCAGCTGGTTTACTAGCTAGAAAGTGAGGCCACTTATCGATCCGTTATAGCTCGTTATGAATAATTCATGTTCGACCCCTTGGATCATGTTAATTGAGTTTGGCAAATAACAACGTTGTTAATTTTGCGAACTTTGCCTGTTCAATGAGAGTATAGCGCGCCCCCAATACATCTGGGCACAAACCCGGCGAAAACGATCCAGTTTAATGAAATGGCGAACGGGTATTCCCATCAGGCACCAGTGATATGTTTTTTCAAAGAAAGTCTACTAATTTGATATGAAATGACATTTTGCAATAGCAAAGTCAAAATTAGGACTTGCTGTCAATAATATGAAGGAAATATGTGACAGAGACAAGGTGGGAAATACAAGTAGTATTTAAGTTATAACAACCTTTGATACCCGACCTGACCTTCCATCATGGCGCCATGATTCGTCTTATGTTTCTATTATGCTCTCAAGTAAAATAAAATACCAATCTGCACTGAGCATACAATGTTACTTGGCTCCCAGCATGAATTATTGATTTTATACGGAGGTAAAGAAATGCACAGTGTATGTGCATGATGTGCAAGCATACTCCAAATATTTACGGTAAATCTGAATAGTGGTCACATGTTGACATATCATGTGTTCGGGAAATCACGTGGCAACATTTTAAGATTTCAGGCTTGTTTACTAGTTAATTGCCATTTGTACTCTTTATTATTTATCTTTGTTAATTAACATATATTTTAAATGCTGATAAATCGTGGTTGGCTGTCCATGATATCTGTTCAATTCAATGTTTTATGAATATAATTCTACCACGCAGAGGGGGTCACGCAGCAGAATTTCACCTGACTTAGCTAGATTTCGAAGCTCTGCTCTTCAAATTCATGTAACTTTCAAAGTTTATACATTTAATATATTTAATATGATACTAATTTTTGTTATAAACTGGTACACGAAATGTACTAGCTTATTACCTATACAGAAAGATGATTATCAGCCTTCACTCAGCAAATTGACATGCCCGGCATATGCAGCCATTCTCCGTCTGGATTACATGACTGTCGCCCTCAATACGTCTGGGCACAAATTTAAATAACAATACGCTATTTACATATCAATGCGGCCTCATGCTAATTAAAGCTGCCCCAACCAGGAGTTCATCTATGGTGAAACCTATCGACACATACAATTATGAACAAGATCGAACAAACTTTTTCATGATAATGCGGTAATCATTCACCTGATACGTTGTGGCTCAGTGAGCAGAGCATTAGACTATAGTGTGAGGATAAAGAGAACTTGTGGAGAAGATTGATGGTTCGAATCTCATGCAGTAATTTCTGGCAGATTTAATATGATGTCTGTCAATGTTTTTTTCTGATTTGAGGAAATTTTATTCTCTATTTTCTTGATTTTATCTTTAACATTGTTTATATAATTTTATTATTTTATCTTGTGTGTCTTTTTTCATGATTCTTTGTTTTTATCGTTTCATTTTAGAGTAACTCAATCCATTCAATCAAATGTTGTAATGAACCTATTTGATTGTATAGGCATTTGTTATGTGTGTGAGACGAACTGTCGCGTGCGACAAGTCTTTCAATTCGCGCGAGTGTCCTTGCCTATTGTTATGACGCTATTTGCTTTCCATAGCTAATTTAAATATATATCGCTCCGCGGCTCCGTCTCCTCAATTACCCTGGACTATTATTCGTGGTAGTTTTCAGCCAGCCACAGCCGGAGAAGGAACTAAGAATATTTCACTCATCTATTATATTGTTGTGATCACTTTGATGATGAGAGATTAAAGTTTATTTGTGAAGTTATATTTTGCTCTCCGTTTGTTTCTGTTTGAGTCTTTCCCCGTCTCAGATGGAAGATCCATTGGCCATGTATTTGGTTTAATTTCTAGTAATCAGATAACTGGCGAGTGGATCTTCACATCAATTTCTGAGTCATAATACTATGCATCAGTGGTCATAAGAGGTATATCATTTTATTCGAAAAGGGGGGTCCCAAATATACGGGGGTCACATAGTCTTGGAAAGAATAATAGGAGGGGTTCATAAAATGTTTTATGACCCCCTAATAGGAGGGGGTCATAAAATGTTTTATGACCAAAATGTAGGGAGTCACACGATGACCACAGAAAGTGTGTTATTTTATTCAAAAAGACTGATTTCAATATAATTTTGGGGTTTGGGATCATAAAAGTTTTGTTGCCGAAATAGGGGGTGCGCAATGTTATTGACGCAGACTTTTTGTAAACTTGGGACCCCCCTTCCGAAAAAAATGATAACCCTCTAGGAGGATTCAAAAGATAACCTCTGCCCCAATAATCCCTAGCTATATTTGTTTGAAACTGTTCCACGGAGGATGTATCATAATTCAGTATCGAAGTTACGTAATGTTACTATGTCAACGGGATCACGCGCTTGAGTTATGAACCACGATCGAAACAATCACCACACAAAGTATATGGCACTTGAAGGCATATCAAAATAGCGTGATCCGGTAACCAAGAGAATTACGTAACCACTTCGATGCTGAATAGGCTCAGTCTTCAAATGATATAAATAAAATTTGAATGAGTGAACGAACAAAATCATACAACGACCAACTGAATAGAGGCTGTGCATATGCCGTATCATCCCGTAAATATGGCGGACTACTCAAATGCATTCAACAAAAGCATGATTGCATCTACCGCGACAGTTCGTCTCACACACATAACAAAATGCACTACGACCAAATAGGTTGATGACAACATTTGATTGAATGGACTGCACTGCGCCATGATTACGGGGAAGAAACCGGTTCAAATCGATAAACGCAAGGCCTCTATAGCTATCATTGAATACTGGCTAGGATTCCACAACACAATGAGAACATGTTAAGGCCGGCTTTTTTGCAAGGAATTAATCCCCCAAGCATCAGGCAAATTAATCCCCCGAGCAACAGGCAAACATGCTCTACTTTCAAGGTTGTTGCATGCAATCTAACCTCCTTCAGCCAATCAGCTGAGTGAACACCGGTTGGTCACTGCATTCATTTGGGAATGTGTAGGGACCAGCTTGATTCACCATCCACAACATGATAAATGTGTGCACATGCTACATTATAATACACTTGTAGGCCTATGTTGTTGTTGGTGGTGGTGTTTAGCCCTTTTGATCTTAGTTTTCCTTAGCCTTTTATTTATGGAAAATTGTATAGATATACAGGAGAGGATGGCAATCTTTTGCTTTCAGGACAACACATGAGCCATTTTGATATTAATACGAAAATCATTAACCACTACTTATGTTTTGAGTATATCCCAAACCTATGGCCACGCTCAAGGAATTGCAAGGCCGAACATTGCTTCGTCTATTTTGATCAATTGCACAGCTTCATGGTCAGTGAGCACATAATCTCACCCACTAAGTAATGGGCCTTGCAATGGAAATTTCATCGTGTAAGCCCACCTTTATAAGGCGCATTGGAAGGCACACAATACCCCAATGGCTTTCCATATTATGTGCACTCAACAACTATTCAGTATCGAAGCCCGGTATCGAAGTTACGTAATGTTACTATGTCAACGGGATCACGCGCTTAAGTAATGAACCACGATCGAAACAATCAGTACACAAAAAAGGCATACCAAAATAGCGTGATCGTAAAGGCCGGTTTACACGATGCAATTTTCCATGCAATTGCCTGTTGCACAGACCTTGGAAAAAGATTGCACCGTGTATTTTGGATTTGCAAGGAATTAATCCCCCAAGCATCAGGCAAATTAATCCCCCAAGCAACAGGCAAAAAGGTAGCGACATGCTCTACTTTCAAGGTTGTTGCATGCAATCTAACCTCCTTCAGCCAATCAGCTGAATGAACACCAGCTGGTCGCTGCATTCATTTGGGAAATGTAGGGACCAACTTGATTCACCAACATTGTAGGCTACATTGTAGGCCTATGCTGTTGCTGTCAAATAAAACATCATGGCCAATTCCAAAGCAACACCTATGGCACGGAAATTCCTTGATCTGTACGAGGAACATGAAGCACGATAAGAAAAAAAGAACTATAGCCCTGGACAGCACAGGTGCCATTTTGATATGATTATGAAAATTTAACCACTAAATATGTTTTGAGTATATCCCCAAATCTATGACCACGCTCATGGAATTGCATGGCCACATATTGCTTCGTGTATTTCGATCAATTGCACAGCTTCATGGTCAGTGAGCACATAATCTCACCCACTAAGTAATGGGCCTTGCAATGGAAATTTCATCGTGTAAACCCACCTTAATGATCGCCATACAAACAGCGCTTGGTTCCGATACCATCACGGAGTTACGTAACTACTTCGTGGTCTGATAGTTATATGACCAATGGTCTGATCTACTTGGGTTCGATCCTTTTAAGAAAAGAAAAAATAGCTGATCATTTATATTATAATGCATAAATGAATAAGTTACACAATTTGAAACATTGAGGCCGTTCTATTTTTCAAAGGTCATTTAACTGTTAAATGTAGTGGAATATATCACGCATTGATAGGTAGCAGGTGGTTCTGCTCTTTGTTTTGTGATGAAAATCGTGATGTTTTATTTCATCACGCTCTAAAACAAACGATTTCTTATGTATTACTTTGTTTCGTGATGAAAATCGTGATGTTTTATTTCATCACTCACGAAAAATTGATTTCTTATGTATTACTTTGTTTCGTGATGAAAACCGTGATGTTTTATTTCATCATCACGCTCTAAAGCAAACGATTTCTTATGCATTATATTTGTTTTGTGATGAAAATCGTGATGTTTTATTTCATCACGCTCTAAACAATAATTATAGTTACATGCATTTTAAGAAAAAAATCTTATTAAAACAGTATGTTGTTTAGAAAAAATGTAGAAAGTGATGATGATGATGATGATGATGATGATGATGATGAATGATGATGATGATGATGATGATGATGATGTCTCCAAAAGTGTCCCGGTTTTTTCTTGCCCTAAATCGTGTGTATCTATTAATAAGGCACTTCAATAATCAATAATCAGTCCCGTGACGGCCTCCACTAACTAGCTACTAACTTGGGTTTACATGATGCAGTCATGTCTACAGTAGAATTCATCTCGACCTTTGCAGGACTTAACCCCATTAAAAGCTATTAAACCAAGATAACACTCATTGAAACAGCTCAACTGATTAAATCGGATCTTCTCTGGCTGTGCACATGTGACTGTTATCATGTGCGATATCGCAATAAAGTTTGTATTATAGCTTCAGTTGGGTAACCGATTATAAAGGAAACGAAAGGAAACAATGGTATGTGTAGCTTTGTTCACGAAATGAGACAATGGCGTGCTTTTTGTAAACCAGCATTCTTGAAAATGAGCAACATAATGATTATTGACTTAACACGGTTTGGAAATAATTTCTTCATATTTTTGGTGTTATCTGTCGTTTACATATCCTTCCTAAAACACAAAAGTACGACCCTCTCCAAACACCTAAATTAGCTAAAATTTAGGACATGTTACAAAACTATATTGTCTAGAATTTTAGAAGAGTACTTTTAATATTGGCCGGTTATTTTTCACACAGCGACGTTAACTAGGCAATGTACTATTACCTATAACATTAACTAAAACACCAAAGTACGAATATTTCCAAACATCTAAATTAGCTAAAAATTTAGGACATGTTAAAAACTGTATTTTCTAGAACTTTAGAAGAGTACTTTTAATATTGGCCGGTTATTTTTCACACAGCGACGTTAACTAGTCATATCCCCATACTTTTAACGTAGGGCTATTTGTAGAGGTCACGCGTCAATGGGAAAGAGCACTGTGTATTGTGTATAGGAAAACGGACAGTAACTGCAGTATGATGGGCGCTGATATTTCATGTTCACTGTCACTTATTTATCAGAAAAGTGCGACCCTTTGTCAATCACCTACAGTACCCAATTTCGGCATACTATATAAGAAACTCATCACGATGATTGCCAGAGAATAGTTTAAATGTAGCTTGTACCGTGTTTTTGTGGCATCCTTCAGAAGTGAGCGGTCCGATACCAATATTTTCGGTCAAATCTCCATTCAATTAACACGGGGAGTTGGCTAGCTACGCCTTGCCCTCATTCATATTTTACAAAAGTGCGACTATTTTTGAACATCTAACCTAGCTGTAATTTTAGGTCATGTTAGAGAAATATATTTGCTAGAAGTTTGGAGAATAAGTTAAATATTGGCTGGTTATTTTTCACACAGTGATGTTAACTAGGCAAGTGCCCATTCTTCCAACATACATCATTTGTAGAAGTCACGCGTCAATGGTGAGAGCACTGTGTATTGTGTATAGGAAAACGGACAGTAACTGCAGTATGACTGATTCAATGATTCATTCATTTTACTGTAATTAAAGCACTTCAGGCTTAGTCTTTCACGTGGTATTTTAGTACACCACTGGGCATTACAATCATGAAAAAGTAGAAATTCTAAAATGATTTGTTTTTATTTTGATCCACCAGATTGACCTGTGTAACAACTCACAGGGCTGCAGCGATGCGGGGAATAACGTCGTCACAGTTTCACGCAGGATTTATCACGGGTGTGCTTTGTTTGGCGTCCATAGTCTATATCTACAATCACTTGAAGTTCACTTTAGAACCAAAACGATCAGGTATTAAAATAAACAATATAGCTACTGCATTTAAAGAACAAACGGAAAGATCAACGAAGTCCTATAAGTGAAACTATTGGCTGATGACTAGTACCTCCTGCTTGAAACGTAATTCTGATTTTTCCTGAAATGTTGAAAATGTGGACACGTGTCCATATGGGCATGCGAAAGGGGTATTTTAATATGGACATACTATAATACAATGTTACCCCTATACATTGCTATAGATCGGTAATTTCCATAAAAACCATTTACATATCAATTTGTATGCGGTCTTCAGCAAAGTCATAGTTCATTGAATTTACAACCTTATGACAAAAGAGGCGAAAATAGTAACTATTTGCACACCATTTGCAATTTAAAGAGAATCGGCCATTGTTCATTAAAATGAGGCTAGTATATGGACAATATTAAAGTGTGCTCTTTCATTTAATGACATAAAATTTGAAAATGTGTAAGGAGCACTTTTAAAACCTATATTTTGGTCAAAAAATGTGCTTGGATAGGTAGTTTTTAACAGATTTACCACATTCGCCTTGCTATAACATTGAATTGCGTTATCTGTTGACCTATTTTTAGGGGGAAGTGTTAGCTTTCGTTTGATATAAAAAGAATTCTTATTGCATGAAGGGAACACTTGAGGTTTTGACAGAAACAAATCACAGAATCCTATTTTCCACTAGATCTCACACAGCTCTTATGATGCTATGCACTCAACCGTGTAGTATAACACAGATTGTGTACTAGGCTAGACTCGCTGTGCTGGAAATATCCGTGTTCGGGTGTATCGAGGTGGAAACTGTGCGTAGATGCATTTATAGGAGAATCGTTTTTGTAGTCAAACCTTTGCATATGCTGTTCTTACAGTTTTCAAACTTGATCACATGACATATTTAAACAGAAATACTGAAACAACAAAGTGTCAAATAAGCTCTTGACAAATGTTTGAACAGCAAAGGTTCTTACTCTTCTTCGTTTAGAATATGTAATGATTGATTTTAGATTTAAATAACTATTTTGAAGAGTAAAAGATTACAAATTTGTCAAATGTGAAGCATTCGTTTTATAAACGTAATATATTATTTTACCCCTCCCCCAGAGGATGACTTAAGTACTTCCCATCATGCATTGTAAAAGTGTTATCACAAGAGTTTCAACTGCCACTTTTATTTACTTTTTAAATCCCATTGATTTCTGTACAAAAGACGGTGTTTTAAAATTGTGTGTCTCATTATTACTTGGTCGATTTCAGAACAAAAGTGATGTGTGTATAAAGGATAATTCACACCTTATATAGATAACATAAAATAACATAAAATGTGAAATCTTAGCAGTGATAGAGCAGTGATGTCATGTTTCCTCACACTGCTCTGCTAACTGCATCTAGTTAACCAATGTTAACCAGGGGGGTGTTGGGTAGTACTTACTTCATCCTCTGGCCCTCTCCACTCCACGAAACTAGTTTCGTTCATAGGACGTCATCAATCTTTTGGTTTGTTCATTTACCTTCTACGTTATTTTGTGGATAGAAAAACTAGACGAATAGAGTTGTCTGAACCCAAATAAGACATCGAACTTACTTTTTATTTATGTTAAACAAATTGAGTTCGTTTTCAGAGCAATAAATGTCTCCGGCGTGTTAAATAATTATATTCATTTCTCCGCCTACAATCATCGTCGAAATGTGTTAAGACACCGTAACCAGGTTTTTGGAACGGGGGGGGTGTGGGGGGCACAACTTGTAAATGTTCCGACGGAAATATTTTTGCTGGCGGAATATGTGAATTGTGGACCACAATTTCTTTTTTTGGCCAAATCTTTAAAAAAAACTGGGGGAGGGGGTAGTTAAAGTATTTGATCGACATCCCAGCAAACACAAAACGTTTACGACATCATTCGCCAAAGGTTATAAAAGGTTGTCAGAAAACGTTTCAATGTCGGGTTATATAAAGGGTATATTAAGAGTATAAAACGGTTTCACAACCTTACAAAACGTTTTTTGATAATCTACTGCTCAGCAAATAAAAATGTTTGACAGAAAACGTTTAAATGTCCGGTTATATAAAGGGTATAAAAACGTTTTAATAACATTCCAAAAACATTCTTGAAAACTTGATACAAAACATTCTAAACAGAATGTTAGTTTGGGGTTGAAAAAATGTTTGCCCAAAATATTTGTAATAACGTTTTAAAAACGTTTTCATGACCTTTATATAACCCGACATTTAAATGTTATTAAAATGTTTTGAAAAAAACATTTTAAGAACATTTCTGTGTTTGCTGGATTCAAATATTTTAACATAATGTTATTTAAGTATTGACAAAATATTTGGCAAAAATGTTTGCAAAAATAGTTTACAATAACATTTTTGTTAAACATTTAAAAATATTGTTGTAGTTTGTTTTCATACAAAACGTTTTAAAACGTTATCATGACCTTTATATAACCCGACATTTTAATGTTATTAAAACGTTTTTACCTAAACCAAAAGCCAAAATATAACTTATTTAAAACGTTTTTAAAACGTTTTTGTGTTTGCTGGGATGTTCTTTGTTTCTTCACCTCCCACGCACATTGTTGACCCCCGCCCACTGGCTACGCCACTGTAAAGACACTTATCGAAAACGTACACTATAATTATTATGGCCTTATTTCCGTTATTTTTAACGTGACGAAATGAAGGTTTCTTTGGTGTCAGGCCTAAACCTCAGTTTTCCTTACATCCCAGCCCTCCGCCCTTTCCCACAAATCAATTTTGGGTGCCACTAGGCACAGAAGAATTCCAGAATGATCGGGATACGGGCTTATTTATATTACACACAGGATAAATTCTACATAACGAGCTATAACGCTATGTAAGTATAGAACCTCGTAATAATTTAGTAGAATTTACCTCAAAACTAGTATTTACTAAATTATGTTAAATTTTATTGTGTTATTTTACTTAATAATTGAATTTGAATTGCTATTGTTTCCCCACAGAAAATCAGAGACATGTCTTACCAAACGATAAAAACGACTTTATACAAGCA
Source organism: Amphiura filiformis (assembly GCF_039555335.1). NCBI lineage: Eukaryota > Metazoa > Echinodermata > Ophiuroidea > Amphilepidida > Amphiuridae > Amphiura > Amphiura filiformis. The sequence continues at coordinate 39,397,003 of NC_092638.1, read as the reverse complement.
TTACCATTGCAATCTAAACGGGGATCACCCACACTGAAATCCGAGTTCGAATCCCATCAAGAATCCGAACACAAACCGAACAACATCACCACACGACAAGAAATAGGGAAATTTATTATTGACTGTGATAAAGAAATGCCTGCATTGGATCAGCTTTGGGAGCGTTTGGTCATCGTGACGGCATTTTCTGAAAATCATGTCTTAGAAGCGAAAGGAATGATTGCATCGATTCAAAAACATATGCCCGGAAAACGAATCGTTGTTTATGATTTGGGGATTAAACAAAAAACAAAACCAAAGGTAAGAATTTCAAGTTATTAATAGCATTATGTTTTCTAACGAATTTAAACAGTAGAGGTATAGGGACATAACACTCAAAATAATAATAACTTTATATTATAACAACTTATTATAAGATCATAATAACCTTTTCGAATCAACAATTACTCACGGGTTAATTGTTACCTATTGTTTCTGCTTTGTTGTGAGATGTATCTCTCGATAGCCGAGTATTTATCTATACTATGACATAATTTGCTACCAAGACAGTAAATATTATTAGACTTCATATTGATGGCCACGGTATATTTCTCCCGGGTTATTACAGTAACTCAGGGGTTAGTAGTAGAATATCGTATCTGCAGTAGCTATCTGGTGTCATATGTTAGATGTGTAATATACGAGGGTCATTAAAAAAGTTCTACCTCCATCACATATCTGTTATCTTACGTGCCAGGATATGGACATTACCCTTTTAAATCTCGGCTGCAAAATAAAATTTATTTGTTTAAAATGTGATTTTGGTTGTTAAGATGTGTTGGTTGAAGTGAATACAGATTTGGTACATCGGTCTGAAAAGAAAGGCTAATTTTGATTTAAAAAGGTTGCCAACATCTACGTGGAAATCATTACAGATTTAATTCTGTAAGAGTGTCAAATGCCTATTGCATTTGGGCCTTTTGCACTAACCCCTCGAACCATCGGTAGAACACTTTGTCAACCTTCTTTTAACCTGCTGCTTTTAATTCTTTACTGCAGGTGAAGAAATTCTGTGGCATTGAAGTACGTAATTTTGATTTTGATAAATACCCACCGCACACGAAAAATCTTCATACATACGCCTGGAAAGTATTTATCATACGGGTAAGGAAAGATTTGAAGCAAGTCCTTAGACTTTACAAAAATAAAATAAAATAAAGCTCTTTTGTGAATATCTTTAGTGCTTTTCATTCACCATTATGCACAATAAAAATAAGATACCCGTAACGTGAACCCACGGTCAAAGTGAGGATAGTGGTGTCCACAAGATAGGGGGGACTCTTGTCAGCCAATCGGGGGACATTCACCCAGTAGGGGGGAAATTACGGGGTCATTAATTACGGCGAGCGAAGCGATCCGGAAATTTTTGAGCAGTCGGAGGAAACCCCTTGGCCCCCATTTTTGAAAAACCTGCGGACGCCACTGAATGAGGGTGGATTTCGAACATTTGCGCAAGGATGTTTTTTAATTTGAGATATCAATGACGTCAAATGATGCAGAAATCACGAAGTTATGAAACAAAAGCCGATTTCATCTGATACTTAACTCTGCATTTTGATGAAGTAAAATAGGGAAGCATAATGCTGTCAATCGGTTTACATTACTTTTAGGCAAGTTCTAGTATAATTCTTTTTATTCATTACTTTCCAGGAGACTTTGCGTGAATTCGGTGCAATTTTCTGGGGTGATTCGTCCGTTCGTTTTACAGGCTCTCTTAGATCGGTCTTACCCTATCTACATTTACACCATGGTTACATGTCGCATATCCACGGCTACGATCCTAAACTCAATACTGATATCAGACATCAATATTACTTCACCCATGCGAATATGTATCAAGAATTAGACGTAAACAAAATTGAATATTACAATTCGAAAATGCCACACCTCATGTCGCGGCAAACAGACAACTCATCGTCAACAACTCTGTGATGATTGAGAGAGTTTTAGAGCCGCTAACTGAGTGTGCTAAGAGGGTCGAGTGCATTGCGCCAGCTGGGGCGGTTGTTAATAAACATAGGTTTGACGCTTCTGCCTTGGCCCTCCTTGTTTATAAAAATATGAGATATGAATGGACACCTGAAAATCGCAATATTACTTCAGATATTTTGGACAAAGTTTGCAGATTGGATAGAACAACACATGACGGTAAAAATGTGAGAATTTGTTAAGGAATGAGCAAACTAAAAGTAAAGGTAACTGGAGAGGGGAAGCGACGAGTTGCCCCAGATCACACCGGCAGGTAGCGATTGGACCGCCGAATCCGAATATGTATTAATTTTGGAAGGTTCATGTTTGTTTGAAATTTTGGGACGTATTTTTCCAAAATTTGATACTTTTGGTGATATTTCAAAAAAGCGACATGCCAAAGACAAATCTTCGGGCACATACTTTGTTATTGTTAATAATGTTCTTTTCCACATACCTACGTTACCATTCGCTTTGGTGAATTATCAATATTGTATTTTTCGTGACTGCAATTTATCGTTTTCAATGCGTTTTAAGCTTACTTTGAAATTACCTAGATATCTGGAAACGCTCCTTTTAGAATTTCTGATCGTCGGCTTTTGCAGGCAACAGAATGCAGATTGACTCACGATGAATGTTATATTCCTCTGGCTGGGTCTCTCTACGATATGAATACTTTGACTTCATTTTAACAAAATTATAATTTACCTCTGTCAGTGGCGTAGCGTGGCCGCTCCTACCCCGGGGAGGCTCATTACAGAAAAGGTAAATTTTGCCGCCCCCTGCAGCAACTGCCCAAAATGGTTGACCTAATTGTTTTCCAGCCATGATAGCGCTCAAGAAAGGGGGTGGGGTGGTATGGGGGTTAAGAGCAATCGTAGAGGTGTTACACCCCCCCCATAATCCACACCCTCGAGCGGTGGCCCTGGTGACGACCAAAAAGGTATAGTTTCATTAGTTTCACAACTTTATTTAACCTTTTCCATAATTTTTAGCCCTTTTTTCCATTAATAATTCTCCTTGCCGCCCCTACTATCCCGCCCTTTTTCTTTAATCATGATGCAGTCATGTATACAGTAGAATTCAGCACGACCTTTGGAGGACAAAACCCCATTAAAAGCTATTAAACCAAGATAACACTCATTGAAAACAGCTCAACTGATTAAATCAGATCTTCTCTGGTTGTGCACATGTGTCTGTTTTATATGTGCGGTTTTTGCAATGAGCTGGTATTAGCTTCAGTTGGGTAACCGATTATAAAGGAAACGCAAGCAAACAATGGTATGTAGACCTTTGTTCACGAAATGAGACAATGGTCTGCTTTTTGTCAACCAGCATTCTTGAAAATGAGCACCATGATGATTGTTGACTTAACACGGTTTGGAAATAATTTCTTCATATTTTTTGGTGTTATCTGTCGTTTACATATCCTTCCTAAAACACAAAAGTGCGACTATTTCCAAACACCTAAATTAGCTAAAAATTTAGGACATGTTACAAAACTATATTTTCTAGAATTTCATAGAATAATTTAAATGTAGCTTGTACCGTTTTTTTTTGGCATCCTTCAGAACTGAGCGGTCCGTTACCAATATTAGCTAATATTTTCGGTCAAATCTCCATTCAATTAACACGGGGAGTTGGCTAGCAATGAGCTAGCTATGCCTTGCACTCACTCATATTTTACGAAAGTGCGACTATTTCTGAACATCTAACCTAGCTGTAATTTTAGGTCATGTTAGAGAAATATATTTGCTAGAAGTTTGGAGAATACTTTTAATATTGGCCGGTTATTTTTCACACAGTGATGTTAACTAGGCAAATTCATATACTTCTATACACACACTATTTGTAAAGGTCGCGCGTCAATGGTGAGAGCACTGTGTATTGTGTATAGGAAAACGGACAGTAACTGCAGTATGTAATTCTTCTTGCCGCCGCGCCCTTCATCTTCCGCCGCCCTTCTTTTTTTTTGCATTTAAATAACGATGTGAAGTCATTGTTAGATTTTTTAAATATTATTATATGGTGTAATATTAACTGAAAAGCTGTGATAGAGGGTGCTTTTTGAAAGCTGTGATAGAGGGTGCTTTTTGATAAAAATAAAAAAATGGCTGCCAAATGCCTTTAAATGACTAAAATGTACCACAAATCTAGCTATATTAAAAGTTATTACCATAGCCTTTGTCAAATTTTGCACTTAAAATGATTGACATTTTATTTTTTATTTTTCTCAACAAGTCATAGACTGGAAATATGCATGCTAGGGTATAAAGCTCTTGTCGGTGTCCAGAGGAAAACAGATTGAATGCGAAAAACAGATTTTGAATGAGCGGTTCGTGGTGCACTTCATTTATGCCGGGATATGACGCCAAAGAAAAAGTAATATCATTTTCATCATCCATTTCAAATTGATTGTCAGAATTTTGCAGCACTACTTGAGTCCCTGTGCATGCAATACCAATATAATGAGTGCATGATGTTGAGGAAAACCTTCTATGGGCATATGGAACATTTAGGCGACAAAACTTTTGCAAACCTGTAGGGTCATTAAAAGTTGCAGCAAATTGAAGAAGACAAATCATAAATGCAGAAAGAAATGTCTTCTGTCAGATTTTTCTGGTAGGGATAGGATATCAGGTCAGCTGCATAGGAAGGGTAATTAATAAGTATGTTAGTTGGACCCCTGATATGAGCATTGGCCATCTGCTGCATATTCTCTGAGACCCTCTCCGGACTTGTTCAGAGGACCAGAAAAGGTCTGATCAACTCTGATCAACTTCGGCATACAATATTAACGCCAAAAGATTCAATACATTTTTGTCTCAAAGCTGGTACAATGACCCGGGGACAATATTCATACTGCAGTTACTGTCCGTTTTCCTATACACAATACACAGTGCTCTTTCCCATTAACGCGTGACCTCTACAAATAGCCCTACGTTAAAAGTATGGGGATATGACTAGTTAACGTCGCTGTGTGAAAAATAACCGGCCAATATTAAAAGTACTCTTCTAAAGTTCTAGAAAATATAGTTTTTAACATGTCCTAAATTTTTAGCTAATTTAGATGTTTGGAAATATTCGTACTTTGGTGTTTTAGTTAATGTTATAGGTAATAGTACATTGCCTAGTTAACGTCGCTGTGTGAAAAATAACCGGCCAATATTAAAAGTACTCTTCTAAAATTATAGACAATATAGTTTTGTAACATGTCCTAATTTTTTAGCTAATTTAGGTGTTTGGAGAGGGTCGTACTTTTGTGTTTTAGGAAGGACATGTAAACGACAGATAACACCAAAAATATGAAGAAATTATTTCCAAACCGTGTTAAGTCAACAATCATTATGTTGCTCATTTTCAAGAATGCTGGTTTACAAAAAGCACGCCATTGTCTGATTTCGTGAACAAAGCCACACATACCATTGTTTCCTTTCGTTTCCTTTATAATCGGTTACCCAACTGAAGCTATGAATACCAGCTTTATTGCGATATCGCACATGAAAACAGACACTTGTAGGCTACTTGTGCACAACCAGAGAAGATTCGATTTAATCAGTTGAGCTGTTTCAATGAGTGTTATCTTGGTTTAATAGCTTTTAATGGGGTTAAGTCCTGCAAAGGTCGAGATGAATTCTACTGTAGACATGACTGCATCATGTTCTTTATGCAATTATAGCAGTTTTCACTGATTTTCTTACAGCTTTGAATGAATTGGGTAGTTGCCAATGTATTTGTGCCTAACACCGATGTCTACAATCCTTTCCATGTTGATTAGCCCCAATGGACCCCCTATGGGCAGACATGATGTCAGATCAGCATGGAAGGATCATTCAACCAATCCTTTGATATCGTATTCCCTTGATCAAAAGGGGTTTTTCTAATCCTCCGGAAAAGTCTGGTATATAAATAGCATTCCACAATCAGTGGACATTTCTGAAGTTCAAGTTCAATTCAAGAACACTTCTCCTCTATATTATGTTCCCATACCCTTTTCAAGCATGCAGGAGCTACAATCAGATAATAAAATAAATATCACACTTGCTCAAAACAATTCAAATGCATGTCATACCAATGGTATATGAAGTTATCAAGTCTGTTATGTATTTGAAATACAGATAGACTCCGCCCTGTATCTCATCCTTCACCATACACCATATTTCAATGTTGGAGAGGGCCAATTCCCATATCAGAGGTCCAACCAACATACTTATTAATTCCCCTATGCAGCTGACCTGATATCCTAGCCCTACCAGAAAAGTCTGACAAAAGACATTTCTTTCTGCATTTATGATTTGTCTTTAGCACTTTGCTGCAACTTTAATGACCCTGCAGGCACAGATTATAAACCGGGAGTACACCCTGTTAAATCGGGGTTTGAATCACATCAAGAACATGACGAATCCGAACCGGAACCGAACGATGCCACTGTACTACAAGAAACAGGGAAGTTTATTATTGACTGTGATATTATATATAGATTCTATAATCTGTGCTGCAGGTTTGCAAAAGTCTTGTCGCCTAAATGTTCCATAGGCCCAACGACGTTCGACATCAGAATAACATCGGTAGGGATCACACCACAAAATCAGAGTTCATGTATAATATGAAGAGCTTATTTCCAAACCGTGTTAAGTCCATAAACCCATGTTTCTGATTTACCTGTGCAAAATATTGCAATGGTTTGTGATGCTATGTATTATAATTTCAGTTGGATGCATCATTACAAAGCAAACAGTAGATGGATGCACAATAACAATACTGTGTGAGGCCTTTGTTTCCCAAATGAGAACAATAGTCCCATTAGTCTGCATATTGTTATACAGCATTGTTATGGTAAATATTGGCTTAATTGTTGATGGTACAACTCATTGTTGTAATGTCAAACTTGTCAAAGTAATTGTGATTGTATCACTCAAGTAAATGAGATACATGGGGTTGTGGACTTAACACGGTTTGGAAATAAGCTCTTCATATATAAAATGCCTTCAGCATGTTCAGACGCTCATCGATTATAACGGTGGTTAAATTTACGCAACTAAATTACGATTCTGGCTACAAGAAACAATAGCAATGAATAGAGCTAGAACTCCTTCGTGTATAAACTTCTCACCGACTGCTTGGCAACTTGTAAACAAGAAGGAAGAGTACTAGACTCACATAAAATATAGAGGAATTCCCGGCATTTCCATGTGCATAATAATAATTAAAAAACAAAAAAACAGTAGCCTATATATAAAAATTACTAGGTATTGTTGGTCGAAGCAGCCAATTTTTCATTATCTAAATCAATATATTATTGAAAAATAATTTACAACATAACTCAAGACCCACAGGACCTACAAAAGTATATCTGTGATATTTGAATTCTTCTACACACTCGCTATGAAATGATCAATGCAAATTTTGCCAAAGCTCACTACCATTCTAAAGATGCTAAGAACTATATCAAATCGCAACAGTTTAAAATAGTAGGCCTATATAGTATAAGGGAGCACGCCACCAATTAAGCATCCCATTGAAACGTGAAACGTGTATTTTCTTTGCCCGATTTTGGTCCTTTCGGCAACAATTATTAAAGCCAAATCGGCATTAAAATTTGCAATGTATTGTGTGACAGTTTTTGCAGTTTTTGGACACTTTGCCCTCTGGATGAAATTGTATTTTAAGCGTACAAAATATTATTTAAAATATTAATACCAGAATATAAAGAAACATGGTTATTTCATACATTAATTACTGATAACATGACTACAATAATAAATGAATGAATAATAATTAAAGCAATTTTCCCGGGTAAGTCAGAGTTCAAAGTGTCCCAAAACTGCTCAGCGAAAACAGGAAGTTACAATGCCGAAATGACCAACTTCAATTACATCGCTTAATCATAGTGCATTGTAGGTATGCCTTTAAGCCTCCTCTGATCGCTCGCGGAGTGATGGTACGCGCCGGAGTCTTCTGTCAAGTGTGTTCATATAAAAGCAAGGTGCTCGCATGTACTCCATTCCATAAAACTAAGTTTCCGTTTTGACCATTTTAGGGAAATGCGACTAAAGCGAATTATGCATATTAGTAGCGTAGGGTGGTGTGGTATTGATCCGGGTCTTGATGTATTGACAAGTATTGATTATGTTGCTCATAGTGTGGTGTCTCGACGTAACCGTGTTGACAAAGCTTCTATTGAACAAATTTATACATAGCAAGGGCCAAAGGGTAAATATAACTATTGGCGGATTGTACTAGCACAATCTAGCAGCCATCATTGAGGTATACGTGCGTTTGATGCGAGACTTCTAATTTGCTCCGTCCGTGATATTCGTGATAGCGTTTTAACTCAATATATTGCGCTGATGTTGTTGTTTACGAGGTTTCCGATGGTTAAAGAGGTAAGACACTTAATTCCAATATTAATTATTTAATACATCGTCCCCGGCATCATCTTAAGACATCGGTGTAACTAGAACCCTGGAACTAGAATTACCCATTATTATGCCTAATGCATAGAATAATTTTGAGTCTTTCTAGAACAGAAAGTGTTTTTCCCCCCATTTGGATTTCTATATTTTTCGGCTATACTTAGTAGACTCTCCTTGTTTACAGCAAAAAGTATCTGTGTTATAATAAATTATGTGCATGCGTTTGCTATATTACTATAATATTGACCTAGTAACTCATTTTAAGTCACTTGAGTCTTTCTAGAACAAATTATTTGTCAGTGTTTTTTCTTTCGTTTTAAAATAATTTTAGTGCACATTGCAACTCTTTGTTTTCGGTGGATTTTTCTCTCTCAAATGATCTTGTTTTGCCGACTTAAATAGGTAGACCTGCATTAACATTTGTATGATCCATAAACTTGATCTATAGCTTAAGGGTATACGAGGTGTTTTTGGTCGAAGCAGCCAAAAAATAGATTTTCATTATCTGAATCAATATATTATTGAAAAATAACACTTTGGTGTTTTGTAAAAGTTCATTCTATAAATCATATACTTTGAAAACTTGAGCGATGTAATTTTTGCTAAAGCTCACTACCATTCGCAAGATGCTGTGAACTACATTTTTTTGCTGCTTCGACCAACAATACATCGTATACCCTTAAAACGATTTAGTGTACATCTTGTACACTAAATCGTGATTATTTCATTGTAGGCCTAAGTGTTATTTACCTGTTTACAGATGATCGACTATTCACACAATAATATTATAATATAATAGAATCATGAGTCTCATCTTATTATAACTTTAAGTTACATAATCGACCTTCGAATCCGATAAGTACTTCTTTTACCATGTTTACCATTTTAACGTCTGTGTTGAAATTCAGTAAAGCAATCACTCCTCTTTGTTATTTATGCAAATTATATTTATATAGATGGAGTCACTGGAAGGTCGTGATACATACATATAAATACATGTCATCGTGAATACGTGTAGCACAACATTCGACAGCTATATATCATGTGTATCATCATTTGATCAGAGAAGATGAGGATGATATGATCCCAGGGATATGATATCCTGAAACTGTGGCCGCAGTATAGAGGAACCGGGTGAGATTTTTGAAAACATTTTATACACTAGGCTTTACTCGAGAACTCCAGCTTCGAATTTACGTGAAGCTATCGGTGAGCAAATTCTTGGCTAGACTTCTCGAGCAAACTAGGCTACTTAATGGTATACGATGTATAGTTGGTCGAAGCAGCAGAAAAAAGTGATTCACAGCATCTTGCGAATGGTAGTGAGCTTTAGCAAAAATTTCATTGCTCAATTCATAGCGAGCGTGTAGAAGAATTCAAATATCACAGATATACTTTTGTAGGTCCTGTGGTTCTAGAGTTATGTTGTAAAGAGGGCTGAAACAACAACACTTTTGTAAAACGTACATAGGCCTAACTCATTAACAACAATAAATTAAGCAAGTTTTGAAAGTATATGATTTGTAGAATGAACTTTTGCAAAACACCAAAGTGTTATTTTTCAATAGGCCTATATTGATTCAGATAATGAAAATCGATTTTTTTTTGCCTGCTTCGACCAACAATACCTCGTATACCCTTAAACAAATTGAAGGACTGTAATTCAGATGAGTGTAATTTTTAGCAGTATTCTACATGTAATTAAATGTTCAGGCATTAATAATACATGTAGCAAAACACTTGCAGGTAGAAGGTCTACTGAAGTCCCACGGCACTTAGCTATAGCTCACGAGAAACTCGATCTGAAAACAAGCTGACATTTTCTTAGGGGCTGTGCAATAATTATGAGACCCCCCATGGGGTAAAAATTTCAAACGGCTCGGCAAAGATCGTTTGCCCCCACCCCTCTCGGCCCGCCAAAATCGCTCCCCCCCCCTCTCGGCCTGCCAAAATCCCCCGCACATGCCAAAATGTTTGGAATCCCAATTTACAAACCTTAAATGGTCTAGATACATGTTGCAAGTGCAGCATATTTAAGCGCTGTTTAAGCGCTGATTAAATGAAAATTAATTTTTTGGGTTGCTTCGACCAACAATACCTAGTCTACCCTTAACAGGCTGAATATTATTTAAATTGGTTGAAAATAAAATCCTTACTTAGTTATTTTTAGACTGTTGCAAAAATGGTACCGCGTACTTAAAGTTGAGTTTCAAGTGTTTTTCTGGTTTCCTAACCCATATGAACTTGTCCCTTAGATAATTTCACTTCACCTCCATCTCAAGCATCGAACAGCTCTACATCCAGCTGTAACCACTGCTCTGTATAAGTTTTCCATCTATAATAAGATATTAGTTATTTAACATCAATTTGCATCTACATCTGCATATTAATAAAGAATTTATCATATCGCCCGAAAAGCCCCTTGATCAACCGTCATTAACTACCAGCATTTTGATAAAACAAATTCAACCCCGTTGCACTAATAATGATCAAATAATAAAATGTATTATATCCTTCATTATAGATTCTTGTTCATTGATTGGTTAAAAGTGTGCCACGTGCTCAAAAATAAACACACTATTCTGTAAAGAAGTGGAAAAAAGTACTATTTACGTCCGTAAATAGTACCTCCAAGCCATAAATAGTTCTTTTGGATATTTACTATTTACGGATAGCAGCATACCCACGTCGCAGTCCATAAAGCATAAAAATAACATTTAACGTCGACATTGACTATGAGAATATTTTGTCACTGCCGTGAAATGACAACACAAATATGGCGAAATATTAAATCAAGCTGAAGTGGTTGCTGCTGCTGAAGAAGATTCACGATTTCAGCTGTTTAATTTGAACTTTTTAAGCTTTTTTACAGTTCTAGCGCAGGAATATTTACTGTATTCAGACCAACACAGAGTCAGATTCAGAGCGACACTGACATGGTAAGCTTTAAAACAATTAACACTGACAGGGCGAAGTTTACCATGTCAGTGTCGCTCTGAATCTAACTCTGTGTTGGTCTGAATACAGTAAAAGTATATATTTGTATACAGTGATATGGTAATGAGGGCTAGAATTACTATAATAGTAATTGACAATAATAATTATAATTTGACTGTCGTGAAAAACAGTACAAGCATTAAAAAATATATTATACACGAAATAATACAAGATATGCAAGTACATGCCACAAGCAGCGTAAAAATGGTCGTTTTTGATCAAAATTAAAATAATGAAAAACATGTTTTAACCCAAATTTCGCCTCCATTATGGTATGATGGAATATTTTTTTCACATATATAAAATATGCATATATGCCCTCTATTATCTAGAGTAAAAAATAAGGTTGCAGTTAATTTTCTTTTGAAGTTATTGCTGGTCGCACGTCACAAGTTGGGTATCCAAAAAAGGTGGAGGGATTACATTTTTCCAAAAGTTGCCATACAATTTTGATCGGCATTTCGCAACCCCTTGTCCTCCTGGACTGGTTGATGCCTCATTTTAAGCCTAATTTTATATTCTTTTTAAGTGTGCTAAAACTTAGAACAATGCAGTTTTCAATATAAAAACCACATTAATGTAAGTGAAAAATGTCAGGGGTGGAGGAGCAGGTGGATGCGGAGCAGGCGGGTGCGGCAATGGTGCTTTTTGGCACTGTTGTTAAACGTATCTTTATAACTATGGCATTGGGCTGGTTAATGTATAATATTGTCAATATTATACCTGGGTATGATTGGGGAACAAAAACAATTTCCAATATGGTATGGTCATGTCTTTTGGCACCGGGCGTACACTTTTTCTTATGCATCTTATTATATTTTGAGCCAAAGTTACAATATATCATTTAATTAAAACGTTAAATAATGACCCAACCACAAGAAAAGTATTATATTTTCTGAAAGGAAATTGCATGAGGAATCTGAATAGTGCATTCAAAAAAATTGTTGGAGAAAACATTTATAGCCAAAAGTTGCCAAAATTATTTTCAAATTAACTTATTTTTGTGCACCCTGTATAATCACATGTTTACTAATCTACAATTTATTTGAGTTGTTTAAGTGAAGCAAAACACATCCCCAAATTTGATACATTATTATGGTGCAAAAAATAAAAAAAGTTCTGATAATTTTTACAATTAACGTTCAATTCGAGAAAACCACATTTGAAAATTGGTGTTTACATAGGTGCCTGTGTATTAATTAATTAGTAATTAAGCATTATTACAAAAAGTACACATTGGTAAATTGGTGTTAATTAATACAGAGAGTAACTACCTATAACATATCAAAAAAATACATTTTTTGTTAATTTTGAACATGTAATGGAAATTGTGCCCACCTTATGACATGCGACATGTTACTTTAATATTTGACATTTTTGGTTAAAAATTGGAAAAGAATTGGAATTTTCAAGGAAGGAAAAAAAACAGATAGAGGAGACTCTAACGATCAATTCTAACCCGACTGGCACACTTTTCCCAAACTGTTGCACGAGACCCTATGTAGCCACAAAGTGGCCTTTCACCAGATCTTCGGTTCAAGTCTTCCTTGGAAGACTCGACATGGGTGTAATACCGTATTACAAAAATACTATTATTGTAATTATCACCGAATACAAGAAACTCTTGATCACGAGATGATTTAAATTTTCATTTTGATCCATCAGATTTACCTGTGTGAAAGATTATGCTGCAACAATGCGGGGAATAAAGTTACAATTTCGGGCAGGAGTTGTCATTACGGGTGCGCTGTGTTTGGCGTCCATAGTCTACTTCTACGATTACTTGAAGTTCACCTCACCATCAGAACCAGAACGATCAGGTATTGAAATAAACAATATAGCAGTATTGCACAATGCTATATAAAATAAGGTTCAGTTCACCCCCACTACTTGCATTGAAACATATGTGTTGGCCAATCTTGCCAGTTGTTAAATTAATTAAAACAACTTTGCCAAAGTTGCCAGAAAAATGTCTAAATACCAACTCTCTGTAGTCTGTATAAATTATTAGACCACCAATGGTATGAAGTTCATATCGCAAAAATATTGTCATTTTATAAACCCAGGGGATGAATTTCACTAACATTTATGACGCGTCGTAGCCGTCGTAACTTCTATAGGCTACCCATCGTTACTCTGACATGGGATTTGTATGTTAGAGTTACAATGTGTTTGGACTTACGCATACGGTGACTTACGACGCGTCATAAATGTTATTGAAATTCATCCCCTGGCATGCCTGGGCTTATAAAATGACAATATTTTGCAATATGAACTTCATACGATTGTTTTGGTGACTTAATAATTACAGGGAGTTGATGTTTAGACATTTTTCTGGCGACTTTGGCAATGTTGTTTTAATTAATTTTTTAGCTGGAAAGATTGGAAAAAAAAAAAAAAAAAAAGTTGTGGGGATGTACTGAACGTTATATATAGTCTTTTTTAAATAGCTGGCAAGATGCAATGATCGGTTCTGTTATAAAAAAAATGAATTGGTATCGAAATGCGAAATTTATCATGCAAATAAAGAAACCAAGAAATAATCTTTTGAAGAATTTGCGTAAAGTATTTGCCATATAATGGTTGAAAGTAAGAATTTTAATTGCTTTTATGATTGAACAATATACATTTTTACACAGAAAGTCGGAGACATGTCTTACCAAACGATAAAGACAATTTCATTCAAGCCGTACCATTCCAATCTAAACGGGGATTACCCACGGTTAAATCCGGGTTTAAATCACATAAAGCTGTACCATTCCAATCTAAACCGGGATTACCTACGGTTAAATCCGGGTTTGAATCACATAAAGCCGTACCATTCCAATCTAAACCGGGATTACACACTGTTAAATCGGGGTTTGAATCACATCAAGAACATGACGAATCCGAACCGGAACCGGACGATGCCACTAGTGTACTACAAGAAACAGGGAAGTTTATTATTGATTGTGAGAAAGAAATGCCTGATTTGGATCAGCTTTGGGAGCGTTTGGTCATCGTGACGGCATTTTCTGAAAATCATGTCTCAGAAGCGAAAGGAATGATTGGATCCGTTCAAAAACATATGCCTGGAAAACGAATCGTTGTTTATGATTTAGGGATTAAACCAGAAACAAAGCCAAAGGTAAGAATTTCAAATTGTTACTTCAAGGGCTCGGATAGCGATGTTTTTACGTATTTTTTGTGGGACTTGAGAGCACATCGGACATATCGAATTGCATTTTAAATACGAGGAATGTCCTTCTGATATCAAATAATTCTGATTTTTTTAAATTCACGATATAATACACATTTTATTGCAAATGATTGCAAATTTATATTTTTGAAACTTAACTTAACCTCGAAGTAAATTGTATAGGCCTAAATCTAATGATATGTACTTAAAGTGTATGTAGCTGGGATGAAAAGCCGTTCATCATATGAAAAGTTCGACGTTTCGTATTGAATATATAGATTTTCCCCCAAATACCAAAATAATGTACTCTTTTGGGGGGGGGGGTGTATATCTTCAATATAAAAGGTCAACATTTTCAATTGATGTTCGGCTTTTCATTTCATCCCAGCTAAATACACTTTAAGTACATATCATTAGATTTATTAAGTTTACTCTGAGGATTTTTAAATATCATATATGTCAAATTTTAATAATTTACCATAAAATTTGTATTATATCGCGATCGAATTTCAAAAAATCAAATAATTTGAGATCAGAAGGACATTCCTCGTATTTAGAATGCAATTCGAATATGCTTTCAAGTCCAACAAACAATACTGTGCAAACGTTGCTTTTTGTCTTGTTGAAATCAGAATAGGTCCATTTCCGGAATTGTACTTCTTTTATTAACATAAAATGAAATAAAATAAAATAGAGCAACTTTAAAATGCTAATCTCAAAATCAAAAGCTCTTAATCCTAATCTTAAGCTTAATTCTACTCCTGAAACCTAACTCTTGTTGTTGTGTTAGTTTATAACATTACTCTCTAAAGTCAAAATACCATAAATTGGCTATAAATGATAACTTTGTGATCTATATATATTATTGGTAGTCGACATCCGTTTCGTCGAGAAAAGGCAAACACTGACTGACAAACCATACTAATCCATCGATCATCGCTAGAACCTTTTGTAACTAAGGGAACAAACCAAAAGATCGATGACGTCCTATAAACGTAACTAGTTTCGTTTCTCAGCCAACCCCCTCCCTCCCTACCAGAAACGTAATAATGAAATGTTGAAAATTTTGACATAATAATAATAAAGACACATTCTTCTGACCGATGTTTTTGTACAAACGTAATCGAGTATTTTTACCCCCTCCCCCCTAAACGAAACTAGTTTCGTTTATAGGACGTCATCGATCTTTTGGTTTGTTCCCTAACCCCCCTTAAAGCAATATTATAACATTTGCTGAGGAGGACGCCCTCCATATTTTTCAAAAATAATTTTTACACGATTATATTGTACTTTATTAAACCAACATACCCTGCAAACATCAAGACTCTAGGTGCTGTTGTTTTGTCAAAATATGAGATTTTGAATAAAACGCAGGAACCGTCGTTTTATCATTACGATATAATTATTAGTCAAACGCATACATGGCATACACAATGTTCATAACACAGTACGTACGTGGCGTGCGTGACGGTGATCTACACAACAAAGGATCATACCATAACACGACCAAAGGAGTGATACGTATTGGCGACATCGGCACTGGTAGTAAATTCCAATTTTCTTTGCTTTGCCTTAGTTGTTCGGCTCAAAAATAAAAGGGGATATAAGCTAACATTTTATGGCAAAAAAATGCTAATCTATTTTGTATGAAAATTTTATAATATGGCTTTGATTAATATTCCGCTTCGTTTAATTATCTGATGCAGGTGAAGAAATTTTGCGGTGTTAAAGTGCGTAATTTCGATTTTGAAAAATACCCGCCACACACGAAAAATCTTCATACATACGCCTGGAAAGTATTTATCATACGGGTAAGTAAAGATAGGAAAGGGGAGGCTATAGCCGTGAAGGCTATAGCCGCGGAGCTGAAAGTTACCCTTACCAGCACCCTACTACCATCTTAAGGGGCTGGGTTTCCCACTGGATGTTTTATTATCTTTTGGGTGCTCCATGTGTTTTCCTGCTTATACTAGTACTTCCTCCTTCTCAGCATCCAGTTGCCTAGGGCTAGGGCTTATTTTTAGTGTTAGTCTTCAGCGTCGTTTGCATGGTAGGACAGAATACCTGTTTCAGGTACTTCTGTAGGGTAGAGACACCTGAGTCTGGGAAAAATCGAGACTTCACTGATGTCGCTGTCCTCGGCAGGCGACCAGGTGTATCCCCATATGATTCAGTATGGGTGGCAACTGGACTAAATGCTGAAACCTTTCCTTTATATCCTTTAGGCATTGAATTAGGTAAATATTTTTCGTCTATTTGATGTCTCACAGCCTGGGGACGGGGCTGTGGAAGAATTCCTCCTGCGTAATCTCTGCGTGTCGTAAAAGCCGACTAAAAGAGGACCATGAAATCTTAGGGGCCAGTTAATGTTGGATGGCACCAACAGGATCGGCAGGATCAATAACAGGCTCAACCCTGATACATGGTTAGCCCTGCATCGAGCAGCAGCGATGTAGTACGAGTTTTTGGCGCTCCTTAATATATTCAAGGATATCGGCAGTACTCGATTTAGTGATGGGCGTTTTGGCAACCCCAAACACGGCTGTCAATGCTGCAGTGAAGAAGGCAACGGGATACCACTTCACTTATTGTTTCCCAAGAATAATCATGGAAGGTCACAATTTAATGTTAGAGACTAACGGCGTGAAGGGGGCTGTGGAACGTAATGTGGACGGCTCCTCGCCCGGTAGGGTGTCCCATGGAGAGCAGGTGGGCCCAGACCATCAGCTAGCTACTGTTCGAAACAATAAGGTCATCTTGCGAAAAAGTAAGATCATCAGAGTTGGAACCTGGAATGTGCGAACTCTTAACCAGAGTGGGAAGCTGGAAAATGTTAAGCAAGAGATGACCCGACTTAAAATCAACATACTAGGAATAAATGAAACCAGGTGGACAAATAATGGAGACTTCAAAATCGATGACTTCAAGATGATTTATGCAGGTGGTGACAAGCATGAGAAAGGAGTTGGGCTAATGCTAGATGCAGATATGGCTAAATGTGTGCTGGGCTATTGGACTGTAAGTGAGAGAGTTTTGCTGGTCAAACTACAAGGACAACCTTTCAATATCTCTGTTATTGTAGTATATGCTCCCACAGCAGAGAGCACAGAAGAGGAGATTGATGCTTTTTATGATAAACTGGAGGAAGCAAAGTCTCAGTGCAAATCAGATGAAATACAACTGATCATGGGAGATTTGAATGCAAAGGTGGGGCAAGGACAAGATGGCAAAACAGTAGGCGAGTTTGGACTTGGAGAAAGAAATGAGCGTGGTGATAGATGGGTGCAGTGGTGTGAAGCAAACAACATGGTAATCACAAACACTTGGTTTAAGGAGCACCCAAGAAGAATATATACATGGAAGAGCCCTGGGGATCGCACAAGGAACCAGATAGATTACATAACCATTAATGACAGATTTAGAAGAGCAGTGAAACATGCGAAGACACATCCAGGGGCAGACTGCGGAAGTGATCATATTCCAGTAGTATGCACACTTCGTTGTAAGCTGAGAAAGTTGAAGAGAGCGAAGATCACGAAGAAGGTAGATTTTGAACAGCTGAAGAAACCAGAGATCCGAATGGAGTATTCCATCAAAGTGGAGAACAGGTTTGAGCAACTTATAGACGAAGGAGAAGAGATGACATGGGAATCAATGAGGGATATCTTGGTTGAAACAGCAGAGGAATGCCTGCCAAAGAAGAAGAGAGAAAGTAAAAGCAAGTGGATGACAGAAGAAATTCTATCAATGATGAGAGACAGGCAAAAGATCATGGACAGGGAATCGAAAGAATATAGAGAGTTTGACAGGCAAATAAAGAAACGTTGCAAGGAGGCCAAAGAGACCTGGCTGAATAGTGAATGTGCCAAAATTGAGAGTCAATTTGGAGAGAATCGGAATGTGTACCAGAGGATAAATGAGATCTCAGGCAGGAAATCAGGCTGTTCAAGCTCTGGGTGCATCAAGGCAAAGAATTGTAATATGCTGGTAGGGAAAGATGATGTAATGAAAAGGTGGATGGAATATGTTGGGGAGTTATTTCACGATGTAAGGGACGGTTTGCCAAGCTTTCCAGATTCTATTGAGGGTCCAAAGATATTGCAGTCAGAGGTTCGATCAGCTATAAAAATGATGAGCAGAAATAAGGCTGCTGGGCCAGATGGAATTGTTGTTGAAATGATTGAAGCATTAGAGGATTATGGAATTGAGAAACTGGCAGGAGTCATCAACAGAATGTATGATGATGGGATATTTCCGGAAGACCTGAGCAAATCAATCTTTATTGCTCTTCCCAAGAAACCTGGCGCTGTGGATTGTGAACAACACCGTACAGTTAGCCTTATGAGCCATGTTACAAAGATAATTCTAAGAATCCTGTTACTCCGTGCAAGAAGTAGAATAAAACCTGAGATTGGTAAAGAGCAGTTCGGCTTTGTAGAAGATGCTGGTACCAGGAATGCGATTTATGTCTTGAGAATGATAACAGAGAGAGCGGTAGAGATAGTCAGACAGGGATGTGTGATGTCACCAGATCTCTTTAATTATTACAGTGAGCTGATCCTAAGGGAGCTAGAAAAGGAAAATGGTCTCGGTATAGGTGGACATAACATCACGAACATAAGATATGCAGATGACACTGTCCTATTAGCTGAGTCTGAGGAGGATCTGCAAAGGCTTCTTGATGTGGTGGTTCAGGAAAGTGAGAGGAAAGGTTTATCGTTAAATTGCAAGAAGACAGAATGTATGGTGGTATCAAAGACTGAAAGCCCAACATGCATATTGAAGGTGAAAGATCAAAGAATTAAGCAAGTTTCCTCCTTCAACTACCTTGGCAGTCTAATCACAGAAGATGCCAGATGTATTAAGGAGGTTAAGAGAAGGATTGCACTGGCTAAGTCTGCGTTCTCAAAATTAGACAAGATCCTAAAAAACAGTGCCCTCAGTATAGAGACCAGAATTCGGGTACTCAACTGCTATGTCATCCCTGTATTAATGTATGGAAGTGAAGCATGGTCAATAACAACAGACATTAAAAGAAGATTGGAGAGCTGCGAGATGTGGTTCCTTAGAAGAAGTAGAGCAAATGTGAACAGGAAGCTGTTACGTGAAATCAGAGTTAAGCAGCTCAAATTCCTTGGTCATATCCTCAGAAAGGATGGTTTCGAGAACCTAGTATTGACAGGAAGAATAGAAGGAACAAGGAGCAGAGGCAGGAAGAGAGTGATGTGGTTATCAAATCTGAAAGACTGGCTAAAAGAAAGGGGAGCTGAACATAAAGCGACAGAGCTTCTGGAGATGGCTTATAACAGAGAATTGTGGCATGACATGATCGCCAACGTCTTAGGATATGGCACCTAGAGAGAGAGAGAGAGAAGTAAAGATTTAAAGCAAGTCCTTCTGAAACAAAACAAAATACGTATTTGTATTTATGTTGTTTTTTGTTTGTTTGTTTTTGTTTGTGTATTTTGTTGTTGCTACGTTGTGTCTGATACCATCAGATCTTCATTGTGTTACACGGCAACAGAACATTTTGGTTCCATGACGCCGCGGGGTGATAGTGTGTGGGCTCGGGGGGTTTGTCGGTGTAATAGCATGTAACACCTTTTAACACGTCTTTATTTTTGTTCACGCCGTCTGAACGAAACATATTTCAGGCATAAAATTCCACTTGGAGTTATGGCAAACCGTCGCTGTTTTGGCATACTGTCGTATGACGAAAAATGCAGTTTTGAGAAAATCGCATTTAAAGACCCACTGGAGAGCACTAAAGTAAAATATGTTTATTATTATCAAAGAATATAATTAATAATATATATCTGTCTTTGTTCTCAACATAATACAAACTTTTTATTCATTCACTAATTAGAAGTAATTAATCTGCAAACTCATACGACAGTATGCCAAAATATGGTTATTCCTTCATGACCCAAAATATGCACAATTTGACAACCTATGTATTAATAATGATACGCCATGTGATACGACAGTATGTCAAAACAATAGGCAACTACAGTTACACGGTGGCCTATGGTGACGTATCATGGTACGACTGTATGCCAAAACGCAGAACGAAGATTGGGGGGGTACATAAAAACCATGTCGTATCATACTAATTAGTGCCATATCTCATTAGCTAATTACATTTAGGTCTCAAAACTTTGTGAATATATAGAGTTTCATTCATAGATATTGAAAGTTTATATAACTCATTTTGCCCCAAAATCGTCATACGACAGTATGCCAAAACAGCGTCGAAACATTATGAGCTTTCCATTGATACCAAATATGCATTTTAACGGGGGAAGAGTAAGGGATGATAAAGTCAATCGGGTCACACACCTTCAGTAGCTTTCAGTCGTGTTCTAATATCTTACTTTCATTTCATTCCTTTTATTACTTTACAGGAGGCTTTGCGTGAATTTGGTGCAATATTCTGGGCTGATTCGTCCGTTCGCTTTTTAGGCTCTCTAAAAACGGCCTTACCCTATCTACATTTACACCACGGCTACATGACACATATTCATAGCTACGATCCAAAAGTCAATGCTGACATCAGACATCAGTATTACTTCACACATCGAAATATGTATCAAGAATTAGGCGTAAGCAAAACTGAATATTACAATGCGAAACATGCCGCACCCCATGTCGCGGCAAACAGACAACTCATTGTGAACAACTCTGTGATGATTGAGAGAGTTTTAGATCCGTTAACAGAGTGTGCCAAGAGGATCGAGTGCATTGCGCCCGTTGGGGCGGTTGTTAATAAACATAGGTTTGACGCATCTGCCTTGGCGCTTCTTATTTATAAGAATATGAGGTATGAATGGACGCCTGAAAACCGCAATACTACTTCAGATATTTTGGACAAAGTTTGTTTAACGGATAGAGTAACAACTGATGGTGACAATGTGAGGATTTGTTGAGGGTACTACTTGCGTGCTGACAGTGTAGTGTTGCGTTCCCAGGGCTGTATTGAAGGTTTTGATATTTATTTCATTTCACTTCAACAACATACTACTTAGAACGAAGTTTATTCTTTCCTCGAGTAGGCAGGGGCGTAGTCAGCTTTCTTGGTCAGGGGGGGCAAAATAAAATTTTGGGGCACAGTTGAAAAAAAATTGCAGTTGCATCATACAATGCATTATCATACCGGTTTTGTTTTTTTAGAGAAATTTGGGACGATATGAGTGTATTGTAGCACGCAAAAAGTTTGTATTTTACACTATTTTGGCCCATGATCGGGGTGAATTTTGGTGGAAAAGGGGCTCCTTGCTCCTTTTCTTTTCCTTTGCCCTCCAGATATTCTCTTTCATTTTTTGTCAGAGGGGCACTTTTTTCTTTCATTTTTGTCAAGAGGCACTCTGCCCCCCCTTGTCACCCCACTGGCTACGCAACTGTGAGTAGGCCAAGGAAGAAAAAAATCATCCTTTATCAGAACTTGAACCTGGGACCTCTGGGTATCTAGACCAGCGCTTTTACCACTGAGATACCATTAAAGCCAATGGGATCGAAGCGTATACATTAGGGTGATTCAAAAAAATGAAATTGGTATTTTTCAACGGGACACCCCCTCATTTTGTTCATTTTGGTAATAAAATTATACCTGCAAAATATGAAAAAATTCAAAAAAGTTTAGGGGTGCTACCGGTCAATGAACTTTTGTACACAAAGTCAATGGGATTTTTGTCAAAATTTCAAACGCTTATTTCAGGGCCTAAAAAGTCTACCAGGCTTGCAAAACTGAAGTAAATGTTCAATGATATACCTAACTTTGTGAAAACATGGGTTTTTTACCAAATTAAAGTTCATAGTTGACTGTAATAATAAAAAATGTTTCAAAAGTGACAGAGGGAGTGTAGCTCAAGAAAAGAATACCCTGGGATATCCCCTGGAATCCCACCAGGCACCCCAAATTTATACCTTATTGAACTGAACTGTTGATAAAAAAAAAGATTAAAATTCTTCACATATTAGTTTACCCCAATGGTGATACCAGCTTTTGAAATCTTATGTAATAGTAACTATCAAAATCCATACATCTGTATCAGGGGTGGTCATTATGGCCATACCTGATGAAGATTTGTATTGTTTGAATTGAATGACCACAGGAAGGATTAGATTCACCATGGTTGAAAAGAAATGTATATAAATTGGGGTCACAACATTGGATAGTGGCCAGTTCAAAACTACACCTTGTGCAAGGTACTTGTGACAAGAGCTAGAGTGGCTAAGACACATTTACTACTGGATAACACATTAAACATTACACTACACTTACATAAAATTACAAACCTACACACATTCAACACTTGAATAACATAATTTACAGTTACAAACCTACATACATTAAAAAAAAAAAAGAAAGAACTAGAGCCCCATAAACACAACTTTATATTAGCCAAGTACCATAATATTTTGGCTGTTCCAGCAACTGCCTTGCCCCAAATGTAACAGTTTTCACAAAAATGCAATTTTCTGGAAAGCGGGTTAACATTTTTACAATTTTCTTTAGCATTTATTTTAAGGACATTACTCACACTATGATCAAATATTTTTGGCACAATCAGGGAAAATTAACATGGCTTTTTTGTGTTGTGAAGAAAATGGCTCATAACTCCCATTGACTTTGTGTACAAAAGTTCATTGACCGGTAGCACCCCCTAAACTTTTTTGAATTTTTTTCATATTTTGTAGGTATGATTTTATTATCAAAATGAACAAAATGAGGGGGTGTCCCGTTGAAAAATACCAATTTCATTTTTTGTGAATCACCCTAGTATACATGTACTATATAGGCACAAGGTTCCAATTCATATTTCTCCAGCTTCTCTAACGACAAGCATTAAAGAGAAATAATATTTTATCAATTCTAGCGAATTAATTAGAAAAAAAAACACGGCGCCTAGGAGTTACTCATAGTCGCCATGTTTTCTCATCTGACTGATTTATTAAGGGAAGGGGTATGAACGTTTGGACAGTATTTATTGTGGGACATTAGAGCACATCAGCAAATTTTGATTTTTTGAAATTCGCAATGTAATACACATTTTATGGCAAATCATTAAAAATTGATATTTTTGATATTTAACAGTACTTAAGTAAACTTTATACATCTGATGATTTATACTTAAAGTGTATATAGGTGGGATGAAACGCCGACGATCACTTGAAAATTTTGACCTTTCGTATTGAAGATATGGATTTTTTTCCCAAAACACCAACAAAAATAGGTCTTTTGGGAAAAAAAATCCATATCTTCAATATAAAAGGTCAAAATTGTCAATTGATCGTCGGTTTTTCCTCCCAGCTACATACACTTTAAGAATATATCATTAGATTTATAAAATTTATTTCGAGGACTGTTATATATCAAAAATTTGACAAATATCAAATTTTAATAATTTGTCATAAAATTTGTATTATATCGTGAATTTCAAAAATGAAAATTATTTGATATCAGAAAGACATGCTTCGTATTCAAAATGCAATTCGATACGTCTGAGGTGCTCTCATGTCCCACAAAAAATACTGTCGAAACGCCATAAACGCTCATTCTAGATCCCTTAAACGTGTCGGTTTAAATTTAGCCCCTCTATGACCTTTGACCTTGATAAACAGACCAATAGTGGTTATTGCCACAAATATTATACGGAATGGATATCCTTCGAAATCGATGGATATCAGTATAATCTTTCCGTATACAGTCACTATAAACAGACAGGGTGCAGCGATAGCGTTATCAGGAGTAGGATTATATACTCGAATTATTACTGGAAAAACACATAATGAGGCCGGTTTTGTTTCGGCGGCAAAGGATACCGTAGGCTACACCACTACAAACACGCTCAAAGATGTGCGGCAATTGCCGGTATTGGTCTGTTTATAGTGGTGACCAATACCGTATAATATGTACATGGTCAATTCCAGCCAAAGCAGGACAAAATTCTCTCTGGGGGCCATTTTGAAAATGTTTTCCTTTTCAATTCTAGACTTATCAAATGAGACGATCATATCTAGTGAATCATCAGGTCACAGGTGGAAGTGCCAACGGATTGAAAAACAACTTTTCTTGCTAGACCAAATAAAGTGTTAAATGCGCATATGCATGTTACCCACGAATTCAAGCCTTTTTCACCTGTTGTACGCCATAAAATTTCACTTTCTTTGATATCTTTCATTATTTTATGTGTGACTCATATACACTAGAAATCGGTGAAGACTTTGAACGTAAAATAGAATTTATTACATATATCTACAGAGAAATATTTTGGTTATTACAAATTTTAAGAAAGAACCAGGTGTACAGTTAAGATTGTGTCAATTCTTCGAACTCTTTCCAAAGTGGCTGTCATTTAACATTACTGTATTATTTCGAAAGATTAGAATAAATGCTTCATATAAATATAAAGTTAGATTTTGTATCTCGTCGCAGGATGAGGATCTCGGACGGATTCGTGGGTAACAGCGTCTGGAAAATAGCAATTCCTATTAATTTTTTTAAATAAAAATAAAAAAGACTTTTCCGTATGTCAATAATTCAGGCTGCAATGGCACTAAAATGAATTTTAATCAAAATACAAACTACATGGAATATTTAAAATGGATCATTATGGCATTTTGGGTATAAAAATGTTGAGAATAATGAAGTTGCCAAATTCAAATAGACAGAGCAAACAGTTTTATATTATTATTTTAGTAAAATCATTCCATATTTTCATGCAGCAATATTCTATTAACTCGTGTTTGAGAGTTCCTATGAACTAAAACACTATCAATACATTGTTAACTATAATTTAAGTAGGGATTCGTGGGTAACTAAAATGTTCGTGGGTAACACATATTTGAAGGTATGTATTGGTAAGCGACAAAATAGAAAATATTACAGAAGGTTGGAAACCATCATGCGGTTATTCCTCCATTGTGTTTCAATGATTCCCGTTTCTCTAACCAATTGCATTTACCCAAAAAATTAGGATAATCAATCAAAACTTCATGATACAGCTTCAGTATACCTTCAAGAGAACGCTATTAAACAGGACTGTTTTGGAACCTATTTCGCATGTTTTCAAAATGTTAAGATGCATAAGAAACATATAATTTACGAGTAAATCCTTGGATTCGTGGGTAACGCCGAATTCGTGGGTAAAGCTATAAGTACTATAGTACCGTTTGGGGTTTGCGTTTCTTAGGTGCATAAACTTTAAGTACTGTAAAAATTATAGCATACCCATGGCTTAAATATGTGCTGATTTAAACTTAAAATAAACAATCTCCTTGTTTTTCAAGGTTAGCATCTATTCGGGATTCGTGGGTAACAAAAGTTTAAACCGTCTTAGATTCTTTTTTAAAGCGGTGAACGTATTTTTATGATTTACAAGTTTAAGCGCTTGTCAAACTAAATTCAGTGTCCAAAGTCATTAAATGTTAATTTAAGGGCCGGGTACTACACCCCTCGATAAATTTGTGTCTATTTTTGCATTTTTCTCAAAACTAATAACACAGTGGTAACAAAAATTATGTATATTATAGGGGCAAGGAGTCCAATTACTACACTGGAATTTCAAGCGGTTCGTTATTTATGATAAGAAAAGAGGTACCGCTAGGATGTACCTCATTTCCGATCATATATACTGAACCGCTTGTCTTGAGTCACTGAAATTTCAGTGTAGTAATTGGATTCGTTGCCCCAATAATATACATAACTTTTGTTACCAGTGTGTTATTATTTTTGAGAAAATGCAAAAATAGTCAAATTTACCACAGGGGTGTAGTACCCCTAAGTTATGGCAATTATATTTGCTGGACTCGTGGGTAACAGTTGATACGTGGGTAACGTCAAATTTGATTTTATGGAATTTTATGGGTAAAACGTATTTGCATAAAATAATCACTTGGACCTCAGAATTATAGAACGAAACTTCGTTTCATGATATAGTCATTTATGGCATAGTCACTTAACATTTTTCAGAACGATCATTTTATTTTTGATACGCGGGTAGCAAAATTATTAGCCAAATTGACTTAATGGCCTCTCAGTCCACAAACTTTGGTGGAATTCAATCGTTTTACATATGATGAGAGATCATGCAAACGTCTTTCTAACGGTAATAATTTCACTTTGATTGAAGGACATTCAATGACATATATGGTGCTTTATCTTTGAATTCGTGGGTAACGCCAATTCATTTAAGCCATCATAACTTGTCCCCTGGTATGACTTGCTAGTAAAGGCCTATGCACAAAGAGAGCACATTGGACGTGACATGATATGCTCCATCAATAACGTGATTTCCTTTATTAATGACATTTTAAAGTGGAAAGTTAACATAGAGAGAATTTTGTCCGCTTTCGCTGGAATTGACCACATACGCTTAATACCGGATAATCTGGCTCACTATATAGTGGTGTGCGGTATTTATACGGTATCCTTATAGGCATATGGGATTAGGGTGGAATGTCACTTATCCGTTATCTCGGCTGTTTAAAGTGGCGACCAATAGCGCTATTCTGAATCCGAGGTGGTTGAACACAGCGTGTTCGAGGTCGCAGAGCCCTGTCTGTTTATAGTGGCCGTATATACGGACAAATTATACTGCCATATCCATCGATTTCGAAGGATATCCATTCCGTATAATATGTGCGGCAATAACCGGAATTGGTCTGTTTATAGTGGCGACAAATAACGTAAAATGTATATACACTAAATACCGGATAATTTGGCTCACTATAAACACGCTCTATGACTGTCCAACCACATGGCTGTAATTCCGGGCTGTCATTTCAATTGTTATGCCGGGAGATGACACTAAATAATAATGGTTTTTGTATTAGCAACGAAAACCTATGGCGAGTTTTGTTGGCTTGCTCTTAACAAAGTGAGGCAAGGTATTGGTTATTGAATAATTCACATCAACTTTTACTTTTTACTCTTAGAGCCTGTTTATAGTGTATCCGTCATTTAGCGTATATTAGCGTTTAAGTACTGCGAAATCAATTGTTATTGCAGTATAATCTTTATGCAGCCACTATAAACACACTCTTACATTATTTAAAGCGTCGTAAGTTTCGCGAATCGAACCTGTTGAAGAGAGTAACACCCTCTGGCACGGTCAGGACGCGACGGCCTGAAATGGGTCAACTACTATGATCCCATCAGGCAACACACAGTGCAGGTAGCTAACGAGGTAGAATTCCACGATCTGAGAGTAAAGAGGAGAGCACACAAATAGGCCAAATCATTGATTTGAGAGTCTCTCAGATGCGCTAAAACATCGATCTGAGAGTCTCTCAAATCGGCTAAATCATCGATTTGAGAGTCTCTCAAATCGGCTAAATCATCGATATGAGAGTATTGCAGATTCAATGGGTTATTGATTTTAGAGGAGGAAGTGCACGAACGGATCGTTGCTCCCGGATATGGCCCCCATCAATGGTCTGTATTAAATAAAGCATATCGCGACTCGCGACTAAGTAAACATTAAATTTCAAAATAATTAGGTGCAAAGTTTTCATGGTTTTCAGAGCATTTTTCAGTTCAACTTTAAGATACTTTAATTTGAATTTTTGTTCAATAAGACTTCTGTTGTAGTCGTTTAAAATTCGCACGTGTGATTTGACCAAGCTTTCTTTGGTGTTTACGATATCGGCCTATCATAAAAATGAATACTGGTATCATTGCCGGCGTGTATTTATTAGAAAATAATGATATTATTAGGGAGAGGCTTAGGCCTAGTATATTATAATACCGGTAGGCATTAAGAAAATTTATTGCATCTAATTTCAAACATTGAATGTTGGAAGCATTGTATAAGCCTATACACATGCAAAAATAACATACAAAAAAAACAAAAAAAAACGATCATTTTTATCATAATTATTTTTTTTCATAGACTTCCGTTGCAGTCGTTTTGGAATTCGCATGTGGTTTTTCGGTCTTTTGTCATTCCACCCTTGATGAAATATTTGATTTCCGAATTTGAGAAATTTAAGAAAGGAGTTTATACAAACAAAATAATGCATTGTTAACCAGAATTGAGGCGTCAGATCGTGCCTATGTCCTTAATACCGAGTTGCCTAATGTGTTCATAGACTTCCGTTGCAGTCGTTTTGGAATTCGCATGTAGATTTCGGACTTTCACTCTTTCAAGTTTCATTCTTCTGCATAATATAACTCTAAATATTTGATTTCTGAATTTGAGAAGTATGTACAAACAAAATAGTGCATTGTTAACACTGAAGCGTCATCAGATCGCGCCTCTGTCCTTTGCAGACCGAAGTTGGTATGCTGGCGGGTATGCTGGTCACTTTTGAGAAATGACATGATGGACGAGCAAACAATCTTTGTCAAATGAGCTAGATATTTGTTCTCTTTGCACTTAAATAGACACAAGAAATAGATCGGATCTCTTTCTTGTTCTGTATTTGTTTCTTTCTTTTTCAGAATGTCATTGTAATGACAAATTGATAATTTTAGCCCATTATTGTACCACAATCAATAAATAGGCTTACATGCGCACCCCTAAAACCCCCCTGTTTTTGTTTTGTTTTTGTTTTTGTTTTTTGTATGTAGGCCTATGTTTTTTGTTTTTGGCCCGTTTACCCCACCGTATGAGACCTCATATTTTACTAGTGCCTTCCCAAGATTCCCCAGCACCATATTTTTCTTGTTCTCCTCCAAAAAGGCAATTAATGCTCTAATATTATGAGATTCATGCAATCCCCGACCCCATAATGCCTTGTCATTCCTCCCAAAAATACAGCGCCACAGAAACCTCGAAATGAATCGAATTTCTAGTTCTAAATGGCTTCAAATGTCTTCATTTTTCAAAATAATCAGCAAAATCAGTGATAAACCAAGTTGCTGTGCAAATTGAACTGGCAAGGGTCTTTGGGTGACAGATCAAATGGAAAAATAAGGGGTCTTCGGGTGAAAGAGCATCATCCGTCCATATCTAGGTATATCAAACACCCAGATTTGGAAGCATTAATAGTGGATCGGTTTTATGCCGTGTGCATGGTCAGGCTGTCGACACAAATAATAGCACCTATTTCTTAAATAAAGTAAGATGACTTTCTTTTTCAAATTAAAAAATATAATATATTTCTTTCTCTCTTTCAGTAACTTTCTTTTAATTTTATTCCACATTTTAACAAAACATTGCTTTGTCTTTTTAGCATGTTTTTGTCTATAAACACTATCCCTCAATATACTCAAACATGTTCAGCATTCAAACATGTCATCCGTCCATATCTAGGTATATCAAACATCATCCGTCCATATCTAGGTATATCAAACACCCAGATTTGGAAGCATTAATACTAATAGTGGATCGGTTTTATGCCGTGTGCATGGTCAGGCTGTCGACACAAATAATAGCACCTATTTCTTACATAAAGTAAGATGACTTTCTTTTTCAAATTAAAAAATATAATATATTTCTTTCTCTCTTTAACAGTAACTTTCTTTTAATTTTATTCCACATTTTAACAAAACATTGCTTTGTCTTTTTAGCATGTTGTTGTCTATAAACACTATCCCTCAATATACTCAAACATGTTCAGCATTCAAACATGTCATCCGTCCATATCTAGGTATATCAAACATCATCCGTCCATATCTAGGTATATCAAACACCCAGATTTTGAAGCATTAATAGTGGATCGGTTTTATGCCGTGTGCATGGTCAGGCTGTCGACACAAATAATAGCACCTATTTCTTACATAAAGTAAGATGACTTTCTTTTTCAAATCAAAAATATAATATATTTCTTTCTCTCTTTCAGTAACTTTTTAAATTTTTTTTTTCCACATTTTAACAAAATATTGCTTTGTCTTTTTAGCATGTTTTTGTCTATAAACACTATCCCTCAATATACAATGATATACTCAAACATGTTCAGCATTCAAATTCAAACATGTCATCCGTCCATATCTAGGTTTATCAAACATCATCCGTCCATAGTATATCAAACACCCAGATTTGGAAGCATTAATAGTGGATCGGTTTTATGCCGTGTGCATGGTAAATTGGTAATGTTAATTCAATGCATTGAAATTGAATTGAATTGAAATGAATTTTGGGCGATTGTGATTTCAATGCATTGGAATTGAATTGGAATCGAAATGAGTGGGCTTGGGCATGAATTGAATTGGATTGGAATTGAAATCATCCTGAGCAATGAAGAATTGAATTGGATTGGAATTGAAATCATGATGAGTGATGAAGAATGAAGTGGAATTGAAATGAAATTCTGCTTTGATTTCAATTCAGCATTTCAATTCACAAGCAGATGTCTGTGATTCCAGATCATTCCACCTGTAAAAGTGCCCTTCCCTCATTCTGAATTCTGACACTTCCAAGTCTATTCACACAAGAGACACACATTAAAAATTTAGCATCAATAGTGTTACAAAACATATTGCAGCTAAGTATTCTGGAAAGATTTCATTTAAAAATGATAGCATAAAATACACATAATTTATATTGAAGAAAATTAAGTATGATATCATTTCTCATACACAGGTATAGCACTTTCTGAGACTTTTTTAGAGTAAGTCTTCTTAATCTTTCTTTAAAAGAATATCTACTGTCTCTCTTGGTCTATTTCCTGCTTTCTTAAATTTTGTGTTTCACATACAGCGCTTTTCAATGACGCAAGCTACTTTTACCCATTCATTTAATAGTACGTATATCACATACAGATCTATACGGTGAACGTCGCGTCACATACAGATATATTCTGTTGGTTTAATAAAGAGTACAAATGGCAATTAACTAGTAAACAAGCCTGAAATCTTAAAATGTTGCCACGTGATTTCCCGAACACATGATATGTCAACATGTGACCACTATTCAGATTTACCGTAAATATTTGGAGTATTGTTGCACGGCTTGCATAGTCGTATAGTCAACTGTGCATTTCTTTACCTCCGTATAAAATCAATAATTCATGCTGGGAGCCAAGTAACATTCTGTCTGCTTAGTGCAGATTGGTATTTTATTTTACTTGAGAGCATAATAGAAATACATAAGACGAATAAGGCGCCATGATGGAAAGGTCAAGTCGGGTATCAATTGGTTATTGTAACTTCAAATACTACTTGTATTTCACACCTTGCCTCTGTCACATATTTCCTTCATATTATTGACAGCAAGTCCTAATTTTGACTTTGCTATTGCAAAATGTCATTTCATATCAAATTAGTAGACTTTCTTTGAAAAAACATATCATATTATAAGGTCTACATTTATTTGTCATTCCTTTCTTTTCCTTTCTCTGTACTTATTCTTTCCTTGCTAAAGTATCACTCCCTCTTCTTATCTCCCTTCCCTTCCCCATCCCCTCTTACTTTTTGTCCCCTCTCATTCCTATCATTTTCCTTACCTTTCTATTTATTTAGTTCTATTTATTTATTTCTCTTCATTTCTTCCTCTTTCTCTCTTCCTCCAGTCCCCCTCTCATTCTTCATATCCCCTCGTCCACGTCTTCCTCCCTCACCCCCCCCCAAGACCTCTCACAGAAGAGCTGCCCCCCCCCCCCCTTCAGTACGCCACTGTATATGACATTCTCCTTCTTAAAATAAAATAAAATGTCAATTTGTGAAACAACTTTTATATACTCCTATACCGGTATACTTAGTATATGTTACATGTATACGTAGCTATTTCCATTATACAGTACTATAGACATGCAGACATGGCAGCCTTGATGTGTAATCATTCAGCAAGCGCATTCAATTTATTTAAATGAAGCACCTAAAGTCAGTGGGGTGACAACGAACTGTACATCAGCGGCTAATGTGTGCCTTTTGTGATTACGGCTACTCAATCACACCCTTGGGTTATATGGTAACAAAAGGTACTTTTCGTTCCAGTAGCGCTTTCACGCGACTTTCGTTTGATCACTTATTGACAGAAGCCTGCTAGGTAAAGCGCTAATACACTGTCGGGTCAGCTTACCGATTTAATGGCGGAAGCCCTTTGTCCCAAACAAAAGACACCTTTCGATGAACAGCTTGTCAGATTTCAAATCGGCACAAGTGAACAATGCGTTACATAATCTATTGCTTCTCCATCTTTAATAGCTCCATGGTCTGTTCGCCGTAAAAGTGACGTAACAATAGGATTAACTACCATAGCAATAGATGAATACAATTTTTGAATATACCGCCCTGCACTACAAGCAGGTTGCACTCATTACCTGTGTATGTCTGCAATCATACTTTTAGATTGGATACAATACCGCTCTTTTCAAAAATACTTATCTTACAGGTGTGAGTGATCAGAATTTCTTTGACATCTATAATGGTTCAATGCATAGGCACACCACTCTTCGCCATACATACATTCTCCCAGCCACATTTCCCTAACATAATATGAAAAATAAATTAAATTTAAATTTATTTTTGCAGAGGCACCGGCGGGTTTCGAACCCACGCTGCACTGAGCAGTATTGACATAACACCAGCGCCTTAGACCGCTCGTCCGTAAAGGCTTGATGGTGTCATGATGAAAATTTAAAAATGTAATCGCAACTTCATACTTCAACATACCACGTGACAAGCAAAGACAGAAAACGTACCATATTTTGGAATTTTATTTGTTTAAAAACATTAATGTGTATTAATAGCGCTCAATTGTTGATAACTGCGTGTTCTATATACAATAAATGAGCCTACGCACACTAGTTTGTTCATACATATCGATTTTGACTCGCACGTGCTCGCCGTATACTAAAAGTATGTCGGTGTGGCGTGGCCTACCACACATGATTTTTCTTGTAGCTTGTATACACGTCGATGTTTTCATCATTTATACAATAAATCCACATTCGACCCCTCATTTTATTTCAGGAAATAAAAGATTAGATTACCATAAAAACGAAACAGTAATCATTGGTGGGGTCTAATGTCATGTTTACATGGAATTTTCAAGGTTTTTTCTATCGCCATTCTCGCTCAATTAAAGAAATATTGTGGTGTATATAAAATTGAAAAAAATTCTCTCCCTCATAAACGACATCAAATGTGCCACAATCACGAATCGTTATATATGATGTGCAGTTAATATTCATATTTTCTTTTATAAAGAGGATGCTTCAGTTTTGACAGGAAAAATATTTTCTTGAAAACCCTCTCACTCGATTATTTCAAAACGGTAACCACGCTTCCCTAGAATGTGCAATAAATTAGCATTAAAATTTTTCTTATTCTAACAGCAAGCGTTTCTAAAATGCAGTATGGCGAAATGTGGTGTAATGCATAGGTAACGCGTGAACGTTGTAGCGCGGGGCGATATATTCAAAAATTGTATTCATCTATTGGTATGGTAGTTAATCCGATTATTACGTCACTTCTGTGGCGAATAAGGCACGGTTAGTATTGCCATCGACATTCCGTGTAATCCAATTATCACTATGTCAACTGGATCGTCGTTAAAGTTCTAAGGAGTCCTGGACCACGATCATAATGATCGCCGCATGTACTATTCCAAAAGGTGCATGAGTAGAATGATCCAATTTACCACGGAGTTATTAAGGGATCCAAAATGAGCGTTTATTGCGTTTCGACAGTATTGTTTGTGGGACATGAGAGCACCTCAGACCTATCGAATTGCATTCTGAATACGAAGCATGTCTTTCTGATATCAAATAATTTTCATTTTTTTTAAATCACAATATAATACAAATTTTATGACAAATTATAAACATTTTGATATTTTTCAAATTTTTGATATATAACAGTCCTCGAAGTAAATTATATAAATCTAATGATATATTCTTAAAGTGTATGTAGCAGGGAGGAAAAGCCGACGGTCAATTGAATATTTCATTCATGACCCCAAGCTCCCTCCTTCATTCCACAGTGCACGCTGGAAACGTGGATACAATCCAGACCTCGCCATAGTGACTAGCAACATCGCAGGCATGTGCCAGAAGTTCGTAATGGATTCCATCCCACAAAGTCAACACCGTCCAATTGGTATCAAAGTAGATGCAGTCGTCAAACCAACAACAGTGCCTTTCACTCGACGCTTCAACTACAAGAAAGCCAAGTGGCAGAGCTTTACTGACGAGCTAGATCTGAAGGTGAAACATATTGAGCCAACAGCAGGTAACTACGACCAATTCACTCAACTAGTTAGGAAGACTGCTAGAAGATACATCCCACGAGGTTGCAGAGTAAATTACATCCCTGGACTCTCAAAGGAAAGTTCTGAGCTTTATGAGGAATATGTCACCATGTTTGAGACAGACCCCTTTTCTGACGAAACAACTTTGAAAGGAAAGAAAGTGATGGAAAGTATCTCTCAAGAGCGCCGCAAGACCTGGAATGCCTTGATAGAATCAACAGACATGTCAAAGAATAGCAAGAAAGCTTGGTCGACTATCCGCTCCAAAGTTACAGCAAACCAAGTCGCACACCAACTACTCCTGAATGGTAGAAGTGGAAAAAGCAGAAAAAGATCAAGTTCGACCGTAAAAAGTACAACAAGGACCATGGTATCACAAAACCTTTCACCATGGAGGAGCTAGAAGCAGGAATCTCCACTCTAAAACCAGGAAAAGCGATAGGTCTAGACAACATCTCAACTGAGCAGATCAAAAACTTTGGACATGAAGCAAGGAAGTGGCTCCTACATCTCTTCAACCAATGTCTGGCAACACACAAGCTCCCTAATATCTGGAAAAAAACTCATGTGACAGCACTTCTGAAACCTGGAAAAGATCCATCAATTCCAAAGAACTATCGCCCAATATCACTTCTGAGTCATACATATAAGCTCTTTGAACGCCTATTACTCAACAGAGTCGCACCTGTCATCGATGAACGCCTCATCCCTGAGCAAGCCGGCTTCCGCCCTGGCAAGTCAACAACTAGCCAGGTTCTCAACCTCACCCAGTACATCGAAGAAGGTTACGAGAAAGGAATGGTATCTGGGGTTGTGTTCGTCGATCTATCAGCAGCTTACGATACAGTCAACCATCGATGTCTCCTCCACAAGACCCAGGAGCTGACTGAAGATATACAGTTTACAGAACTGATAGAAAGCATGCTTAAGGATAGATTATTCTTTGTTGAGCTGGGTAGCAAGAAGAGCAGATGGCGTAGGCTCAAGAATGGTCTTCCACAGGGAAGTGTACTTGCACCACTCCTCTTCAACATCTACACAAATGACCAACCAAGAAGTGAGAACACTGTTCGATTCATCTATGCTGACGATCTGGGTATTGGAGCTCAAGATCCAGATTTCACAGTTGTGGAAGAACGCCTCTCTAAAGCTCTGGACGACCTCACACCATACTATGAAGATAACCACCTGCGAGCCAACCCATCAAAGACACAGGTGTGTGCCTTCCATTTACGCAACCGTGAAGCAAAGCGCCATCTCAAGGTCACCTGGTCCGGTACAGCACTTGAACACTGTGAACACCCTGTCTATCTTGGAGTTACTCTGGATAGGTGTCTCTCCTATAAGAATCATGTTGAGAAGACAAAGATGAAAGTCAGTGCAAGAAATAACATCTTGAGTAAGCTCACCGGAACAAGCTGGGTGCAAGTGCTCACACTCTGAAGGCAACGGCCTTGGCTCTATGCTACTCAATAGCAGAGTATGCATGCCCTGTATGGGAGAGATCGCCTCATGCAAAGAAGGTGGATCCAGCCCTAAATGCTAGCTGTCGCCTGATAACAGGATGTCTTCGAGCAACACCAACTGAGAACCTGTACACTCTAGCAGGTATAGCGCCACCAGATGTTAGACGTAACGTAGCAAGCATGAAAGAACGCCAGCGCCAAGCCACTGATGTAAGACATCCCTTGTTTGGGCATGTCCCCCCAGAAAGTCGTCTGAAGTCCAGAGATAGCTTCCTGAACAGTGTAGCTCCACTTGAAACATCAGCCAACAGTAAAAGAGTAGCAAAATGGGAGGAGAGATCTACAAATCACCCACCAATTTTGAATATTCCTGTTGGCGAAGAACTACCACCTGGTGCAGATGCAAGTTGGGTTGAATGGAAATGCCTTAATAGGTTAAGGTCTGGTGTAGGAAGATGTAAAGTCAACCCCAGCAAATGGGGATATCGGAAGAATACAGATGTAACCTGCGATTGTGGAACAGAACCACAAACAATGGATCACTTACTGTGTTGCCCTCAACTGAAGCAAACATGCACAACTGCTGACTTACAATGAGAATGCTGAAAAATGTGTGCAGCACTGGCTGAAACACATTTAATCTTGTGCCGTGGACACGCTAAGAAGAAGAATTGAAAATTTTGACCTTTCATATTGAAGATATGGATTTTTCCCAAAAAGACCTAATTTTTTTTTGGTGTTTTGGGAAGAAAAATCCATATCTTCAATACGAAAGGTCAAAATTTTCAATTGATCGTCGGCTTTTCATCCCACCTACATACACTTTAAGTATAAATCATCAGATTTATAAAGTTTACTTCAAGTACTGTTAAATATCAAAAATATCAATTTTAATGATTTGCCATAAAATGTGTATTAAATTGCGAATTTCAAAAATCAAAATTATTTGATATCAGAATGACATTCTTCATATTCAGAATGCAATTCGATATGTCTGATGTGTTCTAATGTCCCAAAATAAATACTGTCCAAACGTTCATACCCCAGCCCTTAAGTCACTTCGCTGTCGAATTAGTAGTTTTGATTAGACGTGTAAGGTAAGTGTTACCCTGCTTGTTTTACTTATTATACGTTCCATATCTATTTGTAGCGACCCTTACTTTTGTGCAGTGTTACTCGTGTGATGGAGGGGCTCAATAATATTAAAATTGTAGTCGATATACATTCTAAAAATGTATGGTAGCTTTATAAAAAAAAAAGGATGTCCACTGTCAACACATTTGCTGCTAGAACAGTTTCCAACTCAGTGTATGTGTGCACTCACCCATGTATTGTCTATGCAAACACACCTAAGTCCCAGACCTGATAAATGGTAGCAGTACTTGTTGTGGTCCAATTTATAGGCCTAAAACAGGGTGTTTCAAGAAATTCCATATTCCACCAGAAAACATTTTCCTGATTGGTCAGTAATTAGAGAGGACCTTTTTAAAAGAAAAAATCAAAGAGATGAGAACTACAACAGGTTGAAGTGACGGCATTTTGTGCATCAGGTGTTGAAATGCAATTATGTCCGAATTGGGATTGATTCAGACAAGCAAACTTACATACTTATAAAACTATTTTTGAAGACAAAATGTTCAGATGTTAAGAAATTGAAGAATTTTTAAGCCTACCAAAACCCATCTCAAATTATGCACTTCTGACCACCATGTCCATTTCAGATACGCTACCCATCATGGCTTCCATGCACACACAGTCTATAGTAAAGATAACCTTTGAGTTGGAACAAATTTCTCATGAGTAGTGATTAATGTTACCAAACGTATGTCATGATGAAATATAATAATTTTTGAAGATAAAATATGCTGATCTTAAAAGATTGAACGATGTTTAAGACTACCACTATTCATTTAAAATAATGCACTTATTGTTCAGCTCCTCTATGGAGATATTTTCCATGGCAGCCATATAGGATCATGCTCCGGGTTCCACCACAAACCATGAGGTCTTATATTTTTGTTGTATGTCAAATATAATGTTCTAGATAACGCTAGTTAATATTAAAATACATTAAGAAAAAGTACCTTGAAAGTTGCACTTTCTGTTGTTATTACTTTTTGGACAAACTTTTTAAAATGTTCTAGCATGCAGCCCTATATTTAAAACCGTGACACTCGAAAGACCATATCTCTGGAATGGAACGTCCGATTAAGATTATTTAAACGCCAAAATGTTTCTTTCATAAATTCCCAGCCAATAGGATAGACTAAATCAATTTAGTGGACATGCCTAATTATAGTTTTTTCCTGACATTTACATTAGAGGGTATTCATTACTACGTCATTGGCGTGATTGCTCATGCATACAATTCCTCCACATAGGCTGTTTAGCTTATTCATGAAAGTGGCCTCTTGACATGATATAAGAGTAACCTTTATGTCATTAGTGAGGCCCACTTACAATGTTCAACACAAAGTGAACAATGCTATAACTTGGAGGACAAACAAACGAACACCGCCAAATTCGACTGACGTGTGTACAACGTGGGAAGCTATGGGGAAATTGAAGACTCGCTCTCTGATCATGCATGTGTTTATGGTTCGGTTAGCGGTTACTTAGCAACTCTCGTTCCGCTTGGGTTTATTGCATACACTCTTATCGTACACGCCGATTCAAAAAGATATAAGCCCGAGGATATAAGCTCATGTTTGAGGGGCTGTAACTACAGATCTATAATAAGGAATCCGCTGTAAATGAAAATGTCATGGGAAAGAGCAGATTTTCAATGTTTAGATACACACACACAAAAAAAAAAAGAATTGTATTTGCTCATAGCAAAACCGAGTTACAACAAACTTGTATAAAGACACTCATTTTTAGTAGCTGCACGCGGCTGTTCATTCATTTCTATTTCGCCGAATCAATATTCAACATAATGTTTTGAAATTTATTTGAATTGTTTGTTGAATATAATGTTAACAGGATTTTTGGTAGAGTTCTATAAAACGTAGATGGTGTTATTCATATAACTTTAGTTAGATGTTTAGAATGTATTCTTTCCAATGATATTTTTATTTACAGCGGATTCCTTACAGATCTGTAGTTACAGCCCCTCAAACATAAGTCTACTTCTTTTTGAATCAGCTAGTACGACACCATTCAAACCGTGTCAGATTCTGTTAAATATCGTGTGCCATTGTGAAATGAACTGTCTGCTTGTTGTTGTAGCTAAGTTCGTAATTTTTAATGCTACCTACAAAGACTTTGGCTAGCTGGAGATGTACATTGTATGAATACAACCAAGTGCGAATAGGCATAAAGACCACTATAGACTAAAACAAGAATCCATGACGAAGATACCAGACAGTGTTGCATGATAGCAATGGTATTACTTTCGCCTTTGTGATCTTTTCTGCCAGGGCAGAAATGAGTTTATTGTCTAAAGAAATTGCATTTATTACGATACTGTGTGCTTCAATTGTCGTGAGCTTACTTATATGGAATAGAGATCATGGTAATAGCAGGAAACATGCAAGAAAGAAATATGGAGTACCTAACGTAAGTCAGGTAAGAGCAATTTGTCCAACCCCTATGGGGTACTGTGTACATGGTGTGGGGCTAGGCAATGATTTGTGGGGTATTCATTGTGGAGTTTTGTCCAACCGCTGCGGGTAACTACGGCAGGCATAGTTTTTGGCAAGGCAGTGGGGTATACATCTGGATCTGCCATAAAGGCAATATCTGACTAAGAATATGTCTGATTGCCGACATCGGTCGTCAAAAGACACGGCTCAGAAAAGAAAATGAAACAACAAATTAAAATGCAATATTACAGAGTCTTGCTTTACAGAGGCTCAGATTTTGGCATCTTTGTCTTTGTCATAGATGTGGTAAGGTGGCTGTCATTTTCTTCAGAAGGGGGGGGGTCATGAATATACTGGGGGTCATAGAATTTTTAGACCAAATATAGGTGGGTTATAGAATTATTAAGGGCTGGTGACTCATTTTTATTTAACAATCAAATTGTGCGCATTATCTTTCGTTAGGCCCTTCACAATTGATTCCGAGTTTACTGTTCATGATTTAAAAAATAGGACGAGGTGACTATTAATTATTAATGATTAATTATCTATTATTTTCTTTATTTAGTATTAGTTATCACAACCAATTATCAAACCGTTTTGACAGGAGTCTGCATTTAATTATTCTGTTAATATGCTTACATTAACATATAGCATCAGGTGCAGTTATGCTGTTTGTTTATTCATCATTATTGTTGATATGATTCATGTTAGAAAGTAGCAACTAAAAGTCATTAAAAGTTATTTTAAAGGAGAAAATAAAAATAAAATAATTAAATATTTTGCAATTTTCAATTTTGGACGCGGGCGTTTACAGTAAACTAAGAATCAAGTGTGAAGGGCCTTATATATAATGCAAAATTTTTGCGCGCTCCGCACACCTTCTTTACGCACACAATCCAATTTTAACGTACGCCGCACACTTTCTTCGCTCTAAAGTTTTGGTGCGCTCCTCGCCTTTGTTCCGGCAATAATGAATAATTTGCTTTGAGTCTGTGCAAGGGGGGGGTCATAAAAATTCCTACCCAAGATGGGGGGGCGGGGGTCGTAAAAAGTTTGCCCGCGATAGGGTGGTCATAAAAAATTTACTCCGGTCACCGACATATTCATGACCCCCCGCCGAAGAAAATGCCATCCTCCTAACATAACCTGCTATTGGTGCAGCCAAAAGCCATGTATTTTAAAAAACAAAAATAAGGCAATTACATGAATGTAATTTATATAAATTAGCTACATGTATTTGAATGGGGCTTCAACTTCGTCAATATTGCTGTTTTCTTCGTTTTTTTGCCAAATGTTTCATTTCAAAAATACCAAATGACAATTTGAATGACTTCAAGAGGAAGCCCCGCCAGAGCAGTTCTTATGGGGTGAACCAAACCTGCCTGGTTATCAAATTAATCAGTGATAAGGTTATCTCTGAATTTGACAGGTGCTAATTGATGCAATAACATTAAAATATCAATTACCACCTGTTAAATTCAGAGATAACCTTGTCACTGATTAATTTGATAACCAGGCAGTTTTGGTTCACCCCAGAAGAACTGCTCTGGCGGGGCTTCCCCTTTAATATCATTTACTTTTAAGCAATTTATAAAACAATTTAATTGTTTACACTTGCGCTGGGATCACTGAATGGTAAGTAAAGTAAAAATCATGGACCAGTGGTATTAACGTCCCATGTATTATTTGGATTTTCAAACGCCGTGATCGGACCATGGAGGTAGTAGAGAAGGAGAAAGCTCGCACGCATTCTATTGTACAATCATAATTGCCGCCCTTTGAGGTTTTCAGATCAACGTTTTGATTATGTAACACTTATAATCTTTTGTGCTGTATACATGCATGGTCGCACACTTGTGTGCGCTATAAATATGATGAAACAGCATAAGTCATTCTAACTTGATGAAAATGATGCTTTACATCTCTTTCATTGCCTAGTTTAAAAGAGGGCTCAGGACGCGGTTTATTTTGAAACCTCGGGGGAGGAACAATTGTTAAAGTTTTGGGTAAACAAATAAAATCGGACCAACCCGGGCAGTACCGGGCAACACTGAGATACATCTCGTTTGATGGGAGAATTCCTCAACTTAAAAATGTGCAATTTGTTTTAATAAGATCTTCGTATTTTTGAAACAGTGGTTAAAACAATTTTACCCGTCCTTAAAATGTGTGTGAACTGCACCATTCCACAATAACCTGTTTAGAAACATTCTGGAACAACATGTTTCAACATATTAATCGTAAAAATCATTATTATATTAAATGAAATATGAATATTCAAGTTCAACAGCTAAGTAAATGTATGCGCATCCATAATACATGTTTTGCGCATACGTGATTTACTTGTTACTAAATATGAACCCCCATGAGACGGAGTCATTCCAGAAATTATCGGCGATGATCATTAGATCAAAGGTATATCTGTCTCTATTGTGTTTACAATATAATTTACGTAATGAGCTTAACGCGAGCTCACTCCTTCTCTACTACCTCCATGATCTATTTAAAACCACTCTCCTGTATCGAAGCGAGGTCGCGTATTTAGCCAGTTTTGAAGATTTTGCACGTGCACAGAATGTGTCCATTTCCAAATATGTTAAAGAAGGGAAAGAAAGTCAAGGATAATGAACATAAAAAGGAAATTCTAACTATTATTATGATTCTTTTTCTTTGTAACAAATCATTATAATAAAGCTACAGCGATGTGTTAACAATTGACTTCATTTATACGCGATGTTCACACGCAGAGATTGTCCATTGAAATGTGTGTGATACTTTCCGTATAAAAATGACATTGCGATTTCGCATTTTGGACACCTACGTCGTATAAAACGCACGTGTTACGTGGAAATATGCTGATTTTACGACATGTCGAAATTCATGCAACGCGCCTAATTTTCGGCACGAAAACGAGTCTCATTTTGAAAGTTGATATATGGATTTAGTGGTGCTTATTCTACAAAAATATATGTTTTGGGGC
This sequence comes from Amphiura filiformis, assembly GCF_039555335.1. Lineage (NCBI taxonomy): Eukaryota > Metazoa > Echinodermata > Ophiuroidea > Amphilepidida > Amphiuridae > Amphiura > Amphiura filiformis. The sequence continues at coordinate 39,354,240 of NC_092638.1, read as the reverse complement.
AACTATAATATTTGGGAAGCACAAAACACGTGTAAGCAGCATGGTAACCTTGGTTTTTAGTCAAAATCAAAAGCATGCTGTATTGAATTAGGCAGAGAGTCGGTAACCATTAAAGTTTCAATCACATTGCCCTCTATCGACCAGCTCAGATATTAGTCTTTGTTCCAGCCGCCTTGTTCTCCTTCGTGACGAATGACTACAATCCAGTTTTGAACCGAGACTGGCAATATTTAACATCATTTTTCAACGTCGTATAAACGCACGGGCCAACGTACGTGCCACGCACCACGTATGTGACATCGCAATCTCTCTATTGTTTCTAGTTTCTTCCTCATTCTAGAGTTAACACAATAAGAACATGAAGTATGTTTTACCTCTTTCCAGGATATCAGAGAAGTGGTTGGTTCGCCTGAGCTAGCAAATCGACATAGAAATGAGACGATTAAATGGTTTACAGATTCCTCTGTACAGAAACCTGCAAAAACCTCCAAATCAGCCAAACAGCCAAATATTGTATTTATTTTGGCTGATGACTACGGTTACCATGACATTGGTTACCATGGCAAACAATATGGCGGTCTGATCAAAACTCCTGTAATGGATAGATTGGCAGCTGAGGGTGTAATATTAGAGAACTATTATGTGCAACCAATTTGTACGCCAACACGAGTTCAACTCATGTCGGGGAGATATCAAGTAAGTAAACCTGGTGCATTACATTTTAACTTAATTTAAATTCGTATAAGAAAATGAAAAAAGTATTTGTTATGACAACCAGGTAAAAGGCTGATGTCAAATTTTGACGTTGATGATCAAGCACAACATTGGATGGTTAGACTAGGCTTATATAGGGTAATTGACTCATTTGTTAAGTATGTACATCATGATGATATATTGAAGTAGCAATATAGGCCTATTATATATATGTGTACTCCTGACCCACTAATTATGAGGCCGATTTGTGCCCTGACTTCTAATAATAGCCAATAGTGTTTTTTTTATAATTATTATAAATATTTACATTTTTAGATTCATACAGGATTGCAGCATTTCATAATAGAACACGCTCAACCAAACTGCCTACCAACAGATGAAATCACTATGCCACAAAAGCTGAAGGAAGCTGGTTATTCCACGCATATGGTTGGCAAGTGGCACATGGGCTTCTACAAGGCGGACTGCCTACCACATAGGCGGGGATTTGATACCTTCTTTGGTACGTACGATGCAACTGACATTTTAGCTTATCATTTATACCTTACCCAATAGATTTAATACAATATGTAACCTGGTTTCTTCCCTTAAAGTTTGTAATTATTTCTTATTGATTTAAACATTTGTGCTAAGTAACTGATATTAACAAACATTTAGATATTGCAAGTTTTTTTGAGGATCAATATTAAGACCCCTTCTGTATGCCTACTATAGATGCTTTTAAAAAAGCCCTTTTGGGTTATTCCTTCATGTAATTTTACACGAAATTAGGGTTAGGGTTAGGGTTAAGGTTAGGGTTAGTTTAGGGTTAGGATTAGGATTAGGATTAGGGTTAGGATTAGGGTTATGATTAGGATTAGGGTTAGGGTTAGGGTTAGAGTTAGGATTAGCTTACACGAAATAATTACATGAAGGATCGACCCACTTTTGGACTAGTTTCCACGTTGCTTGCCAGACAATGCACGAGTCTTCAGATTTGTGAAGTTGGCATGAAGATTGGAACATGTGGAATATGTTTGAATTTGCAAATTTTTAATTTGTATCATCAAATTGAATTTAATTGTGAATACCAAGCTACAGCTAACAAAATTCTCCAAACGATCATCACTTTTAGTGATTGAAGTTATTGTGCTCAAAGTTATGATCACTTATAGTAGTTGGGATGCTCTTTTTAATTGTTTGATGTGATAATTTATTATTTTTTCAAACAAAAAATCATTATAATGTTCAATTCTAGATATGAACAATACCAACGGCTACCACACTAATAAACTGTATATTTTGTAGCAATTTTCAACATAGATTTTCGTTTCTATATCAAATTATTCATCTTTTTCGTGTTTTTTGTTGTAATTTCAATTCCATAAACTTTACATTTATGTGCAAATTGAGGGCGCTATTTACATATATTTTCGATTTAAATTAGCCAAATAATATGCCTTATACCTTACATTTCATGATAAAAAGTTTTTTGAAAAATCCCGTGTCATTTGTTACTAGTCGTCTTTTTGCTGATGTTCTAATGCTATTTTACCCCTTGTAAAGATTCAAGCACGATTTTAGATAAATAGCGCCATCATTGTTCAACTTTTCTTTAAAATGACTGAGTTTTACATGCCATCAAACAACCATGTGTTTATATTATTATGTGTGTGTTAAATTCAGGTTTATGGCTGGGAGGTGGTGACCACTTTGACCATACAAACACTTGCGGAACTTGTAAATGTCTGGGATCTGGATACGATCTTCACGAAAATGATTTCATCGCTGACTCTAGTTGGAGGGGAAAATATTCAACTACTATATTTACTGACCGAGCAATTGATGTTATTCAAAATCAATCCAGTGATACGGTGAGTATAAATTTTACCTCTGAAGTCTGTGTCAAATAATCATAATATGCCATTCTGTCCCTGGAGTATAACATCCCATGTTAACATCGACTCGGTCAAATCTGGATAGCAAAGGGTTTTGTAATGTGTTTTACTTCTTTTGTTGGTTCCTGACTCAGTAGACAGCCCATAGCAGTGCTTTAAGGCTGTCAGTAGAAAGGGAGTGTGTGAACAAGTATCATTGTTAAAGGATAACCTTGCACTACCTCGGTGTTACTTTTTAGCCTGGCTTGAGCATTTTGTTTGAGCCTGGTCCGATCAGGACCCAAGTGTGTCTCAACATATGGAGCAACCGTTTAAACAAACACTAATAAACTTAGACACGATCATGGCTGTATGCATGGGATGCGTGTAACATCCAAATCGTCAACTCATTTTGTGAAATTCATAATGTGATTGGCAGGTAACTTTGTGGGCCCGGGATTTGCTTAATATGATATCCCTGAAAAACGGACTAAATTACGCAAAGTTACGTTATTTAATGAGACAAATTGCCGATCTGATACTGTGTATTCCGTTGCGGGGAGACATTTTAATGTAAGGGGACATACTACTACTTTGTATATTGTAATCTGATACTCATCGAACAGATCATGATATTCATATGGCTAGAGACATAACAGGTCCCGAGTATTATCAGTTAAAGATGGGTGACCCAACTTGACAGGCTCGCATCCGAGTCCCACTTTTAATACCCCATCAAAATATCGGTTGTTTGTCATACCTTAGTCAAATTTTAGGCCTGAGATATTGATATTCTCATATCATACATTGGTAAGTTAAAAGGTTATTTCGTGATCCACAGCCTCATCCCCCCACTTTTCTCAAAAAAAGTTCAGATTTTTATACATACCTTTGGCTACATAATGTTTATGTACCAAAAATTTCTTGCAGATTAATTCGTTTAGCAAAAATATCGCCAAATTTGAATTTCTTTCTGGTATGCCAGAACGAAATTACAACAATGGCCTATGGAGCAGTGTAATACACTAAATCATGCATAACTCGCAAACGCAAAATTGGAATCAACTGAAATTTTGGGATTAAGCTTTTTTCGTGGATATCTACTGAACAATGACATAAAAAGAGGATACTAGGATCACGAAATCCTCCTTTAAGTTGGAAGTTACAACTTAGCTCAACTTACTATCATTAAGTCCCAAATAGTTTGTTAGAGAATGCTTGGGTTTAATATCACCCAATTATGCATCGCATATCATTATTCAACTAGGAAGCACAAATTTGTTAATTTGGGCATCTGTGGTGAATAAGTCTTCCTATCCTATCATATCCTATGCCTATAATTTTAGTCACTTCATATCTATAAGCCTTGAATGATATCGTTTGGTATTAAATTAATTATTATATTTTGTTTTGTTTTTTCAGCCACTATTTATGTACGTCTCGTATCAAGCTGTACATTGGCCTATGCAAGCACCAAAAGAATATCTTAAGATGTATAACAATATAAAACATAACGATCGAAGACGATACGCCGCTATGGTGACTTATATGGACTACTCAATAGGACGTGTAGTTGATGCTTTGAAGGCAACAGAAAAATGGGAAAACACATTGCTTATATTCTCTTCCGGTATGCGACTCAGTTTTTCCTTTTTATTTACTGATTTTCATAACAATACTAGTACACTCCACCGACTGTATTTAATTACAATAATAATCATATTTTAATACTCAATAATTAAGTCGGAGTGATGACATAGGTATACTTTCTGTGGGACATGTGAAACGGAATTGGACTCCAGAGCGCTCACTTCCTTATTCAAGCTTTTTCTGGACTGTCCGCAGTGTTAAAGTGTTTCATAACACCCTTAGTTTAATCTGTTCAGTTCTTCTGTAAAATGGAAGAATTTCTTTCCAACGAAGAGTTTCGTGATCTTCCCGTTTTAGGGCGTTTTAGCCCATTAGATCGTTCCTTTGAGAAACGACGATTCGTGTTAAACAGGTAGCCCAGCTTGGCTAGTTCTCCACAGAAGAACTGGCAATACACCTGTTACTTTGATGACAGACAGAACACAATTTACATGGATAAATTTTAACCATGACTAATTCCCCAAGGAACTTGAACCAAAAGTGTGGCTTTCACTTTAACCCAATCAGCGCCGAGTTCCGGCTTTTCCGGATTTCACGTCAGATTTGGGAAGGGCGTTTCTGTTCGCGGTAATAGCTTGATTGACGGGAGTAGTAGTGAGAGTGTGGTGAGAGTTGTAGGAGAGGGGTGTGACTGGATCTTATGTATATGTTGTTGTCTAGAAATAGTGGTGGTGGTGGTAATGGTGGTGGTGTTGGTGGTGGTGGTATGTGTGGTGGTGGTGGTGGTGGATATTTCCATACTTTTTGGTGGTAGAAGATACTCTATTTACAGTCAACACCTTTTTCTGTTCCCTTTTAAGACAATGGTGGTGATACCAAACACGGAAACAACTGGCCTTTACGTGGTAAGAAGAAGACTCTATGGGAAGGTGGAATACGAGCAAATGGCTTTGTCAATAGCCCACTAATACCTTCTGATGCCAGAGGACGTGTCAGCCATGATTTGATACACGTAACAGACTGGTTTCCTACGCTTGTAGAAGGTCTAGCCGGTGGAACGTTCAATGGTACAAAACCTCTGGATGGATATAATGTTTGGGAAACTATAAGGTATTTAATATTTGCCCATAGATTCTCTGTTATTAAGACCAATGACAAACTGCCGGTGCACACCAAATACGTATTTGAAACATTCAAGAATCTCCTGAAAGCTCATCTTTCGCAGGATATATAATTATTAGCAGTGAGTAACATTTTGAGCTTGTGTGCCTACGAGCATGTTTTATGATTTTTGCACCATGACTATATTAAAAGGGCATTTCGTGATCCACAGCATCATACCCCACCCCACCCCCACACACTTTTCTCCAAAACACACAAAAAGTTTTTTATGCCACTGGAAACCTCTGGCATAATGTTTATGTACAAATCAAGGTGCAAATACTTAATGTTGCTATTGCGCTTTTAACGATAATGAATATCAATATGTATGCACAAACTGGCTAAAAGAGAAATTGCGGCTTATAGCTCTTTATGACGAGTAATATCTATATTTTTAAATACAGACAATGCCATTGAAGCAACATATATAGACTCTAAGTGACTAGTATTATTGCGCATTTCAGGTCAAAAATCATTAACCCACACTCTACGAAAAACGGTGCCGAAGGAGATCTCCGCTTGTCTTCTAAGATCTTAGAAGGACCTCGACAACATGTTCAAAGCTTTTTAAAAGGGATCTTTATAAAATCTTTTAAAGAAGCTTTTTAAAAAGGATTTTTGCACTCTGAGGAACCTGTTGTGGTTCTCTAAAAACAAGCAGACCTGTAATGGCTCTCTAAAGAGTTCTTGGATTTTCAGCAACCATTTTTGATGGTTCAAATGAGCAGAGTTCTCCCTATAGGCCCTGGATGATATCCTGGAAACCGGTTGGAACCTTCTTTCTAACATGTCTAAGAGTAAACGTAGATTGACCATGGATTACCCTCAGTCGCCGAGACGAGCAAGTGGCTTTTGCCAATGAGGCGGAGCGTCTTTTAGGATCAGGAAGTGTTCTACGTCCGGTCAAAAATCGAATCAATTTACCTTTTACATGTTCTTGAATATACAAGCTGTTTCATCTATTTCTCGGCGTCTGTAGCATGACCTTTAAGATCGATGTCGTGGGAGTATGGTGGCCTAACGGTTCGACCCATGATGATGACAAGGTTGTGAAAGACACTTCGATTGCACCACTCCACCCAGGTGTATTTGTGGGGAGCTGTTAGAGGCAATCGTACCTGCGCCGTTATTGTTTGCAACCATGGTGTATGTCCTATATAAATATTAAGCGGACGAAATTTACAGCACTTTGAAAAGGCGCTATATAGATTCCGACATCTATTTTGTTTATTGCTAACTGTTTGTTACTTTCCTTGGTTTTATTTATTCGATTATCAGAGACAACAAACCAAGCCCACGTACAGAGATATTACATAACATCGACCCAATGTTAACAACCAGTACTGTATCCGACGTCACCGGTGATTCGGGCGAATTCAATTCAAATGTAAATGCTGCAATTCGTGTGGGAGACTGGAAACTTATAACGCACGAACAAAGTAGGTTTCCCCAAGTAGTTCTGCGTGCGTGCTGGCCATATGCTTCAACATAATAGTCCCAAGTTTTATGATATTTTCTCACAATATCAAGAGCTTTCTCAGGGGCATCTGAACCAATACTAGGCTTGTTTGTACTCATTTTAATGCATTGTTCGTGCTAATTCCAAATATGGTAACGAAAATGTACAATTCTGTAATTTCTGATTTAATTGTAGGCCTATAAAGATAAATTGGAACTTGTAGTCTGCAGTCGACGCCTACGTGGAGAGGGTTAACAGTATTAACAGGAAAACTACATTATTTAGCTTCGGGGGGGCGGGCATATCATATTAAAGTATGTGGTATTATACAGGTGGAGTGAGATGGGTACCTGTGTATGTATTGTATGCTTCGTATGTGGATGTGAGTGATTAAGTTGTTTTAATGGAAAATCAGATGAATAATCTTAAATTTTAATGTTGGAAAAAAAAACCGAGCTGTTGAAAATTGACAACATAATCCTGTATAGGTAAGTTTTATTATTTAGTGGCCTTAGTTTGGGTCAAAAGGGCACTGGCCACTAAACATTTATCTTATTTTTACAGCAACGGGGACATGGGCAGTGCCTCCGGAGCTATCGAGTCAACTAACCAAACCAAAAGCAAGTGAAAATTACCAACCTATCTGGCTGTTTAACATTAAAGAAGATCCGCTAGAAACCAAAGATTTATCACAAATATATCCTGATAAAGTGACTGAGTTACTACGACGCTTACAAGACTACAACGTGACTTCAGTACCAGTGGTTTATCCAGAATGTGATAAATCTGCCTCACCTAGTCGTCATGGCAACTTATGGGTTCCATGGGGAGAACCTAACTGGAGAGACTTTGTCAAATCTAGAACTTGAAGCATCAAAGCGCAGACTTTTTAACTCTTCTGCTCACTGTTTTGAGTAGATAACGTTTAAAATTTGGTACCATCCCACCGAGAACATTCATGAGCACTCATTTGAAATGTACATTAAATAGCAGTTACTGTTCACTGCACTGGGATATGCACCTTATTATTTGCATTACCTTCGATCATGTTCTGAGACAATCATTATTATAAACTCTTTAACAAAAGCTTGGAACGTTTTTTCAAGCATACATTTCAGAATATTTTGTATCATGTTCATAACGTGACGGTGTTGCATATCAATATGGATAGTTTACAATGACACCACATTTGAAACAATTGCCTTTTTCACGGCTAAGTAGCCTACATGTCTTGTAAATGTACTGGGTTTCAAACAGAATGTGCGAAATTTACCATTACCTGTAGGCCCCATGTCACTTCGGAAAACGCGGTAAAATGAGTGAAATCGCTTAAAAAAGCTAAAATCGCCAAAGACGACTACAAAATCTGGCAGATAAGCTTAAAATCTTGAAAATGGTGCAAAAAGAGGAGAGATTCTGCAAATAATGTGTGATTTACCGCGTTTTCCGAAGTGACATGGGGGCTCTTACTTGCCGATGATTTTAGATGCAGAAACTCACACAGGTGTTTAAACCATTGGGCTATTCCAGTTGAAATCCATACACCCCCTAATGGAAGAAATACCCTTAATCTTCCACACAGGCAGTGTGAATTTCAAATGAAGTTACCTGAACAGGTGATTCCATTTGATATCTAGGCCTACACCCCTGTGTGTGCGATTGAGGTCATGACCTCCATCTAGGGGTGTATGCATGTCAAATGGAATAGTCCAAGCGTATGGCAGTCAAATTTCACACTGTATCAGCAACACAAAATTTCGATTTGAATTTTTTCCCGCCTTTTTTTTTATAATTTTTTTAATTTTTTTATATGGGGTTCCTCGAATAGAAACTTGAATCGAAACTCAAATTTAATTTTTGTCGCAAGAAGAAAAAAGCGCTTGAAATTCCGGACAAAATCATTTAAAGTTTGAATCTCCCATTGAACCCTGTGGTAAAGCCTCATGTTGGAACTCAAATTGTGAGCAATATTCTTCATATTGACTGCCTTGAAATTGCAAGGGTTGAAAGTATGGGCAATTTTAAACATTTTATTTTTGGACCCCCCCCACACCCCCACCCCACACACCCAACCTGCATTTTATCCCCTTCAAAAAATTTGGTGTAAGCCCAGCAAACACAAAACGTTTAGAAAACGTTTTCTCTAGGTTCTAGTTTGGTCTTTTACGTCTTCGTCTTCCAAAACGTTTTAAAAACGTTTTAAAAACGTTTTGACTTGGTTAAAATATTGTTCGTTTTACCATGACGTTCAGAAAACGTTTTTAAAACGTTACAAAATATTTCGATTTTCTACGTTATTTTGCCACGTTTATAATACGTTATTTCCAGAACGTTTTCCGAACGTTTTGTACAACGTCAATTAAATGTCTTTCTAAAGCGTTTAATTATTATTTCATATTATCAAAATGTTTTAACACGTAGCCTACTCTGGTTTAAGGCACTGTATGGTCGTAAATCCTGGGGGACAGCGGGGACACGTCCGCATACACTTTGGGATATCAAATGTCACCCCCACCCCGTTTTCGGCAAACACTTCCCTGGTCTAGTTTAGAATTGAAATTTTCTCGCGCTCCGCGTACTTCATCGAATTCAAATTCACCTTCATATTCACATCCAATTCACCGTGATTGGGGGCTAAAATAGTATAACAAGATTTGTGTGAATAATACGCGCATCTCCCCGTAAACTTGACCGGTAAAAAGCAATTTGTCTATGTCATACCCCTGATATCTGGTACGTCAGCAATTAACAGAAAGGAAAAAGAGGAGCTATCATGTCAGATGACTGAGGAAAAGGACGGAATCGAAGGATTGAAGAAAGTAAAAAAAAAGACAAGATACACATGACAAAGCCGACTAAATATTAAATCAACAGGGATTAAATAATTCCTTGAATTCTTATGACAACCCCCCCGACATCTCAAAGAAGAAAAAAGTGAAAGAAAAATTCCTTGTTGTTTATAGATAGCATTAAACGCCTTGATTTGGTATAAAATAGTGTAAAATTGCATATTTTTGCGCGCTTCGTGGGAAATGAACCCAAATGTGTATCAACTTTCACTTCAAAATATGAAACTTAATGTTCGCCTGCTGTGCGCGCATATAAATCCCAGCAATTGTGAAGTCAATGATGTCTGTATATTGTTGATGAATACAAGTTTAACTGTTTAATTCTTTATTATATGTGCATCAATCAGGAAACATGTACCTAATTTGGCAAGTGTTTCACGCAGTTCTTTTTATTATAACAATCTCTTCATCACAGCACGGTTCAATTATATGCATTCGACAACATCACTTCTCGGACGTTGATCTCAATTTGTAGAGTTAAGCTTTTGCAACCAACATTTTAAAGTCAGCCTAAGCCTAGCATAAGCTGCTGGTTAGTGAGGAACTGTGTCTTAGAGATTGTGATGTATGACCCGGTGTTTGACTTGCTTGACATCTTTAAGTGTGACCTATATAAAAGTTTTATGGTTTTGTGAATCGTCTGGCAACCCAAAATTCAAACCTGGAATGTGAAAAATTATACGTTTCACACGATCGTTTATGCTGGCATGCTGTTCTAAGGAATATACATCAAGTTGCTCATCAAAAGGAACTATTTGCATCTGTTTCTTTCAGTTCTACCAAACAAAGGTAAGATTGTATTTTATTATTACTATATTTGCATTAAACATGTTAAAGCGTGTATGTTTTTAGTCAATTTAATCAGTGAAGTTTTAAGTACAATGAGTAACATGATATGGCATCCACAATTATAATGACGGTTGATGTAATTTGAATTCGAGGAAAGTCTTTAAAAGCTGAGGACTTAAGATGTTTTTAATAGGATATTGTTTTTCTAATTATTTACCATTCTTGACTTAAAAGTATGTTGTAAGGTTTGATGATATTCATGGTTTAATTCCGTATTGGTACTACTAAATAAAATACTTGTATGTTCGTGATGCATTCGTATAGCTGGCCTATTCGTCGTGATTGAAAGCTTTATAAAATTGCAATCTCAAAATTGAAAAAGATCGGCGATGTTGTCAGAATCGAAAGGCCGTGCCTACAATTAATTATTTGATTGAAATTCAAGGTGGTTTATTGACTTGAGTTTTGTCTTGTTTGTCAAATTGTTATACCTATTTCATAAGTCTATCTGACATAATGTGTTAGATGAGTATTAGATTAGCATGACACTCATGACACTCGATCATCAGATCGTCGGACAACTTAGTACCTGATTTAATTACAAGTACTAAAAAAAAAGTAGGCTATATTATTATTCTCATCTATATCATGTATATTTACACAGGCAAATTCCTGAAAGTAGTAAGAGAAGTCATCAAGTATAAAAACAGAACACGTGAGAAGTAACATTATTAATTACAAGTGCAAAAATGAGTGGCCGTGGTTACCCAATATGTAAGCAATATAGCGCCCAAAACCTCATAATTTGAATAATTACTTTAAAGTCAGGCAGAAGGGTTTACTGGAAATCCATTGAAATGATTATCATGTTGCCGGTTATTGCACCCAGAGGTGTATTTTGTGCACCCAGAACTTCACCTGTACCACCTCAGTCTTGACCTATGTTCTGGGTTAGTCACAAACTCCAAGTCCATGGTTAAAAACAACAGATGGTATGACCTATAAATCATATATTACCCAGAGAAGTTCAAGTACGCTAATTTTGCCCTAAACAATGGAATGTTGGAATATTTATGAAATGATTGCAAATGAATAATGATGTATATTGATTGCTTGGAAGTGGAACACATTTGTTTTTATTTTTAGTGTAATTAATTAGGTTTGTGTTGCCTGAAAGCACTGAATTAAAGAGATCGATGACCAGTACGATTCTTTAGCCCTAGGTATGCATGCATAAGAGTTCAAAATGATTAAAAACAACAAGTAGAATTTTTTAGCTGTAAATTAAGACCAAAATCAAGTTCATGTAGCCCCTGTAGTCATTAATTTATTCAAGTTACACATGCGAAACGCCCTGTTCCCATAGACTTTTTTTAGTGACATGAGAGCACCTCAGACCTATCGAATTGCATTCTGAATACGAAGCATGTCTTTCTGATATCAAATATTTTTCATTTTTTGAAAATCACAATATAATACAAATTTTATGACAAATTATAAAAAATTGATATAAATTCAAATTTTTGATATATAACAATCCTCGAAGTAAATTATATAAATCTAATGACATATTCTTAAAGTGTATGTAGCAGGGAGGAAAAGCCGACGGTCAATTGAAAATTTTGACCTTTCATATTGAAGATATGGATTTTTTTTCCCAAAAGACTTTTTTTTTTGGTGTTTTGGGAAAAAAATCCATATCTTCAATACGAAAGGTCAAAATTTTCAATTGATCGTCGGCTTTTCATCCCACCTACATACACTTTAAGTATAAATCATCAGATTTGTAAAGTTTACTTCAAGTACTGTTAAATATCAAAAATATCAATTTTAATGATTTGCCATAAAATATGTATTACATTGCGAATTTCAAAAAATCAAAATTATTTGATATCAGAAGGACATTCTTCGTATTCAGAATGCAATTCGATATGTCTGATGTGCTCTAATGTCCCACAATAAATACTGTCCAAACGTTCATACCCCAGCCCTTAACTATAAGTTTTGCTTTTTGCAAAACATGCACATGAGGGCCGCATGTGGTTTTATATTAAAACTCCACTCAGCCAAAAATATTTCTATATACATGTATTTTAATATAGGAATATCGAATAGACACGAGAGGTTCTTTAAATATTTTAATATTTCTCAGGAACTGTCATTTTATACCAAACAATCATAACCTGTGCAAAATGTTCCCTTGCCTCCACCCTATACTAGCTTTAAAAACAAAATTATGAATTAAGATGCAATTTTCGTGTGTTCAAAAGTACACAATATGAAATTGTGGTTGATTTACACAATTGAAGTACTAATAATCATGATCATTTATAAATAGGCCATAATTCAAAATAGGCCTATGTTTGACATTTTGCACTTGCGATGAAAATCACAATAACTTTATTCAGTTGTGGGTCAAAGTATCACAAGATACTGAACCATCAACAACGGCAACATCATAAACGATATTGACTTCCAAATTCCATGCGATAATGCATTAAAAATATTTAGCTTTGATTCATATGTCTTTATTCCAGATACGACACCTTAGTCTTGTTGGAGGACATGATCTCAACGAAACCATCAGGAGGATGATGAGGAAGCTGGGAACGAACAATTTGTGGTCCTCCTACAGTGTATAGGGAGAAAAGGCAAGCTGAGCATTAAAGATAGCCCTTTCAAGTTTCTACAAAGTTATCGTCAGTAAGTTTCATAGGCCCAAGATACAATCTATGATTAACATAATATGTCAAATCACGCAGGCCTTTCCTTTTGGGTGAGAAAACAGATCCATAAGCTTCCATAGAGCTAAGATCGGCTAAGCCTAAACAGAATGCATATAATTTGTCATGCTGTCTGAACCAATCATAGTGGGTGTAATATACTCATATTCTGTGACTATAAAATTAAAATATGGATATTTAAATCTGACCCCTAAATCGGACATACGTTTCCAACTTGGTTTTTTTTTTTTTTTGTTATTTTAGATTATATGTGTATACTTTATTCATAAACTTATCAAATAAAAAATATTTCCCCTAAGACCACAGACCGCACGTATGGTAACACGTCGACATGTAGGCTTTTGGAAAATCCTAATATTGAGATACAGACCGTTTATTTTGATAAAGGAGTTTAATTTAATACTGAACTCATATCATTTCCACCTTTCTATAGAAGCTTGCATGAAGAATCATCCTCAAGCTAAGGAGGTTGAGATAGAGAAGGGACTTGGAGATTATCTGAAAAGAACACCAAATCTTCCAGGTGGAAAAAAGTATAAAGTAAGTTCAAATATCATTGCTGAAATGCCAAATTCATTTATTTAATTCATGTAGGCCTAAAACAATGTCTAGGGATTATAATATAAGCACTCATTCTAGACACCACCTTGTCCTCTATTTGTAAACACGTTTAAATGCTAAACATGTTTAGGAATTAATATGTCTTAATGTGTTTAGATATTAAACATATGATGTTTTGAAATTTGACATTGGTGTTTAGGTTTTAAACGTATTTACAAATTGAGGACAAAAAAAAAAGTGTTCAATCTCTAGACACTGTTTTTGCAGTGTATTACTATGTTTCTGTATCTGAATATCAAAAGTGCATAAATATTGTTCGTTGAATGTAAAATGAAAAAAATATCGCATATCGCACAGCTCATTTTCTTTTAAAAATAATGTTAAAAAAAATAATAAAGCATAGCACAAAGCTATTTTACCAAATGTATCTGAGACATACTTTTTTGACCTTACATTTCACACACCTACGTGATGTTTCTTTCCCTATGGAGCATTTTTGTTTATTTTCACTTCTCTTAGGTTCAGTAGGGGCACCATGCCCCCTCCCCACACACACCCCCACGCGCGCATTATGATTTCGTTATGGTTTATACAGACCTTGAAAATTACTCAGAATTAATGATACTGATAATATAAATAAGTTGTCTGGATATCTAAGGGTGACCATAACCTGATAGTATTTTTTATTCATAGAATTTCTTATGCCTATTTATATATATTTTGTCATGGCTGCTATTTTAGTGAGCTGATAGATTTAAGGGGAATCGGGTTTCAGTTCACTTTAAAAAATGATGTTTCCCAAAATGATGATCATGCTTATAAATAGATTGTTTTCCATTTTATTATCTATAGAAAGCTGGGAATGTGGATGCAGCGGTACCTGTAGGGGAATTGGAGGATGATGAGCGCGGCGAAAATGAACGTGGCACACCGACACCGCCTGGCTAATAATTATTTGGTGCAGAAGGGACACTAAAATGAATACACGGGATCGATACACGTGAATTGCTATGCACGATTTTGATATCAGACGAAAATCTTCTGATACCGGGTTAGAAAATGATGAATATCTCCCGTCATGATTTTTTCTCAAGAAACCAGATTTGGTCTCATAAACTTGGAAATACGTGTTGAACAGATATGATAGTCGCTAGAATGCGCTTTGAAAATTGGCCGTGCGCTTTGAACTCAAAATTTGACCATTTTATATTGCGTTGGTCCTGTTATGGACTACAGCGTGCAGCGTGTAGTACAGCTGCACTCACTGTAGGCAGTATAAAAGTCGATGACCATTGACCTCAATGGGGTATACAAGCTTAATCACGCACAACCAAGATCGATTACCCGGCTATTGTGAGTAGCCTTATAGTTATGTCCTCGACTAATTATTAGTTTAAAAGAGCTTTAAAGGTTTGAACCAAATGGCTAATCGTGGCTGTGGATTTAACCTACCATGGCGATTCCTGCCATGAAGATATAGGGTCGAAGACACTGTGCGTGGCTCCCAACAGGAAGAGGAAGAACAAGACTAGGGGACACATTGAAACTGAAGACCACAGGCACTGTACTGGTAAACATGCTAGTTTTACAACATTGTCGGACAAGGTGCTCACTGTCTATTGAAGTATATATATTCGATAAATATAAGGTTTAAGTTTAAAATAGCTGTGATTATATATCAAACTTTTATTTTAAAACATTTCTCATAAGCATGTTAAGATGTTTTTGTTTCTGGCGAAGTGACGTCCTAATCGGATTAACTACCATAGCAATAGATGAATACAATTTTTGAATAGATCGCTCTGCACTACAGCAGGTTGCACTCATCAGCTGTCTTCAATCATATAATAGATTGAATACAATACCGCTCTTTTCAAACAGGCTAATCTTACAGGTGCAAGTGATTAGCATTTCTTTGACATAATATATGGTTCAATGCATCGGTACCGCATGGACGTTGTAGGCATACGGGGGATACAGTCAAAATTTTATTCATCTATTGCTATGGTAGTTAATCCGACTAACTACGTCACTTCACCAGTGTATCTCTATTTAATAGCTCCATGATAATCACACTAGTATTCGCTGAGTGCGTTTCCACAATCGCTGATTTATATTAAGCCTTTTTGAAGTAGGGCGGGCACAAAGAGGAGTACTTTGATTTGGGTAATCTTTTGTATGCTGAAAGAAAGCATACACAAGATTACCCAAATAAAAGTACACCATCTCCATTTGTGCCCGTCATACTTCAAAAAGCCTTATTGTTGCAGCGTCGAGGTCCGTTCAAACTACGCCGCAATGCAGTGCGATGCGGTACCAATAAATCGATTACTTTTTGCCTCAACTCAACGCTACTCGTCGCATTTCCAAGTTAAAATGTATTGAACTTCATTTATTGAAGTATTCTGCAGTGCGGCACGCACCGCACCGCAATTGCGGCGTAATATGAACGGCCCTTTGGTCAAAGTTGCATTAAAGGCCATGTATGGCTTGCGACTTGACGCTCGAGGGCATGCTATAATCTGAGCCCGAATTAAAAAGACTAATTTGCGTCTGACATCCTGCCAACCAGACCGAAAATGTACTCGGACTTTTAAATTCTGCCTCAGATTATAGCGACTTATCGATTATAGTAACTATACCGTGATTTTAATTTGCTGTAAAACGAGAGCATACTTCCGCGATGTTCACAATGCGCCTCCGATCCGAAGCGTAGGCCTACTATGTGTGCTTTACACGCCGTACGTGTTGTTATTTCTGTCGCCATACTCGCAAGTTGCGCCTTGTCAATCGCGCAAGTACGCTCTTGTCAACGGTTTACAGTTAATCGCTCTGCCCATCAGCAACGGAAGTGATGATATTATCTGTATGTTGTGTAAACAATGTAAATTAGTGGTTTTTACGTTGTATTTGGGGACACTAGTAAAGAGGTAATAATTCAATTTGAGGAGTTTTCACACAACACTTCAATTGAACTTATTTTATCTTTGAGACTAGACTATGCGTATTCAAATTATTTGACGTGTTTAATGACATTAAGGGATCTGGAATGAGCGTTTTGAGCGTTTCGACAGTATTTTTGTGGGACATGAGCACATCAGACATATCGAATTGCATTCTGAATACGAAGAATGTCTTTCTGATATCAAATAATTTTCTTTTTTAAATTAACGGTATAATACAAATTTTATGACAAATTATTAAAATTTGATATTGTTCACATTTTTGATATTAACAGTCCTCGAAGTAAATGTTATAAATCTAATGATATATTCTTAAAGTGTATGTAGCTGGGAGGAAAACCCGACGATCAATTGAATATTTTGACTTTCCATATTGAAGATATGGAATTTTTCCCCAAAAGACCTATTTTTTGGGTGTTTGGGAGAAAAATCCATGATACGAAAGGTCAAAATTTTCTAAATTGATCGTCGGCTTTTTATCCTAAATAAATACACTTTAAGTATAAAACATCAAATTTATAAAGTTAACTGCAAGTACTGTTAATTTCAAAAATATCAATTTTAATCATTTCACATAAAATGTGTATTACATTGCGAATTAAAAAAAAAATCAAAATTATTTGAGAACAGAAGGACATTCTTCGTATTCAGAATGCCATTCGATATGTCTGATGTGCTCTCATGTCCCACAATAAATTTTGTCCAAACGTTCATACCCCATCCCTTAAAGGAACAACCAAAAAGATCGAGGTTTTTGGGAGTGGGTTTCAAATCTCAATGACGTTTGTAAAAATATTTCTTTTAAGAAGATAATTTTCAACATTTGTGGATTTACGTTTCTGGCAGGGAGGAGATGATGGCCGAAAACGAAAGTAGTTTCGTTTATAGGACCAATTTGCTCGTTAATGCTTTGGGTACCGGTAGTTCCTAGCACTCTGTACTCTGATACCTGTATGATGATTTTCCACTGCGCTCGCTGCTCGCTCCGCTCGCTGTTCGAGAGGCGTCGCGGTTTGAGAACGGGGCTAGTTCCATAAGGGAAATGCAGACTTATCATCTTTATAGGCCTACATTTAATCAATTTAGGTAATGAGCCGTGAAAAGGCTCATGAACTGTACATTTGTCAATATTATGCCTAAAATAAATGCATAAATGTTCATGGTACTTTTATTTTACAGAATTCTGCCTTAAAACTTGGTCAATCAAAATACGTGTTGTTAATACCGTCGCCATATATTCGTTGTGAGTTGCGACTTGTCAACATCGCGCAAATACGTTCTTGTCAAAGTGTCAAACCGGACCACGTTACTTTGCATAAATGCTAATTAAATTTGAGAGGGGCTAGACATTACGAACATAGTAGGCCTATGGCAAAATTCTACAAAATTAAAGTAAACCATGAACAATAATTATGACTTAATTTTAGCAAAGTGTTGGCAAAAGTTACGAGCACTTTCAAGTCTAGTCATCATCAACTCTCTAAGAAATAATTGTCCTCTCAGGAGAACCCGCCCTCTTAGATCTTGAACCTCTAAAAGGTTCTTTAGTTTGGGGTCATTTTCGATGGTCTTGGAACCATATTTGGTTCTTTAGAAAACCTCTAAGGGTTCTCCTGTGAGGACAACTTTAGAATCTTTTAGAACCTTTATTTCTTAGAGTGTTAACTGCGCTTTGTACGTGAGAGTAATCAATTAAGTTTGTCGAATTTAACTGAAGACCGAATTGAAAACATTAGTTTGCGTCTGACGTCAGGGCAAAGGCGCGGTGTGATTGGTTGCTGACCTGCGCAGAACGGCATTTTTGGTCTGGTTGACAGGACATTATACGCAAACTAGTCTTTTGAATATTATTCTGTCTTCAATTATAAATAGTAACTTATATTTGAGAGTTTTCATGTATATAAATCATGTTTTAAAACTTTTTATCCTATAAATGTACAATAATCGGGTTTCATGAGTATTCCATCCATGCATATGTATTAAACAATAATGATTATAAATCGAGTAATATAGTGTATAAACAGTCATCAATGGTCATGACAATAGTTGACTCGATACATGGTAACACAAGTTCCACATGTTCCATGGGGTGATTTTGCATAGCATGTTTGTATAAAATTAATTTATGTTTCAGCAGTATTTTCAACGAAAATGAATGAAGAATAGTATTCATACACAGGAATAAAGTTTAATGAATCACACATCAAATCAACATTAATTGTCTGGTGTGATTTATTATGTGTCGTGTAAGTCGTAAGTATCACTAATTTGCCAAACTAACTTGTTTCATGAATTTTGTATTGGCCTAATTTAATAATATTTGATATTTGTTTTGGACTTTTATTAAATTACATTTTCGCTTTATTTTCATTGTCTTAAACTAATAAAACATAGCACGTTTTCTAAACGTCACTAAAACGTCAAGAAAACGTTCTAAAAAACGTAGTAGAAACGTAACATACGTCTTCTGGTGGTGAGTAATGCATCCTCCAATACGTTTTTTTCGTTGCTATAACGTTTTCAGGCCGTTTTGGACGTTTCTGCAACGTTCTTAGTACGTTAGTTGCGTGCTAGAACGTCCAATACGTTTTCTGTAGGTCCTGGATACGTCTTGGGTAACGGAAAGATAGGTCTTAAAACGTCTTTACGTTGCGAAAACGTTTTTAGAACGTCTTTTAATAACGTGTTTAAAACGTCAAAAACCCTCCACAAAATTACGTTTTAAAAACGTTTTATCAGAACGTCTAGAAAACGTCAACGGTACGTTCTCACAACGTTCAGAAAACGTTTTTTGGTTAGCTGGGAGGTGAGTGATAGAGGCCCCATGTCACTTCGGAAAACGCGGTAAAATGAGCGAAATCGCTCAAAAAAGCTAAAATCGCCAAAGACGACTACAAAATCTGGCAGATAAGCTTAAAATCTTGAAAATGGTGCAAAAAGAGGAGAGATTCTGCAAATAATGTGTGATTTACCGCGTTTTCCGAAGTGACACGGGGGCTACCTGTATCCTGTGCTCAAACAACACTAATCACTAGCCTCAATAGCAAGGTAAAACCCACACGCAGTCATAACAGCCATGCACCTCCCTCGTGCTGCTCACCAGCTACCAGCCTGGTCACACGTTGCTGTGGGAAGACATTCCATTCTTCAACCAGGATTCGTCGCAGGTCATTTAAGGGGGTACTGCACCCCTGCCCAATTTTGTGCCTATTTTTGCATTTTTCTCAAAAATTATAGCGCATTGGTGACAAGTAAGATATGTATATTATAGGGGCAAGGACTGCAACTACTGCACTGGAATTTTTTCAGCACAGACAACAGTTGTGGAGTTACAGTCAAAAAATGAGGGAAAACCAGTATTTGATCAATAAATCAATAACTACTTGCCTTGAGTTGCTGAATTTTCAGTGCATTAGTTGTAGTCCTTGCCCCTATAATATACATATCTCGCTTGTCACCCATACGTTATAATTTTTGAGAAAAATGCAAAAATATGCACAAAATTGGCCAGGGGTGTAGTACCCCCTTAATGTGGTTGGATTGGCAGGCACAGCACGACCAAACGGGTCCCACAAGTGTTCAATCGGGGCTGATGGCAGGCCATCTCTCTACTCAAATATACTAGGTAGTCGTTGACTACCCTGGCTCTGTGGGGGCGAGCGTTGTCATCTTTGAGGATTACATATTAGGGCCCAGATTAGCTCAGATTGTGAAGATATGGGGCTGCAGCTTGAATAATAATGTTCATTTTGGCACATTTGAGACCCCTACATCCACAAGACGTGTAGGCCTACTCAGGCGTGAAAAAAGGTGTTGTGTCATTGTAAAGAGGTTATCAGTAGCTATCCATTAATATGCAACGCGGTATTCACATGTCACAAATAATCTGAGATATAGATGCTTGAAAAAACTTTCCAAACTTTTGCTGAGGAGTTTATAAAATGAAGCTTATACAGGGTGAGTAAAAAAAAAGTGCAATAGAGCAAAGAATCGATATTTATGTAAGAACCACGTTGAACTTTCCAATTATTGAAAGTTTATATAAATGCCACACTCAATACGCACCCGTTGTGAAAAAATAAAGTCAATCACATCTACCGTTTAATTTTTATGAGTCCTTTTGCTACGATACCCAATTTCATTATTTGTCCACGAGGTACCATGTATTTTGAATGAGAGCACACAATGCACGATAAAGGCACCAGCTCTGAAACTGACTTTAACTTAAATAAGGTTGATTTTTGCGTTATTTCAATTTCTTTTTTCTGTTAAAACAAACAAACTAACATTACTTTAAGTCCTTCATACCTCACTCGACTTCAACTCCAGTTTTTTTAATCCCAATATGTCTAACTTACTGGGTATTTTATAATTCACTCCACTTCAATTTGCGCGCATTTCATTTCGACATTTAAAAAAAACCGCCTACAAATGTGTATGTTTTTGATAGAGAATAAACATCTTTAAAGTAAAGGTAAAATGAATAAAAATTCCCTTTAAAAGGGAAGGCCAGCGTCAATGCAGAAGAGGTCTTGTAAATAGTTTGGGTCACCGTGAAAGGCATTTTTAGGATCACGCTTACATCCATGTTACATGACAGTTCACCAAACCATCAATGGTGAGAACATGCACACTGAAACAGCAAAACACATTAACTCCTATAACTCCTGTCAACTCTTTAATTCATTACTCCAAATTGTTCTGTATTTTTGTCTTTACTGCTTTTTACCCATGCTTATTATAAAAATCAAGAAATACACTGCAGTTGTTAGTTAATTCGCTATGTTAACTCAACTTACATGCACATTTTATTTTAAAATAATTTTATATTATTTCGCAATGTATAGTTTACTATAAAGTAGATAGTGGCAAGCACATGATAAAGGACTGATCATTCACTACAATCTTCACTTTTAAACTGTATTTTTTGAATGTGTTGATTGTTAGTCCGAAACTCCTGCAAAGCTATGGACATGGCATCTTACCTACTCCATTCTGTAATCTGCATTGTGTGTTTTTTCTCAGTCTTCAATCATTTTGTTGAATGTAATTTTATGAATCAAATAAAAACTAGACTTAGCTGTGGTCTAAGACCACGAACACAGCCGTGTTGTGACCCCTTAATCACCTTTGACCCCAAAATATATGAAAACCCGATAGACATTGGCTAATGTCAATGCACGTGTCCACGTGGCATCACTTTGCTATGCTTTTTGTGGCAGAAGGGGTATTTTGAAGGTATATCGTTTTATACCGGAAGTGACCCCTTACTGACCTTTGACCAGAAATGTGTGTACACCATATAGACACTGTGTTATAACAATGCATGCGTGCAAGTGGCGTCACTGTCCTACGTAATTTGTGGAAGAAGAAGCATTTTAAAGGTATTTCGTTTTATTCCGGAAGTGACCCCTTAATGACCTTTGACCCCAAATAAAATAATACCACATATAAACTGGGTAACCACAATTCATGTGTGAACATACCGTTACTGTCCTATGTTTTTCTTAGCAAATAAAAATTTTTGAAGGTTTTTCGTTTTATACCGGAAGTGACCCCTTAATGACCTTTGACCCCAAATCTGTGTACACCCCATAGACACTGGGTAATAACAATGCATGTGTGCAAGTGGCGTCTCTGTCCCACATAATCTGTGGAAGAAGATGCATTTTAAAGGTATTTCGTTTTATACCGGAAGTGACCCCTTAATGAGATTTGACCCCAAATACAAAAATACCACATATACATTGGGTGACTGCAGATCATGTGTGAGCATACCGTTACTGTCCCATGTTTTACTTAGCTAATAAAAATTTTTGAAGTTATTTCGTTTTATACCGGAAGTGACCCCTTAATGACCTTTGACCCCGAATCTGTGTACACCCCATAGACACTGGGTAATAACAATGCATGTGTGCAAGTGGCGTCTCTGTCCCACATAATTTCTGGAAGAAGATGCATTTTAAAGGTATTTCTTTTTATACCGGAAGTGACCCCTTAATGAGCTTTGACCCCAAGTAAAAAAAAACCATATACATTGGGTGACTGCAGATCATATGTGAACATACCGTTACTGTGCTATGTTTTACTTAGCTAATACATTTTTTGAAGGTTTTTCGTTTTATACCGGAAGTGACCCTTAATGACCTTTGACCCCAAATCTGTGTACACCACATAGACACTGGGTAATAACAATGCATGTGTGCAAGTGGGGTCGCTGTCCTACGTAAGTTGTAGGAGAAGATGCATTTTAGTTGAAATCACGTTTTTGACCCTGTGACCCCTGCGTGACCTTTGTCCCCACGAGTTTCATGTGACATGTAGGGGCATGGTCAATGATCATTGTGACCAAGTTAGGTCAAAATCGATGTAAGCATGTGAGTGCTAGAGCAAATATAATGGTTGACAGAAAGAAGAAGAAGAAGAAGAAGAAGAAGAAAGAACCTGTAAGAAAAAAGACACAGCCGTGACTAACGTCACGGCTGTGTAAAGATAGAAATTGGCCTCACTTTAGTTATGTGTCATTTTACAGTATTTATCATTTATAAAGTAAGACAATAATTTATTTATTTTCTATAAGTGCATGTCAAAATATGGGATATATTGTTCAATATTATAGCTAGCCCCTAATAACTTTATTTTCAATCGGATTTTGCCGGTTGAAAAGACAAAACTTGATGTTAAAGATAGCGATAATATCATCCATAACATTTTGAGTCAATTTTATCCATAAAACGATACAGGATAGGATAGATAATTACTTTGACTTCAATGTGGTCCATATAATGAAGATTTTGATTCCACAACATTATTAGATCTGTTATCAACATATCAATTATGCACTCACAGGCAACCAAACATCATGCTATCAGTAGTCCACTGATATGACCTCGTGATCATTCCCCGCTTTGACCATGTCATTTTTTGATATGCTGATTGCTGAACAAGTTTATGTTTATATGTGTAGGCCTAACCTATGATAACTTTTTAAGTCATAATTAATTCAAACATAACTTTGGCAATACTCAATCGTTTTCGTTCGTTGAAACGGCAAAACATACATTCTTTTCCTTGCAAATCGAATTAGCAGACATCAAAAACATTTCCACCACGAGAAGTAAAAAAAATAATTCATACCAATAGAAGAAGGCTATAATCTTAGCTAATCTTTAGTGTACACAAACCCCATCTCAGAATTAGGTACCAGCGCCCTATGCGCTGGCGAAAACCCCATCTCAGAATTAGGTACCAGCGCCCTATGCGCTGGCGAAAATAACAACAAGTAATGTTTCTTTTCCTTAAACAAGACCAAGGAAAATAACAATTTGGGTGCTCCATTTTATTTCAATGCCAATGAGGTTAAGAAAATAGCAGTTGTTCCAAATCTACCTTACACAGAGTGGGCTGACATTCAAATTTTAGATGTTTCTTGGACAAATATTAAAATTGGGTATCGCTATATAATGTGTCATACAAACAAAACGGTACATGCTAATTCCTTGGTTTTTTCACACAAGGTCACTAATGGATATATCATTTATAAAATGTTTTAAAACCTAAAAGGTTCAAATCGGTTCTTATATAAAAATGGATTCTTTTCTCTATTGACTCACCCTGTAGCTATACCACGAAGTTTCAATACTACACAGTAATAGTACCGTGCAAGATATTTTGATACTGAACGGGCTTGCACATTAAATTTTGCATTACGTGCATAAGGAAAATATAGGAAGTGGTTTCAATTTTGCGTTATCTATGAATCCTAAAAAATGAGAACCGAATTTCCTATTTCTTTTATATAAAAAGCAAATTGAAGCTGAAATGTCAAAGAAATTAAATATGAGAAAACTCTCCAATGACTTTAATACATTTCACCACTTTACAACTTCGGTGTCCCACACAGTGTCATCGCCCCGATATCTTCATGGCAGAAATCGCCATGATGGTAGATTGAATCCACTTGTTTTACAACAGCCACGCATGGCCATTTTGTCCCGACCTGTTGAATAGTTTTGAGACACATAATGGGCCGAGGGACATCCGACTAAGGCTATTGACAATGGCCTGGTGACTGACCTCTGATGTCATGAGCCTGGTACGTCATTCATCTGCCTTAGACTGCCTCCACCAGTGATATACGCTGTGGCTAGTAGCCTAGTATCGTGTTATGTTCCGTAACCCGAGTGTTTACGAATGAGGGCAGCTGTCACTCTTTTGTTCTGCACATATAAAATCTGAATTTGATTTCAAAACGCACGGTTGTTTGTCAATACGCTCGCTAACGACTATCATGTTCTTTCAACACATATATTCAAGTGCAATAAGCCTTACAATTGGCATCTTTAGAAACCAAATATTACGGGAGATATTCATCATTCACCCCGGTATCCAAAGATTTATCGTCTGAATATCAAATCGTTCATAGCAGATACACGTGTATTAATTCCGGGTATTGATTAATTTCCCTGCGTGTACAATATAATTATTTTTAGTGTGAGGGGCCAAAGTCAATTTTGCTTGATCCCATTTTGTCACGTTTTTCGTCCCATTCAATAGTCATTTTAATGATACTTTACTCTTTGCCATCCCCATTTTCATCCCTGGCTACGCCAATGCAGTGCAGTGAGAGTAAATAGTGATCTTAAGGCTACATGCTCTTTTTGGTTGAAAATTTTGGCGGGAAATAATCGGTGTATTCGAAACTCGAGGCCATAACTCTTCTCAAATTAGCCCCAAATCATAATTTATTATATACACGTGTAGCAAACACCAATGGGAATAATTGGACGTTGTTTGCGGAGCCTAAATTTGATTTGATTTTATTTCACAATATTTCCAGGGTGAGAACTTTGACCTGTCAATCCTTTTTCGGATTTCCCATTCGAATTCATTAATATGTGATATTTTGAAAAAATAATGAGTACGCTTACCTTTCTGCAACACCTACCGGTACCATTGCGCATCTGCGTTTTTGAACAAAATATGTCCCAAAATTACGTACATTACGCGTATATATTGGCACAGCGAGGAAATGGAGAGAGCTATTTACGGTGGGGCATATCTATTCTGACGGTCGGACATGGCATGAACCGGCTGACAATAGCACTGGAGTGAAAACAACATTCGCATTCACTGAACTCTGGAGTGTATCGCAAGCTATCGCACTATTGTGCCAGGTTCGACTCTCTGCAAAAAATATGCGATAAGTTGTTTTCACTCCAATGCATGAATGGACGTGACGTGGCCCCGACCGAGAGAATTGTAAGCTATTGAGAGGGCATTTCACGTGGTTTCTTTTCCAACGCAAAAAGATTACGAATTTTGATGGTTTGCAAGTGAAGAGTGTCCACACTATTGACTGATTACGTAACTGTTATGAATAATTTATTAGTTTTTAAATGCAATCATCTCGAACCATTAGTACATGTTATCTGTATTAACAAAGTACTTGGAATAGCAATCCGGTGAGTTTAATGAACTACGCCCTAAGGGACTGTTCATAAATACTTTGGTGGGGGGGCTGGGCACTTGAAATTTTTGAGTCAAAACTTTTTTGCCCCCCCTCCAGAGAACCATAAAACTTTTTTGACCCCCCTCTTTAGACATACAAAACTTTTTTGACCCCCCCCCCCTTACATGAGGTTAAAAAAGGTCTGGGGAGGGGGCTACTCCATTTGTGCAAACTCAGTCACAATTATAGGCCTGCATGTTTGTTCATACATTTATTTATAATAGGCCTGTTTCCAAAAAACATGAAAGTTGAAGGTGTTTTTCACATGCTGTGACTTGTAATTGTATGAAGTTTAATTTCAATTTATGCATTCTAATTTTTTGAAAATACATGTTTTATTCTTAAATCAATAATTAAATAAATAAAAGTAACACAAAAAAGGGAAATTGACAGTGGCGTAGCTAAGGCTTGTGGCACCCAGGTCTAAGGATAGGTGTTGCTCCCGATTCTTGAAATAATTATTGCGCCCGGAGCACAAAGGGCCTACCATTAATTAATTTTGGTTATAATGAAGTTGAATATTGGTCTTAAATTGATCTTTCAAATAACTTTGACCTTCGCGCGGAAAAATTTGACTTTCATCGCTTAGAGGGGCGCAGAATCAATGCTGAATTGGTCAATTTGGCGCCTCCTAAGAGTGGCGCCCAGGGCACATGCCCCCACCTTCCCCCCGTCGCTATGCCACTGGAAATTGAGAGCAACATCTGGGCACATACTCAATTTAATACTTAAGACTGTTTTATCAGGGGCATAGCCAGCTTTCTTGGTCAGGGAGGCAAAATATAAATTTTGGGTCAAAGACAAAACAAATGCTGGTTGCATCATTTTATCAGTGGGATACATACATATACCCTTTTCTTATAGTGACTGTAGAATACATACATGTAAAGTCTTTGAGATTCCCAAAAGGCTTTAATGGGATACTGGAAATGAGCGCGCGTAGCGTGCCAAAAAATGTAGGTCTATTTTGCACTATTTTGAGCCATAATCGGGGTAAAAAAGGGCTTTATTGGTACATATGCGCGCAAAAATTTTGTATGCGCTTGTTCTTTTGGTATTTTCTTGTTAAAAACTTTTTGACCCCCCTCCTTGCGTAACCAACACTTTTTGATCCCCCCCCCATTCTGCAACTCAAAACTTTTGTGTCCCCCCCACACTTTGCCCAGTCCCCCCACCACCAAAGTATTTATGAACGGTCCCTAATACCGATGGAGTTTCAATGGCGTTCCTCAATATGCGCAATGGAAAAGATAGCCTTCAAGGTCAAAGATGTTGGCAAGCCTCTCAGGAATCTTCAACCAGATAAAGCCACTGGTCATGAAATCCCTGTAAGAGTCCTGAAGGAGTGCAGCGCAGAACTTGCACTCAGCCTGCTGTTTGAGCTATGCATCTCCAAGGGAGTTTTCCCAATCCAAAGGAAGACTGCATCTGTTATCCCAATTCATCATGTTCATAAGAGATATTCGAAGTTTAATACATCTGTGTCCCGGCCCCATCTCTCTGCTCTGCATCATCAGCAAGGTCATGAAGGATGTTGTACAGAACCAACTTTAGAAGTACCTCATTGGAAACCAACTGATATCATAGATTACTCGGGGAGCTAGGACCACTTTCTGTGCACCCCCACAGGACCAAACCAAACTGACTTTTTTAGGTTCCTGAGATGACCCTAAAACATAATCAGGATGTTCCCAAAAATATAAACTGGCCCCAAGGGGGGTAAAAGGTCATCGAACTTTGCATAGGGTCAAAATTTCAAACTTGCTCAAATTGTGTTGAAAACCATTCCAATGTATTCCCTAGTCACAAGGATTCAGAAAATGTATAGTTTGACCTATCTAGGATGTACCGTTCTTGAGTTATAACCAAAAAGGTCAAAGGTCACATTTTTGCCTCTATGGGGGTCGAAAACATCAAAGTGCTCTGATTTTGCCAAAAGAGGTGTCAAAATGTTCGTTTTGATGAAACAAATCAAATAAGGATAGGATTGCACCATCTTGGATGTTTCGTTACCTAGGTAACACAGCAAAATAGGTCAAGGTCAATAGGCCTCAATGGTAGGGCCAAAGATGTTTTACTTTAGTAAAACCTAGATAAGCTGATGCCTATACTGATGCACGGCAGTGAACGTAACCGTTCCGGCTGAAATCCAGAAATGACGTCATTTGTTCTGGTGCTGCCACTTCCAGGTAACGCGGGAGAAGAACATGCCTTTTGCAAACAAAATGGCCGACTCGTCCCGGCCCCTTTCCAGCGAAAATACAGCTTATTTAGCCAATGTGAACATGGGTCATCGCCAGAAATATTTTCCTATGCATATTGGACTAACACGTCAGCTACATGGTATTTCACGATATAACAGTAATAAAAAGAAAACTGCAAACGTTCGTTCGTCGGATTTTGACGAAGTGACCAGCTCTAATGACGTCATGATGTAAACAACGTCTGGGTCGTTAATAATTAATTACGTAAACCCAAATATGGAAACCTCCAAACCTATGCAAATTAGGTGTTCGACGAATCAAAATACGATCAGCCCACCTCCAAACCTATGCAAATGAGTTCAGGCGGTTACGTGAACATGTAAACTAATGCGACTCTTGTGTATACCGAGTTTTACCGACCTCTGTGGGTAGGGCCTACTTGACATATTTTGCTGTGTTACCTAGGTAACGAAGCCTCCAAGATATTACAATCCTATCCTTATTTGATTTGTTTAACCAAAACGAACAATTTGACACCTCTTTTGGCAACATCGGACCACTTTGTTGTGTGTGCCTGTCAATAGGCCTCATTTTTGAAGCCGAATAGGCCTATACCCGACGACCCCCTTTCTTAAAAAGTCATACCCGATGAACCCAAAAGTGCCCCCCTTTTTAGGTGCGGCTTCCCAATGACCCCCTTTTCTAGAATTGTATCATCAAAATACCACAAAATAATGCAGAAACTTTCAATTGGGCCTAAATCTCTTATTTCAACAATTTCTTTTTGTAAATTTGGAACAAGAAATAGAAATTTGATGATTTTTTTTTTCAAAATGTTCAACCCGGTGACACCTTTTTTGAAATTTTATACCATGTACATTTTTCTACAGGTAATATGACAATTGGAACAATTAAAGGATATCTCCGGCAATCACAACATTATGCCATATAATTATGTTAGAAAAATAATTATCAAGCACGAATCACATGGTTTTATTTAAAACAATCTCATATTGACCATAAAAATTGCGATTCGAAGAACAAGGTCGTGCGCACACCATAGAATTTTGTTTTTGTTTACTTTAAAAATTGCGATTCGAAGAACAAGGTCGTGCGCACAACATTGAATTTTATTTTTGTTTACTTTAAGCGGGTCAAATTAAGTTAGTTTCAAAAGCACTGAAAGGGCCTTTCGGACTAAAATAAGGTTGTCATATTTTTCACTCGCATAGGCCTACTACTTTTTTGTCTCATACTCCGGTCACTGCATCAACTATTACATCACACAGGAGAAACAAGTAATTAACATGTATTGTTTATTCAACTAATTTGTCAACATTAGCATGTTTTCAGTGTTCAACTGGTTTTTTTAGGAGAAGCTATTTTGTCAACAGTAGAGTGTTTGTTGAATTTAGATCCAAGTATTTGATGCTTTTGTGTTGAAGGACAAATTAATCAGGGTTCCAGACCCGTGGTTTGGTAGCCCAAATGGGTGACTTTTGAAGATTTTCGACAATTTCCTGTCCCATAGAAACAGATGGTTAAGAAAAAAGTTGGGTGACTTTTAAGGCTAAGCATTTGGATGTCTTGAAGGCCTACGTACATTTATTCAACTAAGGGACTGTGCAATCATTAATTATGAACCCTGCTAGCTCAGACCCTGGGAGAGGGGTTTTCTGATATTGGGTCACTCATACAGGAGTAGCTGACAGGTAATCTGTGTCTGTGCAAAATATTTAGGCCCATGTTGAACGTAAGTGTCTTACAAAATTGTCAATTTATTTTGATTGTTCTGAGACTGCACTTCAAATTGCGCTGCATCAGATGAAATTGCACAACAACTTTCAAAATAGGGTGCACCCCAAGGTAAAAAAATTAACTCAAACACTGAAATTGCACCTGAATAATGTTAACGTTAAAAAAAATTACATAAAATATCAGTACCACGAAAGACAGTGACCGTGAAAGACTGGTGACCACTAGTAGGCCTATAGTACTTAATTCACAATTTTGGTGCAATTTGTTTTGTCATATCCCCCATTAGAGTTAATTCAGCCAAAGTCCAATAGAAATTATGTACATGCATAACCTTTGACCCATGATTTCATCCGATTCTGAGGTTATATATTTCTCAAACAAATTATTTTCCTATATATTTCGTATGTCGAGAGGAGTAATTTGAGAAGACGCCGTTGAATTCGTGCATTTTGAAAATTTGACCTAATTTACTCTATAACGTCTGATCTAGTGCAATGTGACAATTGAATTCTTTATTCCTAGCAATGAGAGGAAAAAGTAGGCCTATATTACAACACGACAGAACAGATTTTTTTACATTCTGGCCCGCATTTATGTATGAAAATCCATTGGTTCTATAATATAGCAAGACAAAATGATAACTCAAATATCACCACATTTTAGTGCCCTCATACCGTATACTATTAGGATCAACCAGTGGCGGTTCTAGAGCAGTCAGAAGGGGGGGCAATTTTAGAAGAAAAAAAGACAAAATGTATGAAATTGCCGCGAAGCGGCGATATCGTCGTGCTTGCGCGACGCAGGGGGTGTCTGAGGGATGTCTTTGACCCCATGAGAAGTTAGAAACTTTTGGAAAATGAAGACCCAATTGAAGCCATTTCGTGCACCATTTTGTCACTATTGTGTAAAATATAAGTATTAAAAAGCCTACATTTTTGACTTTTATTGTATAAATTATTGCTTTATAAGTACCCATAAAGTTGCACACGCAGGGGGGTGTCTGAGGGGCCGGGGATGTGCCCCCCGAGAAGTGAGAAACTTTTGCAAAATGAAGACCTAATTGAAGCCATTTGGTGGAATATATTTTTGCACTAGTATTATTGTTAAATTCTAGTAAATGATAGGCCAATTGCAGCGACTTTTTGTCACTGTTCTATGAATTATTGGTTTATAAAACATCAAGTGCTGGGTGTTAAATACAGAAACGAAAACGGGAAGTTGTTTATATACGCAGGGGATGTCTGAGTTTGGAAATTTTGCATAATGAAGGTCCAATTGAAGCCATATTTGGTGCATCATTTTTACAATATGCTATTGCTTTTTAAAACAAAAAAGGGCCCGAACTCAATTTGCAAAATTTGAAATGTTTTACAGGCCTGAGACTTGAGATTCGCATGGATCGATGTTGAATTGAAGTCAGCATGGAGTCCGTCTTAATTTAATAGGCCTAATTTTCACATGTTTTTGGGCAATGCCTAAAATAAACACTCTCATTATAGATTGACCCGACTGCGGTTTAGGCATGGGTCTACTTATACGTGCAATATAACTTTTTCCCGGCTCCTTTCTCCCTTTTCTCTTCATTTTTCTCTCCTTTTTTCCCCTTTCTCTTCTCTTCTCTCCTTTCCTGGGATCAACTATTCAAAACATAGCCTATTAGAAGCTATTAGAGAGCTTGCGAAATGACGTTACTTTAACTTTACTTTAACTTTAACGTCTAGAGGATTATAGAGAATTATGTATTCAAAACCACCTTGGTTTTGAATACATAATCCTCTAGAGGATTATAGAGGATTATGTATTCAAAACCACCTTGGTTTTGAATACATAATCCTCTATAATCCTCTAGACGTTAAAGTTAAAGTTAAAGTAACTTCATTTCGCAAGCTCTCTAATGTGAACGACTGTACGTGGCCCCCTGTGCCGTGGCCAAAAAGCTGAAGTCGGGTAACCGTAAATTATTTGGTGGCGTGCGCCCTGAATTTCAACTTCACAGAGAGCTCGTAACCCAATTCAAGATTTGTACTGAATTTGTCCGTGAATTTGCACTAATATTTCAGTACAAATTGTACAATTACAAAGTGATTTTACTCATTCACACTTTCACAGCCCTCTTTACACTGTGAGTACATATTATCAGAAACCGCATCCAATTCAATATCGATCACTAAGTCATGTGAAATACCAGTCTCAGTTGACCAAACAGGAGGTACAGGCCCACAGCACAGCACAGGTAAGCTTAAATTCATGAATTTATCATTCTTGGATGGGGATCGAAATTTAGTTCAGCGCTCCAGATACGAGTCTTCCATCGCCAGCACTTTTGGTTGTTTCGCCAAGAGCCTGGCCCGGGACGGGGGAAATGAACGCACAGCCCCTTTGATTAGACTCGCTCACCAGTCCTATGCAGTACCTTATTGAGGACTGGCTCACACCATTTTGTCTGTCTATGGGAAATACTTAACGATTTGTCATGTTTGTCAACTTTGTGCAGGTCGGATTGCTAAATTAAGACTTGGCCCCTTGGTTGAAACAAAATTAATCAAATGCATTTTAGTGTCCAAAAAGGCAAAATTTATCGTCAAAGTTCTGCTGAATTCCAATCTGAGAATAAAAACATCTGATCTTTGCGATCAAAAACACAAAATTACAACTTTGGACATGCTATTGGCAAATTACATTATTGGTCGCTTGTCACAAGTTCGTACCCTAAAAAGGTGGAGGTGTTACATGTACATTTGTCTAAATGGGGCAGAACGAAAAATGTTAAACTGCAACAACCCCTTGTCGTATTAAGCTAGTTGAGGTCTCATTTTAAAGCTGAAGGATGGGGTAAAAATTGTGGAAAATGTCAATGAAACAGAATTTTAAACCAAAAAATGGCAGCCAGTTTACATTTGAAATTGTGGGGGTGGAGGAGCAGGTGGGTCAGGAGCAGGTTGAGCGTGCTGAGTGAATGGGAATTTATTTTTTGTCATACCCAGACATGTTTTGCAATGAATATCTTTTAAACAGTTCATAATACGGGCTGTTTTAAGTACCGTATTTAATTGTGAATAACACATCAGAGTACTATATTGTTCTGAAACATTATAAAAACATTTTCAGTATCACTACTTGTAAAGTGGTACACTGATTTGCATGGAATGCACTTGTAATTCCTTATAATGTATTCTATTGTTTTCTAATATCGAATTTGAAGAAACAGCATTTTGCCATAGCACGTTTATTAGTCACCCTAGAATGCTAAAAGTAGACATTTTCTGGCCCTATTCTGGGGTAAAATTTACTGACAAATTCAAAATTTGCATTCAAAATTGTGTAGGTTGAAGTTGTCCTTAAAAATTCAAAAAAATAATTTATTAATTTTACATACTTTTTACGCACCCTGTATACAAGACGCCTTTTATTGAAAGAGTCAATAAATTGACTCTAAGATGTTCACAATCATATTTGGAACATATTCTGATACAAAATATTCCAAAAACTCTACATGTATTGATTGTATTCCAATGATGTGCAATGTAAATTGCTCTGATAATAGTCGAAAACAAGAAAAATGCATTTCAGTTTCAGTTTTACATTGTTTTTACATTTACATTGAATCATGTACATTAATTAGGCGGAAACATCATATATAATTTCGAATATATGTAATATTGTATGTTCATGTATTAAAGGTCCCCTGAAGATGAAAACATTCTGTCTATAAAACTTTTTTTCTTAATATCTCAAAAACAGTTTTGATGGAGTTGGGCCCTTCTTCCACTCAGGTATTCAATTGAGTGAAAGACCCATTATTGATTAGTTGGCAGGCACGGATTTTAAAAGTATATAGCTCCTGTGCGTGACTGCGTGTATAGCAGAAAATTTAAAAAGAATGTTTGGAATTTTGTAACTAAAATACTATAAAATGCATTCTACAAAATGTGCTCTGACCAATTTATAAAGTATTTCATTAGCTTTAATTTGACATATTGCATTAAGTCATGAAAAATATTTATGATCGCTAAAAATCAAATATGTCAAGTAATTAAAAAATTAACACAAACATGCAGATTTTCTCTAAATAAATTGTAGAATTTGACAAGAGAATCTTTCTTGTAAGTTTGAATTTACTTTTGAAGAAAAAAAATTAATTCATTCATTTCTTTTCATCTTGCTAATTACTTTCACTTTTCACTTAAAATCTAGATTTTAAAATTATTACATGTCAATCTCCAGTGCTGATATAAGACTTAGTTCAGTCTATCCTGTACTGCATTGGCTTAGGAAGATTTTCAACGTGGGGGGGCTGAAACATGAAAAAAAACCAATTTGGCAAATCAGCAACCCTGCCTTTAAGTAGCTTCATATCCATGCAATTACTTCTAAAACAATTCTTTTTACCCGTTAATATCTTTTCTCATATTTCAGAGCCATGAAGACTAGACCCAAAATTCAGCATTTACAGAGCAGGACATATAAAGTTCAACTTCAGTCAAATTATGCAAACAGTTTTCAACCATACAGATGCATCTACTGCAGACGGTGTTATGGAAATTTGACATATTATGTGAAACATGTGATAAGACATAGAGCAAAATTACACAGATATTGGTACAACTGTAAACAGACTATACATAAAAGAATTTGTGCAGTGAAACCATACCAATGTAAATATTGCAACAAGAGTTTCTCCTGCCCAAGTGCACAGAATACACATGAAATAATTCACACCATCGAGATACCATACCAATGTAAATATTGCAGAAAGAGTTTCTCAAATTCAAGTCACAAGACTAGACATGAAATGATTCACACCAACGAAAAACCATACCAATGTAAATATTGTGAAAAGACTTTCTCATATGCAAGCCGCAAGATTGGACATGAAAGGATTCACACCAAAGAGAAACCTTATCAATGTAAATATTGCAAAAAGACGTTCTCAAGATCGAGTAACAAAACTGTACATGAAAGGATTCACACCAAAGAAAAACCATACCAATGCAAATATTGTGAAAAGACTTTCTCAGATGCAAGTAGCAAGATTGTACATGAAAGGATTCACACCAAAGAGAAACCTTATCAATGTAAATATTGCAAAAGAGTTTCTCAGATGCAAGTAGCAAGACTGTACATGAAAGGATTCACACCAACGAAAAACCATACCAATGCAAATATTGTGAAAAGGCTTTCTCAGAAGCAAGTAGGAAGACTAGACATGAAAGGATTCATACCAAAGAAAAACCATACCAATGTAAATATTGTAATACGATGTTCTCAGCTGCAAGTACCAAGATGGTACATGAAAGGATTCACACCAAAGAGAAACCTTATCATTGTAAATATTGCAAAAAGAGTTTCTCAAATTCAGGTCACAAGACTGTACATGAAAGGATTCATACCAAAGAAAAACCGTACCAATGCCAATATTGTGAAAAGACGTTCTCAGATGCAAGGAGCAAGATTGGACATGAAAGGATTCACACCAAAGAGAAACCTTATCAATGTAAATATTGCGAACAGAGTTTCTCAAATTCAGGTCGCAAGACTGAACATGAAAGGATTCACACCAAAGAGAAACAATACCAATGTAAATATTGTGAAAAAAGTTTTAAACGGGCAGGAGGCAAAACTAGACATGAAAGGATTCACACCAAAGAGAAACCTTATCAATGTAAATATTGTGAAAAGAGTTTCTCAAATTCAAGTCACAAAACCAGACATGAAAGAATTCACACCAAAGAAAAATCATACCAATGTAAATATTGTGAAACAAGTTTCTCACGGCCAGGAGACAAGACTAGACATGAAAGGATTCACACAAAAGAGAAACCATACCAATGTAAATATTGTGAAAAGAGTTTCTCACAGGCAGGACACAAGACTAGACATGAAAGGATTCACACCAAATAGAAACCTTACCAATGTGAATTTTGTGAAAAGACTCTCACAGGCAGAAGACAAAACTGTACATGAAAGGATTCACACCAAATAGAAGCCATACCAATGTAAATATTGGGAAAAGAATTTATCAGATTCAAGTCACAAGACTAGACATGAAAGGATTAACACCAAAGAGAAACCATACCATACCAATGTAAATATTGTGAAAAAAGTTTCTCAAATTCAGGTAACAAGCTAGTTAAGACTGTAAATAAATGACACCAAAGGGAACTTTTAATTAACAATGTGTATGCTTTGACTTTCTGAAATGCAGGTATTCCAAGACTACAAGGATTCACACCTTGTACACCGCTTCTTTGGTGATGAAGATGTAACCCTTGTTGGATTTCCCCTCCAAATGTGACTAACTTCACAATGGTTGATTCTATATCTCCCCCTTTTCATTTCACAATAAGCCTCCTGCCATATAACGATAGATAACTGTGTGGTGAGCAGTGGCGTAGACAGCACTTTTTCAGATGGGGAGCAAAGGGGGGCAAGACAAATTTTAAGGGGGGCACCTTTTGGCAACAAAATCAGTTTATGGTACAAATGCGCATGAAGCGCATGAAAATTTTTGCCATATTGAAGCTAAACTGGTTAAATATGGTATAAAAATGGAATAAAATCATGCGAAGCGCACAAAAATTGGCCCTTTATATAAGTTAAATGGCAAAATATGATGTTAATTTGGTCAGAAACACAAACAATCTTAAATATCGGGGCGGCCACCTTGCCACAGGGGGCAAGACTTTTCACAGGGGGGACAGCTGCCCCCATTGCCCCCCCCCCCCTTGGCTACGCCACTGGTGGTGAGAGTGTGACCTTTTGAAATAATTTTTTTTCACCTAATTTTTTTGTGGGGGGCAACACCTAATAGGAACTAAGATTGTCAAGTTAACCAAGTTGATAGACTTCAATGTGACAGGTTCCGAACCCAAATTTGAGCCCTGGTGGTTGGAAAATGTTCTCTTGAAAATATTTGTGCTAACTTGAAATCCCCCTGGATAAAGAACTATGGTTAGGGGTTGTACAATAATTATGAGCCCGGGGTAAAATTACTTAACGGCTCACCAAAATTGCGCCCCCTCTCGGCCCGCCAAAAATTCTTTACCCCTCCCCCCCCCCACATGCCTAATTTTTTTTATCCCAATTTGCAAACCTTAAATGGTCTATATACATGTTCCGAGCACAGCGAGCAGGAAAATTTGCATATTTAAGCATTTCCGTACAGTTTTCCTAAGCCTTTTTAGAGCGTTTTTGTCTCGTCTGAACTTTGTTTAGGATGGGACTTAGTAATCACTATTTCTGTCTGTCGGGGTGTGTGTGTGTGGGGGGGGGTGTGTAGGGGTGTGTATGTGTGTGTGTCCGTCCGGAGCTGTATCTGGGGAACCGTAAGACCTACGAAGGCGCTACTTGATGGGAGGAAGGATATTCAAGTTTGCTCCGTAACTGTATGTTTTCGGTGAAAAATATGCAAATTAACATAGCTAATTTGCATAATTTATGCGAAAATCAGCGTAAATTGATAGCCGAGTTTGTGGACAGACTATGGTAACGAAACCTGGTGGCAGGAACGATACACACCTGCTGATCACCTGATTAGTTTTTCGGCGAAAAGTATGTGCATTTAGTTGTTAATTTGCATAATTTATGCGGAACGCTTCTACAAATATGGTTGGAAATCTGAAGAAATCTGCCTTGTGGAGCTGTATCTGGGGATCCGTAAGAACCCTAAGGGCTATGATGATGAAACTTTGTAGAGGGTAGCATCATACTAGCATGACCAGAGGATCTCGACCTGATTTGATTTTCAGCGCAAAATATGGTAATTAAGTACCTAATTTGCATAATTTATGCATAAAATGCAAAAACCTATTATCTCGGAGACTAGGGGTCGCACGTTCTTCAAACTTGGTGGGTGAGTGCATCTTCACCCCAGACAGAACAGGTTTGTATTGGTTAGTGGGTCAAGGCCACCCGAGGTCATCCAGGGGTCATCGGAGGTCAAATTACTAAAAACTGTCATATGGGCACGAAACTTGGTGGGTACAGTCAACATTTAGAGCCAAATTTTCGGAAAGTCATTTCAAGGTCATTCGAGGTCACCAAGGGATCATCTGAGGTCAAATTACTAAAAACTGTCGTATGGGCACGAAACTTGGTGGGTACAGTCAACATTTAAAGTCAAATTTTCGGAGGGTCATTTTGGGGTCATCCGAGGTCACCCAGGGGTCATCTGAGGTCAAATTACTAAAACTGTCGTATGGGCATGAAACTTGGTGGGTACAGTCAACATTTAGAGCCAAGTTTTGGAAGGTCATCCGAGGTCACCCAGGGGTCATCTGAGGTCAAATTACTAAAAACTCGCATGGGCATAAAACTCGGTGGGTACAGTCAACATTTAGAGACAAATTTTTGGAAAGTCATTTTGGGGTCATCCAAGGTCACCCAGGGGTCATCTGAGGTCAAATTACTAAAACTGTCGTATGGGCATGAAACTTGGTGGGTACAGTCAACATTTAGAATCAAAGTTGGGGAAAGTAATTTAGGGGTCATCCGAGGTCACCCAGGGGTCATCTGAGGTCAAATTACTAAAAACTGTCGTATGGGCATGAAACTCGGTGGGTACAGTCAACATTTAGAGCCAAATTTTTGGAAAGTCATTTTGGGGTCATCCAAGGTCACCCAGGGGTCATCTGAGGTCAAATTACTAAAACTGTCGTATGGGCATGACACTTGGTGGGTACAGTCAACATTTAGAGTCAAATTTTTGTAAGGTCATTTCCGGGTTTTCGAGGTCACCCATGGGTCATCTGAGGTCAAATTACTAAAAACTGTCACATGGGCATGAAACTTGGTGGGTACAGTCATCATTTAGAGCCAATTTTTTGGACAGCCATTACAAGGTCATGTGAAGTCACTCAGGGGCCATCTGAGGTCAAATTACTAGAAACTGTCGTATGGGCGTGAGACTTGGTGGGTACAGTCACCATCAGCCAGGTAATTGTGCCCAGCCGAGAACCACCAAAGTTTAGGGGTCAAAGGTCAAATTTCAATATTGGTCCAATCAAGCTCAAATTGAACAGGCAAGTCACCATGGGTTGTTGCAGGTTCATTTACTTCTACCAAAAGTAATCGCGAAAGCAGGCCATGCACGTATTTTTGAGGGGGGCTTTGGGGGCGTCAGCCCCCCGGGGTAAAAGCAGGGGGCGGCCAAAATGAAGGGGCGGCGGAAGAAGAAAACAGGGCGGCAAAATCAAAGGGGCGGCAAATAGAATTAGTAAATAAAAAAGGGCGGAAAAATTTTGAAAAAATGGTACTGTACATCACAATTGGCTGCTTTTAGGGCGCTAGTGCCTTAAACCCCTTTTTTTTTTTTCTTTTTTTTTTTTTGCTCTTCACTTTTTCAAACGACCGAGAAAAAATCTTCCTTTTCGGGCTGTTGAGGAAGGGGCGGCAAAATTGAATTTTCTTCAGCCCCCGGGGTTGGGGCGGCCACGGTACACCACTGCAGGCGGTCGCAAAAGCAGGCGAGACTCTTGGTTCGAGAACCGCCTTGTATTTAAAAGGCGCCCCCAAGAATGTGTGCCAAAAATCGCTTCCCCCCCCTCTTGGCTCGCCAAACATTTCTTGCCCCCCCAATTTTACCCTCCCCAGGGCTCATAATAATTGCACAGCCCCTGGGGAGATATATTTGTCCACGATATATTTGTCCACGTCTGAATTTGCGATTTCTTGATACGAATGAACACTAAGATTATTCTTCACCTGAAACTGATAAAAAAACTTTTTAATATTATCCCTGCCATTTTTTTATTGATTTAAAAATCACTATTTCGCTCTTTCCAACTCTAAAAAGTCACATGGCTCAAGACAGCTGACGCCATTGGTCTGAAATACGAGTCAGGAATGCGCGAATGCAAAATATTGTGAGTAGGCCTACGTGCACAATTTGTGTAATGCGCCACAAACCTTTATGTCCAACATGGTCAAGTCCCATTCGGTATGTTTGCCAGCAAACGTGTGTCAACAAAACAAAGATTTATAGTCAGTATTACGGTGTCTGATCTCCGCCAAATGCCCCCTTTATTATTAATTCCCCGATTTTACTTACCCCCCACCTTTTTACAAATAATTCCCCCTTTTAATTCCCCTGTTTGCAAATAGTTCCCCTTTTTTGTAAATAGTTCCCCCTTTTTATTTTTACCCATTTTGTAAATAGTTCCCCCTTTTAACAAATAATTTCCCGTTTTAAATTTCCCCCTTTTTACAAATAGGCCTAGTTCCCATTTTTGTAAATATTCCCTTTTACTTTCACCCGTTTTGTAAATAGTTCCCCTTTTTAAATAAATAATTCCTTTTAAATTTCCCCTTTTTACAAATAGTTCCCCCTTTTGAAAATAGTTGTTCCCTTTTTTACTTTCCCCCTTTTTGTAAATAGTTCCCCTTTTAATACTCACCCCCTTAGTGAAAATAGTTTTTTTCTTTTTACACTCAAGAATGGTTTATCCCATTTTTACTTTCTCCCTTTTCAAATTCGATTCGCCGATTTGTTTTTTTCTCCCCGCTTTTTGATGTGCGTATGGCTGTGTTTTATAGGCTTTATAGAATCACGCCTCTAACCACGTGGAGTGCCAGCCTTCATGCTTCGATCGTGCATGCATGTACTTCGATATTGAAATAGGTCCAGCCTACACGTTGAAAGCACGTGATTGTCTGATACAAATTCTTGAGCTAAATAAAATGATACTTATTATGTAATTTATGAATTCTATAGTATATAGATCTACATTTAAGAAAAATCATAATCTGAATTATATCATGCAACTAAATCCAGGAAAAGGCCAGGAGATTGGAATTCGAATCAATTAGATTGGCTTATTAATCGTTATTATTTTGGACTTGTCTCGACTTTAAAAAAAGACTAGGCTTAATTGCTACTTAAAGGAGTATTTCGTGATTCTAGCATCCTCTTTTAATGACATTTTTCAGTACATATCCACGAAAAAAGCATATTCCCAATATTTCAGTTGATTCCGATATTGCGTTTGCGAGTTATGCATGATTATGTGTATTACACTGCTCCATAGACAATACGTTGTAATTTCACGATATCTTTGCTACGAATTAATCTGCAAAAATATTTTGTACATAAACATTATGTAGCCAGAGGTTTCCAGTGATATAAAAATCTCAACTTTTTTTGAGAAAAGTGGGGGATGAGGCTGTGGATCATGAAATGCCCTTTTAATTCTTCATCTAACATATAGGGCCTACTAATTCTTTTTGGATTTTTGAGGCGTGCACCACTGACCGAAGTCCCTGGTTCATTTGTCTGGTCAATTGAATACATGCCATAGAGCCTTTGATTAGAAAGCACATTTTTATTGTTAACGAGATTGTTGACAAACAAAGAATAGCGAAAATTACTCGGAACTGGCTTTAAAATAAAGTTGCATAAAATCACACAGCCACACTTGTCATAAATATGCAATGCCCATTTTGTCCAGGCCCGTTTTATAAATGTATGCTTTTATTGTCATTTCACTGTTAAGACCGCTTGTTTTAAACTTTGGTGCTAACTTTTAAAAAAACCTTTTGAATATATAGCACAAACAATTCTTATTATCTAGGCTTCTGTAACAATGGCAGCCAGTTGTTTGTTGTCTCTGACATAGGCCTATCCCTGTTTATAGACAAGTTCTTCACAGACTTTCAAACATCATTGCTATGAATTTGACCAGCATAAATATTTATGCATGCCATTTCACCCGTTTAACATTCTGAACATCATTTGCTTTATCAATCATATCGGATTTGCTCTTTGTACAGCCCCTCTATAAACGTGCATAAAAGTTGACGGATCCCTAACCCATTGAATTTAGCGGGCGTTTGCACAACAGGCTATAAATCTACCTACGTTGGTATCCAAATTCATGTAGAACGCCTTTCCAATAATGGATGTTGCGGAATGAGCTCTAGTGAGTGCACGGTACTCTCCAGGGTCCAGGCTTACTGGTAAAGCCTACGCACGGAAAACGGGGAGTACCCAAACAAAAAGGGAGTATTAAAAACAAAAAGGGAGTATTATTTAAAAAAGGGAAACTATTTAAAATGGGAATCTATTTGTGAAAAGCGGGAGGAAAGTTAAAAGGGGATTATTTGTAAAAAGGGGGAACTATTTACAAAATGGGTGAAAATAAAAAGGGGTATTATTTGTAAAGGGGGTAATTTGAAAACGGGGAAACTATTTGAAAAGGGGGAAATTAAAAAAGGGGGAAACTATTTTTGAAAAGGGGGGAAAGTCGAAAAGGGGGAAACTATTTGAAAAGGGGGAAAGTCGAAAAGGGAGAAACTATTTGAAAAGGGGGAAAGTCGAAAAGGGGAAACTATTTGAAAAGGGGGAAAGGGGGAAACTATTTGAAAAGGGGGTAAGTCGAAAAGGGGGAAACTATTTGAAAAGGGGGAAAGTCGAAAAGGGGGAAACTATTTGAAAGGGGGGAAGTCGAAAAAGGGGAAACTATTTGAAAAGGGGGTAAGTCGAAAAGGGGGAAACTATTTGAAAAGGGGGAAAGTCGAAAAGGGGGAAACTATTTGAAAGGGGGGAAAGTCGAAAAGGGGAACTATTTGAAAAGGGGGTAAGTCGAAAAGGGGGAAACTATTTGAAAAGGGGGGAAAGTCGAAAAGGGGGAAACTATTTGAAAACGGGGAAAGTTAAAAAGGGGGAAATATTTGAAAAAGGGGGAAAGCATTTCGCAAAAAGGGGGAAAACTAAAAATTTGGGGATATGAATTATAAAAGGGGGAGTTTGGCGGAGATCAGACACCGTACAAAATGCTTTTTTATCTTCCCCTGTACATTTTTCATGCACATGACAATTGTAACAGTTAAATAGTCTCTTATCCATGTGTAAGACATAGGCCCTGTACGAGTAACATTCTATCAAGAAGACCTTCACTACATTGAACATGATGAAACACTACTCTGAAAAGCAAAGTTAGGATCCTTTTGTCCATTATTATTCAAAAGATAATGTCACCTGCTTTCATTGAATAAAACAAATTTTACTTTATTGATATCTTGACTCATTAAATGCTTCATTGCATGATACTTTAATAGTAGTATGCACAAATTAATACACTGTTAAAAGTTTGCTTTATTCTAAGAATCTTTTAGATAATAGGTGGAAATTCTA
The DNA here is from genome assembly GCF_039555335.1 of Amphiura filiformis. Classification (NCBI taxonomy): domain Eukaryota; kingdom Metazoa; phylum Echinodermata; class Ophiuroidea; order Amphilepidida; family Amphiuridae; genus Amphiura; species Amphiura filiformis. Next base: position 39,310,952 of record NC_092638.1, on the reverse strand, counting down.
CCAAAGAAAATATTCCTATCAAATGTCTTTGAAATGCGGTTGCATTATTATACTTAGTTTTACGAATTTTGAACTCTAAACCTAACCTCTAAAACAGTATTTTATAGCCCCAAAAAATCTCATTCGGAGCATCGAGGGAATCTGTACCATAAACCAATCAATGGCTATATTTGCAGTAATAATAAAAACGACAAACAGTAAAAGTCCCAAGTTTATATACGTCCAAATAAAGGAGAAAATCTTAATTCCTTACGACGATTAGCGGTGAGTTTGCGATCCATGGTGGCTGCCATATTGATACCCGATGTATTTTTTATTACGCTGTAACGGTACCCCGATTTTGAAACCAGCGAAATCCGTGCCACAAGCCTCGTCTCTCGTGAACTTTGGTGACACGAAGCGAATACTACCAAAGTTCAGATTCAACATTCGTTCAAAAGAAAACGCGACAATTTTACCCATAAAACTACAGAAGAACATAAAAAATGTATTTTAAGTAATATTTATGATCAACAATGTCTTTGAGAACGAAAAGTAAAAACAGCACTAAAAACCAAAATTCGCTGTAGGGGTCGCGACCGGTGGTCGCGAATGCCATACAGCAACACACGCTCGCCGTGGGTCTGTGTGAAAGGTTACACTACCGCTTGTGGCAGAAAGGATTCACAAGCAGCTATCATGGCGGCTCCCTTGAATCGCAGAAACGAAGGATTAAAAGTGCGTTTTCTTTGTTAGGAATATTCCGAAATTCATATAGAGCGTCTAGTGTGTTTAATTTAGGGGTAGGCCTATATAACTATATTAGCCATTGATTAGTTTATGGTACAGATTTCCTTTAATCCACACTACCTGACCCATTAACCTGACCCCAAAATGTTAGCACCACTAAAGTGCGGGAATCCTTTTAGATTAGCCAATTTAAGTAAAATAATGGGTGCACCTAGACAAAATTGGAAGACCAATGTTTTTGTTTGCTAGTGTCTCTAAACACCCTCCTCCTGAACAACATATCCGAAAAAGACAAAGGGGAAAAAATGGTAATTTGCATATATCCAAAATGGCCGCTATAAATGCAGGGCTCAAATTTGAAAGTTGGGTAAATATGGATAAAAACCATCTAAAATGTATTCCTCTCATTATTAGGATTTAGAAAAAGTGTAGTTTGACCTATCTCTGATGTACAGTGCTTGAGTTATATGCTTAAAGGTCAAATGTCAAATTTTGTTATACATGTATTCAGATTCAACTTTATTTAGCCAGTGGGCCCACTTCAACCCTATAGGTTGTTCTTCCTTGGGGCCGTGGATCCATATAATTGAAACAGGAATCACCCTAGCCTGCAAATAACATATTTCAGTGTGTGATTTGGACTAAACTTAATAATGCATGGTAATTGCAGGCCAGGGTGACTCCCGTTTCAATATAAACAATTAAGATCACAAGGCCTCTTGCATGTGGAAGAACCATGCAGGATTGAGTGGGAGAACCCCCCCCCCCAGGACAAGCCAAAGACCCTGGAGTAGAAGTTTTATATTCGAGGCCTACTTGCAGGAATTTGATAAAACCATTACAGCGAGCATAGTCTGCACTCTGCAGGCCTGCCCTATATAATAGCTACCATGCTCCTGGTTTTCTGTGGGCTCTATCCGGGGGAGGGGGCAAGGCCTGGGTGCCCGTATACCAGTTATTTATCAATTGAAAATTTGAAAGTCCGTCTAAACCCCCGCTGAAGGAGCCTGTTTTCCACCAAAAAATATTTCACCCTGATTAAGGGCCAAAATAGTGTAAAATATCAATTGTTTGCACGCTACATGCACACATTGATTGTCTCAATAAAGCCTCTCTCTAAAAAAAATGGTCCTAATAATCTCTCTGATAATACCGGGTCAAAATGATGCAACCAGGAAATTGTTTTCAGCTTATGCCCCTGCCAATTGTATCACACCCCTGCCCCCCCCGACCAAGAAAGCTGGCTAGATTTTTATTATATTTTCTCGGGTTTTCTCCCACCATGTAAGAACGTATGCAGCCCAGCAAACACAAAACGCTAATTACAGAAAACGTTTTATGTCGGTTCGTTTGCTCGGGTTGGTAAAGAGTATTAAATTCCAAAATATTTATGAAAACTTGCTGTAAACAGTAAAACATTTCAATATGGTGTCAAAATATTTTGCATAAATGTTGCTAATATTTTACAATAACATTTTTACAATAACATTTCGAAAGTGATGTTGTAGTGTTTGTTTATATACACGTTTCAAATCATTTTCATGACCTTTATATATCACCGGACATTTGAATGTTATTAAGGGGGCACTGAACAGTATATAACTTCCGCGACCGGAAGTGTATGGTACCTTAGAAACGTCAAATTTAGTCCAAATATGTGCGTATTTCCACCAAAATGTGCGTATGACATCATTGTAGTGTGTAACTTATGTTAAAGCTGAGATGTTCTTGTTGCCCATGGATGCGAAAAAAAATCACTTGAATTTTGTTTCGTGATGCGTAAGATATCACAATGCAATGCGTCAAGAACCCGATTTTGAGAGGTGAAAATACGGGTTGAGTTAAAAAAGTGAAATTTGTGAAAAACTGACACTGTCAAACAATGTACAAAAAAAGATATATTAAATTTAAAGAGTGTTGCTCCATCACCAAACAGTTCAAATAACCCGGGCAAATAACCCCATCTATTGCACGGACTTGGTAATAGCTCGTTCTTTTAGGCCCTCGGCGCATGTATTTTCAATGGCGACGCTTACTGTTCAGTGCCCCCTTTTAAAACGTGTTGACCAAAAAACAAAAACAGATTTAAGAACATTTTTGTGTTTGGGAGAGAAGTTCAGAGAACACATGTCTCCATGCATAATCCAATAAATCGCTGCCATACTGACCCAAATTTGGAAATAAATGTATTGATTTCTTCACAATATGTTAACTTTTAATGATTTTCTATAGTATTATGTATTGGAAATTGAATGTGATGATTGAAAAGGTTCCCCTTCATTCCTTCAACAGTGAGTCTGTACGCATCACCTCCAATATTGAAGTACTCCACAAGATGCGAAGAAGTTTGTGTTGGTGTAGAAAACAAAAACAGGTTTAATATCTAATAGAGGCCGTCAGCCTTTTCCGCGGGATCCGCCATCTTGTGGGTAGGCCTACTGCCGTTCTGCATGTCATGCGTTAGACATTACGCCCCCGATTACGCAGAAGTCGCAGCGCGTGACGCACCTCTTCAGTCAAGCGTCAACGCGGTGATCTTAGCAACAAGGCACTCCGTACCCACAAGATGGCGGCGTTGACGTCACAATGACTACCTCTATTGGTTTTAATAATCGGTTATAAGTATTTTGTATTACTTCAAACATATCATAAAAATTAACTGAATGTTTCATGTTTGTGCTGCGGTGAATTCTAATGAATAAATAAATGATTCGACTTTAGTATTTTAAAAAATCGCTCTCGCTTATAATAGTCCTCGCTCTAATGGTTTTACCTTGTTATATTCATTCATCTTTTTTTAAATAATTAAAACACAACCTTAAAGGAGTATTTCGTGATCCTAGCATCCTCTTTTTATGACATTTTCAGTAAATATCCACGAAAAAGCATATTCCCAAAATTTTAGTTGATTCCGATTTTGCGTTTGCGAGTTATGCATGATTATGTGTATTACACTGCTCCATAGACAATACGTTGTAATTTCGTTCTGGTGCACCAGAACGAAATTCAAATTTCGCGATATCTTTGCTAAACGAATTAATCTGCAAGAAATATTTTGTACATAAACATTATGTAGCCACAGAGTATTCCAGTGATAAAAATCTCAACTTTTTTGAGAAAAGTGGGGGATGAGGCTGTGGAGCACGAAATGCCCTTTTAATTATTACTGCCTTGAAAGTTTTCAAAACTTTTTACAACTCAGACTTCCCGGTCAATACGGTCAGCCAATCAGCTTCTTCGTCTTTGCTACAGCATGCCATACTTTGTACAAAGCTCGTCGTCCAGAAATGTGTGTTGTCTTGACGACGAAATATCAATCCGCTCATTTACAAATCAAAATGTGCTTGCATATTTCTTTTAAATATCACAATTTGTCATGAAATAATGTAAGCAAATATTGAAAACAATATTCGTATTTAATTTAGTCCTAAAACTTGGACGAATTTATTTACATTTATAGCTGAACTATTTAGAAGCTATTATCCGCGGATGTATATGCAATGTTTACAAAGTGCTGAAACCAAATACAGGAAATCGGCCGGAATGCTGAATTCAATGCCGAGCGATCGATTTTCACCGTGAAAGCAAGCTGTGAAAACAACTAAAACTGCCACTGGATATCTGATATTCTTCTTCTTACTACTCAGGATATGAAAATGACGATAGTACGGAAAGTAATGGTGGTAAAATACGCCACGCATGCACGGTTGCGTTGCGTCGGGTTATGGTAAAACTTTTTTTAAAGTTTTTAAGCTTACCGTATCATGCATGATATGGCACGTCACTCTAAATCACTGACACTGCACATTGTATACATGAATGGCTCATCACAATTACTATCAGTTAATCTTTATCCAAATTATTAGCCAAATGCCAAAGAAAGATCCAAGTCATGAAGTGAATTCTGTCAGAAAGCAAACTGATAATAGTATTTATAATAGTAACTGCGAATTTTGAACTACATTCCAAAATGACGAAACCAAACACTAGCAAGGAATCCAGTTCTGCAAAGAAGCACGGGACTGGGAGCCACCTGCAACAAGGACATTCAGCAGGCACGATTCTAACAAATAAATCACGTAATATAACGGTAATAAATCCTTTTGAAAACAGAAGATTGGACACTGCACCTTCACTGCGTAGAGGCACAAGATGGATGCATAGGACAACTTTAGCATTAGACGATAGAAAATGGAAAACAGACTATCAATCTTCAGCAAAATCGGTAAGACATATCATAGGCTTAAGTTATAAAAAGGTTAAAGTCACAACCTACGCTAAGTTGACAAAAGCGTCAGCACATTGTGATAGTTAGTAGAGTGCTTGCATGGAAATTAAGTCATATTAGTTCAAATCTAGACACGCTCCAGAAGACATGCAAATGCATGAAGTATAAAAGAATTACTTTCATCAATACCAGTTAAACAGGTGATTGGTATTGTGCTGGAGGATGATTTGAACTAATGACCTTCCGTGCAAGCTCCCTATCATAGTCATGATAGTAGTAGCTCTACTTTGTACATACACCATTTTATACATGTACATTGTATTGTATCAATCTAGGATGTGATGGGCATTTCAGTTTCAGTTTCCAAAATTTTCTTATTAATTTTTATGGTTTGAACATTTTTTTAATTCACAGTCAGAACTTGTGATATAAATTATGGTATTTAGCATCATGGCATGGAACTTGTAAACATACTTAGAAAAACAATTTTCAAGCTGCAAAAAGGGCACTTTTTGAAATGTATCAAATGGGCGCTATAATATATGTGTGATTCAACAATGAATGTTCTGCACAATGATAGAGCCACTGTCGTTTATCGCCTCATACATGGTTTATAGGTAAAGAAAACAGAATTCAGAGTTTTGGTGGAAAACCAGTTTATGTCATAACTTCTTGGAAAAGTCTTTGTCAGATTATAACTAATTCTCTATCATGAGATGGTGTACCTTCTGCATACTCTTGCCTCAGCATACTTTTTGTGGAACAACACAATCACGTGACCAAATACTGTGATTGGCCAATTCTCAAAAGGTTTTATTGCGCCGTAAGCGTGTACCGTAGTCTTTGCATAGTACTAGTTCGACGCAATATGTTGAGGGTGTAATTTTGCAATTTGAAAACTGTTGGAAACTGTTAATGCAATTCACATACGGAATTTGCCTTTTAGAAAATGGAAAACTTTGGTCTCTAGTCTAGTCTAGTCTATCACCTCATAAATGACACCAGGGATCAATGAAATTTAGCGCTTACACCCATATATACGAAATTAAAGTTTTCAGTGTATCCTTGGTGTAGGATATTCATGAGTTAGACTAGTGTAAAGACTCCATTGTAGAATTAAGCAGCTTACAGAATAAAACTGTATAATCCTTAAATAGAAGATTTGTGCCAGGCTAATTCCATGCAGTCTTACACGAAATATAAACCAAGTTTTCAATATACATACTAGTAAAGTGATAGTGAAACACTGTTTGATGAACTTCATCAGAACTTACACTTTTCACCAAATAACTGAAAACCATCAAATAATACCTTTTTCTCTCAATTTGTGTAGTCTTTCGGTGGAAGCAATGATCTGCCAGCAGCAGAGCGGCCACAACCTTACCCAACACTTCATCAATCTCACTTTGATCTTGGCATGGGATTACAAGGTGCAAGAAAAACTCATTATCAGAAGAATATCCAGAGAGAACTATTGATCACGTAAGTAGTTTTAAAATCAAATAGTTATCTAGAATTTCATTAGTGTGAGTCCACAGATTGATTCTCATAAAGATTCTTGCAAATGATTTGTGTGAATCAAGTATGAATATTACGGTAATTGTGTGACCATATCAATAGCACCATCCCCAATTTCTTCCCCATCAAAACTGAAATTTTGGTATCGGAAGATTATGAACAAAAACCTGGTAAAAATTGGTAGCCACCACCACCACAGGAAGTACAAGTATGTTCTACATAATTTTTATACACATTACAACTTCTGGAGCAAAAGAGCAATATGTTTTGATGAATCCGAGTGTGTGAAAGTATTGGATCCAAAAGATAAAATTGGATGCTTTATGCCCAATATTTATTGGTCTTGTTATGAGTTTTAAAATATTGGACTCAAATATGTCTCGTTCAATATGGCCTCAATCAATCCAAATTTATATCAGAATTTGGAAACGGATTGTTTTAATAGCAGGCCCGTGGCAGGCCTCAAAAAACAGAAATTAACAAAATTCTAACATATACCCACCTAAGTATGTAAAACTTTGATAATTCACAAGAATTCCTGTAAAATTAATTTGCAATGTTCTTCTTTACATGAGCCATACTGGAAGCTACTGGTCTTCTTGGTAGCTGTTCAAATTGACTCAACATATAATATGTACCTGTATCACTCTTTGTAACCATTCAATGTAGCTCTTTTAATAGAGACCAATAGTTTGGCCAGCAGTACCCATGGGGTTTAATTCAATGCTTTGTTTCTTATTTCTGCAGCCCAACAGGATCCACTACCCTAGCCTGGTGAATTGGTCACATAATGTTACTGGAGATGACATGAAGAAAGTATTAGATAGGAAAGGCAATCGGTTAGACTACTGGAGCTCTTATGCTAGAGTACACAACAAATTAGGACTAGAAAGAGGGGAGGGAGTACCAAAATCAGAACAGCCAAAGATGCAATATAACTTAATTACTGGTAAGTTTTTTATTTATTTTTGGAAAAAAAAATTTAATTGTAAATAAATGCATAGAAGTAGAATAGAGAATTTCAAAACAGCCTCCCAAAAATTCTTTGCTAGTACCTCCCCACCCCACCCTCTTTTGGCTTGCCTCCCCACAACCTTCAAATATACCAAAGTTTATGAACCTAAATTGCACACAGGTTGTAATGCAGGCCTGAGTAGGAATTTGTTAACTTTCCTGCAATATGCGATTTTGGAGGCCAAAATATTTTAAAAAGTATATCTGTGATTTCTCACAAAAACAAAAAAAGTTCATGGAAAAACATTACACTTTTGTTTACACAGAGGGCGAAATTTGTGTTCACTAAAGTTAATTTTTTATTACTTCCATGGTCCGGGTACGCGCTGGTGAATTGCGATCGCGTGATTGTTTATTTCTTCTGAGTGTACGCTCGTCTACGATTGGCGCACTGCTTGGACCACGGACGTAATAAAGAATTAACTTTATAAATAAAGATACATTGTAATATGCATAGATTTCTACCATTTAGATAGAGTTTGGATTATGGAGTGGACACATATAAAATTTGAATTTATTTTGTAATTTTTTCAAATGAAAATAAAATCAACCATTAATGAGCTTGAGTCTGTTCACTCCTTAAGTAAGCTTGGCTTGTCCTAGGAGGATTGTGCTGTGCGGTGGCCCAATGGTTAGGGCGCGAGCTTCATGATCGGAAGGTTGCGGGTTCGAGCCCCACCACGGCCAGTGTGTTGCATCCTTGAGCAAGATAGCTTAATTCCCAATTGCTTCACTCCACCCAGGTGTAAAATGGGGAGCTGCTGGGGGTAATCACAATCTAAGTCGCTGAAAGTACCTGCGCATCAGTTGTGGACTTGGTGAAGCGGAAATGATTCTGATATATCCTAATGGCAGCGGAATAATTGTTGAAGTGTGCTGATAATTAGGCCATGCCTAGCTGAAGCGCACGTTAAATCAAACAACATTTTTTTTTTTTTATTTTTTTTTTATGTGTCCGAAGGTGCTCAAAAATGTACAATGTGCAAGTAAAAACAGAAAGACCGGCAGGTTTACAAGGATTGGTGGGTTGATGTACTATCCATATCCCTGAGGGCTTGTAGTGCCAGGGTCTGGATATGGGTGACTGTTGTTGCTGCAATGACTGGTTGTGGTAGTTTGTTCCAGATTGGGATGGTGCATACAAAGAAGGAGTATCTGTGTGTACTCTTGACTGAATGGATTGGTAACTAAGAGTGTTGGTTGATCTCCCCAGACATAATAATGGTATAACTACAGTCAGGAAGGGGATATGTTATAGATAAGTGAGTGATCACTGAGACCTAAGCCCATGGTGAATCATTTGAAGAACATATAGTGCCCTGGTTTAGTAGTCGTCTAGTGGCGAGGGAATCCCATTCGAGGCGTTGCAGCATAGGTCCAGGGACTCTTCAAATCCATGAAAAAATTAAACATTGCACCAATATCTAGAATATAGTTCTGCCTCAAAAATGTGTGTCAATTCCACCCCTCCCCCCCCCCCAGCCAAAATGTGCTTGCATTGTGCCCTTTTTAGCTTACCAAATTATGGTTCCCTGTAAAATTCACTCCAGGAAATACGCGAATTATTACACCACTCTTTATTTGTTGTCTTCAATATTTGATGAAGTTGTTTCTTAACAAGAATGTTTCTTTGCATTGTTTACCCCCAGGTGGAGAGACTGCTGCGCCTACACCAGCAAGGGACCTGAAATTAGTTTCTGGTAATAGAGTGGTACATGATGTCAGGAGAGATGCTCAAGATCACTTTGTCTTAGGGTAGCAGATGACAAACAGTTACCAAGTAAACACAAAACATTTTCAGGAAAGGGCAGAAAAAGGCTGCATGGTAGCTTCATGTAAGTCTACTCAGACTTAACCTCATCAAGACAGGGAGTTTACAAGCTGTCTAATCCCTCAATGTAGTCTTGAATAAAGGCTAATTTTGGGTATACTTACATGAAGGTTGCCAGAAAACATTTCGTCGGCAGAGTGCAACACTATCGTAAGTGCAGTAGAATGCAATAGCTGCCATTTGCAACAATGTACTTACCTTTAACCAATAACACTAGAAAAAATACCCAACTACATGTAAAGGTGATATCTTGGGTTAGCCATCAGGAAAGTATACAGAACATCAACACTTTACAAATGAGCATGATGAGGGAATTTTGCTGCAAACAATAGATGTTTTACAAAAGGCAGCTATTACATTCTACTGCACTTAACGATAATGTTGCACTCTGCCGATGATTTGTTACTAGTTCTGATTCAATCAGGCTAAAGTCAGCAATAATAAAACTGAGATAATGCAAAAAGTGTGGATAAAAAACTATAACAAACATAAGAAAATGGACATATAAAAGGTTCATAACTTTGCAGCCAAGTATTCAAGAGACCTGGTGATTCAACATCAGAAAGTGTAGGTACTGAGCAAGTCAGTAATGGTAGTAACTCAAATCGGGTCACATTTAAATGTCAGATTATATAATGGGTTATGGGTATAACACATTTTTAATAACATTTTCAATCACTTTTTCGAAATTTGCTACCAAACAATGAAACATATTGACAAAATGTTTTGGTAAGAAATATTTGAGAGTAACATTTTGATATTTAAAAAACATTTTGGTAGTGTTTTTTCATAACAAAAATGTTTTCATGGCCTTTTCTATAACCTGACATTGAAATGTTATTAGAACGTTTTGACCTAAAACCCCCCCAAAAAAATCAGTGTTTGCTGGGAAAGCGTCATCAATATCTTTAAACCAAAATCACCAAGTTGAACGGAAGAGTTCAGAAGCAGAACATGATATATGATGCATAGGCTGGTTTCTTTTGCTCTTTTCATATCATTGATAATCAATGTTATTGTACAATGTATGTAATGGAACAAACCAAAAGATGAAATATTCAACATTTCACATTTGTTTCCTAACAATGGCACTTTCGTTTATAGGGCATCAATCGTCATCAAACTTATGGTTTGTTCCCTAAAGGGATATAGCTTTGTAATATACAAATATATACTGCCATGAGAGGTTCTTGTTAAAACTATGGGACCGAGGCGAGATCAATAGTACTATTTTCCTGAGGGGCGCAGACCCTCAGGAAAATAGTATTAATTGATCTCAACGAGGGACCATAGTTTTAACCAGAACTTCGAATAAAGGCAGTATATATTTGTTTTATATACTTCATTAATATATTCTTTGTTTATTGATTGGTTAAAAGAAAATTATTTGACGTTTGGACTCCCCAGCTTCTGTCCTGAGTAAACAGCACGACCAATTTAAGCACAACCTATATTTTGCCCTTCAAAAAAATCGAATAGGCTAAAATCGGGCTAACCAATTACAGCAGCGAAATCACGCTATGGCAGTTTCGTATGCGTTAACCGCTCCGTCAAGATCGAATGCGCGCACGCCGGAAGGCATGGTCAAAAGTACTATTTACGGCTTGGAGGTACTATTTACGGCTCATCCGGGACATTGAAAATACTATTTACGGCTTAGAGGTACTATTTACGGATAGGAGTACTGATGGTAGAACTATTTTTGGTCATGTGATCCACTTTTAACCAATCAATGAACAAGAATATATAATGAAGTATATAATAGCTAATAGACTTTTTCAGCAGCAGATCAGAAATTTAGTTCAAAAAGATGTTGCATGCAGTAAACACCACAACCAATCATTTGTTGAGAGTGAAGTGGCATGGTATGATTGTTCACACCAATCATTCATATTACATAGTATGTACAATAAGGTACACCACCCAGCCCTGATCAAAGGATGTCTGAAAGAAGTGACATACCATTTTGTACAAGTGAAGAGTAAGAGTTAAGATGCAAAATATGATATGTGCCATTTTGGGGCATAAGGCCACCAACATCATTCTGCACTGCTAGTTTTAAATTGACTCCCTACTTTAAAAAATTCAATGTACATTCTTAAAATTGATCAAAAACGGATATTTCCTTATTATGTTCTTTATATTTAACAAGTTATATTAATCTCAAATCAAGAAAAATGGATATCACTTTTTGCATCAGAACTCATTTTTCAAAACATGTACAACAACGCGGCTGTCGTTAATTCACTCTCTGTCCAAATTTATGACATATGTTGCATACATTTTGAATTGTGCAATTCCTGATGAACTATTTGACTATGTGTACAGGTGAACTGAAGAATATGGCTATTTTTTGTAAATTTGTTTATAAAGCCAGCTTTTAAATTCAAACTACAACAATGTAGTTAAATTGTTTAAATACCAAATACTTCTTACACATATCTTTCCATTTTTTTAGTTTCTGAAATATTTTAGGTATTTATATGTAAATATAGGCTACTACTTGGTCATGTTATGTATGTACTGCAGTGTTATTTTTTTACTTCAAGATATAAGAACTACATTACAAGGCTTTTTTTTATAAATTTGTTGTATCATAGACATACCAAAGATAGATAAAAATGTTGTTGGGCAGCACAAGAAACCAATGAGGAGTGGTTCCATGCCATACACTTATTTTTTAAACCAGATTTAGTCAGAAAACCATGGTATATGTAGTCAATTTAAATGTTATACCTGCATGTTGAAGTTCATTTTGAACGACAATGTTCAAACTGGTATGTCTTAAAGCTGCCACATGCGTTTGTTTTACAGTAAGCAACTTGTCTCCGAGAAATTTGCCAGTTTTATTTTTCTTCCAATAATTACAATAACCTTTTTTTTTTTTTAAAAAAGGTATATTTTAAAAAGAATTTGTTGTAAAAATTGTGTGCTTCTTAAAAGACAATAATTATTAGAATGCGAATTGGCTTATCTTAGCTGAAGTTTTGAATTGGGGGAAAAAGTAAAGGAAAAATTGCATTCCTCATGATGGATTTTAAAAATCATCGCAAGTTTTTGTTTGCTTTTTGAATATAGGAGAAATGGGGTGATCTTTCTCCCTCCCCTAGTCTAAAATAGCATCCATAAATATTATGCAAGAGTTGGCAACCAGAACTTTCTAAAATGAACTGTGCTGTGCTGTCCTGGCTGAATGTTGCTATGAAAATTTTGGTTTATATGGATGATGTGATGCAATAAAGTTGATACTATAAAATAATGACATAACTTGTGGTGCAAGTTCTTTGTGTCAAGTACATTGTATAATCACTGTGCATATATACAAAATGTATGTGTGCATGTTCATAATCTTCAGAGGTGAATGAGCTCCTTTTTTGACCAACTATACAAATTAGCCTTATTCACTCCTGGGGATTGGCAGACGTGACAGACATACTAAACGGTTGAGCAGTTGACATTGTGCAGTATGCCCATATTTTACTGATCAGCAATCAGTATATATAGTAGTTGAGATTTATATGTGTTGGTAGTAGACATCAAAGAAAAGTTTAAAACTAGTCAACAACACTCACGTTTTTGTCAGAATAATTTCAGAGTAACCATACTCCGTCATCAGCGGTGTGATACTGGTGAATGACTGATGTATCACCAGTATCACACCGCTGATGACAGAGTATCGTTACTCTGAAATTATTCGGACAAAAACGTGAGTGTTATTGACTAGTTTTAAACTTTTCTTAGAAGTATAGTAGTTGTATGAACAATTTCCGTCCCATTTTAATTTTGTTACTCTTTCCCAAAATGCTGTCTATTTTAAGCCGAAATAACAAAGAAATCCCACCTGCTATTTTGGCCGTTTACCACTTCATTCATCTTAATACTAATTACGGCGTGTCCGTCCTCTGTCCGCGCGCTATCGCGTTCGCGTCCCGCGAGTTTCGCGTTCACGCGGTGCACTATCGCGTGCTCGCGCTGCACTATCGCGTGCTTTCGCGGTGCGCTATCGCGGAGTATCAGCGGGAGTGTGCGCGGAGTACAGTCCGCGCGATCGGAAAAGCATTACAGTGTGACTAACAGGTGCATCTCATCGGACCAATAATTATAGGCCTTATTTTCAACACATATTTCAATATTAAGCAACACGTGCACACACCAAACACGTGCATGTAGGCCTATTTTTATGAGAACATGACTATTTCGAAAAGGCCTATGAACCGCTTTTGCGTTCACGTTACTCGCGATTGATTTCATTACTTTAGTAACGGCCTATATCCACGTCCAGATACTACTTGCGGTTTCTCTAAATGTGGTAACAGGGCAGGGCTTGGAAGAGGCGAATGATTGGTTTCAAGATTATGGGTAGGCCTACCAAGTAAGCATCACACCTTTAAAACAAACAGAGTTGATTAAGTTGTGTCTTGGGTCTTGATCATTGAGAGACGCATTTCTTAGTAGTTTAAAAAGTCAGGGCAGGTATATGGGTAACGAGTTTGGGTAATTAGAAATAGGCCTATCACGAGAAGCGCCCGACCGAGAACAGCGAAATCTAGTTTATTATATTTTCAATAATAATGCAATACCAATTATACGGACTGATCCCATAAAGACAACCAGGGAAACATACAATTTAACTCCATAACAATTTATTACACAACAGGAAAAATAATAACAAGTGACAGATAATTAATGTGTATGTAAATGTGTGAAAGTAAATGTACCACCTAAATCTGATGACTATGTCATATATTGACCAACAGCCTTCATCAGAATTAAGTCCACTGATGTCCTTGTGGATGCGTTCTCTGAGGACCTGTTGATTTCCAGTCTGATGAGTGCGCTATTACAGCCGAAATTTATTACATATTTGTGCTAAAAGTTGGTATAACCTGTGAACTTGCAAATTCAGACACTTTGTTACATGTTTTACCTGATAATCGAAGTTCGACTATTAAAATTCAATCAATCAATATGTGTGACATCCACAGGATGCTATCAGCATTGTATTGTATTGTATACACAGAATGAGGGTTTCTCTTCCGGGAGTCAAATTGTGCCGAAATTCCCTTCCACAAGTTCCACATTATGCGATATGCGTATTGCATAACAATATATACAGCTTGGAGGATAATCCTTTGTTATGCAATACCCATATTACATTGTGTAGAGGAATTTTGGTTCAAATTGACTTACGGTATAATTAAGAAATCCTAAATCTGTATATTGAGTCGCATACCGAGCGATGAAAAGTTGTGCAAAAAGTGCTGCTTTGTCGCTTAGGCATTAAACCGTCTGGTCACGCTAGCGTAAATCTGGTGCAAATCTAACAAAACCATATAGCATGGCAAGCAATGAAATTTTACTGCACAAGTCCATTGCATTCCAAAATGATACAGAGATACACTATTTCCCTACGACAGGTACGCATGGTGCAGTCTGGATAGTCTGACACATTTTGTGCTCAGATGATCTAATCAATCAGTTATTGTGCCACTACTGCTCTTTTTACATGCCACACATGCAAATATTTTGAGAACTCAAGTTATGTAGCACAGATCTGATACCATATTCTCTTTGCCTTTTCCAAAAGATGGACATCATTTGGCGGCATCAATTACATATTTTTGCTCCATACCACAGGCATGAGAGTGACTTTTTTTAACTGCCTGAAAAAGCATGTTAATTGGCCGTAATAGGCCCAAAACAGGCTAAAAAAATTAATAAATAAAAATGCGTAAATTTGGACAACAAAAACCAAAACCATTCATATTACAGAATATTCTACAAAATATGATGGTATGATTCACATGTCCTTTAATTTATTGACATTTTAGTAGAGAAATGTGGTTGGCAACATTCATTTAGTTGGAAAACAAAACAGAGAATATGGATAGTATGTATGGATCTTTTGGTTGAACACCAGTGCAGCAAACTTACGACGACAAATCACCATAAAGATGGATACATTTACTTTCACATAATATGCATACAATTAGAAACATTATTATGTTTTGATGGATCCAAGTTGTGATAATATTGGATCCAAAACATAATAATGATAAAATTGATGCTTTACGCTAATATTTATTGGTCTCGCTATGAGTGTTAAAAGATTGGACTCGACTACGTCTCGTCCAATATTTTAAAACTCATAGCTCGACCAATAAATATGGGCTCAACCGATCCAATTTTATATCAAAATTGATGCTGAACAATATTCAATGATAACTTAAAACGGATGACTAAGTCCAAACCACAGATTATTAAAGAAGCAAATCCCTCACCAAAGGGCAAAGTCCAGCATCATCTGTTCGTTGAGAGTCAATCGCTCCGAGAACTGCGAGAGATGAAATTGCTACGCCCCCTCTGAGGCTGTTACAGTGTATTATGATGATATGTTTTGCATTTGCGCTATGGCATGTAATGCTCTTAAATATGCACGAAATCTCACCCCATACAAAACAAAGTACTTTCCCCGATTGTGAACGGTCCGTTACTTTAATAATCCATCACTGAACCACATTTTTGGGAACAGATCAACAGCAACACCACAGTTACATACAACAATGCACAGATGATGAATAGTGGCATTGCTGATGATTTCTCCTAAATTTGACTGAACATTATGCTAAGTAGCATCACATTGACTTCTGATCTGGGAGGTTATAAAGAAAATGAAAAAAGAGGACAAGTCCGAAATAACCCTCTTTTAAAGGAGTTTGGCCAAAACACTGCCTTAATGTTTATTATTTAGTAACCTGGTTTCCTGAATTGGTAACTTGATGTATTCTTTGTTAACTTGGCTAACTGGGTTATGCAAATCCTGGTTTTAGTTTAGTTCCAGGGTGTTCACCTTTCAGTATTATTCTATATGATTTACTACTTTTCGTCGGTCACAACACATAGTGGCGTAGAGCGATTTTCCAAATTTTCCGTTTCACATAGTGGCGTATAGGTTTAGAGCTAGCTATTATCCAATAATAGTTCTTCCTTGTTAACTAGTAAAGATACAGTTTAATAGTTTGAACCTTAAACTTCAATTTCAAATGGAATCGGGCCACTGAGAGATAACAGTGGAGGAGTATTGACTCCTTTACTAGTGGCATATCCTGCAAAAACGTTTAGCTCGGAGACATATTTTTTCCTTCACGACGCCACTATATGTTGCGGCCGACGCGTTTTATAACATGCATGGTTCCCAGATCAAAAATGAAGGCAATGTACTTAATAATGCAATAATAAACTCACAAATGCATACTCAATAGTGATAGTCTTGTTCACATAGCAGATGATGGTACACTGACATAGCAGATGATGGTACACTGATATAAGAGTTTCTACAAGATTGACTATTTCTAATTATCCTCGACCCAATGCTTGAAAATAAGAATCCCCATCGCATGTTTAGTCAACAAATTTTAACTACCAAATAACTTACAGCACATACCATTTTAACTGGAGATGCTGTACCCAATCTTACTGATGTTGATATCAGCAAGTCCAAATACTTGGTTGCAAAGTTATGAATTTTTATGTCCATTTTTTTAATGGTTTTTTAATGTATTTGGTCTTTAATATTTTTACCCTTAACCCTAACAGAACTAGGACTCACTAAAGCTCACTATTAAAACCACTCTGCGTGCATGCATTCCACGGGACTTGATGACGCAATCAGACCAAGTCATATATACCCAGGGAATCGTTGGCCGGGCCAACGTCACCTGTGTAGCTACATGCTGGGGATCTTCTGCGTGGCATGCGAGGGGTCCCAGGTTCGAATCCCGGGGTGCCAAGTGACTTTCTTCTTCATCTTCTCTCCTTTTCGTTCCTTCTTTCCCTTCCGATAGCCAAAAAACCTCGGGTAGGGTTAGGGTTAGTGACCATGCATATTTTCCCTATATGCCTTCTTAACCCTAACAGAACTAGGACTCACTAAAGCTCACTATTAAAACCACTCTGCGTGCATGCATTCCACGGGACTTGATGACGCAATCAGACCAAGTCATATATACCCAGGGAATCGCTGGTCGGGCCAACGTCACCTGTGTAGCTACATGCTGGGGATCTTCTGCGTGGCATGCGAGGGGTCCCAGGTTGAATCCGGGGTGCCAAGTGACTTTCTTCTTCATCTTCTCTCCTTTTCGTTCCTTCTTTCCCTTCCGATAGCCAAAAAACCTCGGGTAGGGTTAGGGTTAATATAGTCAATATCATATTATTGCCTACTGTGAACGCCAAAAACATCTATCATCTGCTATTGTGAACAATGCTAAATTATGTGAAATTGAACAATTAAACTATGTAACCACATTAACTAGCTTGACATGTTAACTGCCATGGGCGTGTCATGTCATAATTACTGTACTGCACAGCCTGATCAGGAAGCTACAGTCAGATTTCTACTACTTGACATCTGGTAGCCAAAGGTTGCCAAAAACTAAGATTTCACAAGTTTTTAAAGAGAAGGAGAAAGAGCAAGTTTACAAGCAAGAGCATGAAAGACTGCCAGTAAGAGTGTGTCAGACAGTTCAAGAGCGAGACAGAGAAGAGAGAGGAAGAGTGAGCGAGAGAGACTGAACGAGATCTGATTATGTTCGCCTGCGACCATGAAAGTATGCACAGCCAGCAGTGACAAATGAGTTATGACCCCGATCTGTGAGAACCGGAAGTGACCCCTAATTACCTTTGACCCCGCAAAAATATTACATAGTGCTTAGGATGTCATAAGGAATATTCCTGGTGAATTTCAGCTTAATCGAACTTATACATGAATTTTGATTTTTTTTAAAATTTATGATTGACCTTTTGACCCCCCTTAATGACCTTTGACCTCAATGAAAAAAACAACTTATGTACACTGACAAAATGCATTGTTCCAATTTTAATTTAAAAATTCTACTTTGTTTAGTTGTCGAGATAAAAATTCTCAAACTTATTTAGCTAAAAACAGGAAGTGACCCCTTAATGACCTTTGACCCCCAAAATAAAAATACCACGTATACATCAGGTAACACTGATTCATGTATGATGATTATATTACTCTGGTCTGTTTACATTTTGAGATAGAAAAATTTTAAACTTTATTGATAATTTTGGTTTTGAAGTAACTCCTTAATGACCTTTGACCCCAAAACTGTAGGCATCCTAAAGACCCTAGCTAGTAGCGATGCATGTGTGCTAATGGTGACTCTCTGCTATGTAATTTGTAAAGACAGTGATTTTTTGAATATTTTTTACAAATTTTTCAGACTTCTACCGGAAATGACACCTTAATGACCTTTGACCCAAATTCTGTGAGTAACTTTTAGACACTGGACATAGATGATGCATGTGTCTAAGTGACGTCACGATGCTATGTAATATGTGGGAGGAGTAGCATTTTTAGTGAAAATCCAAGTTTGGGCCATTGACCGGAAGTGGGTGACATTTGACCGGAAGTTGATCATGTGACATCTGTGGCACCACCAAACGGTTCTACTGACCAAATATGGTCAACATGCCTGAAAGCATGTGGCTACGATGGCTGATTATGATGTTGACAGAAGAAAGAACGCAGAAAAAACAATGCACAGCGCCGATAGCGGCTGTGCAAAAAGAGTAACATGGAGAATATTAGAGACTAATGGCAACCCAAAATCACAGACTTGTCAGTGATTTCCTTTCGTCACTACCATTCGATGGACACATACAGATATTTACAATAATTATATTGAAATATTTGAATGCGAAGTCATAATCCTTACAATATAGGTACAATATCCTTAAATATGGCTACTGTTACATGGTATGTCTTATCGTATAGTACACATGTCCACCATGTGTGTGTGTATGGTCTAATCATCTTTCACAGCCTTCAAATCCACCGTTGTAGAACATTTATGGCAGAAACATGTCAAGCTTATTCAAAGTGCATACAACTTTACTTATAATTATTTTATATTATACTTTTTCTATCAAACTACTTCTATTTATATAATCTTTCCTTGAATCTTCTCATCACACCATTTTCAAAGGGCAAATGAAACAAAACAACAACAAAATGCTTCCAAACAATGCAGATAACACGATTCTTAAATCCACATAATTATACTTTGTGCATACAAAGAAAAAAATAAGACCATCTTATCCAGATTTATTCTAGAAACACCACATTGCCTAGAAACATCACCAGTACATCTATCGCAAGACAAAGCGACTACACCCACAGAGTACCGACTCAAACTTAGCCTGTGTAAATCGGCCATTTTGGTTTTTAACTCGTGGATGGCAAATAGTGTACCTCTGGTGTTTTTCAGGGGGAGCCTGAAATCAAATGATAATTGGTGTCTTCAAGCTTGAGGTTGGCACATTCAGCACTTCACACAAATTTTAGCACAACAACACGTTACAAGCAGAATGCAAACAACAACGCACATTGAATCAAAGTTTGCCGGGTACATAGTGAAAATTATGAGGTACACTAATTGCCCTCCAAACGTAATAGAGTCAGTACTCTTTGGTTCTGCCTCAATGGTCTAATGATGATGAAGGAACCAGATGACAAGGTTCTGATATGTTTATGGAACACCAACTACCTGATTTTCAAATCAAAAATAGGTAAAAATCCTGACAGGTCATACTCGTTATATCAGGCATGGGAATACGCATTCATGAAAAAGTCTGGAAAAGCTGGAAAACACCTGAAAATGGGCTGAAAATAAATAAAATGTGGAAATTTTGACATAAAAAAAGACTGGTTCCAGAGTTTTGACTGGAAATTCTCATGCCTGTTATATGCGAAGTAGGAGACAACATTTTTGTAGCTATTACTATACGTGTAATTAGTAAACGGGTGAACAAGCAAATGTGTGCAATAGTGAAAAAGGTCCAAAGATGTAATTTGACATCATTTGGGAGAGGATGTTGCAATGGCTTACAGGAAATTGGTGCAGCTTGTTGGAGTGCAAGAGTCTTCATGATTGTGAGAGGCATCATAACACACCTACTAATTCAAGGTGAATGATTTGAGTTTTTGGTGGGATATACTTCATATGGATGATTATGCATCTGTTCATGCACGGTTTGTATACAAGATGTAAATTGATAATATATGTGACCGTCCACGGCGAATGAGCCGTAAATTCCTCCCCGGTCAATTTTGTTTTATTTCGTGTTTAAAAGATAAACATCATAAACTTAAAAATGGTATATCATTTGACTTCAAAGCGATATCCAGAAGCGGGGTTATGGTTTGTTAAACTTTGCTCCTTCAACAAAATTATAGATTTTTACGTTTTTACATGTGTCTCTTTTTCCTCATTGCTGGCAATATATATCAAACAGTCATAATTGGCGGTCATTTCAAATTATCCCCAAGTCAACGAGGTTTAAGAAAGTTCTCTCATTGTTAATTGTTGGTTATGCATACCTGTACAAAATACAATGCCTGGTAACCCACCACTTGAACAGGATTTAGCAAAAGCAAACAAAGACCAGAGCTATTAAAAGTTCTATAGCCGGCCATCTAAGGTAGAAGCTTATTATCCACTTCAACAACAGGATTATTGATTAGTTTTTTACCATCAAAATAAGACGGATGTCGGGCCAGCTTAAGTTATCGGATGAATAAGACCTTCGTACACATTTTACACCGTAACACAGAATACAATTTAGGGAATTTACCGCTCGTTTGTGCTGCCGGGTCACATATGCACATTACCAAGTTTTACTTCCCTTATTAAAACTTTTGTGATTTTGAGTTTTCTTACTTAGAAAAGAAGCTTTTTGTGCATTTTATTTTCACGGTGCCTAAAAAATGTGTTTGATTGGCGTAACATAAAAAAAAATTGGGTAGGTAGGTAGGGATTTTTTTAGTATATTCAAAGACATTCTCTATAATAAAATAAATTTCCTTTTTTTATATTCATTTATTTTTTTGCAAAAAGAAAAAAGTCTAGGGTCAAGGCTAATTTAGGATAGGTTAGGTTACGCCAATCAAACAATATTTTTTTAGGCCTCAGTGCAAAAAGTAATGTTCTGCAAAAATCATCAATATTACAGTAGACATTAAATTAGCATGACACAACCTCTGCACACACCTACAATGCTTCCTGTGTGCATTATTAATGAGCAGATGCATATAGCAAAAAATATTGTCAACACAAAATGCTTCTGAAGAACAACCCTACCCCTAAATCCTGGAACGCTATCTCTATACCCTAGTGCTCCAGTAGCGCTATGTGTTGACAAAATCTCAATTTTGCGGTTTATAAGTAAGAGATAAATGGGCTGTTCCAGTTGAAATCCATACACCCCTATGAAAGACAAAACCTTAAATCTCCCACACAGGGGGTGTAGATTTCAAACTGAGTCATCCATTCAGGTAAGCCCATTTGAAATACACACTCCTTGTGTGCAAGATTAAGGCCATGTCTTCCATAGGGGGTGTATGGAGTTCAAGTGGAATAACTCAATGATTCACCCCTAGCAAAAGGCATGATGAGAAGATTGGGTGGAAAGTAATACATAATAATACCCAACTACACTACTTTCTAGCTACTACAATAACATCTGTGAAACACCAAAAGTGATTTTTTAAATGATGAAATGTGCATACACGATATATTTAGAACACATTAACGCGATAATCACAACTATCAGAACTATATTTTGTTGGACACCGTTTACTTCATGCAAGTGATGTGTATAATATTCTGTCCAGCTTAAATCCTACAGGTGTGTGAGTCTGTGGTGATAGTGGGTATGGGGGTATAGGGGTGTGCATATCATGGGTGAGCGTGTGGTAAATGTGAATGCGATGCCGTCTTTGCATGTTCACCTTACTGAGAACTGCAACAGTGTAGAAAGTTGTAAACATATGGAATTATTCAAATATGGAATAGATCGCTTTGAATTTGAATAGATCACTTTGAATTTTTATCATCCCAATGTTGTTATTG
The DNA here is from genome assembly GCF_039555335.1 of Amphiura filiformis. Classification (NCBI taxonomy): domain Eukaryota; kingdom Metazoa; phylum Echinodermata; class Ophiuroidea; order Amphilepidida; family Amphiuridae; genus Amphiura; species Amphiura filiformis. The sequence goes on along the minus strand of NC_092638.1, from coordinate 39,288,700 downwards.
ACTGGAATCACTATCTGCTCAGTTAAACAAGAACAGAAAAAAAATGGCCAGGTTTGAACAGCTGTTTGATATCATTTGTTCCATTCTTCATATTCCAAGTCCTTGTAACTGGTACTAGTTCCCCGATCACAGTATACATGTATAGTTTAGTACATGGCTGTACAGTGCACACAGCAAAGGTCACGCAGCTGCGCATGTTCACATACACGCATGTTGTGGCGAAGGCACAGCTAAGATAAACAGTTATGAAAAATGCCTCTACCCAGAGTCTTAGCCAGAAATCAGAAACCACCCGTCCAAGCACTCAAGCAGATACTAAAATTTGACCCTCAAATATAAAACAACTTGTCTATACCCATTGAAGAGTCACTGGGGTCAAATTTGTCCTGATTTGGCCTTTACATTTCACTATGAATTAGTCTCAAGTTCATATAACCTTAAAATCATCTGTTTTAGAGCTATCACATCTGTAAAATACATTAAATCCACCCGTCTAAAATTAGATTAACCCGTCTTAAAGACGGGTGGACGCATGGCTGCCTAAGACCTTGCCTCTACTAATAAGCTGCTGCCAAAAATAAGCACACTTAAGTTGTAACAACCTTCATGCTGTTCAACCTATGTGTTTGGCAATCTTTGAACTAAATCGGTAACAGGAAATCTAATATTTTAGATATGTTCTATACAAATGAATAAAAGGGCGTGGTGGAGGTTTATTATTATTACACTTTGTGCTGGAATATATAAGGGTCATAAGGTCGCTTCATGTAATCAATAATGAAATCAGCTAGACATATCATTGCATGAAATAAACAGTGTATATAGGTTTTTAACACCAACATTATTAGAACATGACATGAAATTTGAGTAATTATCACAATTTTAAACCTTGTCAAAAATATACAAATGTGTATTTTATCCTGAAGAAATAGTAGCTAAAGTGAACGGTTCCTTTGTACTTGATCAATTTAAAAAAAATTGTTTTTAAGATATCATAAAGGTCAAATAAGCTTAATATCTGAGAGGTTTGTGTGTTGTACAAAAGGAGCACTGTCAATTCTTCACAGTGCAAAAAGTTACATGACGTCATACCAGCTTGTGTATGTATTGATAACAGTTTTTGTTTTCTTTTAATGTAAATCAGGTGGGCACTGATGTAGGAATCTCTTACAGTGCCCCAGATTGGTTAATTACATGACCAAATCAACCGAATAACCAATCAAAATAGAGCTTTTATTGGTTAACACCACTACTGTCTAATCTTAGCACTTCTCTGATTGGCTCAATGCATGATATTTTTGACATAGCTCTGTGTGTAACCAATCAAATTAGTTCTATAGAGGCCAATAGCTCGCCCGGTAGTACTTGTGTGGTTTAGTTGCTTTTATAAAAATTTACTTCCCAATCGCAGTTAACGAAATTTCTACAACTTTTAATTAAATATTCGCCACTTTGTCACCAAATGGTCTAAATTTGACAAGTTTTAAAACTGAAGACACAGTTAACTAATCTAAATCCAGTTTGTTCTAACTTAAACAAGATCACAAGATGTAAAATAGTAACCAACAGCTAATAAGTCAATTAAGAAAAAGAAAAACTTGCCAACAATTTTTGTTGACTTCATTTACATTAGAGATACTAATATTCTTTGATCTGTGTAATCAATCAATTTATTAATCAATCAATTAATCAATCAATGTATGTATGCCAAACTGTGGTGCTATGTACATAGATGCCACTAGGTAATCTTCCATAGATGTCTGCAAAAATAACTGAGAATGCCTGAAAACAGTTTTTAAGATATTCTGTATCCAAGCGCAAACTTTTCGAAAGTTTTAACGTGGCTGTTTTTTTGTCATTATTCGCCTTTTAGCACCCAGCTGCATGGTTGCCTGATTCAATGATCTTCTTCTCACAACAAAGATCTTACTTTGTCTTCTGCCATATGAGGATGCAAAAATTACCCTGAATGATAGCTACCAGTAATAACAGCATTTAGAGCTCAATGTTGCATTGTAAACAGAATGAGGTACATATAGCAAATTATTGAGTTTATAGCATTAATAAATTGTAGTCAATCTTTATAACCTTTATGTGCAGTTTTATCCTGACAACACTATCAATGGCACAAATTGTGTGATGGATCTTGCTACTCTGTCTGTATGAGAAATGCTATGGTAGAATTTGTCAGAGCACAAGAAATTGAGTACTGATATTGATGCAGATTGCAGAACCTTTAAGTATTGCTTCACTAGCTTTGCACCTTCAGAAATAGTAAGTTGAATTACCAATCTAAATGTAGCCCTTCACTGCGAGAGGTCTTTCCCATATAATAAATGACAAGCATTCTCCATTTAATCAATTTATCTCAATAGGAACAACTCTTAAATATCAGACACAATCCATACAGTAACTCAAAAGCTACTGGGCTATTCTGGTTCAAATCTATACACCCCTTATGGAAGACATGACCTTAATCTCTCACAAAGGGGTGTAGATTTCAAATTGAGTCACCCATTGAAGTAACCCCATTTGAAATTTACAACCCATGTGTGGAAGATTAAGGTCATGTCTTCCACAGGGGGTATAGATTTCAACTGGAATAGCTCCTTGATGCTGATAGTCTTAGCGAAATAAAAATGCAACACATTGTGCAACATATGGTAGCTGAAATGTCAATGAACAGTTTACCCACAAGGCATGAAGACAAAGTGAAATTGATTTTGAAACAGATTAAATTGAAAATGTTTGGATTTCTCACTTAAAGACCCATTCAGTGATTTCTCATCCGGACGATCGTCAAAATCATCAAAATTCAGATTTTGGTACCTTTGTCATTGTCATGGATGCGCTAACATAGCTCTGCAGTGGTTCAGCCGAAAGCTGTGTATTTAAGACAAAATGAGACATTTTACACGAATCTGAAATTTAGATACTGACAGTGTCTAAATTAGCTACATGCATTTGAATGGGGCTTCAACTTCGTCAGTACTGCTGTTTTCGTCGTTTTTTGCCAAATTTGTCATTTCAAAAATACCAAATGACAATTTGAATGACTTATCCTTCACTTTTAAGCAATTTATATACAATTTTAATTTTTTTACACTTGCGCTGGGATCACTGAATGGGTCTTTAAGTGACACTAGCTGTATCACATTGAATATTGTACTACCTCTTAAATATTGTTGATTGATCAAGTTCCTGTGTTTTGCAATTTAGAACAAACATTTACACAGTTGAAAATTGTACTACCTCTTAAATATTGTTGATTGATCAAGTTCCTGTGTTTTGCAATTTAGAACAAACATTTACACACAGTTGAAAATTGTACTACCTCTTAAATATTGTTGATTGATAAAGTTCCTGTGTTTTGCAATTTAGAACAAACATTTACACAGTTGAAAATTGTACTACCTCTTAAATATTGTTGATTGATCAAGTTCCTGTGTTTTGCAATTTAGAACAAACATTTACACACAGTTGAAAATTGTACTACCTCTTAAATATTGTTGATTGATAAAGTTCCTGTGTTTTGCAATTTAGAACAAACTTTTACGCCATGTTTAACTCTGCGGCCATTTTCATTGACAGCATTCCACTAATATAATAGAATACTTTCAAGGAAAATGTAATATTTTCTTTTCTTCTTTTTTTTTTTCATTAAGTTTTTAAATAGCATAACAGCTCTTACGATGTTAGAAAACGACATCAATCTCACCACCGTATCATTTAACACTTTCTTCTTCACATCATTCACTTAACGAAACATCGCATGTGACAAACTGAACCCTTAAAAGCAAACGCACACAAAATTAACTGATGGTGCTAGTTGGTGTAGGCCCACCCTGGCGCTGATCCAGGGGGTGCTGCCACGCTACAAACTCATGATTCATATCAGAAATGTAGAAAGGGTTGCTGTGAATGCCACATGGTGCATGGAGAAGGGTTACCTCAAACAAGAGTCTTAGTTTCAAATTATATGAGGAGTTCCCCAAGGATCCATCCTTGGCCCTATTCTCTTTTTTTTTTGTTCTCCTATATATCAAAGCATAACTTAAAGAGAATTGTTCCATCCATGCTGTTTCTTGGTAGACTCCAAACCAGAGATCACTAAGCGACCTATTTTAAGGCTTTTTAAGACCTGGATTGGATTGTCGGAGAAGTAAACTCCGCTTGTTTTATGATTTTTTCACCACGATTACGCATCTTTATGTCCTTCACACCCAAGCTGTCCAGCCTTCATAAAGTGTTGCAAGATTTTCCATACCAGTAGCTTCTTTGATGACAAAGTCAATCTTTAAGACAAATAGGAAAACAAAAGTACAAGAGACATGCATTATTTTTCACAGAATAAACCTAACCTTTCAACTGCAACCACTTTTCATGGGGTCCATTTCACTCAACTTTACTGAAGCTTTGTAAGCCTGGAAATCGTTTATAATTTACGATGAGTCGTAAGTTCCATTTCACCAAACTTACTTATGAATGGTACCCTTCGTAAGTAATAGGGATTACTACAGGGACACGTTTGCAAAGTTATGTAAAGTTATGTAACTTTACGAATGGTTATATGAGTTACGACGGATTTGAAGTTATTAACAGTGATTTTTGTAAACCTACGTTAAATCCACACCATTGATTTACACACAATTAAACAATGTAAAATGCAAACAAACATTTTTAATTGATAATGCCTTATTCTTCACCAATCTCCTCACTGACAGAACCTAACAAATATTAATGCAACTGGAACGATCTTTCAACTGGCAAAGATAACCTTTGACCTGTAATTTATTACAGGTCAAAACATATGATGTCATCAATGGTGTGTAAAACTACGAATTGTGTAACCAATTCTTCAGATGCTCCACATATATCCCAGGAATTCCAATATAAGGGACAAGATATTTATAGGTTAATAAATGCATAGCACTTCTTGAAAGTGAAATTGTACAAAATAATACACACATACTTAGATGTTGATGAGTCTAATGCACAAGCTCTGCAGGGAGGAGTGCATTAAATGCATCAGCATCCCACATGACAATAAGATGACTAACCTGTTCAGCTACAGTGAGTCTTTTTGTAGGATCTGGATCTCTGCCGTCCAGTTTACCTTTGACCCGACGCCACACGTTGATGGCATGTGTGTTTCGGACCTGCAGCATCTTGCCAGTACGAGGATCTCTTACTGCCTGTGGTGGTTTGGTGGCAGCAGTAGCTGATGAGCAAGAAAAAAAGGTAAAATTAAAAAAATTAAATAATAATAATGGCAAACAAATTATGGATTTGTTTGTGTCATTATTACTCTTTTCATACTTTTCTAAATACATGTTGTTTATTTTGTAAACTGTACGTAACAAAGGTATGACTGCTGAAATGTAATTTAAGGAAAACTGTGACTTTCTACAAAAAAAATCTACATTAAAATTGATATCATCACAAAAATCCAACCCAATGACTAGAGTTCCTTTAACTAGTAAAAGTAACACTTAATCTAGTTTATACTAAACTGATCTGTGATATATAATTCCATGAATACTAACCTGGTTTAGTTTCAATTGGTGTATGGTAACAAATTCCTTCATCTATTCAAGTGAACCCATGGATCAAACTTTAATCTGGTTTATATGTTACTACACTGGGTTAAATTTCCTAACCTGGTTTAGTTCCAAGTGGTGCCTTCACCTATTTAAGCAAACTTTAATCTGATTTATATGTTATTACCCTAGATTAATCCCATTATATAAACTAACCTGGTTTAGTTCCAGTTGGTACCTTCAAACTTCAATCTGATTTATATGTTATTACCCTAGATTAATTCCATTATATAAACTAACCTGGTTTAGTTCCAGTTGGTACCTTCAAACTTCAATCTGATTTATATGTTATTACCCTAGATTAATCCCATTATATAAACTAACCTGGTTTAGTTCCAGTTGGTACCTTCAAACTTCAATCTGATTTATATGTTATTACCCTAGATTAATTCCATTATATAAACTAACCTGGTTTAGTTCCAGTTGGTGGGGTTGCTGGAGTTCCTTCAACTAGTCTAGCAAATCCTGGTGGAGGACGAGTAGGTGACCCTGTCTTGCTGCCTGCAGTACCATCCTTACCGCTGCTATCTCCTATATCACCACTGCTCTCTTTTCGCTCTATAAAATACCATAAATAAAATTACTTATTTAGAAAGCAATGTTGCTATCATAGATTAATACATAGATTAGAAAATCTTGTGACCGTGCCATCTGAGCGTGTTTGAAATCGGGTGATGTCAGTACACTATAAGAACCATGTGACTTTGCTCAACGGAGCATTTAACTTGTCAACGTACATGCGTTTGTGCTTGCTTCCGTGTACAGTTGTACTCTTTGTGGTCACTAATGAGTTGAACAGATTATATCACTTAATATCACTCTCCATGGCTAAGTTGCTAATTTCTTTCATGAGTATAATGGAAGGCATCATTTGATGGACACAATCTTTGCTACTACATTTGACACAACATTTCAGCCAATTTAAGCAGAAGAGTCAACAAATATTGATAAGACGTATAGCATCAACAGACTAGAGGATAAATTCTGTCTGAAGAACATCCAGGCTGTTACTCCATCTATCACTCGTTTTACTCCCCAATCTGGAGTGTTTGGGGAAATATTTTTTGTTCATAATTTCAGTTTGACACAGCTTTATAGCAGATATATTTTACAAGTTGGAACTGTTTTATAAATTCTCTTCAACTTTCGCAAACTTTGACTGCAGTGTCAGAGGGACCTTTGATGTATAGCTACAAAATAGCGAAGTTATACTGTAGATCAGGATAGTCCAATTAATGATGAGGTCACAAAACATATCTATATATGACTCAAGAGTTTAACTTCAACACTACACTATTTTTCGCTCACCTGGAACGTTTTCACTAGGTTGACTAGTGCCGTCAGCATATGGTGCTGCTGTGATGATATCTTGTCTTCAATCAGAATAGTCCTTTTTGATGATGTCATATGACTGACAGTATGATGTAATAAGGTTTTACCATGTAGTGCTGCTCCCTGTATCCTATAATGTCACACTATCAATCACATGAAATCATCAAAAAGGACTATCCTGATTGTAGACAAGATATATCACCATCTACTGAAGATGCTAGTCGACCTAGTGAAAATGTTTCAGGTGAGCAAAATAGTGTAGTATTCAAGTTAAACTCTATCTTGAATCATTTTATCTACCACTACGTATGAATATCCACTTGTATATAATATCTATATATGAGACAGAAAATGATAAGCCATGTTTGTTACAGTGGAGAAATATCTAAATTTTCATAAAATGTTTAGTAATTACAGTTTCTGGCAGAGAAGAACAGCAGTTGTTTACATTTTAAGAGTGTGCACATTGTAAACACGGAAGTGCGGTTCTGGTTGGCTGGTTCAATCACCTGACAATCATAACAGCAGGCCGCTAATCTGATTGGCCAAATACGCGTCAAAATGTTGGTCGGCACACATCGCATCAATCTGAGCAAGGGACTGCTGTTCTTCTCTAAACTGAGTGTAACTTGCTTCAACAAATAACCATGTCTGATCTGTATATCTGACTGACTGACCTGTTGCAACCTGTTGGTTGGTCTCTTCTTCTTCATTCAGTTTGGACAACAATGGATCCGCCAAACTCACCAGATGATCATATAACCTAAGAGTTTGAAAATAAAAATAAATAATAGTGATTTATCGTATCATACATTATATACCTCATATATAGATTCCTGTCATCTGATTGGTTAAAAGTAGGGGCATTGTTTCAACTATGCCCTGTATTTGAAAGAATTTCATCAAACTGACTATGGACCGGTCCATGGAAATGAACTATGGACGGTTCAACTCTGCAATCACAACATCCACGTACATCCATTTAACAAGCGTATTGGGTGTTGATAGTCAGTCTGTGTAAGAGATGGATTTTACTTCGGGGCAAAGTTGGTGGGTCGCAATTTTTGACCTGCAGCAGACAGCAAAAAACCAAAACAAAACGAAACACGGAAAGTTAACTGGAATAAATACGTTACGATAATGGCCGAATCTGAAAATATAAGGTTCCAACTGCTTGACGATGTTGGGTTGCAAGAGATAATCGATGGTGCGGACAGCAAGAATACAAAAGCACAAGTCAAATACGCTCTAAAAATCTTCGAGGAATACTTAAAAGTGATAGACATGAATTTGTCTGACGCTACAAACCTGCCGAATTCGCAGCTTGATGCATTGTTACAGAAGTTTTATTGCGGTGCACGGCAACAAAATGGAACATTATACTGTAAGAAATCCATGATGGCCATCCGATTTGGGATACAACGTCATTTCCTGAATACTAAGAAAGTGGATGTCGTAAACCATGATGACTTTGCCAATTCGTCGAGAGTTTTCAAGTGCTTTTCAGCAACACTGAAACAGAAAGGGAAAGGAGTTGTAACACACAAGGAAGCTATATCCGCTGAAGACATGGCCATTATTCAAGAATCTCTGGATTTGAGTGATCCACTTGGTCTGCAAGACAAGGTTTTCCTGGATGTTATGCTCTATTTTTGCAATAGAGGACGAGAGAACCTGCGGGAGATGACACGCGACAGCTTTGAAATTAGCGAGGAAGGAGGAAAACAAAAGATTACTCTCAAAGATACACTCACCAAGAATAACCGCGGAGATGACCAGGAGAAGAGCCAGGGTGGGGTCATGTTGTCAACAGGTATTGGTCCACGTTGCCCTGTTAACACATTTTTACTGTACATGGACAAACTGAACCCTGGCTGTGAGTGCTTTTGGCAAAAGCCAAAACCCAAAGCCAAATCTGCAGCCTCAGTATGGTACTGCAATGCACCACTCGGCAAGAATAAGATCGGTAGTAAAATGAAGGACATTGCATTGAGGGCGGTACTGCACGGTCATATACCAACCATTGCTTGCGAGCAACGAAGCGTCTCCTCACTGCAAAATGCAGGATTTAAAGACCGTGATATAATGACAGTATCCGGTCACCACTCGGAAACGAGTATCAAACACTATGCCAGAACCACCGAGGACACCAAGCATAAAATGAGTGAAGCAATTGCTGCGACAATGTCGATCGGTCCACCCGCAGAAGAACCATCATCATCTAAGCCTACTCAGAGCAATAGTCAGGAAATTGCTGAGCTAGAGCAAATTATGCGTGATATTTCAAACAACCCTGACGTCATGACAGTTCCTGTCAACATCACCTCAAGTTCAACAACAAATAGTCATGTTCCTGTCAACATCACCTCAACTTCAAAAGCACCCACATTCAACTTGCAGAACTGTGTGGTGCAAATTTACAACAACTAATAGCACATGACACTTCTTTGTAAATATGTTGCCTAAATGGGCCAGTTTGTTATTAACTGAACAATTGTTGGAAGAATTAAGCTGTTGGTGTTGGAATTTAAGCTGAAATTGAACAGTTAACTTTTGCGTAAGCTGAAATTGAAACTTTTGCATTTGAACTTTGACGTTGAACTATTGGAATGCTTGTTTGCATCAAGAACTTTTGTTGTATTTGAATTTTTACCAAGGATTATAAAGGCTATCCTGGAAGAGGAATATTGGTAAGTCGTGAAACTTTCTTTGTAAATATTATTTAGCCAAGGCCTATGAGCAATAAAATAGGCCTTTTAACCAATCAGATGACAAAAATCTATATTATTCGGTATATAAAACAAATATTGACTGCTTTATTGGGTCATGGTTAAAATTATAGGCCCTCGGTGATCTCAAAACCATGCTATGCCCTCGGCTGCGCCTCGGGTCATAGCATGGTTTTGAGATCACCTTGGGCCTATAATTTTAACCATGCCCCTCATAGCAGTCAATATTTGTATAGTATAACCAAAAACCTAAAGGCATGCAAAGACAAACACATGTGACCAGCTCCAACAGAACCTGGAACAAGTCACCACACATGTTTTGAGTTATTGGCCTTTAAAGATGACTTCCCATAAAAAAAAATCCAAATTTTGAAATTCCTAATTTCATGATATTTGACTATGAGACTAAGTGGACTTTCAAATCCTTGAAAGTACTTATTAAGAGGTTTATTTAATCAATAATTAACAATTGAACTATGATAATCTCTATTCAATCCTGTTTAAGGCATGAAACTAATTAGCCAATTACTCAGAATAGCAATTTGGCAAAACTATCAAAGTATCATTTACAAAATTATCCATCTTGAAAAGGATTGATGCTATATAAAATATATAAGTTTGGTATCATTTTAAAGCCTATTGTCCAGTGCTTACATTTTCATTCAAATCATGCAATGTCAAAAATGTGACTTGTTCCTGGTTTTGTCAGAACAGGTCACATATGTGACACGATCTGGTCCATGGGGGCCAAAGGAGGCATTTTTGAAAATTGAGTTACTGTACATTATACATAGGCTATCATTTACTGAAAACACCAAATGTCTAGCATACTTGGCTCTAAAGTTATGAAGTTTTTTGATGTCTATTTTCTTATGTATATTATTGTCTTTTACTTTATATTTTTACCTTTATCTCAGTTTCAAATTTGCCACCTTTGGCCCCCATGGACCAGATCGTGTCACATATGTGTAACCACTTGAAGTTGTCACCATCTAAATGAGAACTAACCCTACACCTCCCAACTGTGGTTGTCGTTTATAATGTCTTCTTATGCTATTTTTAATCTAATAACACTTTCCAGGAATCGTCAACATCCATGGTTCATGTGCACACAGATTTCCCATGTGTGTTCCTGTTTGCTGGTGTGCTCCCACCAAACAAACAAGCACTCCCACAAACATCCTAAAATACTGCAAAACTCTTTTTATCACGGACACTTACCGTTTGGTGTGTTCTGCCTGTTCCCGTATTTTAGGTATCATGTCTTCCAACTCAAGAACCTTGTGAATATCTTCCGCCGATGAACCTGTATGAGGGAAAAAAAAAAAAAAAAAAGAACATCCATCAAAGGATTATCCTTAAATAATGGCATACCAAATAAGTAGTTTTGGTTAAGAAACTTTATGGAAGTGTAGAATACAAAATAAGAGAGTCTACATTAAACAAATTCATGCGACTTGACCATCTGACTAAACCAAAGGATTTTAACCTACAAGTAAGATCTTCAATAATAATAAGGAAAATAATGTTGGCACATTTTCAATGTGTATCATCAATTGCTTTCCCCTTCCCCCAATACAACATTGAACAAAGCTGTGTCGACCACTGAGCCCTGCAAGACCCATGGTGGAAAATGGAAAGCAATGCTTCAAAAGGTGTCATAAATAAAAAATAATGTAAGTAATTCACTTACCAACCAGGAGGACTTTGAGCATGTTGGTGAATTCCTCTGAGAAGCTCCTGTATGCCATCATGAATGCCCTGACATCTCCTGTAGTACCTTCCTCTCCATCAGCAGTCTGTTGTTCCTCCTCTTCTTCTCCCCTGGCTATCGTCTTTAGCAGTCCTTTCACCTCTGACATCAGCTTGTGGTGGGTACCTAAGGTGTTCTTGACCGTATCTACTTGGGTGTGCAATGCATCCTAGGTTTGGGAAAAACAGAATATTTTCTTACATTGTAAAGGAATTACAAGTATTTTGCAAGAATAAAACTGGATTTCCTTTCTGCCAATGACATGAACACTGCTCATTATTTAAAACATTTTTACATCAATTTTCTGTGATTTTGATTCAGAAATAGCTGCAAAATACTATTCTGTCGGTCCGTGCCACGTCACTTCCGGTTGATGATGCGACTCACAGTCGAGTGAAAACATTCGATTTTTGTTGATGATTTCTGTCATTGGTGTTATGTAAATTTCGATCGCAAATAGTCAGTGGAATCAAACAACCGTTTCTAAGTCTTCTGAGTGGAAGAAACTTATATACTGACAAACTTAAAATTAAATTCCATGGTCGAGTGTCGTTTTTTCCGAAATTGAATGTCACTCCAACAACATCGTTATGTAGCCTCCTTCACAGCCGGTTTCTGTTGTTCATAACAAACCGTGAGCCACATGCAGTTTGGGCCTGAGACTAGAGATAGCCCAGATGTTGGACCGAGTCAATAAAAAACAAAAACACACAACAGCCACTCATGTCTAAACCTGTGATGTGTACATGTACCCATAGATAAATATAGAAATATGTAGCAAGCAAAGGTGCAAAATCATTCATGAGAGTCAATTGTTTCCTGTTTGTTCTCAAGAAAGAATTGAGCTAACAGGCAAGGAACTCACTGGTTTATTGTCTCGGTTACTCTTACTAGAACTCTGGGAGCCAGCTCTGGCTGCGATGGTTTATTTTGGTTTGTATTATAAGGTATGTGCTTCTTAGCTGCAAGTTCATAAATGTTTCTAAATGGTTTATATGGTGCATCTTAGACCACTGGTCAGCTAAAGTGTGCAAGGCTTTTTTTTCAATGAATTGCCCCATATATAAATTAAAACTGCATCACTCACTATGCTTCTGTATAACTTAACCATTGCAATTATTGTAATATCTTTACACAAGAGCAGCTTCAACATTTCTTTTTGAAAACCAAATTACCTTTCCAGATTGAACCTTCAGCTTTTGTTCCTCAGCTTTCTTGTCCCTCTCTTTAGCTTTCTTCTTAAGTAAATCCAACACTTGACGCATCCACTTGTGGTTGATGGGCTGGTCTGGTGTGGGTGGCTTTAATCGAATGAAACCTTCCTCCACTTTGGTCACGGTTGCCGTGCTGGATTCCATAGCCTCGCAACTCTCAAGAGTTCTAGAGGAGAAAAAAGTTGAATATTTGGGCCGGTTCAATTCTGAAACTACAAAAATCTTTGGGTTTCAAAATATTTGCATTCATTTTGTTGCGACCCTACATACTTCAAGTTGAATTTAAAATCATTTTGAAATGCCACATGGGTCATATTGTCTTTAAGTGCTTGCTCAGACCCCCTACTGGGATTATTGTAATAATGTTTTATTGGGCTTGCTATTTTTATCTAGCATCAGGATGAGGATGCAACAAAACAGTATTCACACACACAATCAAAATGTTAGCATTCTAAAGATTTCAGTTGACCATCCTCACCACATCTGTGAATGTGTCTTAAAGACCAGGTATCATAACAAGCCTGATTTTAGTGGCTAAAATGGATTACCTATTCAGGAGAGTCAAAAAGTTGGACTCTGCATTCATTGCTTCCGTTGTCCTGGTTCTCAGTGCTTCAAAGTGAAGGATGGCATTACTCAAAGCCGACACTTCTTTGCTGTGCTTGTTTTCAACCTGAAACAAAGGTGAATCATCCCATCAATCAATAAATCAATCAACTAATCAATCAAACAATCACAAAACTTTGAAAATATCATGCGATCTACAAATGACTCAAATTTCAACAAGCTTCCATTCTGCATTCCTAAAATGAAACATCCATTCCACTCCTCAGTCCATTCACCCAAATATCTTTCCCCTCATCCTTCCTTTCTTCACTTCATTCTTCAGTTTTTCATGCGCTTTTAATCTTGAAAAATTACATGATTTTTCTAATCGCAAGATTCCAGACCACAAGTGAGGACAACATACTAAAATTAGCCTCAAACTACACCTTGTTGAGCTGCTGTTACTTCCCAACTTTTATCTACAAACACTTTTGTTTTGTTTGTTTTATTACTACCCTCTTAAAGCTCATCAAAAGTTTGCATTCTTTTAAAATGAATTTTACTACTTTGGATATTATATTATCCTTTAAAAGCAGATGAGGTATTGTTGGTCGAAGCAACCAAAAAAAATTTTCATTATCTAAATCAATATATTATTGAAAAATAACACTTTGATGTTTTGCAAAAGTTCATTCTACAAATCATGCATATACTTTGAAAACTTGCCTGGTTTATTGTTGTTAATGAGTTATGAACATTTTACAAAACTGATGTTGTTTCAGCCCTTTTTACAACATAACTATACATTCGCTATGAATTTAGCAATGCAATTTTTGCCAAAGCTCACTACCATTCGCAAGATGCTGTGAACAACCAAATCGCAACAATTTAAAATAGTTGCTAACCTTAAATTCATAATATGAAACTTTTGTTTAGGTTAAGTTCCGTGCTTTTTGCAGTTTAACACATCACCACAAATTTAACCCCACAAAAATATTTTTAACATGTAGGCTTCAACATGTAGCTGTTTGAAACCGCAAAACAACTCAACTGTGCAGAACAAATCATGAAAAATTAACCCAGTGAAAATAATGTGCTATAAAGGAAATACTTACAGCATAGATCTTATTCCTGTCACCAACTGCCTCGTCAAACTGCCGTAGGACTGCATTTAGAGACGGATTAGCTCCAGATGCCCATTTCAACCTCTGAGAGATACTAGCATGAAGGGATGTAGAACGCTCTTGTACCGCACTGATTGCGCCCTCTAGCGAAACCAACAGATGCACACGTTTGCGCAAGTCTGACATCACGCTGGATCTCGGTGGATTCTGGAAGGGTGCGTTCTGCCTCTGATGGCCTGCTTGTTGCAGGATGTCTTCATGTAACCACTGATAACGGACCAGTTGAGACTGTGCACGATTGGCTACGTCCTTAGCGATACCAAGGGCTGCATTCAACTGCCTATTAGAGTAAAGAACAAAAACAGTAAATATTGGAGGTAAAATGTCATAAAATATGGAGATTGTGACCCCTCTGTGGTTAGATGCGATTCAGTGGTTGCAAGAGTGAGAACCATTCTTTTCTTTTTTGAAGCAAACACATACACCTATATGTGCAACCTACATGCACACACACTCCCCTACACAGAAAAGAGGAAAGAGAGAAAGGCAATTCAGCTGTAGGAGCATTGCTTTGGCAAAAATTGAACTTTTTACCAATCATACTGTTTATTAGGTATGGCTAAAGCCTTGCAGTTATGTACATCTGCAAATTGGATCAACCAACTGCCTTACGAGGTGATTGATAACACCTTCATCTCAAACAAGCTTTTCCTTAACCCCAACTACACAGGGGCGGTTGGGGTGGGGTGCCCTGTGTGCTACCCAGCCCACCCTGTGTGAGTGGGTTTGGGTAAGGTTTTAAGTAGAATTTTTATACCTTGCTTGGTCTGCTGCCCTCCAGGCCGTATCATAAGAAGATGTGATGTTATTCAGCAAGCTGTACAGATGCGAGCGAACCAAGCCTTTCTGAATAGACACCTCCACTGCCTTCTTGATCAGAACATCGATGGAATACTTGGAATTAGCTCCTATGTCAATAACATTGATAGCTGCTACAGTGTCAAGACCCAATTGGTGGGCAAATGTACAGGCACATAGGCAGATTACCTGAGTAGCTATTCCTAAGATCTGAAATGAAAAATAAAGCAAACAAACAACTGAGCTTCATCTCAAATTTGCAGAGACAGGAAATTGAGATTCCATGTATCCTCTGAGCAGCATCAAAAACGCAGAAGTGTTTTGAGGCTTGTATTTACTACCACAGAGAAGGGTTGCCAAACCCACGATTTGGTAGCCCAATTGGGTGACTTTTGAAGATTTTCCCTGCGACTTTTGACAATTTCCTATTGCATAGAAACCAATGGTTAAGAAAAAAATTGGGTGACTTTTGAACATTGGCTCACGTGACTTCCAATAGTTTCCTGCCCCATAGAAACCAATGGTTAAGATAAATATTGGTTGACTTTTCAATTATTTGACCTGCGATTCGGGGTGAAATTTTTTGGCAACTCTGCCACAGTGGTCAGCAAAAATCTGTTGTGGGTTGGCATCATGTACTATAAAATCCCTGTTTTTTTTACCACTTTAGCCATAATGTATGATCTTATAATATAAAATTGGTTAATTTTTTTAAACCTAACTTTTGGCATATTTGTAATGTTTACACATGTCCCAACTTTCACCTAAATGGAATCAGCCAAACAGAGTAAAGTTTGATATAAAGTCATAATTCATGAATTATGACTTCATGTTCGCCTATAGAACTGTGTGGTAAACGGCCAAAATAACCAGTAGGGTTTCTTTCACATTACCTTGTTATTTCAGCTCAAAATGGAGAGAAACCCTTCCTGACAATTGAATACCTGAGTGGAAGAAGGGCCCAACTCCATCAAAACTGTTTTTGAGATATTAGGAAAAAACTAAATATTTTGAAAAGTTTTATAGGCAGAATGTTTTCCTCTTCAGGGGACCTTTAATACATGAATATACAATATTTCATACATTCAAAATTAAATATGATGTTTCCATGGCAACGGTACAGGTCTTAATACGAACTGGAGTTGGGCCCTTCTTCCACTAATATACTGCAAGTGCCAGTTCCGTAAGCAGATGTGTTATAAATAGCTACAGAAATTTGGCAATTATCCATTAATTGCACAAGTAGAAGCATGTCAAGAAAGTTTATTGTAGTGAAAAGCAGATTTCATGGATGAACAAAATTCCTCTTTAACCCAATATTTGCGGAAAAAGGGCCCAACTCCATGGAGTTGGGCCTTTCTTCCATGAAAACCATGATTAAGTGTACTTGAAAGACTATTTGGAGAGTTGATTTTGGCTCATCTTTCACACACAAGGAAGAACAATCTGTTGGCAATAATATGCTGGGTCTAACTCATTTTTGTAAAAAATTGGAGTTGGGCCCTTCTTCCACTCAGGTATTCAATTATTACTAGTATTATTTCAGCATTTTTTAGTATAGAATGACAAATTTAAATTTTGAAGGAAATCTTACATATGGCTTTTGTACTAGTCATCCAATTTGTTCACTTTTTGGAGGAGCTAAGAATTAACAACATGTTCCTCAATTTGACACATCTTACCTGCTTTCTGATATAATGTGCCAAGAACTTCTTGATAGGTTGTACTAGTTGTGACTCAGTAAACAACAGTGCTGAGATCTCAGGAGAGCCATGCTGGCCTGTCAGCAGGGTGTTCAGTTTATTGCATTCATCTTGATCACCTGAAAATCAATGCAACATTTAAAGATCCTTAAGTTTATTAAAATTCATAGCCTCTACATGTGACGTGTTTAACCCAATCACATATCATAAGTTTGAATACAGGTTACTGTGTATTGACAGCATCTCATTACAAAGTACGTTAGTACACTTTAAAATTACAGCGTTGTGTGAAGTGTTATTCGTACCAAATACTTATGTGGGCCTGGCCGCCATACTTGGACATCGCATGATTGCACGCTTACTAAACTTGTACATTGTTTTCAATTTAAAAGAAGAAAATGTGACTCAAATGGGATTAAAGAAGTTAAAAGTAGCGGTTATGATCCCTCGGAATATTCCTCAGTTCAAAAGCACAATGTTTAGCTATTTCATAATACACAAACCAACTGATGCACAGTCATTATCATCTAAAATCCATCCCGCTGAAGACCAAAGGTTTTGGCTGCACCATCCCTGATTCCATTTAACCAAAAATGGGCTATTCCAGTTGAAATCCATGCAAATTCAAATATGGTTAAAGGCATTGAAATGTCTTCCATTTATAGGGGGTATATGAATTTCAACTGGAATACCCTGATATCAGTTTTCTTGTAAACTACAATAATTTAATCACAACTTTTCTCAGATAAACAATCCAGTATACAGAGAGTATGTCATCAATAAAAACTTTTGGTGGGAGGCCATAAAATGTTATCTCTTTATCACCTTGTATCAATGATGCAGTAAATGGAAACCAAGTGTTGTGCTGAATTTCAACAATTGCAATACTTGCATGACAGAGTTCTTGGATAAAAACCTGACGAAAGATCATAATTCCTTGATATGGGCGATTCCATTTAAAATCCACACTACTCCTGTGCAAGATGTTAAAAATATCTTCCATAGGGGGAGAATGAATTTCAAATGGAATAAACACATTAGGCAGCTCCATTTGAATTTCATCCACCCTCTTAAAGGAAATCTGTACCATAAACTAATCAATGGCTAATATAGTTATATACCCCTAAATTAAACATACCAGACGCTCTATATGAATTTCGGAATATTCCTAACAAAGAAAAAGCACTTTTAATCCTTCGTTTCTGCGATTCAAGGGAGGCGCCATGATAGCTGCTTGTGAATCCTTTCTGCCACAAACGGTAGTGTAACCTTTCACACAGACCCACGGCGAGCGTGTGTTGCTGTATGGCATTCGCGACCCCTACAGCGAATTTTGGTTTTTAGTGCTGTTTTTACTTTTCGTTCTCAAAAGACATTGTTGATCATAAATATTACTTAAAATACATTTTTTATGTTCTTCTGTAGTTTTATGGGTAGAAATTGTCGCGTTTTCTTTTGAGCGAATGTTGAATCTGAACTTTGGTAGTATCGCCCGTGTCACCAAAGTTCACGAGGGACGAGGCTGGTGGCACGGATTTTGCTGGTTTCAAAATCGGGGTACCGTTACAGCGTAATAAAAATACATCGGGTATCAATATGGCAGCCACCATGGATCGCAAACTCACCGCTAATCGTCGTAAGGAATTAAGAATTTCTCCTTTATTTGGACGTATATAAGCTTGGGACTTTTACTGTTTGTCGTTTTTATTATTGCTGCAACTATATAGCCATTGATTAGTTTATGATACAGATTTCCTTTAAGAAAGATTCATGAGTCTTCCACAGAGGGAGACTTTCCATATAGAGTTGGTTAATGTGCTAATTCCATTTGAAATTCATACTCAAAATTTTCCGCAGAACGAGTGTGGACTTTAAATGTATTAGCCCTATACACTTATAAATACACTTAAAAGGCACTTAATCACACACTCCATATCAAAATGAATAACATGAATATAGTGATTGTCACCAACAAGTGTTGGGGCACTTTCAATATGAAAGCCCTGTGATGGTAAACCAAAAATAATCTTTGTGTTCCCCTACCTTTGCTTG
This sequence comes from Amphiura filiformis, assembly GCF_039555335.1. Taxonomy (NCBI): domain Eukaryota; kingdom Metazoa; phylum Echinodermata; class Ophiuroidea; order Amphilepidida; family Amphiuridae; genus Amphiura; species Amphiura filiformis. The sequence continues at coordinate 39,269,789 of NC_092638.1, read as the reverse complement.
CTGCGGCATAACATCTACACAATAAGAAGAATTCATTCAGTGCCTGAAGCTGCTTCACAAAGAACATATCCATTAGTAACTCCTGGGTGTTGGAATTCAATACTGTGGCCTGCAAGATGACACAAAATGGAATAGTTCATAGGTCAGGCAGACATCCAGCCATTGTATTTGCTTGAAGTTTGGTTGGTCAAGCAATGTATTGTATTGATATGCAGTGCAATCCCAGTGTGCATGTCCCCATTATGCGCAAGTTGTTTACAAACATGCAACTTCACTGGCAAACAACTAGTTTTTACCCGATTCGGAAGCTACCAATCTGATCGGTCAGACACTAAGTAGAAACTTCCTAAAAATAAGATTGAAAATCATGGCTGGGTGTGGCCGTTACCTTGCTTTATCTGTATGAACGTTTTTTAGGATGTGCAGTCTTGAAGGTGTTAGCATTATCAAGCCCATTATGTTGTCAGTTCACTCAGTCTACTGCAACTGCCCCCGATTTGGGACGGGGTGGGGAGCGGGGTTGAGAGCTTTGGTTCCAGGAACCCTCCCTCTCCAGCTGCAGATACTGTCAGGATGTCAAAAAGACTCCTTTTATTTCTTACATGCATAGGTTGAAAATGTATCAGGTACAGATCAGCCAACCAAAGAATAGATCAAGCACCTGTTAGCAATTTACCTTGAGTCCTTTTGCATCCTGGATCACATCCACTTTACGCCATTCCTGTGGTACTGGCAGCCCATCCATCTGGCTTACAAACTGCTTGACTGGGCCAAGCAGCTGCTGAAACACAGCATTACACGCAGCTAGTAGGCTCTGTCCTGTAGTCAGTGGCATCGCGGTGGGATTAGATGGATTTGAAGTGTTTATGGTCGGTTCTATCAGACTGGCAAAACGACTACGTAGGAGTTGGACTGGTTGCGATGAAGTCAGCTCAGTCTGTGGAATAAATGAAAACCAGAGTAATGAAACAACCAACTGAAATATTTATTTTCTATCACACTTTACAGGATTTGGATTAATGCTTTTCAAATCAAAAGATATGAATTTTGGGCCTCTTATTTAGCATGTACATATAATGTGCACTACAAGAGGAGAACATTTGTTGCAAAATCCATTCTGATTTACACCAACTTCCCAATTCCAAGGCTTTAGAATTACAAAACTTGTTTTTCAATTTCAAATCCCCCTAAAAAATCATCAAATCTGTAAAATCATCAAATCGTTTCACTCGCATTTGTAAAGTCAAAATTAATTGACTTTTACCCTCCTCCCCCCCCAAAAAAAAAATCCAATTTTACATACATACAGCAAACCAAAACTTAAAATTGCCCAAAAAATACAAACTTTAAGTCGGTATGTCGGGCCTGAAGAAAAAAGGATTTTTTTATTGCTGTAGGTAAAGACTTTTCCTGTCTATATTCTACATATTGATGTGATAACACACAAAGTCCCCATCTGCAATAGTTTCTACAAGTCATGTGTGTAGATGAAGCAGAAATAGGGCAACTATTCTAGATATGGCAGCTATTGGGTATTCATGATATAACACCCCTCACATACCTGCATGCCCAGCGTGACCGTGGCTAAATCCTGTTCAATCTGGTAGGCAACCTTCTGCAATGGTAACTCAGGATTCTGACACATATCGTTGAATGCTTTCAGAATGAGTGCAACTGATGGGTCTTCAGACTGGATACTCTTGACGACCAGTGGGGTCAGCACTTTCTTGAACTGACTGTGCAACTCCTGAGATAACAAGAAAATATCAAAATAGTGGTCAGGATCAAATCACTTTATTATTTATTTCACTATGTTTCTAAATTTAAAAGTCAAAATTAAAAGGGCATTTCATGATCCACAGCCTCACCCCACGACTTTAAAAAAAAAAGAAGATTTTTATACCACTGGAAACCTCTGGCTACATAATGTTTATAGGTACCAAATATTTCTTGTAGATTAATTCGTTTAGCAAAAATATTGAATTTGAATTTCGTTCTGGTGCACCAGAACGAAATTACAACAGTGGTCTTTGGAGCAGTGTAATACACATAATCATGCATAACTCGTAAATGCAAAATCAGAATCAACTCAAATTTTGGGAATAAGCTTTTTTCATGGATATCTACTGAAAAATGTCATACAAAGAGGATGCTAGGAACACGGAATCCTCCTTTAAATGGTTTTGACATCGGACATATTTCTCTTAACTTTATCACATATGTGATGCAGCACATCAAAAGGGGGGACTTTGCAGCAAAGTGCTTTTCAAGATATTGATTAAAAATAGACAGGAAACAATAAGAATTTGGGATTCTTTTTCACTTATAAAATATGAAAGCCGTGATCGATTTTAGGCATCATTTAAAAGCTTGCAAAATGCTTTTAAAAGCAGAAACACTTCACTCAAAATTATTGACTTCACCTGCAAACTCTCCCTTTTGATGTGCTGCATGACATATAGCTTATTAACAGACTGCAAACATTACAATTGACACTTCTGGATATTCTGTCTTACCTGAAGCTGAGAATAGACATTCTTCAAAGATCTGAAACAATCCACTGCTGCAAACACCTGAGCTACATCAAATGTAGATGGCTGTAAGAAACAAGTTACACACATCAAATTAATCAGATTAAAAAATGTTTGTTTGTCGAAACCTACCCGACCGTTTAAGAATGGCACACCCACGTTTTGTTGTCCAGTTTCAAGGGAATTCACCACCTGACTATAAAAACAAGTTTCAATTCAGGGGTCACCTTTATATTTATTTCCTACCAGACATATCCTACCAGATTTGTAATCCACAGGACCTCCACTAAATCAGCAAGACCTGGTTTTGTTATATATACAATATGTAGGCCTATTAAAGTAATATTTAATGATTCTTTTTGTTGTTTTGCATCTCACAATATGTTGCCCTGAAATTCATTTCAATAATGTATTAATACTCACAAATGAGCAGAAATAGATGAACTTGAAGAAGTTATCCAGGTTGTTGATCATACTACACAGTTCCTCCAAAAACCAGTTACCATTGCGAGTTGTAAAGTCCACAAGCAAATCTCCTGCACCTATGATGGGGAACAATTCAATGTCATTTTACAATCACGAGTAACAGGGCTGAAAATGCCTTGAAAATTCCAATGAAACTGAAAGATATTGGTACAAAACAAAGTAAGGCCAGTAATTTTAGGAAACCGAAAAATCATTTTTGCGACAAAGGAAAGTTGCTAGACAACATGAAATCTACATAACATGAAAGACAAAGTTCTCCAGATGCTGATAAGTATCACAAAACAGGTTGAGATATTATTACTATGCTACAAGATCAGGAAGGAGTTTGTTCTGCTTTGGTTATAAGAGAGGTACTAAACCAGGAGAACTGCCAAAGACCACAAGGAAGACATGGTCATTGGTCAGTCATTGACCTACTACTTTTAATGATTTGGTACAAATCAATTTAAGCCCAGCAGATAAATCCAACTTCCACCCCTTCCGTTGGGCGGACTCTTTAATATATCACTTACTTGCTACAGCTCCTTCCATAATGAGAGATCTCTTGCAGAAACTACTCATCACATTCATGATGACTGCTATCAAAGTCACTGAACCACCATCTCCATTTTCTGTTGACAAACAATAAAGGCAAACCATTATTTTTTTTTAAATCTGCAATGGATTGTGGATAAGGTAAAAGTGCATTTGACACTATGTCCTTTCTTGAGGACACTATAGAAGGTCCATGGTTAGATGCAGTTTGACCAAGTGTGTGCACGGTCAGAGGGTGAAAATGTAAAGTGTCCATGTTTGATAGCAGGCTAGGAAAATTGTAAATAGGTGAGGTGTGGATACATGTGTGTGGGCCTGTCCTGCATTGGTCCGTATCCATGTATGTGCTTGTATCTGTCTCACCTTGAATATACTTGTTAATCTGTGTCTCATACTGTTGTGCCGATGCCTCTGCATGTGGCCTGTCCGTCTGCTCCTGTTTCAGTGTCTCCATGGCTTTCACTAGCTTTGTGTTAGCATCAGCTGCTACACCCTGAAGGTTCAACTCAATGCTAACCACCTGCTGGATTTGATTAGGGTCAGGTGGGGAGAAATGGTCCTGGTATCTATCTATTATGTCATCACATCTACAAAGGAACAAGAAAACAAGTTACTGCTATTAGGCAATCTTAATTTAATAGTTTGTCTCAAAGCACCCGCGCATTTAGTAAAATCGCCCGCTTTTTGCATGTTATTCCTGCTAGATTGAGTAAATTTCAGTTCTTTCCGCTGATTTTTTTTCCATATCCACCACACAAAAATATCCAGGCATGAAAAGTGTTCTTGAAAAAAAACCCACTGAAAACCATGTTTTTTGCCATTTCTTGTGAATTTGATTCAGAAATAGGCTGAAAAACACTGAAAACAATTTTTAAAAAAATGCTGAAAAATGTCTGAATATCACGTCTGACATAGCCTAAATCGTATATCTCAATAAAATTCTTAACCTTGATCACAGCGAAACTGCCTCGACTGATGAAAAGGTGGTATAGTTTTGTCAAAAAGCTTGACCCACAGATAAAAAATAATTAAAGTAAAAAAAAATCCTAAAAAAAAATGCATTCTGCATTAGGTTTTCAACTTGGGAAGGGCTTTGAGACGAACTATGAAATTAAGATGGCCTTATTCAAGGTTGTAATATTGAACAAAACTGAGCGACTGGGGTATCAAAATGTGCATACATAAACCGCCTTTCTTTTTCAATATGTTAAAATATTGTGAATACGATTAATAGTTCTGAAGCTATAGGCGTATTTGTAACTGTCGAGTTACTTTTCGTGAGGTATTTACATATAAGCTTTCAAATAAATGTTGCCAGGACTTTACATAGGCTTATACTGGTATCTCAGCTTTTGTTTACTTGCTTGCTTGGTTATTATTTGGGTTTTTTTTTCAACCTGTAAAACTGTGAGCCCACTTAAAATTTCCGATTATGAATGTTTAAATGTTCATTTAAAGCAGAATTTTAAAAATGCACATTCTTGATGTGAAACATACATATAGAAATAATGTGATGCAGTTTCATAATCCAAACTATGATACCACAATGCATTACTATGAATGGGAACATGTATTATTCATCAATGCTGCTGGTATACTTACTTGGCTGCAGTGAAATCACATATGAGTTCTTGAATCCATTGCTGCCATATATACGCCCTGTTCATTTCAGCAAACTTGACTGGAAACTAAACATGAAAAATACATTGACATATTTGGTAACAAGTGAAACTTTCACTTTCTTACATACAATTATCATCAATTTGCTACAGCAACTATACCTCAATTTTAAATTGTTGACATTAGAATGGGAAGGATAGGATTTCATATAGAATTACATTGTCTAACATTTCGCTGTCATTATTGCATATTGCCTTGCAAGTAACAAGTTCAATTATAAACAGCCCATGTCCTCATCCCATTCTATAGAAGGTGACATTCCTGAAGTTTTTACAGTGAAAGGCCCTTTTTATCTGTTATTTGGCATTACGCAAAACAATGTTTCACTTTAACTTCATCAGCTTAATTTTCACTTATGTCGCCTCTTTCTTTCTCTACCTGAGGTTTTACACTCAACATACCTGTTGCGCCAGTTGACAATAAGCCTGTAGTACATCTACACATCCTATAAGCAGAGCCCTTCTCTGATGTATCAAGCTGCACAATTCTGTCTCTACATGTTCACACTGACTGATGACCTGCATCTGACCGGCTGTCTTCAAGAAGGTCACAACTGGTACATAGGGTCCTCCACCTAGATATACCATCACAAAAACAAGCACAATTCGAGGGTTGACAAACAGAAGGCCTTAACTCACTTTCGGACATTTTGAGATTTTTGTACCAAAATAATCTGTAATACCCACAGATTCTTAAAATCATAAGCCTTAACTCAATTCAACTTCCTATTGCATCTATAGCACAATAATACTTGGTCAAATCTCAATGCAAAATATTATTTTTACTCATTTTTCTCAAAAAGGCACTTTTTGAGTTACGGCCTTCTGTTTGTCAACCCTCGAATTGTTTTTATATGTGATTTAAAGTGCTGTCTGAAAGCGTGGTTAGGCGGGCTCTATAGGCTTTTCTATTACCTGCACTGCCCATTACTTGGACAATAATAACTAAGCACGATTTACTCTGAGGTCATATGTGAAATCGGAAGGTTTTGTTTTGGGCCACGGTATATTAAGGCCAAAAACAAGTTCCGACAGTTTCACAAAATGGTGCAAAGTTATTATTGTCATTCATAACAGTTGACATTTTCAACATATCAGAATGTCACTTTATGTAATTTTATGGCATAAAATGTTGTTAAATATAAACTTTACCTACACAAAAATTGATCAGGCGAACAAGACATTAGTGCCGACAACAAGAACTATCAATCACAGACGGCATTTGCACATAGGATACTTATTTCTTATGTATATAGTTTGATATTTTTGTGTCTTCCAACAGCATATTAAAATGAATTCTTCTTTCAACTGTACGATGTAGGATATATTCCTGTATTGGGCTATTCCAGTTGAAATCCATACACCCCCTGTGGCAGACGTGATCTTAATCTCTTACACAGGGGTGTAGATTTCAAGTGGAGCCACCCATTCGGGTAACCCTATTTGAAATTCATACTCCCTGTGTGGAAAATTAAGCTGCAGGTACTCTTGTTAAACTTCCTACATATACCACTCACCAATTTCCCTCCCCATCTTCACCTTTCTACTTACCCAAGTCTAGAGGCTGTTCCATTTCTTTACTAATGGCAGTAAGATGCTGTCCTCTAGCCGTCTCTAGCGCAACCGTATGCTGCGCATGCCAGTGCTCTAATTCTCTCAGCTTATCTTGTATGGCTGTCAATACAGATGTCCTTGTGCTTTGTAACTTGCTCACTTCACTGTACCTGTTTCAATCAAGCAGTGAATAAGTGTATTAATATAAGATCCAATCATTTCATTTTATACCCTGTTGACTTTCCAGCCCCATCAAATTTAGAGCAATTGCCTATAGTATTTGTATTCTCAAAAAAGAAAAAAAGAAAAAAAAAAAGAATTAATGTTTGTGGTGCTTTAATGTGCACACTTACAATTTATAATTGCACTGCCACTGAGATACCTCAGAATTATTTCACGTCAACAAGGGTGCAACCGAATCACAGCTCTTCTCAGCACTTACATTGTATTTATCCTAAACACCTCCCTATTACACCTGGGTGGGGTGAGGCAAGTGAAGTAAAGTGCCTTGCTTATGTGTACTATACAGCGTGTTGATGCTGCAGGAATTCAAACCAACGCCTCAGCTACCCCGCAATCATGAGTCCAAGTCTTTACCGCTGCATCACCATACCCTCATTATATCACAGACTCTCAGCGAGTCTGTGATGTCAACGTCTTGAGGCAGCTGTTTTGCACAATGCATTTTGCTTCCCACTATAATATTAGTACAATACTAATGCAGCAATTTGGTGCAAATCCAGAAGTTGCAGCGTTATTTACTGTGCAAAAGGATATGCTTGAATTGATATCAACATGCATAATACTACCCCAAATTGAAGATTGCGGTCTGAGATTAATCTTACTGATCGATGCCACACACTGACCACCACTCACCCACCACTCACTTTAGGTCAGGTGGTGGTCGCCGTGCATTCTCTAAATTCAGTAAATTTTCATCGTCAACCGTGTAATTGAATGGGATTATTTTGAAATTTTAAAACGCTTGAAATATCACAAACAAATAGGCCTATGCTAATAAATAATATAAATACAAGCTAAAACCGTTGGGGTTCGATAATGAACCCCCCAAAACTAACCGAGTATATGGAACATGCCATCCTGCCAGGCGGTTTCTCAAATTGGCGGCTCTATCATGCCACTCGCCGCCTGCTTTAGGTGAGTGCAACATGTTATGGTAAGCAATTTTATATTACACTAGATTTCGCGGTTCTCGGGGTGGGTTGTTCTTGTGACTATTTCTAATTACCCAACACCCGTTACCCATATTATAGGCCTACTTGTTCGGACCTTTTAAACTACTATGATATACGTCTCTCAATGATCAAGACCCAATAATCAACTTAGTAGTTTTGTAGCTGTGATGCTTACTTGGCTGTAATCTGGAAACCCATTTAGGCCTATTGATCCGATGAGATGCACCTGCACGATTAACCACACTAATGCTTTCCGATGCTCGCATTACGCCTGTCGGTACTCCAAGACTACGCGATAGCGCACGCAGCAAGACGCGATACGCACCATGAAAGCACGCGTTAGCGAAGCCACGCTGAACATAATAGCGCCAGCGGACAGAGGGACAGACGGACGGACACGCCATGATTAGTATTATGATATTCTGTTTGAATTTGCAACTTATCAAATCGCATCAAATTCCATTCAATAATTAATTTGTTTTTGCACCAGTTTGGTATCATATCACAGCTAAAAGAATACCTCTGACACTCATATCAATTTCATGGAGTATATCAAACAAGTGGGGACTTTCATATTTTGAGGTGTGTATATCTTACCTTGTTCCCAGTGTATGTAACTCATGATTCTTGTCTCCCAGTGCTACATGTAGAATCTCAGACTGTTTCTTGTGTTGTATGGTTATCTCATCAAGTGATTTACTCTTTTCTATGGTGGCTAGATAAGCCTTCAGAATGTCTTCCAGTTTGGAGATTTCTTCTAATATTGCATCTCTGATATATGAAAAAGAAAGAATATAAATTCATTATACATTTGCAAAACCGGCACCTTAAACCTGTTACCCTCTTTCTTTGAATAATATTTAATACAGTTTGATCTTAAATGGGCTATTCCAGTTGAGATCAGGCCTGAGAGTGTGTCTTTGAAAAAATATCTGTTTTTAGCTTTAAAAATCTGAAATTATTTAAATCATACATACTTTTGTACACAACAAGTGTAGAAAAATATCTGAAAGTTGATAAAAAAAAATCTGAAAACAGATAAATATCTGGTCTCTCACACCCCTGGTTGAGATCCATACATCCCCATTGGAAGACAATATCTTGATCTTCCACACAGGGAGTGTTACTTGAATGGGTGACTCCATTTGAAATCTACACTCCCTGTGTAAAATATTAAGGTCATGTCTTCTACAGGGGGTGTATGGAATTTTAATTGAAATAAGCCAATACACAAACAGTTTGTAAAGATACCTGCTTGCACAGTGGATAAGATCACCATACAAGTTTCTTATTCATATGTTGACTATACAATCTTTTCTTACCCACTTGAGCAAACCATCATCCAGTCTAACATTACAACCAGGCTTAATTTGTATGTGAAATAAAATTCAACTGAATAAAACCAACAATGATACCATTACCTGTTCTTAAACCATGGTGCCTTCATCTCGGCCACCCTGGATGAAAACAGACTCCTCGTAATTTCCTTCTCCATCTCTCTCTTCTTCTCTCCCCCATCAGCCACCACTGGATTCATCTGTCCTCCCCCGTAAAATGCGCTGGCAAATCCTCCCTCATTACCGGTGGTCCAGTCAACCAGTGGGTCATAGACAAATGCTTCTAAAAGGGTCAGAAGAGTCTCGCGACCTTTGCGCATGATTTTGAGCACTTCCTCTGCAGTCTGACGGAATGTTCCCTGGTAAAGTGAGAAAATTGAATTTACATTCATTCAACTCTTGAAAATGAAATAGACTTTTAAACTATTATAAAGCTGTGGCCACAAATTGGAATCATGTTCAGCTGGGTTGAATCAGGTCTTGCAATACTGTATAGTGAGATATGGGATATCATAGCGGTCCTCATCCTCCATTATTTGTGACATGGTATATCAAAAAGAGACTTTCTCGGCAGGTTATCAATTTTGAGTGTTTTACATATGAGAGTAGGAATGACCTTGACAAATGTCTGAAAAAAAACCAAGATGCCAGTTATATTCTGGTCTGAAAATATCAGACAATATTTGAAACATTATTAACATCACAGATTTGCAACAAACCCAAATTGTGAAAAAATCACCCCGGGCAGATTTTTGGCTATTTCTTCATTTACCATCCTGCCCAAAAGTCTCCTTTCGATATACTCGAAATGAGCTCATCCTCCACTATTGTCTTACCTCTACTCCTGTGACTCCCAGAGCTGTCTCTATGTTTTGTGTCATCCGAAATGGAACTCTTTCAGGTACCCTCAGATTCTTGCCTTTCTCAAAACAAACATTGTAGTCGATGTGAACAACCTGCATGAAAAGATGAATCAGATAATCGATCAATCAAATCAACAAATTTTCCAACAAGAAATATCAGGTTGGTAGAAACTGATGATAAATAGGGTACAGATTACAAAGAAGAGGGAAAAATGATGAAACTAAAAAAGTTCCTAGACTTGTGTAGAGTACAAGTATAGAAAAATACATTATAAAATAATTTTTCTAACACCAATAAGAACAGCAACAAGAAGAATAACATTGTATACGACACACAATGCAATATATAATCACTACATAGATTGTGTTCTTTTAACATGTAGTACAAAGGACTTCATCCTGGCAAATAAAAGTACCCATCTTTTGCAGGCTATTAAGATGAGTTCAGACACTTGTTTTGGGAAATCCGTCTCAAGAGACAATTTTGAAAGAGGTGAAAGTAAATTTACATTATGATACTCACATCTCCTGTCAAGAAATTGACCAGTACATTGTCCAGATGTCTATCCCCTAGACCAATGATGTAGCCAATGATGGACATGACAGCGGTAGATCTGGAGTAGGCTTGGGTTACATACCACCACTCAGAAGCACTACCGGATGAACACCACAACTCTCTGGATAAGGAAAGACATGCATGAGTGATGGTCACATATGAGTTCAGATTGTGCCAATACACACAGTTTACAAATGATAACACATGTTCATGTGGTAGGCTGAATTCTAAAACAATATGCATTGAACATATACCATACCTATCAGAAGTTCCCAAGTTCAACACATAGCCATGACCAGTTCAGAAATTTTTAAGTTGCTACCACTATTCCTTTTCCCAGTTTTGCATGTTACCACACATACCCTTATCTGTAATTCGCTGCTGTAACAGACTCATCTGCCGGTCAACATTGCTTTGTCCATATCAGCAAAGGTATGATGGCGGAGGTGTGTACCTAAACAAACACAAAAGAGGACCTTGAAAACACACTTCCATTAAGCTGCTTTGTATGCAATTTTATAAAATAGATGGTCTTGTAACAGTGTGAATTGGTCCTGAATGCAACAGGCATAGCGTGTATAACATGCACTTACTTTTGTGTGCAGAGAAATAAATCAAACAATAACTTCCTAGTTAGTACTGTTTAACCCCATATTACAAGCAAAGTTGCAAATCATATTTTTGAATATAATAATACTGCTACTTTCAAGCTTGAACAAGTAAAACTATTTCACTTCTTTGCAATAGAAGAAAACTAAACTAATCCTAATTACGAGTATAATTACAAGTATGTGTACCACTTACTTTGCCAATAGGTCTTTGGGTGTTTCAGACATGAGGTCTTTCAGTACATCCTTCATGACTGTCATCGGCCAATCCTTGCGAGATTCCTTATCAGATAGCCCCTGAAATAATACAGGTATTGACAAATTTAATTGACCTCCTGTTTGTCAATTCCATTTGTGTAGTATTTAAAATTGCAATTTTAAGAAAACATTGCCATGAATGATTGTCAGAAAAATTATAATATGCACCCGGTTACAACTAAAACAAATGATTACACATATCATATCTGAAAAATTGTAATTGCATTAGATAGTAAAATGTTTTTTGGCATCACTGCAGTATCTTGCCCCCTCCCAAATCAGGTTAGGTTAGAGTTTTGGTATTTGACTATATTCTGTAATTACACAACCCTTTTTCTATAACAAGATATGAAACAATTTTGTGCAGAAAATCTTTTGAAAACCCACCTGAAGATTAATGAGGCCCTATGATCAAAACTAGTTTGTATGTTTTTTAGGGAAGGGGGCGATTATGTTTCTTGTCATGCGTTTCCAAACTTTGATGTAATTTGGACACACTTTTGGTATCATTCCCTTAAGAAGTCTTTTGTTTCTTTCAGTCATTATAATGCAAGTCCCCTCTATGTTTTTAGGTACACTTACTCGTCTTTCAAAGCTGGAGTCATCTTGCCGTAGAAGACTTCACTGGGTCTTGCCACTGGAGGTTGTACATTGCTATTAGCACCCTGTCAATGACAACAAGATAAATTTCAACATTTTGAAATGATAGATGGCTTTAATTCAGTTTATTTCTTAATGTTGGAGTTTATTTAGCCCAATAGATACAAACATTGACCTGTAACCTTAGGCTTTGTGTTCGATATAATTGGCGTCACATGGCCGGTTGATTCATGTACATCTGTCGAGTTGCGCATAGTTACAAAATCAAACACTTATGGGAAACACTTATTGTTTTCAGTTGGTTGCACATTTGAGTCTGAGAATTATAGGAACAGTTATGTGCAAAAAAACAAAAAAACAAGTAACTTCCACTTTAAAAGAAAGCACCATTAAGCTATTCCAGATGAAATCCATACACCCTATGGAAGACATGACTTTAATCTTCCACACAGGTAGTGTAGATTTCAAATCTACGCTCCCTGTGTGGCACATTAAGGTCATGTCTTCCATAGGGTGTATGGATTTCATCTGGAATAGCCCATTGTGCTATGTAAATACCTTGGCAACAGCAGCTGCATTTGCTTCTCTCTGCTGCCATCTCTTATACAGACCAAACAAGGGAGTGGCTCCATCTACCCACTGTATGAGACCAGAGCGTGGACCGAGTGGTGTGACAGAGTAGTGACAGGCATGGTAGAGGGATGCGTCTTGCCTAAATCAGAAACAAAAGAATTAGAGGTAAAGATGTTAGTCTACTTGTTATATTAATGGAAGCAAAGAAACAAATACAAAGACTTTTAGGTATAATCAATTGCCACACAAACTATTATTCATATCTTTTAATAATCAGGGTGCAAGTAACATAAATTTTAATTCTTCCACGAACAAAAAAGCAATAAACAATCATGCTGATTGGATGATCAATGATTATGACAACAAGATGATTGACCCATTGGTCATCGCTGAGTAACGAGGGCGGGGACCACTTCTACACATTTGATGATCATCAGCGCGGACCTGGACCATGGAATTAAGAGATTCACTTTAGTTACCAGATTTCAAAATGCGGTTATCTTCAAAAATAGCTTGTGTTCATATACCCAGAAAAACATCCTGAAGCACCTTTCAAACATTTTCCATTTTCCTAAATCATTTACAGGAAAGCTTTGGAAAATAATCTATATCAGTAAACTTCATGAAAACTGAAATCTCTATACATGACTCTATGCTATTTTAACAGTCTTATCTAAAAAACAATTCAAGTTGTTGAAGTCCAAACTGTCTTATAACAATTCCAAAGTTATATAGGACATACTTTATAGCAGATTTCAAAACTTTCTTTAAAAAAAAACCTCCACCCACCTTTTGTTCTTTGCAAACATGGTATTGACAATGGCTAGAAACTGCATGATTCTCTCATCCAAATGCAGATCTTCCAGACCTTTGAAGAGGTATGTGTATCTCTTACTGTCTCTTCCTATAAACACCAGCTTCTTAGGTTTAGTCTTGGTAGGAAGAATATTGACAGACTCTGCAAAGGAATCGATGCTCATCACCTATGGTAAACAGGAAATAAAACATTTATGGCCAAGAAATATTACAAATACTGTTCAGTGAAAGTTGAAAGGATAGTCCGATTTCTTCAGACAAAGTTATCATATTGGCTGAATAGCTGCAACCCTTACTCTCAATCCTTGAAATTGATTTTGAAATTCATACTTCAATATCATCTCATCTCACAAGTTCAGAACAAGAACCATTCCCATCCAAAAACAGTAATTGCCCAAAGAAAAAAGGGTCTACTGACTTTGGATAATACAATGAGCTATTCACCCTTACGGCTATGATGCTACCTCATTAATAAAACATATACATGTCTTATGCTTATTTATTTGACTCCAGGCTATGATTGTAGGCTTGCCTGATTCCCAGCTGGACCATATGGGCTGCATGCATTGGTAATGCATTATTCATAAGAAATCACAAAATGACAAATAAGTACCGGTAATGCTTGCCAATCAGTCTAAGCAGAATTCTGTGTGGACAATAAATAGGACACCCCACATTTAGATTTTCGGCTTACAAAACCCCAATAAAACATCTGTCAGTTTTTTTGGTTTTTTAATTTTGGATAAAAAGTGGGGATAAGATTTTTTATTTGACCAGCATCTTCACAGTAATACAATGAAACCACCTTCACTTTTCCTTAGCTGAATTTTTTTACAGTTTGACCCAGTTTGAATTGTTTCTTCTTGAGTTGATGATTACTATCTCCATTTAACTATTTGCTAAAAATCCACTTTTTGCTCAACATTTAGCCTGTAAATTCAGCTTTAGTCAATAAAAACAACAAGATAGCAATACAGAATTCATTTTTAAGTGAAAATTCATCCCTGGAGCTTACCGGACTTGGGGGACACACAAGGCCTGGGAGTGGTATGATGGTGTCCTTCATAGAACCTAGCTTAGGGCTGATGTCACTCATCTGCAACATGAATGTTGCTATTCATCCCTGGTGCTTACCTGACTTGGGGGACACACAAGGCCTGGGAGTGGTATGATGGTGTCCTTCATAGAAGCTAGCTTAGGGCTGATGTCACTCATCTGCAACATGAATGTTGCTATTCATCCCTGGTGCTTACCTGACTTGGGGGACACACAAGGCCTGGGAGTGGTATGATGGTGTCCTTCATAGAAGCTAGCTTAGGGCTGATGTCACTCATCTGCAACATGAATGTTGCTATTCATCCCTGGTGCTTACCTGACTTGGGGGACACACAAGGCCTGGGAGTGGTATGATGGTGTCCTTCATAGAACCTAGCTTAGGGCTGATGTCACTCATCTGCAACATGAATGTTGCTATTCATCCCTGGTGCTTACCTGACTTGGGGGACACACAAGGCCTGGGAGTGGTATGATGGTGTCCTTCACAGAACCTAGCTTAGGGCTGATGTCACTCATCTGCAACATGAATGTTGCTATTCATCCCTGGTGCTTACCTGACTTGGGGGACACACAAGGCCTGGGAGTGGTATGATGGTGTCCTTCATAGAACCTAGCTTAGGGCTGATGTCACTCATCTGCAACATGAATGTTGCTATTCATCCCTGGTGCTTACCTGACTTGGGGGACACACAAGGCCTGGGAGTGGTATGATGGTGTCCTTCATAGAACCTAGCTTAGGGCTGATGTCACTCATCTGCAACATGAATGTTGCTATTCATCCCTGGTGCTTACCTGACTTGGGGGACACACAAGGCCTGGGAGTGGTATGATGGTGTCCTTCATAGAACCTAGCTTAGGGCTGATGTCACTCATCTGCAACATGAATGTTGCTATTCATCCCTGGTGCTTCCCTGTCTTGGGGGACACACAAGGCCTGGGAGTGGTATGATGGTGTCCTTCATGGAACCTAGCTTAGGGCTGATGTCACTCATCTGCAACATGAATGTTGCTATTCATCCCTGGTGCTTACCTGACTTGGGGGACACACAAGGCCTGGGAGTGGTATGATGGTGTCCTTCATGGAACCTAGCTTAGGGCTGATGTCACTCATCTGCAACATGAATGTTGCTATTCATCCCTGGTGCTTACCTGACTTGGGGACACACAAGGCCTGGGAGTGGTATGATGGTGTCCTTCATAGAACCTAGCTTAGGGCTGATGTCACTCATCTGCAACATGAATGTTGCTATTCATCCCTGGTGCTTACCTGACTTGGGGGACACACAAGGCCTGGGAGTGGTATGATGGTGTCCTTCATGGAACCTAGCTTAGGGCTGATGTCACTCATCTGCAACATGAATGTTGCTCGCTTGGTGGCTCGCTGCTGTAATATTCCTTGTAGCTGACAGAAAATGAGAAGACATAAAGTGAATTTTAAATCAGAGTCTGTTCAACAACAAAAATAAAGAAGGAGCTCAGGCAAACTGACACTATATTAAAGGAGAGAAAAAATCAGATTCGAACCAGTGCGCACTCACGATTACATGTCAATAAGTTTCCCACCACACGCTACAACAGCTCATAGCAGATCTGCCGGCAAATTAAACATGTAATGATTTTATTCTCTTGAAAATGTCTCATGGCCAAGTAAATCAAATATCAATAACTTGAATAATCTCTTATTTATGCTTATTCAAAATACCTATCATATAAGCAATTGAGCATTCATATGTTGAAATCTATACACTTCCTATGGGAGACATGCCCTTAATCTCATACACAGGGTGTAGATTTCAAATAGAGTCACCCATTTTTAAACTCACGTTAGCCAAAAATTTGTGGGTCTGGTTTTAGGCCCTCAATATTATTAACATAATATAGTTGAGTTACAATAACAATTACATAGATGTAAATAATTTTTAGTGTAAATCTAATCACATATTATGTACATGTACTCCTTATTTAATGCTTTTTGAGGCACAAAGAGTAAGTTGACTATCACCAGCTCATAGCCAAAAGACACAATTACCACTAATGACTAGTCTATGACTATAGTCAACTATGACTATGACTTTAGTCAACTACATGCAACCCTACAAGAGCATAGGTACTAACCTGTTTAAACAGTGTCCAGCTAGTGAGTGGATGGCTTGGATCCTTGGGTGTTTTCAATGCAGTCAATGCTTTCTCTATGGTAGCCTGGAATGTGTCCTGGAAGCTCTTCTCATTGGGTGTCTCTGCATTCTCACTGGTAATGGAGTGAACTTGCTCTAATGCATATACAATCTGATGAAGGCAATAGTCAGGTCATTAAAACATTTCATGTAGTTTTGTAACAATTGTACTCATTGCTTCGCTATAATTGTTCACATTATTTGCCATACAATGTTAATAATCACAATCAATGCTCTGAAACATGCTTAAATGTGACTAATTTATTTCTTGATTGATTGATCGATTTGATTGTTTAGACATACCGGTTTCATGATAGCGTTATGCTTTTCTGCTATTATAAGTTCTTTCTCCTCGGCAGACAGACTATCATTATTCTTGACTCTCTTCACCTCTTCCTCTAATTGATGCAAACGCCTGTAAAATAAACATCAAGAATGAAAACTTTCTTTGTTTGAAATATTACAACCTTTTGACTCTTTTGATTGATTTTTATATCAACAACAGAGGATGCACCCTCGAATGCATTTTAAGCTGTTTGAAGTCAATTGCACATCTCAGCTAAACAGGTTCCATGATTGGAATGTTGGAAAGTTTCATATTAACGTCCGCGTTTGCCAGCATACGCACCCCAACCCCTACTTGTGTGTGCCGGCAATCGCGGACCTTGTATATTCCTATCCAAACAAGAATGCCTAAATCGGTTTTTAATCAACAAACCGAGGACAAAATGGCAAATTATTTGTATATAGCTGTATATGATACACCATACGAAATATGCCCAGTAACTGCAGTCGTTATTTCTAATGCCAAATAGAGGTCATATCTCTAAAAAGCATTTGGCATGCAAATGTGACCTACTGCAGACCTCAAACTGAGGACGGTGCTCACTTGCGGGTAGGGACACGGTTTAAATATGAAAAGTCCTGTGTGTGTCCTTAAATGCACACCCCCACACATACATTAATATACAGTAAGCCAAAAAATTAAGGTACCAGTTGTGTTCACCCCTGTATATCCTAAATATGTAAGATTAAAACAAGCAGCCAATACCTGTACTCTATAGCTCTGATTTAAGACCTTATTTGTTGAAATTGGTTGAGAATTAAAGAAACAGTGATCTAAAACCTAATGAAAAAACAAAATCCAAAGTTGCACTTTTGTATTCTAATCAATGAAAGCACGACGCTAGTTTTAACGTGCTAATCAATGGAAGCACGGCGCTAGTTCGCTTGTTCGCGAACGCGTTGTGTACAAATCAATAGGGCATCATATGGAGCAAACTGTAACTTTTAAATTGGCATCTTCTTTGAGTTTTTGGATCGTCGTGTGTTTGTTTCTTGAACAATTTCAACAAATGAGGTCTTAAATTCGAGCTAAAAGATGTAGCTATTGGCTGCTGGTTCCAATTATGACATATCTGTCTTTGTTTAGGATATACAAGGGGTGAACATAACTGGTACCTTAATTATTTGGCTTACTGTATATCAAGTTGTATATCTTACCTTGTAACATCTACATGGAGCTGTGTGAGTGTTCCTAACCAGAGTTCTTCCCACAGTACTGTGATACGTCTCAGTTCTTGAACAAGAACTTCAACTTGACATACAAGTGTAGGGTTATGCTTAGACAGGGTGGTTACTATTGCCTGAAAAAAAAACAAGTACCAATCAGTTAAAATATTTGGCTAAAAACATTCCAAAGTAAAATAAAAGTATATATTACAACCAAAAGAAAACCATAAGTTTAGACACAGGGGCTAGCCTGGAAGGTGTGACTCTTCCAACACATCGGGACACATACATAAAATGAAGTACATGCCATATTAGAGAAAGATGTTTCAAAAACAGTCTGACATGTTAAAACATATCAAACATTACAACCCAACAAACACAACCATCATCACAGAAGTTTGGAAATGTTCTAACTAAAAATAAGAGCAGCAATGCTGTTGAAGTCTCGCTTGAATTTATCATTCACAAATTAATTAAAATTTAATAAAAGGGCATATATATTGCTCGGACAACATCATATCATTGGAAAACTAATTATATGAGGACAAAGATGACTGCTTTTTTGAGAAAATAAGTACTTCAAAATTGATATTCTGTAAAAACCAACTTTAAGGGAGTGAGTTTCTTTGAACGAGTCAGATTTGTCCTTGAAATTACAGTGATCTCATGTCATGGGCCAGCGTTGTGAGAGAATGGACTGCCAACACTATCAATACACAGAGCGTATTGTGTTGTTCTGAGGAAAAAACTCTGAATCAAGTGTTACAAATTTAATGGTTTTTGCACATATGGATCAAGTCAGGCAAATTTTGTCTTGTATTTGAAAAGTCTTTCCCAAGTCTATCATGTTCTCTTACCTGCAAGCAATCTTCCAGCATACTCATGGATCTATTCCTCTCTTCTTCCTCTATAGACTTTTCCAAGTCCTGTGGATTCTCTGCTTGATTTTGTGATTGATCACTTTCTGCTCTGGCCCTTGCTACATCTTCTTTACTTGGACTGGTTAAAAGCTTGGTGAGCATGCTTTGCTGTACAACTAAACAAAACATAACCATATATTTTACGTCAAGACTTTTTTCTTTCATATCATTTTGGAATCGTGTTTAATATTAAACAACTTGCTGCAGTACCTAATAGGTAAGTATACCATGTTTAATAATCAAAGATTATTGCCAGGTACACAGACAAGCAACTGGACTGTCGTGGCAATGGGCTATTCCAGTTTAAATCCATACATCCCATGTAGAAGACCTATAACCCTAACCTTGCACACAGTGGGTGTAGATTTCATATGGAGTCACCCATTCAGGTAACCTCCATTTGAAATTCACACTTGCTGTGTAGGAGATTAAGGTCATGTCTTCCATAGGGGGTGTATAGATTTCAACTGGAATAACCCAATTTCTCTGCTGATGTCAACCCATGCTATGCACCCCCCAAAAAATCAATCCTGCGTGCACCTTTAAACACCTTGCTATGGTAGAACAACTAAGTATACCATGTCAGTCACCTATAATTGCCTGATATACACAGACATATAAGAAAACAAGCAACTTGATTGTAGCAGTAATTTCTCTGGTATAATCCCCCTTGTGTTTAGCCAATTGCTCCATAAAACAACACACAAACAAATGCACAAAAACATTTTCAAGGAATTGTGTGAATCTTTAATTAATTTGAACAAAGGATACAGGACAGGCATGATGTGGAGCTGAAGAAAAGAGTCGCTAAGAGAATAGCATAGATGGGAGCAGCAGAACTGCCTAATTATGTTAAGTAAGTAAATATCCTTGGCAATGTAGGAAAGTAATTTGGTACTAATACTGTGGACAGCTGCACAGAAAAAATTAATTCAAATGCATATTTGGCCAATAAAAATCTTTACACATGCTCATGGACATTATCAGCAATACAATTTCAAAGCCAATAGGTCACTATTCTTACCATCTTTATTCTTCTTGTGATCACTACTTGTAGGGCTGCCTACTACAGCCTGGTAGACAATCAGATGAGGCGAGTCTACTGCCACTCTACACATCAAATCTGAGATGCTTTGTCGTACGTATGCTTCGGGGTGGTTGAGACGAGAGAATAACTGAGGGATTATACCTGATTATGAGTAAACAACAAATGAAGAAAATGTATTAATTATCTAGTTTACAGTCATATCTATAGAATTATTGTCCAACTGCATTTGAACATTGTTAAGTTCATCATGATCATGATCTGACCTATATGTATACACACACACCCCCACCCCTCTTAAGGGGACTATAATAGGAGTAATATGCAGGTAGTATGTATCTGTTTTTTCTTATTGCCATACTATGGACATTTTATTTTACCACCATTTATAGTGAGTATAATGAAACGGATGGACAAATCAATCACATACTTTTCCATGGAGATGTGGGTGTATTCGCCAGTCCATCCTCCAACACATCTCTGAGTTCTCCAGCATACTTGACGAGTAGACGTAGCAACCTGAGTGTTGCCGTGATGTTGCCATCTTCTTGTGTTGCCTGACTCTCTACTGTCTCCTGCATTGACTCGTCTACACTGGATTGTGGTCTCAGTGCAGCAGGATTGTTGTTGCCACCTGGTGCTTTGTCAGAAAACTTCTGAAAATGCAAGACATAAGTGTAACATGCAAATAAAACAAAGCACAATCACAAAAGCATTGATTTTATTGTCATCATTTTATTGTTATTATTTTATTTAATGTCAAATATATCTAGGAATTAAAGGCTAATGAAACTTCAACCAGATCAAGTCACCAAATGTCTGGGTATTTCTAAAGGCCAGTAGCCGAAAATTGGGCATTACCATGATCGCAATCGACTGTAACATGGTAAACTATTTTTTTGGTCCTGTAGAGATTTTAAACCCAGGACCTCTTGCACCAAAAGGCAAAGACCTTAACCAGTGTGCCACGCTGCTCCCTATTATGATGATGTTCTTGATTTTCAAAGATATTTGGATGACTTTCTATCTAAATCAGTTCTTTAGTATTGAGGGTATTGAACTTTTTAAATAGCAGAAAGTCCTAAAGTTTGGGGTTCAATGTATTTTAAGCAAGAGATTATTTCTCATATAACTCAAGGTGAATCTGTGTAGCTTGTTGTTATTCAATATTTTAAAATGTGTATATTATAAGTGTATAAAATGGTTGTTTGCTATTTAATACTCACTCATAGGCTGACTCCCAACTGAATGATCTCGCATCGCCACACACAATGCACCAGAGTCTAACACCTTGAACCCCTTGGGCATTATGCACTACTTCAAGGGCTTATTTATTATCATTATTATTTTTAAAATCCATACCATTTACATTATACATTCAAGTATCAAACAATTTATATTTATTCTTACCCCACCAGTGAGTTTCAGGAATGTGAAGTACCCCCTTGCAGCCAACCTGTAGTGACTGAATATCCGACGACAGACACGATTCCACACCTCTAGTAGCTGGTCTACCACTCTGGGATCCACTGATTTCAATGCAGGGCACCCTGATTTGAGTTGCTTCCGAGTTGTCTCTCTACCGTCATGATACGCTGACTGAAAAATAATAGAATTTTTACAACTAAGTCAAATAAAAGTTAATACAATCTGATTTTTTTCCCACACAACTGGTAGCTACTAAGTGCATATGAAAATGTAATAAATATAATCCGATTCTTTTTGCACAACTGGTAGCTACTAAGTGCTAATGTAATAAATGCTCCTTCACTGCACTTTCCTTTAGCTTGATCATGCGCATATACCTCCCACACACACCCCTACCTGTCTGCACCAGCAATCACAGACCTTATGTATTGCTATCAAATTGAGATCGTCTGATACGATGTTAAATTGACATACCAAGTACCAAATTGGCAGATTTTGTGTGTGTAGGGGTGTGTGTGATACAATTGCCCATCAACTGCAGTCGATATTTCTAATGCTAATAGAGGTCATGTTGTCACAAACCGGTCAGCAATCAGGCATAAATTCATTGACGTATCCTGCGATTATTTGAGTCACTTGGTCCTGCTAAAGCCTCTAATCTACGATCCTGTACTGAAAAGGCGAGCACAATTAGTGGATAGACCAAAAGAGAAAGAGGACTTCCCCATCTGGTCTATGACACAAATGCACTTATACTTCTGTGATAATATCGCCAAAATACATTTAGCATGCAATTGCAACCTACTGCAGACCTTTGCAAACCAAGGACGGTGCTCATTTGCAGGTGGGTCCACACCCTTACAAAAATGAACCAGTGTTTGTGTCATTTTTTCCATGCCCTTGGTCCATGAAAACAAAAGAAACTAGGCCTCTTTTCATGGGTTTTCCATGGGTTGACCAACCCCTGAACAATGCCATGAATTGACCCATGATAGCAGGATTCTACCCTTGTTTTTAAAAGGGGTCCATGGGCATGAATCAAGCATTATAGACCCTCTGATATTCTCAAACAACCCCTGTTACCCTCATGATTTTCAAGGGTCTGTACATTATTACCTGCATGTGCAGGGGTTGAAAAACCAGAGGGCTGAAATGAACCCAAGTTTGTGTACTATTGATTTTCCAACCATCTTAATCCTAATTGCTCCACCCACTTCCTTTATCAAATAACCAATGAAGTGCTGCTGCACTTCACATCATATTCCTCTTTATCTGCAGAGAGCAGTGCTTTTGTAGTTTGTTTTTTTTTTTTTTGGTTTTTAGGCTGAATATTTATAGCAGGTGATGTTGGGAAATGGTTAAAGGTAAATCATGCTTGTGTATGTCCATCAGTTTGGGTTGTACTAAAATGTTCTGATGCACTTCAGGTTTTGAGTTGACAGTGTGTGTGGATGTGAGGGGTGCAATGTGTGTACAGGAATTTGAGGGGGGGGGGGGGGTTCGGATTGAGTATGTTAGGTAGTGCATGTTAAATAGTTTTCAAGGGGACTATTTTATACTAGAAAATTAATTCATCAAAAAAGTGGTCTAATTTGGAGCATTTCAAATTAATTTTCATCATAACAAATATTTTTAAGACTTTTTTTTTTGATATTTGATATTTGATATGTGATGACAAATTTGATGAATGATGTAGGCCTAGTTAATTTGTCATTTTTAGTGCATGGCAAATTAAATGTCAAGTTTAAAAAATAATCATTTAAAAATTATTAATTTGTCATTCAAAACTTGTTAAATAATCTAAGTTCGTCACCTACATTAAAGATGCTGCCAAACATCAACAAAATACTCAAGCAGGTTTATTCTCCAGTACCTTGAATTTCTTTTCATGTGTTAAATTTAATAATGAAAAGTTAATAAGTAAATAATAAATCATAACAATGCATGGTATCCATAAAATAAACCCTCAACATGTTTCATTTTAAATATTTATATGCTATGTATGATTTTTTAAGATTTCCATTATATTATAAAATGGCATGAGGCTTTCGGTGGGTTGAGGATTCTTTATAACTTAACTTTTGTCAAGGAACAAACTTAAATGATCTGACAGTTTTACTTATTTGATTAATTAAGCAAAAATATTGACTGTACACACCAACTTTCATGCCCATCCGACATTTTTTACTAATTTGACCTCAGATGACCCTGGCCCTGGTGACCCCGAATTACTTTCCAAAAATTTGGCTCCGAATGTTGACTGTATCCATCAAGTTTCATGCCCATCCGACAGGTTTTACTAATTTGACCTCAAATGACCCCTGGTGACCCGAAATGACCTTCCAAAAATTTAGTCTTAAATGTTGACTGTACCCACCAAGTTTCATGTCCCCATCCGACAGTTTTTACTAATTTGATCTCAAATCACCCCCGGTGACCCCAAAATGACCTTCCAAATATTTGGCTCTAAATGTTGACTGTACCCACCAAGTTTCATGCCCATCCAACAGTTTTTACTAATTTGACCTCAGATGACCTCTGGTGACCCCGGAATGACCTTCCAAAAATTTGGCTTTACATGTTGACTGTACCCACCAAGTTTCATGCCCATCCAACAGTTTTCACCAAGTTTCATGTTTATCCGACAATTTTTACTAATTTGACCTCAGATGACCTCTGGTGACCCCAAAATGATCTTCCCAAAATTTGGCTCTACGTGTTGACTGTACCCACCAAGTTTCATGCCCATCCAACAGTTTTTACTAATTTGACCTCAGATGACCTCTGGTGACCCCGAAATGACCTTCCAAAAATTTGGCTCTACATGTTGAATGTACCCACCAAGTTCCATGTCCATCCGACAGTTTTTACTAATGTAACCTCAGATGACCTCTGGTGACCCCGAAATGACCTTCCAAAAATTTGGCTCTACATGTTGACTGTACCCACTAAGTTTCATGCCCATCTGACAGTTTTTACTAATTTGACCTCAGATGACCTCTGGTGACCCCGAAATGACCTTCTAAAAATTTGGCTCTAAATATTAACTGTACCCACCAAGTTTCATGTCCATCCAACAGTTTTACTAATTTGACCTCAGATGACCCCTGGTGACCCCTGAAATGACCTTTCAATTTTTTTTTTTCTTTGAATGTTGACTGTACCCACCAAGTTTCATGCCCATATGACAGTTTTACTAATTTGACCTCAGATGACCCTGAAATGACCTTTCAAAATTTGGCTCTAAATGTTGAGTGCACCTACCAAGTTTCATGCCCATCTGACAGTTTTTACTAATTTGACCTCAGATGACCTCTGGTGACCCCGAAATGACCTTTTAAAAATTTGGCTCTAAATGTTAACTGTACCCACCAAGTTTCATGTCCATCCAACAGTTTTTACTAATTTGACCTCAGATGACCCCTGGTGACCCCGAAATGACCTTTCAATTTTTTTCTTTGAATGTTGACTGTACCCCACCAAGTTTCATGCCCATATGACAGTTTTTACTAATTTGACCTCAGATGACCCTGAAATGACCTTCCAAAAATTTGGCTCTAAATGTTGAGTGCACCTACCAAGTTCCATGCCCATCTGACAGTTTTTACTAATTTGACCTCAGATGACATCTGGTGACCCCGAAATGACCTTCCAAAAATTTGGCTCTAAATGTTAACTGTACCCACCAAGTTTCATGTCCATCCAACAGTTTTTACTAATTTGACCTCAGATGACCCCTGGTGACCCTGAAATGACCTTTCAATTTTTCTCGTTGAATGTTGACTGTACCCACCAAGTTTCATGCCCATATGACAGTTTTTACTAATTTGACCTCAAATGACCCCTGATGACCTGGGGTGCCCTTGACCCACTATCAATACAAACTTGTTCTGTCTTGGGTCAAGATCCACCCACCCACCAATTTTTTGGACAAATAATAATTGCCCTAAACTAAACTTGGACTAACTAAACTAACCCCCCCCCCATTTAACATGTGCTTAATATCTGTATCGTCCAAGCATCCTCATCTTCAATGCATCGTTCACTATTTACCACTATGGAATTATATTGCAATGTTGCACAAATGTAGGCCTATAGATGAGTTTCTTGACGGCATTACATGCAGGTCTGGGCGAGCACGGCATGAGAAAATAAATAAACCCTGAAATCTACCAGTTTGGTTATTTTAATTTTTGCAGGGAATTTTTGATATCAGTGCTGACGATATGAACAACTTCCTCGAGGCTTATAAATTGGAATATTATTTTATTCGTACATCATTTTTAGCATTTAGTTTAGACTTTTGACTTTTTCAATGCTTGTGCTTTTTAATAGGAACTTTAGGAGAATTAGTTCAACGACAAAATTAACGTTATGGTTAGTGTTACCATGTTACAAGTACCGTTTTTATTACATTTTTCGAGGGTTCGGTTTTGTGCGGATATTGATTTTTACACACACAAAATAGTTGAGTAGTTGAATAGTAAACTGCTGTAGGCCTACTTCAAGTTAGGAGTCCTCCTTCACGCTGCCCGGGCACGCTGTTTTGATAAAAATATTTAGTTGTGTTGAAGCAAAATCTATGGTTGAAGCAACTCTTTTCGTCTAAAATGCAGTAAAATCGGAGATTCAACTTTTTTAAAAACTCGCACAGCAAATGACAAACGGGTATAAATCGTTCAATCCATGAGTCATGGCGTCGAAACGCAATATGCCCATTCGTTTAGGCCTAAGTCGGAAAGTTTAAAAGCACTTTTATAAACTATTTTAAGCACTTTTGCGAACATTTCACAACAGAAAAAAATAACAAAGGGTTTTAAAAATTCACATACTTTCCAGTTTTTCCACGACCCTACAAAACCCCGAAAATGCTATGCCTTACAGCACAACTCTCGGAAAATCTCCGACTTCTGAGGGCAACCCTCAAAAATTCAGTGACTTCTGAGGGCACCGACCCTCTGACTTCCATGGGTTCAACCCTCGAAACCCTCGGAAATTCGAGGGCTCAACCCTTGGAAAAACTGTGACAACCCTCGGAAATACTGTGAATTCCGAGGGTTGAGCCCTCGAATTTCCGAGGGTTCAGAGGGTTGAACCCATGGAAGTCAGAGGGTCGGTGCCCTCAGAAGTCACAGAATTTTTGAGTGTTGCCCTGGGAAAAACTGTGGCTCCGAGGGCACAGCTTCGGAATATTTTACAGTAGGCCTACCTAGACTGTGTTTATATCATGGTTATGTTTAATATGTGTATACGTTTCTTATGCTGCAACGCCTGCACGTGCAGATGAGATGCTTGGAAGTTTGATTAAACATTTTAAAAGCACATGGCAATTAGGGTGTTAGGGGTGTCCCAATTTAGTTTGCAAGAATGATTATTATTATTTGCCCAACAATAATTGTTGTTCTCAGAAATCGGATGACATCAATATTGATATCATATCAATTATCAATTAGGCTGTTCCAGTTAAATTACATACCCATATGGGTCCAAAATGGCTGTTCCATTTAATTTACATACTCCCTCTGAAATGGCCCACAAAATGGCTGTTCCATTTAATTTACATACTCCCTCTGAAATGGCCCACAAAATAGCTGTTCCATTTAATTTACATACTCCCTCTGAAATGGCTGTTCCATTTGATTTACATACTCCCTCTGGAATAGCTTCCCCTAATCAAATTGCATATTGTGTATTTCAAGCTATCAAAGTACACTGAATAAGAGCTTCACTGAATAAGAGATTTTTTAAAATAGAAAAAATATTTTGATTTTTTTTAATTGATATTGATATCAATTAGGCTGTTCTAGTTCAATTACATACCCATATGGGTCTAAAATGGCTGTTCAATTTAATTTACATACTCCCTCTGAAATGACCCCAAAATAGCGGTTCTATTCAATTTACATACGCCCTCTGAAATGGCTGTTCCATTTAATTTACATACTCCCTCTGGAATAGCTTCCCTAATCAAATTGCATATTGTGTATTTCAAGCTATCAAAGTGCATAGCTTCACTGAATAAGAGATTTTTTAAAATAAAAAAAATATTGATTTTTTTTTTAAATTGATATTGATATCAATTAGGCTGTTCTAGTTCAATTACATACCCATATGGGTCCAAAATGGCTGTTCCGTTTAATTTACATACTCCCTCTGAAATGACCCCAAAATAGCTGTTCCATTTAATTTACATACTCCCTCTGAAATGGCTGTTCCATATAAATTACATACTCCCTCTGGAATAGCTTCCCCTAATCAAATTGCATATTGTGAATTTCAATCTATCAAATTGCATAGCTTCACTGTGAATAAGAGAGAATTTTTATTTTATTTTTTTACTTAGTTCAATTACATACCCATATGGGTCTAAAATGGCTGTTCCATTTAATTTACATACTCCCTCTGAAATGACCCCAAAATAGCGGTTCTATTCAATTTACATACGCCCTCTGAAATGGCTGTTCCATTTAATTTACATACTCCCTCTGGAATAGCTTCCCCTAATCAAATTGCATATTGTGTATTTCAAGCTATCAAAGTGCATAGCTTCACTGAATAAGAGATTTTTTTAAATATAAAAAAATTTTGATTTTTTTTTAAAATTGATATTGATATCAATTAGGCTGTTCTAGTTCAATTACATACCCATATGGGTCCAAAATGGCTGTTCCGTTTAATTTACATACTCCCTCTGAAATGACCCCAAAATAGCTGTTCCATTTAATTTACATACTCCCTCTGAAATGGCTGTTCCATATAAATTACATACTCCCTCTGGAATAGCTTCCCCTAATCAAATTGCATATTGTGAATTTCAATCTATCAAATTGCATAGCTTCACTGTGAATAAGAGAGAATTTTTATTTTATTTTTTTACTTCAAATTTTTTTTATTTTTTATTGGGGGGGGGGTACTCATTCAGTGGATGTTTTAATGTTATCATTATTTCCAGATAAAGTGTAAACATTTTAGTTGAAAACCCCTTTAGAAGGTTATATAAGAAATTTAATAAAAATAATGAATGCAAAGTAGCCCTTCAATCCAAATTCTGCAATACATATATTATTGTATAATTTTGGTTTGTTTTGTTTTTTATTAAGAGCCTATTAATCTTGAACATTGATATGGCAGAGATGATCTGATAGCTATTGATTATAAAGACAAGTCAAGTGGTGACAATCTATGAACATTTTGCTCATTGCCATCCAGGATAATATAATCCCACTTGAAATCATCATGTAACAATAAGTATTGAGTGAGGTTTGAAAGTTCTGATGTTCTTTCTTCTCATTGGCCATGAATATGCAAAGTGTGTACACAACCATGGGACACTGACACATGATTTTTAAGCATTCAAATGTTGCAGACAAGATATATTTCACACCTGTGGTCATTTCCTATGACATGTTTTTGAACTTGGAACTTGTACCAACAAGCCACCTTTGCTTGTTCACTTGGGATGGATTAGGAAAGTAAATCTGTTAGTCTGTGAATGCCAATTTATAGGAAGTGCATCATGTGAAAAAATATGTAAGTACTGTAAAAGTCAATATTTTCGCGAGAAGATATTTTCGCGATTTTGAAGATTTTGTCAATTGCACGAGAATTAAATTTCGCGGTTTTGATATTGATACAATAGAAACCTAATGCAAAAGTTTATTTTCATGAAGTTTTTATTTTCGCGATTTTATGTCCACTCGCGAAATTCGCGAAAATAAAAACCTCGCGAAAATTTCTACTTTTACAGTACAATCATAGACCATTTAAAACTTGTGAATATGTTTTGACAGTGCATCTCAGTAAATTTGCTTCCACAATACCTGTAAGTGTAAGCAAATTATAGCTTCACTGTGTTTGTCACATTTTCCTAATCACCTAAACATTGATGGTTGAAGTTTCTAATTACCATAAGTTTTGTTTTTATTTTCAGTGCCATACATTTAAGCCATAATGTTCGATATTATAATATGAAATTGGTTTTTTTTCAAACCTGATTTGTTAGCATATTTGTAATGTTTACACATGTCCCAACTTGCACCTAAATGGAATTGGTCAAATTTGATGTGCTGTCAAACAGAGCAATGTTTTAATTAAAGTCATAATTCTGAATTATGACTTTATGTCCTCCTAGTACATTGTATAATAGAACTACGAGTTAAATAGCCAAAATAACCAGTAGGTTTCTTTTACTTGTTACCTTCTTCATTCTGCTCAAAATGAACAGGAACCCTTCACGACAATTATTACAATTATTTCAGCATTTTGAGTATAGAATAACAAATTTGAAGGAAATCATACATTGGGGCTTTAAGTCATTTCAAATACTGTTTAGTGGGCCGGCAAATCTTTAACCCTGCAAAAATAAGTATTACATCACATACAGTCATGTAGAACATGTGGATATAGTGTATTTGGAAATGTGAATTAAACATCCACTTAAACTGTTGAATTGATAAGATTGCAAAAAATTAACTCCCAAAAAATATACAGTCAACTCATTATTTATTTCAAAAAAATCAAAATCAGAAGGACATTCCTCATGTTCAGAATAAAATGCAATTTGTTGTGTCTGATGTGCTCTCTGATCCCTTAAAGCAATATTACAACATTATTTCCCAAAAGTTGATTTTTACAGTTACTAAGTATATTTCACCTGAAAATGTAAGTTTCACCCCTTTCTACTTTGATGAGTCCAAAAATAGGTTGACAGCCAAATATTGTTGAATATTTTGATGTGGGATGTGAACAGACATAAATTCACCATTTTATATTTATAAAGACATTATCAAGATTATGCTCAGGCTTGGTTCGACAAAGTATAATGGGCTAAAATTACAAGACAAGACTGCAGTATTAATAGAAAACCTACACAAAATAATTAACTGAATTTTCTGAGAGGCAAGTTGCATAATTTGCATTTATCTTCATCATGTTCATGAACATACAAAAATATTGCTTTAAAAATAAACACTGAAAGGCTTGACTGTTGTATACACACTTCACAGACAAATGTCAATCAGAATTAATCTGCAAGGGTAATCAATATGCTGATCAATGCTGGTCAAAAATCAGCCCTAGGAATTATCATGCAGTTGGGGTCTGCATGTGTAAACCAACCCTCTGACAATACAGTGAGATCAAGGGTCTGAGCTGTAAGTGACCCTCAATTTTCTGAGGGTTTCATGGGTTTTCTTTTCATGGTCATGGATTTAGTGTGATTTGATCAAACCCTTGGTATTTTGTTTTACAGAGTGTGAAATTCCTAGGGTGAAGCCCTTGATTTTCACTTATTCAGAGGGTAATATAGGCCTTAAACAAAGGAACATGGGTCTAAAAATATACATGCCCTCTATTCACCCTAGGTTGACCATTGGTTTACCCTTGATTTTCCATGGGTTTGTGGGTTGAAAAAGTGACACAACCTATGGTTAATTTTTGTAAGGGCAGTTTAAATGTGAAAAGTCTCTTGTATGTCCTCATTTGCAAGCAAACACAGACACACCCCTACATACCTGCATTTGTTCAATAACATCTTCTTCCTGTATAGTGCTGGCACTGCAATGAGCCTGACTCAATATCTCTAGTATCCCATCTGTTTCACTGTTTGTGATTCCCACAGGTAATATAGATAGCACTAATGATTTCTCTTCTTCTGTTAACTGTACTCCTCCATCAGAACTGTGAAATGAACAAAGTAACAGTATTAAATGAATAAGTCATATGTCAAGTCTTGGTATATTCTTCACACCCCAATCCCAGCAAACACAAAACATTTTTTTTAAAGAATGCAGAAAGGTTGCTAGAAAACGTTTAATTTGCGATATAATAACGTTTGGTAAACTTCCATCAGACTGGACCAAAGCAAGAGTTACTGGGATATTTAAGAAAGGTGATAAAACCAACCCAGAAAACTATCGCCCAGTGAGTCTTACCTGCATTTGCTGCAAAGTGCAAGAGCATATTGTGGTTAGTCATCTTGCCAAACATTTGAGCAAAAACAATGTCATCATAAATAATCAACATGGGTTTAGAGAAAAACTCTCTTGTGATACCCAATTACTGCAAGCTGTAAATGATTGGTCTACCACACTCAACCAACGTGGGCAGTCGGATGTCTTGTTTTTAGATTTCAGCAAGGCATTCGACAAAGTGCCTCATCAACACTTGCTCCACAAGTTATCCTTTTATGGAATCAATGGCCCAACACAACAATGGATAGGAGCCTTTTTATCTGGTCGCACACAATGTGTAGCTGTTGATGGCGAAGAGTCGGAATGGTGTCCTGTCACCTCTGGAGTGCCGCAGGGCTCAGTTATGGGTCCCGTATTATTCCTCATCTTCATCAATGATATCACAGATGGTATTACATGAATGCGTCTTTTTGCGGATGATAGTGTAATTTACAGGAATATAACATCTCCTGATGACCAGAGGGCACTACATCAAGACCTGATTAAAGTGTTTGAGTGGGCTGAGAGATGGGGAATGCAATTTAATGTGCAAAAGTGTGTCCATGTAACGATCACCAAGAAGAAGAAGCCACTTGATTACCAATACTCAGTAGGCACAGACACAATACCCAAGGAACCGTCTACCAAATACTTAGGCGTCACCATCTCATCTGATTTAACTTGGAGTAAACACATAACAAACATCAGAGCCAAGGCATCAAGAACACTGGGGTTAAGCCGGCGTAATCTTGGACCCTGTGATCGCACTGTAAAGGAGAAGGCATACCAGTGCCTAGTTAGACCCCAAGTAGAGTATGCTGCAGCCGTGTGGAACCCCTATACACAGCGTGATAAATCAATGCTTGAGAGTGTGCAGAGGCAGGCAGCACTTTTCACCATGGGTGATTATAGTAGATCCTCCAGCGTCACTGCCATGATCAACACATTACACTGGGACACACTGGAACATCGTCGGCTACTTGCCCAGGCTAACATGTTTTTCAAGATTCGCTTCGGACTAGTGAACATCACTGAACATCACTCTACCTCAATGCATCAAACCCAACACAAGACCAGGAAGAGGGCAGCACCAACTGAGATACCACCATCTGCAGACCAACCTTGATATTTATAGATATTCTTTCTACCCACGAGATATACCATTGTGGAATTTGCTCCCAACCCAGGCTGAGCTTGCAACATCACCAGAGGCTTTCAACTTAGCTGCGATGCCCTTCATCAGGCAGTTGCAGCCAGCAGCCTCCGGCAAGAGTTGGTAGACAGCAACTCATCTAGTTTTTAACCACACTGCACCTTAAGTTTCTTCAGCATTTAATTTTCTGCACTTTGGACCACATGCACATTGTTGCCAGCTTCCGGGACAGCAGATAATGCTTTTATGGAAGTCACCTATCAAGTATCAAGTATCAAGTTTCTGAAAGCTTGTCTGGAAGAAACCAGTTTACCC
This sequence comes from Amphiura filiformis, assembly GCF_039555335.1. NCBI lineage: Eukaryota > Metazoa > Echinodermata > Ophiuroidea > Amphilepidida > Amphiuridae > Amphiura > Amphiura filiformis. The sequence goes on along the minus strand of NC_092638.1, from coordinate 39,236,645 downwards.
ATGCAGAAAAATGGTTGCTTCCGTAATGACTGTTGATGTAAGGTCATTGTGTTTTGACCCGTGAGGTTATTGTTGTTATGGTTTACGAGCGCATCATACCACGTCCAATCGTAAGGCCCGTTATGGCCTAGCCATGAGCCAATGGGAGTAGACCTAATGTTGATGCGGGTTTGCTTTTGGTTCATATCACATTCAGCTTTCATCAAATTCGGATCGAGAAATTTATTTTCCCACCCACCACTCCCTAAATAAGAAAGTAAGGTTGAGGAAAGCTTTGAAGTGGTGGAGTATTGCTCTGGGGGAAGGTAATTTGAAATATATTTGTAAAGGTATAAATCCAAGCTAAAAAATCAAACTAGTTGGTACTGTTCATGCATGTAATATAGACAGCTTAGAATATTAAGCGAAAAATGTACAATTTAAATGATAGTTTTATTCCACTAAGTTAATCATCAATTTGCCATGAGGAAAGTGGAGCAATGGGGGGGGGGATTGTAGTCATGTAGGTGATTGAGTTTTTAGTACAACTACAAATCGTGTACATATGGTATAATTAAGCTGAAAATCATTCAAAGATTTTGAAATTCTGATATAATATTAGTCTACAACCTTTCATAGACTGTATACATGTGCTTCTCCCATGAGAAGTACATGTATTATTATTATTTGTGCATATTGGAATTTGGATGTGTTTTAAATTGGGAATGATGTACATGTACATGTAAATGTCTGTGAGTTTTGGTAAACAGTACAGTATATTTTTAGTATACATGTTGTTAAGCTGAAAATATTTATTTCATTATCGAAGTGGGTTGATAATATTGATTACCGTAATATTGGTTTTAAAAATAATCAGCAACTGTTCTTTGATTAGTTACATGTACTTCTATGAGTAGTACATGTAATGATTTTATGTGCTGGAAAAAGAAAAGTTGATTGGCACATCATGCCTTAAATTGAGTTTTAGTGTTTCAAAAGAGGGCCAACCTTTCTGCTGGTTCCTTACTGTGCATTTCAACATAAGCAGTATGTTTGTTGTTCAGTCGCTTACAAATCTTTAAAGTCAGTGGTTGAGCAGCCACAATTGCGAGTTTGTTGCCATTAATTCAAAGATGGTCAGGAATCTCTTTTGAGATCCAGTCATTGTAAGTTACAATTTGCCTAATTACAATGTATTTCAAAAGCATTAGCCGTTAGTGCTAAATATGGCATGGTTTATGAGTAGGTTGGTATTTTAGCCTATATAGCGTCAATGATAGTGAATGAGAGTAATTCCCTCTGCTTTTTCTGCATATTTTCTTAATTTGATGTATTTCTGAAGGTTCGGCAGCCATTGTTTCATATTTGTCAGCTTTTGCTAAACTTATATATATTGTATTGTAATTCACCCTAGCTTTTGATGTTATTTGTAAGCAGCTGCTCCCTTACAAATTTTTAGAGTAATTCACCCTAGCTTTTGCTCTTGCAACTTTATTTGCTTTGTTTTTGTATGAAGCTATTCTCTTACAAATTTTTAGAGTAATTCACCCTAGCTTTTGCTCTTGCAACTTTATTTGCTTTGTTTTTGTATGAAGTTATTCTCTTACAAATATATAGTGTAATTCACAACTAGCTTACGCATAATTATTACTTTTAGATACCTCATCCAAAAGAATTATGTTTGCCTTAGAATGCCAAAGGATTTCCCTAGGTAGAACTGCGTAACATCACACAGGTCCGTGGCAGTCGGTTATATAAATTATATTATATACCGATATTTATATTTTATCTGCTGAGCAACCTTCTTTATACAATGCACCCTAGCAATTATATGTTTGCCTTAGAATACTTAAGGATTTCCCTAGGTAGATCTGCGTAGCATCACACAGCTCCGTGGCAATTTGTTATGTTTGTATGTTTGTTTACATGTATGTGGCTTGCTGGAACCTTTATATACTTATGTAATTGATAATGCTTATCGTTGTTTGTTTATGTATAAATATTAAGCGAAAATAAATTCTTGATTCGGTTTGATGCTGATATGTGTGGCAAATTAAGTGGTGCGTCTCATATTCATTTCTAGTGTCTATGGGTAATAAACATTTTGTGAAAAATAATTATTGTTATTAGCCACAAAATGATGCCAGAAAATGTAAAATCATATAACAATATGCCAAAAAAATCCCAACAAAATGCAGTTGACTTTTGTCTGCTTCAAGCAGCTGATGTTGATATGTTTAAGTATAGGCAAAGGGACAAATCTATGTTCACAGGCCAGAGTGCCCGACTGCCCGTCTCTCTTTGGAAGTAATTGGCTCAGATTTCTCAATGAAATGTTGCTGTGGGGGATTGCTACACCTCCTTCACAGTGTGACTGTTACATTCACGACATTGAATAAAGCTAGTATCCATTTGTACACCTGGGTGAGGAGAAACAATAGAGGTGAAGAGCCTTGGTCCAGTGGGGATTCGAACCCACAACCTCATGCTACCTAGCGATACATACATACATACATACATACAAGATTTATATAGCGCCTTTTACATAAAGATCAAGGCGCGATATGAGTCATACTCTTAGACCGCTGCACCAACTTGCCACAACATGATTTGGAGTAGGGTCACATGATGATCTTACCTAGCAATATCTACTGCCTTTCTTCCCCATCTGTAGCACCAAGAAGCCAATGTAGCCCATGCTTTAGCCAACTCTGGTGCCTGCATTACGGCTAGGTGTAGCAGACGACCACAGGCAGCATCATTCTCACTGATGGCTGGGCTACTTCCAACCACTATGAAAAAGAACATATCAAAAAAGAATTGCGTTTTTAGAATTATGAATTGTCATAGGCTTACAACACTGTATAAGTCCCTGGAGGTTTGATGCCAGTCCTCATAGTGTTTGTCACATTATATACCAAGTTGGTCACTCATACCTGTCTATCAAGCTTTCATCCTGTTAGGCCAATACTAAGTTGGGCAATGGGTAATTCCAGTTGAAATCCATATACCCTCTATGGAAGACAGAGCCTTAATCTCCTACACAAGGGGTGTACATTTCAAATGGAGTCACCCATTTACATAACCTTATTTGAAATTCACACTCACTGTGTAGAAAATTAATGTCATCTCTTCCATAGGGAGTGCAATGGATTTCAACCGGAATAGCCTAATGCATCCTTGCCAAATTTACCCCCCTATTCTTGTCCTGAACTGTGGTTGGTTGAAAGTGTCCTTTTATTACATGGACATCCACATTTATATAACATAGGCAACAATAAATGTATGCATTTGTTTCAAATATTATGGACGCAATTGTTCTTCACTTTTGTTCTAGAAGATAACAAGACTATAATGATGAAATTACCATCCAACAATACTCTATTTTCACAAGCTTTTATTTTCACACAATTTCACATGTGAATATTACAACAAGTGAAACATGTTTTATATATCCAATTACATTTTTATTGAGGTAAATTTTGTGAAATGAAAAATTCATTCAAAAATGTGTCACAACTTCAGAATCAAGAAACATTTGTGTGCAAAGATATGTATGCAGTATCATAATATAAAATTACCTTCTGCAGATTCCCCATTACCATACGCTGCCAATCCCAGTCTCTGCATCACACCATCATGTTCCATATCCAGCAGTACATTCAAACTATTGGCAAGCGATGACTTGTCATTCATGTCAGCGGCTCTAGCCTGCTTTACGTGCCCAATGGCGCTGCGATAGTCCGCCTGGAACCACTTGACTAAACTCAGCAAGGATCTTGCTGTGTAGGAACTGATGGTATTAATCTCTTCCATAGTTGAGTTGATGCTAATGTTCACATGAGTTGCATAGTCTACTATACATTTAGCCATGGTTGTCCAGGCATCCGTGCTGCTACCCATACTTAAGGAGAGTTTGGCACATTCACGTTCCATGCGGAAAGCCTGCAACAAATGAATAAATGCAATTATAAAAAAGTCACAGATTTATATAGCACAATTACAAAAGATCATTGCGCTTTACTACTTTATCCCAAGACACACCTTATAAACCATTTTAGCATCATAGCTCTATTATAGCGGTGCACAACCCTAATCAGCCTACTTATATAATAACCATTGCAGCCAGGATTAGCTCCCTGAGTTTTGCACGGGTAGACCAGGACAACTAGCAGTAAGTTCCTTGCCCAGTGGAATTTTAAGGTACCTCAATTTTTCCACCATTACACAAATATGACATTGTGGGGGCTTGAACTCATACTGTCATGCACCAGCGTCTATGACGTTACTGATTCAGGTAACTGGACTGCACAATTATGTTTAACAAATGAATAAACACAATATCATGTTTGCATGTCTCTGTTACACTGACTGGGTTTGGGTGCACATTTGTGGGAAGTGGACATGAGCAGCAGTTGGTGCTGTGTATGGTCCTGCTTTAAAAGCTCTGCTATACATTAGTTTGCATCAAGTCATTAGGTGTGTATTTGTCTGGTCGCAGTAACAAATCGTGCACAAAAAGTTAATAGCACAGAGCATATACATGCATGTTGGCCTATTTGCATTGTTACCGTGAAAAGGCATTGATGGCACCTCTGAACTTGAGGTTAACCAAAGAATAGGATACAGGGGAGGGGCTGAGGTTAACCAAAGAATAGGATACAGGGGAGGGGCTGAAGCCTGGATGGGTTCTTGAGACCAAATCCCATCAGCTCTGGTGTTGGGGCTGAAGCCTGGATGGGTTCTTGAGACCAAATCCCATCAGCTCTGGTGTTACAAAATGTTCAAATTATTATATCCTGTATGCCTTGAAATTCATCATACATGAAGATTTTCATCTGGTTTTTCTGAGGTTTTAATCAAAACAATATTTTTAATTTCTCTCAATGCGAATGCAACATAGCCCTATGCTAATCCTTCATCAATTTGTCCTAATTGGGAATACAAGTTCAATTTTAATTCATGTGGCTAAAGGGAGCAAAAACCCAAATTTTTGTAAAAACATCCTAATAAACTGTCAAATTGTTGGCCTTAATCAATCAAAAAATATTTAGTGCTATACTTTTCTGGCACCTTAACTAGCCTTTGCATTTACTCTCACCATCATAGTCCTTTCTCCAGCTTTCTTGAAGTTACTGAGCACACTCAGTAAAGGTTTCTCTGCTTTCTCTCTGCTATTCTGTATCTCTAGACCCTGGCTAGTGAACAACCCTGCACCATCTTGGCTTGTTGTCAGCAGTTGTATCTGATCAGTCAGAAGCTTCTTGGCAAATGTTAGGTTGCCTTGCTTGCGAGCCAACTGAGCCGTGGCAAACTGTAGATTCACAAGCTGGTTTTGGATATCAAGAACTAGCCCTGAAACAAAAATACATGAGGATTTTCATGAATTGGTAACTTTTCAAGTACCTATAATGCAACTAAATATTTTTACACTGTACTGTCTGGTCTTGAAAGTTAGTGCTCCAACTACCAAAATCACCAGCTTAATTTTTGATTAATGCATTTTCAGTGCCATCAAAAACATATATCTGGTAAAAGGGAATATGATCTGACCCCTGACGGAAGTGTTGAGATTATTTCTCAAGACAAGACAAGATGATAAACAGGTAATTTAAGGAAAATACAATGCTAGAAACTCCCAACTGTAGATACATTTACAAGTTATATGTCAACTTCATGTTGCGACCTGTTCTACCTAGGTTAACTTTTGTGCCATGAAATGAATCAGATGTCAAATCAATGTACAAAGAGAAAAGAAATAAACCTTACCATTATTGTCTTCAGCAACTTGCATCTGTAGATAGTATTGGTATTTCATCACTTGAGTGGCTCTGCCTATAACTTTGGTATCATGAAGTGAGGGGTCAAGCTTGAGGTCAGACGATAAGGGGATAAGGCCCTCCTGAAACAATGGAACAAGATAAGATACTTGCAATCAAAGGTGCAGCTAGTGCAGTAAAGAATATTGTGATTGACATATTGGTCTGGCTTTGGCTGAATTAATCATTAACTTCAAATTTCAAAGACTTTCAAGCACAAATCATAAAATCCAAAAGATTCTCCAGACCTTGAAAACATATTTTCAAATTAACTGACTTTTAACGATATACAAGGTAAAACAAACCATGTTAAAGTCAACAAAACACAAAATGTGGAAGCTTTACCATTTAACTTCCACCCAAATCGTTTTGTAAATTGCTCTTAACAAAGTTATGTTACGTTCATTCTCACCTGATGGTACTCGTTGATGAAGTTAATCAATGCTTTGGTAGATTGCATGAGTACAGTGTGACCCTGGTTAGGGTAAGCAGGCCAGTCTAGCCATGCAGTCTGTACTCCACATAGACCCATCTTATGAGCTGTCTGTAACATCTGTATAACAGCAGATCTAAAACGGCAACACAAAGGGATCAAATTCAAGTACATGATGTGGGTAGATTGCATAAATACAGTGTGACCGGGGGAGGGATTCTGGTCAGGTACCCATACTCGATCCGAAAAAAAGCAAAACTAGCGCTAGTCTTGAGACTTCCACTAGGGATATTATATTCCCAACGTCTCTTCTAGTCCCACTAGGGATATCAAATTCACCTCTTCAAGTCTCCAAAGGGGTATCAAATTGTCTGATTCCATGTCCATATATCTTATTGTTTTAGAATTTTCAAAAATAGAACAAAACTTTCAAAAGTCATTTCGAAAACTATTCCTGTTAGGGGTATGTTTTTATAGAAATCTGGTCCTGCTATGGGTATATTTTCAATTAAAACTAGATCTAGAAAAGCAATACAAAGGAACAAAAGCTTAAGTTTTCGGGGAAATTCCCCCTTGGCACTGCAACTGCTGTGTTATTTCAATACCACTCACACTAAAACTTTGATTCACCTCAAGTTCTGTACTGATGTCCGGTCTTTTTTTTTTCGTGGTTACGGCACAGGCATGCTAGTAAACCACCCTTGTATGTGTGCGTGCACAATGTACGCTCTGCAAAATTAACTTTACACATTTGATTTGATACAGCTGCCAGCAAAATTCAGACCTATGTCACAACAAAACTTGAGGCGAACCAGATATATGTCCATAAATTACATAGTAATTACAAGAAGCTCATTGCACAAAATAGTAATATTAATTCAAAAATACACCAGGGAGCCTTTAGATATAACACATTTTGCATCCAATCTCTTCAATTATTTTCAATCATTAATGAGAAATGCAAACCGCACCATAGCGCCCTCTCACATTCCAAGATAAATAATGTGTACTTACAACGCTGGGTGTATAAATGTAGATCCATCACTCAACAAAGACACAGGGGCCTGGTAACATCCGGACAGATGGAAATGGGTCAGAGCTCTCACAAACTCAAACAATCCACGATCCAAGACTGCTTCCAAGTCTGGTACATCGTCGTTCATGACTGGGATGTTATCTGGATTAAGACCTTCCAACGAGAGGCCTGGGATCAAGTCTAGGTGCTTCGCAACTTCTACAAAGTCCCTGTCTTCAAATTTGCTCAAAGCCCTGGAAACAATTTAAAAATTAAAAATTATTAAATATAACAAGTGAATATCACTTTAATATGGACATCATTTGCAACTTTAAAATTTGTAAAAAAAAATAAATAAATAACTTCCTGTATTTCATATCTTAACAATATGTGACATGATCAAGGGGAATGAGTTGGATGTTGCTAATATTGTTTTTTTGAGGGTACATGCCACCAAATAGCTTTCCATAGACTTTACGTGCAAAACAGGGGTCACGTTTTAGGCTATAAGTCGAGTTACGTCTTACTTTGAAATATATATTTGATATCATTTTAATCAGAACAAAATTCTGCATAACATATCTGAAAATGACACCATATTTTAGGTCTACTTTTTGAGAAAAATAGCGCTATATAAAAAGACCCGATTTTCCCGGTTTACGTCCGACGGCTAACTGCGTTTTGAACTTGTGTGTTCATGCGCGCATCATCATCGTAAACATCACTCAAATTTTCGCGTTTTCTGTTCAAATTAGTAGAGATCACATTCACAAGTTCTAGCAAAACACGATTTGCAACACTAAAATTGTTAATATTGTACCGATTTTGCACATTTTTTATGCAAAGTTGGGACTATAGTCGTGATAAACTTTTACCGGAAACCGCTTCACACGCGGATTTAGTGGTATGAACCCTTGAAGAGGCTAAAACATCGTTTTTAGGCCTTGAAAATGATTTTGTTATCTTTTTCACTAAGTTTTGAATTAATTTAAAGAAATTTTAGGTTATTTTCTTTTATACTTTAGACACACTGGCGATTTCAAATACAAGCATGATAACCGACAATTGCCATTTTTCGTCATTTTGACGCAAATGAACGTACTATAGTTGCAGATTTGTAATTTTTATGAAGATATCAATTGATGTTAAGAATAAAAGTCACTTGAACATCTTCTACAAGTACATAACTTCAAAAATAAAACATTATAAGTACGTGCAGACTATTTAACAAGTCAAACAATGACAATCAAATAGGCCTACCCCCCCTCCAGCGTCCGTTTTAACCCGTTTTGTCCAAAAACCATATGTAATGAATGGCTATTTCAAATTAAATATTAATATGAATTTAGCTTTGAGTGTTATAACAATTTACAATACTGAACAGTGGTATAAATAAAGCAAACTAGAAACTTAAATATCTTAAAATCGAATTTTTATGCAATTTTATTAAATATGAAGGCCAAAACTTGAGTTTAAATGACAAAAATTTAGCTAAAAAGAACAATGAATTTGACAAACCTCTTTGTAATTTAAACACCAATAAATAATGTTTTCAATATTTTGAAACTCTTCATTATTCATATCAAAAGGTTTCAAACTTCTACCAAAATCGGAACTATTATTAAATTGGAAATAAAAGTAAGCCTATTCGCGGAAAACGCACGTACAGCGAAAAACATGGCGGCGTCCATGCACGCGCTTGTTGATGTCCTTCCTCATTTCTTCGCGTGCATTTTAAATAGATAAAGACGCGCGAAAAACGCATGGAATTGCTCCTTAAAGGGTACATGCCACCAAATAGCTTTCCATAGACTTTACGTGCAAAACAGGGTCACGTTTTAGGCTATAAGTCGAGTTACGTCTTACTTTGAAATATATATTTGATATCATTTTAATCAGAACAAAATTCTGCATAACATATCTGAAAATGACACCATATTTTAGGTCTACTTTTTGAGAAAAATAGCGCTATATAAAAGACCCGATTTTCCGTGTTTACGTCTGACTGCTAACGCGCTTTTGAACTCGTGTGTTCATGCGCTCATCATCGTAAACATCACTCAAATTTTCGCGTTTTCTGTTCAAATTAGTAGAGATCACATTCACAAGTTCTAGCAAAACACGATTTGCAACACTAAAATTGTTAATATTGTACCGATTTTGCACATTTTTATGCAAAGTTGGGACTATAGTCGTGATAAACTTTTACCGGAAACCGCTTCACACGCGGATTTAGTGGTAAAAACAGTGTTTAAATTCTTATGTTTTATATTGTATTCAGCCATTGATAAATTGCTCATAACTCGGTAACCAGATGTCCGATTTATTTTGATGGTGTTTGTATCAAAATGTAGTATTCATAAACTGCCAGAAAATGATGTAAAAAAACTCATTCCCCTTGATCATGTAGTCTCTGGCACTGGAGCCAATTAGTTTTGATCTTTTGATTGCCCATTGATGCTTGGTTGATCCTTATTATTTAAGAAATACCAATTAATTGACGGTTGTCAATTGTGATAACATTTAAATTTTGCATTTAATATATTGACAAATTAACTATTAATTCTGATTGATTAGTATCTAATTAATCACATTTATGCTGAAATATTCTGGATTTTTTTTACATAGAAATTAGAAGCATACGAGAAAGGGACTATATTTGACATTGTACATGAATAGTAAAACAAAATCCATATCCTAAGCCAATTTGGTTACCCCATCCACTTTAAATGACTGCATATATCCCTTTAATTCTAACATCAGGTGACTTTTCATTGTAAAATGTCTGCTTCTTACCAGGGTCCAACCATATTAGCAAATTTGCTTTCCACCCAGTTTGATCTGTCTTGCAAATTCATTTTCTTCACCCAATTTGATTTGTCTCTGCAATTCAAATTTTTCTTAGCGTAATTTGTATTTCAGCTAAGTTTCAGCAAAAATATACGATTTTATTAAGTACTTCCTGCCATTTTGCTCACAACAAATGAAAGGATAGGCTGAATAATAGGTCTAAATTGGGATATCTGGTATTTTTCATGCACAATTTGCCATTTTCCTTGCAATTTTTTTCTACACAAATTGTTTGCTCCTGCCTATGACAGGTTGGTTCAACAAGTCAATGAAACAAGACCCACTAAATTGTAATCACCACCTCACAACTTGTAACAAATTATACTTTAATGGATAAGGATGTTGATCAACAAAATAGACAAGAGATTTATGACCTTATTTTATCATTATAGCAGGGTCAATTACAATCTCTTGTTTTGAAATTGGTGTTACATGTAATATAATATGATGCTTCATCCTGTGTCTCTCTAAATGGCATTAGCTTGATTGATGGACTTTGCAATATGCACTCTTCAGTCTTATACAAAATTATCATTTTATATTTACCCAAATATTCATATTCAACACCCTCCAAAGTACAGTCAAATATAAGCACACAATTTTATAAATATGGTGACAGTTTAATACACAGACTATTATACTAAATAATATAATCAATCAATTCTTTATTTTCATAATGAAAAAGACAATTACTTCAAATAAATATTCAAATGAACAGGAAATTATATATAATACAGTACATCTATCCAGGCATAAGCAGTAGGGCTGACTTCAACTGCACCAGCCTGAACAAGAATTGATAAAATTCCAATTGGTACCCAACAACATAGGTCTGAAAGGACAAGAAGAGACATTTTCATTGCCATTCGTATTTCTATGTTTGATCTTCCAGACTGTCCAGAGTTCCGGGCAGTTTTTCTTGCATCAATAAAAATGGCAATGTAACAGAAGCCTACTACTAAGAAACATAAAAGATTAAGACCAGTAAATATGGCTATGGATAGGTACATAGATGCCCTGCTATGGTCATATGTCTTTTTTGATTGCTCATAGTACACGTTCTGTAAAATAGATGTATTATAGTGCAAATCGGTGTTAATGACATTATTGGTTTCATTATATAGCTTAACTTTTGAAATAGGAAGCCCAACACAGACTTCTGAAACTGAATAAATATCAGAATTGACTCCTGCTATTGCAAACGAGGCTATGCTGAAACTCAATGCTACTAGCCACTGTATGGCCACTAGCAATCGAGCTAAAGATGGACTCAAGCGCTGGCTTCCAAATGGGTAGCGGTACTTTACGCGCAGAAACCTGTCTATACTAATCAGTGTGATCAAGAATGTTGAAGCCTCACTGGATAACACCGATAAGGCTCCAGCAAATCTGCACAATGCACTTCTTCGCCAGGATTCAGAACTTGCTGGGAAAAAATCTGCATAATACATATCTACTGAAAGCAAAATAACCAGGTAGATACACATTATGAGATCTGATACTGAGAGATTTGTGATGAGAAGAAACTGGACCTTATTACTTTGTTGCCTATTCTTAAATCCTTTAAAAACAGCGTGAATATTTCCAAGAATGCCGAAGATGCTCATAAACCACATTACAATACGAAGGATGTCAAAGGTCAACATGCGTTTACATGTTAGGAATGGAGAACGTGTCTCATCACTTATACACTGTACAGATGATGCATAACAGCAGATTGCAGGTGCGGTAACTAATAACTTGACTGTTTCATTCAACCCAGAAAATGCACCTCTGTGTAACCAGAGCAGTGTATTACCTTTTAAGTTTACTGTTTGTAAAGAGGTACATTTTGATAACATTGGAAGTTGGTCCAAATTATTGCCCGATAGATTTAAATACTTTAAATCAGAGAGGCTATAGAAAATGTCTTCTGGTAGGTAATGAAGCTGGTTATGAGCCAGAGTCAGATCTTCAAGTCTGGTTTGGTTTTCAAATATGTCCGGATGTAGAGAGAGTAACTTGTTGTTGGATAACAGCAGTGTTTGTAAGCTTTTTAACGATCCAAAGGCATTTATTGCAATTTTGTCTAATGTATTGTTATCCAGGTCTAACCATTTCAGACTATGCAGTCCTTCAAACACATCAGACTGTATCTCATGAAATGCACTGTTATCTAGGAATAATTCCTCCAGACTTGTAAGCCCTTCAAACACACCTGGCTGTATCTCATATAATTCACTGTTCCCCAGGTATAACCTCTGCAGATTTGCCAGCCCTTCAAATACACCAGGCTGTATCTCATTTAATGCATTGTTATACAGGTTTAACCATATCAGGCTTTCCAGTCCTTCAAACATGCCAGACTGTATCTCATGTAATGAAATGTTACTCAGGTCCAACCACTTTAGACTTGCCAGTCTTTCAAATACACCAGGCTGTATCTCTTGAAATTCATTGTTCTCCAGGTCTAACTCCTCCAGATTTTCCAGTCCTTCAAACACACCAGGCTGTATCTCATGTAATGCATTGTTCTCCAGGTCTAACTCTACCAGATTTGCCAGCCCTTCAAATACACCAGGGTGAATCTCATATAATTTAATGTTCTCCAGAAATAACACCTCCAGATTTACCAGTCCTTCAAACACACCAGGTTGTATCTCATATAATTCATTGTTATACATATCTAACAGCACCAGATTTGCCAGCCCTTCAAATACACCAGGCCGAATCTCATATAATTCATTGCTCCCCAGAAATAAAAAATGCCAGATTTGCCAGTCCTTCAAACACACCCGGCTGTATCTCATATAATTCATTGTTATACAGGTCTAACTTCTCCAAATTTGCCAATCCCTCAAACATACCTGGCTGTATTGCTTGCAGTGCATTATCACTTAGATTCAATGTTTGCAATGAAGCAGCAAACCTTGCAAATGCTAATGGTGCTATGCTATTCAAAGTACTGCCAGCCCAGCTGAGACTAGTCATATCATCAAATGGATACAACACTTTAGTCACAAACATATTTCCATCTGTGCAATTACTGATTATGGTGACATTATCCAAGGCACATGTACAGTTGAGCATTCCATTTCACATATTGTATCATTATATCCACCTTCACACTGAATTGCCCTATTTATGTATTGTCCACTGGTAGTCATTTGTTGTTTATTACAAATTGATAAAATCACATGTAAAACCACTGCATAGAATGATATTTTATCAGGCATCCTGTGATTGCAAGCATATCTAGCCATGTTGCTCTCAGTTCTGATTCACAACACAAAATGATCATTTTTGTCCCAACTGCTGCATGCGTTTCATCTATCAATTTATCAAAGCAAGTAACTGATTGACTATTATGTTTGTAATCTAATAACTTTCATTAATATTAGATGTGTAATCACTCCAGGGTAATATAATAATCCAAGGCAGAGCTAGTGGGATGGAGCTCAGTGCATACAGCGACATTGATCTAGCAGTATATAATAATTATAATAATAATAATAAACCACACATATTTGGTGCCTTTAACCCAACCAGGGTCTCAAGGCTTTACAAACTAACCATCTTAAACTACAAAATACTGCACAAAAATACAGTCTTAAAACTACAAATAATCAAAAATGAAAAGTATACTGGATCGTCTAACTGCACCAGACTGTGGCACCCATGCAGAAAGAAAAAAGAGAGTGCACCACGGAATAGCAGGAACCTACGCTCCAGCATCTCTATTACACATGCAAACTATGAGGATTAAAAGGGACCATAAACATGGTAAAAATCAATTAACTAGATACATTAAAAACATCAGAATAATTAAAATTTAGGTACAGAGCTAGCTGTAAGAAGAAATGCCAAATTGCACGGACGCTGAAATTTGATGACAGACAAAAATTGATATGAAAGATGCCCCACATATTATACAGAAGGCAATCACTGATTAAAAAGAAAGGTTTTAAGTTTTGTTTTAAAAACGTCAATTGATGAGCCTGACATGCTGAAGCAAATTGTTCCGTTCTCTATGAGTGGCTTCCATATGAAGGATCACTGTCCATATGCAGTACGCGGTCAAATTAAGAGTAGAAGCTTTGATACGGGTCTGAGATGATGAGCGGATTGAATGGGATGGGGCATACAGTGTGATGAGTTCTGTTAAATACGGCGGAGCAAGTCCAGTAAGAGACTTGAAGGTGAGGAAGTTGATCTTAAAAGCGATCCTTTGGGGAATGGAAAGCCAGTGAAGTCCACGCATAATTTCCGAGATACTGTTATTTTTCTTTGTAGGCGATACCAATATTATATTGAGGGTGATATATGCCGATTCATTTTGGCCAAAGAGGACATAGCTACAGTCTTTTCACAGTTCATAAAATACATCTGATGCATAGACGCTATACCTGGGGATGTTTGGTTGGTTTTTTCACAATCAACTGTATACAGTTAAAGGTCCTCACATTGGCGTACAATGTAATATTACATTACTGTCTTTGCATACAAAATCCTCCAAAGATTGGATCCACAAATTCTTAAACAGCACCCTCAAAGGAACAAACTTCAGTTGATATTGTTGGGTTTTACACAGACAAAATATACACAACTTTGTCAATACTGCTGTTACCCACTTTAAATGACTGCATATATCCCTCGGGTGACTTTTCATTGTAATATCATACCTGCCAACATTGTAAAAATAAAAATCTGTACAGGGTGCAGCGTGTTCACCCGTAGAACGGCAATATACTTGCTAGCCTTTGGAACTAAGGTCGGTGTCTAATTAGAGTGAAGCGAGAAGCGAAACAAAACTTTGGAAAAAAGAAGAAGTTATAGAGCCTAAATTACTTGTTATTCAAGGTTGGAAAAAAATGTAAAATTTTTTTTTTTTAATTTTTAAATTTTTTTTTCAAAGTTTTTGGCAACTTTAGAGAACCACTGGACCTATTCTGGAGTGCTAGGATCATTCACAGGTAATTTGAAAAAAATTTGGAAAAAAAATTACGAAAAAAATTGCAGTTTGTTATCTTTAATATGTAAACCATTAACTAGTGTTTACCTCTTCATGTATCACATATTATATATGCATTGGTTTTCCATGCATTTATAATATGTGCTACATGAAGAGGTAAATATTGGTTAATGGTTTGCAAATAATTTGTGATTTTTTTCGTATTTTTTTCCAATTTTTTAAAATATTAACTGTGAATGATCCTAATTTTTTTTTTGTATTTTCAAATTTTTTTTTTCATTTTTCCGATTTTTGTGACCTTTGACCTCAAAAATCGGAATGAATCAGATTAAATTGGATCGGTTGGCAGGTCTGTAATATGTCTGCTTGTTACCAGGGACCAACCATATTAGCAAATTTGCTTTCTTCCCAGTTTGATTTGTCTCTGTTTCTGCATAATTCATATTTCAGTCAATTTTCAGCAAACTATGGTTTATTACATACTTTCTGCCATTTTGCTCATGAAAATGAAAGGACAACCTTGATGATAGGTATAATGTAAACCTAAGTCTAAATTAAGCTTTTGCAACTCTTTCTGCACAAATTGTTTGACCATGTCTCTGACAGGTTGGCCAACAAAGTCAGTGATTGAAACCTGAACCATGAAATTGTAATCACCACCTCACAACTTGTAACCAATTTATACTTTAATGGACAATGATGTTGACCAACAAAATAGAAGAGATTTATGACCTACATGTTATCATTATAGCAGGGTCAATTACAATCTTGTTTTGAAATTAGAGTCACGCGGTAGCCGTGACCAGCAAGTTTTTAAAAAAAAAGACTGATAAAGAAGACTAATAACAGATGCTCCAGCGAGACTATATTTACAGCTAACATTAAAACACTTGACTTCTATTGTTCGATGTTATTTTTAAGCTGGGTACAAAATGTATCTAAAACCATGCTAAATGTTATTTACAGTCCCAGGTGTAATATCTTGACAACTCATTAATTCAAAAAGGGCCACCAATCCTACAGTCAATCATCGTTCGTAATAAACAAATATTTTTGCTTCCATTTAACGCTTAGCGGTATTTCATAGCGAAAATTAGTGGCAAATCATACTGATCCAGAATTTTTGGACACTGCTGCAGGTCTACCTGGTTATCACCTTCACACTACTTTTTCAGATTCACTTCCAATTATACCCTAGCAATTTCTGAAATACCGTACATACAAATTCGAACCCCATTCGCCAAAAAATCAAGTTTTTCACAATTCTTTTGTTCTTTTCGGACGACACATCAATTCATATAATAAATATTGTACATCGACACGCTATTTCACAGCCGACTCCCATGGTGTAATGGTTAAGGCTTTGAACTCCTAATCTGGGGACTCGAGTTCGAAATCCGATGACCAACTTATTTTTTCAATATTTTATTAAACAATTATTTTATTGTCATTAATCAAGGATAACATAATTTTAATCATCCAGTGCTATTATAATTTTTTTTTATCAAAGCAAGATCTTTGATTCTCAGGGATATTATTTATTCCATTAAGGTTATTAATTATTTTAAACTGTTGTGATTTGGTAGTTCACAGCATCTTACGAATGGTAGTGAGCTTTGGGAAAAACTGCATTGGTCAATTCATAGCGAGCGTGTAGAGGAATTAAAATATCACAGATATACTTTTACAGGTGCTGCGGTTCTTGAGTTACGTTGTGAAGAGGGCTGAAACAACAACACTTTTGTAAAACGTACATAACTAATTAACAACAATAATTTAAGCATGTTTGCAGAGTATACCATTTGTAGAATGAACTTTTGCAAAACATCAAGGTGTTAATTTTCAATAATATATTGATCTAGATAATGAAAATCGATTTTTAGGTTGCTTCGACCAACAATACCTCGTCTACCCTTAAGGGCCTATTTGAAAACAACCTATGTATAGTGCAGCCGCTAGCTGAACAAATAATAAAAGAAATCTTTTTATTAATTTCTTTATTTATTTAAATCTGAATAACACAAGAAACTAGATCAGGTTACCAATATCTTTCTCATTTTTAGTTCTGTCCTACCACGGGCGATTAGCATGATAACAGGACAATAAAACATGTGATATGTATGAATGGTTGTTGAATCGATCTAGAGACCTGTCCCTTTGCCATCTTCAGCTATCGTAGAACTGTATTCCAACATGACTGTCATTTCGATTGTTATACCGTTCCGGTTGGTTTATTGCATACACTCTATAGGTGTGAAAAATTATTGTTCCACTAGTATGGAAGGCCAGCAGGGACAAAAACGTATCCAAAAAGATACAACCAAATATTGAAGGCCATTAAAGTCATAGTTACGTAAAGACAAATTAGCAAATTAGCAAATGCCTATTAAAAGAAGGGACTGTCCCCACCACAGACACACGGAACCCCCGATATAGAGAGCAGGGCTTGAATAATGAGGGAAATTAAAACCACAAACCGCGAAAGACCGCCAACAACCGCCGCTTAATAGGGATGTCAAACTAGATTGCCCTACATGGTTACAAAGAACCACAAACCGCGAATTTTGGATATCCACCTAAATTGCCACGCAGGGCAACAAAGAAGTATGGTTATCCAACAAGCTTAAGCTATAAATTACCCACTCCCCTAGAGATCAGGGCTTGAAGAATGAGGGAAATTAAAACCACAAATCGCGATAGACCGCCAACAACCGCCGCTCAATAGACATGGTCGCATGTCATAAGTTGGGTACAATTTCCATTACATGGTCAAAAATGACAAAAAAATTATTTTTTGATATGTTGTATATATTGACAACCTCTAATAATTAACACAATTTTTAACTTTAACACATACTTAATTTTTGAGATAATGCTTAATTACTAATTAATTAATACACAGGTGTCTATGTAAATCTCAATTTTCAAATGCATTTTTCTCAAATCGGACCTCAATTATAAAAATGACTCTAAAATTTTTATTTTATACAAGAATGTCATCAGATTTGGAGGATATGTTCTCAATACATCAATGCTTCAAATGAACTATTTGAAATAATTGTATGTATGTTAATTACATTGTGAAGGTCAATGACCTTTTTACGAGTAAATAGCGAGACAGTTATTCTATTATTGAGGAAATGAATATCAAGAAGAGAAACATACATTATCATGTTGCTAAAATACTGAAATTCAACTAGGATTTCATTAAAAATGAAAATAAAAAAAATAAAAAATGGAACATAATACCCTTTAAGGTGGTACTACACCCCTTGATAAATTTGTGTCTATTTTTGCATTTTTCTCAAAAAATAACAACACACTGGTAACAAAAGTTATGTATATTATAGGGGCAAGGAATCCAGTTACTGCACTGGAATTTCAGTGACTCAATACAAGCGGTACGTTATTTATGATAAGAAAAGAGGTACCGGTAGAATGTACATCATTTCTTAACATATTTAGATGAATCACTTGTCTTGAATCACTGAAATTTCAGTGAGGTAATTGGATTCCTGGCCCCTATAATATACATAACTTTTTTTTACCAGTGTGTAGTTATTTTTTGAGAAAAATGCAAAATTAGTCTTAAAATATATCATGGGGTGTAGTGCCACCTATAAATAATCGATAATTGTTTTAGTTGTATAAATTCAACATTCAAAGCTGTCAATACATCATTCCCTCACTAGATTTGAAAAAAGTCACCAGTAGTTTTGACATGCTGACATGTGAATTTTCACATCGGCCCTATGCACACCCTCCCGCATCCGCCTGCTCCACATCCGCCTGCTCCTCCACCCCTGGCATTTTCATTTCAACTGATGTGATTTTTTACTGAATGATGTATAATTATATGCTTCAGTAGACTGAAAGAGTATAAAATTAGGCTTAAAATGAGGTATCAACCACTGCTGTAGGATATGGGGTTACGGAAAGCCAATCAATTGTGTATCGCAATTTTCAGAAAAGTGTAATCCCTCCACCCTTTTTGCATACCCAACTTATGACATGCGACCACATGTCAAACTAGATTGCCCCGCAGGGCTACAAAGAACCACAAACCGCGAAATATGGATATCCAACCAGGTAGCCACCGATAGAGGTCAGGGCCTGAAAAATTAGAGAAAATAAAACCACAAACCGCGAAAGAACGCCAAAAACCGCCGCTCACTAGGTATATCCAACTAGATTGGTCCGCAGGGCTACAAAGTACCACAAACCGCGAAATTTGGATATCCAACAAATTAAAACCACAAGCTGCGAAAGACCACCAACAACCGCCGCTCAATAGAGGCGTCCAGCTAGATTGCCCGTAGGGCTTCAAAAACCACACATCGCGAAGTATAGTTATCCAACAAGCTTAAACTATAAACTAACCCCTGATCGGAGGGTAGGGCATGAAGAATGAGGGAAATCAAAACCACAAACCGTGAAAGACCGCCAACAACCGCCGTTTAATAGGGAAATTCAACTAGCTCTATAAATCTAAATAACTATCAACCGCGAAATTTGGATATCCAACTAGATTGCCCCTTGAGGGCTACTAAAAGAACCACACACATGAAGTACAGTTATCCAACAAGGTTAAACTTTAAATTAACCCCGATAGAGGGTAGGGCATGAAGAATGAGGGAAATTAAAACTGCAAACCGCGAAAGACCGCCAACAACCGCCGCTTAATAGGAAATCCAACTAGATTGCCCGCAGGGCTACAAAGAACTATCAACCGCGAAATTTGGATATCCAACTAGATTGCCCCACAGGGCTTCAAAAACCACAATCATGGTTGGCATGAAGAATGAGGGAGAATAGACTACAAACCGCGAAAGACCGCCAACAACCGCCGCTTAATAGGGAAATCCAACTAGATTGCCCCGCAGGGCTACAAAGAACTATCAACCGCGAAATTTGGATATCCAACTAGATTGCCCCGCAGGGCTACAAAAACCACAATCATTAAAACATAATTATCTTGCTAAGTCATGGCACTTAGACGCTTCCGTAGTATAAGCCTTGCTACATATACACGCATTTCTCAGCTTCAATTTGAAGTAAATGAGGGAAATCAAAACCACAAACCGTGAAAGACCGCCAACAACCGCCGTTTAATAGGGAAATTCAACTAGCTCTATAAATCTAAATAACTATCAACCGCGAAATTTGGATATCCAACTAGATTGCCCCGCAGGGCTACAAAGAACCACACACCGCGAAGTACAGTTATCCAACAAGGTTAAACTTTAAATTAACCCCGATAGAGGTAGGGCATGAAGAATGAGGAAATTAAAACTGCAAACCGCGAAAGACCGCCAACAACCGCCGCTTAATAGGAAATCCAACTAGATTGCCCGCAGGGCTACAAAGAACTATCAACCATGAAATTTGGATATCAACTAGATTGCCCCACAGGGCTTCAAAAACCACAATCATGGTTGGCATGAAGAATGAGGAAAATAAACTACAAACGCGAAAGACCGCCAACAACCGCCGCTTAATAGGGAAATCCAACTAGATTGCCCGAGGGCTACAAAGAACTATCAACCGCTGAAATTTGGATATCCAACTAGATTTCCCGCAGGGACTACTAAAAACCACAATCATTAAAACATAATTATCTTGCTAAGTCATGGCACTTAGACGCTTCCGTAGTATAAGCCTTGCTACATATACACGCATTTCTCAGCTTCAATTTGAAGTAAATCGGACTGACTCTGTGTCTCGCTGGCATCGTCATCATTGGGTATGTGTTGTTCATATTTACATTTTCTTAGTTGCCTTGAATAATTGAAGTATATTAAACATACGTATCCCTATTAATATTACAGTCACGCGGTAGCTGTGACCAGCAAGTTTTAAAATAAGCGGCTGATAAAGTTTTATCAAATTATTTGCTGTCACAAATCAAGGATAACATATAATTTCAAACATCTATGTTTCGTTTTATTAGTTTTATGGAGTACTTCAGTAACCCGATGACTTTCCAAACTTAGAGCTGCTTGGCTACATTCATAAAAAGAAATAAAATCCACCAAAAAAACGTTGACAACGTAAAGAAAGCAGCAAGTTTTAAAAGCCCCCACCTCGGCTCACTTTTTGAAACTTGGTCCCATTTTGAATATCAACAGCAAATCGGTGTTTTTAACGTTTAAACAATAGCATCATTGCTATTAACATGCCTACTTGCTATTCGTTTAATTCAATCATTGATCATGAACTTAATAATTATTATAAAACAAAACATAGGATATTGGCCAAGAACAACATAATAACCTTTCTGATCGTTCCAGAATGCTAACAACTTTATATCGCATCGGCACATTAAAGATACATAACACTTTTGGAAATGTTTTAAGTTGATAATTATGACAAAGTTTAAATCAGTATCTTTTACAAATGGGACCAAGTTTCAAAAAGTGAGCCGAGGTGGGGGCTTTTAAAACTTGCTGCTTTCTTTACGTTGTCAACGTTTTTTTGGTGGTTGGTATTACATGTAATATAATATGATGCTTCATCCTGTGTCTCTCTAAATGGCATTAGCTTAATTCACTTTGCAATATGCACTGTTTAGCGTTATATTAATTCTGTGTAACAGGGCAAAAAAAGTCCAAGTCCATCAAATCCTGTTAACCTTGACATTTGTGATCATGTTACACAGGTAACATATGTTAAACTATTCAATGTTTAACATGTTGTTCCAAGCAGAACAAACTGAGAACATTTATTTTATTAAATTGGAGCATTTTTGAATTTTATGCATATCATTTAACATTTCTTTTGAGAAGAAATAGTTATTTTATGTATATGTGACCATCCACCACGAAGTGGTAGTAAAGTCGGCTCTAGATCATTTTCTGTTTATTACAGAATTTAAAAGAATGCCCTTTCAGTTTTAAAATGACACCTCAACCAGCTTCATCGGACATCTGGAAGTGAAGTTATGGTTCATCAAAGGTCAAATTCCTACTATATTTTACATAGAAATCCATATACTATTTTTGATTGTATCTCAAAATAGAAAATGCCGACTTTACGACCAGTTTGTGGTGGATGGGCACATATGTAGTAGGGTCAGAATATGGGTTCTCATGAGACTAATGAGGGCAAGAATTTTTTTGAAGTTTGATCCAAATATTTTATATTCAGCATCCTCAAAAGTATGAAGTTCAGTCGATATATCCCATCAGCTGACATTCTTAGTACTTAGAATGTAATCTAATCTTTTTTGGTGGCCATTTTGGAAAAATGCCCAATGGCAGGTGTTCCCCAAATCTTCCTGAGGTTGGAGCTAAATATTTTTATTCTCTCTCTCTCTCTGTCTGTCAGGTGGCGCTGTGTAGCGCTGCTGTGGTCTTCACAAGAGTACGCTATCTCACTCGATCTGATGCCAATGTTGGTGGGACGTCCTCTTCCTCGCCTGCCTTCCATAGCCCCTTGCAAAATCTGTTTTTCTACTCCTCCATGTTTCCTGACAATATGGCCAAAGTATTTTTATTCAGTACCCTGAAAAGAACTAACTTCAGTTGATATACCAAGTAGTAAACTATTCTAGAGCTCTAATATATCATTCAATAGTAATTTGGTGGCCATTTTTAAATACCTCCAGCCCCCCCCCAGTTGGATCTCAAAATGCATATTTTGAAGTTGGATCTCTAATTTCCTAAGGGATTCCAGTGTGGTTGTCTAAAAAAAAGAGGATTTAACAACTTATTCCAGTGACCAACTAAAGTTTAGCGTCATGAAGCAAGGATAAGGGCAAGAGTTTCGGGTTAGGTTAAATATTATTTTGACTTGTAGTAAGGTTTGGGGTGGGTTAGAGTTTGTGTAAGGGTAGAAAAAAACAAAACATTTTACAACAACAAAAAATCATTTTTTATTTATTTATTTTTTAACAGAAAATTTTTTCGTATCACAAAAAAGCAGACTTCCCTTTTGCTTTAAAGCGGAAGACTGGCATCTCTGCTTTTTGGAGCACTCAAAAGCACAAATTTCAGTCAATTTCAGCAGTAGACTATTCTATGGCTGTAGAATGTCACTTAATGGTATTTTAGCAGCCATTTTGAAAACCAAACTATAGCAGAGTTTCCCATCTTGCCTTAAGGTTTGACCCAAAAATTCTTGTTCTGTCCCTCAAAAGTACAAAAATCATTTTCAAAACTTCTTAGTCTCACAGGAACCCATATTCTGATCTTACTATGTAGTTGATTTCTGGAAACAGTCTTGTCATAATCATTACTAATGGGCTATTCCATTTGAAATCCACACTCCACTATTTAAGAGTTAGCTGAAGTCTTCCACAGAGGGAGTATGAGTTTCAAATAGAATACACAACTGGGTAACTTCCATTTCAAATACTCACTCCAGTTATGGAAGATGTAGGTAAAGCCATATCCAGGGGGAGTATGGGTTTCAAAATTAACCCTAGCCAATTCCATTTGAAAAACATACTCCCTCTGTGATAGACTAAATTTTCCACAGATGTATGGCATATTACAAATAGAATAGCCCAATGCTGTGAGGCTAATGAAATGAAATGGTTAGTTTCCCCGTCACATTTTTTTCAGTGAAATATGAGGTCATGAGTCCATTATTCGGGAAATTTTCATTATTGACAAAACTTTCATTTATAAGGCTATTACCTATATTGTTGATAAAAGACCATCTCAAAACAGGTACTAATTTTTTAAGAAAATGCTTAGATCATAATTGCAGACATTTTGAAACATATTGATCATAACCCAGATCTCAATAAGGACAGGGGCCGCCACCACCTACCAGCCGTCTACCAACCTGTCATCCTGTCATGTGACTCTGACATCTAAGTCACATGAGTAATGACCAAAATCCCACTCCAGTTAACCACTCTTGAAAAAGTCTCATCGGATGATGGACGAAAATTTGAGTAAGTCAAATTTTTTCATTGTTGTGTGACCAGTTTAAATTTACCTTAACAGATTTGAATTTGTTTTTATTCAGATGAATTTAATGAAAAGAAATTTGCAATTTTTGTAATCACTAGAAACATGAGGTAATCCTTAAATTTCCATTATTTACCACACCCTCTACCCCTACAACTAAGAAAAACTGCTGATTATGATCAGCAGGGAATGTCAGACATTTTGAGAGTTTCAATTTTGATTATTTCCATCTCAATTTTTTATGAAAATAATGAAAGTTTCGGTCAAATTGAAAAGGTGATGAGGGCAGGTGACGGAAACTAATAATTTCATTACATAGGCCTAATTGATACTCATTATATTAGATTCATAACTTGTAAGTGATAGGAGAAATGTATATGAATATGAAGTTTGTTACATATTGATTTGTTTGAGGGCAGAATAAGGGAAGACACATCCATCCACATCCTAATTCGGGATTTTTTGATATTTAGAACTATTAAGATGCATTCTTTCAATGAAAACTGAAAAATGCATTTTTTTTTTATTGAAAATCACTATTTTAATTTTTTCAACTCTGAGAAATCACATGGCTGACAGCTAAAGCAAATTTTTCTATATGATGTCATGTGGTAAAACAGTTAATTTTTTTTATTTTGTCAAAAACTAGACATTTTTATTTTTAAAATTTAACATTACCAAATGATTCCTTGTCTCATTTCCTTTTCAAAAATGTATGGTTTATATACTTTGGACTTTAACTTCCGAAATAATGAAGCCGGAAAAGGTCCATGTTCTCTATCATTACTTTCCCCTTAAAAACATTTTCAGGGATGTTTGCGTTTTTGAAAAAGATCAACAAAATTAATCTTGGTCTCAAAGCTCTTCTGATGTTCAAAATCCAATGCAATATGCTGGGGTTCTTTTGGATTTTTCACCATTGAACTTTCATTAGTAGGCAATTCAACACATGTATCTAAATGCAAATATCCAGTGAGACTTTAAATACACAGACTATTATAGTTTTATAATATAAAACAATTCTTTATTTCCATAGTAAAAAAAGTCAATTACATCAAATAAATACTCAAAGTCAAATGGAGAAAAAATTATGATACAGTACATCTCAATCTTGCACATAATCATCTCAAGTAGTATCTTAAATCTTCTTGCTCTCTATGACCTCAAACATGTCTATATATATACCGTGTGCAAGATTGTCTCAGTCTTTCTGTCCAACAATTTCCTTCATTGGGATGTTCTCTTCTTGACTTTTACGTTTACAATGTGTGCATTTTACTTTGTCAAATGAAAAGGCAGCAAAACTATACAGAAATGGATTAAGGGTAGAATTGATGGGTAACACAAATGTTGCTATCCAAACATAAGCAGTAGGGCTGACTTCAACTGCACCAGCCTGTACAAGAATTGATAAAATCCCAATTGGTACCCAACAACATAGGTCTGAAAGGACAAGAAGAGACATTTTCATTGCCATTTGTATTTCTATGTTTGATCCAGAGTTCCTGGCAGTTTTTCTAGCATCAATAAAAATGTTAATGTAACAGAAGCCTACTACTAGGAAACATAAAAGATTAAGACCAGTAAACATGGCTATGGATAGGTACATAGATGCCCTGCTATGATCATATGTATTCTTTGATTGCTCATAGTACAATGTAGCAGAGAATTTAAAATCAGTGTTAATTACAACAGTGGTTTCATGATATAGCTTAACCTTAGAAATAGGAAGCCCAACACAGACTTCTGACACTGTATAAATATCTGAATTGACTCCTGCTATTGCAAACGAGGCTATGCTGAAACTCAATGCTAGTAACCACAGCATAGCCACTAGCAATCGCGCTAGAGATGGACTCAATCGTCGGCTTCCAAATGGATATCGGTACTTTATGCGCAGAAACCTGTCTATGCTTATCAGTGTGATCAAGAAAGTTGAAGCCTCGCTAGATAACACCGATAAGGCTCCAGCAAATCTGCACAATGCACTTCTTCGCCAGGATTCAGAACTTGCTGGGAAAAAATCTGCATAATACATATCTACTAAAAGCAAAATAATCAGGTAGATACACATTATGAGATCTGATACTGAGAGATTTGTGATGAGAAGAAACTGGACCTTATTACTTTGTTGCCTATTCTTAAATCCTTTATAAACAGCGTGTATATTTCCTAGAATACCAAATATGCTCATAAACCACATCAAAGTACGAAGGCAAGGGTAGCGCTAGGTCCAAAAGCTCGGGGGTCCCAAAGGACCCCCGAGCTAACAGAAAATGCAAAAATGGGGAGTCCCTAAAGAAATATCGGGGTCCCAACTATTGTCTAGCCAATTCAATTTATTTGTGTGATACCATACTATTTTTTTTCGGGGAGCAGGGGTTTATTAAATATTATTGTATTTTTTTGTTTGTTCTTTCATTCTTTTTTCTTTCTTTACTTTCTTTTCTTTTTTCTTTCTTTTCTTTTCTTTCTTTTTTTTTTCTTTTTTTTTTTTCTTTCTTTTTTCTTTTTTTTTCTTTTCTTTTTTCTTTCTTTTTTCTTTTCTTTTTTTCTTTTTTTCTTTTTTTTTTTTTTTTTTTTTCTTTCTTTTTTTTTTTCTTTCTTTTTTTTTTTTTTTTTAATTTTAATTTTTTATTTCAATCAAATTAGTATAATTACCTAATATTTACCGCCCGCCACTGCCTGCCCAATAATTCTTTTAATACTGCCCTCTATTGTCGGTATTTGCCAGTAAACAATGGCAGCCATAGCCAGAGATCTCGCCGTATTTTGGCGATATCACTGCTGTTTTGCTGTCAAAATTTTCACTCACAAAGCAGTATTACTGTGCATAATATTAATTATTGAAGTAAATTAGGCCATCATTTTGTATTTCAGGTGTTCAGTTGCTTCGAAAATGATGTGCATAATGCAAGTTGAGGAAACTTTTGAGCCTAGTTTTATGAAACCTGGATATAGAAAACAACATGTGGGAATTTTTTTTTTTTTTTTCGGGACGCAATAACTCACTGCTTTTGCAATATTCATGCGTGAGATTCGGGTTTTGGTGGGTCCGGGACGCAAAAACGCAGCCTAGCGCGACCCTTGTACGAAGGATGTCAAAGGTCAACATGCGCTCGCATGTGAGGAATGGAGAAGGTGGCTCATCACTTATACACTGTACAAATGATGCATAACAGCAGATTGCAGGTGAGGTAACTAATAACTTGACTGTTTCATTTAAGCCAGATAATGCACCACTTTGCAACCACAGCAGTGGATTTTCTTTTAAATTAATTGTTTGTATGGAGGTACACCTTGACAGTATTGGAAGCTGATCCAAATTATTGTGAGATAGATTTAAATACTTTAAATCAGTGAGGCTATAGAAAATGTCTTCTGGAAGGTAATGAAGCTGGTTATGATCCAGGGCCAGATCTTCAAGCCTGGTTTGGTTTTGAAATATGCCAGGATGTAGAGTGAGTAACTTGTTGTTGGATAACACGAGCGTTTGTAAGTTTCTTAATGATTCAAAGGCATTGGGTGCTATTATGTCTATTGCATTGTTGTCCAGGTCTAACCATATCAGACAATCCAGTCCTGTAAACACCCCAGACTGTATCTCATTTAATACATTGGTATACAGGCCTAATCCCCCAGACTTGTCAGCCTTTCAAACACACCAGGCTGTATCTCATGTAACACATTGAAATCCAGGTCTAACTCCTCCAGACTTGTCAGTCCGTCAAACACACCAGGCTGTATCTTGTGTAATGCATTGTTATACAGGTCTAACTGCTTCAGACTTGCCAGTCCTTCGAACACACCAGGCTGTATATCATATAATTCATTGCATCCCAGGTCTAACACCTCCAGATTTGTCAGGCCTTCAAACAAACCAGGCTGTATGTCGCGTAATTCATTGTTCAACAGGTCCAACTTCTCCACACTTGCCAATCCTTCAAAAACACCAGGCTGTATCTCTTGTAGTACATTATCACTTAGATTCAATGTTTGCAATGAAGCAGCGAACCTCACAAATGCTAATGGTGTTATGCTATTCAAAGTACTGCCAGCCCAGCTGAGACTAGTCATATCATCAAATGGATACAACACTTCAGTCACAAACACATTTCCATCTGTGCAATTACTGATTGTGGTGAGATTATCCAAGGCACATGTACAGTCAGTTGAGCATTCCATTTCACATATTGTATCATTAAATCCACCTTCACACTGAATTGTCTTATTGATGTATTGTCCGCTAACAGTCATTTGATTACTACAAATTGATAAAATCACGCGTAAAACCACTGCATAGAATGATATTTTACCAGACATCCTGTGATTATATGCATATCTAGCCATGATGCTCTCAGTTCTGATTCACAGCACACAATGATCGTTTCCCCCAACTGCTGCATAGGTTTTATGTATCAATTTGCCTAATTGTCTATATCATGTTCGTAATTTGATAACTTTCATCGTTATTAGATTGATGGAACACTCACTCTTGTAATCACTCCAGGGTAATATAATAATCCAAGGCAGCGCTAGTGGGATGGGGCTCACCAGTGCATACAGCGACATTTGATCTGTCAGTATATTGTGGGTATGAGCATTAATCCATTTTGGCCAAGGTATGACACATCTGTGTCTTATTCACAGTTCATAATATACATTGTACAGTGATGGGAAAAGCCCTTGTTCTACAAGCTTGACTGACCCAGAATTTCCATTTTGGATAAATATATTTTAAAATTAGCTAAAATCTTGTAAAATTGGCCATTTTGGGACTAAAATTTATTTATTTTGTCTATACATTTATATAAAATATGTTTGCAAAAAAATCTGCAAGATTTTGGTGAAATTTTAGGGTAATTTTCATCGTCTCCAGGGAAGAAAAAAAATGCCCCCCCCCCCAACCAACCGCCCCCACTTGAAAGGTCCGTCCGCCCAAAGACCAGGTTCTTTTCTTCCGCCGCCTAGTGGATAGAAACTATACAATTGGGAATCAATGTGTGTTTTTACAGATGATAGAACAGAGGAAAAAGGATCCCACTTTCCTGTAAAATTTTAAGATTATTTTCCTATAGATGCATAGAAACAAATTAGCAGTTGCAGATACCCATCAAAAATGTGGTAAAGTTGATACTGTCCTTCATCTCTGTTCCTGGGTCAAGTAAATCAAATTTGGGCATCAAGAAAGCAGGAATTCCTGCTTTAGCACAAACATCATCATGCCTGATGGGACCTGATCTCTACAGCTGTGTGGTGTGAAGGGGTGGGGGGACGGTGGGTGTGGGTTTTCGTCTTGCCTGATGGCATTCATACAATAAGAGAGCTCAATATGCTTCTGGTTTGATCTCTTCAGTTGTGTGTGGGAGTGGGGGTGCATGACGGTTTATGTCTCACCTGATGGCATTCATATCATGTGTGAGCTCAATATGCTTTTAGGTTGATCTCTACAGTTGTGTGTGGGCGTGAGGGTGGGCGTGTATGACGGTTTTCGTCTCACCTGATGGCATTCATATCATGAGTGAGCTCAATATGCTTTTGGGTTGATCTCTACAGTTATGTGTGGGCGTGGGGGTGGGTGTGCATGACGATTTTCGTCTTACCTGATGGCATTCATATCATGAGTGAGCTCAATATGCTTCTGGTTTGGTACATGAGACCTGATCTCAACAGCTGCTTGTTGCCACTTGATGGCCGATGTCCAATCAGAGACGCTGATGTAGCACTGTGTAACCTGCACATAAAATTTGAACAAAATAACATCAATAAAGACAAATATTGACATTTTATAAAGAAAATTGACAGAAGTGTACTCAGCTAAGCTTCCATTCATGTGAAAATGCAATTCAATTTAAAAGGGGTTGAATTATGGGTATGGGATTTTGTTCCAAATCGTACCTGGTTGAGTAAATACTCTGCTACATGATGACTATATACATTGTTATTCAGCTCTGCTGCGGCCGCAGCAGTGTTTCTAGTCAATAACCGTGTCTTGACTCCGTCTGGTGGTGCGTAACCTTTGTTCTTTGGGCTGTCTGGTGGGCTGTCCTTCAGGTTCATCATGCTCCTCGGTTTAGGTGGTAGAGGATAGTTGGGAATCTCATCCAGTTGTAGGTATTTCTTGATTGCATGCACTATTTCTGCAGCACAATTTTCATACCTATAGATAAGGGTAAAACAAATTTATGATACCTTGATCCATGACAACAATGGCAAAGTTCACTCTTGAGGTTGTAAAATGGGGTGCAGTGAAAAAGAATTGCAATTCCTAATGAAAACAATTGTAATTTTATGCCAAAATTTGGTAATTTTATAGAAACAATACTTCATTTAGGTGAGGCTCCCATTTAGATACAAATGCAACTGCATCAGACAGAAGGATTAGACAAAGTATAGGCCTATATACCAGACTACAATATTTCTTTTAAGTCTGACCCAAAACTACCTTTCTGCAGATGTACACAGCTTAATACAACCTTCTGTACAGAATCTTCCCTGGATTGACTCAATGTGCATTTGGATATTAACTTACTTTCCCTCTGCTGCAGGGATACAAGCAGCCACCCAGGATAATGTCCTTCCTACTGTCTCCTGACACCATGATAACACACCCATTATGGGATGTGGGCAGTGAAGATATACACAGCTACATACAACCTTCTGTACGGCATCTTCAAAGTAATGACTCTGTTAGGAATTACAAAGAAAACAAGGGTTGAGACAATAAGACTATAGCAAGATTCAGAGGGTAGATTCAAAGTGGTAAACTGTGTGTTACATGTGAATTGGTGACATGTTTTACCTTCACCCAAACAACATAGAAAATCCTACCACAAATTCCACCCAAAGCGTGCTATAAGGTCTCATTACTTACTCTTTACCCAAAGACTTAAAGAAAAATACTTATCAGTAGATTTTACCTGGGTATTGCCTTTGTTGATAAGGTCCTTGATCATCTCCAGTCCATGTCTAATTGCCACTGCATGCTGTCCTACATTACTAGCAGCAGTGGCTGCTATGGGTCGCATAGTACGCAGCCAATCCTGACACGTCACACGGTTGGTACGAAAGAACGTCCTCACAGCCTGAAAGAGAAAAGGAGAAATATGTAAAAATGAAGAAACAAACAATAACAGGTATATTCTTGAATATATTGAGCATGGATCAAGTTTTAATTTTAACAGCTGAAAACCATCTTGAAAGAGATTTTCTTTTTTTTAAATCAAAAAAAAATCCAGAAATCTGTTAAAAACACTGGTAAACTTACATCCCTGATTAGTAAAGAAATATACGCAAAACCCTCAAAATATCCACAATACCCAACTGTTGTCCATGTGCCCTGGCCCCTGGGGTCCATTTCACTAAACTTTTAACCCTTCGTAACTCAAGTAACCGTTCGTAAAGTTACGAATACACAATACTAGACGTAACTTTACGAAGAGTCTCTGTAGTAAATCCCTAGTATTTACGAAGGGTACCGTTCGGTTTAGTGAAATGGAACTTACGACTTGTCGTAAGTTATGAACGATTTTGTGACTTACGAAGTTTTGTGAAGTTTAGTGGAATGGACCCCTGGACCACTTAATGACCGCTATAATCAGCTGGGGTATCTGCAGTTAACTTGAGCTGCAAGGCACTTATAAATGTGCTAACATTCATTTCTATCAAGCATCCATTCCCTTCCCAGTATGAAATGTTAGGTAAAAGTATTAGACAGTGATAAAATTTTAAAACATTTATTACATTGAATTGGGAGCCCAATTTACAATATCCTATGTGTCCCATCAAATTTGGGTAAATTTGGGTAAACATTGTAAACCAGAGACTGTCTTTTGGAATTTGCAGGAGAGCAAATAGCTCTTCTGAAGCCTTCAAGGAGAGCTGTTTAGAGCATTAACAAAAGAATGTAATGATAGAATGGTCAACTAAAGAGAGCTAAAAATCACTCTCCTATATCAGATTTAAGGAGAGCTGTAGAGAGCGATATATAGCTCTCGCTCTCCTCAAATGGCAGTCCCTGGTTAACTTATGCTATTGATACAGACCTTTGGAGCAGTTGGCATGGCTTGTGCACATCCTTCATATGCATTGTACATGAGTTTCTCCAGGTGTTCCAGGAATTGCAATAGTAAAACAGGACGGATCTGAGCTTTGGTGTATTCTGGACCGAATGCTATAAAAAACAATCCAGATGGGTAAGTTATAAGGCATCCATTTTGTGCTTATAAGCATGAAATGGATGCATTTGTGATCAATCATGGCATATTTTTGTGATCATGACATATTGCCAAATAGAAATCAAGTAAAAATTGTCTGTATTGATTTATTAGGTCAACAGAGGTGATGTTACCAAGTATTTAAATGTGAACAGCTGATTTTGACTTGAATCGCCTAAAGCACTTTGTATGTTAGATTTGTCATTCCATTGGTAAATTTAAGAACTGCAGTCAGGATGTGATGCAAATCATATGACTATAATTTTCGGCAAGGTTCTTCAGCAGTCTGCTGATTTTGCGTGGTTTATATAGCATAAACACGGAAGTGGGGTTTCGATTGGAGTGACCTAATTATTTTTACACAACAATTAGGAAGAGCAGTCGGACACCACTGAGGGCCTTTGCTGAATACTATAATATAAAGAAAACAGTCCTACATCATGTGAGATTCATTGTCATTGCACCACATCCTTTCCTCAGCCAAAGTGCATACATCATTTACTCACAAAGTAAGGGAAATAATATGCTTCCATATATATTTTTGACTTACCTTGACAAGTTGGACCATGAGCCTGGCACTTTGTGTCTCCAGTTTTGGTATCTCTACAATATTCCAACAAAGCATCTAAGTAAGAAGGAAAATGAAGAAAAATAAAAGAATTTCTGGTGGAGTAATATCATTGTCTTTTTTCTATAATATTCATTTTCAAATGCTATAAACTATCCCTGCATTAACCTGAGAAGAGCCTTATTTAAGGTGCCCATTAGTCAACAATGGGCTGTTCCGGTTGAAATCCATACACCCCCTATGGAAGACATGATCTTAATCTCCCACACATGGGGTGTAGAGTTCAAATGGAATCACCCATTCAAGGTAACCCCATTTGAAATTGACACTCCCTGTGTGGAAGATTTTAATCTTCCACACAGGAGTGTCAATTTCTTAAAAGGTCATGTCTTCTATAAAAGGTCATGTCTTCTATAGGGGGTGTATGGATTTCAACTGAAATAGCCCAATGTTGCCCTCATTGGTTAGTATAATACAAAGGGATGGCTTATAGTTAGTAATCATGGAATCGACACTATGAAAATAAAACCATGATGATACAATGATGTGAAACAATTAAATCCACTCATACTAAACTTGATACAACAATAGAAAGTGGCAAATATTAATATTAATAAATGAATATACAACATAACAAAAATACATTATTAAATTATTTAATATAACAACTAAATTAAATTGAGTTAATCTCATAACCTGTAAACTCACTTTCAATTGCTCTGAATGTTTCCTGCGGTTTGCCCAGTGGTGTTCTCAATTTCAGCAGCACACACATTTGAGCTGCTTCCCATGTAGCCCAGAACCACTGCAGTGCTCGGTTGCTATCAATCTGATGGGGAAAAATGACATTTTTATTTCAATCCATCAACATCTGGATGTAGTTTACTGTACTACAAGCAACATTGGAAAGAGTAATCAAGGACTGGGCCCAACACCGACTCATCTACATTTTTAACAAAACTTAGATTTTGGTTTAAGACTTTTCAGTGCGACAATGACTTATGTCCAAATCCAGGCCCAATAAAGCCAAAGAACAGTGAAGTATAGCCTTATATACAAAGGCTTATGATGGCAAAAGGGGAGCGATTTGGTGCAGTAGTTGTTACCTCATCTTGCACCACTCAGTCCTGGCTTTAAGCTAAAGTGGCCAGTTTTCCGTGTCACAGGAAAATGGTAAAATCCACAGAATTTAAAAAAAACCCGGAAAACACAGAAATTCACAGAAAAACATGTTTTTTCTTGAGAAAAGTAAAAATGAAGAAGAAATTATGAGAATGTGAGGTAAAAATAATAAAACGAAGTCTGTCTTCAAAGATATCAACCTTAAAACAACTAGACATAGAGTAGACATACGCTTATATTTAATTTTCATTTGTGAAATGAGATTTTTAATCACGGAATGTGAACACTGAATTGAAATTACATTACGGAAAATCACAAAATTTAGTATTCAAAACCATGCACGGAAAATCACGGAATTCTGTGTTTTAAATCACAGAAAACTTGCCACTCTAGCCCAGATCAACCCCATGGACTGTACTTGGGTTTATCCCAGTCCATGCTTGCTGTTGCAGATTATCTCTGGGATCCTCTTGCTTTCAATATTGGTGCTTAGTTGTTTAGTTTCAAAAACTTCCTTCACCCAATGGAATTTGGGGAGCTGCACAGAAAATTCATGGATGTAACAATCTAAGTGCTGATAGTGATAGGTGTACGCCAGGTTTGGCTGCAACCGGCCTAGTTGATGCAATCTGATTCTGACGATTCACCAGTGGCAGCAAAATTATAACACTTTGAAACATCTGGAAAAATGCGCTATATAAATCCAAAATTTATCTTTCATTTATTTATTAATCCTTTAAAACACAATTTTCTCAACATTTCCAACATGAAGATGAGGCAGGGTTACCCTGGTCCTTCAAGTTCATCTCAAACCATGTATTACATTTCTGACACTACCATAAATATTTATCTGAAAAAAATAGAAGTGAATTGACCCTTCTACTCTTTACTGAATTCCAAACATCTAACAGAACTTATCAAATCAATATTGAAAATGTCCGGAAAACCATGCACATGCACCAGGCGTGTGCACAAGTATCCTTACTCTTGCCTAAATTTGAATAAGCATTTGCCATTTGTGCAACTAGCATAAGTACAGCACCCAATACGTGTGGTCATCATATAAACAAACTGTTTTCGGCAAACTTCTATTTGAAAAGGTCTATACTAGTACTGTAACTAAACAGCTTGGAGAACACTGATCCATCCATACTCACATAGCGGGACAAGGTGATATCACTACTTCTTCCAATGCTTTCTGACTTCTGACAACTATGATACATCCTAGCAAGCCAATCAGGATTACTGTAAGAGAAAGATAAAGCAAATTAAGCCAATCACAGCTAATAATAAGAAAAGAATTGCTATATAGCAAACCAATCAAATATATTGGAAGGGATTATTAGAAGTAAAAAGTTACTGCATGCAAATTAGGTTTAGGCCTTCCGGTCCGACCGATCCAGATTTTGCATTTTTAGGATTTTTTTAGCTGTATGGGAGCACGATGGCCGAGCGGAACGGGCTAGGACTCATAATCGGAAGGTTGCGGGTTCGAGCCCCGGCGACGCCATCGTGTTGTGCCCTTGAGTAGGGCACTTTATCTCGATTACTCCTCTCCACCCAGGTGTGAAATGGGGAGCTGTTATGAATACTGTCCATTGAGCGCCGCCTAAAGGTATGAGCATGCCTTGGGCATTGTATGGCAGCTGACATATTCTAACGACGGCGGAATAAATGTAAAGCGCTTTGGTACATGTTCACATGTGAAAGGCGCTGTATAAATACCAACATTTATTTATTTTTTATGAAGTAACAACAGCCATTTTTTGGCAAAAGTTGATTTTGACTGATATTTTTTGATAGATATTGAGAAGTTTTCAAAAAATGTTTGCAAAATATTTCCAGATTTTTATCAAAATTTTCAAGCTTTGGTGATTTTCTAAGGCCATTTTATTTTAGTGTCTTCCAGAAAAAAAAATATGATTACGATTACGGTTAGGTTTTAAAATTAGAGTTATGGTTAGATTAAGGATTACAGTTATTTAATCAGGATTAAGAGATTAGGGGTGTACCTTTTTGGCCACTAGCCAGTCGGGCATGTAACCAACCCAACAGAAATTGTATATGCAATTTGCAATCATCTAACATACTGACCATGTTGCATGTGTATTTATCAATGCAATACAGTCATGCCCATATGCATATGCATATTTATTGGGAGGGTGCGGGATTCCAAAATATGGATCTCTTCCCACTATATATTGAACACCTAATCACCAAAAAGTGGACCTAGAAAGGTTCAGAAAAGACATCCTAGAGTAGCTCAGCTATGGACTGCAATATTAAACAGTTTATCATCCTGAATTTATTACCTGCCAGGTGGGCACTTTTGAAAATTTACCTGCCCGACAGCAAAGCTACCTGCCCCTGGCATTCGGGCAGGTATTGAAGTACTTCGTTGGTTAGAATTATAGTTGGGAGAGGCAAAAACTTTTTTTGAAAGATGTTCCATTAATATTAGTTTTAATCTGCACCTACCTTGGTTCCTCTCCAAGTAGAATGTAAGCCATGACCTTCTTGAAATCATGGGGATGAAATGTACCAGGTGATCTGTTGATATGGCTACATCTGGAGAGCCTCACCACTTGTAGACCCAATGGGTCAATCTCTGATGAACCAGCTGGTGATGAGTCCTTTTGATCCGCAAGACGCTTGGCTAATGTCAGAGGAGATAACTCATTTCTGTCCAAATTTAAAAAAAACATAAAAAAAGGTTAAGTACAATACCAACCAAGAAGCAACCAATTCCAGTGCTCTGTACATAAGGAGAGCTCTAGATTTACAAATTGAATGAAGACAATCATTTTACACACAGATATCAGACCAATTCACATTAGGCCAAAAAAATTAATTGTTTGGGCAATAGTTTTACATGAGCAGGAAAATATTTGCAAGCTTCATTTGCTTTTCGTAACATGCAGAAAAGAATGTTTATATTATAATTTGTTTGACTTATAAATGCCAGACTCATAGCATCGTGGATTGATATAGAATGGTGTGGGTGCAGAAAATCTACACTAGTCGCATTTTTGTAAATTAACACAAGCATAAGTTGAACTCTTTTTAGCGCAAAGTAACAAAAAACAAATAATTTTTTAATAATGTTATTTTCTTGCTTTTTTATTATACACATCAAGAATAACCTATTTGATTACCATGTTGTTTGTTTACTTGATTGCTTGTCTATTTACCTGAGCAGTATATCCGCAGGAATCAATTCCAGTAGTGTTGCGTATGATTTGGCCACTTTCTCATTGCTATCAACAAGTTTGATCTTGCAAATCTCAACACATCTGTCAGGAGGTAACAATAGTATAATTAATTTGACTAATTATTGAAATCATGAAAAATCAAGAAGCTACTCTGCGGATTGCATGACTAAGTCAACTATAGTTTAAGCTGTGATGATGGGCTATTCCAGTTAAAATCCACACTACCCATGTGGAAGATTTTGGAAATATCTGTCTCAGTGGGAGTATGTTTTTCAAATGTAATTGGTCAGAGTTCAATATTTTGAAACCCATACTCCCCCTGTATTATGGCTTTATTTATATCTTTCACAACTGGAGTGAGTATTTCAAATGGAAGTTACCCAATTGTCTATTCTATTCAAAACTCTTACTCCTTGTGTGGAAGACTTTAGCTGAATCTTCCACAGGGGTAGTGTGGATTTTGACCTGGTGATAGTCGAGTATCTGGGGTTTTTTTTTCAAAGAAAATGAATAAGAGATATATTTCCCATAAAATTTTGCAAAATTCTACATTCACCAAGTGCCCTTTGAATGTGTTGGGTACAATAACTTGTTCATTACAAGGTCAAATTCTGAGCTATGATTAGTGAATGGCGGTGAACTTTGCCAATGATATGAGACCATTTTGGCTCCAAGAGTGTATCACAATTACAGTATCTGTTCGCAAGAAGTTCTGAAATGGGGTCAAAGTAAATGGATGGGTACCCCTTAAGTATGAATGATCTTAAACTTTAAATAAAATTAACAAATCTGGGTTTTCCAAGGCAGAAAAAAATCCTGAAAATTTCTTCCTTTCCTTAAAAAACTGGAATTCCGTCTAAGACAGGAAAAGTGGCATCTCTGCATCTCACATTTGACAGAGACACAAAAACGGCTGATTACAAAGAGACTTACCCAATCAGGAAATCTGTAGAAGGTTTGACAGCTCTTAAGACCTGTTGCATCAGGGTACACACTGCCAGACAAATGTCAGGGTCTGGATTGTGAGCTAAAAAAAGAAGGAAGTAAAATAAACTTGAATAAAGTGAGAATAGATAAATCAATAATATACATTTCTGAATTGTTTAAGCTTTTAAAGCAAAATTTTTCAATCTTTCAGTGATATTTTAGGTCATTTTCACCAGAAAAAATAAATAAAATATCATATTTGCATGTTGATCATGCAATGCAGCTAGGACAAAACAGTGTACCTCCCAAATTATTTCACCATACACCCGACACACTTCACAATATAGTGTTTGCTTCTGCATCTACTGCGTCGTACCAATAAAACATACTAAGTGTTATGTCCAGAAATCTTTGTAACGCTCAAGGATATAAGACGCAAATTAACCTTCAACTTCGGACTGCATCAATTAATGCCAGAGGTACACGTCATGGATGACAAACCACTATGGCAAATTTACCATAGCAATGTGCATGAGGCACTTCAACTGAACTCCGACTCTTTGGGTCTAATGCTCTATTTCAGTTAAAATTCATACACCTTCATGGAAGACATGACCTTAATCTCCCACACAGGGAGTGTGCATTTCAAACGGGGTTACCTGAATGGGTGTTTCTATTTGAACTCTACTCCCATTGAGTGGGAGATTAATGTCATGTCTTCCACAGGGATTGCATGGATGTCAACTGAAATAGCCCAATCTCTTTGGCCATGATATACAATGACAAGTAAATTATTTACTGACCTAGTGGTAGCAAGGCTTCTATAGCCGATGTAAAGGCGCTGTGTTCATACAGTGTAGAGTAGTCCCTTAGCTGTGGCAACTTCAATATCTGGCATAACCATCGCAGACAGAGTTTTCTGAATGATTCAATGAAAGAAACAATCAAATACAGTAAGAGATGCATTCAGAAAAAGACAGGTCTTTTAACTTACAAATAACAACATGTCTTTCTCCAAAGTGTCTCATTATATTTTTTTAGGAAATTATCCCTCCTTACATAAAATCTTTCGTAATTGAAAGGTGTACTGGACTATTTTTGGAGAAATGATTTATAATTATGAGTACAACTTAATCCTTTATACAATCGAATTAATGAATGCTGTTTAGGTGACCCATTTTTATCTGACATGTCCTTATTGTGTTGGGAGGGTGTGTTGTGGTTTTGCATGGGTGGGGTAGGGTGGACATATGGGTCACTTCACATGTATGACTGGAAGAGGCCACTGAGCAGATTTCCATCTTTTTTTTGTTTTCATATATGTCTATTTGTGCAATATTGTATTCCTAAATATGTAAAAGCCCTAATGGGTTGGTGAAAGTATATCTTGATGCTTCCGACTCCTCATATGAATCATATCAACATTTTCTGATTCCATATCCAGAAGGGTTACAGGGGGGAAAAGTAGTCAAATATTTTTATGTTACATGTAAATATGGTCTCGCTGAGGCTGTCACATTTTTTAATCTTCTTTATCAGTTATTTATTAATTTTAAAACTTGCTGGTCACAGCTACTTTTAATTTATATTTTATCTGCATTTTTTGCTGAATTTGTAAAATAAGACCCAAAACCATTTTGTCTTGTAAACATTTTGAAAAACACCCATTTGCTTTAGCTTTTTATGTTAAATAACCAAAAAAAGAAGACCCAGCACATAAGGCTATGTATGCGCTAGGATAGCTTTCACAAACTCATGCACGTGAGATCGAGAGACAAACCTTCCAAAAATAAAAACTTGTTTTATGTAAAACCTCATGTGAATATTTTTCTGATCTAGACAGTAGTATCAGGTCAACCTACCTGCTATCACCAGCCACTTTTGGGTGAGGTAATATCTGTGCCAGGATAGTGAGCATCTTAGAGAAATGACCACCAGTCTTTTGTGAAGAAGTTGTAATGGCTGGAATCTTGACCGATGGACTAGTGGCTATACCAAATGCACTAGAGATGAATTGACCATGACTGTACAGAAAACAAAACACAAAATCAATATCTGTATAACATTGTAATGATGTCAGCCTCATCAAAATCACTGATAATATTAAAGTTGATTCTGATCTCATCATCAATCAATAAGGTGATCAACAGTTACTAATTGTCTACATGTCTCCAGCATGACCAACACCCTTTTTAAAATATATTTTATCCTTCAGTTGTATATCCTTTTTAAAAAACCATTTATTTCCCTATTGGTCTTCTTTTTTTCTTTTCTTTTTTTGGAAAAATATGTTACAGGTAAATAATATCTATTAACATTTTTTTAAGTGCTTAATTTACCCCCAGCACTCTGGGCCCCAAATAAATTGTAGACCAAGTTGATTGCGAATTCAATAATTCCAATGTGGTTTAGAAGTAACAAACAAATGTTTAATAAGTGGCTGTATACAAGAATGATTATAAAAAAATTCACAAAGGATGGCTTCAAAACTCAACCGACGGTCAATCGCTGTTGCCCTGGTAGAGCCGGTGGTTTAACCCCATTCTATTGTTCCAAACAATAGAACCCAGACCCAATCACCAGTTCTGCCAAAGTAACAATTAGTTTTTCGGAAACACCTTTCTATCTATGATGGCACCATACCGAAAGTTCTACATACACAGGTGCTTAACCAGTATGGTCATACTGAGGGGGGAAGTCTGGTCATTGTGAAATGTGCAACGTTTGAAGGCAAAAACAATCCAAAAGGGCTTGAATTTAGATTATACATTCATTTTCACTCTTTCTGCTTTCTGTCGCAACTTCAACCTTATCACTGTTTTTAGGGGCAGATACCACCTACCATCCCCTGTTTATGCCATATACATACCTCTGAGCATGAGCAAATAGTGTGTTGAGTAATGTATAATGGACGGCAGGAAACTGTTCAGCCATAGGCATATGTACAGGAATCAGATGCTTGGAGAGGAGATCAAATAGACTAGGTGATAAGGCCCACATCTGTAAACATTTAATAAAAAATATTTGATTAATCAAACAATTTATAAATGTAGCCATCAGGCATCTACTGAGAAATATTCACTATTTTCTTATGACCTTAAACTGAATCTTAAATCTTAAAATGAAATTTAGAATACATGTACAATTGGACTAAACAATACAAACAATTTGGACAAATTGAAGGACCAAAATTAAAATTCTACTATACTTGAATTCGGCTGACTAGACGCTGGTATACTAAAATGCAGCAAACCTTTTACGAGCGCGACTACCGTGATGTTGCAAATTCGGCGCTAACAACGCGTACGGCGCACAATTCATTCATAAATTTCAACTCAGCAACAACATATCACCTTAGCAGCCAATCAGAGACAAGTGCGTGCAACGCAGTACATACGCGATGTATCCTTACAATACGCGCTCGTCAAAGGTTTTCTGCATTTTAGTATAGAGTGCTTGAACCTGGCAACGTCACTCATCTGAGTGTACAAACAGCACTAGACTTGTCAGTGTTTACACCCAAACTTCCTTTTGTGTACACTTGCACCATTTGCATTATTTTTGAGTTCGCTAACACACCCTGCACTGATCATGGGCAACATGCCTATCTTTCGCTGTATGCACATAACACATCACTGGCTAACAAATGCAGTTTCAGCTGGTGACACAGTGAGCCCCTAAATCAAGAGTCAATGTAATGAGAATGGTGATAAAACTTACCCCAATGATAGAACTCTTTGCACTGGCAATATCCATGAAAGCATTGAGATCAAACATAGCAATAGTCTTCGCCTCCAGGATGGACAGTTCTGTACCAGTGAATGGGTTGTCTGTAGCCAGCTGTACGGTTACGGAGCTCTTGGCGGAGACTAGTAGTGTGTTGTAGGCAACTTCAAGGTCAGCAAGTAATAAACTGAATTGGTAAAAAGTTTGAAGAAATATAATTATATTCTGGTACTTAAGCTTAATTGTATCATTATTATTTTTGTGTCAGGATTTAAGCTAAAAACATACTTCAATATCAAAAAATGTATTTCTTGTCAAATAAGTTGAAAATTATGTGAATTATGAAAAATAGAACTATAGAAAGCTATGGATTTCAGTACATCCCGTCAATGGGTCACAAATGTAATCATCCCTCTACCAAAGAAAGGTGTCCTCTCTCTCATGACAAACTATAGTGGTATTTTGCTTATGTCTATTTCCGCAAAAGTGTACAACAAGATTCTTCTGAACAGGATTTGACCTCACATTGATCCTTTACTGGCTTTAGATTAGGATGCAGCTGTGCTCATCAAATACACATTTTGAGGATCATGGTAGGCTTCAAGGAGTATCAACTTCCCTTGAGAGTCACTTTTGTGGATTTCAAAAGAGCCTTCAACTCCATCAACAGGTCTGTCATGTTTTCAGTGCTGCGACATTATGCATACTTGCCAATATTGTAATTGGAAAATCAAAAACAGGGACAATCTTATGTGAAGCGAAGCTCTCACTTGTCACAGCCGGGACACATGACATGAACACAAATTATCACTTAGCATATTAAAACACTAACTTTGTTTTTGTAGGTCAACCATGAATGATTCTAGCATTTAGCTTTAACTCCAGGGACACTCCAACCCCATAAAAAATAGATAACCTAACCTTAAATTTTTTTTTAATTTTCCTGAAAAACGGAAAACTGGACAATCCAGTTTTTCACTGTTTTGGGACACAGAAAATGGGACAGGGTAAAACAAGATAGTTGGCAAGTATATGCATTATGGAAAAGGTTGTGGTCAATGCCATTCAGGTGCTCTACAAGGACTCCAATAGTGCCGTTATGGTAGGTGGAAGTATCTCAAAGGTATACCCGCATGTTCGAATGCAAATTACTATAAGCCTAAAACTGGAAGAAAACTGAGGTAATAGTGCCCTACCACTCTCTTTCTACAGACTTGCATGTAAACCCTGATGCTAACACCTTTTTTTACAAAAAAAAATGAAACACTAGCATTGTTTTTCATAAAAATTGCACAATATGTTTCAAGCATAAAGGTATGCCATGCAATAGTTCACTTAAGTTTGTTCGGCTTATAGAAGGCGGAAATTATTCGGCTTTTGTTGTTATTGCGAGGCGTCAATAAAGTCCCAACTCACGTTCGCGTAAATTCACATAAGCGTGCGCCAGTCACATATTACACAGCGCACAACTACATTGTAGTGTAAGCATTGCGCCAAACTGCGTGCATGCCATTCTATATCAATACACAATGCTATGAGTCTTAACTTTTCCGCCTTATTATAAACCGAACACACTTTTAATAAGGCTGTATCCTTCAAATTATAAAATTTGAAACTAAGGCATAGTTATCACTTATTTACCTATATACATTTTCAAGCATTGGAATGTCTTTGACACATAGAAGACTTTGATATACTCTCAGCACCACAGCCAAAACCTGCAGGGAAATGGAAAGACACAACAGTTTAAAATGGATCAAGATTAGAACAGTACAGCAAACATACAGATAAAAATTACAGTTTATTTTCTTTTAGAGTAAAGTGTCTTTAAGTGCAATGACGTCATGGTTATTTGTGCTCAATTGTTGTCAGCCTACATTGTATTACTGGGACGTCATTGCACCGGACAATTTTGGCGCCCGGGAATTTTGAATATCACGTGTTGAGAGACGTCTGTATTAATTCGTTTTTATGGTTAATATGAGTTTGTTTCAAATAAAACCACACGATTCGTGCTTGATAATTATTTTTCTAACATATAAGGCATAATATTGTGATTGCCGGGGACATCCTTTAAACATGTGGGCAACTTTATAATATAATTGTATTTAACCTTCTCACCACACAACATGAATGATTCCCCTGACCATCCAGTATTTGAACCCGAGACCTTTGGTTTACCAGTCCAATGCTCTACCAACTAAGTTCGTGAGTCAGCTGGGAAAGAGCAGAAGACTTTTCATCTTGATAGGTATATACGGGGGCACACTATTTTGTCATACATGATCGACACAAATACAGACCTAAATCCTTAGTGAAAAAAAGCTAAATTGCTCAAAAAAAGCTGAAAACAGTATAAAATTGAGGTAAAATGGCTCAAATTGGGCTGAAAATTAAAGAAAACACGTAAATTTGATCAACATAAAAAGCTGAAATCCGCTAAGTTTCAGGTCTGCATATAAACATGGCGGAGTTGGTTCTCCTTGCGTTTAATCTCCTTGACCTACCTCTTTGTTGGGTTGAAATCTTAGTTGTCTGAGTTTAGACTGTGGGCCAAGTAGACTGGTAGCAAGGTCACTAGGGAATGAGGCTCTCATATAGTAGATTGCCTGCAATAAGTCAAATATGAAACAAGAACAAAACTTAGTAAAACTGTAGTGTTTTAATAAAAATGAAGGCTTCAACAATATTGATACTGGTTGATAAACAATATTACTTTAGGGATAGCTTCAAAACCCAACCACCAGTTGACCGCTGCTGCCCTTACAAAACGGGTGACTGGGCCTGGTTTCTATTGTTCACATGATAGAACACATTTAATCCCCAGGATCTGCCAGGGTGCCGTGGTTGACCGGCAGTTCGGTTTTGAAGGCATCCCGCATATCATTAGCACATCAGTATGTTATATTTCATCACGGGAG
Source organism: Amphiura filiformis (assembly GCF_039555335.1). NCBI lineage: Eukaryota > Metazoa > Echinodermata > Ophiuroidea > Amphilepidida > Amphiuridae > Amphiura > Amphiura filiformis. The sequence goes on along the minus strand of NC_092638.1, from coordinate 39,191,988 downwards.
AGTAAAAGAATAAGTACTGTTCTGTGCTGTAAAATGATTCAATAATATTGCATACTGGTTTGTATTACTTTAGGGTTGGCTCCAAAACCAAGCCCATGATCGACCACTGACACCCTGGCAGACAATCGAGCCGGCTTTCTACTGTTCCCGACAACGTAGTTAAACCACTGGTTCTGCCAGGGCACATATTTTCTCACAAACATTTTCTCGAGTTCCACCCATTTGGGAATGGTTTTTTATCAAGTATCACACAAATAAACATGCACAGTTGGTTGATGATGAACGATCAAGTCTAGCCTATACCTACCTTGAAAAGGAGCTCTAGGGGTGATAACAGATGTTGGGTCTTTGGGTATTCTTCTTCCATAAATGAATCCAGTTGTCTCAATACATATGGCACTATGGTATGCTCAAACTTGCCCAACTGATGCTGCACGCAATCGGACATCACTGACAAACACTCATTACCTGTCAATAACATAGGTTCAAAGGTCAAAATATATAAATTTGGCAGATAAAATAGCTTTCAAAATCTTGAATATATGCTTAAATGTTACTTTTAATTTCACTCTAAGACTTGTGAAAAGACTATAAATTTGCATACAAAATTATTACATACTGAATTCTGGTTTTATATTTGCCTTTTCTCTGTTATGATAAAGAGAAAGGAAAATTTTGAAACCAAAAATATGTTTTTCCTTGGACACCCTGTAATGTGCCTCTTTGACATTCTTGAAGTAACTACGTGTCATAAAGGCTCCTAGGGATAAGAAAATTATTAGAGATCTGTTATATCTCATACTGGAACTATTACATGTACCCACCTGTCAATGTGATGGTCATGTCATCTCCCATCTCTTTCTGTACCATCTCCACACATTCAACAACATCAACAAACATCTGAAAAATGGGAAAATAATGCAATTAAATTACAACCAATTGTAACCTGAAAATTACTTGCATACAGATATAGTAAAAGAAATGTTAACTTCTTACACCACGCATCACATATGACACACAGGCAGTGAAATAGTACGATACCTGGAATTTCAATGGATCTCTAATCACTGTATCACCTTTTAAAGTCTTAAAATTCAAAATGTCCATGTGTCATGTCATAATAGTAGTCACCACCCCCCACGAAAATCCTAGCTATGTATGCTAGTAGTGAACTGCATGACATTACCTGCATCTCAGTCATAGCTATATACCAATGTCACAAGAAAACTGCCTTAAAATTAACTGGTAGCAAATTGGTGTTCAGGCATTTTTGTTTTGTTTTTGTGTTCTTTTATATATAAAGTGCAATGTGAACAATAGCCCAACAGGCATTAACAAAGTCAATGAACAGAATGATAAATGGAATCAAACTGATAATGCTGGTTTCATACTTTCTGCCGCGGCATGATGCTTCATCATGCCGCTTGTACTTTTCTGCAAGCAGAGCGGCACACCTCTGAACATTATTGATGAGATTTATCAGGATCTGAGCAGCAGCGACATGACTATGAAAGCCAATGTTGACGCTCAGCAACACCACAAATTTTTTCCTGTTCTCATACTTCAGAGTGGTGCCGCTCTTAAGAAGACTTGAATTCAACTCCTAGTAATCTGCTGCTTTGGGCAAAGCGGTGGAGTGACAGATATATCGGCTTGCCGCTGGTGTCCGCTAGCATTTATGGTGCAACTGCTCATTGAAGCAAAATCGTTGTCGGAGTGGCAAACGGCATGCGGCAGGAAGTTATGAAACCAGCATAACTCTTAAAAGAACTCTGGCGGGCCAATCAAGTGGTTCACTGCTGCTTAGAGCTGCTTGACTGAAGTCAAACGATGAAAATACCTAATGAAGATATGCTATGCTCTTTGCGATTGCTTAGTACAATATGGGCATTTAATTAGAGCGCCCAATCTTACCTTGGACAAATAACTGAATGTTATTGGTGGTCCATGCAATGGAGTGAACTCCTCGCCAAGACTCTTGACTACTGTTGTAAATACTCTGTGAAAAAAAAAGAGGTAAACAATGCTTAACAACCAGCTGTAAGTTTGGAGATTACAACTATTTTGTTTTGTATGTAATAGAGTAATTATTCGATAATGCTATCAACTGCATGTGTTTACCATCTTGACATGTTCACATAATTTTATCACTACTTCAAAAAAACTATTTAAATTTGTTTGGGTTTGACTGTGACAGACCTGGATAACCCAAGAAAGACTCTTGTGAAGCTTATTTCCATTAGGCTCCATTGGGACGAGTTGGGAGAGTCATAGGTTAACATCCTACTCTTTTCGGAACTGCTACAGGTATGGCTCTCTGTACACAGGACCAATGGCTCTGAAGTCTGAATTATTTGGCAACATCCGTAGACTTCAGCTCTATCCATGGTGCATTTAGAGTTGGCTAAACTTTATTTTTCCAGGCCATCATCCCAAAAGTGTTTCCACTGCAGGGAATCACAACCAGGACCTCATGCACCAGAAGCGAGAAATCAGACTTGTATGTAGTGCTGTAATCGATTGTCGTAAGTATCGATAGTCGGAAAATACATAGACTTCCGACATGTCGAAACACTCAATGTCAGTATCGATACACAAACGACATGGCACACATGCTTAGATTATCTCAAATCAGGTCTCAAATTACCGTCAAATACTCAAATTACCGTCTCCCAATTCCACTTTCGTTTGTTTGATGCATGATCCATGTAGTTTTAGCTGTTAGGCTTCAATACACTTGTTGTTAACTTGTTTCTGGAACTTACTGATAATAAAATTGGTAAACTCAAATCCGTGTTTCAAACTGCGTGAGTATCGATAATAGTATCGACATGTCGGATGTTTGCCTCCCGACATATCGATACCCAGAAAGCTTATCGATTACAGCACTACTTGTATGTAATAATCAACACACTGATTGGACATGCACCCTTCACCTTTGTTTCCAATGGACATTTTATTGTGAAATGTCGTTGTACAAGGAATACATAAAAAAAATCGCACATAGCCCCCGAATGAAAAGTATTTAATTATCTTTGTAATCACTCAAAAAGCATTTGGTGTGAATTTTACATCCTAACTAGAGGCTATTAAATTTTTACGAGCCTTTTTATTTTACATGTAAAGCCTATGGGGGTGACGATTAGAAATGGACGGCAATATTGAAAACCCCTCATTTTGGGCCATTTTAGACACTAAAATGCCCATAAAAAAAGAATAGCCTCTAGTTCGGATGTAAAATTCACACACAATGCTACCCGAGTGAGTTCAAACATAATTAAATACATTTCATTCGGGGGCTATATCAAAAACAAAAAATGTCCTATACCCTAACGGTTATGGAACAAAGGTGCCTTATAGGCTGGTGTCTGTATTGCAATTAAGTATAAAAGCATAGACAGTTTCCTTCCATCCTTCTCTCTCAGTTTGTCCTTCTCAATCTGTCTGTCTGTCTCTCTTTCTGTCCTCATCACTCTTTCATTTCTCCTAGTTACCGTCTTTCTCTCAGTTATTCAATATGCATCCTTCTTATCGTCTCTTTTCTCTTATCAACACCTTAACCAAAATATCATTATCACAGTGCAAAGCCATTTTATTCCTTTATTTGAATCCATCAATCCCTTGGTGATACCATCATACCTGAGGAGAGCAAGTATCTTGGCTTTACAGACATCAGGAGCAGGAACATCATCATCAGGGCTACTCTTGTCACCACTGCCACTCATACTGCCACTGTCACTACCTTGAAGTAAATCCTGAAATATTGATGATTAAAAAGGAATATTAGATACACATATCATGATTATGAACATCAGGAGGAGGAACATCATCAAGGGTAAATCCTGAAATATTGATTATTTTTACAGAGGTCTTTTTTTCACACCCTAACCAAATCAACCTGGACATAATTTGACCCTTCCGCTACTGACTCTGCCGCTACCGACCGAACACTAGACCATTCTGTTCAGCATTTTAATTTTCCCAGCAAAATAACCCATTATGGTACGATTTGAAATTACTTGGTACTGTAGGTTGGTAAACATGAGTAAGATTTAATCTTTCCCTAGAGAAGTCCTTTTGTAAAACAGCCCTTTGTGCTTAGCCATAAAATACATACACACAGGTTAAGACATAGGAAGCAATTGATAATGCCGGGACAGAAAAATTCAGGTGAGCATCATATCATTGCCAATTATTGGCCTACAGACATGATTGACCCCTCATTTTTTATGTTAAATGTTTCTCTTTTCAATGAAAGCAATTTTAGCTGAAATGATTAGATTATTATGGGACCCTCACTCTACAAAACTTTATTATAACCTTTCTCTTGCTTGTTGAATTGGACCATTTATTAATAGAGTTCACCAACCCTAGTCAGGTGCTGGTTTAGCTTGGACCAGTGGAAAGTTCAGTCCACAGTGCCATATTTGTCTTTACTTGACATACACTTACCTCTGCATAAGCATTCATGTCTTCTAGAAATTGGCCCAGGAGTGTGGTAGAGAATTCCATATCAGAGAGCCAAAACTGATGAAAACTAACCAATGAATCTGAGCAGAGAAACAAATATAAAGCAAAAATAAAACTGTTTGTCTTAGAAGCAATTGTCAAACAGCAAAGCAGTATGTGCTCTTTTTTTCAGTAAATGTGAAATGTGTTTGGTTTCTTTTTAATTGCATTTGTGTTTTTCCAATTTTTCCCCTGTAAATATAAAATAATAAAAATTTCTTAAAATCTTCTAAACATGGGAAAACAACTTCAAGCGCTGAAAAATTTGTGCGATAGATAATTTGAAAGAAAGTGAGTGAGCGACAGAGCGAGAGGGCAAGGGCGAGAGAGATTAAGGGAAGGAGGGTGGGATAGAGGAAGGAGGGAAGGAGGAAAGAAGGAAGATTGTACCATGTGCCTTTAACTTACCAGAGCAGTATTTGATAATAGATGCACTCTGTGTGGTGTCTATATGCCATCCAACAAGAATATCTACAGTGTCCTGAAATGACAAATAAATAGTTTTTATTTCTATCTTATGTTATATGACTGTGACACAATCTGATTCAATCAGCCCAAAGTTGGCAATGTGATGCAATTGAGCTATAGGCAAAATTATAGAATACACAATACAATAAAAAAAAAAACCTGACATATGAAATGTTTGCAACCATTTTATCAAAGTTCTGAGAACTGTGTCAGTGCATTCAAAGGTCTTTCAAAGGGATTTACCAGCAAAGATGGTGGCCTGTTTAGAATGATGTATCCACTAAATTTTCTGTGAATATATATAAATGTCCTCATTCCAATTTCTGTTCAAGCTTTTTAATTTAGCAGTGTGATTTAGCATGTGATACAAGCATGATCATAGGTGGTGCATCTGTGAAATGACTATGCTCTACAGATATATACCGCCTTTGATTGTGTGTGACAGATCATGCACCTATCACGCACTGATGCTACTGTTTTAAGGAAGGCAAATGGAATATAGCTCTTGTCTATTCACAAATTGAACACAACTTACTTTGAAATTGTTGATGAATACATCTGGATATTCCTCAGCTATGTAATGGATGACACTCATCACTGACAGGAGGACAACTGCAACAAAACAACAACGTCAAAGTCATCAAGAGAAATATAACACAATGCTTTTTGCTTAAAAAGTGACAATTATCTTTGTCCCTTTTTGTTTGTTCTTGATGAGGAAATTGACGGCACTTAAAATGACTTGGATACATAAATCATTTGAAATCAAATACATGAGCTTCAGGAAGTTGATATTCATAAAGTTTCTACTATGTTTGATCTAATTAGCACCCTAGTCAAGTCACTTTTTGGGGGTTCTTATAAAAATGATGAAATGCATGTTAAAATTGGGAATTTACATACATAATCATTGAAAATAATCGAGAAAGGTAAAATGTGATGTGATCAAGCAAAATGAGTTTGATGTTGGGAATATTACTTTTGAAATATAGCCAATAATAGTATTCAACTTCCTTTGTATTTTGTTGTTCTGAGCAACACTAAACTGGCCATATCTCTGGAATCATACAACTAATTATAATGGGGTTTTCAGCAAATCCAAGATACGAGAATAACCCATGTCATAAAATTGAATCTGAATTTTTGTTTGACATCAGACTCATTTAGCTTGAGCACATCACAAATAGCCGGAACCCCGAAACATTCAGAACATAAAAAATATGAAGAAATCGGGGTTGTTTAATATCAATCACTTTATTTATTTTTTTAATCACTGATTTAAATCAAATTTCTCTATTTTTTATAATTTTTGATAAATGTAAATTAATTTCTTGCTTAAATTGACTGTTTTACTTCATTCTTACTGCTTCTACAACTTCTGAATACAATTATAATACCTCTATGATGTCACTTTATCTATTGCTAAAAATTCATCTTCCCCATGATTTTACCCAAAAAAATATTTTCTTTGAAATTTTCACATGTAAAAAACATGTTTTGATTTTTTGTAAATACCTGCATGGTAGGATTGTGCATACGACTAGCATTACACTTGTACTCTTTTGACTTTATCATGGGGTATAGTAGTTCTTGGAATAAAACAAAATCGATTTAAATCAAAAAATCTGATTTAAATCAAAAAAATCAAATTTTTCTGATTTTTTTTTTTTTTTAAATCAAAAAAATCAACAACCCTGGAAGAAATTAAGACTGGACACTCACCAGGTACTTCAGCATTTTCCAAAGCAGTTTGAAGGTTTGTCATGATCATTGGGATCTGCATTTTGTAGTAGTGTGTGGTGTCCTGAGATAGGGTCTGAAATTATAACAAAGAACATCAATTATTAACTCAAATTACATGCATGGAAAATAATGAAGCCTCTTGTCACTCACACTTTGTGACCAGGCTGCAAATTTGTAGCCAAGTTATTGTTTTAAATTACACTTTTTACCCAACATTGTTCAGTTCATATATCTGATGATTATGCATTACAAGAAGGTTTCACATACCTATAAAGCTAAATTATTGCTACACGATTTATTGGACCTATGTCCAATGGTCACAGTGATCAGTAAGCTGCGGTGAAATTGCTAGCTATATAAACCCGTGTGCTTTGCTAAAACTTTAACATACCTGTACAACAGCATGTAATAGAAACAATTTTGTCTCATCGGAAACAGCTGCTTCAAGCTTGCCAAATATCCAACTGAAGAACCTACACAACAATAGGAGAAGAAAAACATTTACTTACTTGATGACTTTTCACATTGTTTTGTACAGGGTGTCCCAGAATGATTTATACCGTGTTTGAACAAAATATCAAAAATATATAGTCAACAGTGTAGCTAATTTTAATAAGTGCAATACAATGCCACACATGTCTCCTACTTATTCTGTGACTTTCATGGAAATAGCTTGATTCGTTTTGGTGTGACATTGCTATTACTGAAAATGGACAAAAACTGCATGTGTGTAATTTACAGTGCAAAGGCATCATAACACATGGATCCTTTATCACCATCGTCCAGCCGCTCTGTGCAATATATTGGAGAAATCCTACATTCTTTGATAGGAAATACACCAAATTTGGCACAGATGTAGAGCTTACAATGCTAAATAATTCTTGATATGGGATTAAGTGAAACATTTCAATATGACATCAGATATTTAGGTTGAAAAACATACTTTTTATGTGATTTTTACCACCATTTTTACCCAAAAATGTCATTATTACAGAGGATATAACTTCCTTAAGGATCCTCCGCAGTAAATTTTAATCTTCTTCGTTACGTAGCTGTGGGTTTGCCCATATACTGTTGACATAAATACATGCTGTGACACTAAAGACGAACCTTCTCTATACTTTTATGAAAAATCCATATATACCGGCATTTCAAATGATGAAACTCACACACCTCAATAATAGTCTTCAAAACTGCCGCCAAAGAAAGAATAGTTTAAGGTCACTCAAGCATAGAAAATCCTTTATTCCATACAATGATTGCTTCGTAACATCATGAATAAATGACAGATATCGACTATTTAGTAGAAGTAAGAACAGGACACATCAATATACTGCATAACATTACTTTGTGTTAAACGGTTAGTAATTTTACAGATTTTCAAAATAGGTTGCTTTGTCAAAACTTGTAATTCACCATTTTTACTCATTCCTCTCTAACTTCAGAAACCTTCAAATTTCATTAATGGCTACAGTCTCTACCCTACAACTACTTAAGATAAACTGCTGATATCATAGGAACGGCATGTTTGACATTATGAAAGATTAAAGTTTTGATATTTCAATCTCTATAATCAAATACTAATGGACTTATTCATGGAAATAATGAAAGTTTTGGCCAAATTGAAAAAGTGATGCGGGCGGGTGATAGGAAACTCTGAATCAACTTTCATTATCCTGTTTTATCATCGCTATTCTATCAAATCCTCGTAACTCCAATAGCTGCTTTGTGTTAAATAAGTACAATACAATCATATTATACATATTTTAACACATAGCAGCTATTGGAATTACAAGGTTCAGCTATTAGAGTTATGAGGTTTCTCGTAACTCTAATAGGTGCAAATATGTATGTAAATCTTTAACACATAGCAGCTATATGTTATCTCACCTTCTTCCTTCATATCTCAGCTGCCAACCCAGGATACAGATACACTGAGACACTTCATTCTTGATGTCCTTTTGGCTGCTCCTGCTGGAAAACACCAAACGAATTACAATTGACCTGTACATGAACAGTGAGTCTTAAACCCTGCATACACACACCCAGTCAACATCAGTTCAAACTGCTCCATATGGTTATAATTTGTTACAAATTTACAGAGTGGGACTATCTTTGAGATAAATTAAATATAACAGCACCACTGATAAAAAGGTTCTATTCATTTTAAGCTTTCCAGTGGCCCTATAAAAATTGCATGCCATTTTATGGGCTTCCAGTACATTTTATTATGTGAAAAGCTGATAGCTTTAAAATGCTTCACCATGTTACCCCAAAAGGGGATCTACCATTGCCCTTGGATTTATTTTTATCAATCAAGTCTTATCCCTACCCCAATCTCTCCCACATTTAAAATAGTATTTAACCCACCAAATAAATTGGTATCGCCACTTTAAAAAATCCCAAACAATAGGGGAGATTGGGGTTAGTTGGAACGCGGGGTAAGTTGAAACATTGTATTTTTTTCTGACACAAAAAATTAATTTGGTAAAATACTGGCACCTAGTAATAGGTATTAGTAAGGGTCATCCACCAAATTAGCAACAGCACTGATGCCCCACCAGTGTTGGCTTGGGAGAGGAATATCTGTTTTTTGACTTACTGACTTACTGTTTTTTGACTTACTTTTTTTATACCCCTCAGAAAAGATGCGTTATCTCCATGTTGTTTGAAGATTCAGGGGATTATTTTTTGAGGATCATAAGCACTAGTAGTAAGTCCCAGAATAATGTTAAATAAAAGTTAACTGTATTTCTTATTTTGTGTAATGAACTTTGAAATGTAAAAATAGGCATCGGGGTTAGTTGAAACTTTTGAGGTGGGGTTAGTTGACACATGAAAATCGCATAGAAAAATATGGTTAAAAATTTGACTTTTTAAAAATTTGTAACATGTTTACCATTTCTTCAATATTGCTTTAATATGGTTAAAAAGCAATAATACAAGCAAAAAGTGCACACAGAAAGTACATTTTATGATATTTTAGGCTTCTCATATGTTGGTCCATGGTGACACTCGTCACCTTGTGTCCAAAGTATTGACTCGCACTCCCACATATTTATTTATCCATTTTTCACACTGATTGTATGTTAAAGGGTGCCTTAAAGGGAAGTATTAACCCTAACAACACAATAATAATTATTTTGAAATTTTTACATGCCATGTTTCAACTAACCCCACCCTATGTTTCAACTTACCCCAGGGGTGGGGTTAGTTGAAACACTTTTTTTCAAATTTTCAAATTGGATTATATGAATAATCATTAGCAGGTCCAATAAAGTTTAAGGCTGTATTTGTAGCATGTATAATGTTTATACTGATATGGTTAGTGTTTCTTGAAAGTAATCGGTTTGCGTTAAAAAGACAATTTTGTGAAAAATGTTTCAACTAACCCCAATCTCCCCTATATTCTTTTTTCTATCCCTGTCATTTTGTAAAGCAAATTCAATTCATCAAACATGTGGAACAAAACGTTTATAATCTTTGAGTAAAAGTAAATCTAGCTGTACCTTTCTTGAAGAACTTCATGCAGGACTAGCAGTAAGCTGTCAGTCTGTTTGTAAACATCCTGTGAAATAATACAAGGTGTATGATTATAAGACAGAAATCTCAACAAACTTTAATAATTCTGGCAAAATACTCACAAACGGTTTACAAGAAATAAGCACTCCAATAAATTTCAAAATTTTGGTATAAATCCAAAAACTATTTTCATTAACTTAATTAACTCTTAAAAGTGTGGAACGTGCAAGTGAGCTGGTTTTTCTGCCATCTTCAATCAATTTGTGAACTTTCAAGCAAAAACAAAAATGAACCATATTAAAACAACATGTTGTTGAATCCACGGTTGAATCCTAAATTCATCTAGGCACATTTCAATTTTAGAAAATAAATACCGGTATTTTAAATGTTTCTTAGGTGACAAAAAAGAAAACCCTGTTCTCACGGGCCCGACCAACCCTACTTGAAAGGTCCGTCCACCCGTAGAACAGGGTTTTTTTCCGTCCCCTTACTGACTAATTTAAATTTAGTTTAAATGAAAACAATATGCAATTATTTCAATACATTTACTGTTTTGGCGCAATGTGCAATTGTGCATTATGAAACAAAACTATTGATGCCCACAGCCACATGTATAATTCTTTGAGCATGTTGAATGAATGAATGGATGAAACTGACTTACCCGTGCATTTTCTGGTTTGCTCAAAAAGTCTTTCAGATTTCGGAAAGCATTCAAACGTCGCTCTCGTTCCCGGTCATCTTCTTGCAGTATCCTGCGCACCAGAATGGACAGCTGGCTGTTGTCAGCAAATAGCTTTCTCCCTATCGGAATAAAATAAATTTCAAATCATCTACAGTAATCATATGGAGAGAAATAACAGTTCAGGTGACCTAATAAATGTAGTGAGGGGGCGGGTACGCCAAATTAATCAATTCAGCATCAATTTTGTGATGAAAGTCATATAGTCAATTGAAAATGTTTGCGCGCATATCAGAACACATTTAAATTGAAAGATCATTTTTAAGGGTACTACACCTGCCCAATTTTGTGCCTATTTTTGCATTTTCTCAAAAATTAGGCGCATTGGTGACAAGTAAGATATGTATATTATAGGGGCAATGACTACAACTACTGCACTGGAAATTTTATTTCAGCACAAACACCAGTTGTGGAGTTACAGTCAAAAATGAGGGAAAACCAATATTTGATCAATAAATCAATAACTACTTGACTTGAGTTGCTGAATTTTCAGTGCAGTAGTTGTAGACCTTGCCCCTGTAATATACATATCTTACTTGTCACTAATGTGCTAACATTTTGAGAAAAATGCAAAAATAGGCACAAATTGGCCAGGGTGTAAGTACCCCTTAAGACCAAAATTCAACTTCATAAGACAAAAAATCTATACCGGTACCTTGTCTTTAGTGCGATATGAACGATCACTCGGTAGCCAGAATTTGTTTAAAAAACGTTCCATAAGCCTAGATGTAAATTTTGAATGCTTCAAAGACTTGTGCACAGTCTTTGAATTTTGTGACTGCAATTGTACAAAATCATTCAAAATTGCATGATTTTGGCCCATTTTCCCTCAAATTGCATTAAAATTTGACTTTTATTGCCAGTCAGAGCGAAGTAAAGCAAGATTTAGCTATCCGTAAACCGGGCTACATTGCCACCACGGGGTAACTTTGCCACCCGACCGGTAAAATGATATGCCTTTAGCGTAGAGTAAAAACAAAAATAACACAAGGATTCCAATTTGCCCATGTGAAAATATATTATATGCCATAGTGTATACCTGTACATGTAGTTCATATGGTGGTTAGTAACTTTGGAAAATCATTTTTAAAATTTGGGTTTTTTTTACACGTTTTTTATATTTTGCGAAATATCGACCCCACAGCCGCAAGTACTGACTTTACAAATTCACCCAATGTATACTTTGATACTTTATTATGTCCTTACTACTGAGATAAAATATCAAAACCCTCAACCTGTAGATTTGTACCCTCACAGCCTTGTGAAGTGTTGGGGGCTACTTTGCCACCCCATATCGGGGTAACTTTGCCACCCTAATTTATTTGTTACGCCGACAGTTTCGAATAGATTTATACATTGTAGATTAATTCTGGAATACCCTTCAAACCAGAATGAAATCTATAAGTTAAATGGTTCAAAGGGTGTTCCAGAGTTAATATAGATTATGGGTGTTCCAGAGCTAATAGTTCTTATTATTTCAGGTCAGATCACATCAGTACCATGGGGCTACTTTGCCAGTTGCCACCCAATGTATTGACTTCTAGATTGTTCAGATAGGTGTTTTGTCATTCCTGTTATATTTTAGAAACCCAAAGGGTGGCAAAGAAGCCTTAATCAAAGGTTGAACTTGCTTCAAAATAGGTCTGGCAAAGTAGCCCCGACCCACGGGGCTACTTTGCCACCCAATGTATTTTAGACCATTTAAGGTTACAATTTTTGTAAATTTATCAAATTAAACTTTCGCATCAAGGTTATTAAAAACATGTTTTTAGCTGAACAAACATACCTTTTATTTCATCGAACAAGCTTTATTTTGTTGCAAAATCTGTGTTTTTATCGCAATTTTTGACGTTTAAAAAGCTGAATGCAAAACCTGTCATAACTCCAAAACTTACGCGTAGCACAGATGCTTGATGTACGCTCCTTTTGACGGCGATTTACGCTCGCGTATCAAGCATTTCCAAGCGCGTTTGACAATTTTTTACTGTGTGACGCAATTCTGCATTTATTCAAGATGGCTTAATTTCTAAAAAACGCATAATGCATATAATTTTAATTTACAAATTTACTTATTTCACAAATTCTTTGCCACTTTCCACTGATCTGATTATCTTTTTATGTGACAGAAGTGATGCTGATTTTATGAAGGTATTTTTGAGACAAAACCTTCCTAGCAAAATAGCCGTTTTCACTTGTTTTCAAAAAGTTGTTTTAACCTTGTTTTTTACCCCATAATTTCCCTCATTTATCAAAGCCCTGCCCTCCATATACATTAAACCTTGACTTCAAAGTGTTTGGCAACTGTTTTAAAAGTAAACCTTGATGCATTGTAAAAGTAATAATTTACATTGTAGTCCCTATAGCGTAGGGTGGTCTAAAGGAAAAGATCGCCATAAAAGGTAATGATCGAGGCAACTTTTTCATTTTTTTTTTCCATGTTAACTTTTCATTGTTTTTTTTAAATAAAAAAGCAGACATTTATACAGACTTACCGCGAAGTTACCGGTACCGGTATCATACTTTTTAGTAACTTGCTTTTAGTTCATGTTTTAGAACGATTATTTTTTTAATTATTTTTTGAGATAAAAACTCCTAGAAAACAGAACAGACTTTTTAGACCAACGATAAGTTAAGTTTTAAGTACATGTAGCCCTATATTATAAATGTGAATGCACATTAAACACATATTCATACATTTGTGCTATATAACGGCGTGCATGACTGGTCGAGAGCTGGGCATAAACAATGTTCATGCCCGGCTACTTCAGCGTGACGATTTCGGTAAGGTACCGTATAGAAAAAATGCAGAAAAATTGTGTTTTTAAGAATCTTACATCTTATTATTTGATGAAAAAAAATAATCACTGAATGATTGGGAATGCATGAATTAGGGGTTCATTCATATATTTTCATGACTAAACGCCGTAAACAGTTGTTTATGCCTGAGGCTAAAGGGCCGCTTGCGGCCCGAGGGCATAAACAACCGTTAAGTCATGAAAATAATGTATGAATGAAGCCCGTTCATACATACCAGAAGTAACATTTTGTGATTCTTATTTCATCAAAATAATAACAAAAAAGTACAAGCAACATTATCAAAAATCATGAATTTCCTTCATTTTTCCTACCCGGCGATAGCACATTCGGGACACCTGGCATAAACTCTGTTTATGCCTGGCTCTCGACCAATCATGCGCGCCATTAGCGTGTATGTATGACGGGGTTCATTCATAGAATTGAGGGCTTTTATAAACAATCGATCATGCCCTCAATTCTATGAATGAACCCCTAAATGACATATATACATTATACACAGCACTTCAGAAGTTCTTGGAACTCTCCGTTGGAGCTGTGGGTTTCAATTATTGGAACTGAATCTTACCATATTTTTTCATATCTTTTGGCGTCACTGCTGCAGATGCATTCGAGGTAAATTCATATGGCATGCCTCTAATTACACCAAAATGGACCTTGACAGGGTCATTTTGACCAACAACCCCTGATAATGTGGAAACACTGCGATCACTAGTCTGACTTGCATCAGTTGCATGACTCGACACTGAAATTGAGGAAGTCGGGGAATTCCCAACACTTTTATCTCCTGCTTCTTTTCCCCGATCTCTATCACCTCGAGGCTCAGGCTTTAGAACTGTTGGTCTATAACTTTCTGCCTTGGCAGAAAGTGGCCTATCCCGTCTACGGTCACGATCATCAGTGTCCCTCCGGCCGCCCCTGTCACCGTCCGTGTCCCGTCGACCTCCGCGGCCAACACCGCGGTCACGTCCCGGCAATGGACGGCCATTCTGGGAGGAGTCGGCCGCGTGTGGTTTTCGGTCCTTTTTGCTCAGTACTTTCGTATCTGCTACCCCTCTTGAAGAAGTATCTGTTGATCGTCGCCTCTGTTGGGTACTTGCTACCTTTTCACTCATTTAAGATGAATAAACATGCTTAAAATTTGCAATTAATAATGCAAGTTACGAGTAGTAACATTACGTGTTTAGCAGACGGCCATCTTTGTTATTCATCCAGGCGTAAGCGCGCCCTCATTATTCATTAAACACAGCAACTCTCCCGGGCCTCAAGTTCCATGCGGATCTCACAACCATAAAAAGAGCAGTGACCCATGGGGCCGGGCATATAGTCAGCTTTGGTCCCGGGGTGGGTGGGGAGGGCAAAATCAAAACAAATTCCGGTTTTGGTGTAATTACAGGGTTCGAAAGAAATAGCCACCCCCACTAAAATTACAAAACATTTCTTTGCATAACTTTACATAGGGCTATACATTTTGTTGATTTGAAAAATTCAAAAATCTGTGAAGAGAGGATCGTTTTGCTACTCTCCCAAAGTTGTCTCATTTCCACAAACAATTTTTTGGTCAAAAATAATCACATTTTCCAAAAAAAAAATTGCTTTCAGAAAAAGTTGCACTTTTCATCATCCCATAGGCCTACATGATGTTTATAGTACTACAAAACGTTACCGTATCAATTTAAATGTGATAGACCTTTTTCCTTTGCTTTCCTGTCTCTAATCCCTCAGACACCCATGCAAACACAAACAGTACAAAACAACTATTCGTTGAAATGAATTCCCCCCCCGCTTAGTACAAATGACCATTTTCGGCATGACCCTTTTCTAAGCCAATTTTGGTATATGAATGGGTCCTTTTTCAAATTTTTTCAATTTTCTCGAAAATATACCAATTTTGCCTCAATCTAGCCAAAATTTTGAAATTGTCCAAAAAAATTGGGGAAAATTTCAAAAACCAAGACAATATGGGTTAAATTTGGCCACAAATTTTCAATTTTGTTATATCAATGGGTCCAAAATTCTTGAAAATTTGGTATATTTATGGGTCCACTTTCTCAGCGGCACACCCCTACCAAAATCAAACTTGACACCCCCCCTCCCGGGAATTTCGACATGGATGAGGTTTGTTTCTTTTTCATAGGTCTTCATTTAGGGTGAACATTTAGGCCTACCTGTAAAGGGTAAGCTGAAGCATCTTGCATCTTGATTATGATATGGCTTTTTTTAAAGGCGTATAATAGCTGTATCAATCCAACTTCTTCAACAGCTAATCTCATGGCTATAAACGTTCTTGGTAGCCACATTCGCCTTTATCCGTTGCTCTTGTTGCAACTGTTTCAGTCTACTGCATTACAAATAACTTTTATTTCTTCTTGCCAACAGCCAACTAAAGAACTAAGCATCACACTACAAACTATTTGTCTTTATAGTGATTGTACCATTTCAAAGAAAACCCATTGTGTCCAAATTCATTTATACTGAAAGATGGTTGTATGAAAACTTTTTTCTGAAAGCATCATTTTTTGGAAAATGTGATTATTTTGAACTTTGGGAGGATAGACAAATCTTTGAACAAAATTCACAGGATAGACAAATGTTTGCTGTTACAACCAATACATTACCAACATCCTTGGACCAAAGATGGATGGGAATCCGAAGATTTTCTGGCGTCACGTCAAACGAGGCATAAGGAGAGATAACAGCAGTGGAATCTCAACTCTTCGCCACAACGGACAGTTGACTTCAGATGCAACAGGGAAGTGTGAAATTCATATTTCAAATCAGTATTTACAACAGAGGATACCACCTGCATACCCGAGAAAGGTCCTAGCCCTTTTCCTCCTATGTTGAACTTCAAGATCACGGTACCAGGAGTGGAGAAGTTGCTCTCCGAGCTCAATCCTTCAAAAGCCGCCGGGCCAGATGGAATTCCGAGTCGTATTTTGAAGACACTTGCTCCTCAACTTGCACCAGTGTTGACATTCATATACAACCAATCTCTTCAATCAGGAGTTTTACCACAAGATTGGAAATCAGCCAATATTACACCAATCTTCAAGAAGGGAGATAGAGCGGACGCTAAAAACTACAGACCAGTGTCGTTGACGAGTATTTCCTGTAAAACCATGGAACATGCCATCCACAGCCAAATCATGAGTCATCTCGACCACCATCTTATCTGACCAGCAACATATGGATTTCGGAAACGGCGTTCATGTGATACACAGCTGCTAATCACATATCATGATCTCAGTAGTGCCTTGGACCAGAGAAAGAGCATGGGTGTCATCATACTCGACTTCACAAAGGCATTTGACACCGTGCCTCATCTCCGCCTTCTCTCCAAACTCAAGTACTACGGCATAAACAATCAGTTGCTGTCCTGGATATCTTCTTTTCTTCAAGACCGATCCCAGAGAGCTGTGCTAGATGCTAGAAGGTAGAACTTCATCTGCAGTTTCCGTTGACTCTGGAGTTCCACAGGGAACGGTCCTTGGACCGCTCCTTTTTCTTCTCTACACCAACGACTTACCAGAGGTGTTAACATCAACAGCATGTCTATTTGCAGATGATGCCCTTGTATACCGAACCATTTCTTCACCAACCGATGCTGAAGCTCTCCAAGCTGACCTAGACCATCTTACCAAGTGGCAACACGACTGACAGATGCAATTTAATCCAAGCAAGTGTTATGTGATGCATGTATCCAACGCTAGAAGTCAAGTACACCGTGACTACAGGCTGAGCAACCAGACCCTCGCCATACTTGGGAATCCATCTTCAGGATGATCTAGGATGGAATACTCAGATTGGCTCTGCAACATCCAAAGCAAGCAGAATGCTTGGTGTGGTTCGTCGAAACCTTGGAAATTGTCCAGAGAAGTTGAAGGAGACTGCCTACCTCAGCCTTGTTAGACCCCACGTTGAGTACGGCTCCGTGATCTGGGATCCTCACCAGAAGAACAACAAGGCGAAAGTGGAGAAGATCCATAGAAGTGCTGCCCACTTTGTCAAGTCAAACTAACTATGAACGCACCAAGGGGACGGTAACAACTCTCTTGAAAGACCTTGGGTGGCAGTCGCTGGAGGACCGCAGAAGATCTGCACGTCTGACCCTGTTGTATAAGATCATCAACGATGAGGTGGACATACCCAGTGACCGTTACCTATAACGCCAGTTACTCGACCTTCTCGCCGCTGCAACTCCAGAAGTTTTATCCAACATCAGACCAGACTCCAAAGTCACAAGTATATTCATTCTTCCCACGAACAATACCCCAGTGGAATAACATCAAAGAAAACATAATCCAAGCTCCAAGTAACCAAGCATTCAAAGCACACCTACAGGCTCAATAACCACGCTTAACCCCCGCACAAGCTTGGCTGTCATACCCAGACTTTCTGGGTCCTGCCAATATCAGAGTTGAAGTTGAAGGGGTTTACTATCTCGGGCCCAGAGTTACTATCTCGGACCACCAGTTACTAAGTCAGGACCCGAGTTACTATCTCGGACCCCGAGTTACTAAGTTGGGCCCAAGTTACTATCTCGGACCCGGGTTACTATCTCCCCGAGACTATTTCGGACCCCGAATTTACTAAGTCGGGACCCCGGGATATTAACTCGGGGCTCCGAGTTACTATCTTAAACACCGATTTACTAAGTTGGAGGCCCGAGTTACTATCTAGGACCCCGAGTTACTAAATTGGAGGCCCGAAGTTACTATCTCGGGGCTCCGAGTTATACGGTCCCCGAGTTACTATCTCGGAAACTAAGTTACTAAGTCGGGGCCCGAGTTACTATCTCGGACCCCAAGTTCAAATTCGGGGCTCGAGTTACTATCTCGGGTCCCCGAGTTACTATCTCGGACCCCGAGTTACTATCTTGGGCACAGTTACCATCTCGGACCCCAAATAATTCGAGTTACCATCTCGGGATACTATCTTGGGGCCCTGAGACTGAGTTACTAAGTGGGGCCCCGAATTACTATCTCGGACCCTGAGATATTATCTCAGGTCCCTGAGTTACTATCTTGGACCCTGAGTTACTATCACGGGGCCCCGAAATTACTAAGTCTCATAATAGAAGTATATATTGTGTTAACATTTTGCTAATTTTAATCTGCATAATTAATTAGGGTTAATTTCTGGAAAAATAATATGAATATGATTAATTTTGCAGATTAAAATTAGCAAAATGCTAAACGGAATATACTTCTATTTTACTTAGTTCTCAGTTAGATAGTCCTTAGTTACTTGGCAAATTAACTTTACATAATTGGGAGTATGTAATTTACATCTTTGGCCTCGCTTTCAGTTTTCTGCTCCGCCTATAAATTGGAGGTAGCCATAGACATACCACCAGAGCCAAACGCCACCAACGGCAACGAAGTGGTCAATTACGAAAAAGGTATTATTAAAGGGGAATTTCGTGATCCACAGCCTCATCCCCCCACTTTTCTCAAAAAAAGTTGAGATGTTTATATCACTGGAAACCTCTGGCTACATAATGTTTATGTACAAAATATTTCTTGCAGAAAATTCGTTTAGCAAAGATATCGTGAAATTTGAATTTCGTTCTGGTGCACCAGAACGAAATTACAACGCATTGTCTATGGAGCAGTGTAATACACATAATCATGCATAACTCGCGAACGCAAAATCGGAAGCAACTGAAATTTTGGGAATAGGTTTTTTTCGTGGATATCTAATGAAAATGACATAAATAGAGGATGCTAGGATCACGAAATACTCCTTTAAAACAAAATAAAGAAATGTTACGGTTTTTTTTTTTCTCCTTGCTTATTTTCTGTATAATTTTCTTTCTACCCCAAAATAAACCAACTTTGACCAAAAAATAGACTCAAAATAGTACCAATTTTCCATTATTTTTCAATATTACGGTAAATTTGCTATGATTCTGAAAACTTTTCGGTCTTGTTTTCGAATGTTTTGTGCATGTGGCATAATTATTGGCATATTCCAAATTTGGGGGAAGGGGATTTTGAAAAACCCAATATTAACCAGATTCAATTCTGAAAATTGCATCCAATTTTTCTCATTATTAGCCTATGTTTTGTTGAATCCAAGTGTGTAAAAATATTGGATCCAAAACATAATAATGATAAAATTGGATGCTTTACGCCCAATATTTATTGGTCTCGCTATGAGTTTTAAAATTTTATATAATTTAAAACTCATAGCTCGACCAATAAATATGGGCTCATATCGATCCAATTTTATATCAAAACTGAATTTTCAGTTTGCATAATATTATTTGTAATGTTTACACCCCGGGTTTACCATGTTTACACACGTCCGAACTTATACATCTATATAAATGGAACCAGCCAAATTTGATGTGTTTGTCAGTTTAAGGGCGTACTACACCCATATATTGGTTTGATTGGTCTAAAAGAATATTTTTTCATTTATAGCTAGGCGATATATGCACGGATCATGTGAAAGAAAAAAAAAGAAGAAAAAAAAAGAAGAAAAAAGGTGCTTTTAAACCATTGTATAGTAAAGCGCGCTTCAGACTCCGTATTGTACGTACAATATTGTATGTACAATACTTTTCGTGACGTCAAAAAGTATTACACGTGCAATAAATAGTATGTACCGGGAAAATATATAAATGCTACAATCATAGGTTGCTTAATTGATACGGAGTTGCCAAATTTCTAAGAGTTCTAAATTTAGTGAGTGCATGACGGAATGATGAACATCTTTTAATGTCTTCTTGTATTCAACCATGGTAGGTATCATAATACCTAACATGATTCAACTGTACTTAAATTATTATATAATCAATGGGCACCTTTTTCAAGTTAATATCGTATTAATACTAATATTAATAATATTAAAATTGTAATAATAATATAAATGGCACATTCAGATCTTATTTATTTATTTATAGATTTATCTATTTAGGCCTATTTATTTATTTATTTATTTATTGATTGATTGATTGATTGATTGATAACTGATTGATTAATTGATTTAGAGATTCGTTTATACTGATATTTAGTCATATATTGATTTAGAAAGTTTAAAAGTATTATTTGTAGGCCTTTTTATTTATTCTGGTTCTGATTTTATTGATACTGATATTTTTGTTAATTTTAAAGTTTTGGCATAGCATTCGTTACATTATAACACGCTGTGTTATGAATTTGCAACACCTTTTTACATATTGATATCGTTGAGGCATGTTATGATAGGCCTACTTATGATCATCACAATACATCCATAAACGTGTTAATGCAGTAACCGTAGCGTTAGGGGCACGGAAGCCCCCCCCCCATTGATCTGAAATATTAGAAAATCCCATAAGAAAACTGCCGAAAACGGCTTGTGACCCCTCCCCCCTCATCAGAACTGGATGCAACGCCTTCTATACTTTTTCATTCATTAATTATAGGCGTATTAATAGTAATGCGTTGAGTTTTAAAAAGTAATATCCGCCTTTTTTCTTTCTTTTGAAATGACATACGGTACTTGTTACAAAAACAAATCAGCATGGAAAACATTTTTTTTCGTCAGAGGCAGATATTTGGCCTATTCAGTGTCATAAAGCTACAAAATAGACGATCTTTTAAAATCATTTTTAAATATTTTTATTTATTTTCAACCTTATTGTTTGTATTTGTAATGTTCACACAATCTGAACATGTGCTTGTAGGACAACGATTTTGAATTAAACATGTTAATTGTGATATTTTAATTCCTCTAGAACACCACAGTTAAGCGTCCAAAATTGTACGTGGGTTTTCTTTTATTTAACCTCGTTATTTCGCTAAAATTACTCCAAAACCCTCCTAAGAGTTGTTGTTACTAATAAACATTTCATAATTTTGGGCAAAGGATAGCCAATAGTTGACCGAAATCGTATATTTGCACCAATATTTGACTGAAATCGTATATTAACATTACCGCCCCTTCGTGGCTTTATTGCAAGCCAAAGTGTGAAACGAGATTACTTGAAATATATATTTCAGTGTTGAAAGAGATTCAACCCTACGAATATATTTTTGAAATATGTCTCTCTGATTGGTTGATGGTCAAGAGGATTACGGCATCCTCAAAGCCTCTTGCTGTAATTCTCTAATCGATATTTATTATAGGACCGATCTTCTGAAATCCATACAACCGTGTCAAATGAAATAGTCTCGAATCATAATTTGTGCACGATACAACGTTGATACGTCAGATTTCGGAATTTTATTAAAAATAGGCATAAATCACATTGAACAGGTTGAATGCTGGCAAAAGTAGATAAAATAACTATGGGTCGAATTTACATTAATCAGTGTCCTGGGACCAGGATAACATTTAGGACTCCTTCGAATTCTAAAACAATACTCCGCCAAATGTCCTTGCTTTAATTTTCTCATTTAATTTGTTTTAATTTTAATTAATTTCTTTATCCACTGGCTCTCTGGTAAATCCGGTATTGCCAAATATTTCTTGTCCATTACCCGTGTTAATCTATTTATTTATTAAAATGAACCATCTATTAAATTCTTATAATACAATGTATAGGCCTATTGTATTTGATAACAAATTTGTTTTTATTTTTGATTGGAATTTGGGTTCCATTACACGATTTCATAATAAGATATGTTTGGGCATGGCGGAATTAGTATATGATTAAAATAGACATACTCTTAGGCCCCTTTTTTAATATTTGTAGGCCTACATTATTGATATCAATATTTATGTACAAAATGCAAAAGAATGTATATATATTTGATTGTTTTGTAAACATTAAATTTGATGTTTACTCATAATTATGTCTGGAAAGTCAGGGAAAAACTAAGGAATATCGGTATTTAGTTTCCTGGGAAAGTGGATCAGATGAGCAGTGAGTAAAAACATTTGCCCTAAATCTTTATTTGATTTTTATTGTTTTATGAATTTATTAGGGCTACTGGTAAAGTGCAGAAAAAACCTCCAAACGCACTCTAGGATTTTTTCATCAGCAGCAGTAGAAATTTCTCTTGCATAGATTTTCTGGTGACCTCGCTTGGATTTAGCAAACAATGAACCGTCAGGGTTATAGCGCGTTATTTAATCTGATTCAACTCGTCGTGGCACGTATATTTATTGCACGTGTAATACTTTTTGACGTCACGAAAAGTATTGTACATACAATATTGTACGTACAATACGGAGTCTGAAGCTAGCCTAAGTCATTTTATTCTTTTCAACATGTTCAAGTAGGGTACATGAATAGAATACATTAAATCCTTTGTTATACTCTCTATAGAAAATCTAGTGGTACATGCAAAATATATAACACTGAATAAATTAAATAAACACTTACACAATGGATGCATAGTCATTGTTGTTAGGAGAAGATAAGGCTATTAGGTCACCGTATGTCAGGTTATAGGTCAATTGGTTCAGGTCAAATTTAAGCATCAATTTTAAATACACATGTGAGAGTCTGTGATATCAGAATGAGGAATAATTTTGATATTCTGTCTTTAACTGGATATATATCGAGAAGTGCAAGGTGGATATACTAATATACCTTGGGATGTAAATGGAGAGTACAATTTAGAATGCCTAGTTGAGATGGATTTCACAAATACATATAAAATAGTTACCAAAATCACAAAAGTTAAGCTTACGGAAAACTACCCAATATGGTGGTATAGGTGACAAGAAATACAATTTTTTCAACATTGCTGTAGTATGGTTGTGGTAACCTGTTACCTGTGGCTTAATTAAGTTTCAGTGAAATAATGTCGCAAGTTAAAAATACAAAATATAGCTCAACATTGAAAATAGAAGCATTAGTATTAGCTATAACCCTAACATTTCTCATAACAAGCTGATTTTTTCAGGATAGGTTCAGGAACATGTGTAGAATCAAATTCCAAAAGTACCCGAAAAACCCCCTTGTGCTTCCTTCAAAATCCAAGATGGCGTCCAAAATGGCCGTCATTTTCAGTTTTTATCATAACTCTGCCCCCAGACATGTTAAAATCACAAACAAAGCATCTAAATATATGTTTTGAGGTACAAGGAATGTTTTAAAAACATTTGCAAGAGGTTTCAATAATCCTAAGTAGCCAAAATCCAAGATGGCGTCCAAAATGGCCGCCATTTTCAGTTTTTATCATAACTTTGCCCCCAGACATGTCAAAATCACAAACAAAGCATCTAAATATATATTTTGAGGTACAAGGAATGTTTTAAGAACATTTGCAAGAGGTTTCAATGATCCTAAGTAGCCAAATTCCAATATGGTGGACAAAATGGCCGCCTTTTTAGTAAGTAAAATTAGTTTTCAACCAGACATGTGTTTAAGATGTGTTAATTGGCATTGGAGAAAGTTCAAAACTCATGATTTGTAAGCAGACTTATAAAGCACATCATCCAAATTCACTACCATTATTACCATCATTATTTTACAATATTGATTCAGTGCTTTTATCATGTGTACAATTATACAATAGTTACCATTATTTTCTATTTGCCTCCAAAAGAGCTGAGCTCATGCCTAGATGACTTAAGCCTATGTTCACATCGGTATCCCCGTGATGTAATGCAATCAAATGGTACACCTTAAACTTAATCAACTTGCACTGTGTCTTCGGCATTAATGTTCTTCAATGCTGGTTCGGTCTCCTCCTCATTGTCCCAACTAGTACAGGTGCTGTGTTGCTGCAAGACTGACCACAGCATTTGCTGCACGTCAATCATGTCAATGTACAGAAGAGTCTCAAGTTTCTTGCAGCCTGCATGTTGTTGCAGCCATCTTGTTTGCATCCACATGATATCATGTTGAGCAATGTGTCTGGTGCAACAGCGAGTTCTGTTTCTACTTGAACATGTTGAACAAGAATTCCATCTTGTGATCTCCATCCCCAGTCAGTTGGACTTAGGTTGTTCCCCATCCATTCTTGAACCGTGAGAAAAGTGCCATATCCATCAAATACAACAATCGGTGTGCTCCATAATGCTTTAGCATTGTGTGATATGTAATTCTGACATATGCCTGCATAGGTGAAGGGATGTGGCCAAATGGCATGTCGAAGTAGGTAACCACCATCTACTACAAAGAGACAATTCTCTGGCAGCTTGGAATGCTCAGTGAACAATTTCAACAGAAGGCCCAGGGAACTCTTTGGCGGTTTACGCATAAGGAAATCTTCAAAGAGAGAAGGTGGCTGAGGACCTAGTTCGTACGTAAAGAACGACGCTATCTCAGAGCTGTTGTTAATGTTCAGTACACATGTGATTCTATTAAATAATAGAGTCGGATTCACTTCTACTTGTTGTCCCTTAACTCGCACCATCTTGTCCTTTGCTCCAATCAAAGTAACCTTGTCATTTCGGCGTAAGGCAATGTTTGTAAACTTCGTACCCGTTATTTCTATTGCTGACTTCGTGCCAACTTCCACCGCTCTATCACAGTTAGCGGATGAATCTGCTACAGTCCCAGTTGACACAGATACCAGACGATCCGGTCCATACCCAGCAAAGGGGGGATGTGCCTTCAACCAACCAACAAAAACTTTACGATCCCTTATGTTCCCGTATGAACACCCGTGAACTGCTCTAAAGCATCCCCAAAGCATCACAATCTGGGGCACATCGAGAAAGTGTGTGGACCCACTTGGTTAATGTACTGTCTGTGATACCGCGACCATGTGTCATTCCCCCTGATGTCTTCGAGGTCCACAACAAAAACTGCTCAATGGTTTGGTCAGAGAAGTTTCCACCCCAGAAAAAATCTAGACATCGGATGGTGAAATATCCCTTGTCTGTGAACAGTTGGTACTCATCTGCGGGCATGTTTTCCCCAAAGACTCCATCTGTTGTAAATACAACCTTCATCTCTCTTATGCAGTAGAGGTGGAGCTTCCAATTCCCTGCTCTTTCAGCTCTAATGAAATGCCGAATAAGGGCCACCTGTCTGATGTATTGCACCCACAGCTTCCCAATTCTGCTTTCATCTGCTTTGATGTCTCTTCACGCTATCATGGCTATTACAGGCTGTGACACAGTCTCAGCCATTTATCGTCGAGGAAAGCGCAAACCCTGAACAAGAAACATGAATATGACTTGTTAAATATACGTTTACAAATGCCAGCAGCACACATGATGAGGTACAGAGAGCAGGGGAGAGCTTCATCCTGAAGATGTATGGGGTTAGCAACGGTTCATTGAATGAATACCGCCACACTGTATATAAACGGGCAATTGGTCGCAGTTCCATTAGCTCTTCATTTGAGCTCGCGAGTTTCCCCCCAACTTGTGCTGCTGCAAAACATCACTCATTCCGCACTTTCCTCACGGTTCAAGAATGGATGGGGAACAACCTAAGTCCAACTGACTGGGGATGGAGATCACAAGATGGAATTTCAAGTAGAAACAGAACTCGCTGTTGCACCAGACACATTGCTCAACATGGTATCATGTGGATGCAAACAAGATTAAGATGCAACAACATGATATGCAGCTGCAAGAAACTTGAGACTCTTCTGTACATTGATGTGCAGCAAATGCTGTGGTCAGTCTTGCAGCAACACAGCACCTGTACTATATAGTTGGGGACAATGAGGAGGAGACCGAACTAACATTGCAGAACATTAATGCAGAAGACACAGTGCAAGTTGATTAAGTTTAAGGTATACCGTTTGATTGCATTACATCACGTGGATACCGATGTGAACATAGGCTTAAGTCATCTTGGCATGAGCTCAGCTCTTTTGGAGGCAAATAGAAAATAATGGTAACTATTGTATTGTACACATGGTAAAAGCACTGAATCAATATTGTAAAATAATGATGGTAATAATGGTAGTGAATTTGGATGATGTGCATTATAAGTCTACTTACAAATCATGAGTTTTGAACTTTCTCCAATGCCAATGATATCTTAAACACTTCTTAGGCGGTCATTTTGGGACGCCATCTTGTATTTTGGCTTTATATCTAGGTATTGAAATCCTTCGAGTACATTTTGAATATATCCATTGTACCTCAAACCTACGTGAGATATTTTGTATATGTATTTAACAAGTCTGGTTGAAAACTAATTTTACTTACTAAAATGGCAGCCATTTTGGCCGCCATATTGGAATTTGGCTACTTAGGATCATTGAAACCTCTTGCAAATGTTTTTAAAACATTCCTTGTACCTCCAAATATATATTTAGATGCTTTGTTTGTGGTTTTAACATGTCTGGGTGCAAAGTTATGATAAAAACTGAAAATGGCGGCCATTTTGGACGCCATCTTGGATTTTGGCTACTTAGGATCATTGAAACCTCTTGCAAATGTTTTTAAAACATTCCTTGTACCTTAAAACATATATTTAGATGCTTTGTTTGCGATTTTAACATGTCTGGGGGCAAAATTATGATAAAATCTGAAAATGGCGGCCATTTTGGACGCCATCTTGGATTTTGAAGGAAGCACAAGGGGGATTCTCGGGGACTTTTGAAATTTGATTCTATACATATTCCTGGACCTATCCTGAAAAAATCAGCTTGTTATGAGAAATGTTAACCTTTTGATGATTTTTGAGCTAATACTATTGGCCTATTTTAACCAGTTCCTTTTTGATAGTTGTGGAGCACCAAGTTCATGAAGTCATAAACGAAATCAGGAACCACTTATTCCAATTTTACATATCAACTTAATTTCCCTAACGTGTTAGCAACACATATCCAAAATTTTAACGAAATCCGTTGATAGTAAGCTTTCCAAAATGAAGTGAATTTAAATCATCAGTGATGTGCCACCTTTTGGCTTCTACTTTTAAAAGCATGTAAGCTACGTTGATACCGATGCCACCAATAAAACGAGAAGATAGCCCCTTCATTTTGCATACCACTTTGTCCAATTTTTTTTTTTTAATTTCTTCACAAAATGCAAAAAAAAAATCAATGGGTGTAGTACCCCTTAACAGAGCACTTTGCCACTTGATAATTCATCACATTAAAGGAGTATTTCGTGATCCTAGCATCCTCTATTTATGTCATTTTTCATTAGATATGCACGAAAAAAACCTATTCCCAAAAATAATTTCAGTTGATTCCGATTTTGCGTTCGCGAGTTATGCATGATTATGTATATTACACTGCTCCATAGACAATGCGTTGTAATTTCGTTCTGGTGCACCATAACGAAATTCAAATTTCACGATATCTTTGTTAAACGAATTAATCTGCAAGAAATATTTTGTACATAAACATTATGTAGCCAGAGGTTTCCAGTGATATAAAAATCTCAACTTTTTTGAGAAAAGTGGGGGATGAGGCTGTGGATCACGAAATGCCCTTTTAAGTCCCCATGCAACAAATGATAAATGGTCAAAATAGCCAGTGTGAGTTCTTTCACGTTATTTTGACTTAAAATAGAAAAAATCATTATTTTGGTTCTAATTATTTCAGCATTTTGAGTCAAGAATTCAAATTTTACCGAAATCATACATTATGGCTTTAAATCAAAAAGGCTGATAATGAAATGTAGGCTACTCCAAATTCAATCTGCCATACCCCGCGCCTTTTCCGGGGCAAAAGAGTGAGGCTCCCACACCGTCACAACCCAAACCCGTCAACATTGCAACAAATTGACAGACACCCCTAAAAAAAAAGTTACGCAGGGAGACACCCTACACCTACCCACACATATACATGTATCCCCCTGGCCACCCACACACGTACACAGCAGGATCAATAATACGGTACCTCTGTACCTCAGTGTTAAACTACGGTACCTATGTTAACACCGCTGTGGGGAAGATTGCCGTGGTACCAGCTGAAACCTCCAAACGGGGTCGGTCGGATGAGGTCATGCCAATTATCATTATTTTGTGTGTGTTCGTCTACCGTAGACGAAAGAGTGTATTGTGTTCATCTGATGAGGATGTTGCGGGCATCATTAGCGGAATGATGGAATGTATTCGTCGCACATTAGAAAGACGCCATTTGAATACAATTTTTTTTGTAGATTCAAAGTATGTTCGAGAATCAGTAGTAGCTTGTAGAATCATGAGAACCGGCATGTTACATATAGCATGATAGCTAGGGTGGTTCTTATTTTACAAAAGTCTGAAATTCCATGCTCCTATCCCTTAGAATGGTTCAGTTGGATGAAAAACTTATTCTGTAAAATTTTCAGGAAGATCGGACAATATTTACTGGTAGCCCAAGAGCCTCCAATATGGTGACCCCTGTCGTGATTATTGGTCATCGGACATTTTTGAGCAATTTTAGTGAAGTATATTTTCAAAATAGAGTGTCTCTTGATATTCAATCTTTCTAAATGCATTAACAGTAACTAGTTTAACATGTATATAACAAAAGGTGCCTTGTATTTACTTCCATTGTTGTTTTAAACTCAACCAGATATGGCACTTCGTGCTGCGAATACTCCTAAATACCGGTCCTCGGCCATTTTCAAGCATTTGTAAGGGGTCTAATATAAAAAATAGAGTGTCTCTTGATACTCAATCTTTGTAATTGCATTAACAGTAACTAGTTTAACATGTGTATAACAAAAGATGTCTTGTATTCACTTCCATTTATTTTTTTAACTCAACTAAATATGGTAGTTTGTGCCGTGAGTACTCCTACATGTAAATACCGGTCAACAGCCATTTTCGAGCAACTTTTATAAGGGGTTTATTTTCAAAATAGAGTGTCGATACTGAATCTTTGTAATTGCATTAACAGCAAACAGTAAACATATCTAGATAGCAAAAGATGTCTTGTATTCACTTCCATTGTTGTTTTATTCTCATCCAGATATATGGTAGTTTGTGCTGTGAGTATTAAAATATGGCCGGTTGTCAGCCATTTTCGAGCAACTATAAGGGGGCCTATTTTCAAAATAGAGTGCCTCTTGATACTCAATCTTTGTAATTGCATTAACAGCAAATAACTTGTATATAACAAAAGATGTCCTGTAGGCTGTATTCACTTTCATTGTTGTTTTATTCTCAACCAGATATGGTAGTTTGTGTATGCTGTGATTACATGGTCGTCAGCCATTTTCGAACAATTTTATTTAGGGGGTCTATTTCCAAAATAGAGTGGATCTCTTAATTCTTCAGTCTCTTTGTAATTGGCATTAACAGCAACAAGACAGCCTGCAAATGTCTAGGCAACATCTGCCAAGTAAATTAAGTCTCCACCTGTGGTATCTTTCTAGAGCAGCCTTGGTTCTTCGATCCCATCGCTCAAGTGGCCACAAAATGTGAAATGGTAAAATCAATGCAAAATGGGAGGGTGAGAATGAAACGCTCAAAGCGCATCAAAGTTGCTGTACGGCTAATTTCAGATAGTCGACTGGAAGACAGAATACCAGAAGACTCTTGGAGAAGTTGGGTATTATCAGCTGACTTTATGGATCATGATCCAGAAACTTGGACCAGCCGTGATCATGGTGATGACTTTCTTGAGGGGTGGAAATCATTTTTTAATACAAACATTAAGGTGATAAACGTTAATGCAGAGCATGGAGTGGCACTGGTGCAGGAGTTCAACACGATGAAGACCATGCCAGTTGCAGTTCCTTTTGCAAGTTATATCTGAGCATCAACACCAGTTTCCTGACAGCCATGAGAAAGTCAACATCCTTTTTATAAATTGCAGCAAATTATAAAATTAACTATTCCCAGTCTGACAGTCAGCACAGACTATGTTATTTGGGTTAGAACAATGAATGTGAATACAGAACAGTTTTTGTTATGTTAAACTAGTTCAGTTGCTTTTAATGCAACTGCAAAGATTGAGTATCAATGGATACTCTATTGGGAAAATCCCCATAAATTGCTTAAAAATGGCTGACGACCATTAGGAGTACTCACGGCACAAGTTGCCATATCTGGTTGAGTTTAAAACAACATTGGAAGTAAATACAAGACAGCCTTTGTTATAGATATGTTTAACTAGTTACTGTTAATACAATTACAAAGATTGAGTATCAAGAGACACCCTGTTGGAAAAATAGACCCCCTTGAAAATGGCTGACGACCAGTCCGTATTTAGGTTCTCACGGCACATAACTGCTATTTGGTTGCGTTTAAAACAACAATGCAAGTGATTACAAGACATCTTTTGTTATATATATGTTAAAGTAGTTGGTGTTAATGCAATTACAAAGATTCAGTATCAAGAGACAATCTATTTTGAAAATAAACCCCTTGTAAAAGTTGCTCGAAAATGACTGTTGACCGGTATTTAGGAGTACTCACGGCACAAACTACCATATTTAGTTGAGTTTAAAAAATCAATGAAAAGTGAATACAAGACATCTTTTGTTATACACATGTTAAACTAGTTACTGTTAATGCAATTACAAAGATTGGGTATCAAGAGACACTCTATTTTTTATATTAGACCCCTTACAAATGCTTGAAAATGGCAGAGGACCGGTATTTAGGAGTATTCGCATAACGAAGTGCCATATCTGGTTGAGTTTAAAACAACAATGGAAGTAAATACAAGGCACCCTTTGTTATATACATGTTAAACTAGTTACTGTTAATGCATTTAGAAAGATTGAATATCAAGAGACACTCTATTTTGAAAATATACTCCCCTAAAATTGCTCAAAAATGTCCGATGACCAATAATCACGACAGGGGTCACCATATTGGATGCTCTTGGGCTACCAGTAAATATTGTCCGATCTTCCTGAAAATTTTACAGAATAAGTTTTTCATCCAACTGAACCATTCTAAGGGGTAGGAGCATGGAATTTCAGACTTTTGTAAAATAAGAACCACCCTAATGATAGCTCATCTGAAACTGAAAGCTACTGAAAGATCATCGTGAAGTATTGACCCGGAGTATCGATACAATAAGACTTACACTCTCAGGTAAGCTTACAATATACATGATAAAACTGATATACATTCGGGGAAGATTCCATTGATCATTGAAATCAATAATTGATTTATTTTTAAATGTAATGTGGAGGAGGCAGGAGGAACACAGCATGACACTTATAATATAATTTATATAGAGAGCATCATTTACATTTGGGATGATAATGTGAGTGCTGCCATGGAACATAAGATAGACATATTCTTAAAAAAAAAACCCATTTCAGTGGACATCACAGTGAAAATTTCATGAGAAAAATCAAGAATACTAAATGGTACGCACTTGACATCATCTTGAGAAGTGTGTCATCTTCTCTAGCTTTGAATTGAAGCCTTTTGACATACTTTTATACAATGAAAAGGTAGGTAACATTATTCATAGACAATAGCTCCAATGATGCCAATTCATTTAGTTAACCAAAATTAGCCAATAATAATTTAGTAGTATACCGGTACCTATATGTACATCCATATCAAAAGGATGCACTTGTTGGCTGCTACATGTGTCTCATTTCACATAATAACTGGGAATAAACACCAGACTCATTTCAAGTGAGGGTCACTTTATATCATCAGTCACATGGCTTATTAATACAGCGAACATTCCATAACCATGTCACTAGGGGATGATTTGAAGTGACCTCCACTTGAGATGAGCAGGGGCGGATCCAGGTTTTTTTGATAGAGGGGGCGCCTTTTGGTCGACGACGAAAAAAATGGTGTTAAGGGGGTTACCCCCTCGAAAACTCAACGGTTTTGGCCCATTGTTTGCTGTTCATGGCCGAATTTGTTCATTTTTTTGAATTTCTTTAATTTTTTGTATTTTTAAGTTAGGCCGGCGCCCTTTGCTAGTCAAAAAATAGAGCTGCGCCCCCCCCCTAAATCCGCCACTGATGAGTCTGGTATTTATTCCTTGCTATTATGTGAAATGAGGCACATGTAGCAGCCGACAAGTGCATCGTTTTGATATGGATGTACACATATTAGCAGGGACAGACTTAGGTTTCAGTTTTCTACTGGCCCGGAAACGGCAAATCTACTGGCCCTACAATAAATTTACTGGCCCAACTTTTTCAATATGTTCTACTGCAAAAAGTGCAAATAAAGAAGCATGTTCCCATGCCTGTAACCAGGGGGAAGGTGGTGAACACGCCAAATGACCCATTCACGAGCGTAGCGAGCGAAAAAATGGTTTTCAGTCCTTGTCGGTCAAAAAATGTCTCAAATTTTGAACAAAAGTCCACTTTTTAAAAATCCTGGTTATGGGCCTGCATGTTCCAATGCGACTTTTAAAGTTAGAGACTACCAATTACATGTAGACCTACCAAACTTGACACTTGTTACTTGTGTGTTAACATTATTTTATTCTGTGCCACCATGGACCCAAAAAAATCTTTTTCCAAGATCCATGGTGCCACTTTAATTCAAGCAAACCTGAACATTTTTAATTGTTTTGTACTGAGCATACTCAATATAGAGAGACTAGTCACTAACACAAGTTCAGTCAGTAGTCCTTCCTTAATCTATAGTTCCAAAAGTTCACAAAAGAAAAGGTTCAAGTATGCGGTATTTGCGATATCGCTATCATCAGATAGAGCATGAAAGAGCTTGGAAATAGTACATAGGCCTACATCGCCGTATAATTCAAACTTGCTTGCAACGCAAGGATAAGAATAAATAGACAAAAAAATCATTAAATAAAAATATAAATTACACACAGGTACAGAAACTGTGTCCATGCAATTGTGTCCATCACTGATTATATCTTGCCTCAGTCATATGTGTTATATCAGGATCAAAAATCTAGTGGCCCGCCGGGCCAGCATTGTTGGAAGTTTACTGGCCCGAGGCAAAATCAACTGGCCCCGGGCCACCGGGCCACTGCTTAAATCCGTCCCTGATATTAGTAGTTCCAGTAACTGGAACTCAGTATCTTCATTTATCATTGGGATGTTCAGGTCCGTAGATGTCATTATGTTAAAAGACTGCTAGCAAGACTATACCTATTATTAGGGGAAAATTATGAGATAATTAAAGCCATATTATAACATTTCTGTAAAAATATATTAGTATTTATTTTCCATAAAATGTTAGCTTTTATTACTGTCAGATATGTCCCCTTTTAATTTGAGCCAAACAAGTGAGGTGAAGCATAGAAAATTGGAATTTACTACTAGCGCCCATGCAATATAAAACAATATAAAACAAAAGAATTTGATCACTTTCTTTGCCAATATCTCAAAATCAACATTAGCGACATCCGACTCATTTGCCTTGATCGTGTCACATGAACTTACACAGAGGAAGAATTGTTTGAAGTACCTGTATGGTAAGTCAAAATGATCTTGTAAACATTTAGGCCAAATAACAAAAATTGATTTGTTTCACATCCACGTCCCCCCTCCTCACTAGCGGGGACAGTCCATTTTCTCTTTCCAATTTTCATAATAAAGTTTAAGCTTTATACTTTAAAAATGTTATTGCTGATAAACAAGTTTATCACTTGCAAGTGTTTTTGTGGAACTCAGGGGTCTAACGCCTCAAAATCTTAAATAAAAAAAGGGCCTCATTGTTTTACTGGCAGATGCAGAAAATTGCTAGCAATGTCAATTTTAAATAAAAACTGTTGTATTTTGTAAATTAAGCACACAAAAAGAAAACACCTCCCTCCTCCCTCCTCACTTTTCCAAAAAGGTGATGGGGACATGAAACAAGTTTTAATTTTATGTCGTCCAAATTTTTTTCTGGCATCTTGGAACACCCTGAATACAAATTGATTAATTCCAATAATGCAGTGTTGTTTTATCTGCTATAGAAATTTTGAAATTTACCAAAAATTTGGTTATTTTTAAAAGGCCAAATAAAAAGATTAATTTGTTTTGTGTCCACATCCCTCCTCACTTTTTGGGATCAGTCAAATTTCTTTAAAGTTTTATACCCCCCCAAGTGTATGTTTGGCCTCACTTGGTTTGAAAAAAAAAAAAAAGGTTGGTTGGTCGGTTGATTACCTTTTTTTTTACATTTATAAAGTAAAATTTCTAACCGGTTAAATTTAAATATACCTTGCAATAGTATGCTAATTGTGGTGCCTTTATCTACATGTAGGCCTACATGTTAAAGCAGGTTTTAAGTGATGAATTCTGTTTAAAAACATGTATTTTTGGTAAATTAGAATGCAAAAATATAGACTGGTAAAAGAATTTCTGGATTTTCAGAAATTAGGGTTGGTATTCTTTTGTACAGTGAACACTCTTTTGGTTCAATTTTTTTTTTAAGTGAGGCCGATTTGGCAGCTTCCTAGCAGTGGCGTAGATTTCTTTTTGACATTGGGGGATGGGGTTGGAAAAAATTCTTGAAGTATCACCTTTTGGCGACAGAATAAGTTTGTGGTACAAATATGCGTGACAAAATTTGCTATTTTGAAGCTAAACTGATCAAATATGGTGGAAAGAAGGAATCGAAGCATGCGAAAATTTGCACTTTTGGGGCTAAAATGGGCAAAAAATGGGCAAAAAATTGGGGGGTTTTTTCCCCCCCCCCCCCCCGGATCTACGCCTATGCTTCCTAGTCACGCCACTGCTAGTTACATAAAATTTGTGTGTAAAAAATTCTTGCAGATTCATTTGCTTGGCAAAAAAATCATCAAATTTGTATGTTCTGTTATCAGTGGCAGGTTTTTCGGGGAATTGAGGGAAAGCGAATTTCAGGGGGGCAAAATTGATCCAAAAAGTGGAAATTTACATGATTTTGGGGTCCCCCCAGAAGTGTGGCCACTGTTTGTTATTAGAACAAAATTACAACACAGTAGCCTATCATGTAAACGCAAAATCGGAATCAACTGAAATTAAGGCCAGTGATTCCCTGAGCATATAGCACATAGGGTGATTGGGTCATCGCACCACATGGGATTCATGCTTGCACAGTAGTAGTTAGGCCTAAAAAATTGTTTAATTGGCGTAACCCGACTGACCATAAAAGTACGCCCAACCCTAGACTTTTTTTTGTTCTTTTGCAAAAAAATAATAACCACATGGGGTAAAGAAAAAATTGGAAACCAGTTAAATTTTTATCACAATGTAGGAAAATAAAATCCCAAAGCCATAGAGTAAAGGAGCTTTTTTTCTTCCAAAAGTGCTTACTTTTTCCGCACCAGAAAATAGGGAATTTACAAGTTTCGATTTACCCCGGGACAAAGTCAGCATGATAGGATCGGTGGAGGCACTCCGATCTGAAGTGGCAGGGACGTGCCTCGGCCATGTTAAAAGTAGGGGGCATTCAGATGAAGTACATTAAAAATACATGGGGTCATTCAGTACATAGCCTAAATAAAAACGGGGTCATTTGGTATGAAACTTTAGAAAATGGGGGCCATTGGGGTAACAAACTGTAAAATGTGGATCATTGGGTACATGATTTCCAAAAGGGGGTCATATACGAGGGGCAGTCAGTATGTTTTAAGAGTTGACTCGTGACGTCATTTGTGGATTGTTTTCATGGCATTTCTCAATGATTACATAAACACTGTACCTTTGTCTTTCAAACAACACATGTAAAAATTCTATCACACACATGATTACGTAACAGCATTCGCATAAAATCAATGGTCTAGAGTCACCTGGTGAAATTGAGGTGTTTTTGTTAAGGGAAATAAGATGATGAAATGAGGTATTGTTGTATTTTCTATATTTTCTCGGGAATTAAAGAATGGAGAATGCTGCCTTTTGGAACAGTAATAGAACACAAACTACCAGTTCATTAAACTATGTTTGTTGGGCTGTAAAGGTTTTAGTTTATTTAAAATGCGTGGTCAAATATGTCTTATTTTTGACAAAAACAAGGCTTTTCTGTCTTTAAAAATCTTGATATTGCCAAAAATAGCAAACGTGGAAATTTAATTTGTTTTGCCAGTTCTGTTGACTAATCTCCACACATTTAAACGGGAGTCTCCCTAGAAAATATTTGAATCCGTGATTAAAATATAACTGTCATTGTTACATTTATACAAAAAGAAGTGGTACAAAGAGAGAGGCCATCGTTTGAATGAGAAATTTATTTTTAAAACTTTTCTGTTCATTTCAGGTTGAGATCATCCATAAAATTCATATGAATATTTAAATTACAATTTTCATAGCATTTTGTAATATTTTAGGCCCTATTTACATGGAATTTAGCAATTTTTGTGCATTTCCACCATGTTGTATCGGTCATCCCACCTGCGCATGCGCAGATTGTTGTTTCATTTGCACCAGTTATCATCGCACTGAGTACCAGCTCTCACACGTGACCAGTCATTATATTTTAATCTGTTTCATTTTTGAGATAATTAATGTCATTTGTAATAACTGCTTTTTCATTTTCGCCATTTTTGCAGAATAATTTTGCTTCCATTCAAGCCCTAAAGTTGTTGAAGTTTCTAGACGTCCCATTACCACCAAAGTTTAATGGCGAGTCTCATATTTTACCAAATGCAAACGGAGGACCTAGTGTTTATTCCTGCCCAAAACTAGCCATATGCACCTTGTACTTTTGCTGTTTTCCGACATTGTAAACACGTGTTTTTTCTGTAATTTAAAAGGCCCGCCTTTTTGCGTGATTTTTTGGCAGTGTCCCTAGTATATTGATTTTATGCTAATGCTGTTACGTAATCATGTGTATGATATAATTTTTACATGTGTTGTTTGAAAGACAAAGGTACAGTGTTTATGTAATCATTGAGAAATGGCATGAAAACAATCCGCATATGACGTCACGAGTCAACTCTTAAAACATACTGACTGCCCCTCGTAGTACAAACATGTAAAAACACATAAGTGCCAAACTGTAAAACAATGGCTATACTGGATGATTGATTTTAGCTGGGATTTGAGATCCCAATATTTCTTGTGGAAAATACAAATACTGCATGAAAAAGGTGGATCCTTGGGTATTTGACATTTTAAATAAAACAGGGGGGTCATTAGAATAAAGAGGTCATTGAATACCTGAAATATTTTTAAAGGGGGTCATTGGGTAATATGTAGGCCAGTAACACAAAGAAGGGGGTCTTTGGGTAGAAGCCAGTTTGAAAAAGGGGGTCTATCCCAAGGCACATGCTGCATATCGAAAGTACCCTCCCCCAGATATGATCAATCCATCCCTGCTATTTAGTTTGCATTGTATGTTGATTTGTGAGTCTGAAATCTTAATAAGTGTCACAAATAGTGGACCAGTACAACATTAAAGGTCAAGTATAAAAACGGCACCTCATATTGCTAAAAACAGAGGGCGCTTTAAAAATCTGCAAAGTTCTTCCATGTAAATATGAAACATCATGATTGTTATACGAGTGGATATTCATACGTAGTGGTATATAAAATGATTAAAGAGTTTAACTTCAACACTACACTATTTTTTCGCTCACCTGGAACGTTTTCACTAGTTCGACTAGTGTCTTCAGCAGATGGTGATGCTGTGATGATATCTTGACGGTCTACGATCGGGATAACCTTCACTGATGACGTCATATGATTGACAGAATGACGTCATAGGATGTTACGATTTTTTTTCCTGTTCTAGACAAGTAACATCCTATGACGTCATTCTGTCATCACCATCTGCTGAAGACGCTAGTCGAACTAGTGAAAACATTCCAGGTGAGCGAAAAATAGTGTAGTGTTGAAGTTAAACTCTTTAATCATCATGATTGTTAATTGGTAATTATAGGCCTAAGACTAAGAGATCTAGAAGCTCTATTTTGATATATTGGTAAATCACATGATTAACCAATATTTTCTGTTTTTTCCTCTAGATGAGCACTTGGCATATGTGACCAAAGATGGCAGCCATCCATCCGTTCACCTGCTGGCATTGTGGCAGCTATTTCCATGACTTTGATCTTTATCAGAAGCATGCAAAAAGGCACAAGAAGAGGTTCCAAAATATCAACCCGACTTCATCAAGACCATCATGGATGAGAAATCGGCGAAAAACAAGCACCACAAGAACAAAGGGTATCAAAAATTTGCCTGTGAAATTGGAAATGCCCATTAAAATTAAAAAGTTAAGAAAGTGTCAGTTTTGTCACGAATACCTTGTAGAGGAATTCTCATCAGAGCATAAGTGTATGATCATAAGATATATTGATAATAATAATAACGTGGCAGAGGACTTCAAATGCGAAATATGCCTGAAGTTATATCCCACTAGAGCAAAGCTTGTCAAGCATTTCCGAGTCCATGCTCCGAAAATCCACAAATGCGAGTTATGTGGAATACGAAAAGGCAGTAAAAGTGGACTGTTAACGCACATGAGAAAGCACACACATGAAAAACCCTTTCATTGTGAGATATGTACAAAGAGTTTCTCATGGGGTGGGTCGTTAAAATCACACATGCTGGTTCATAATGGTGTGAAAGCTTTTCAATGCCTGTATTGTCAGAAAGGGTTTACGCAGAAAGCCCACTTGATGCAGCATTTTCGATTCCATATAAACGATAAACCATTTGAATGCTCCTATTGCGAGAAGCGCTTCACATATAAAAATGGTCTGGTAACCCATACAAGGACTCACACCAAAGAGAAACCATATCAGTGTAAATATTGTCAGAAATTCCTCGCACATCCAAATTCGTTGAAATGCCACCACAGAACTCACACCAAAGAGAAGCCTTACAAATGTCAGTATTGTGAGAAATCGTTTGCAAATGATTCCAGTCTACGGGGGCACAAGAGGATACACACCAAAGAGAAACCTTATCAGTGTGAGCACTGTTTCAAGTCATTTGCATATCGCAGTGCAATAGTGATGCATTTACGAATACACACCAACGAAAAGCCCTACCAGTGTCGTTTCTGTCAGACCAAATTCCGACATGCTAATTCGTTGAAGATGCATTGCAGGATTCACACTCACGAAAAACCATATCACTGTTTGTTTTGCTCAAAATCGTTTGCTCACCAAGGTACGTTGGTAATGCACACTCGTACTCACACTAAAGAAAAGCCCTACCGATGCAAACTTTGCGACAAATGTTTTGCCTATCGCTCGTCCATGCTAATGCACACTAACAGACATTCTCACGAAAGGCCATTCTCATGTGACAAATGTGAGAAATGTTTTAAAGATAAAGGCGACTTGAAGAAGCATGAGACGAGACATTCATCCATAAAACCTCACAAATGTGAGGAATGTGAGAAATGTTTCATTTCTATGAAAGAATTACGATCGCATTTCAAAACTCACACCAAAGAGAAACCATATCAGTGTGATCAATGTGGTACTTCGTTTGCGCATCTTGCATCGCTGAAAAGCCACATAATACGCATCCACAAGCATGAAAAAAACCATCCATGTCCCAGGTGTGACATGAAGTTTGCGTGTAAAGCAGATGTTACGAGACACATGAGAGTCCACACAAAAGAGACGCCTTTCCATTGCCCGTATTGCGAGAGGAAGTTCTCTCATGCTGGTCAAAAACGTGATCACGTGAGAACTCACACCAATGAAAAACCGTACAAATGCCAGTTTTGTGAGAAAGCATTCAGACGTAGAGATCACATGAGAAATCATGAGAGGATCCATACCAAAGAGAAACCGTATCCTTGTGAATACTGCGATAGACGATTTACCCAGAAAACGGACATCATCAAGCATAGACGGACACACACCAAAGAGAAACCGTATAAATGTACCTATTGTGAGAAAGCGTTCATTTGTAAAGCGTATTTGAATAATCACCAAAGGACTCACACTGGAGAAAAGCCCTACCAATGCGATTACTGCGAACGACGCTTTACGTTTAGAGGCGGATATACCGATCACCTTAAGACCCATACTAAAGAGAAACCTTATGGGTGTCATGTCTGCGATAAAAAGTTTGCACGGAATGATCATCTGAAGAAACATGTGCTGTCACATTCCAGAGATAGAAAACCATATCATTGTCAGTTTTGTGCTGAGTGTTATGCTAGGAAGGATTATCTTGCAAAGCATATCAAAAAGGAACATGCCGGTGAGGGGGAAACATAGTCTGTTTCAGTGAGCAATTATTTTATGAGAAATTATTTTGAACTTGACATAAGTATGATTAAATTGTTTTTTCAATCAAGTTCTCACTACATTTTGATAAGTGATGAGAGTAGAAGTTTGATGACATGGTACTACACCCCATGATAAATTTGTAACTATTTTTGCATTTTTCTCAAAAAATAATAACGCACTGGTATCAAAAGTTATGTATATTATAGGGGCAAGGAATCCAGTTACTACACTGGAATTTCAGTGACACAAGACAAGCGGTACATTATTTATGATAAGAAAAGAGGTACTTGTCTTGAATCACTGAAATGTCAGTGAAGTTATTGGATTCCTTGCCCCTATAATATACATAACTTTTGTTACAAGTGTGTAGTTATTTTTTGAGAAAATGCAAAATTTGTCACAAAATTTATCAGGGGGTGTAGTACCACCTTAAGGAAAGTGCTTTCGTTGGGATGATGACCCCCTCACTCCCTTCCTGTAACTTACCTGTAAAATATCAAAAAGTCCAACCCCATTTTGTTAACTTTGACCGAAATTTCAACTAGTTGTTTACAAAGGTGCAAACTTATAGGTCATCATCAAACTTTTGGTTTGTTCACTAAGGATTTTGTTTTTGGGCCAATTTGACAATTTATTAAGATGTTTGGCTCACGCCTGGCATGCTTGGACCAAAATTCTCTTAAATAGTTTTTTCTTACGTGATGTGATGGTGATCAGGCCAAATTAAAGTTGTGTGTCGCTAATATTAATTTTGAGATCCAATAACAGCAATCAGCTTTTGTATTTTATAATTCTGAGCAACACTTAAGGCAAATTATGATGGATTTTTTTTCCATTAAAATGGCACGTATTGAAAACTAAAACTGAATTTTGATTTTGCGTTACAAACAACTCATTCGCATCACCCATGGCCATAGCGGGCACACTTAATGAGAGTATTAAAATGTTAGTGATTTTAATTTGATTGACATTCTCAAATAATGATGATAAATTGAAGGCTACATGTATAAGCACCAACTGCAATCGATCACTTGAAAATGATAACACTCCCAGCAAACACACCTCCACACACACAATAAGTTTTAAAAAGTTATAAACATATTTTAGTAACTTTTTTTATATTGAAGTAATAACATTTTAAAAGTTATTAAATGATTGTAAAACTTTTTTCAAATATTTTGTCAACAGTTAAAGGAGTATATGTGATCCTAGCATCCTCTTTTTATGACATTTTCCAGTAGATATCCATGAAAAAAGCTTATTCCCAAAATTTAAGTTGATTTATGTATGATTATGGTGTATTACACTGCTCCATAGACAATGTATTGTAATTTCATTCTGGTATACCAGAACAAAATTCAAATTTCAAGATATTTTTGCTAAATGAATTAATCTGCAAGAATTTTTTTGTACATAACATGAAGCCAGAAGTTTCCAATGGTATAAAAATCTTAACTTTTTTTTAGAAATGTGTGGGGATGCTGCTGTGGATCACGAAATGCCCTTTAAAAATTACCCTAAACGTTCGCCTAATGGCGCTATGGAGTCATTCACTCCATTGACATAACTGGAATTTTAGACACAAACTAAAAGTGCCCTCCCATAAAAATCCCACCAGCAAATAAGGACATACCCTTAATTCTTGTTGGGATTTTTAGAGGCGAATGTTTACGGTACATTGTAAGAATGCTTGCAGCAAGTTTTCGAAGTGTTTTTGAATGTTATTAAACGTTTTATACTATTTACCCTTTATATTATAACTCAATATTTGAATGTTTTCTGCTGGGTAGGCATTTTATATGCTCTCATCATTATCTCAGCAAACAAAGTATGAGAAGGAAATTAATCCATTTATACTGTTAAATTTTGTAATTGTAACATTCAAGGAAGGTGACCTGATATATTTGGAAAATCAAATTCTTTAAAACTTATGTATAACATAAACTGTTGTCCCTTTCAAGCATTCATGCAAAAAGATCATTGTAAATGCGACTAATTCTTCATGGAATTACTGACATTTAATACAGCATATAAACTGGTAGTCTACAGTGTTTTTATTAATGATAATCATCATAATCATGTAAAAAATTGATATCAAATGAAAGATCTTATTTTTCTCATTAACATACTGAAATTAGGAGTTCCAAGTCGGTGTATTTCGGAAGATATCATCAAGAAACTGGTATACCATAATTATTTGAGACTAATTCGACAGTTTTTTGACGATTTCTTCGGAAATGTACCGATTTGGAATGTCTAATTTCAATAAATTAATGAGAAAAATATGAGCTTTCACCTGATACCAAAATCTGCATTTTGATAGGGTAAAGTTGGGGATGAGGCTGTCAATCAAGTCACCCACCTTTAAGGGAACTGGGTCAAGTAATGTAATATGCAATGCAATGCAGGTAGCAATACCAAGTACTGAGAGTAGAACAG
Organism: Amphiura filiformis; assembly: GCF_039555335.1. Classification (NCBI taxonomy): domain Eukaryota; kingdom Metazoa; phylum Echinodermata; class Ophiuroidea; order Amphilepidida; family Amphiuridae; genus Amphiura; species Amphiura filiformis. The sequence continues at coordinate 39,148,884 of NC_092638.1, read as the reverse complement.
AAACATGTGTTATTTGCTTTGAAATTATTCCACATTAGATATTAAAGGTGGGTGGCCAGGTTTTTAATTTGGAGTAAGTTGTAGTGCACTGTGCTCCAGCAGTTGATAAACATTTGATTTTTTGAACAAGGTATACCTTTTCTTAAATTTCCTTGTTTTGGGTACCGTACCCTATTCACGATAATTATGTAGTGCCTGACCATGAATAAACACCTTTTTACATGAATCTTTGGTCAGGCATGATACCCCCTCCCCTGATCTATGGCCAGTGTCATCCCACAGTGTATTATAATATCACAGTGCAGTATTGCACCAGTTTAGTATTGTTGTGTTTATTGAATAGTTAGTTCAAGATTTTTATATGAAAATATTGGCTTTGTAATGAACACAATTTATTATTGTTTATTTAAATAAGAATGATTAAAAGCTTGTCAAATGTATTGTATGTATTATTGGAATGAATGAATCAAGTGTATAATTTGTTAATCTATTATGATTCACCAAATATTGTATTAATATATATTACTAGATTTTGCGGTTCTCGGGTCGGGCGGTTCTCGTGATAGGCCTATTTCAAATTACACAACACCCATTACTTATATACCTGCCCTGACCATTTAACTACTAAGAAATGCGTCTCTCAATGATCAAGATCAAAACTTGACACAACTTTATCAACTCTGTTTGTTTTGTAGCCGTGATGCTTACTTGTAATCGGAAACGTGAACGCAGTTATAGGCCTTACCATAACTAATTATTTTTATGCTAATCATTCTGGGGACCCCGGAAATAATCATGTTGTGCTGAAATAGGCCTATATGCATGTGTTCCGTATTGAAATATGTGTTGAAAATAGGCCTATTAGTCCGATGAGATGCACCTGTTAGTCACACTGTAATGCTTTCCATGATCAAGACCCAACTTGACTCAACTCTGTTTGTTTTATAGGTGTGATGCTTACTTCGGTAATTCGGTAGGCCTACCCATAATCTGGAAACCCATCATTCGCCTCTTCCATGCCCTGCCCTGTTACTAAAGTAATGAAATCAATCGCGATCTGTTGCGTCGTGCTAGAGGACCGAGTGTGATCACACCGGGCGCTTTGCATCATTAAGAACAATACTCTGCGCACACTCCCGTTGATACTCGCGATAGCGCATCACGAGCACCGATAGTGCACCGCTGTGGACGCGAACCGCACTTGGAAGTTTAACGCGATAAGCGCACGGACGGACACTCTGTAAATAGTATTAAGATAATTTGTCAAAAATGCACCTGTTAATAATATGATATACTTCATCTAATAATGTATTGGTTAATTATAATTATGCTGGGCGGCCCTGATTTGGTAAAATGATCTAACTTGAAATTAAAATCGCTGTTTCGAGAAAAAGAGCTTTTAAGTTTGAACACTTGACGTTTTTCTTTTTGAATAAAATAAATTATTAAACAGATCTAATGTCTTAGAAAATATAAAAATCTCATTATATGGTGGCATGGTGGTGATTTAAGGATGTCACCAATGGAAAGAGCGCCCTCACATTACCCAAGATATGGATTTATCTCAAAATGTCCCAATTTCAAGTTAGATCGTTTTACCAAATCAGGGCCGTGGTAATGTACTGTTAATATTTGTTCTAATTTGTAACTATGGCATCTAATTTATTATCAGGTATATGTTCACTTGTGCTACAATTTGTCAATATTTTATTTAATTTATTATAATTTATCATGTATTTGTTCTTTATTTATTGTTATTATTTGTCGATATTGTATATAATTTATCAGGTATTTGTTTTTATTTTTTTGTTATAATTTGTCAATATTGTATTTAATTTATTAATTAAAATCTATGTGTTATTTTTTTGTTATAAAATAATTTGTCAATATCGTATTAATTTATAATGATTTAACAAATAATGTATTCATTAATTTATCAGAGTTTATCAAAAAATGTGTATAAAGAGTTTAGATGCAAAACTGATTAATGCCACCAATATTGTGCCCTGATGGGCTATTCCATTTAAAATCCACATTCTCCCCTGTGGAAGATTTTGGAAATATCTTCCACAGGGGAGTATGAATTTCAAACAGAATGAATGAACTATTTAGCCGCTCCATTCGAAACTAACCCGCCTTCATTGGAAGATTCATGTTATATCATTCTCAGAGGGTGTATGAAATTCATACTCCCCTGTGGAAGATATTTCCAAAATCTTCCACAGGGGGTGTGGATTTGGAATAAATAGCCCAATGCTGGCTTAAAATTTCGTAAAATTGTACTTGATAATTTCAAGGTAAATTTTTTGAAAATATCCAAAGTAGCACATATCTTAATATCATTTTCTTTATATTGGACAGTTATATCTCAAATTGAGAAAATGGATATATCAGTTTTGGAATCTGAACTTGGCTAAATAAAGTATCCGTTTCCTTTATCAATGTCTTTCATAATTATAGACAGTATTTTGTGTGTGCACAATAAAGTTTCAGTTTCATATTATTTTATTGAGCCATTTGTCCTTTGTCAGAAAGCTTGTAGAGAGCTATCAAGAGTATCTAAAGCATATAAGCCTAGGTTTCACCATAGAGAAAATGAAGTTTGGGTTAAATAAGGATTTTATTTGGATGTTCCTTCTCCCTCCAAATGAGACATTTTCAATGAACAAGTTATCCCTACCCTGAACCACATGTGCAGGTCCGAGTATTGCTGTGAATTTTTGAAAATAAATTATGAAAACTTTAAAAAACTGATGAATCCCTGAATACCACCTTCAAAGCAACTACTAAGAATAAAGGAATTGTATTCAAGTACATTACAATATTTATTGTACTACATTACAATATTTATTGTACATAAATCTACACAATATAAAATTCAACATAACACCAGCCTAATTACTCCAGATTCCAGAAAAATACAGCACTAAAGTTTTTGGAATAAAAAAATATTATTATTCTGTTTTGCCAAATAATATTTGAAATTCTAATCCTATGTTTCATTTGTTTCATTTGGCAAAACAAGGTAATATTTTTTAATTCCAAAAAAAAATTACTGCTATATTTTTCTTGAATCGGGTGTAGAATTACTCGTTTCATAAAAATGGGGCATAATGTGACCTGTTCAGGCCTTTGTTGGAAGTTTTGAATTTAAGATTAATTTTAGGAGGAAAAACAATTGAAAAATATTAGAATATTATTAGCAATAACAGGAAGTGAAATCAATATATTTATTGACACTAGCTGTATTGTGATTCAAATGGTGTCACAACTTCACAAAGTATCCAAAAAAGAACATTTTGGACTGGCAGGATACATTAATTTTTTGAAAATGGGATTGTTTTTCACGACTACAATCTTAGAAATAATTGTTCGAACACTTTTAAGGCCTTATTGAACACGGTTCCCCTTCTACCCCCGTACAATGTTGGCATGCCCAATATGTTCATCTTCGCCATATCTTCTCCCAACATTGTTTGGTGGGGAAGGCCTAGGGGAGGGGGCATGTTTAAGATGAACATTGAGACAACACTATTATAATTCTTAGTTTCCAGTGGCTCATATAGCGTGCGCACTATACTAAGAAGAACATGGGAATTACAGTGCCGCGTGGGTGTTCGAACACTTTTTCTGGGATTGTAGGTAATGATTGTATCAACCTGATAATAACTGGCTAATATTGTACTGATTAATCAACCACTGAACCACATTTGGGTATTCCAGTTGAAATCCTTACACCCACTACGAAAGACATGACTTTCACAAGGGAGTATCTGAATCGGTGACTTCATATTTTGAAATCTGCACCCACGTGCAAGATTAAGGACAGGTCTTCCATAGCGATACCGTATTCATTCCATTAACCGTCCATGCCGCTATAAACGCAGACCCAGTGACTTAACAACAAGCCAACTATGATATTAGTTTATTAACTACCATGCAAATAACCATGGTCTGAAACATATGACACACTGACGATGATAGATGAATATTTTGGGCCTTTTTTTACCTAAACAATGTAAAAAATAAGCGCCCACCAAAAATGACTTTGTTAAGCATCTGGGGCGGTTAATGGAACAAATACGGAATATGGATCTTAACTGGAATGGCCTAGCCCATTTTGTGACACAATCAGGAATGAGTCTAACATCGACAATTTTTAATTTTGGATTTTTGTTCATTATTCAGTATGGTCCAAACCTGTATATATTGGACTAAACTGGTTACAAAGCCACTAATATTTGACTAAACTGGTTGCAAACCCATTCATATTACACTAAACTGGTTACACAAGGTTAATGATTGATTTGCTAACTTCCAAAACAGTAATAATGTATAACCTGGTTTTGTCCATGACTCTTAAAATCATTAGCAACATTTAGACATGTTCCTCTTGATCACATCCACAGAATTAAAACGTACTCGACCGCCATCTTGATACACGCATGGAGCAAAAGTTTGTGTTTTGCTTGAAATGCACCCGAAACTAATTGGCGCTTACGTGCACAATGCTAATGCTTCTGTGTCTATTGAGCAACGCAATAATAGTGCAATTATCACACAGAATTGTTTTAGCTCGTTTCCACATACTGTTGGCAAGGACCTAAATATCCCCAATTTTGTCCCCATAACTGACTGTGCTATTGCACAGGTGGTAGAATTCTGCGATTATGTCACATATAATAATAATGTAGTCACAAAATTTCAACAATTTAGACGGAAAAGTATCTTTATAATACTATACAATGTATCATAAATTCATAATACTATATTTTCATGATGATTCTCTTACACAAGAAATTTACATTAGTTTTATACATATCGTTACACTATATACAACATTCTATAACCTATTTACATTGTACATACATTTTCTGTCCATACATACAGTGATATTTACAAAACATGTTAGGTAATATAAAATCAACCAGATATTTTCACAATAAGAACCAACTCTGATCAAAAACCAAAAAATGATCTTATTAAGCAAAATGAGTACAATGCCCCCAAAAGTCATCATTTGAGATGTTTGAATTGCATCAACTACATGTACATACCATAATTGGTCAAAGATGAGCAAATGTGACCAAATATAGCCATGTACTTAATTAAGTAATAATAATAATACCACTTAAGAAAGAAACACAAGGCCTAATCAACTTTGGGGACATTTTACGAATTTTGCTTGATTTGATCAAAATAGACTTCAGTTGAAACTGCTTGGAATACAAAAATGTTAACTCCATAGTCTTCCTGGAGTACAAAAGGGTATAAACTGCATTTATTTATCAATAGCAGTTTTAAACCCTTAGGTGCACCAGCAGTCCATGCAGTTTACTTTTTTGTGCTCCACACAGTCTATGATAAAATCTTTTTCAAATGGGCCTAGGCATATTTGGCATGAAAGTTCACAGACATTTTTTTTCCAAAGTTTGACACAGATTTGATACCAATAATTCAAGAAGTATGTCTTGCAGTGTTATCCATCCATGCAGTAGACTCCATCAACATGGTATACCGGAGAACACATATTAATAAATTATGATGATTACTTCAATGGAAATGTCCTGGGTATTGGCCACACTAGTTCTGTGTGCAAAAACAAAGAGAAAAATGTATATAAGCGTAGAGTCATTAACACAAACAAAACAGGCATAAATATATTATGGTTATTTATCAGCAGTGTTGAAAATGAGCCAAAATTAGGTTGTGAAAATCTACTGGCCCTCATCAGTTTTCACTTGCTCTTGGACCGAAGGCCTACCATATTCTAAAGGTAAAATGTTTAATTCTCGACCATGAGAGCCAACTTAGGTACGTATAGGTATTTGCGCCGAGCGTACTACGCAAAGAGTATGTATGTATGTATGTAAAGACCTAGTACGAGGAACCCATACCGTAGTAGCTCTGCACACTTAGATACTTAGATAGGGCAGCACCAATACGAAAATGTCATACTGATAAATGATGTGTCCCAGTTATTTAAGTTTGCCTTGCGAACTAGCAAAGACCACACGCTTACGTAGGAAGCACATCTTTTGAGAATTGACCAATAATGGTTTTAGGCTGTGCGATCATGTTGTTCCACGAAAAGTACAGTGACACAACTAACAGTACGCATAAGGTACGTGCTCTATCGAGAATTAGATATTTAAAGTTTAAAGACAACCTAAGCTGTCATTTATGTATGTGAAGACTTGTGTTAAAAACCTATAGCAACTTACCTGTATGCGGTGATCAAATTTGACCAGAAGTGACAGATTTTTATAACTAATTAACGTAATGTACTGCGATTACAGTGCAGTATTAACAAGCTGTTAGAATTTAAAACAGTACGCCTCTGTTGATCAATTAAGCCCAAGAAACATTATACCAGAGATATTGGTTACTAATGGACTAGACTTGAGCAATGAGCATATAACACAATTTACACCTTCAGCATGTCACAGTCATACACATTTGATCAAAAATACAATAATAGTTTCAATCTAATTTCTCTACATAATTGTGACCCGTTCCAGCAAAATACACCTTATTTATAAAAGTTGGATTTGCTTATTTGTAGAAAGGGAGAATAAGCTTTTAAATTAAACCTTATATATTTTCAAGCAGGTCCGTAGCGTACGCAGGATTTCATTTGGTGGGGTGCTGATTTTGAAAAAGTGGACTTTTTTTCCAAGGGGGGGGCAATTTTGTGAAAAGTGGACAAAATTTGGACCTTTTTGTCCAAAAAAAGGGTAAAATTTTTTTGCTGCCACGCCGCAAATTCTGAAATGTTGGGACTTTTTTTTATACTTTTCCAAATTTGGTGGGGGGGGGGGGTTATGATATAGCATGGTTTTGGATCACCACAGTCACAAGGCCCTATACTAGTAGGGCTATGCATGCCAGCCATAGCCTTCAATGTAAAAAGTTCCAAGTTTTTAGATATTTTCTTCAAATATCAAGAGCTATCTCAACTAATACTAGGCTTGTTTGTACTCATTTTAATGCATTTTCATGCCGATTTCAAATATGGTCGGCAAATGTACAATTCTGATATTTTTGAACTTTTAAAGAAAATTTGAAACTTGTCATCTGCAGTCGACACCCATGTGGAGAGGGTTTTTAAGGTATATTTTTGCTGGAACGGGTCACAATTATTCACAGTTTTCTATTATGGAACGGAAATGCATAATACTTACCACTATCTAGCACTAGATCAAGAGGTCTATCATATCTATTAAGAAAGTTCTTAGGTGTACTCAAGTCTGAAGAATGTAGTAAGTAACTCAACAAATCTGAAAAAGATACAAATTTTAGAATAAAAATGTACCTGTTACCAATACCGATCAAGAATGGTATGTTCAAAGTCCTTCAAAAGTAAAAGGTAGGATAGTTGATTCTAGGTTTTCTTTCGCCCGCACACATCAGTTTTAGGTCTGCATTTGGATTCATTATTGAGATTCCTCAACAAATTGTGATCTGTGCATACATAAATATACATCGTTTTGCATGTTATGTGCTAAAATTCACCAATGTATTCTTTTGACTTCTTTTCCATTTTGTATATATGCCGATCAAAATTATTGAGTTCAGCAGTGTGTAACGATCTGTTAACCAGACATACAGGAGAATGGCTTTTTTGAAATAACCTAAAACTGGTGAAAAGCTGCATATAATCAGACTAAAAGGCCAAAATGGGCTGAAAAAATAAAAACTGCTTAAAGTTGGAAAAGAAAATAGTATAAATTTTTAAAGCTAAAATCTGACAATTCTGATAGCTGAATAACACCTGCATATTTATTGCCTAATAAAAGTTACACAAATAATGAGAGAGTTTTTTCTACATGATAACATGCATGCATGTGACGGAAACTCAGAACTGACAGATAATATTCTGTAATGCCATGGCTGGCACAAATGGCCATGTTGTCTTATGTGGTCATCATGAAAAAGGAATATTATAATTTTTCTGATGAAATTGAGCAATTTCTGTGGCATCAGGTACATTATGGCAATTTGGTCCATTTTTCTGTGACAGATTCAATATAATCCGAAAATAGCATAGCAGTTTGTGTTGGATGCAATATTTGTGTTGGATGCAATACTGCTATCTTCAGTAGATAGCATATGCTATTTTCGGTAGACAACATTTTGCTTATAATAGCATATAATGCACTCTTCCATAGATAGCATTTTGTTATCATCAGTAATATCGATGATATCTTCAGCAGATGGCATCTATGCTAATATGCTATCTTCTGTAGATAGCATAGGCCTATATAATAAACTTTAAATAATAAATCTTTAGTTGATGCATTGAGACCTACCCAGCAAACACAAAACGTTTTCGACATCATTCGCAAAAGGTTATAAAAGGTTGTCAAAAAACGTTTAAATGTCGGGTTATATAAAGGGTACATTAATGGTATAAAACATTTTCATAACATTAAATAACATTTGTTGGTAATTTACTGCACAGCAAACACAACTGTTTTACAGAAAACATTTAAATGTCGGGTTATATAAAGGGTATAAAAACGTTTTAATAACATTCCAAAAACGTTTTTGAAAACTTGGTACAACTCATTCTAAACAGAATGTTATTTTGTGGTTGAAAAAATATTTTGCATAAAATGTTTGCCCAAAATATTTACAATAACGTTTGTAAAATGTTTTCACGACCTTTATATAACCCGACATTTAAATGTTGTTAAAACGTTTTGTAAAAACATTTTAAGAACATTTCTGTGTTTGCTGGGTGCAAATATTTTAACATAATGTTATTAAGGTGTTGACAAAATATTTGGCCAAAAATGTTTGCAAAAATAGTTTACAATGACATTTCGAAAACATTTTAAAAACGACTTCATGACCTTTATATAACCCGACATTTTAATGTTATTAAAACGTTTTTACCTAAACCAAAACCCAAAATATAACTTATTTAAAACGTTTTAAAAACATTTTTGTGTTTGCTGGGTATGCTATCTTCAATATGGGACTTAACACAAGCAAATTAGGCTAATGTTATGGGAACAATATGTGCAACGAGGTCAAATTCTTGCTCATGATTTGTATTTTTACCATTAACTTGTGAACAAAATCAGACATTTAATTGATGATAACATACATTTTTGTAGTTGTGCATGACAAAACTACAATGAAACATAGTACAACTCTGTTGTTCAGTGGTTAAAATGATCCTTTTTTCATGTAGAATAAGGGGGAAACAAATCTTTTTTATCTCTGCCTTAGATTGTTTGGTATCTTCGTTTGGTATGCTATCTTCAGTAGATAGTATACAAATATATACTGCCATGAGAGGTTCTGGTTAAAACTATGGGCCCGAGGTGATCTCAATGAGGGACCATAGTTTTAACCAGAACTTCGAATAAAGGCAGTTTATATTAGCTTTATATACTTCATTAATATGTTCTTTGTTCATTGATTGGTTAAAAAAAAATTATTTGACGTTTTGACTCTCCAGCTTCTATCCTGAGTGAACAGCACGACCAATTTAAGTACAACCTATATTTTGCCCTTCAAAAAAATCGAATAGGCTAAAATCGCGCTAACCAATTACAGCAGTGCGAAATCACGCTATGGCAGTTTCGCGAGCGTGAACTGTTCTGTCGCATCGAATGCGCGCACGCGGAAGGCATGGTCAAAAGTACTATTTACAGCTTGGAGGTACTATTTACGGCTCATCCGGGACATTGAAAATACTATTTACGGCTTAGAGGTACTTTTTACGCGAATGGAGTGCCATCCGCGAAATTAACACCTCGCGAATATATGTATAAATGTATTGCAAGTATAGGGCAAGACTAGGCAATCGCGAAAATAACAATCCCAAAAATGTCTCTCTCACTCCAATACGTGAAAATAACTGTACGCGAAAATAACCACTTATACAGTATCATCTTTATGAAAATATTGTGGCTCTGTTATCTACCTTGTGGGATGAGTAAATCTGGCACTTTTTCATGAAGGGAATCCATTACATTCTTCAGTGTGACCTGTGATCAAAGGGAAGTGTTATGTAATCATTTAAAATATGTTACTACCCTGAAGTATTACAGAAAACATCACTTATGTGACCGTCCAAAACAAGAGGGCTGCAAATGTCAGCATTTACACCTTTTTGAGATATTGAACTTTTTGAGATATTGGGCAAGCAAATTCACCTCAAAATAAGCTTAACAATAAAATACATTGCTTGTTTGCAAGGGAATAATCTTTTGGGAATAAAGGGAAATACTTTGTTTTCTATTGTTTTCTGGTTCAAAGTACCATATCTCAAAACTACCTCGGCTGACATTACAGCCCATTAGTGATGGATGGTCACATAATGTGGCACGATCTAAGATTTACAACACATGGTTACTCAAATGCATTGTGAGTTATCTTGATTCCACAAAGGACACTTGTGATAGGTACGCATCAAAATAACATGAATTTATAACAGGACCCTTAAGTTACCATGGGCTCAAACCATGTGTAACTTTATGAGTTACATAACCCATGGGCACTATAGGCCAAATTATCGGACTCTAAAAATTATTTTGATTGGTTTCAAAGAGGCATATATATGATATATTGAACCAAAGAGAGATATGGTAAGATTAGTCAGTAGTGCTGAGGGGATTATGCTTAAAATACCAAGAGATATCAGTTCTACTTTGATTGGTTGCTCAAGCTGATTATAACATGTAATTAACCAATCAGGGGCACTGTAAGAAAGGCAGTAGTGCCTGTGGGGTTAAGATATGATTGGTTTAAAGCTTTGTGGCATCCATGTTGCCAATAGTGAATTGAAATACAGGCAAAAATATGCAGCTAAGGAGCAAAAACAATAAAGAAATAAGAAAATGGGCAACCTACCTTGGGTGGTTTTGCTAAATATGCTCCTAACTTGAGCATCAGTGCTAAACACTCAGGAGCCTATATTCACAATTCAAAAAGAACAATTGAAAAAGAAAAGAAATGATCACTAGGTAAATTGGTGTAAGAATAATAACGATGTAAATGGTAATACTATAATTATGACAATACTATTATTTGTGTTGTTCAACAAGTTTCTAACATGCTACACAATGACACATTTAACAAAATCACTATTCATGTTACCAGTAAAGCATACTTTGTCTATGTTTCTGTATAGGTATAATAGGTATATGTGCGAAGTTATTTGAAACTGAATATTGAGTTATCAAAAATCACAAAAGATCAATACAGCTCAAGTATCTTGATCTACAACTGTGGTGTGTAATCTTGCAGTAGTGCTGACAGATTGGCTGATTTGGGTTGCAAGTATGATATACCAAAATCTGGAAAACTTTGAAGTAAATTTTTATTTTCATTTACAAACTGCATGCATAAAAAGCTTGGCCACAGACCTCACAAGTTTGCTAATGCATGCATTTGATTCAAAGACAGTTAGTTTTCTTTGCTTGAGCAGCTACAGAAATGCTGTCACCAGAGCTCTTGAGACAGATTCTGGAATTCCAACCAAATTAAACACAGTTTTATTCCAGATCCACCATTTTTCATCCAAAAACATTGGAAAAGTGCGGAAGATTTCAATCAAAGTATCCTAAAATAAAAATAGGGTCCAAATTGATTAAAATCCTCCTGATTTCAACATTTTATACTGCTTTCAGCTGGATTTTAACAAAAAGTGCACAAAATAATCCACATACACTGCCCATTATAGTCAAAATGGAATTGACATAGTAGTGTCATCCTCTACAGGGGTGTGTGGATTTCAAACGGAATAGCCCATTTCAACCATGACTTCTCTCTAGTCCGAAGGGTCGCTACTCCGAAGCTTCTATAGTCCGAAGGGTCGCTATAGTCCGAAAACCAAATTAAGTTCGCTAATCCGAAGGTTCTCTAGTCCGAATATAGAATAAGGGTTAGGGTTAGGATTGGGGTTAGGGTTAGTGTTAGGGCTATGGGTTAGTGAGCCTTATTCTATATTTGGACTAGAAAACCTTATTATTCTGACTAGAGAACCTTCGGACTAGAGAAGCCGATATTCGGACTAGCGAACCTTTTTCAGAATTCGGACTAGCAAATGGTAAATTACGTGTTCGGACTAGCGAGCCGTAAGACTAAGGAGCCTTCGGACTAGGGAACCTTTGGACTAGAGAGTTGTCACCATTTCAACACTTACCTGCACTATCAGCAATTCAATAAAAGGGGATAGTATGCATTTTCTCATTTCAGTATGAAACACATTATACCTTTGGCAAATCCTGACATATTTTTGAACATGTTACCCTTCTCACCTTTATTTCAAGTTATTTAAACATCAGATTGTACAGTTCAAGTTTAGATCAAACGTAATGGCCAATATAGACTCCATTCACCGGAGAATTGCTTCATTTGATGAAGAGCAGTTTAGTTCATTAGTTATTGGTATTTGCTCCAGGTTAGCCTAAGTCTTTCAACTACATGGTAACTAATGATAAGGGTTGATGTTATGATACGGCCATCATATGGGTTAGATGAGAAGGGTATACAATTTGTAGCCATTACTCCCCTTACCACTATATGAATCCCCTTCTTGTTATCCCAATTGTCCGTCCCTATCCCCTCAGCTGTTTTCCTAGCTCTCTAATATAGTTCATATAATTACAAAGCATCGTTATTTTTGTTTACAATCCTTCACAAATAAATACTGTACAAAAATACATCAGACACAACTTAAATGGCACCAGATTACATCTAACATAAACAGCATTCTGCATGAAACATGATTTGATACAAGCTGGTGCAAGAATTAAAAACAAATTATTATACGAAACGTTTCACAACTTTATTTATAACCAAATAATAATTGTAATAAACTTTCTTTTTTATGCTTTTTATTAGAGATGCCAAATATCCATGAACTGCATGCAGGCCATTGTATGTACCACATAATATTAAAAGGTGAATGGTATGAATAATGCTTATTGAATAAGCACCTTGATGTCCATTATTTTTCTGATGGGTCTATAGGCATAAATATAATACCAGCAGTTACTCTTAGGCCAAGTAAACAAAATAACATGTATATCGTCCGAACGTTTTAAAAAATCAGTGAGGGAGGTCCTTATTATATGTTATTATGTTATTTTTTACCATTCATTTCTGTGTAAAATTGCAATAATTATTGCAAAGTGTTTGTCAACACATCTTAAAATCGGGGAGGCCCATTAATATTTTTGTTATTTCCCCAAAGACCTACCCCTAGCTTGAAGAAAGTGTTTGCAATGTGTTTATAAATGATAACCATAAATTTCTAAACATATCTTTTCATCACAACAATATTAGAAACAAAGTAAGGAAACAAATAGGAAAAATAACAAAAATATTTGAAAATCTCCAAACATCGTTGCGGGCGGGGACGATATACATGTGAATTATTTTACTTGGCCTTATTTTTCTAAAAAATAGAGTCTGGGACTGATGTTGCTGACCAAGAAAAATGCGTGACATTACAAAATAGTAAAATGCATGATTTTTCTCCCCAAAAAGTTTAAATTTGCAATATTTAAAAAAAAAACACGTTTTTTTTCTATATTTTCTTGCAATTTTTTGTGATGGTCTATTTTCTATACTTTTTTTTAACATGGATTGTGTTGCATTATGGATTCTTTGATTTTAGTGAAAACATCAGCTTTTTGGAAAATGAGTTCTTGAAAAGTGGTTGTTTTGGAAAAATCCTTAAAATCACAGTCGGACCAAAAATGCACAATTATACCCAAAATGCGCACATTTCGGTGTTTTTTTGCGCATTTTCCCTCTCCTTACATAATAGTAACTTCAGCTTACCAGTTTTTCAATAGGTTCGTTTGTTTCATACTCTTCTAGTAGTCTGGATGCAGGTAAATTAAGCACCCTAAAGCTCCACTGATTGAACAGCCCTCGTGGGTACATTACTTGAGATGACTAGAATCTTACTCTCTGTTATAAGACGTGTGTCCTTTGTTTCATCCATGTCTCGCAGATCTCGTATAATAGACATTAGCATCTCACTTGATGACTACATGGGGGCAAAAATAGGAAAAACATGATAGTGATAAGTAATGACTAAAAAGTTTGAACACTAAGCCATTATCAAGCAGTGTATATGAGCGGAATCGAAATAATTTAAACGTTTATCAAACCCACATCCTATTGTTGCCTAAATCAAGTTGACCAATTATGTAATGGGTCATCAGCTTGGATCATGCAACAACCTAAGAACTAAGTTAAAGGAGTGGTGTTGTGGGTGTGAAGCACATAGCGATGCCGAAGGACTTCAAATAGTTCTTGACATTGCATTGCTAAACATTCCTCTCCGACTGACATTTCATCATCATCAATCAGATGCCTGTTGGCCAATGCAACGTAGGAAAGTGAGTTGCATATTTTAGTTCCAGTATTAGATTTAATTTACAATGTTTTGTACTACTGGATGAATAATCCCCGGGGAATAATCTACACCAAGATAAATCCACTTACCTCAACTAAATGTACATAATGGTTTGGGTAGACTAGAAGCATGCCTGTAGCGCCCTCACCTTGGTAGTGATTCTGCCAATTTTTAAACTGCCTCTCATAATGAGCTATAGAAAATAAAATAATAACCAAACTTTTACATTGCCATATTTGCTAGCATATGAAGTGAAATTTACAAATTATGAAACTGATTTAAGACTGCCAGGCACTTAAAAAAGAGGGTCTGTCACTGAAAGATGCTAATTTTAATGTTTTTGAAGAAATCATCAAACTAGTCTATTACCATATTTGGTAGCTTCACCCACACATTTATATATTTTGCTCTCACGCTTTTAGAAACCCACCCTTTAACTCACCCATTATTTACACATAATAATGTGACATGATCTGGTCCATGGGGGCCAAAGGAGACATTTTTGAAAATTGAGTTACTGTACTTGTTACATTATAGATACAATAGGCTATCATTTACTGAAAACACCAAAGGTGATATTGACCAATACAAATATACTAGTAATTCTGATTAGTTGATAGTCTATTAATTACAAGCATCAAAGCAGTGTTGATGGTCAATCCAATGATCAAACAAATTTGGCTCTGATACCTTAAATATCTATAGATCAGTTGAACAGGTAAGGCACAAGAAACAAATTTGTTTGATCTTTGGATCGACTGTCGATGCTGCTTCAATGCTTGTTATTAATGAGCTATCAGCTAATTAATCAGAATACTAAATTTATATTGGTCAATATTACTACATGCCCAAATTTCTATTTTATCACTACTGACAATAGTAAATTAACTGATTTCATAAATAATAAGGATTGACCAAGCATTGATGGTCAATCGAAAGATCAAATTTGTTTCTATTGCCTAAATGAGCACAACCTTTTTTCAATTTTTATAAATCTGAATTTTTTTAAACAATAGTAAACTACAGGTTCTCATCTGGTGAATAAAATTTACATTTGATATTGATCTATCCAATTTACTTACCACCCAAGTCTCTTTTGTCGTTTAACTCATTACTCAGTTTGGCTATGTATACGAGGCGATGGAGTAGTGCTTTCTGCAAGGGGAAAATAATGTAGAAGAAAAAGAAAAAAATGATAAAAAATATCACTGAACCCTATCAAATAATCATTCATAAATGTCACTGTGTAGACATCCATGTAAATAAACACATGCACAAACTCCCACACCCCCACAAACACAATACAAGTTTCATAGGCGAGACCCGGGGTAGGGGGGGGCGGGTCCATACAATCATCCCCCAATGTTGAAGCCTGTGTGTGGGTTTCTCAGTGACCAAATTTTAACCTCATATTTGGCCATTTTAGCCCCCAAAGTGTAAATTTTTGTGTGCTTTGTGCTAATTTATTACACTTTTGCACCACCAATTTCGCTTATGGCAAAAAATTTGTGTGCATTTGTACTCATAAAACTTATTCTGTCGCCAAAAGGTACTTGATTCATTATACTTCAAGAATTTGTTTTTCCAAACCCATCCCCCAATGATAAAAAAGAAATCTACGCCACTGACAAGTTTTGAAGCTCTCCTAAATTGGCAAATCTACATAATATACAGAAACATTCAAATCTTCAAGATACCAAATTAATTACGCATATCATACTCCTGTAAGGCACAATGCATTAATTACCCTCTCCGGCAAGTCCTTATAAACCCGTTCAAGATGGTAGTCTAGCAATGATTTCCTTGGTTTTTCCCAATCTTCAATTACATCCACTGCAGGTTTTGAATTTGCATTGCTTGTAGTCTTTTTCAGCTCTTGCCCAGTAGACTTGCCTTGCTTGCTGCTTGCCATAGTTGAAGATGCATTACATTTGATATCGATATAATGGAAAATGACTTAGGCCTATTTACTGTATCCAAGCAACCAATCAGGTGCATTTCAATCACTGCTTTGAATAGGATATGTTAGGTTGCCTGATCATTTCACACATGATCATGACCGCAGATACTGGAGACATTGGTGAACAAGTTTCACTGTTCACTACTATTTTAACTTCTATTCTTCATGCTGATAGCTATGGCTTTCAAACTGTTTTGAAAGAAAATCAATGTAAACCTTGGACTTTAAAGGGGCACTACTTAATGATTTATCCATACCTCATCCCGGGACCTCATCCACCCTCACTACATACAAATTACACCAGGCACAAAAGAAACTCGTCAGTTATATTCATCCTTGCTGTTCAATAACTTGATAATTTTGGATTATTCGAAATATACATTTTGTTAATTGGACTTTTCTTTCTCATTTGACACCCTGTTCGTGAACATTGAGCAAGAATTGACCAAGATATGCGCCTCCAAACTCTCAAGCCCCAAAATGAAAAGTTGCAATTTTAACGATTCAATTGTGCCTGATACACTGTGTGCTTTATTGATTGGCCCGTGGTGCTTGTGTGCAATACAACGATGCGTTCCCATTGAAAATAGTTGAAAATGCAACTTTTGATTTTGGGGTTTGAGGCTTTGGAGGCGCATATCGTGGTCAATTCTTGTTCGTTTTTCACGAACAGGGTGTCAAATGAGAAAGCAAATTCCAATTAATAAAATGTATATTTCAGAATAAATCAAAATTATCAAGTTATGGAACGGAAAGGATGAATATAACTGACGAGTTTCTTTTTGTGCCTGGTGTAGTTTGTGCTACTGAGAAATCTTTTTACTCTTTTGTACAGGGGTTTAGGTTTGAAAATAACAGGCATGCTACAAAGGCAGGCTGTGAGGTGTAAGAGGTTAAGGAGTTGAGGTGTGCTATAAATGGCTCTCGAACAGGCAATTTTAGGTATGCAATGGTGTGTGATTGCAAACAAACGCCTTAAAACTCGATCCCTGTTTGTACCTATAGAGGCCGTCAGCCTTTCACCATCTTGTGGGTACAAATGATATGCGTGTTCAATTGTTCATGCGCCAGACACTACGTGCAGGGCGCAGCTTGCCACGCAGCTGTTTTCACGCATCGACGCAGTGATTTTGCTGTTCACGCATGGAGATCGAACGACCATCGCAGCGTGTACCCACAAGATGGCGGCATATGACGTCAAGCTGACGGCCTCTATAGTATTTTTAACTTTGGCAGTAAAAAATGCTCTACAGTACAAGTACCCCCCATACCAATGTTAGCTGTTGCAACTGCAAGGTCCCATGCTATCAGGTGCATGTATATTGTATACCTTAAAATAGTAAAATTCAAGTTATTTCTCCCATTTGGTTGAAGGAGATTCACATGTGGCTTTTTTTACACTTTTGATCTACAGGTACCTGCTTAAATGTTAGACAACATGAGCCTTGACACTAAACAGCAAGTAGGCAGACTTTGTAACAAATTCAATTTCACACACTCAGTAGGGTTTCACTTTCAAGTTATCATAATAAAATATCAAATGAACTTGAAAAGCATACAGTTCAATATTACATAAAAGTGAACATCTATTAGGCATTTCTTTGACATACCCCCTTTAGGTTAAAGTTGCAATGGTATGTTTGTATTGCTGGATTGAGTGTACTATAAAGGATTATGAAATATCAAACTTTTTTTACTCTTTTTCTTTGGAGAACACATATTGTAAAGTGTGATATTTTCATCGTATTAATTTTGCACAATTTGAACTTTTCGGTGGATCGGAGCAGTTTTGTGGTATCATATATTTGCGATTACAAAAAGATACACATTAAAGCCTACATGGGTCAGAAAACAATTTTCGACGGTTCTGATAACCAGCTTTTGAAATTAACCACTAATACAGTATGTTGTATTGTTTAAGTTTCCTCCCAGTAAGGCCAAATAAAAAAAAGGTTTGTCTCAAAGCTCACCGCGCGCATTAGTTTATTCGCCCGCATTAGTAAAAAAAAAAAATTTCAGCAAAAGTGCATAAAAAATATAAAAAATTTAGACCCCTGCTCTTAGATTACTTCAATACAATAGCAGTGCACTTTATTGTTCAATAGTACAACAATTCATAGAGTAGAATAGGACATTGAGGTTTTTCACATTTGAAAAAAATCTTAAAATGGTAAAAAAAGTTTTTTAAATAAAAACGCATTTCGCATTAGTTTTTCAGAGTTGGACAGCTTTGAGACAAACTTTTTTTTTAATTTGGCCTACATATAAATGGTCCTGGTTAAGCCCTCAACTTGGAATATCATATTCAACCTAATTAGCACCCCGGAGGCCCGGACGCTTATTAAGTCAATCATTTTCAATTAAAATTTATGATGAAAGTTGTAATGCCAGAAAAGTGGCAAAAAGAGGCAAAAACCGGCAAAAATGGAAAAAACTGGCAAAAACTCATATGTAGTAAGTTAAATATTATTTTACACAGAAAGCTCATAAACAATAACACATAACTTTTGATCAATCATTCAACATATTTTTTGTCTCGTCAAATCCTTAAAATGAAAAAGTTTTGAATTTGATATGCCACAATTCAGTTAAATCCACTTTGAGCAATGAAAATCCATGCCTTTAATTTCTTTATGTTACTTATAATTACCAAATCTGACCTTGTTACACTCAGGAAATTATTTTTGTAACTTAGTAATTTGTTTTGAGATGACAAAAAGTGAACTATTCATCACATTTTTAGTTTTTGCCATTTTTGCCGGCAAAAACTGTTTTTGCCAAGTGGTTAAAACCGTGGTTAAAACCACGTTTTTTTTTTTTTTTCACCTGCGGCAAAAACCTGCGAACCCTGTTGTAATGGGAATTTACCAGCAAAAACATAATAAATATAGTTTACCGGTATCTAAAGTAAAGTCATCATAATTTTAAACTGGAGTGGAAGGTTAAGAAGGTATAGGTAATTGAAAAGGGTGCTTAGGCAGTGGTTAACTGGTTGTCACTCAAAAAATTCTGTAGGGGCCCTTATTAGTGGAGGGGCGTTAATTATGTGGAATATGGAACTACCGTACATTAGTACCGTACTATAATAGGGGTACCTGGTACCGTATTATAATATTACATAAAAAAATCCTATATAAAGGTTGCTGACAATTCTAAATTTTTTTCCTATCCTACCTCCTACTGTCGTTACTTAAAAGAAACATTCTGAGAAATAAACCCCTCAGGAATTGCACTAATAATCAATCAAAAGATTGATTAAATCTCTCAATGAAGAAATGTCAGTATAAACACCTCAATATAGCAACAGTATAATTAGTCCCAAACAAAAATGTTTGGTAGACTCATAACCGGTGCGATCTTACCTTTCCGATGTTGATTAAGATACTTCTTGCATCGATCCCGAGATGCGGAAAAACCAATAGTCATTTTGTCCCACATAAATGAATAAATAACAAAACCCCGATCCCCGGTGGACTCACCCAAAAGGTGACGTCACACCATATGATCGCCCTTATCCGACTTGGGATCCCCTACTCGGACCAAACTTGTAGGGGTGGCGGGGTCGGGATAATCAACATCGGAAAGGTAAGATCGCACGGTTATGAGTCTACCAAACATTTTTGTTTGGGACTAGACTCAGTACACCGGTCGATCTTACCGTTCGATGTTGATTAAGATACTTCTTGCATCAACATCTGAAAGATCGATCTAGCAAGTAACCGACGGATGGAGGTACAAGATTGGTCAGCATCTGATCAGGGATCGGGCGGTAACGATGGTTTTCGCGAGGTCAGAAAATATTTTCCCCAACGGTCGGGAAACAAAAAGACCACGCGATCACAGACATAAACCTCCTTACTTAATAAGTTTGGTGGTTAAGAATAGCGACACTGGTTCTTACCATGCTGAGTATTCTGTATAGTCTGAAAACCTGGTACCCGTACACCACCGTATTATGATCGCCCGAACAATGTCGGTAAACCTCCGCCCGTCTCTGATTACTAACGTAAGCGGAAGTATCGTAGAGAAGGGCGAAGGTGGCTTCGGTACACCGCCTGCTAGATCTCCTCAAGGGACAACCGAACGGTATACCCAAGATGATGAGATAGCTCGTGTCGAGTGGGTCGTGGGACGCGAAACCTTCGCGATCCCCCGGACCCCACCAACACTTGGACCAGCCATTGCGACAGCGGCTGGACCGAAAGGCTCTGTAAGGGTGATGAATGCGGTCGTGAGTCCCTCGCAAGGCTTGTGTTCGGAAGAAATAGTGCTGCAGCGCCTTATCGGACACCCCAGCCTATCTTTGGCTTCAGCGAACCTTGCCCAACCCTGGGGATTGGAGAGGGACGAATGTCGGTATGCACCGCGCCCGTTCAGTAGTCACGAGAACAGAGCGCCGAAACAGTGTCGCTCCAGTGTTTGTGAACACGGAAGCTAACCTCGAGACCGTGTGCAACTCAGCACCGCCGTCCCGAAGCCAACGCCAAACCGGAAAGCCATCTTGAGAGTTACGTATTTAAGCGCCGCTTTGGACGGAAGGTCAAAAGGGTGACCCTTAAGGTAATCTAAGACTGTGTTGGGATCCCTTAGGAGGATCACTTTCCTTTTGGTAGACACTCGTTGAACATACCGTCGAGGCGTGAGACTAATAAGGTAACCATCGGCTATGATAGTCGACCCGCCTCGAAACCTCGGTGAATGGAGAGGACAGCTGACTTATAGCTGGCCCCAGTGGCCCGCTGAAGTCTTGCTTGGAACTTTTCTGTCAGAAACTCCGGAACTAGCAGCACAGAGGCTCTAGCGGGAGAGCTATTTGTCTCATTGCACCAAGCGTAGTATGGAGCCAGACTCTGGCTATACGCACGGAGGGTAGACTTCCGTCTAGCCCGGCGATGAGAAAAACAGCTTCTGATGAAAAGTATCCCTCCGCTGCGTGTTCCCTGGTAAGGGCCATGCAGCTAACTGCAGGTGCTCTAGTGATAGACTGGGTACCTCCGCTCCGGGCATCCGGAGTAGATCTGGTACTTCGGGGAGTGCCAGCGGCCTTGCCGCTAGCAGAATGACAATGCAGTCTTCCCACCCGATCTTGGCCACCACCCTCATGAGTAGTGAGATCGGAGGGCCTGCATAAGCTGTCATCCCTCCCCAGTCTATGGACAGAGCGTCCAAGGTGAATGCTTGGGGGTCCGCGACCCTTGAGCAGTACACCGGCAGTGTATGTTTGCGATGAGATGCGAACAGATCTTTCGAGGGGTGGTACATCCCCTTGAAGATCGTCTGAGCGACCTGCGGAGCAAGGGACCATTCTGCTGGTCCCGACACCCTTCCTCGTGACAGATTGTGCGCGAGGATGCTGGTGACGCCCGCGATGTGTATCGCTCTCATCGTAATCTGCCTGAACTTGCACCACCCTATCAGGTGTCGTGCATGCAGGCTCAATCGTGGTGGCCCGGAGTCCCCTTGTCTGTTGGGGTAGGCTACCACGGTTGTGCTATCCGTCAGGACAACGGTATGTGATTCCACGATCACCTCCTAAGCGAGGAGGTTGATGTGAAACTCTGTCTCTATGGCCCCCATAGGCCCGAGACGGAGTCTCCGTGGATGTGGACCCCCAGCCCCGCTTTTGACGCTATGGTTGTCACCACGTGACATACCGGGGTGCAGGAAACCTGACACCCTGGGTCAAATTGGGCTGATGGGTCCACCACCAGAGTTTCTCTCGCGATCTCCGACAACGGAACCGCGAGTAATATTGGGTGACGACTGGGCCTGCAAGCAGGCTAGAAGGTGTAGTTGGGTAAGCCTAACGTAGAAACGGCAGGACAGTACGAGGTCCGCCATACTGGCCATTAGGCCTACCACCTTCATCCATGCCACAGCGGGTTTTGCCCGAGACTCGGCCAAGAGTCAGGCACACCGCACCATGTTCGTCACCCGCTCGGGTGAGAGCACCGCGAACCCCTCCGTGAGGGTGATCCGGGCCCCTACAAATAGTGGTGTCTGCGTCGGGACCACGCTGGACTTTTTGAGCTGATCAAAAATCCAGGGTCCCGCACCCACGGACTATCAACCCCATGAGACCCGTAGTCTTCAGTGGAGTGCGTCCGTATATGAGCCAAACGTCCAGGTAGCAACTGATGTTGACACCCCTGTGCTTCAGGTACGCTGCCACCGCTCTGACCAAGAGTGTTAAACACCCTGGGAGAGATGGACAGGCGGATGGCGGTATCAAAACTGGTAATTTTGATCCTGTACCTAGAAGCGCAGATGCCTCCGATCTTGAGAGGCGATTGGCATATGCAGATAGGCGTCCGAGAGATCTAGCGATGCTGTTCCCATGCCCCTGATGGGGCAGGCTAGCACCGAGGCGAGAGTCCCCATTCTGAACCTTTTGGGCCTGAGGAACGTGCTCGACAGCCTGCGGTTCCGGATGGGGCTCCCGTCGCCTGTCTTCCTTGGAGCCAATGGCTCCAAGATCACCGTAGAACGGGGGTAGACCGGGACAATCGCCCGCCGTGAGAAGCTGTGTGATCCCTGTCAGTAGTGCCCGACGCTGGGGGCCGTCTGGCGGTACTACTGTGGACCTCTGAAATGTGCAGGCGAATGTGGGGAGACTGGGTTGCCAGTCTGTAACCCCCACTCACCACTGACCATACCCAGGCGCTCAGAGAGATGGTTTCCCACCTCTGGGTGAAAGCCATAAGCGGTCGCCCACTGGGAGATCCCCTGTGGAAAAACCGCTGAGCCCCCAGGAATGCTCTGCCTAGCTTCCCTTGGAAGAGCGCTTGCTCTTCTTCGGGGCTTGCCAGCTGATCCTGTGCTACCCTTGCGCCTCCCAGAAATGGGTGCTGCAGAGGTAGTGGGCTCGGGTACTGTTGGTGGTGCACGGCCTGCTGAAGTCGGAGCTCCTACCCATGGTAAGGGCAGTTTCCGACCTCTTCAGAGTGCTCCCGTTGGTAGCTTATTTGCACGGTCCTCCACCGAAGCGCAGAAGCATCCAAAGAGAAAAAGGACCCTGCCTTTCCATCGCGTTGAGCGATTGGAGTGGCAGGCCCCTCCCCGGGCGCTGAGTGGACACCCTATGGGCTAGGCCCATGGAGCTCTCTGTTGAGGCTAGCTGTTAGCACCGCTAATAGGCTCACCTCGCATGGAAGAGCTCAGATGTTGTCTGAGCGTGATACGCTTGAGCGACATCTGGGTCCCTCTCGGATCCCCGCAGGTAGGTCCCGTGGTCCTCCCGCGTTACACGCAGAGGAAGCGTGCAAGCACGCGGCGTCATAGCTCTACTGAGCTCGACAGCCCCGATACTACCCGTGAGGTTTGCCGGGAATGAGAGCGCAGGCGTCCCCAGTGAGGAAGCAGCAGCTGAGCATCCTACTGAAAGGATCCCTGGTCCTCCTCCATGGACTCCCCTTAGGGGTGTCCGGAGGAAGATCAGTGCTGTTGCTCCCTCGCGGGGCAGCGGGGAAGGAGACTGTAGTGATGTCACTACCGGACTCAGCTTCCGACTCCTTTCCCTCGCCCACAGTATCCGTATCATGCTCCGATGATGACGGTAACTGAGGACGGGCATCTGAAAGCGGGTAAGAAGGCATAACCACTGTGTGGCTCGCCGACTACCTGCCAGCAGAAGAGGGAGTACTCCCGCAAGACCCTGAGGTATCCGCCATGGCACCACTGGGTCCGCGATGCTCTCGCAGCCGTCGTCCTAGCGCTTAGCAGCACGGGCCTACCCTGATCAAGATCTGGGTTAGCTCCATGCCGGCTGGCCTGGTCAACAGCTGATGTTGGTACTGCGTGGCCATCGCTAGGCGACCCTTGCCACGGTGCTAGGCCGTGGAAGAAACACCCTGCGGCGGGTACCACGGGGCATACCCAGCCGGCAGCTGACCCTGAAAGGATCCGCCACCAGGGTAACCCCATGGTACTGCAGTACCAGCACCGCCTCCCCTTGTTGCCACAGAGACTGTGGCGACTAAAGCGAAGTGCTGCGGTACCGGTGCGGTATCAGCGTGGGTACCGTGAGGGTTCCCAACTGTGGACCGCTGTACCCTCGCCACACTGCGTTCCCTGTTTGGGGATCAAGCTGTGTGCTGGCGTGGTACCGCGCTGCACTAGCGTAGGTGCCCGTGAGGGCTCCCGGCTGTGTACCACTGTACCCATGCCTCACTGCGTTCCCCGCAAGGGGATCAAGCCGTGTGTATGGGTACCCCCGCTATACTGGCTGTCCCTTGGCTAGAGGGAGCTTGCCTAGTACCACGGGTAGCTGAGCGTGCATACCCCCGATCAATCACCTCGCCACCTGAATAGGCAGCGTCAATCAATGGAGCTATGCCCTGTTGATTTGACAGTGATCGATCAAGAGAGGGTAATTGACCCATTGACGGTAATGGATCACCCACGCTCCGCTGGCTCTCGAGGACATAAGTGGGTTGTTGATCAGCTAGGCTGTTCAAGCTACTTACTGTACCCTCTAGCGCTTCTCCCAAGGTCGCGGTGTGTGGCGGACCACTCACGGCAGCTATGGGCGGGTGCATAGCGGCTACCACTGAAGTCAAGCCGTAGCTCGTCTTTGTAGCTGCCACCGAATGCACCTGGGTCGCTGTCCCGTGTGAGACTGCGAGCCCAACCCCTGAATAATCGCCAGCCAGTCCCTGTGGACAGCCAGCAGCTATTCTAGGGCCCAGGGTATCACTCGGCGGTCCCGCCATGGAACGCTGCCGTGTGACAACCCCAGTTGGTTCTGCTAAGACTACACCCACAGCGTTAGCAGCGGTATCGTCTCTGCTGAACCCATGCATGCTAGGGTTCAACCCAGGCAAGCCCGGGTACCCTTGCATGCTGCCCGTCGCTGGCTACTACTGTGGCTGTTTGAGCCTGTAGATATGCCTGCAACAGACGGGTGTCCTCCTGCTAAAAACCCGTGAGGATTTTCGCTAGAGGACTGGTATCCTCCTGCTACAAACCCGCTAGGGTTTTCGCTGGTGGTTACCGCTCTGCTGCCTGCTACTTTGCTCCGACGTATAGTCAGTGCTTTCGCTGGCTGCTGAGCCTTTGGACGCGCTTAGCAGTCCCGAAGGAACCGCCTGCTTGTCCGGGACCGGAGCCCCTTAAGCAGACCTGCCATGACCCATAGGGGCTGTCACAGCAGAATCTACCGTGTCGACTGGTATCCTCCTGCTGCAAAACCCGCTAGGGTTTTCGCTGGTGGTTACCGCTCTGCTGCCTGCTACTTTGCTCCGACGTATAGTCAGTGCTTTCGCTGGCTGCTGAGCCTTTGACGCCGCTTAGCAGTCCCGAAGGAACCGCCTGCTTGTCCGGGGACCGGAGCCCCTTAGGCAGACCTGCCATGACCCATAGGGGCTGTCACAGCAGAATCCACCGTATCGACCTTACCAGTGCCCTTGGTAGATTTCTTCTTCGTCTTATGGCGATGACGGAGCCTATCCAAATCGTCAAGCTGGAACTCGGAGAGTCCTAAGCAAAAGAAAGACATCTAGAAGATCGTGAGCACTCCCTGTGGGTGAAACAGAGCGGGTGTGGGTCCCGCTCCGTCACCAGGGAAGGGCAAGCCCGACAGGGCCGAGGCTAAGCGAGGAGAAAAGGGAGGGGGCACACCCCCCCAACACGCGACTCAAGCCCAGTAAGCAAACCTGAGCACGGAGGCTGGTCGCTAACGTTAGTGGTAAAGTAAGGACTGGCTAACTTTATTACTAAAATGTCAGACGGGTCCCTACCAATCCCCACCGTATGAATATCTGATTAACTCGTCTTTATTGGACGGTAATGAAGACATAACGATAGAGTAATCACCCTAACATAGCAACAATAACCTACCGTACATGAAATACAATGTGTATGTACAAACATCTATTGTAACTTACAGGCTGCAATGGTTGTTTACGTGGGAAACAAAATGAATGCGCGTCAACGAGCGGCCATTTTGAATTGCTCGTGTGTCCCGTATACAAACGGAGGCACGATATGTAGCTAAGTTTTGGATCGTTTTTTTGTCACTTTTTCGTCAGAAAATGCCGTCAAAACTATCCTCAGCCGAACAATACCGGTTTGGTTTTACCTAAGGTGTGAAACTACAACCGTATATCTCGCCTTTGGTCGAGAAATTGATACACAGTGCTATGAACAATCGATAGGCACGTCTGTGTCAGTCGGAGACCAAGGAGGATAAGGCGATCATATGGTGTGACGTCACCTTTTGGGTGAGTCCACCGGGGATCGGGGTTTTTGTTATTTATTCATTTATGTGGGACAAAATGACTATTGGTTTTTTCCGCATCTCGGGATCGATGCAAGAAGTATCTTAATCAACATCGGAAGCGGTAAGATCGACCGTGTACTGAGTCTATAATTTATCATAGAGTGAGTGAGCAGGTGTTAGTATTTCCTCTGATTCCAACTTGTGCTTTGTATAAATTTCATCCATGCAATAAATGCTCATGATACCTATGACACACACTTATCCATTAAATTAGCTTGTAAGTTGTCTCTTTCAACTGGCCAGTAGTCGACGTATGGCAGATATGCTATATCTAATACATTAACAATTATGGGAAAACTGCTGGGGTCAGTACCCGGTACTCAGTATTTCATGAAGATGTATGTTTTGAGGCTGTAGTGAGTTATGGTATGGCATGTAAGTATAAATAATCATACTAAATAGTTTGTACATTTAATTTTGGACACGTACGACATGAAAGCATTCAACCCGGGCATTCAACAATCCACTTGTAAGTTGTAAGCATATTAATTATTATTAACTACACACGACTAAAAAAAATTAACGCTACACATACGACATTGTTACTAAGGTCCGTAACCCGATCGACAGCATCATGATCACCCCGATTTCAACAATGAGTTTTTGGACGGGAAAACAGCACAGTCATGACAGTGTACGTGTTTCTGGATGCCGGATTGCCGGACCATAATGCAATCGTGGACCAACCGTATTGGCTTGCTAATTGTGCTAATTATCCCATATACCTGTCAACCTCTGGAACCCAGAAATAGGAGTCATTGCAAACGAAGGGAGCGACGCGACCGGAGTCTCGCCCCTCACGGCCGGGGGTCCAGGGGCCCCGCTAAAGGGCCCCTGGTGGGGTCAAAGTCCCGGTGGGGGTCTAGGGGGCAAAGCCAGAGCCTCAGAGTCTCTACACAAATTATTACAGGAAACAGCATTTCAGAGGGGAAATTGTATATAAATTGAGTAAAAAGTAATTGAAATAAAAGAGAAAAAACAAATAACTTGCACTAGAGACTACTTGTAGGCCTATGTTTTTGTTTTTATATGCCCTGCTCCTGGCTTGTTCAATTTTCTTTGCTTTTAGGCTACCACAGCTGTTCAGCTTAAAATTAAAAGGGGACATATCTGACAGTAAAAACTAAACATTTTATGGAAAATAAATACTATTAAATCTATTTTTTATGGAAATGTAACATGGCTTTTATAGCTAAAATAATAGTTTCTCGATCATGAGAGCTCAATAGGTACGCAAATTAATTAGTGATGTGGTCGGCACCGTTTTTTATTGTCGACATGTCGATATAATTCGTATACCGACGTCGACAGTGTGTCGACATAAAAAAAATTCTAAAAAAAATTCTAAAAAAAAAAAAAAAAATTTAATTTTCAAAAAATATTTTTGGCCAGAAAAAAATCAAGTTATAGGCCCAAACTGACTTATTATTAAAGGTTGAAAACCAGAGAAATACTGCTAATAAAAAAAAAAAATGCCAATTTTTTTTTACAAAGTTGGAAAAAGTTGTACATTTTAATTACTTTTGTTTCTATTGAACAGCTAGCAATGCATACTAATTCAATGTGTCCCTGACTGTTCAATAGAAGCAAAGGTAAATCATCCAACTTTGTAAAAAAAAATTGGCATTTTTTTTTTTTTAGTAGCAGTATTTCTCTGGTTTCCAACCTTGAATAACAAGTCAGTTTGGGCCTATAACTTGCTTTTCTGGCTAAAAAATATTTTTGAAAAAACAAAAAAAAAAAAAAAAAAATTTTTTTTGTCGACATGATTTTTTGATGTCGACATGTCGGCATACGTGCCGACGTCCAGGGGTAGCGCTAGAACTAAACACTCCAGTGTCCACAGGGACCCCCAAACTTGCAGAAAATTAAAAAGTAGGGGATCCGGAGTAGAGTTTGGTGAGTCCGAGTTGCACAAATGCAGCATAAATAGTATGTCTGCAATAGCGCTAGATTGAAAAACCGGGGGTCTGCAGGGACCCCTGAACTTGCAGAAAATTGAAAAACAGGGGGTCCAAACTCTATTTTGGTGGGTCCGGGACCACAAAAAGCGACCTAGCGCTACCCCTGCCGACGTCGACATTATGTCGACATAAGGCATGTCGACCACATCACTATACGCAATGACAATTGCTTCGGTGTAATGCACTTATCAAGTCTTTCCCGGCCCTGGGGACCGGGACATAGCGGGAACATGCCGGGACGTGGCGGGATGTACACAAAATCATTGCCCGCAGGCAGGGAAGTTAGCGGGACTTGGCGGGATGTACAGTAGATCGCCCCCGCTATGCCGGGCCAATCATTCATGTTAGCGGGGCTTTTGTCGGGGTGTACAATTTTTTTCCCCCGCACTGCCAAGACATAGCTGGGACTTTCACGAAGAAGTCACACCATTAAAAAACATCAGTATACCAAGGACGGCCGATTTTGCATCTGTAATGCGCTATTTTCACGATTGTGGCGCTACAAAACAAACTGAGGAGTGGGGTAATTACTTGTTTTAAAGCAATATTATAACATTATCATACAAAATAGATTAGCATTTCTTTGACATAAAATGTTAGTTTTTACTGTCAGATATATCCCTTTATTTTTGAGCGAACAACTACGCCAAAGCAAAGAAAATTGGAATTTACTACCAGCGCAGTATGTCGCCAATACGTACCACTCCTTCGGTCATGTTATGGTACGACCCTTTGTTGTGTAGATCACCGTCCGCACTGTGTGTTATGAACATCGTGTATGCGTTCGACTAATAATTCCATCGTAATAATAAGACGCCGGTTCCGGCGCTTTATTCAAAATATCGGATTTTGACAAAACTACAGCACCTAGAGTCTTGATTTTTGCAGGGTATATTGGTTTAATAAAGTATAATATAATTGTGTAAAAAATGAATTTTAAAAAATCAGTGAGGGCGTCGTCAACAGCAAATGTTATAATATGGCTTTAAGTAACCAATATTATATTAAAACCAATTTCGTGCATCTATAAATGAAAGTCTACTTTTTATTTTGTTTAAATCCTCAAACATGTTGTCTTTAAAATTATCGGCATGCACTATTAAATCGGCCGTGTCTTGTATGATCACTGCTATCCAAATAATCCAATCGATCTTTTTTATTAGGCCTATATTGTGTCGTTCATTCAATAATCTAGACGGGTATACCGCGCTGCAAACTTTAGCAGTTAGCACGTGCTATTAAAGTCGTTGACCCCTCTCCCAGTAAGACTCCCGCTACTGACGAAATGCAATATTATTGCCCTAAAAATTTTTGAATTAACTTTTCTTCTTCTTCTTTTTATCTATGCCCGTATACCATATATTAAACTCTGCAAGATAGGCCAGGGCATAACCGGGATTATACATTGTTTTAACGCAAGTCCCGACCCATGGGGTCGGGAATTGTGCCGGGATTGTCACACTGTAGCCCGGCTAGCGGGGGCCGAGTCATAGCGGGGATGTACAGAAAAGTTATGCCCGTGAGGCGGGACTTTAACGGGTCAGTGCCGGGATGTCACGCTGGCAAAATGTACTTCCCCGGCTAAGTACCCGCTAGTCCCGGGTCCCCCAGGGCCGGGGAAAGACTTGATAAGTGCATAAGTCAACGCCTACCACACACGCATCAGTGGCAGTGATGCATTTCCTGTGCGTGCACAATCGATCGCGCTATTGTGTCATTCCACTAAACTTACATTACGCAGTCCACGCAGTACATTCATACTCTCATGATCTATTATTTTAGCTTATGAGTTATAGCTTTAAACATTCATGAATGAATATTGGGCGTTTCTTTATAGGCCTACTTTTAAGGGGGTTTTTATTCTTACATGTTATAGCTGCCTTGTGGAAGTACAGTGTTATAACCCGAACCTAAACCCTAATGCTGGTTTCTTACGTTCTGCCGCTTGCCGCTGAGCGGCATGACGCTTCATCATGCCGCTTGTACTTTTCTGCAAGCGGAGCGGCACACCGCTGAGCGGCAGCGGCATGACTCTGAAAGCTACTCTTGCCGCTCAGCACCGCTCCAAAATCGTATTTTGTTCTCATACGTCCATGCGTCAGAGGAGAGCGTGACTTGAATTCAACTTCCAGCGGTGCTGCCGCCGCGGCAAAGCGGTGGAGTGATCGACATATCGTAGGTATCCTAGGTGAATTCAAATTTGCCATCAAATTGCATCGTTTTATATATCAAATTAAAGCCCTTGAGTAAACTAAGCCAAAACTGAAAACCTTTTTTTCATAGCACTTTCCGTAGCAAAGTTACATCTTGTCAAAGATTGACTTTCATCAAAAAGATTCAGCTAGCAAAATTCCCCAAAAGCGGCATTTCGGGGTGTTTCTAGATCTTAGTCTCATGGCGATGGCAGCTTTTTTAATGGAACTGCTATCAAAATCCTCTAAAATTCCATGTGCGACTTGATTATCACCATAAAAATCATATATTTGGGTCAAGTGAAGTATAGAAAACATATTTATGTAGGTTTCCTTCACCCACCTATTCTCGAAAAAAATTCAAATTTCTATGTAAATATGCATTGTGTTGGGGCCCCGGTCTCGGCGAATTCGCTGACTAGTAAATGTGTTAACTAAGCTAAGGTTTGCCTAGGTTACCTACATATCGGCTTGCCGCTGGTCACCGCTAGTGTTTTTACTTTAGTGAGATTGCGCAGTGAAGTAAAATCATCTTCAGAGCGGCAAAGCGGCAAGCGGCAGGAAAGTATGAAACCAGCATAACCCTAACCAGTGCAGAAGGCAGCTATTACATGTAAAAATAAAAAACCCAAAAGTAAAGGAATGCCGAATATTGTCATGATTGTTCATCAGGAGTTTTGGGCCATTTGGGGCGACTACATTTTGACCGGATGTTTCAATTACAGAATATTGTAAACACAAAATTTAACACTTTTTCAAATAAAGGACATAACAAGGTACCTTATTTAAGGCTCTGTTTCGCTCTTCAATAACTTCTAACAGGTTTAATCTGGCACTTTCGAACATCGAATCTGCTTTGAAGTCAGCCATTCTGGTTTCTCGTAGCAACATGAAGCAGACGAAATAAGAGGTCAGAGTGCATGACTCTTTCACAAACTTTATTATTAAGATAATATTTTGAGACTATATAAAATTGTTTAGCATACTAAAAGAAAGCATAAAAACATAAAAATGGTGTAAATAATATTATTTAAAATTAATAAACAATTAAAACTGCTTAGATATGTAATTTACAGTTACATACTGATCATATTAAAAAATAAACATGATTGAGTTTTATTTACCCTGCAATTATGCAGTTACCTGATGAAAATACTGCTTCTAAAGAAACTGGCACATGTACCAACTCTGCTGATATTGTAACTATGAAAAGTACCAGAAACCAGACTAGAGGTAATAAGAATTGCAGCAATAATGAAAAATCTGCCTCCAATGATAGTGCTGAGATCAAAGAGGAGATGAAGAAGTTAAAGGCGCTTGAAAGGAATTTAAATAAGAAAGAGAAAGAAGTGGATAAGAAATTGAAAGAACTTGAGGATGTGTCTAGGCAACTTGGGCACACCAAATCCTACATCTCCCAATTAGAGGCTAAGATAAACCGGCTTGAAGACAATGAGATGACATATAAGACTCAAATTGCTGCACTTAGAGGTAGCAACTCTGGTGCCACGTTTGAAGGCGATATACTCAGTAATACACATGCACATGACTACAGAAACAGCATGTCTAATGCCAAATTTAATGCAGATGCTGCTTACACACCATCCAACCAAGCTAATAAGCATCCACCTTGGCCTACATGTAACTCTAGAAGTCTGGACTGTGAAACTCAAGCCAATACAAGGCAACTTATTGATCGCATGAATAGCCTTGAGATAGATCTGCTCAAACAAAGAAGTAATAACATGGAGGAACAGATCAGATTGTTCACTACTCAGAAATCAACCAAGCAGACTGAGCTTGAGAAAGTTAAACCTGGATCTACATGTAAAAACATGGAAGAAGAGCTGGAAGTTCTTGGTAAGGTGAATTCAAGTTGTTCAACCACTCAGAGTGAGAGTATCCAGCATCAGCCTAAGCTTTCTAACTTGCGTAAAGCTCACAACACTCATGTTTGTCAGAACACCAGACACATACATAGTATGCGGAGTGACCAACCTGCATGTACTAAAACAAGCTTGTATGCAGGTACAGCTTTAGTCTCTAATCAGACGACTGGCAGTACAGATAGCACCTCATATGCTATTCCTACTTCTTCTCTGACAACCCAGAACATGAGTGCTACTCCAGATTTCAACAATCAACTTTTTGATTCAACCAGGCAGCAGCTCAGAATGCCATCAAAAACGTATCTGCACAACTTGGCTAAGCAGCTTTTACAACAGTCACGTATGCGGGCTGCACAGCAGCTCACTTCACCTGTCACGAAAAATTTCGTCGCTAATGAAAGCACATGCTCAAGTATAAAACGCAGGACGAATGGCAATGTGCAGCGCACTTTTTTGGACATTGAACGTGCATCCGACTCTACGATGATGAGGAACAAAGAAAATCATAGACCTATGCATGGTTTGCAGACCAGAGACTCTCTTCAGCAACAACAGGGCCTCCCTATCTTGCTCCCTAAAGTAAGCGGTATTTACCAAAGTAGGAGGCCTCGAGCACCCGTGGCACAGATGTTGCAGCTTCCTGTGACAGTGACGCAGCTTCAAGGACATCCATCTGTAGATAGTAAGACTGTTCTATCTGGTTTATGCAAAGAGCCCTTCCATGAAGGGAAGACTCTACCCGCTACCCTCACTGTACCGGAACATCCAAGTAATGACGCTTTGGTCAGGGATGGCCTTAGGAGCAGAGATACTCCACTACAAGATGTGTCATGCTACACTCTGGAAAATGCACCTGCACCTATTAATGTGATCGCAGCTGTTAGAGACCAAGCTCGCAATGCAGAAAAGCATGTTGAAATATATGCTCCAGTCCAGCAGAGCTCTGAGCTAATAAGACTTCCTCCCACATTGGACATCAAAGGGAATATACAGATACACCAAGGAGAAAGTGATGATAACTCTAGCATCCCAATGAACAGCAATGCTATCATTAGATTAGACGAAACCAAGTCTTTTTTAGAGAATGGCCGAGCCTCAAGAAAGACAGCTATAGATGCCCATCTCACACAGCCACAGGTGAAAATGAAGATAAAGCCAACAAACTTTGTTTAGCTACCTTCAATATCAAGAATGTGAATGCAAATATGATTGCACTCCAATCCCTCATGAAGAAATCTGATATCATTGCAATACAGGAGCATTGGCTCTTTAATTATGAGCAGAGGGTCTTGGATGAAATTGATCTACTCTTCAACTCTTCTGCCCGCTCCGTGGGCGACCTGCAGCCTATTAGTCCTTTTCAGAAGCCCAGAGGGTATGGTGGGACAGCTTTTGTTTGGAGAAAGACCTTAGATGATAGGATAAAAGAACTCCCTGATGGCAATGATAGAATTCTCTGCATTGAAGTTACAACCAACTCTAAAAAGCTTTGTCTTATCTGTGCTTACATGCCCTGTCGTGGAAGAGGTATAAACAGTGAGGCAGACTTTCATGAGGCTTTGGATACTCTGCATGAAATCTACATCAAATATCAGGACTCTCATA
This sequence comes from Amphiura filiformis, assembly GCF_039555335.1. Classification (NCBI taxonomy): domain Eukaryota; kingdom Metazoa; phylum Echinodermata; class Ophiuroidea; order Amphilepidida; family Amphiuridae; genus Amphiura; species Amphiura filiformis. The sequence goes on along the minus strand of NC_092638.1, from coordinate 39,114,603 downwards.
CCGTTATTCTTATGGGAGATCTTAATGGCTCCATAACCAAGGAGAATCCCAATACTAGGGACATGTCACTTACCAAATTCTGCAGTGATCACAATATCAATGTCAATGTTCCAAAGCAAGACACCTTCTTCCATGTCAATGGGAAGGACTCCAACCAGACTGACTACATACTTTTTAGGAGTGATGCACTTCTGAATTATACTAGCTATTGCACATTAGATTATGACTCCATGTCAACTAATGTATCTGACCATGTCCCAGTCAAAGTATCCATTGATGGTTCACTCAAGAGGAGAAAAACCAAGCCTAGATCCTGTTCTTTTCACCAGAAAATATCATGGAGAAAAATTGACACTGGGAAGTATAGCAGCATCACTTCAACTCCGTCAACTACAGTTATTAGAGACAATCACCAGCTCTCAATTGCTGTTGACAACCTTATTGATCGACTCAACGATGCCACTACAGACAGCTACCTTGTACCTCCAAGGAAACCAAAGAGATCAAATAAAGGACTTGACCTATGGTCCCCAGAAATTGCAAGGCTGGTGAAGGCCAACAAAGAAAGTAATCATGCCTGGGCACAAGCGGGAAAGCCTAGATCTCTTGAGCACCCAACGGTTGTTGAAAGAAAAGAGACCAAATGCAGACTCAGATCAGCTATTAGAAAATCAAGAGCTATCTCTAGGAAGAGGGTCTATGAAGAGATCATGGAAGCTGATGCTGATAACAAGCTATTGTTCTACAAGTTGATAAAAAGGCAGAGAGCAGCAAAATCTACTGATACTGACACCCTTATCTTAGATGGTAATGTGATGACTGGCGATGAGCAAGTGATGAAGGGCTTCAAGGAGTACTTTGAAGACTTGGCTGTACCGAAGGTGAATGATGATTTCTGTGAAATCTACAAGGCTAATGCTGAGTACATGGGAGTCCTTCATCATGATATGTACCAGGACATAAAGAATAAAATCACCATTGAACCACTCAATCTTGACGACATCAAGAAAATTGTGAGCTCATGTAAGAACCAGAAAGCTCAAGATAGTGATGATATAACAGCTGAGCATTTCAAATATGCTGGCGACGGGGTTCTTCAAGATTTACTGGTCATCATTAACTCCATTCTGAAATCCAAATACAACCCACCTAGATTGATGCATGGAACCCTTACACCAATTCTGAAGAAGGGTAAAGATAAGACAAATCCCTCTAACTATAGAGGTATTACTGTGACATCAGTGATTGGAAAGTTGCTAGAGAAAGCATGGCTTCTGAGAGCTAACCCTATTATCATGAGCAAGCAGAGCAGGCTCCAGAGAGGCTTCACTGCTAACTGTTCTTCTACAAATGCAGCCCTTATGATCACAGAAGCGATTGCTGAGTCCAAAGACTGCAAGAAACCACTGTACATCACTTTTCTTGATGTGACAAAAGCTTTTGATGTTGTACAACACTCAATCCTCATGGATGAAATTCACCGCATGGGAATCCGAGGTGATCTCTGGCTTGTACTGAAGCAATTCTACAACAGACCTACTACATCACTGAAGTGGAAAACATCAGTTTCAGAGTCGTTCACAATACAACAAGGTGTTCGACAAGGTGGTGCTTCGTCGGCTCCAGTGTACAAATGTTACACAAATTCACTGTTGAACCAGCTGCAGGAACACCATACTCACAGAATTGGTTCGGTGGATGTGTCAGCACCCACATGTGCAGATGACATGGCAGTGCTAGCTAATCATCCTGAGGATATGCAGGCAGCCATCAACACCGTCAATGCATATGCAAATGAGCATCATTACGGCATCAATCCTTCAAAGAGTGCTACCTTATCATTTAATACACTGCTTCAAACATCCTTCTACATGAATGGAAATGCTATCACCTATCCGGAGGAGTACACCCATCTAGGAGTAGTAAGAAACCAATCAAGCATGCTGAATGTTGATGAGAGAATACAGCTTGCTAGGAGGACAGCTTATGCTCTCATGGGCGCTGGCTTTCATGGTAAAGATGGTCTTTCACCCCAAATTTCATACCATGTTTGGGCAACTTATGTTATTCCAAGGATGCTCTACGGTTTAGAGATTGCTACCTTCAAGGAATCGGACTTATCCAAGCTGGAAGCTTTCCAGAGGAAGACCCTGAGACAGATACAGTTCCTTCCAGAGAAACCCACTCCTAGTAATGTAGCGGTTTATGGGCTACTTGGCGCCAAATCCATTAGAGCCAATGTTGAGCAGTTGATGTTGATCCACTTTGGTAACATTATCCGAAGTGAAGGTACTATAGAATGGGATATTGCAAATAGGCAGTTAGCCATGAAGGATGGCAAAAGCAAGAGCTGGTTTATGCGTATCAAGCATCTCCTGAACAAATATGACCTTCCATCTGCGTATGTATTACTTGGGAACCCACCAAAGAAAGCAGTATGGAAAACTCTTGTGACTACAGCAATCAACAGGTACTGGGATGAGCAGAGTAGAGACGAGGCTGGAACAAAGTGTTCTTTGAAGTATCTCAACACAGCTACTTTCTCCACTGGTGCAGTCCATCCTGTATGGGGAACACTATCTGGGAACTGTCGGGAAATTGAAATGGCGGCAGTTAAAGCTAGACTGCTCACTGGATCTTATGTTCTTCAGGCGAATCGTGCCAAGTTCAATCAATTTGAAGTGGACCCAACATGTACTATCTGCAATGATGGACCTGAAGACAGATGTCACTTCATATTAGGCTGCAGTAGTCTCGAGAATACTCGCCGTTACCACATCGGAAGGATTTTCCGCCTGCTTCAAAGAATATACTCTTGCAAAACAGCCGAGACTCTCATCAGAAACCAAGAGATCCTTCTACAGATTATACTCGACTGCACACATGGATTGTTGTCCAGCCTGGAGATTCGGCCTCCGCTCTCAACTTTGTATGAGGATATAGAACCGATATCCAGAATTATGTGCTTCAGTCTTCACATGAAGAGAGCATCCTTGCTCAATAGTTTTGTGAGATAGATTCTGCATCAGTCAGCGCGATCATGTGCCAACTGCTACTGACCTTGTTTCGCTGCAATTTTTTCAGTATGTGGCATGTGGCATGTGGCATTTTGTGGCATTTATGAGCTGCTTTGTGCATGTATTGTGGCTTTAGAAACTGTGCTGTATATATTGTGGCATATATACAGTGATTTTTTGCCTGCTGTGGCATGAACCTTTTTGCATGAGCTGCACTGAGAACTGTATATATTTTTTTGCATTGGATACATGTGTGGTGGCGGGAAAGTGCTTCATTGAACTTTAGCAATTGAATCATCATTTGTGCTATCAGCTAGTGGTGGTGGGAAACAGATGTTAGATGTACCTTAACTTACGCTTTAATGCGGTGCGCCTGTTTACAGAGGCGGAATTTCCAAACCAACCAACCAACCAACCAATGGCTGCGCCCAGTGGATGGATTTCCTGTCAGTGGAATGTTTTGCCAGCGTTGTGCAATTTGAAACGTACTTTGTACGATTTATTGAAGATTTTACCAAACGTGGTATTAACGTATATTGTTAAACAATAAAGTGGTGACAATTTAAATGACGAGGTGGGTACCAGTACTGTAATTTAGTCAGTGACAGTCAGTGTATTAAATCTGTAGTTCTGTCATGTCTGTACATTCATTGATTCAGACTTTCAGTGCAGAAAGCTTAAAAATGAATTTATAAAAATTAAATAACATTCACAGTCGGGTTGTTCTTAGTTCACAGCTTATCGCATGATCACAAAATTTTCAAGTAGGATATACATGGAAATTAGGGGGCTGGCATTTTCTTCGGAAGGGGGGGTCACAAAAATACTGGGGGGGTCATAGAATTTTCAGACCAAAAATAGGGGGTTATAATTTTTTAACACCCAAAATAGAGGGGTTATAGAATTATTAAGGGCTGGTGACTTAAAATTTTCATGCACGCTACGCGCGCATTCTTTAATTTCGCAGTCGAAATGTACGTACAATCTATGCGCGCCTTCTTTACACTTACAATAAAAATTTTACCACGTTCCACACACTTTCTTCACTTTTAAGTTTTGACGCGCTCCGCGCCTTAGTTCCGGCAATGAATAATTTTTCTTGAGTCTGTGTAGTTGGAAGGGGGGGTCACAAAATTTTTGGACCCGGGATGGGGGGGGGGGTAAATAAAAAAATTTTCCCGCGAACGGGGGGGGGACTAAAAAAATTGACTCCGGCCACCGACATATTTGTGACCCTCCCCCTTCCGAAGAAAATGCCAGCCCCTTATTTTGTTTGAAAAGGTGATTATTTAACTTGCTCGAGCTCGATCGAGAAGTCTAGCCAAGAATTTGCTCACCGTTTTTAAAATTGCACCGCTGTCCGACCGTAAAACCATAGTGTAATGCTTTGACTAGACTCGCTTGCCAGTCCTATATACGCCGTACCTATGTATATTGAGGACTGGCTTACGCCATTTTGGATGTCAATGGGAAATACACACTTAACGATTTGGCGCCGGTTAGAAACTTGAAAAAAAATCTTTAAAATTTCATCAATGTATATATAAAAGTGGTACCAACCGTATTGTGCTTGCTAATTTAAGACTCGGTTGAAACAAAATTAAGGATCGAAAGCATTTTAGTGTCCAAAAAGGCAAAATTATCGTCAAAGTTCTGCGAAATCGGCACCCTTGCGAAAGGTTCAGAATTGAATCGAACGAAAATATCCGATCTTTGCGATCAAAAACACAAAATTACAACTTTAACATACTATTGGCAAAAGACATTATTACCAAACAATACAGAATAGAAAATTTGACATCATTTTCTCAAAATATTGAAAAAATTTGCTCACTAGACATCGAAAAAGTACGCAATCCAATTCCCGTTCAAACGCGTGGGAAACTGAAAGTGCGATAATCGTGACTAGCTTTGACCCAGAACCAGATGGGCAAAATGGACAAGGATGATAAAATAAACGAAGTCCAATGGAACTCGATTATTAGTTTCCGATTGGATGTTTAAAAAAAAGGATGAGGTCGGTATTTCATTATTCATTATTCGGTCTCTTTTCATTATCCATTATGTCAACAAAATCAATGATATTATGAACAGCTTTCTCCAAATTTAGGTACCCCACCAGTACCAAAGTATATATTGACCATCTCAAAACAGGTATTAATGCTTAGATCATCTTTACAGACATTTTGCAACAGATTGAGAAAAAATTTGAATTTGTTTTCATAAAAATGAAAAGAAATTAGCAATTTTTGTATTCACTAGAAACATGGTGAGGTAATCCTTAAATTTCCATTATTTATTACATCCTCTACCCCTACAACTAAGAAAAAGTGCTGATTATGATTAGCAGGGGATGTCAGACATTTTGAGAGTTTCAATTTTGATTATTTCCATCTCAATTTTCAGATAATTGACTTTTTATGAAAATAATGAAAGTTTTGGTCAAATTGAAAAAGTGATGCGGGCGGTCAATCGGAAACTAACAATCAAGTTCCATTAGCCTAACGAAGACAACAGAAAATGGAGCTAAAAGAGATGAATGATGTTATCAAACAGTAAAACATAATTTATTTATCCATAAAGAATCCTAATTACAAAGTCTGCTGCTCTGTGAATGTATGTCTATAGTCCATAAATCATATCGGTCATCAATGCAGCATAGAAAATAATATATGTGTGAAATGAAAGAGCTCCAACTGAAAAGTGACGCCTTGTCGTCGCCTAGCTGAGAGGGAGACGCAATGAAAGCCCGCCCTCTCGTCTAGTCGATGCCACGACTACAACTAGCCAATCGGAAAGTGGAGTTAACCACCGAGTTTTCCGTCCTCCATACTGCGCGCAATGCGTTTCCTTTTCGCCGCATGTCTACGTGCCGAAAAGGGTGACGCAAAAGCTATCAAGAGAGGGGAAAACAATGGGACCTCAGAAACAATCAGCGCTAATTTGGATAAGAAGATCACAATGCAAAACAGGGGATTGTAGAAAACAAAATCCAAGTTTTGAGTCCAAGTGTTGATTATATTGGACTCTTCAACTCTGTACAAAGTATAGGAAGGAAGATTCTGAGAACATAATAATGTATATTATAGGGGCAAGGACTACAACTACAAATTCAGCAACTCAAAGCAAGTAGTTATTGATTTATTGATCAAATATTGGTTTTCCCTCATTTTTTACTGTAACTCCACAACAGCTGTTGTCTGTGCTGAAATACAATTTCCAGTGCAGTAGTTGTAGTCTTTGCCCCTATAATATACATATCTTACTTGTCACCAATGCGCTATAATTTTTAAGTAAAATGCAAAAATAGGCACAAAATTGGACAGGGGTGTATTACCCCCTTAAGTGAGTAAAATACCTGGCAAATTCAAGACTTTCCGCTAATCGATCGATGTGATGATGTCACAGAAAACTTTTTTTGCATTTCAGCGTTTTTGAATACCATGTATCGTTGGAGCATGATGAAAAACATCCACAGTCCAAATTTGATATAAAATTGGATCGATTGAGCACATATTTATTGGTTGAGCTATGAGTTTTAAAATATTGGACGAGATGTAGTCGAGTCCAATATCTTAAAACTCATAGCGAGACTAATAAATATTGGGCGTAAAGCATCCAATTTTATCATTATTATGTGTTGGATCCAATATTTTCACACACTTGGATTCATCAAAACATAATAATGGTGGGAATCGGATCATGTGGGCCTTTTATTTGGCCTCATGAATACCTAATTAGCCCCATTGAAATTGGCCTGGTTCCAAACAGTTATGAACCAGGACAATTTACACTGATTTCAATGGGGCTAATTAGGTATTCATGCTGCCATATCTCGGGCCCTCATGATCCGATTCCCACCAAATTTGGACTGTGGATGTTTTTCATCATGTTCTACTGAAATATGGTCATGAAAATGCTGAAATGCAAAAAAGAAAATTTTATGACGTCACACTTCAGTACTCTATATGCATTGAAAAGGCTATTTTCTCTTATCTCTTAGTAATATGCATTTGATCAGCACATGCATGCTTTTATATAGTACCGGTAAAATAATTTTTGTATCAATGTCATTTCAGATAAGGTGCGGTGCTGCTATGGATTTGCCCACTACATCATCACAATCAGCGGATGAAGTACAAGCAGCAAGATTTCATCACAGGGCTTCCAGATTTAGACCAATCTTGTTTCGACGGGCCACATCAGCAACCTCCTCACAGACTACAACCACAGGAACAGATCAAGATGAAGATGCCAATTTTTCCAACTCAGCAGCAGCAGGTCAAGAAGCCAAGGACTTTTACGAGAGACTCATTTCGGAGACTACACAGGTTGTTGATAACGAGGAAAGAACACCTCAAAAGTTGTTGAAGAGGAAGAAAGTTAGTAGGAAACAACCACATGAAAGGAGGCAAGATGAAAGTTGTAAGCGTCCGACTGATAAACAAATGGCAAAGCTTGCCAATAATTTATTACAAGGAGCACAGCATGGTGATCTGAAGAAGATCAAAGACGCATTAAAGCAAGGGTGTGATATTAACACGGTGGATGATTTTAAGTGGACAGCCTTGATGTGTGCTTGTCATAGTGGTCAAACAGAAGTTGTGCAATATTTATTAAAGAAAGGTGCATCGTGGGTTGATCATTATGATCAAAAAGGTAGAAGTGCTCTTACTCTAGCCAAAGCAGCAAAGCACATGGATATTTATGACCTATTGATGGCTTATTCTCACGATGAGTTGCCAATGTCTACACGATCAAGGACACATCGGCAAGAAGCAAATGGATATTCATGTAAGATATGCAAAATGGATTTTACAGAGATGAGCAAAGCTGAGCACCTAATCGTCTACCGTGCACTTGTTTAACTGTCAGCACAAACCGCAGTCAACTTTCTATCACATTCCCGAAGGCAACATAGGTTTTAAATTGCTCCTAAAAGATGGCTGGGATAAAGAGCAAGGTCTTGGTCCAGAAGGGAAAGGCGCAAAGTTTCCAGTGAAGACGATCTTGAAACGAGACAGACAAGGACTAGGAGCTAATCCGGATGATCCACAGTCAAGACCAAGAGTGACTCATTTTCAGCCACATGATGTAGCTGCAGTGAAGAAACCTAAAAAGGCTACCACAGAGAAACGGATGAAAGCAAGTACTCTGAGCAAGAAGAAAAGACATAAAGAGGAAATTAAAGAAAGAGCATGGGAAATTGGGTTCAGACAATCTTTTAATACTTTTGACTGATATCATATTGGTAATACATGTATGTGATGATTAAGCTGTTGTGATGTTCAAAAAACATTTGCAAAAGCGTACTAAGTCCACAAAGTACAATTCTGAGAAAAACACGTTTTTCTGATATGGCAATTTTAGTTTGATTGATTTTGTTCATATTGCTTGTGGATTAAGGTATCGTCATAGTGAACCAAAATTATGGGTTTATTTGAAATTTGTAAACTTTTTTTATTTATACATCTTTTGTTAAAAAAAAATAGTGGACTTACAATGTAGAGCGTTTTGCCACTAAACAGATTGACCCCCTTTCTAGAAACCCCCCTTTTTACCGTTTATGATCTTAATTTAGTATGTCAGTCTTAAGAGCTTGACATCTGCTTGTCATATCAAAAAGAATTAATCAAAAACCTCATTTTCTTTTTTAATTATGAATTTTTTTGTCTTTTAGCCAAAATGACCAAAATTGCCAATTTTTAGGGATTTTCCGAAAATTCATTAAATTTTGGTTTTTGCTCAATTTTGACAAAATTAATTTTTTTTAAAGGTGTTTTTAGGTTTTAAATGCAAAAGAACACTGTTCTGTGACCTAATTAAACAAAAAAACATTAAAATGTACGTTTATTAGTCTCTTAGGTGTTTTTATTCAAATTTTACCCCATTTTCCGGAAAATAACGAAGATTTCCGGAAATCAATAATTTGAATGTCTCGGCAACGGAAAAAGATATGAATGTGAAACAAAGACCAAAAGATGTATTTTAACATGTTTAATACGTTCATATCAAAAACTCAATTCCGACCTCGGGTGGACTTAGTACGTTTTGCATCTAAGCTCTTCAATTTATTTATTTATTATTATTTATTATTTATTGACTTTGATATAAAAACATTGAAAACATTGACTACTTTTAATGTTTATGACCCACTCTAACATAATGAGCACAAAGTTAACAAAATGACTTTTTGGGATATAGGGCCTAGTACATTTCAAATCTTTGCTTTCAAGCTTTAAAATTATAGCAATCATGCACCAGTCACTTGTAGCACATGTTAGAAAAGTACTTTGATTTCCCTCTTCGTGTCCAAAATATTGAAAATTTGATGATTTCAATGTTGTCAACTTAATGTTAATAGATTGAAAACATGTTGGAAAAACATTGATATTTTCAAAATACATTGAAACATCGCAACACTTTAGTGATGTATGATGCAATTTTTTCAGTTTCGCCATCGAGCAATGATTAAAGGAGAAAATACGAAAAGGAAAAGTGATCCCGTCAGGTAATTGAACCCAGGACCTCTGGTTTACGAGACCAGCGCCTTAACCACTTGGCCACGGGAGCTTCATGATTAGGCAGACTGGGAATTCCTTATTCCTTGCTTATTCCCGTCGAAAAAAAATAAAACACTGTTTTTCATGTTACATGTATGTTCCTCTACAGTGAGGACGGCATTATTTACGCTTGTCAAACCCGAGCAACATTGGGATGACTTGCACGAAAGAGGTAGGGTTAAGTGACCGCTTATAGGTTGAATTCCCAGTCTGCCTAATCATGAAGCTCCCGTGGCCAAGTGGTTAAGGCGCTGGTCTCGTAAACCAGAGGTCCTGGGTTCAGTTCCCGGGCAGGATCACTTTCCTATTTCCGCCTTTAATCCATTCCTCTATGGCGAAACTGAAATAGAATTGCATCATAGTTTGCTTATTCCTGTCGGAAAAAAAAGCCACTGTTTTTCACTTTAGTGATGATTGACACTGACAGAAATGGGCTAATCCATTTTAAAGTCTACACTCCCTCTGTGGATTTAGGAAATATCTTCCACAGGGGGAGTATGAATTTCAACTGGAAATCTGCCAACTCTATTTGAAACTCACCTCTGGAAGATTCAGGTTGAATCATTCTCAGAGGGTGTATAAAATTCAACCGGAGCTGTCTTATGTATTCATTCCATTTGAAATTCATACTCCCCTATGCAAGATATTTCCAAAATACTCCACAAGGGGAGTATGGATTTTAGATGGAATAGCCCAATACATGTCCTGTTTGTGTGTCTATTTTTGATACTATATACAGGGGCTTAATTTTGTTGCAATTTGCGTGGATCAAAATTGATTCTCCCAAACTCATCTGGCGAGTAATAATTAACTGATCATCGTAACTTAACGCATACAGAATCAGAGACTCCGGGAGATGTTGAATATTGGGCAAAACTAGATAAGTCGAATATTGGGCGCAAAACGTTGAAGGGGGTGGAGTGCGGAGGGGTATCCCCCTCCTGCACTTTTGCGCATAAAAAGCTTTTGAAATACCGTGATATTTTACAAGAATTGTACCTTACATTTTGAATTATACCCTAAAATTATGAATTTTACCTTAAAATTATGAATCTGATCCTAAAATTATGAATTTTCCCTCAGATTATTGGGGGGCGCTGTAGAGTACTTGTACCCCCTCACCAAAGTTATTCCGATTCCGGTGCCACTGAGAATGGATATGACTTGGAGATGATCAGTTCTGATTCTTGTAAACTAAAATCGCTGCAAGAATCATTTATCTGATTCTCACTGAATTTGAGGCCCTGGGATACTTCAGTCTACACAGGAGTGAACAGTTGTTGGCAATATCCAAAATCAAGAGGAAATTGAACAACAACAAAATGGAATCATTTCCAATGAATATTTTTGTTTGGCATTATCAAAATAAACATGATGATTTTTCAGTTAAAACATGAATTTCTGGGGGGGGGGGTTGCCCATATTTCTGTATTTTTATTTATTTTTAGTATTATTGCCAGATTTTATGCACTTTTTCCTGATTTTGTCCTTTCAGAATTGTCCTGTTGTTTTTTTCATTTTCAAAGTGTATTCTCATGCTTGTCATCTTATGAATATATTACTCATCCCTTGCCCCCTTGGATTGTTGCGGCACATTGGATCTAGAGCCTTGACCTTATTAGGGGTGGTGCAATAATCATGTGTACCCCTGGGGTGCTCTATATGGGGGGGCAAAGATTGTATGGCAGACCAAAAGGGGGAAAACATGTTTTGGCAGGTCAAAGCCGGGGACAAGCGATTTTTGGAAGGTCAAAGGGGGAGCAAACAATTTTTGGCACAGATATTTTGGGCGCCGTTTCTATAAGTGTAGGAAAACATTAGGAACATGTTCAAATATACAAAATTTCCTGCTTTGCATAATTAGACAATTTAAGGTTTTAAATTTGGGTTCCCCAAAATCTTGCATGTGTGAAAGGGGGGGGGGTCCAAAGATTTTTTGGCACATCAAAAGGGGGAGCAAAGGTTTTAGGGCATGCTGAAAGGAGGGGCAAAGTTTTTTGGCACTGCCAAAGGGGGGTGGGTGCTACCATTTTTTGGCAGAACATTTTGAGAAGTGATCACCCCATACACATGATTATTGCACAGCCCCTTTACATGAAAGGAAGAATTGCATAATGTTACACAATGAGGACTCGTTCAATTCATGTATGCTGCTACCCTCAAATGTGATGATGAGGCTCTGCCCTCAAACGTGATGCCCTTGCAGGGAGCAAATATAGTAGGTTAATTTATCAAGGCAATTTTGCTGCAGATGATGTCACTTCATGAAAATGTTGCATGAAAACCTCAGATAGATGTGACCTCTCTAGTGAAATATTCCACTCATCTCCAGAGTGATGCCTAACTTATTTCAACGTTTATGTGCGCTGGCTGCTCTGGGTAATGATTAAAATTTGTTCATTCTATCAACTCAGTGAACTATAATAAATTTCATTCCTATGTGACTTTGTATATAAAATATATGCAGTTCTGATGGGGACTGCTCTATAATCCGACGCTTCTATAATCCGAAGGTTCTTTAGTCCGAAGATTCGCTAGTCCGAACATGTGTTCATTCGCTAGTCCGAATTTTAAAAGAGGTTCTCTAGTCCCAAAAAAAATTAAGAGGTTCTTTATTCCGACGGTTCTTTATCTCGAAGGTTCTATAGTCCGAATTGTAAAAAAGGTTCCCTAATCCGAATATTAAAAGAGGTTCTTTAATCCGAATTTTAAAAACGGTTCTCTAGTCCGAATATGAAAATAGGCTCTATAGTCCGAATTTTAAAAAAGGGTTCTATAGTCCGAAATTGCAAAAGAAATTTGAATATAGAACAAACAAAAATGAGAAAGTGATTTTAAGAAAGAGCTAATGAAAAAAATATCGAACGAAATCAAGAATGAATAAATGAATGATGATTTGACACTGAAACAAATGATGAAAATAAAATTCGGACTATAGAACCTTTTTACCAATTCGGACTAAAGAACACGGTATCCGTTTCGGACTATAAAACCCTTTTGCAATTTCGGACTATAGAACCTTTTTTTTAAATTCGGACTATAGAGCCTAGTTCCATATTCGGACTATAGAACCCTTTTTTAAATTCGGACTATAGAGCCTATTTTCATATTCGGACTAAAGAACCGTTTTCAAAATTCGGACTATAGAACCTTCGAAATAAAGAACCATCGGAATAAAGAACCTTCGAAATAAAGAACAGTCGGATTAAAGAACCTTCGGACTAAAGAACCGTCGGAATAAAGAACCGTCAGACTATAGAGCTTCCACCGTTCTGATGCCTTCAGCGATGAACATCATTCATTCAAACCTAATACCTAGATGTTAATCTTCCGCTCTTCTCCAGTGTGCATCTGTGGCTCAATTGGCTAGAGTGTCATGCTCCCGGGGTCGTGCTAGTAATAAGAAGATCGCCGGTTCAAATCCGGCCAGATGCACTGGCGTTTTTTAAAAATTTTTATGTGCGCTGGCTGCTGTGGGTAAAGATTAAAATTTGTTCTTCCTCTCTTGTAAAAGTTGATACAAATTGTCTCACATCTAATTGTTTGAAAAGAACACCACATTGTAACAATTTATATATTTTATTGAGTATGAAGTCCCCTTTTAGTTAAATTATGTGTTGTACAAAATGTTTACATTTTTCAGTAGATATCTACGAAATAGGCTTATTCCCAAAAATTCAGTTGATTCTGATTCTGCATTTCGAGCAGTGGCGTAACTCCTATGGGCTCAGGGTGTGCAAACCCGCGGGCACCCGAGCTGAGGGGGCACCCGAAGGGTGCCCCCTCAGCCCTCAGCCATTGGTGCCCCCTCAGCCATTGGTTCCAACTAATCAGTGGGGCACCCAGCTATTAATGCCCGCGGGCACCCAAAACCAAAGTTACGCTACTGATTTCGAGTTATGCATGAATATGTGTATTTGACTGCTCCATTGACAATGAGTTGTAATTTCATTCTGGTGTACCAGAATGTATTTCAAATTTCACAACATTTTGCTAAACAACTTATCTGCAAGGTATTTTTTATACATAATTTATATTTAGCCAGAGGTTTCCAGTGGTATAAAGATCTCAACTTTTTTGGAGAAAAGTGGGGTGATGATGCTGTGGATCACGAAATGCCCTTTTAAGGGTATACAAGGTATTGTCGGTCGAAGCAGCCAAAAAAAAAAAAAGATTTTCATTATCTGAATCAATATATTATTGACAAATAACACTTTGGTGTTTTGCAAAAGTACATTCTACAAATCATATACTTTGAAAACTTGCTTAATTTATTGTTGTTAATGAGATATGTATGTTTTACAAAAGTGTTGTTGTTTCAGCCCAGTGGCGCATGCAATGGGGGGCAGGGGCCACGGCCCCCACTTTTTGTCGGTCATTCTGGGGAAATCAGTCATTTCCCCCGAAATGATTGATTTCGTCTGCACCTTACACTCCTAATCGGACTCCATTCAGACTGAACAACCTGGCCCACACTTTCAATGTGCTGCGCACGCCACTGTTTCAGCCCTCTTTACAACATAGCTCAAGAAACCACATGACCTACAAAAGTATATATCTGTGATATTTGAATTCTTCTACATGCTCACTATGAATTGAGCAATGCAATTTTTGCTAAAGCTCACTACCATTCGCAAGATGCTGTGAACTACTTTTTTTTCTGCTGCTTCGACCAACAATACATCGTATAACCTTAAGTTCAATTATTTGTTGTACAAAAATTTGTCTCTTATTGTAATGAACATTAACAAAACGATACCATGTTATAAATAATAAATTTCATAATTTATTGATAAAGTTCCCCTTGAATTGTGTTGTGCAAATTATTTCACGATATTGTACATGTAAAATAACACCACTAATGCAAATAATAAATATAATAATCTTTTATTGATAAAATTGAGTAAATCAAAAGGACAACTTGATTTTTTTTCCTGACGCTTCTAGTTTTTGACATTTGACATTTTCAATACCTTGAGAATGGTACTTCGTAATGAGTCAAAATATACTTTTCCTGAAGAGGATAAGAGGAATTCTTTTGTAGAATTTTTGACCAAAATTTTAATAGCAACTTTGAAATGTGATCCCTGTGTTCCCATTTTACGTTTTGAGAAATTTAACTTAATTTAAAATCTATATTTAACTGAAAGTACACCAGAATTGACAAAGAACTATTGTCAAACAGAAGACTATGCCTCTCTCTGTATTCCCATAGGGCTGTTCCAGTTGAAATCCATACACCCTGGAAGGTGTAACCTTAATCTTCCACACAGGGGAGTGTAAATTTCAAATGGATTTACTTGAATGGGGGACTCCATTTGAATCATGTAATTTACAACCCTGTGTGGGAGATTAAGGTCATGTATTCCATAGTGGATGTATGGATTTCAACTGGAACAGCCTAATGTTATCTTGTTTAAAAGGGGATGTTGTGGACAAAATTTGAAGTCACACATTTATACACCCTGTACTGCCATTGAGTTGGGACATGAGCAGTCTGACAAGGAGGACTATCCACGCCGTTGAGTGGGCCTGGGATGGGGTGCTTTTGTAATGTCATGAGAAACTCTGATTGCATGGCACGGGTTTTGGTATCTGAAGAAAGTTCATTTGTTCCAATTACCCCAAATTTGAAACCTGAGATATATTTCGTTTTATAGGTTGTATATGAACTGTTAATGTTGTAACTACAAGCTAAAAACAGGCCTGAAACTGCAAATATATGCCCCTGAAGACTTAGTAATGATAAATTTGAAGCAAATGTCAGTGAAATATTTATTCATTTCCCGTTTTCCATGTCTATGAAATTTTTTTGTTTTGCGTAAAATGGAGAACTTAGGACTCTAGTCTAACCTCCATAGTCAGACCAGGTCGAATTTTTTGTGCATAATGGACCATTGGGTCTAAAATGGCCATATCTCGAAATGCCAAGAAAGCATGACCCCCGAGTTGTGTCACAAAAAAGAGAAAAGAGTAAGGAATGTAATAAGATATTTCTTTACAGAGCAAGAGCCTGGGGTAATGGACAAGGGGCCCCGAACATCTTCTTTACCCCCAGCTTTACCCCCTTATTTAATTATCGTTTTTGCTCCGGCCCCTGAACCTCAACTTCGTCCACCCGGTCTACCTGCTTGCTACGCCCCTGTTAACACTCATCATACGACCCAGGTCAATATTCAAATCGGTCCTTTTCATATCGCGAAATGTCAAGAAGGTATGACCCCTGAGTGGTCAAATGAAAGGAAAACATAAAAAATATAAAAATACTGAGCTGAGTCAATATTCACATTTTGGTTCCTTTGCCTATCTTGAAATGCCAAGAAGTTAAAGTGCTATCATTTTTTCGGAAGGGGGTCCCAATATACTGGGGGTCATAAATAATTTTAAAAAAAGAGGGGTTATAAAATTTTTGATGACCAAAATATAGGGAGTCACAAGATGGCCACAGATGTTTATTTTATTCAAAAAGACTGATTTCAATACAATTTTAGCCTCTTTAGGGGTATGTGGTGGGGGCAGTCATAAAATTTTTGTTGCTGAAATAGGGGGAGAGCAATTTTATTGACGCAGACTTTTTGTAAATTTGGGATCCCCCTTCCGAAGAAAATGATAGTCCCCTTATGACCCCCAAGCATGCTAATAAGAATCTGCTTCTCATGTGATCATGTGATGATGGTGCTGTAAAAACAGCCAAAAATGACCAGGATGCCAAGCAGTGTCAAATGAAAGAGCAAAAGTAAAAAATATAAAATAATTTTCCCACCGCCTCATAAAGACCTGGCCCTCGAGTCTCCAAGCTTAATCGTTCTAGTGTATGCCTACGTAATTAAATTCAAAAAGAAAGTAATGAAAATGTTGGCCTTTTTAATTCTAAGATACCTTTAGATATGTAGGCCCTAGGCCCTACTGTTATATCAGTTACGTCACAGTAAACGGATTCGCAGTTCGCTTTATTTCATCTCAAACTATTTAAACAAATTAGCGTTTTGTTTCGATTCCAGCAAATCGGTGCTGCTTTTCTATCACCAGTGATGTGTGATCTTGGGAGTTGATGAAGAAATGTATACTTTCATAAGAATATAATTGATGGAGAAGTGTACTATGTGTAGAACACATTACGTTACCTATTCCTGATAACACATTGCACTATTTCATCCACTATCTACTGCTGATAGCACACTACTTCATCCATTATCTACTTCTGATAGCACACTACTTCATCCATTATCTACTGCTGATAACACACTACTTCATACACTATCTACTGCTGCTGATAGCACACTACTTCAGCCATTATCTACTGCTGATAGCACACTACTTCATCCACTATCTACTGCTGATAGCACACTACTTCATCCACTATCTACTGCTGATAGCACACTACTTCATCCACTACCGGTATCTACTGCTGATGACACACTACTTCATCCCACTATCTGCTGCTGATGACACACTACTTCATCCACTGCTGATGACACACTACTTCATCCACTTTCTATACTGCTGATAGCACACTGCTTCATCCAGTATCTACTGCTGATAACACACTACTTCATTCACTATCTACTGCTGATAACACACTACTTCATCCACTATCTACTGCTGATAGCACACTACTTCATCCACTATCTACTGCTGATAACACACTACTTCATACACTATCTACTGCTGATAACACACTACTTCATCCACTATCTACTGCTGATAGCACACTACTTCATCCAGTATCTACTGCTGATAACACGTCATCCACTATCTACTGCTGATATACTACTTCATTTTATCCTGAAAAAATAGTTTACAATAACATTTTTTGAAAACATTTAAAAATATTGTTGTAGTGTGTTTTCATACAAAACGTTTTAAAATGTTATCATGACCTTTATATAACCCGACATTTTAATGTTATTAAAACGCTTTTAACCTAAACCAAAAGCCAAAATATAACTTATTTAAAACGTTTTTAAAACGTTTTTGTGTTTGCTGGGTACTTCATCCACTATCTACTGCTGATAACACACTGCTTCATCCAGTATCTACTGCTGATAACACACTACTTCATTCACTATCTACTGCTGATAACACACTACTTCATCCACTATCTACTGCTGATAGCACACTACTTCATCCACTATCTACTGCTGATAACACACTACTTCATACACTATCTACTGCTGATAACACACTACTTCATCCACTATCTACTGCTGATAACACACTACTTCATCCACTATCTACTGCTGATAACACACTACTTCATCCACTATATCTGCTGCTGATAACACACTACTTCATCCACTATCTACTGCTGATAACACACTACTTCATCCACTATCTACTGCTGATAACACACTACTTCATCCACTATCTGCTGCTGATAACACACTACTTCATCCACTATCTACTGCTGATAACACACTACTTCATCCACTATATCTGCTGCTGATGACACACTACTTCATCCACTATCTACTGCTGATAACACACTACTTCATCCAGTAGCGTAGCCAGCGGGGGGCAGGGGGGGCAGAGTGCCCCCTGACAAAAAATGAAAGAAAAAAGTGCCCTTTTGACAAAAAATTAAAGAGAAAATCAGGAGGGCAAAGGAAAAGAAAAGGGCAAGGAGCCCTTTTCTAGCAAAAAATTCAGGGCCAAAATAGTGTAAAATACAAAATTTTTCCGCGCTATGCGCGCACATTGTAGCAATATAGCCCTTTTCAGCCGGATAATGGGCGAAAATAATGTAAAATACCATTTTTTTTTCTGCGCTGCTTGCCGCACATCATCCCAATAAGGCCTTTTTCGGGAAGTTCAAGACATACAGTCTCTATGTATTGTATGATGCAACTGCAATTTTTTCGGCTGTGCCCCCAAAATTTTATTTTGCCCCCCCTGACCAAGAAAGCTGGCTACGCCCCTGACTTCATCCACTGCTGATGACACACTACTTCATCCACTTTCTACTGCTGATAGCACACTGCTTCATCCAATATCTACTGCTGATAACACGTCATCCACTATCTACTGCTGATATACTACTTCATCCACTATCTACTGCTGATAACACACTACTTCATCCACTATCTACTGCTCATAGCACACTACTTCATCCACTACTATCTACTGCTGATAACACACTACTTCATCCACTATCTACTGCTGATAACACACTACTTCATCCACTATCTACTGCTGATAACACACTACTTCATCCACTATCTGCTGCTCATGACACACTACTGCATCCACCATTTACTGCTGATAACACACTACTTCATCCACTGCTGATGACACACTACTTCATCCACTTTCTACTGCTGATACTACTTTCTACTACTGCTATTATAAAAAAATAAACAAGTTGGTCTGTAGATTAATTGAGTTTTCGTCGACACACAGTGCTCTAGGAGCACTATAACTTTGTTGTCATTTATAATTAGGGCTTAGTGGTGTGTTGTTTTAATCTTTGGAGTGAAGGAGAAGGTGGTTTTAGCTCTAATTATTTACCCACAGATGGAACCGTCTGGGACAGTCTAAATATCTACTGCTGATAGCAAACTACTTCATCCACTATACTTCATCCACTATCTACTGCTGATGACACACTACTTCATCCACTAAGCTTGGATAAGCTTACATACTGGGAGAAGTCAGGAGCTACGCAAGTAAAACCAATCCCTTGCTTTTTACAATTGGCCTTCAAGTTTCATGTTATTTGTTATGATGATTTATGGTACTCTTATTATTGTGTACTTTCATGTTGTATTATGACATTGAAATTTGCCGCCACGCCCTATTGTTTGGTGTCAGGTGACAACATGGCGGGAATTTCCAAACAGCATATAGTATGCATGTAGTCAGTAGTTACATACAGGTGTTCACAGAATTATTTACACAGTGTTCAAATGTCAAATATACTGAAGCTTTTCATCAATCTTATCATGTTCACAGATTAATTATTGTTCACACTTCTCAAGGTGAAGACTGGACATTTTTGCTCTCATTTTATACATATAAATTTCCGTACGAAATTGATAGAACTCAAACAGGTTTGAGCTACATATAGCTTGACCATGGAGTACGATTGAAACTTGCACTTCATGTGCTAGCTGTTCTGTACGTGCATAGAGCATGCTACCCACATTTACCAAATAAAGTTGGTACTAATCTCCACCATCAAGTACCAACCCTCGGACCACACATAACATGGTACAGTCGCAAGATGTTCCAAACCATGATGAGATGGTCCAAAACTATTATCAACATTCATATGGTGAGCAACATAGTGAAGCTCAATCTCATCAGCAATATCATGCAATTGCTTGCATTCTCAAATCCAAACCAAATAGATTCCTCAGAACTGGTTTACTCAACAAATCAAGCTCTTCTCCAAAGCACCTTATTTTATTGGTGCTATTTATGAGTGGCCAAGTTGAATTGAATCCCGGACCAAATAATGCTAGTTCCTTCCCATGTGGGATATGTGAAGCTGAAGTTAAGGACGAGGACAAAGGCATATTTTGTGACGATTGTTCAACCTGGTATCATACACAATGTACTGGCATGACAAGCCATATGTACAACGCTTATTGTGCTCATTCAAACTTAACTTGGCTTTGTATTACATGTGGGTTCCCTAACACATCACCTGGCTTGTTTGATAGTACTCTTCTTAACACGTCAAACTCATTTGAAGTTTTGAATAGTGAACTTGAAGAGTCATCTCAAAATTGTAGCGAAATCTTCAATCCTACACAAACATCAACACCAATTAAGGTACCTACAAGTTCAGGTAGGAAACCTACCAAGAAAATTGACAGAACACCAAAACTCAAAGATATGGTCATCAACTGTGACGGGCTACACTGGCCTAAAAGAAAAGCGGCCTTTCATGCATCAGTCCATGAACTCAAACCAGATATTATATTTGGGTGTGAATCAAAGCTTGAACCCAATATTCCCACATATTCTATATTTCCCGATGATTATAATGTGGTTATAGAAAGGACAGGAACATACATGGTGGAGGTGTGTTTATAGCTTGCAAAGAAAATCTTGTTGCAACAGATAGACCAGAATATGATACTACCTGTGAAATAGTATGGTCTACAATTGAGTTTGTGGGGAAGGGTTTCTAAATTTAGGAAGTTTCTATCGACCCCAAAGTCTGGAGTTGAACCACTGCGCCATTTAATTGACAGTGTCAACAAAATCCTGTCTACAACCAACCGCAACTCGAAGCAAAGAAATGTCCTTCTTTGTGGGGACTTCAATTTACCGGATATTGACTGGTCTAAAAACCTTACAAAGCCTGACAACAAAGAATAACCTCAAATTAAAATTTTACCGAAATCGTATTTAGTATTAACCAGTTTTGCAAACATTTCCAACTTTTTCTTCTGCACGTGCCTCCAATAGGCCTACGTCGCAAGCACAAACCATGACCCGTATAATTCTCGGGGTCTTAATCAAACTGAGAGCATACTTGACCCGGGACTTGTCAAGCAATCAATCGTACATCAGTGTGTATGGCATGCGGCCGCGCGCGGGGCCCGGCCTTGTGAAGGAAGGTACATCGGTGTATTCTGGCATTTTTGCGTGCTTGGATCACGGTACCATTGATTGAACATAATCACACCCGGCGTTTTCGTGTAAGTGGTAGCTAATATCCGCCGTTAACATGCGATGCAAAAATGGGGCATAAGTCACTGCACAGCACCCCACAAAATATCTCAAAGCTGCATGCTGCTGGCGTTTGTTTTGCTAGTTGTGCACATTTGTCTTTGAAAATGTGGCAAATCTTTTTTTCCCTGAATTGTTTCATTAGGCTATGTCAAAGAAGATCTTCTCTGATTTAATATCTTTTATAGGACTGCAAGTTTTAAAAGTTTTGAACATCTCAAACTTTATTTTAAGTGAGTTTGAGCCGGTAAAATGAATGATTCGGTAATAATTAAATAAAAATACACAAAAACTTGCAAGCGCTTTTTTTGGCCATATTATATAAATTATTAGGCCATACTGGCCATAATTAATTTAACACTAAAAAGTATGAACTTATATGAAGTAAGTAAACATAATTTGTAAAATAAAATAACACATATAATAGCGCCTAATTGATTATTTTGTTCATGAAAACATAGCCTACCTGTAAAAATAAAATACATAGGCCTAAGGATTTAACATAAAAATACATTGATAAGGCCTAAATTTCGGACATATTAAATTAATTATTGTTCGTGAAAATATAAGCTAATATAATGTAAAAAAGTGATGCCGATGATGGGAAACTTGGAATCAACTTTCATTACCCTTATGATTTTGTATCATAATTCAATGGCTTTCCTTCGTCTTCATGTGCATGGTACGGACTTACAACCACAAAACATGTTTTAACACGGCCCACAATTACAATTTTGTTGTTGCGAACACTACCCGTCCTCCAACACGCTGGCAAGTGGCAAGTAAAGACTTCCGCGAAATCGCCGGGTACATGTATGACATGGGTAAATCAATGGCACTGTGACCGTAGCACGCAACGTATCCAGTATATTCCATTTCCGGGCCATTCCGTGGTTTGGCTGGCGGTGTGCAGGCACACAGGGGACTTGTCAAGCAATCGTCGGCAGCAAATACCCGCGGTGTAAAAAGGGGCGAAACGCACAGCACAGGCCCTGCTCGCTGAAAATGGCCAAACATTTATTTTAAACACTTTGTCACGTTATCAAGTTTTTATAAGTAGGCTGAAAGTTTTACCAATCAATGGTATTAAGAAAATTAAGACTGCCATATTTTTCTTTATAAATTTATCTTCATAAAAATTCACGTATAACACACTTTAACACTAAGTTATCAAATTATTAAAAATGCATGTTGAAAAAATGCATACACATATTAAAATATTTCAAAATATTGTTATAATCACATCAGCACGGTGTGTTAAAAACCGAACATAATCTACACCGGGACGCGGACGGTAGGTGCCTCAATTTATAAAACGCACACACATACCCCGCCCCCACCCCCACACACAAATTTGTTGAATATTCCCATGGCCATGCATTCATTGGAACGAATCCTTGATCGTACAGTCTGCTACCAACACAGGAACACACGACCCTTCCGGTCACATCGATTGTCAAACATCCACAACCGCCATTGCAATGCATTGCATTGCATAGGGGCGAGATGGCACGTAGGCGAGATGCCGTGTAGGCGAAGTTGCGTGTGGGCGAGGTGTCCTGTTTCCCTTGATATACTTGGAGAAATTAGTTTTGTCCAATTGGTGACGAAGATAACAAGACCTGCCTCTCAAAACACTTTGGACTTAATCATGACAAATAATCCAAGCATGGTCTCAAATATTCAAACACATCCTGGTATTTCTGATCATCTAATTGTTACTTGCAGTATAAATGTGTCACCAACTGTTAAAAAAGAAAGGTCCCAAGAAAGATTTTTCAATATCAAAAAGCTGATGTTGATTCCCTAAGGAACTCGCTTACAAGGGAGGTAAACTCCTTCCTTGATAGTAAGCCAGAAAATAACTCAGTCGAAACAAACTGGCTAAAATTCAAGAACATAGTGCATACTGACATAGTGACATGGACAAGTTTATACCCCACAAGATGTCCAATGGGAAACAATCTCATCCTTGGATAAGCCCGCTCATTGTCCGTCAAATGAGAAAACGTGACAAACTGTTTAAGAAGTCGTAAAATGCATGCTCCGTAAAACAAAACAAAACTCTACAATGCTTACAAAAAGCAAAGAAACAAGGTCACTAATATGATCAGAGAGAGTCATGAGTCTTATAAATCAGACGTCATTGGCCCAAGCCTTGAAACAAATCCCAAAAGATTCTGGGGTTACATCAAATCTCTTAGGAAGGAATCACTTGGGATACCTCCATTAACTGTAGACTTATTCATCCGATAAAGGCATTGCTGAAGCCTTAAACCAACAGTTCACTTCAGTCTTTACACAAGAGAAGATGGACAATATACCAAGTAAAGGCGCCTCACCATTTACTGACATTTCAAATTTGCATGTTGAACTACATGGTGTTGTTAAGCAACTTCAGCAGCTTAACTGTAATAAAGCAAGCGGACCTGACAACATACCCTCAAGATTTTTAAGAGATTATGCTTCAGAACTTGGACCCATGCTCCAGTTCATATTCCAACAATCATATGATAGCGGTACACTACCT
The DNA here is from genome assembly GCF_039555335.1 of Amphiura filiformis. Taxonomy (NCBI): domain Eukaryota; kingdom Metazoa; phylum Echinodermata; class Ophiuroidea; order Amphilepidida; family Amphiuridae; genus Amphiura; species Amphiura filiformis. The sequence continues at coordinate 39,090,811 of NC_092638.1, read as the reverse complement.
TCTGACTGGAAAAGAGCACTGGTAACTGGCATTTACAAGAAAGGGAGCAAGTCATCGCCCGAGAACTACCGTCCAGTTAGCCTTAATTACTAGCATAGCCTGCAAACTGATGGAACACATCGTGTTATCACATACTGCAAAACATCTCGCCAAGAACCACATCATTGTCGATGAGCAGCATGGATTCAGGGAAAAAATGTCCTGTGAAACCCAGTTGATCCAGGCTACGCAGGACTGGTCAGAAGTGTTGAATAGAGGAGGGCAGACAGACGTCTTGCTTCTTGACTTTAGCAAGGCGTTCGATAAGGTGCCCCATAAACGTCTTGCATCCAAGCTAACTTACTATGGCATAAGAGGAAAGACACTCAATTGGATTCAGGATTTTCTGGGGGGACGTGAGCAATGTGTCGCCATCAATGGCACCCACTCCAAGTGGTCACCGGTAATTTCAGGAGTTCCACAAGGCTCAGTCCTAGGTCCAACCCTCTTTCTTCTGTACATTAATGACATCGTAACCAACATCAACTCAACTCTCCGTCTATTCGCGGATGACAGTATCCTGTATCGTGAAATCCAGAGCACTGAAGACCAAGACACTCTCCAAGATGATTTGAACAAAGTCTTCCAGTGGGCTGACCAGTGGCAGATGAGCTTTAACGCTACTAAATGCGAGACTCTTACCATCACCCGCAAGACCAAACCACTGAATCACATCTATCAGGTAGACGGTCACAGCATTGTTAAGTCATCGAAGCACAAATATCTTGGAGTTACAATTAACAAACATCTTGACTGGAAGGATCACGTCCCTAAACATCACATCTAGTGCCCGTAGCACCCTGGGTGTATTGCGACGGAATTTGTCATCTTGCCCGATACATGTTAAGACCAAGGCTTACCAGGCTCTAGTGCGACCAAAAATGGAATTTGCTTCAGCTGCATGGAACCCGTATTCTTGTGAGCAGGTGAATGCTTTGGAGTCTGTCCAGCGTCAAGCTGCTAGGTTTGTTTATAACAATTACGAAGCGAACCGCAAGTGTGACCAGTATGCTACAACGCCTTGAATGGGATTCCCTTGCCACCAGACGACTACTCAAACAGGGCACCATGTTTTTCAAAATCCACCATGGACTTGTGAACATCCCCTTCCCGAGTGTAGTTATACCATCACTTCGTCTGGGAAGAGCAACCAACACCCTGAGTTACCAACCCATTCAGTCGAGAGTAAACACATACAGATACTCCTTCTTTGTTCGCACCATCCCAATCTGGAACAGACTACCACAACCAGTCATTGCAGCAACAACAGTCAGCCAATTCCAGACCCTGGCACTACCAGCCCTCAGGGATATGGCTACTACACCAACCCACCAATCCTTGTAACCTGCCGGTCTTCGGTTTTTACTTGCACGTTGTAAATTTATGAGCACCTTCTGACACGTATGCACAGCACAATCCTCCTAGGACAAGCCTAGCTTACTGAAGCCAAATTGGTCAAGCTGGGAGATTCCACGTTTGTTGATAGAAAGACAGCCTAGGCTAATAGAAATTGGCACTCCATTCGTGGTGGCCCTTACGAAAATGCAAGCAATGAAAAATGTGTGCGGAAGCATGCAGCACGCGTGCGGCAGTGTGCAGCACACGTGCAGATGTGTGCAGCATGCAAGCAAGGCCTGCTGGTAGCGTGTTCATGTGTGCGAACCAGCTGAGTGCATGCAGGCACCGCACACAAATATCCACCGCGCACACAATTTGCTTGCAGAACCTGCGTGCAGACTACCAATCTGTACGCAAATTACGTGCAGACTACACTTGTGTGCGGACTGTAGGACTGCATGCAAATTGCACGCATCTTGCATGCAGCACGCATATTGCTGCATGCATGCAGGATTTCCAGATCACAAAGTTAGAATGCTGCACGCATACAGGGTTTCCAGAAGCAGTAAAGGTAAAATGCTGCATGCATGCAGGATTTTCAATGACTAATTCACCTTTACACAACTGACATCAAGTCACAATTTGGCAATGATCTAGAAGTGAAAATATTTAAATGTTTACAATGAATAAATAAGTTAGCCTTCGGACCAAAATTTTCTAAGTATTTAACCTTCAGACCAAGATTTTTGGCAGACCAAGAGGGAGGGGGGCAAGCAATTTTGGCAGGCCAACAGGGGAGGGGGCAAGCATTTTTTGGCAGGTCTAGAGGGGAGGGCAAGCAAATTCTTGTTTCGATAGTTGGCATTTCAACTTTGGGCCAATGTTGGAATGCCATTCCTGTTTTGATAGTTGGCATTGAAACACTGGCCCAATGTTGGAATGCCATTCCTGTTTCGATAGTTGGCATTGCAACATTAGGCCGATGTTGGAATGTCATTCCTGTTTCGAAAGTCAATAGTAGGCATTGCATCATTGGCCCAATGTTGGAATGCCATTTCTTTTTCGATAGTTGGCATTGCAACATTGGTCCGATGTTGGTATGCCATTCATGAATCAACAGTTAATTGACACTGCAAAAAATCAAAACAAAATTCAACATTTTTATAGTGAATGTTATCAATATTCACAATAAATTTGATCAATATTCATAAAATGATGCACTTTGGCCGGTTTAGTCATCAAAATATTGCTTATATTAACTTAAAACACTTAATCAAATGTGTATACCCCAATAGCTCCCCCTTTTTAGAGTCCTTTATGCCCCTTTTTTAGCTCAAATGGTAAAGCATCAGACTCCCATGCAGAAGGTCCCAGGTTCAAAATCAGGTAGGTTAAGTTAGATAAGTGACTTGTATAAAATTAAGCTAGGCAATTTTGGTTCATTGTGAAATGGATAGCCAGGTTATGTAATTGTAAGGACAGTAGGCCTATACACTGTTAACCATTATTTTTGATTTTTTTTTTCATGATTTTGTCTCACATATATATGGCCAGTACGTGCTGTACGCATGCAGTGCACGCTAATGGATTTGCATGCTGCATGCAAACTGCACACGCTCATGACCTGCACGCATGCAGCAAGCATCTGCACGCTTTCCTGCATGCGTGCCTCGTTCCAAATATACGCATCCGCACGCTACCAACTGCACGCGTGCTGCATGCGGTGCGGCACGCGTGCTGCTTGCATGCTGCATGCGTTCAAAAACTGCGTGCCATTTTCGTAAGGGGGATAATAATAAAGTTTAAAACATGAAGGAGTGAATCAACTCAAGACTCAAGACTACTGCTGATAGCATACTACGGTTTATGGTGCAAATGTGCGCGAAGCTAAACTGGTGAAATACAGTACAAAACTGGAATTAATTTTGGTTAGAAACCCATATACAGGCGTCAACATTGGGGGGATGATTGTATGAGCTTGTATGGACCATCCCCCCTATCAAAATATGGGGGGGGGGGTTTATCCCCCACCCCCGGGATCTACCATAAGCTAAAAATTACCGTTTGGAGTTATTACTCATTGAGTCATAGTGTCATAATTGTAAAAGTGCACACATTTTGTTGATTTGTAGCTTTGAGATTACAAAATTGAACACTTAACATTTTTACCACGGAATTTTACCCTCAAATTTTTTCAGATTCCCCCTATTAAAGGCTTAATGAACGATTTCCTTCAAATTTTAAATTTGTCATTATATACTCAAAATGCTGAAATAATACTAGTAATAATGATCGGGAATGGTTTCTGTCCATTTTGAGCTGAAATAACGAGGTAACGTGAAAGAAACACTGCTTGTTATTTTGGCCGTTTAACACGCAGTTCTATGGGCGGACATAAAGTCATAATTTCTTGAATTATGACTTTATGTCGAACTTTGCTCTGTTTACCTACAAACACAACAAATTTGGCTGATTCCATTTAGGTGCAAGTTGTGACATGTGTTTATTACAAATATGCCAAAAAATCAGGTTTGAAAAAAATTAACCAAATTCATATTATAAGATCGTACATTATGACTTTAAGGACTGAATTTTTTGATCCCCCCTTTTTAGGACCCAAAATGTTTTTGACCCCCCATATTTTCCACCCCCACCAAAGTATTAATGAACACTCACTAAGAAACGTAATGTAATAGCCGTCATGAACACACAATCCCCCTATTTGACCCCACTGAACACTTTTTTCTGGTAAAAAGGAAGATGAATATAGGGCAATTATTGGCCTCAATTGTTTATTTGATTTTAGGGAGTGTTCAGAAATACGTTGGTGGGGGTTTGAAAAAGTTAACCTCGGACATCAAACAATTTTTGATCCCCTGAAAAAGGGTGGATTTATTTTTTTATCCCCCATTTTTATGGTTTAATTTATCCATCCGCCTTCATGTCCTTAAAAAGAAACCAAAAATATATGTAAAACTCATTAGTTAAAAATTGCCGTTTGGAGTTATTATATAGTCATTTGAGTCATAGTGTTTATAGGCCTACACCCAAATTGTAAAGTACGCAAATTTTGTTGATTTGAAGCTTGAGAGTGAGAGAATTTATTAACATTTGGCAATGCATGCCTTTTTTGTGGTATATCATGTAGGCCTACATGTTACCCCGGACTTTTACCCTGTTAATTTTTTTTGATTCCCCAATATTTTCCACCCACCCTCACCAAAGTATATAGGAACACTCCCTTTGGAGGGGGCCCCCCCCCCCCCCCATGACTGAAATTGCCACCCCTAGCTTTCGCCGCCAAGTTGGATCATGCTATAGGCCTACAAATAATACGGGATTCTGTACTAACTGACCTTGGAAAATAAAGCTAATTATAGGCCTACTATATGTGCACGTTATATACTCAAAAGGTGCAATTCTTTTCTCTTTGTAAAACCACAGATATTGGAACATATCTGTGGTAAAACTCAAAGATAAAAGTTCGAAGAGTTACTAAAAATACAGGGTGTAACAATAAAATTTATACAATTGCATTTTGACTTCTCAGGACAAAACTAAAAGAGTTATGGCACAAATGCTATATGCAATACAATCAGTAATATCTTGGCTAAATGGAGACGTTTAGTTGGTTTCTTTAGTAACTTGGGTTCAAAAGTTATGTCCGATTAATTAAATGGTCCAGAAAACGTGTTGGGCCACTTTTGTTATGTTTGCGCATATGTGACCGTACAGCACGAATGAGCCGTAAATGTCCTCAATTGTATTCAGAGTTACAGTGTAAAATGGGCATGAAGGTCATATTCATAGGTATTTTAATTTGGTGCTACGTGTATCTCATTAAATGAGGTACACGTAGCACCAAATTGAGGTACCTATGAATACGACCTTCATGCCCATTTTACACTGTAACTCAGAATACAATTGAGGACATTTACGGCTCATTCGTGCTGTACGGTCACATATCATATCAAGTTTGAACCGCGTAGATATGCTTATCAAAGAACTGACACAAAAGAAATATAAGTGGTGTTTCTTCATATAATTAACATGAACTTAATAATAATATGATATTTCTTTAAAATCTATAAATGAAGTCATGAAATTTCTTTCAAATAACCTTATAAATAAAGTAATTTCTCTTATCCCGATATCATTGGTAAAACTGAGAACAGTTTTTGAATACATAAGTACAAAACAATAAAATTTTGAAATTAAGCTTAGCTGGGCTTCTAGCTGTTCTGGGGCGACCACTATAATTGCCAGCAATTCTGTTAACAAATTCTACATACTTCTCATAGTTATAATTGTATGCCTTGTTGGAAGATGTGAGTTTGGAAAATGAGCTATAAACAATCGTATGGTTTCTGCTTGACTCCATGTGCTACCGAATGTCACAACCATAAAAATACGCTCTTCCAATGTGAATTGGGGTCGAAGTTGATGAGCTGCAGCCACGATTTAAACGAGGTTGTTATGTCAGTGCTTAGTTGTGACTTTCAAAAACTCAAGGTGATATTCTATTATGTAATCATTTCTACCACTTCGAATACCTCATTGTTCAAAACTACCTATCATAAGAGCACCGTCCAACTGGTCCATGGTTCAACTCTATTCAGTCACTTTTGTAACACTTAGACAAAAGTGGCCCAAGCGGTTTTAAGACTAGGTTACATAATTGGCCATATCTTCATTTGTATACCATCGATTGTATTGGAACAAAGCTTAGCTGGTGGCTAAAGAAATTATCTTGATAGACATATAAAAATAAAACCAAAAAATAAGCGGCATACTTGTATCATTCTATTTTCAAAATTGTACAAATTTTATTGTTACACCCTGTATACCGTAAAATGGGGTAATTTCGGTCAGCGGGGTAACTTTGGTCGGTCAAATATATTTTTTCAAATGGTCATATTTTCGTAGGCCTACAGCAATATTGTTTTTAGTCATAGGCCTAATAGCATTTTTTTTACATTTTTTTTCAGAAAAAATAAAAATCGATATTTGTGAGCAAGGATGCGTGCTTGATTAATTTTGCAAGGGGTCAAATGTCAAAAAACAACAACTTGCCCATATAGGCCTCCGGGGGGCACTCAACTTTGGAGGTGACGCGTATGTAGGGCTGTTAAGACCCCTTTTTCAGCATCGCTGTCACCCAAAGACCCCATATTTTTTACGAACACATGCTCTGTCACCCGAAGACCCCTATTTTTCCATTTGATCTGTCACCCAAAGACCCTCAAGTTCAATTTGAACAGCAACTTTCATTTATCACTGATTTTGTTACTTATTTTGAAAAAACAACAAAATTTGAAGCCATTTCGAACTAGAAATTCGATTTTCGAGGATTTTGTGGCGCTATTTCAGCTCTCACCCAAAAATTTCAATTAAAAAAAAGTCATGTTCTCACCCAATGACCCCATATTTTTTACATTTTGCTCTCACTGAATGCCAAAAATCATGCTCTCACCCAATGACCCCATATTTTTTACATTTTGCTCTCACCGAATGCCCCTTAGTGCGAAAGTGCCAGCCCTACACCTATATCCATTTCATATTGAAGTGCCCCCCCCGGGATAGGCCTACAGCCAGACCCTGTAGGCCTATAGGGCCCTACACAGGCGCGTCGCAAGCGGGGGGACAGGGTGGACGAAGTCCATGGGCCCCGAGGGTTCAGGGGCCCCGAGCACAAAACCGAGAATTAAATAATGCCTGATAATGGAGAGCAGGGCTTGATTTTTATACCATTGGGCCAGATGGGCCCGGGTCCAGGGCCCCTAAAATTTGGGGGCCCCAAAATTGCCCTATGCATCTTTCTTTTAACCCCAATAACAACATGTTTTTTGGTTAAAATAGGGCAAAATTGCACATTTTTCCGCGCTTCGCGCAAATTCAAATAGCAAAGTTCATGTTGATCTGAGGCCAATCTGAAATTGAATTGAACAAAATATGTTAGTCTCCCGTAGCCCCCTTTAGTTAAACCAAAACTTGGCCATTGACATGAGTGCTCATGCCTTCCTCGGCACGTGAGTTCGGGCCTCCAAAATTTTGGCCTGGCCCAGGGCCCCCATAAGGTAGGCTAAATTCCGCCCTTGTTAAGGTGGCTGTGTACTCTCAGACATGCATGTAGTAAAAGTGCAATAACTTTGTAATTATTCGCGCAAAACATATAAAAGTATACATTTTTATGAAGGCAAGACATCAATAAATCTTAATACAAATACAGATTTGGGGTAAAACAACAATTTTGAAGAAAATCACAAAAAGTGAGTTTTTGGCAATATTTGTTAGGTACATCATAACAAAAAACACTCTTTCCAAAATATTTTATTTTGGTTTTAGCTTAATCTTGAGGCTCCATTCCAAAAACGGTTTTTTTATTTTTTTGATATTGGCCTTATTTTTTGAGATATTGACCATATAAGGCATCAAAATGAACTTTTTAAAATTCAAAAACGCCTATTTGCACAAAATGATGCCCAAAATCGGAAATAGACCAAAATATAAAAAAATGAGAAAACCGTTTCTTGAGTCGATCATGCTTTTTACGATGATCATATTTGCTTACCTATAGATGCTGTATTTATTGAGTTATCGTGTACCTAAATCGTCATTTTACCGAGAAAATGAACATTGAAATAATGGCCGTTGAAGTTTAAAGTGGTCACATTTTGCACTTTCATCGAATCTCACAGGAGAATGCGACAGTTTTCGTTTTTGAAACTTATATTACGTGAACATCGGGTAAATCCACAGCCCCTTGAGAAGTTTGAGCGAAATCCATTCATAACTTGATATTTAAATCGGGGAAAGAACTTGAAAAAACCCACATTTTATCAGCTAAAACGGAGCCATTTGATCACTAGGTTTTTGTGAAATCAGTGCTTCCGTGGTGTTTCCATCAGATGCGCCGCGCATGTAGATAAGCGTCGCGTATGCGTCGCGTATGCGTCGCGTATTTGTGCGTTAACAAATTGCGCGATACGCAACGCGATGAGTTGTTGCGCGCGTGTACCTTGCTGGTACAACAAAGATTTTCTTTCCTTTTCAATTTCAAACACGAGTGGAATAGTGAAATAAAATCCTTAAAATATTGCAGTTGGAGTTTACAAATCTGGATTTTCATTCCTTGTATTTATAAAAAACATAACAAGGTACAAACATATCATAAAACCTCAATTTTGAGAAAGAAACAATGGCTAGAGTACACAGCCGCGTTAAAAGGGCCCGTAGGCCTACTGCTCCTTGCCCTACAGCGAAGAAGTTTTGATTTTTTTTTTCCTTCACTGGAATGTAGGCCTAATACTCTGACCAAAGTTGCCCCAAACGCGGGGTAACTTTGGTCGGGCTATTGGTGTAGAAGAGAACCCTACATTAAAAAGAGGATTGGAAATATAGGCCTAATTGGTTTTGTTTGGAAACAGTTAACACGTGATTATATATTTTTGAAAACGATTATTTATCCTTTTTCACTATGTCTTAAATAAAATGGGTAAATGGAACGCTTAAGCAATAAATCACTTTCTGTGGTCAGGAGGGTATCCATATATGATTTTTGTTTGTTTCAATAAGTAGATAATATGTTTTTACAACTTGTTTTAACAGATAAACTCCCATTTTATGGCTTTGTTTCTTGTATCGGTCCAAATACATGCATGAGTCATGGTGTTCCAGTTACCCCAACAAATTGGGGTAAATGGAACAGTGGGTTGGGTAATTGGAACAAGGGGCATTACTTGCAAAGAGCCTACATTCATAGCTATATTTACATTGAAAAGACATCAGAATATGTTATTTAACATATATTTTGTGACTAAACAAAAGATTAACAAAACTAATTTTGTTTTCATGTTTTTTTATAAACATGGTAAAATACCACGTAAAAAAACACTTTCTCTCGATACATAACTGAAAAAATGGTTTTCAGATTTTAAAAAATCAATAGGAGGCCTAATCTACCATGAATTAGTTATTTGTAGTATATAATTTCATAATAATTAAACCAATTAGTAAAAAAAATATTAACATGTTATATATATTTGAAGTCAGTCAACCATGTTCCATTTACCCCAAGTGGATCTGTTGTGGGGTAAATGGAACACCAAATTAATTAATTAGCTAATTAGCATATTAATTTGCATAACTTCATCATTAAAATCTGCTATTTTATTGTTTAAAACATTTATTTAATTGTAGAAAACAAACATATTGCCAATATTGTAAGACAACTCTCAGCACAACATTCAAATATTTAGGAATCAATACCCTTAAATTAGTAATGTTCACTGAACCGTAGCACCACTTCAAGGTCAGTGACAACATTTGAAATTTTCTTCCACTCAAATACCGAGTAAACCCACGCTTGGGGTATGAAACGAAAGCAGAACGTATGGCGTTGGGGTAGGCCTAAATGGAACAGTCGGTATGATGTTGACCAATTTTTTTCTTGATTGAGGGAATTGTATTCTCAGCGTTCCATTTACCCCACCGTTCCATTTACCCCAATTTACCCTATAGAAAATTTTATAAACACGTCTTGACAATATGGGATTTCAATGCATTTTGGTATCTGAAAGGTAGCCAATTGGCTACCTTTTGCCTTGCTTCCAAAAAGTAGCCAATTGGACAGACAATTGGTTACTTTCAAATATCAATAAGGTAGCCAATTGGCTACCTTTTCAGATGTAAGAAAAAAGGCAGCCAATTGGCTGCCTTTTTAAAAGCAAGACAAAAGGCAGCCAATGATTGGCTACCTTTTAGACATCCAAATAGGCCTAGGCCCTACATTAAAATCACACATTTGTGAAGACATGTTTGGTAAATTCTTTATAAAATGACAGATTTGTAAAGACATTTTGGTAGATTTTCTCTATAAAATTTACAATATTTTATCAAGACATTTTTGAAAAAGGGAAAGATAATCGTTTTCAAAAATATGGGTGTTGTGGTTAAAAAAACTCTGAAAAGTGCCCAAAGTTACCCCATTTTACGGTAGGCCTTCTGCACTTTGCGCTCACTGACTTTAGTCTCCCACTTTTAATTTTATTGTCATAGTGTATTTAAATTGATTACAAATAATTTTTCTATGAAAGTAAAAAAATTCTCGGGTAAAATTTCAAGTTCTTTTCTACAGCTAAATAATTCGAGAAACTTCCTGAAACTGCTATCTCTATAGAATCACGTGACTTCATGTCGCATTCCTATTTAGTCATATGACAGGCCAGCTGACTGAACAGCTGACAGGTCATGTGATCAGGCAAAGGCATTTTCTCCCGTGGATGTCAACAAAGGTATTCATAAAAATTTCAACCAGTATTAGAGCGGAATTTGAAGCTAATTTGACCGCTTTATTGGGTAAGTATGTCATTTATTTTACATCTGAAATGTTTAATAATATTTTGCGGATATATTGAATTCAATATATAATGAAAATACCGTTTATTTGTGTGTTTTTTGAAAGGAATAAAATCGTACTCTCACAAATCACATGTCGTAATTTTGTCTCGTTCTGCTGCGTTGATCAACCGACCAGTGAATAGGTGTGGCGTCATCATAATCAATGTTGCGGCCTTGGGCATGTTGGGGTATATCGAATGGGCATATGCACTGACCATTTGTATCCTGATGTTTGTTTAAAGTATAAAATATTGCGTTTTTGTTTAGTGGTTGTATTACAACAAAATGGGTTAATAATAGTGAGCACTTTTCTAGCTGAACTGAATTAAATTTTCAGGTTTTATACTTCTATCAGAGATAAATATATAGTGTTCAAAATCCATATGCCTCCATAAGTTGGGAGATCTGGGTCCTCAAAGTCTCTGAAATGTATGTCCGCTACTACGGAACTGCCCTTTATTTTAACGGACTAAGAAGAATGAGAATAAACGGTAGGAATTTTTAATTTTACTATCCTCTAGGCTCTACCGCGCTTATATACCGTGTGATCTAGATGACAGGCAGGCATCCAGTACTCAAAATATTGGGCCTGACAGTCATCTATCACATGGTAGAGACACAGTAAAATTAATATTTCCTATGATTTATTCTCTAAGTAACGGTAAGAAAAAGAAAATTAATAAGCTCATAGATGTTCAGATAGATGATTACCGTACCTCAAAATACCAGGCTACCCAGAAGGCACCAACTCAAGCTCACAAGAAACATCAACCAGACAGCTAGGCTATTGCCCTGGACCGATATTCATAAAGCCTTGCTAAATTAGCAACCAACTAGTGCTTAGCAAGATGCTAAATCCACTAGTTGATAGCTACGTAGCAATCAACTAATTTCTTATTCATAAAACCTTGCTAAACACTTTGCTAACTAGCTATCAACTAGAAATATTTAGCTGATAACTTATTTGGGTGTTTTGGGTGCTATGGCCTTCAACAGTTGTGTAACATCTAATACAATAGGCTTATATAATACATGTCTATTATACTTGAGCTCTGAACCACAGTCAAAATGATCAAAATGTAATGACTCATTGCTGATGGTCTTCATTGAGATTTCGTTAATAAAATTACATGTGTATTTTGTAAGCTATATAGGCCTACAAGGTTGTTACGGCAAATCATAACAAAATGTCCACCATGAGTAAGCCTTCAAATAAGCGACCGAGAAAGAACAACTTCTCGGAAGTTGAAGCTCTATTTCTTAGCGATAAATATGAAGAATTTAAGTCAATAATTGATGCAAAGCAAGCAGCAAGTTTAAAGTGTTATGTATCTTTAATGTGCCGATTAAATTAATATCAATTATAATCGGCTCACTTTTTGAAACTTGAAAAAGATACTGATTTAAACTTTGTCATAATGCAAATGTTAGCATTAACATTAATTAATATTAATGTTATTATATATTATTTATTAATATTTAATATTAAATTTTAATATAATATTTAATATTAATTATTAATATAATTAATATTAATAATATTATTAATTAATATAATTATATATTAATATTTAGCAAGTTTAAAAAGCCCCCACCTCGGCTCACTTTTTGAAACTTGGTCCCATTTGTAAAAGATACTGATTTAATCTTTGTCATAATTATCAACTTAAAACATTTCCAGAAGTGTTATGTATCTTTAATGTGCCGATGCGATATTAAGTTGTTAGCATTTTGGAACGATCAGAAAGGTTATTATGTTGTTCTTGGCCAATATCCTATATATGTTTTGTTTTATAATAATTATTAAGTTCATGACCAATGATTGAATTAAACGAATAACAAGTAGGCATGTTAATGGCAATGATGCTATTGTTTAAACGTTAAAAACACCGATTTGCTGTTGATATTCAAAATGGGACCAAGTTTCAAAAAGTGAGCCGAGGTGGGGCTTTTTAAACTTGCTGCTTTCTTTAATATATTAATAATATTATTTAATAATATTAATATTATTACTGCATATTATATATTAATTAATATTATTAATTAATATTAATATTAATTAATGTTAATATTAATAATATGCAGTTTATATTAAAATATCAATTATTAAGTTGTTAGCATTTGCATTAATATGCAAATGCTTAATATTATTAATATTAATATTAATTTATAATTATTTTAAGAAAATATTAATATTAATATTATGCAAATGCAGACTGACTAGTTGTCAACTAGTGACTTAGCGCTGCCCCAGATCAACTCTAAGTTTTGGCAAAATTTTAGAATGTTGCTAACTCTAACTGGGTTTTATGAATAAGAATTAGCAATCAGCTAGGCTTAGCAGCTTGCTAAAGTCAATTTTAGCTGTCAACTAGGCCTAGCGTGGTTTTATGAATATCAGCCCTGGTGTCCTGTGTCATTGTCCCTCAAGCACTTAACAACCGCACAATCAGAGGAATCAGGAAGCACCGTAAAAAAAGCCTTGGCGATTGGTGGCAAAAAAGTTTCGCACCATACGTCGAAGTTCACTTTTCAAATGGCGAACTGTTGTTTCAAAACAAAACAACTGGTAAAAAAGTCTACTAAATGACCTCATAAGGTCAAGTCATCTGTGAAAATTAAAATGGTCAAATTGTGACAAGAACTGTCAGTGACTTTCACCCTTGCGAGTGAAAATACAGCTTATTCAGCCAGTGTCAACACTGTGTCATTGGTTTGATTATTTTATTGGACTAACACCACAGCTATGGTTTTTCTCAATGTAACAGTATAGACAAATCCAACGAGCCAAGTCATGGTCAGGATTTGGGTCCCCGCAGCACCTAACTAGTGCCCATTTGGGTGGATTAAAGCCGCTTAAAAATCGATATTAGATTCTTTTGTGTTGTAAACTGTCATCTTTCTTTTGTCTGACGTGTAACACAGGTGATAGAATACAGTTTAAAATACCCTCCAAGGCCGCATCATTTCACATTTTAGGTGAAATGGCGCCGACGGGACCCAGCTAATGGCTGCCATTGAGGTGTAGAAATGTGTGAAATTTGATTTGTCTATAAGAAAATTGCAAATGGTCGTCATTTTTCGTCACAGACATAAACAACAATATGAAAACCACCATTCCACCAGCTAGCTTGTCCAAATTCATGGTTTGACGGCAGTCTAGGTACATGTATATGATGTATTTGCAACCAGGCTTGGGCAATATTTAACAAAATTTTAATCAATCAAAAATAATTGATTTTTTTAAATCGGTTACTTGATTATTTAAAAACACTGTACCAGTGATTTTTTAAGAATTACTACACCCTGGCCAATTTTGTGCCTATTTTTGCATTTTCTCAAAAATTATAGCGCATTGGGGACAAGTAAGATATGTATATTATAGGGGCAAGGACTACAACTACTGTACTGGAAATTTTATTTCAGCACAGACAATAGTTGTGGAGTTACAGTCAAAAATGAGGGAAAATCAATATTTGATCAATAAATCAATAACTACTTGCTTTGAGTTGCTGAATTTTCAGTTCAGTAGTTGTAGTCCTTGCCCCTATAATATACATGTCTTACTTGTCACCAATGTGCTATAATTTTTGAGAAAAAGGCAAAAATACATGTAGGCACAAAATTGGCCAGGGGTGTAGTACCCCCTTAAAGCAACTGATAGAGGTTTTTTTAAATAGTTTCTTTCATAGGTGATTATTAGCTGAAACAACCAGAATAACAAGTGAAACAACTTGTTAACAGTTAACACATCTTTCTCCACTTAATACACTACAATATCAGAAATGTTAATTTATCTATTTTTGTGTGTCCTTTTCCTTTCCCAGATTCATCATTTATTTGACAAAAGTATTCAATCACTATGGCGTATTTTACACAATTCATGTCAGTGACATGAAGTGCGAACAATGCAGTACAGGTATAACAAAGAAACTATCGAAATAACGGGAATCAACAATGTAAAACCGTGTTTAGAGGATAAGACAGTTGTGGTAGAGTTAGCGAACAAAGGGGTCGTCTCAAAAGAGGAGATTTGTTCGATTTTAGATGAGATGGGGTACAAGGTTAGCGAGATTGCAGAAGGAGGAGCAATGCAGGAGGATCTTGTCACGGAGGACAAAAGCTGCCAACCTAATATCTCTGAGATGGATGGGGAGGACGGATGTGTGACCAATGAGATGACGTCCGAGATGATTAAGATAGAGGTAAGTATAAGGCTGTAGGGGTGGGGGAAGGGGTGGCGAGGGGGAGACAATTTCAGGACCATCTGTGTGTATTTTACTGTTGGGAACAAGTGAAGTGTTCATTGTATGTGAGCAGCAATGTTGCTCAATTCAATGGTATTAAAAATAATCTGACACAGCGCTTAAACAGAAGTACCGTATGTTTTACAATGTAGTATAGGCCAATTGACATGTGACATCATTGCCCGGCAGTATGTGCAATGTGCATGAATTATGGCAATTTCTGTTGTTCGTAATCTTTGCCCTGCAGTGTGCGTAGACGCATCGTAGTTTGTTCAGGGCACATGCATTTTAAAGTGCCCACCACATTTCAAATAGTACAAGAAAGCCATTGTATAATGTAGCGGTTCATTCAAGCATATCAATAGACCAGTCACTTGCCTTGATAAACAACGATGTCAAGTGGTCTATAAATAAATTCAGCTCATATAGTTCTGCAATCCGCATAAAGAAGTTTTATGTGTAAGATTAGTGATTGATAGAGATCTACATGTATATCATAAAAACTTCAATGCTGCCCTCAACAGATGTCTAGTCAATTTAAAACAGTCATTCAGTTTTCTATATTAGTATAGGTGGCAGTAATTTACTATTAAGATATTTCTCATTACCAATTGAGGCAGTCAGGTAGCATACAGCCCCTCCCCCGGTATTACCGGGGGAGGGGGGGGGTATTGGTAGGGGGACTCAATGTCTATTTTGTAGGGGTGAGAGGTACATGTACAAAGTGCCAGATTTTGGAAATTGAGAACTGATTTTTTTAGCAAAGTAGGGGCTTCTGAACTGAATTTTCAATATCTTTTTGGGTCCAATGAACTAAAATTGGATATGAAATGGGATGTGCAGCCATATGAAATTTGTAAATTTTCTCAAATCTTGGCTTTAGGGAGGAATCAGTGGTGGCAATAGAAATTGTTTTTGGGGTTGGGAGAAAGTGAATTTCATGGGGCAAAATCAACCAAATTTGTGCAAAATTGCTGCAAAAAGTGGACGTATATGTCACGCTTTTTACAAGCATCCCCCACTGTGGCAAGTAGCTTTCCCTCAATATTAAAGATGTCAAGTGGGGCCAAAGATTGATGATTCCTGACTGAGGGTCTTCGGAACTGCCAGGCAGCTTGAAAATGGGAATCTTGACGGCTGCACATACGATATGACATCAGTGCTTCCATGAAAGAAAGAAATGCATGCTAAATTTTTTTAAATTTATGCCTCCACCAGAGGTATTATGTTTCCTGGTTGTCTATCATTCCGTCCATCTGAGGTTGCGAGCCCGGTACCCCAGGTCAACATAAAAAGTGGTAACCATGTGTGTTCTTCCTTTTTTCAAAACCCCCCTTTTCACTGATTTTTCATTGATTTTACCCCCCTTTTTTTGCCAAATCACTGACAAAATCAGGGTAAAAAATACCCCCCCTTTTCAAGGTTTTCAATGAGAAGATTTCCAGACACCCCTTTTCAATGACTCCATTGGAGGATGGAGGCTGAAGACTCGGGCTGAAGACATCGATCGAACGAACCTGTGAAATACCCCTTTTTTTTAATTTCGCGGAGACAATGCTCAGAATACCCCCTTTTTTCGCGATTTCAAGGGTCCGCGATTTCAGTCAACAAAATACCCCATTTCCGCGAAATTTAGAACACACATGGTTACCACTTTTTATGTTGACCTGGGGTACCGGGGTTGCGAGTGCAATTTCTCGAAATTGGTATTATAGTGATGCGATTTGGTGGAAGGGTACGCAATTGGCAGTCTTCAAAGCCCTGTAGGTTTTCGTCGCAACATATATATGCTAATTTGGTAGCTCATTTGCATAAACTTTATTCTATCAATTTCTAGGAATTGGTAAGGCTTTAGGGATGTGACTTGGGGGAGAAGTGGCAATTGGCAGTCTTTTAGGTTTTCTATGTACTGATTTGGTAGCTCATTTGCATAAATCAATTTTTTTAATACTTTTATTTTTCTTGCATTTATTTTCTTTTAATTAGATCTAAAAACTAAATTCCCCCTCAGTTTCAAGTGAAATTACCCCGGTTAAAATGATGCATGTCAAGGTGGAGGCATTCCTTTGCGTCCAGAACTGTGCAATCCGAGAACTGCAAGAATTGTACCGGTACCGCAAAAGTTCTAGTTATTATTGCATGCAAGTGCATTTAAACTTCTGTCAATGTTACTTACCCATGTAATTCATTCATCCAGTTGAGCAGTCTCTGTGACCATGCATTGGAGACAACTGTAAAAATTCAGTGCAATATTCAATATGCATAATACACTGTTGTCCTACTCAAGAAAGTGGCCTTTTTTTCCTTGCTCTGTTTCCTCAATTCTGTTTCTTTCTTTTCTCAGCATGCTTATACTTTTTAAGGCTAAATTGGCTCAAAAGCATTTTACTTGAGTCTGGTCCAATCAGGACCAAAGTGTATGTCCGCTGGACCAACCGCGATTCAACAAACCACAGTCGTCTATTGTCTCCACATATGTCATACACACAACTACAGACTGTAAGTCTATTGCCTAATGGTACCTGAGTTCTGATTGTGTGAGTTAAGATTGCATGCACAGTGCAACCCATGTATTAAGGCCAAAGGTTGAAAAACCAATTATTACTATGGGATTTCATTCAAGCATATCAATAAATGATGATATATATAATTGTGCAAATTGTATTATTCAGTTATCAAAATGCAAACAACTTAGAAAAGACTAAACTATGTGCTCTGATAAACAACAAAACAAGCTAACAATAAAACGGGAAAGGGAAAGTATGGTTTGCACAATTCAGGCCGATTGTCCCCCTCCCCACATTTCAAGCCCCCCCCCCCTAAATTGTGCTAATGACTAGCTAATGACTGCAGCCAAAATTGAAATTTCCTCAAAATTTTTAGGGAAAATTGTAAAAATTAATACAATTTTTGTTAAATTTGTCTGGAAAATAATAGGAATATTGATGAATCCAAAATTTTTGAAAAATTGGTATCTAACTTTCACATTCTCAGCTGCACACCCCTACCCAAACCAAACTTGAATACACCTCCATGTAAATAAAATAAAATAAAATAAAATAAAATAAAGGATAACACAGCCATAATGGTGAGTGCATTTACAACTACTGAATACATTTTGGTGTGTATTGTTATCATGGTCGGAATTTGATTACAATTGTTGCTCAGTCAAAAGGTCATACAACTTATCACCATGCATGTAATCACAGCAGCTCACACTGATGAAACGGATCCAGTCAGGGTTGCTAAATTTTAGCCTGAATTGCGGATTGAAAAGTCACCCAATTTTTCTTTTTCAATCATTAAGGGTTTCCATGAACCATTAATATTGGTTTCCATGGAACTAGAATCTACCAAAAGGCACATAGGTTAAAGCAATAGTATGTGATTTGCGTATAAAGAATAGATTCCTATGTTCACTGATCACGTTGTCCCCTTTTAAATTTTGAGCCAACAAATGAGAAAAACAAAGAAAATTCAGTGCTATTTCATTCCAGCACCTACAATGCGTGTTTTTAGCTGGCCGATTGTATTACATGTATTATTTAGACGTAATAAGTAGAGGAATACACAGTTTTATATATACAAGCCGTATGTCACTACTACCCAGGACTACTACACACAGTGGTGGCACCAGGAATTTTTTCGGGGGTTGTCAAAAGTGAAATTCAGGTGGGGCAACATCGACACATTTTGGCAAAAGTGGAAATATACGTAATTTTGGGGTTTTTTGCCTCTAAAGTGGGGAGGGGGAAAAAAAGAAAAAAGGGGAAGGGCAAATGCCCCTTGCCCCCATGCCCCCCGTAAGCGCTGCCACTGACTACACATATGAGCTCGCATGCGTGAGACATGTTAGCCATCATTTGATTGGTGAACTCGGAATAAAACCAGAGATCTCCGAATGTAATAAAAACTTAGTATAATTAAAATACTTCAGGCTTAAAGTTTGTTCGGCTTATATAAGGTGAAAAAATAAGACTCATAGCACCGTGTATTGATATAGAAAGGCGTGCACGCAGTTGGGCGCAATGCTTACGCTAGTTAATGTGCATTGCGTAATGCGTGACTGTCTTACGCTTATGTGAATATACGCGAGCGTGAGTTGGGACTTTATTGACACACGCAGTAACAAAAGCCAAATAATTTCCGCCTCATATAAGCCGAACAAACTTAAATTTTTCACATGGTATTTTTAGTATGTACCATGGGCATTATACAATCATGCAAAAAGTAGAAATTCAAGAAGTTTGGCTGATGTTGACCAAATCACATATTAATTATGATCTTGTGTCATATACTGGGGTACCCAAAAAGGTGGCTTTGTTACATTTTGATGTGCAGCTTGAATTTCAAAACACTTTCTCTTGAGTATTCCTTCACTTACAAGATTCAATTAGGTCTTAAATTGAGGCTAATTTATTCTAGATTACTCATGTTTTTATCCTGTTTTTAAATATATTTTATTTATTTTCTTATGACGTTTGGCATGAAATGTGCCAAGGGTGGCTGAGGATTAGGGGGAGGAGGATTAGGGGGAGGGATTCATATCATAAATTTGATTTAAAACCACCATTAAAAATTTGAATCCAGTAAAAAAATGTCTGAATGGACTCCCAGACACCTGAACCAAGTAAATAAATACAGAAGTTCATTTAAAAGACCAATACTTGCTCAGAATGATTGTAAATGTCGAAAAAAGAGGTGGGGTTACATCCTCCCAACTTTGTGATTGTTTTTGTTTTTTCTTTCTCATTTCTTAACCGATTTTCATAAGAAAGGTGTCAAAATGCTCAGGAGGATAAACCACGTCAAATGAGATGTGTAGGTAAAATGTTTGAACCATTTAATTTTTTTACTATGTAACACAAAGGTACCCCAGGTTGTGACACAAGACCTTATGCTTTAACATTAGATAGAAAGTTAGTTGCCCAATTGGTTTTTATGGGATAAAAATAGTCAAAAGTCCCCCAATTAGGCTACCATATAGCAGGTTTGGCAACACTGAGAAGAGCGAAGTAAACTTGGAGTGCATAGTGCAACATATGCAATGTCCTTTTGCCTGAATGGGCAATACAGTCAGATTTGTTGTTGTTTATGTCTGTGTAAACAGGAAGTGGCTGTAGTGATATGAGGACCATATAACAGCACAGTAGTGTTGTGAAAAGTCAGGTTATATGGTGACCAATTGGAACTATATAGGGCAGTGGACTTTAGACACAGCAGCTCTGTTACTGCTTTTTCCAGGATCTACATGGACACAGGCTCAGAAAAGGTCCTACCGACTAGCCTATATGCTGATATTTTCGATGCTTGGTGATGAATTCAATTATGTAATTCATAATGTGAGAAAGTAACTACGAGTCCATCAGGGCCGATCTCTTACCCCGGATCCCTAGAGTTCTCTAGGTATTGAAGACAGGCCTGTGTATTTTACTATTAGAGCTGAAAGTGATTGCAATTTTTAAAATATGTCAAGGAATTTGTCACAATTGAAGATTGGAAATTTAAAAATTGCAGCAATAGATGTTCATTGGCTATCTGCTTGTGTGATTTCCAGATTTAGCTGCTGATTGTAGTATTCATGTAGCATTGTCAGTGTCAGTGCACCATTTCAGAAATGCTTTGTGAATGCCGGGTGTGAATGGTAATTCATAATGCATGGAAAAGTTACTGAAAGAAGTATTGTTCTGTGGTGAAGTGTGTGTATAACGGCACATATCCTGGTGGTACACTGTAACAAGTCGCCAAAAGGTAAGAAATTTTTAAAATTGTAAAAATATTAAAATAAATAAAATCAAGCCATTTTGTTGAGTGACACTGTAGTTCAGGTTCACATGTAGATATATACATGTATAAATAATAATCTTAACAATTGACGTGTACTGTCAACAAAAGTTCAAGTTTGTTTTTAATGCCTGGGATATCACAAAGAACAAAAATATTATAGTTTGTGCAAACTTATATATAACAATATAACAATATATTATGTCAGGGTTATAGCTAGACCAAGTTGAGTGCCGGCTACCCCTAGCTGGCGCTGACCGGCTTGGCTATAACACTGTATATTGTGCAGATACTAGTTGATCATTTATAAAATAAAGTTCATACCTTTTAAAAGGAATCCATTTTGTAATTGTCCAATAGGCTAAAACATATTACAAGGAGCTACTGGGGAGGGGGGGGGGGTGGGGTAGCTGCCAACATTGTAGCTGCAGCACCCCAAACCCAACTCCAACCCACATTTCATGTGTCACTTTGTATGAATGTTTTCCTCCCATCCACATTTCCCCTCAAAAATGTATTGAAAAAAAATTCAAATTTGTGCCAATTCCAACTTATTTTGTTTAGAAACAGTGTTTTTACAATATTTACAATTTTATTATTGTCTCCTTTCATAGACTGGAACTCTAAACCATACATGTAGGCCTAGATATTATCTCTAGTAAAGTATAATGATATTTTTGTGGGCATTTTCAATGATGCAAGCTTGAATTTTTTTTTTTTGCAATGAACAAAATGGTTCAGGTCAAGGTTCACAATAGAGGATATCTTAACACTTCCCACAATGCATTTCTTCATTGTACTGATTAGCATCAGTAGCGTAGCATGGGTCATCATATTGGGGGCGGGAGTTGCACCGACCATGATTGGGGGGTGGGGACACTGGGTCTGATTGGGGGTGGGCACAAACAGTGTTTTGGCTATTTTCCTATGGGATTTTTCAAATTTTGCAATTCTTCTTCTTCTTCCTATATATGTGCATACCTCAAGAAATTATTTTGATGATGCATGAGATTTCACTCATTTTCAAGCTTTTTGCATGAGATTGACTACCTAGGCGTGAGATTATACTACCTTGGCTTGAGAAAGTGACCCAATGTGTGAGACTCACACCCAATGCATGAGAGTTGATAGCCCTGTCCTTTCCTGTGTCCTAATGACACTATGCCATTGTGCAGCATGGGGCGATAGTGACACAAAATACTACCTCAATTGCAAGATCTGGATAGCTCAGGTATTTTCTGTCACTATCAACCCATATGTTGCACTGAATGGTAAATCAGTAGGGAAGAAATGCATTGTGGGGCCGGGAAGTGTAAATACCTCCTCTGGAGGTGCACATGAATTCATGTTCATTCTTTGACAATGTACCGTGACCAGACTCTTGTTTTCATAGCCAAGCGGCATTCATATAGGATGGCATCCATATGTTTGGTGGTGTGAACTTCCAATATTTGGATGGTATGAAGTGCATTGACTGCAAAATGTTGAGAAACCCGAAACAAGCTATTCTAGAAAATATGTGACCAGTGCACAACTGCACACCCCCAATATCTATAGATGAGTAAATTTGCAGTAAAATAAATGTCTGGATTTCCAGGTTTGCTTCCTGAAAACAACTGGAATTCCAAAATGCCAATGTTATTGCAAAAAGCTTCAGTGGCATGGGCAAAGGGGGGGGCAGGGAGCCATGGCCCCACTTTTGTTGGTAATTCGGGGATTCGGGGAAAAATGTTAAAACATCCAAATTTGCTCCTAATCAGACTCCATTCGGGGAACTGAACAACCTGCCCCCCACTTTCAATGTGGCGACGCCACTAAAAAGCTTGGAAATGCAATACAGTGTATCAAAATCATGGTATTGTTTGAAATTAGCCCTCAAATTCAGGGGGCCGGCCAAGATTGGCTGAATTTTGCGTCGTCATTGGTTTTACACGTAAACACAAAAATGTCTCAAATTATTCCAAAACTGTACGTATGTTATTAAGCACTATTTTATCAGTCTAAATCCGTTGAGGTTCGCCAGTGAACCTCATTGTAAGTACTGTTTTTTGAATGTTTTGTTTCTTGCCCAGGGCGCTACCAACCCTAGTTACGCCACTGCTAAACAGGGGTACTCTATCATCCTTGTTTAAAACCACAGTCAATGTTGTGGCAAGATTCCAGGCCCTTAGCCAGGATTTTTTGTGACGGGGTGCTGATTTTGAAAAAGTGGACTTTTTTCCAAGGGGGGCAATTTTGTGAAAAATGGACTTTCTTCCCCACGCTTGCAAATTCTTAAATTTTGGGACTTTTTGTATACTTTTGCAAATTGGGGGCTCCTGGCTACGGCTCTGCAAGATTCTGTTTGATATTCTGCTATAGCAGAGGGTTTGCAAGTTCAACACAACATAGTAGGACTTCTTCTGATGGAGTCTGGAGATGTGTGACATCACATCATAAATTCAAGGTTTAGTTGAATCTGTTGTTCTAAAAGTCAGTTGAAACTTTTGAAATTGTTTATCATCAGCACCTATGAACTTTACACTTGAGTTAACTTATTACTTTTGGTATTGCTTTCATCACCACATGGAGTGTCTTAAATTTAAAATTGTCATTTATGTCATAAATGTTCATGCTGATCTCGCTTACGGTTTTTGAGTGAACTTTCTGCCCTTATGATTATTATCATCATTAATATGATCTACAGTATGTATCCATGCACTTATATAGGGTTCCAGGATAGGGTTTCATCATACAGAGGCTTTTTGGCAGAGAAGAAGGACAGAAGGAGCTAGAAGGAAGGAGTGGGGGAAGGAGATGAAGAGAGTCCGGTTTTGAACCCCCAACCCCAAGGGTGCTAGACCAGGGCTGTCAACTTTTTGGAATTGCTTGGCGTGAGACAGAGGTGTACCGGGATTTGCCGACTCCAATGTTCATTTTGTATCATGATTATTTGAGCCACGGCGCCGAGAATGTGAAAAGCGGGGGGATATTATACTAGCTTGGCGTGAGACCGTGAGAAAGTGACCCAATGCGTGAGACTCACGGCCAATGCGTGAGAGTTGACAGCCCTGGCTAGACACACGAACAGTGATAGCATGCCATGGAGAGTACCTTGGCCAGTGGCATAGATTTCTATTTGACAGGGGCCCGGACTGAAAAAAATTCTTGGAAGTATAGTGAATCCAGCCCCTTTTGGTGACAGAATAAGTTTAGGGTGCAAACGCACACGAAGCGCACTAAAATTTTTCCATATTGAAGCTAAACTGGTGAAGTATTGTGTAAAAGTGGAATTAATTCACATAAAGCGCACTAAAATGGCCATATGAGGTATGGTCAGATACCCACATACAGGCATCAACAGTACAGTGGGGGTGATTGTATGGATCACCCCCGATCAAAATATTATCCACCATCCCCCTGGGGATCTATGCGCCCATGCTTTTATATGAATGGAGAAAAAGTGCCAATGAACATGCGTATAATTAAAGACAGAGATAAAAGCAATTTATCACGTCTGATGTCACTGTCAATTACGATCCTTGATTGGTTTACACAGGTTATAATCAGCGCGTAAAAGGAAGACCGATCTATCTGGTGCTGATCGGAGAAAAGGAATAGCAGCAAGCAAATGGCGAAAAAGTTCGTACTTTTACAAGGCAAAAAGCAGCTTTTCTAGGCATTGTGGACATGGTGCCTTCACCAAAAGAAAGTTTCCCACTATAAAGACCTAACTTTTGAGATGATTTGCATGTCGAAAGGTGCAAAACTAACAATAAGGCGCCCGTTTATAAATCCGCGTTCAGCAAGTCATCATCACGACACTTGTAAACCAACCGTGCTCTAGTTTGATTGGCAGGTGACGTCAGACGCGATAAATTGTCTTTATCTTCGTCTTTCATTATAGCATCGCATGGGATGCTTGTGCTTGGTGCTGTAGCTTTCTGTGGCTTTTGGTCCTGTTAGGGTTAATACCGTGTCCCCCACCTTGGTTTTTGTTACTTCATGATAATTTTAATGCTAAAACATAGACACAGCCTCACACTGTGACACCTGTAGCTCAAATTTGGGAGTTAAAATTATAGTAATTTAAAAATTATTACCGGTAAGTGGTTGTTGAGTACATGTAGTTATTTAGTAATACAATTTGCATACCCATTTCAACTTGGTTACTGGTAGGTAGATAGCCGTATGGTGTGACCCCCCATCAAAAGAACCATTTTCTTTATGGACACATGGTAAATATGTCCAGCTATGCCCAAAAATTTCATATTTTCTAATCAAACACTCACAAAGGATCTTATTTTTAAGCAAAAATGTTCTTTGTGGCCGTGAAATATTAAAACTCTTGTGAGGGAACAAAGCCAGAGAGGCCGCATGGGTCACATTTTGGTCATTTGGTATATCAATGACCCTTTTACAAATTCTAAGGAAATTTGCATATTGATGGGTCCACTTTCAAATTCTCAGCAGCACATATACCAAATGGGGGGGGTGTCCTGCACACCATCCGCGATAATCAACTTTTGAAAAGCACCCTAAACAAGGATGTGACCCTTGGCTAAAACGATACCCTAAACAGGTAACACACGCCTGTTTTCACACCCTAAACAGGGATTTTATTCCTTGCATCAAATTTCATATACCTAAACTTCATTTCTGCATATTAGCAATTGCAATTTTGCTACCGTTTTTTCCGATTTTTCATGTTTTTGACACCCTAAACACGATATGCGCGTATCGTGCCTTCCCATGAAAAACTACCCTTTTTACACGTTTTTATTATAACGTTAAAAAGTGAGCTGTTGTAAACTGCTTATCCACAAAAATAGCCTGTTAAGTAAAATTTCAAAGTTTTAGGGGCCTGAGGCCCCTAAAACTTTGAAACGTTTTTATTATCGCGGATGGTGACAGGCCACAATGGGAGTGAACCCCCCGGGCTGGTTGGGGACTTCTTGTATTTCAACTTGTATCCCACATATAATGCAAGATTTCAAAAGGACCTTTATTATTATTATTCAAGTAAACATCTACCATAAAGTAATAATTGCCTCCTTTAATTAATGACCATTGTTCCTACAGTTGATCGTATGTCAAATTTAGAATATTCAGTCGAATCAGAATTTATTTCTGCGCATTTTGACACCTCATCTGTTGCAATGAATGATCCCAATAATGATGTTGCAGCATACATTTAAATGAAAGTAACCCAAGACTTGAAAGTTGCAGCAAAGTCCTATTGCCTTGTATTCAGTATCTATGGAAGATAATGTTTTTGGCGCTCATTGGATTATTCTTCTTGTTTTGTGAATATTTTGGAGGTCAAAACATGTAATAATCAATAAGAAAATGTCATTATTCACATCAGTGGTCATTGTTTACTTAATCCCATATTAAAACATTACAAGTTCAATGTTTTCTGTGACCAAGCAAATGAAGACTAAGGATTGCATCTATTGTGAACACCTCCCAATCAGTAAATTTTGAATCTAACTTTACCACTGAAAGGACAACTTGCAATTGTAGGCCATTTAGGACCTTGGTAGTCAGAAAACAATATTGAAATTGTCATGTTTCAATTTGACATTACGTAAATAATGATCATTGATGTGAATAATGACAACTGTTATTGGTCATGTTTTAATCCTCACCTAATGCATGAAACAAAAAGAATAAGGCCAAGTAAAATAAAAAACATGTTTCATGTCCAAGTTTTTGAAAAATAGGAGGAAGAGGGTTTTTTTATTTTTTTATTTTTTATCGCAAAATCAGTGTAAATACCCATAATTAAAGCTGTTGTAGCGTATACAATAATGCCTGGAAAAAGGAGGAGGCCTCTTTTTATTTGTTGTTCTGTGTTTCTTGTGTATTAGCAAGGCTATAGAAAAGCATCTCTACTTCCTAGACATATTGTTTGAAAAGTTATAAACTGAATTTCAAAAAATAAAAATAAAATTGAAGAAACCTCAAAAAAGGAAGCGGGAGGGGACGTGAAACATGTTTATTTTTTTATTTGGCCTAATCCAATGAGAGCTGAACAGATTTCCTTCACTGGATACTGAATTCAAGGTAATAGGATTTTGCTGCAACTTTCAAATCTTGGGTTACTTTCATTTAAGTTACTCTGCACAGATGAAACTGCACCCCACTGGTAACGCTCAAGTTAATTGATATTAATACTATTAATTAATACTAATTAGTTCAATTTTAAATTAATGATTAAAAAAATAATACAATTAAATGAAAACCAAGGGTCTAGTACTGCTACCAAAGTGAAGTGTACACTGAGCTTGGTCCACCAGTTACCGGTGCAATAACCGCTCTTGTTTGATATTCAGTGTTAATATGTTGAAAAGTGTATCTAGGATTATACTATAGATCAAAATAATCATGGAAATATGTAGGCATATGTGTGGGGGCATTTATCATGGCAGGCTGTATAAAATTGATGGGTTTTTTTCTCTCATCTCCCCCATGATTTTATGGAGTTGGTACATAATATTTTTTCAATTTTCAATCAGAACTTTTTATTTTACGCCTCCAGCAATTCATTATGATGATAAAAAAGTACAAACAGTGTAAAAAGTACCTCATCAAGTGCATCGTGAAAATGATTACAACAGTTAAAGTTTGTTCGGCTTATAATAGGTGGAAATTATTTTGCCTTTGTTACTGTGTGCATCAGTAAAGTCCCAACTCATACTTGCGTAAATTCACATTTAAGCGTGCCTCAGTCATGCATTACGCAAGGCGCAACTGCAATGCATGCCATTCTTTGTCAATGCATGGTGTTAGTCTTATTTTCTTTTGCCTAGAGCCAAACAAACGTTTACACTGTCAGTTTTGTATTGGAACATTTTTCATCAATTGATGATAATCCCCCAGATGAGAACTAAAAAATTATATTGCATGTGGCAATATCAAAGGTGAGAAAGTATTGTGTGTTATTCTTCCCTTGTCATATTTATGATCAGCGAGCACTGAAGCTAAAGGTGAATGGGTGAACTTGGAATGTGATATAATGACGGTGCTCTCTTTAATCATTCTAGTCAGGTCCCTAGCTAGGATATTTTTGAGGGGGGGGGGATGGAAGTGTGGAACATCCAAAATGTAGACATTATCAGGGGTATATGCCATGCATGTACATGTACAAATTAGTTCTCGACCTTAATTTTGGACCAGAAGGTAGACTTTTTTGGTCTATTTTGAGCATTTTAGTGAATTGGTTAAAGGTTCTAGTCCCAGTAAAAGTGGCCAACCCTCCAGGCACCCTCTATCATTAGTTCCGTGCTGATTCAGCTTGAATCCTTCCTGGCATGGGTATCAATCCTGGAAAGAGAGGGGGGAGGCATGTCCTCTCCAGTTGCTTCCCATGCTTCCTGGCACTGAGCCACCATCTTTAAATAGAGTCAATTTATGGAGTTGTATCACAAAACATGATACCATGCCAAAATCTGAATTTCTCTATGATAAACTTTTCACCACAAAGGTAATTGCGCAAATTTATGGCCACACATCTTGAACTCGCCACATTTTGCGTTAGCCTTTATGAAAATATCAACGGTTTCCAGCTTCAAATTGATATAATATTTAAAATAATACGCCCCACCCCATACAAAGTATACATTTTCTGAAAGGAAATTGCACGATGAATCTAAATATGCCATGCAAATCATGTAAAGTTGTCCACATTGAAAATATCAGCTAAAAATATACTTTTTTCATTTTTTTTTTTTTTTCAGATTGAAGGCATGACATGTACATCTTGTGTTACAAAAATTGAAAGCAGCATGTCTAATAATCCTGGAGTTGAGGGCGCTAATGTCTCACTTGATGACGAGATGGCGACCATTTATTTCTTCCCTGATAAAGTGAGCCCTCAGGAGTTGAGGGAAACAATTGAGGGTTTGGGATACACAGCAAAACTACAAGGTAAGTGCATGGGGCAGTTTTAATTTTTTGCATTTAATTTTTAAATTAAAGTCACACTCCACACAGCGTACTTTGCATAATTCCCATTTTAGATTATATATATGGGGTTTGAAATAGTGTCTTTTCACCTTCTTTTGGGCAAAAACCAAAATGATAATTGGCATAAATCATGAGTACAGATAATTTTGATCTATAAAAGCTGTATGCTCATGAGCAATACCGTAAAACCTTGTCTACAAGCATATAGAGTGTTTTTGATGAAAGCTAAGTTAAGGGGTACTACACCTGGCCAATTTTGTGCCTATTTGTGCATTTGTCTCAAAAATTATAGCACATTGGTGACAAGTAAGGTATATTATAGGGGCAAGGACTACAACTACTGTACTGAAAATTCAGCAACTCAAAGCAAGTAGTTTATATTGATTTATTGATCAAATATTGGTTTCCCTCATTTTTGACTGTAACTCCACAACTGTTGTCTGTGCTGAAATAAAATTTCCAGTGCAGTAGTTGTAGTCCTTGCCCCTATAATATACATATCGTACTTGTCCCCAATGCGCTATAATTTTTGAGAAAAATGCAAAAATAGGCACAAAATTGGGCAGGGGTGTAGTACCCCCTTAATACGATGCAGCCGTAATTATGCCAATACAAAAGATTGGTCTTACAATAGTACTTGTTTGTATATGTTTGTATCGGTTATTTATTTGCTCAAACTCCATAATGTTATAATTTTGTCAATGGATGGCACCTGATCGAATTTTGTTTCATCAAAATCGCTCTATATGCTTGTAGACAAGGTTTTACGGTATTGTCACAATTGCATGCAAATTGCAAGGCATTAAAATTCAAAGTACCATGTATGACAGGCTTATGCCAAATCAAATCTGAAGGTACACTATTTCCCCTCCATAGAGGAAACATGGCTGCTTGCAACATCCCCATCTTTAATTCTGTGCAAGATATACATTGCTGTGTCGTATCATGCACATCAGCATTTCTAGCATTTTTTTGCATGCAAAACATCAGTAAACAGAGCAAGCCTTACATTTTATGCCATTTAAGTAGGCATACTGGTAATTTCAGAAAGCTGCTGTTCAACGAACCAACGGATTTGTCCACATTTAAAAAAAGAGCACTTGTATGTGTACAAATTGATTAATTAAATGCACTTTAAAAAATATTTTATAGTAATAATATTTCCTTTTGGTTTTTGGAACTTTTTGTCTTATGTGTTCTACACCTCATTCCCAATAACATACTTGTTATACTTCTGGCACAATCCAATAAGATGAACTCACAAACATGAAAACAAAATGGTTGACTATATAGGCCTAATACCTGCTTCAAATATTGTTAACTCTGCTCAATGAATAACAAAGCTTATCATAATTTATAGGGTGTTCCCAGGTCTGTGAAAGGCAACCAGGCAACTTTGAGCTCATTGTTAAAGCCTGTCCCTCATGTAACGTAAGAATTTAGGAGTTACAAATTCAGGTCGATCCTTCATGTAATTATTTCGTGTAAGCTATAATCCTAACCATATCCCTAACCCTAATAATAACCCTAATCCTAACCCTAAAACTAACCCTAAACCCAACCATAACCATAACCCTAATTGTGTGTAAAATTACATGAAGGAATAACCCAAAATCAGGGGTGAATCAAGAATTCTAAAATTGTCAAATTGGAAGAAAAATAAGTAAATTGGCCAATTTCTCTGAGACAAATGGGCATTGCAAAATATTGTAGCAGTCATAAAAGAAGTGCAAAATTAAGAAGTCAATTGCAGCAAAATGTTTTGAGTTCATCTATATTGGAATTAATGAATTCACAAATTGTTATCTGCCCCCAAACTCTAAACCCTTAATTGATATTAACATATTAACTCTTCCATGTATATTTTATCCCTTCCTCTAAAACAACCATTTATACTAAAGCTAAACCTAAGGATAAATGGTCAAAATATGAATCTGATCTGAAAATGGAAACACAGGAACTGGACTCTCTATTATGGGAACTGGATGGTAAACTATTGATAATCAGAGCCAGAGATAAAAATACTAGTTTGTGTCTGATGCCACCTGTCAATCAAACTCGGAAACGATTTGTTTACGATTTGTTGAAATTGTAATTCCTAAACGCGGTGGTAAAGCAGCATGCCCTATGGATAGTTTTGCAACTTCAAAGATACAAACATCTCAAAAGTTGAATAGGTTTTAGTAAACGGAAACTTTTTTTCCTGAAGGCACCATGTCAACAATGCGTAGAAAAGTTGCTTTTTGCCTTGTAAAATGTATTGGCATTTTCACATTTTTTGCATGAAGCAAAGATGACACTTTTCCTGATTTATCAGGAATTCCTGATTTGTGCCATTTTTAGCCAAAAATTCAGGATTAGTTTTTGGCAGTGAATGAGTGGCTACGCTTCGCAACTTTTTTTTCAACAAACAAGTGGCATCTCTGATAAAGGCACCAGATGAATCAACCCTCCTTTTACGTGCTACTAACCAATCAAGTGTCACAGGGAGTATGATTGACAGTGACGTAAGACACAAACTAGTCTATTTTGATTCAGTCTCAGATTATAGACACATACATTTAGTTGGGTCTGAGTGATAGTGCCCTCAATGCCCCGATATTACCGATGGCTCTCTTTATCTACACTGAGCATTTGCATTATAATCATGATAAGCTTGTCATTGTTTTACTTTTAAGAACATTGCAACCAGTATGCAAATGTTAATTAATATACTTGTTAAAATGTATTACATCTCCAGGTATGATATAAAGAGCCATCGGTACGGGGCAGCGATAGCACCATATCTCTAAGAAATAAAGGTTCTAAAAAGGTTCTAAAGTTGTCCTCTCAGGAGAACCCTTAGAGGTTCTCTAAAGAACCAAAAATGGTTCCAAAACCATCAAAAATGCCCCCAAAAATGTGATACAGAACTGTTTTCGGTTCTTTAGAGAACCTTTATGGGTTCTCCAAAACTAAGGAACCTTTTTAGAGGTTCAAGAGGGAGGGTTCTCCTGAGAGGACAAAAAAGGTTCTATTTAGAACCTTTATTTTTAGAGTGATATATAGGACCAAACCAGATGTGGTGCCTTAACATTTCTTCATGTCGTTAGAAACACGCAAGAATGGTGCAAGTACAATGGAATACAATGAGCACTTGCAGCATTCTTGCATACTGACTAAAAATGCACATCCAAGAAAAATGTATCCACAATATGGCTGCCTCAAAGCTGTTTTTGTCTCCAAATTTATTTCACCTTGTGGAATCCACAAGTTGGTGAAATATATCTGTAAATTTGAAACAGCAGCATATAATGATATTTTCTGAGCTGCTTAGAAACTTCTAAAATCATCTCAAAGTACTAGATAAAATAATGTACCGTATTCGTTCCATTAAGCGCCCAGGTCGCTTTTAGCAAAGTAATTTTGAGTGGGTGCTTGGGACCGACAATATATGTAAAAAGGGACAAAATATTCATCCATCATCATCAGTGTATCATATATTTTAGACCATGCATTAAGATTTGCATGGGCAGTTAATAAACTAATATCACAGTTGTAAAGTCACTGGGTGGGCGCTTATTGGGGCATGGGCGGTTTTTGGAACGAATACAGTACTCTTTTTTATTTACTAAAAAACTGAAAGTGACATATGGCAGCTATTATGTGGGTCCATTTTTGTTGTATTTGTATGAGGCAAAATATTCAATCATATCTTGAATGTCTTTCTGGTGTGTCTGAATAAGACTTCAACATAAATCATGCTTTGGGTATATGATTTATGTTTACACTTTTTTACAGCACGCTATGTTGAGGTTCGCCTTGTCAAAAGTCCGCTATTGCATGTGTAGCTTTAGACTCACTTCATTCCCACTTTTTTCTGATCATACAAAGCACTGGTGATGGGGCACTTTTCGAACTTTTTGAAATTAACTTTCAAGAATAAAAGTGTTTGTTTCCTTTTAAATGTATAAATAAATGAATACCATATTTTCTCTTTTAAATGCCCTATTGTAATAAATGCCCTTTCCATGAAAAATTACTGAAATGTATCCATTTCCATGCCATATCATTTTTATTAAGCGTTATATTTAAATTTGCCATGCTTTGCAGGATGTCTGATCACAAAATTGCATGTCAAAACCTATTGTACTTTTACTTCAGCTTCCATCCAGCTTCCATTCAGTTAAGAAATATTTTTGTATGAAAATAATTATCTGTATCCTACCGACAAATCACTGTGAATGAGCGGGCCCTGTAATTTACATATTTTTCCATCAAAAATTTGCCTCCAATAAATTTCCCCCTTTTGGGAAAATGCAATGCCCATGGGTGTTTAATAGAGAAAATATGATATTACATGTCTCTTCTCTGGTCTCTATAGATCAGAAGTGTAGATTAGATCACATTAGGTCAAATTAGATGAGATTGGATTGGATCAGTTAGGTTAGGTTACATGTAGGTTAGGTTAGATTAGATGAGGTTTGGTTTAATCAGATTAGATTGGAGGAAATGGTTTGGTATCGATAAATAACTATGAAACCACAAGAGTCAATTGCTTGGTAAAATTGTTGTAACCACAGTAATATATCCTGCAATCAACAGAGAACTTGTGTAAGAAATACTGACCTGTGTTTGGGGGTATTTTGCTTTTAACATTGTGGCAGATCCTATCGTTTAAAAAAAATCCGATTATGGGTTACTTGAAATGAGATTTGAGACCTGAAATCTTCGAAAAAAATTCTTATAGAACACTTGACACACTTTCTCGAAAACTGGTTTAGAGTTTTGCATGATCGTTAAAATAATGCATATATGTTTAGGATGAACAGGATATCTACAACAATGATTTGCCCTTCCCCTCTCCCCATCAATCAATGTAGGAACACTTTGCTGCTGAAGACATTGGTATTTCTCAATTAACATGTTGGGGAACAGCAATGTTGGAGGGTCTCACCTTGACAGCATGGCTTTGTCCAACATTGAATTTAGGGAAGAGTTACACCAAAAGACAGCCAAAGTGTGCCAACATTTTTTCCATGATAGTAGAACTTGATCAATTGTTGTGTCTTGTTGTGTCCAGAGAGCATTCTTTCTGGAGGAACACATATTTTTATGGTCCCCATAATTTGGAAGCTTAAGTGGGACTGCTGAAACTGATGTTTTGTCACCCATGATATTAATCATGAGTTGTGAGGTTTTCTATTCTACATGTATGTGTATGCCTACTGTATTATTACAATAGGTGTATCAGACACTATTACACTACCTATGGGTCAGATGGTTTGACCCTGAAAAGTTGCATTGGCCAATCAGGATTGCCTGTCTGGACTTCTCCATTATTGAGTAGGTATAGTTTTTTTCACTGTACAGGTAGTTGATACACGTGTTAAAAATACCTCACCCCTACAAACTGCAATTGACTAGTCCAGAAAAGTTTTTGAACCAATCACAAAAGTCTATTTGCTGTATACTATTGTTGTGATGGTGTGATTGTATTGATGAAGTGAAAGTATTTTGGATGTTGTAATTAGGGCAAAACTTGCACAATGTACTGAATACTGAAAGTAAGCTGGTAACTACTACATGTATAGTATCATTTTAATATACACAGTTTGGGGATGTTGAACCTATACACATTTGAATAGAATTTCCAGATTTTGGTTCCTGTCCCATGACCTTGATTGTTATGAAGTGGTTGTGTTTTGAATAATCCAAACTCCAGGCAAAGTTTTAAGATTTTAGAGTTATTGGGATAGGGCCTATATTGTTTTGCCACACATTTTAGGGCCACCCATATCAGCTAAAATGACTTGTCATATTGCAACACAATCATTGCCATCATTATCACTACCTCTGATCATATATCCAGTTATATCCTCATCAACTTCTCCTATCATTTACTTTCATTGTTATGATCATCATCATCTTCGACACCGTCATTGTCATCATCACCATCATCCTCATTGTCAGGGCATAGGAAAAATATTTCCTGTCTGGGAACTTAAACTATGTTGGTTTAAATTTTCTGTGAAATTCATGAGTGCCTTGTCGCTCGCCCTTAATGATTGGGGTCCAGGGGCTCAAAAAGCTTAAAAACTCATGGATTTTAGACTTTTTAAAGTAAGAAATCACCATTCTGAGGCTCTAATTCAGGCATGAGAGTGAGCTTTGATAAAAAAAAACTCTGAAATATCATACCTGCCAACATTGAAAACCTAGAAAACAGAGTACATGATGAACGTAGGGCGCGAAGCGCCCGTAGTATCGCCTCTGACGGCGGGGTTGAGGGGGCGAAGCCCCCCAAAGCTAGAGGGTTTCTACACTGTAAAAACCCTTGTAAGCCCCTTCACAGACGACACATTTGATAGAAAAACAACAATAAAGAACAAGGTGAAAATGAAGCCCTAGGCTTTTATACAGTTGAGGAGGGATTTATACTCCATATCTAGCAACAATTTCAACACATATTTGATGACTACAACGAAAAAAAATGTGAAAAAACATTCTGGGATCTGTTCTTACAAGTTTGAAAAATATGCTTCCTTCACACAGAAAATGTGCTTTTAAAAATGCAGTTTCCTATACTTTTGTACATAACGATCATTCGTTGAAGCCATTTTTTGGCTTTATAACAAGGCCTACGTGACTGATAGGACATTGATATGATGCACAATACAAAGGTGAAAACATTTTTAAAAATCCATTTTTTCTTAATTTTTTCAAAGTTTTTGGTCACTGTAGGTCGAGAACCTCTAGACCTATTCTGAAGGTTTGCATTTCAGGAGGGATTTATACTCCATATCTGGCAACAATTTCAACACAATCATTTGATGACTGCAACCTTTGAAATATGAAAAAACATTCTGGGACCCGTTTTTACAAGTTTGAAAAATATCATGCTTCCTTCACATAGAAAATGTGCTTTTAAAAATGCAGTTTCCTATACTTTTGTACATAACGATCATTCATTGAAGCGATTTTTTGACTTTATAACAAGGCCTACGTGACTGATAGGTCACTGATATAATGCACAATACAAAGTTAAAAATTCAGAAAAAAAAATCCATTAAAAAAAAACATGTCAAAGTTTTGTTGACTTTGGAGAACCATTAGACGTATTCTGAAGTGCTAGGATCATTCCCAGTTATTTTGAAAAAAATTGGAAAAAAATTACAAAAAAATTACAGTTTGTTATCCGTAATATGCAAACCACTAACTAATGTTTACCTCTTCATCTATCACATTATTATACATGCATTCGTTTTCTATGCATTTATAATATGTGCTAGATGAAGAGGTAAACATTAGTTAGTGGTTTGCATAGTAAGGATAACAAACTGTAATTTTTTATAATTTTTTCCAATTGTTTTCAAATTAACTGTGAATGATCCTAGAATTTCAGAATAGGTCCAGTGGTTCTCCAAAGTCGCCGACAACTTTGGATAAGAAATTAACATTACAATTTAAAAAAAAAAATTTTTTTCTGTGACCTCCCATTTTTTTTTTCTGGGAACAGTAGCGGTGGCGTTATGCATGGATTTCGAGGGCCTGCTCATTGTCATCATCTTTGTTATAGTCATCAAAATCATCTATGACATGGTCACTGTCAAGATTATCATCATGATACATCAACATAACCATCATTGTTGTCATCATCGCCATCATCATCATCATTTCTCCTCTCCTCTCTTATTCCTTTCCCTCATCCTCTTTCTCAATTTTTAGACATCATCATCATTATCATCATCGATTTCATCATCAACTTGCCCTCAATTATTCCTTTTCCAGCTTCTTTTCTCATAATTTTTATCCTTAAAAAGTACAGATTGAACTAGACATGAATCTGTATGTTGTTCTACCTGTTATCAAATTCTCTAAATCTTTATCTATGAAATATAACCTTTTCAACTCTCACTTAAATTGAATTCATAAACAGCTCAGAATGTATTGTGGATATACTAGTACACTGATATGAAACACAAAATATGAAAATAACTATGCAACATTTATTAAAGATACACTACAGGATTTGTTACCATTGTTATCCCAACTTTGAACCATATTCAAAAGATCTTTGTGCAAGCAAGCTCAGTTTATCCTAAAGCTGTATTTGCCAGCATTTGTCAAATTTAAACAAATTATGTTACCTATAGCATTCATTCAGTGTACAGGAAATACATGTATGCTTAATTTTTTGTTAAAACCCATTTGAATTATCATAAATACCACCCACCCATACTGCTCCACACCCCTTCCTTTTTCATCCTATTTTCTTCCTATTCCTCTTCATTCCTTCTCCTCTTCCTCCTCTTCATTCATCATCATTTTCCTCCACAACTTTTTCTTCTTCCTCCTCCTCCTCCTCCTCCTCCTCCTCCTCCATCTCATCCTTCTAATCTTCCTCTTCATATGCAGTTGAGGAGAGAGCATTGAGATAGGAAAATTGATACAGACTTTTTGTCAGAAAATGTCCTAATCATTAGGATCTCAAACACCTCTCACAACACAGTTCTTTAACCCTAATATATTCGCTCACTCCACGCATA
Source organism: Amphiura filiformis (assembly GCF_039555335.1). NCBI lineage: Eukaryota > Metazoa > Echinodermata > Ophiuroidea > Amphilepidida > Amphiuridae > Amphiura > Amphiura filiformis. Next base: position 39,053,526 of record NC_092638.1, on the reverse strand, counting down.
ACATTTGAATATGTTGGGTCAAGGTACGAACACTCATTGTGGAATGGTGGCTGTTGAACTATGCGGTTGGCAATGAGGCTAATTTGGCTGATTTGAAAATGTCTCTTTAAAGCACAGGAATCATGTGATCAGGATATGCTGCTGTTCCGGGATATTGTACCTGGGAACTCCCTGTATGTGCAACATCAAGTGGTTTGCGAGAGTTGAGTAGTTTTGATTGCGTCGTTGTTATACAAGTTTAGGCATTGAATAATGAATACTTGAAATTTGATAGACATTTCAAACTTTTGACAATTCTTTGGACATACCGTTACAGTCCACTGGTAAGTAAACACTGTTGTTGTGCTAGTTTGTGTTAGATATTGGTATATTTCCTTCTTTTTTAAGAAACTTTGTTCTTCTATTTCATTCACTGATTTGCGGATATATTGCTCTGATGTAACAAGTTGGCTTGATGTCGGTTTCTGGTTGCATTTGTTTTTGTCGATTTAATGTTTATCATATCGCTATAAAGTTGTACAAGTAAAAATAGCTGCCCTGTCATGGGTTTCATCTATTGTATGATGTGCATTTGACATGTTTATAATGATATCTACTTTCTAATGAAGCACATCAGGTAATAAGCATGATAAGTTGCAGTTTGTAAGTAAATTTGACCAATTAAAGAAATATCAGTGGTTCAGACTGAATAATTGTGTACACTAAAATATTACTCATGAAGAAATAAATTTATTTGCCATGTGCAAATCCATCATCATCATTCAAGAAAAGACTAATTTTAGACATTTTCCATATTTTCAATGCAGCATAAAGACTTATGCACACAGCAGCTATTATAGTTACAACTTTATTGCAATCCCACAATTCAATGCAAGTAATATGTTTCTCTTTTTTTAAAATCCCAATCACCATAAAGATGTAGTAAAAGTACCATCAAAGCAAGGCTATAGCAAGCTAAAAGATCCACCCACCGAAGGCACCCAAAACGATAACAGCGACCCATCGTCTGTGTCCGAATTGACCAAATCAGATCTTCCAGCTGAAGGCCAGGATTCTGTAACCGTGGAGATGGCAGGGTATGATTCAGGGTACGAGAGATTGGAGGAGGAGTTTGTGAAATGTTCGCTGAGGGTGTCTGGGATGACTTGTGCATCATGCGTGAATACTATCGAGAAACAACTTGCTAAACAAAAAGGTAGGTACAGCATATAGCGATGTCGATTCGGACTATTCACATCGCTTATTTTCTGAAAATAATCAAGGCAACTATTAGTTATTCATGATTTTTGTAACTTTCATTATTCTATTAAATGTGTACAGCCATATCAAAAGGATGCACTTGGCGCCTGCTACAAGTGTCTCTTTTGACATGATAACAAGGGATAAATACCAGACTCATCTCAAGTGGAGGTCACTTCAAAGCATCCCCAAGTGACATGGTTTAGGTATACAGAGAACTTTCCTAAACCATTATACTTGGGGTAACCTCCACTTGAGATGAGTCTGATATTTATTTCTAGCTATTGTAAAAAAGAGACACATGTAGCAGCCAACAAGTACATCATTTCGATATAGATATATACAAATGTTGGGTGTTAAATAGTATGTCATAAACACATGAATTGAGATTTAAGTTTGTTTTTAAAGATAAAGATCCAGAGTTGGACCCGACTTTTTGCGTGATAGCAAAATGAAAATGAGAAGCAGAAATGATAAGAGTTAGTACAGATGTGCCTCCGCGTTTTGGTAATGACATGATATAATCATCTGAACAAGGCCACTGCCGCCACACGAAAAAAAAGTCATTTGGTTATCTTCAACTGACTGAAAATCTGGAAAAGGTTTTTACTGTACAAAAGAATAGAGAGTCTAATTTTGGAAGTTAAGAGCATTGTGTTGTTGTTGTTGGGTTTTTTGGTTTTCGTTTAGAAATTCAAATATCACAGATATACTTTTGTAGGTCCTGTGGCTCTTGAGTTATGTTGAAAAGAGGGCTGAAACAAACGTACATCAAGCATGTTTTCAAATTAGGCTGAACTTCAATAATTGATTTAGACAATGAAAATCTTTTTGGCTGCCTTGACCAACAGTACTTAGTCAACCCTTAAGGCCTAAAAAAATTGTTTGAATGGCGTTACCCGTCCGACCCTAAAAATAGGCCCGACCCTAGACGTTTTTTCTTATATTTTTGCACAAAAAAAATTGAAAAAATTGAAATTAAATTTTGTTTGTTTGAAGTACCAATTTACAGCTTAAAATGTGTGTAAAAAAAATGAAAAAAAAAAAAAAATTGCCAACCGACCTACCCTAATTTTTTTTTTTTTAATGTTACGCCAATAAAACAATTTTTTTAGGCCTAATGAAAGATCACAAATGATTTAGTTTTTATTTATTTATTTAATTTTGGCTCAACAGACATGCATTGGCGACATATTCTGTGGTATTTCTTTGTATTACCTCATCTGTTCTGGTCAAATTTAAAGGGGGCATATCTGTTTTGTGGGAAAAAATACAATTTTATTTCTTATGGAAATGTAATACTATGGCTTTAGGAGCCTGTGGTGCTACATGTAGTTCACCTGAATAAGGTACAAGGTAAACAATCTTAAGGTCATAGCACTAAACTGAAAGGGATAAATGGTAAACTTATTCAAATGGAATGTAGTAGTTGCATTTTATAAGAAAGGGGTCGCTTAGACAGTTGTCACATGCACATTTCTGTAGGGGGTTATTAGTTAAATGTGGTAATTGTGATTTAAAGCACAGCGCATAAAATTTGTATCATGTGATTATAGCATAATCTATTGCATACTGTGCACGGGGTTTTCCCAAGAATCCAAAATATCATGATATAAATTGCTTTTGTGTAAGGGAAGTAACCTCAGGGAAGTTTACAAGTAGAACATCAACAGGCTGAGCCTAGAATCTGTTCATGATATGACAACCCAGCAAACACAAAAACGTTTTAAAAACATTTTAAATAAGTTATATTTTGGCTTTTGGTTTAGGTAAAAGCGTTTTAATAACATTAAAATGTCGGGTTATATAAAGGTCATGATAACGTTTTAAAGCGTTTTGTATGAAAACACACTACAACAATATTTTTAAATGTTTTCAAAAAATGTTATTGTAAACTATTTTTGCAAACATTTTTGCCAAATATTGTGTAAATACTTAAATAACATTATGTTAAAATATTTGAACCCAGCAAACACAGAAATGTTCTTAAAATGTTTTTTTCTTTTTTTTTTAATAACATTTAAATGTCGGGTTATATAAAGGTTGTGAAAACGTTTTTAAAACGTTATTGAAAATATTTTAGGCAAACATTTTGCGCAAAATATATTTTCAACCCCAAAATAATATTCTGTTTAGAATGTTTTGTATCAAGTTTTCAAGAATGTTTTTGGAATGTTATTAAAACGTTTTATACCCTTTATATAACCCGACATTTAAACGTTTTCTGTAAAACATTTTTGTTTGCTGAGCAGTAGATTATCAAAAAATGTTTTTAAGGTTATGAAAACATTTTATACTCTTAATATACCCTTAATATAACCCGACATTTAAACATTTTCTGACAACCTTTTATAACCTTTTGCGAATGATGTCGAAAACGTTTTGTGTTTGCTGGGAATGGACTATTCCAGTTGAAATCCATACACCCCTAGGTTTTGCTTTTGTGTAAGGGAAGTAACTGCAGGGATGTAACTATTATCCATTCAATTAGTGTAGATCCTTGGAAGATGTTTGAAAAACTAAGAAATTGTGGTCAAAGTCATCAAAGAAAAGTGATTTATACTTCTCAAATTCCAAATGATTTTGGGTCTTTTGGGAGAAATGTTGGGAAAAAATGTGTATCTTCAATACGAAATGTCAACATTTTCAAATGATATGGTATTGAATGGAACATTAACAGGCTGAACCTCAAATCTATTTGTGATCTCTCACCCATTTACCATTGACAATGGGTTATTCCAGTTGAAATCCTTATACCCCCTGTGGAAGACATGTCCTTAATCTTAAACATAGGGAGTGTGAATTTCAAATGGGGTTACCTGAATGGGTGATTCCATTTGAAATCTACATCCACTGTGTGGGAGATTAAGGACATTGTCTTTTACAGGGGGTGTATGAATTTCAACTAGAAGAGCCCAATGTTACTACCTTGAACCCAAACTGCGACAGTCCTTATTTTTACTCGCCCAATATTTCCACTGTAAGCCTATAATTATACTATACTTCCTGATGTTCGATTTTAAAGTGAAACAACATCCTATACATACAATGTGTATCAAAATAAAGTAAACAGTTTGAAAAATGCCACTAGATAAAAATTTTTGAGGTATTTGGTCCAACATCGGCTGAAGGGAGTATCCCATCATACATTGCAGTGTAGCTGCTTGCTCCATAGTAAATGCATATAAAAGTAAGAGCCGTTTAAATAAATAAAAGCTATATGGAAAGTTTTACAATACTTTAGAGGTTATATTTTTTCTAACAAAAGTCTAAGTGCCCCTGATATAACTTAGCGAATAATTGAAAGTTGAAGTGAGGGATTTTGTGTACACTTTATATGGCATGTGCAGTTCTTATTATGAGATAGATCATCAACAGCTGTGATTTGGTCCACTGGGGATTGGGTTTGGCACCCATCACTTTGCACAGGCCAAAACTCAGGTTGTTAAATGTTAATGTTACATTGGTCCACAAATTGTGACACTTTGTAATACTTCAGACTTGCAAATCACTACAAAAGATAATGTCATGGAATGGATTGATGTTGAATTGGACCTGCATTGCATTCCTTGACACAACTATCGCAATATTTACATCGCACGTTATACTCGTGCGATACATCTTTTCATTTGCATTCACCTGTAAAAGGACCTTGTGCACAGAAAATAGGGAAAGGATTTAGCATAACAAAGGAACAAGCTCCAAGATCCAGTGTAAAAGTCATGGAGCATGAAATTGTCTTATTTACATAACAAGACCTAACATTTTTAAAGCCAACGCCCTTAATATCAATTTAGTTGAGAGTGGAATTCTCATGTGTCTTTCACATGGTAGAGGATATTTAAATATTATTTTGATAACTAAATACTAGTGTATTTGGCAAAAACCAAGTTACCATCATAAAAACTCCTCTTTTTCTGAAATGAAAGAAACTTGTTTACCATTCTAGTTTGCGCGTACTGTGATCTCATTCGCATATTACACTCTAGAATGCGCTACATATTCGCACCTCGACAAGTGACGACATGGTGCTGTCTACTTTGTGATAGACAGCATGCAGAAACCAATGAAATACAGTGCTTACAAGCAGGCCCGTACGCAGGATTTTTTTTTTGGGGGGTGCTGATTTTGAAAAAGTGGACTTTTTTTTTCCAAAGGGGTGCGATTTTGTGAAAAGTGGACTTTTCCCAAAAATTTTGGACCTTTGTGGTCCAAAAAACCGTAAAAACCTGATACTTTTGCAAACTTGGGGAGGTGCGGTCGCACCCCGCACCCCCCCTGCATACGGGCCTGCTTACAAGCTAAACCACAGCCACTGAGTGACTAAGAATTGGCATTAAGTTCCTTAAGGGATGAAATCAAAACTCGACCGGCGGTTGACCGCTGGTTCCGCCCGGATCCGTCCGGTTGCTATTGTTCTAAACAATGGCAGCGGACCGGAACCACCGATCAACCGCCGGTCGAGTTTTGATTTCATCCTAACTACTCATTAATGTATTTACACATGACTTTCCTATTTTCCATTTTGTTCAAAGAACACAAATTTTTAATGTTATTTATATATATATATATATATATTTTTTACTGAAGGTATTGACTCAGCAGTTGTTTCCCTGATGGCTCAGCATGCTGAAGTGAACTTTGACCCACAGCTTGTGACCTCTGAGGAGATAAAAACAATGATAGAGGACATGGGTTTCGATGCAGAACTTCTTGATGAAAAAGCTGGCAGGGGAGAAGAGACTCTAAATCTCATCGTAAGTTTGGGATTTTGTTTAATATTTGATTTCAAGGAATTTTATGCAGGGTTCATTGGACAAATTAGTGAGGGCATTTAAATTACAATTATAGGGCTATAGTATTGGGCCTAGGCATTTTTATGAGATCAAAAGGAATGCTTTTACAGTACAGGTTATGGTAGATCACGATCAGGTCTTTCTTATCCATTTTCCATGTGGAGATTTTGATACTAAGAGAGATCATTTTGTGCTCCATGTGGATTTTACAATGTTGGTCAAACAGAAATGTCAATTTCGGATAATAGAGATATTGCGACGTTACATACGCGATGCGTGAACCGTACGTTTATACAACGTTCAAAATGGCGTTAAATATTGACAGTCTTGGTTCCAAGATGGAATGTGCTCATTCGTCACGAAGGAGAACAAGGCGGCCAGAACCAAGACTAACATCAGATCTGGTCACAAGAGGGTACGCGATTGAAAATTTAATGGTCACCGATTCCTCTGCCTACTTCCATAAAAATGTTATGTATATATTTATATAGCGCTTTATGCCGTAAACAGCCTCAAAGCGCTTTACATTTATTCTGCCGTCATTAGAATATGTCGGAACCACGTTTGCAGCCTACAAGTGGCGCAGGGTCCATCAGTACAACGACTGTGACTACCCCTAACAGCTTCCCATTGCACCTGGGTGGGGTGAAGCAAGCGAGGCAAAGCGCCTTGCGCAAGGGCGCAACACGGTGGTGGGACAGGGAATCGAACCCACGGACGTCGAGCAAGCTCTCGGATTATGAGTCCAAGGCCGTAACCACTGAGCCACTGTGCCCATACAGCATGCTTTTGATTTTGACTAAAACCAAGGTTGAGGGGAGCGTGGCTGAGCGGTGAAGGCGTTGGACTGTATTTCAAGGGTCACAGGTTCGAATCTGAGGTCTGCCTGAGCTCGGCTGGCTCTTTGTGTCACTCCTTGAGCAAGGCACTTCACTGTACTTGCTTAGTGCTTCGGAGGGTACTTTAAGCTGTCGGTCCTGTGTACATGTATTTCTGATATTAAAGAACGTCACAGGCTATTCGAAAAGAGCAGGGGATCATCCCGGTACTGTTGACTGTACTTCAAAAACACACTCATCTACTCTAGGTTCCGGAGTAAAAATAAGTACAGCTTGTCTGTACGCAGTGCGCTAATACTCATACATATGAGGCCAGCACTAATAAGGAAGAAGAAGAAGAACATGCTGCTTAAAATTAATTGTATTTCAGTGCTTCTCAAATATTATAGTTGCCAAAAAACAAATATTTTGGTAGATTAAAGACCGATGCATCCATATATCATGACTTTACTTTCAAAATTGGACTTTTTTGTGATGAAAATTAGGCGTGTTGCATGAATCAACAGGCTGTAAAAATCAGCATATTTCAACACCATCTGTGCGTTTTATACGACGTTGGTGTCCAAAATGTGAAATCGCAATGACATTTTTGGCCCCCACACATATGTGGGGCCTACCATTATTCCGACCTTAATGCTGATTGGCTCAATAAATCATAACAGTCTCCATGTAACCAATCAAAAAGTAGTATTCATGGGTTTGAAACAAACATTTTACTTTCTTTACTACAGATTACCGGCATGACCTGTTCATCTTGCGTTGCTACCATTGAAAACCTCGTTAAAGCTCTTCCAGGTGTGACTCATGCTGCTGTTGCCTTGGCAATGAGCAGTGGAGTCTTCAAATATAATACAACTGAAATTGGACCGAGGGGAATCATAGAAGCGATCACTGTAAGTATGGGGAGACAGTGGGGTGTTGCAGATATTTTCTGTACCCCTTACAGACAAAATAAATTTGGGGGACAATTATCCAGCAAAGCCTAATCTCCCGTGTGATTATTGAGATTGACATTCTGACATTGAAAGACAATAAGAGCTGCAAAGGATCGGAATATAATTGAAGACCAAATTAAGAAGATATAGTTTGCGTCTGATGTCAGTGCAAAGGCGTGGCGTAATTGGTTACTGACCTGCGCAGTACAGCATTTTTGGTGTGGTTGACAGGACATCATTTGCAAACTAGTCTTTTTAATTCGGTCTTCAATTATAGAAGTCGGAACTAAAGATACTGGTTGATGTCTGATGTCAAATGTCATTCCACTGCCCCTGATTGGTTAGCGGGGAAAGTGCAAAGGCGTGGCGTAATTGGTTACTGACCTGCGCAGTACAGCATTTTTGGTCTAGTTGATAGGATGTCATACGCAAACTAGTCTTTTTAATTTGGTCTTCAATTATAGAAGTCAGAACTAAAGATACTAGTTGATGTCTGATGTTAAATGTCAATTAAACTCTCCACGGCCCCTGATTGGTTAGCGCATAAAAGGGAAGTTGATTTATCCGGTGCCTTCAAGGAATTACAGAAATTGGTGAATGATGTCACAGACAAAAATTTTTTTCTAGGCATGGTTGACATGGTGCCTTTACTAAGGCACCAGAATCAAATTTGTTTAATCTTTAGATCAGCCGTCAATGCTGCTTCAATGCTTATTATTAATGAATTAACAACTAATTAATCAGAATTAATGTCAAATTTGTTCAGTATCAATACAGGCACAGATTCATATGTTATCACAATAAGGTTTCTGAATTCTCATCTTGAAGAAACCAGTTAACCCACGCCGAGAATGGTTGCGTCCGTACGATAACTTTTTTTAAGGTCCTGGGAGATCTTTGCCATGAGGTTTTCGATCGGCATGTGTGGCAAGGGGCGGGTGGACCATGCGCAAGGCAGTTTCCTTCTGGTTTTCTCGTTAGCCAATGAGGGCAAAGTCTGAATCGGAAAGTTTTATTTTCCCACCCACCACTCCCAAAAAAGGGTGAGGAAATTCATGAATTGGTTATAAGCACCAAAAAAGTCAATGACAAATATTACAGTGGTATATTGTTGCTTATGGAGAAAAAGAAAAATTGCCGGCATAAAGAGCACACGTTTGTGTTACATAAAAATCAATTGTTTTTCAGTGCAAAGTTTTGCCATTCAATTGGGTAACAAAATATCTTTATGAAAAGGCATAATCCCAAAGGCACTTCCCCTACAATAATGCTTGGGAATTTCTTGCAAGTTTCAGCCAGTGGCATGCAGAAAAAGAATGAGCATATTGTTTAGTAAATATGATGTTTACAATTTTAGTAGCGGGAAATTTTGGATCAATTAAAAAAATTTCTATTGAAAATACTGAAGTAGCCTTATAAGGCACCCTTGTACTGTAAGGTATTTTCAAATATATTGGTTATTTTGTTGTATTTATTATATGTAACAGAATTTTGCATTTAAGCAAAATAAAATGCCTGATTCTAGCGGAGGGCTGATGTGTGGCAAAAATGTGATATTTTCTCGTTCTATAGGTAATTAACAATAGTCAATTAATTGATTCCATAAATAATAAGGATCATTACATGAAACTTTAAACTTATTTTGCTTGACTATATACTTTGCAGGATGCAGGCTATGAATGTGAACTGAACCTTGAAAAGAACCAGTCAGTTGTGGCTCTGCAGCAACAGAAAGCTATTCAAAAGTAAGTCAATACTAACCCTAACCTTGCCCATGGATTTTTTGGAAGTCATTTGGTACCCCTGGGATTCGAACCTTGGATCCCTCACATGACACGCAGAAGATCACCGGCCTCTAGCCACAGGGGTTACACGGGCCCGGCTAGTGAATCCCTGGTTTATCCTTAGTGTAAGAGAGTACTAATAGGATTAGAGTTAGGGTTAGGATTTAGGGTAAAGGTTAGGTTTAGGGTTAGGATTAGAGTTAGGATTTGTTTGGTGCTCTCACGAAGGATACACCGAATCCCTGGGTATATATGACTTAGGCTGATTGTGTCATTGCATCACATGGAATGCATGCATGAACAGTGGTTTTAATAGTGAGCTTTAGTGAGGTCTGATTGGGTTAGGGTTAACAAGGCCTAAATCTAGTAAAAGCATGTCATTAACCCTAACCGTGCCCATGTTTTTTTTTGCTATTAGAAGTTAAAGAAGAAACAAAAAAGGAGAGAAAATGAACAAAGAAGTCACTTGGTAATTCGGGACTTGAACCTCGAAGTCATAATGCGTAATTTGCCCCACAGGAACACCCTCAATTTTTCTTGAATTTCAACTTTTTGCATGATTGTAATGCCCAATGGAAATTATGCAAATGTGACACGATCTGCCCCATGGGGGCCAAAGGAGGCATTTTTGAAAGTTGAGTTACTATAATTATCACCATTATAAACATTAGGCTATCATATACTGAAAACACTAAAGGTCTAGCCTACTTGGTTCTGAAGTTTTGTGATGTGTATTTTCTTATGTATTTTATTGTTTTTTACTCCATATTTTTGCCTTTATCTCAATTTCAAATTTGCCGCCTTTGGCCCCCATGGACCAGATCGTGTCAGCATATTATACTTTGCCATTTCTGATCTAGTAATTTGGCGGGGGACACGTTTTACGCACTGCACGGTTCGCTATCTCTAAGGTTCGCTATCTCTAAGGTTCGCTATCTCTAAGGTTCGTTATCACTAATTACGAAAAAGGTTCGCTATACCTAAGGTTCGATATCACTAATTTTGAAAAAGGTTCAGTATTTCTAAGGTTCGATATCACTAATTTTAAATAAGGTCCGCTATCACTAATTTATTGAAGGTTCGCTATCTCTAAGGTTCGCTATCACTAATTTAAAATAAGGTCCGCTATCTCTAATTTTAACAATCCCGGTATCCCTAAGGTTCGCTATCTCTAATTTTAAATAAGGTCCGCTATCTATAAGGTTCGCTATCTCTAAGGTTCGCTATCTCTAAGGTTAGCTATCACTAATTTCAAATAAGGTTCGCTATCTCTAATTTTAAATAAGGTTCGCTATCTCTAATTTTAAATAAGGTTCGCTATCTCTAATTTCAAATAAGGTTCGCTATAGCGGTCCTTATTTAAAATTAGAGATAGCGGACCTTATTGAAATTAGAGATAGCGGACCTTATTTAAAATTAGAGATAGTGGACCTTATTTAAGATTAGTGATAACGAACCTTAGGTATAGCTTGAACCTTAATCGAAATTAGTGATAACGAACCTTAGAGATCGCGAACCTTAATTAATTGGGGATAGCGAACCTTAAACGTATTTGGTGATTGCGAACCTTACGTACAGTGGACCTTTATTTCAATCACTGATATCGAACCTTAGAGATAGCGAACCTTCAATAAATTAGTGATAGCGGACCTTATTCAAAATTAGTGATAGCGAACCTTATTTTAAATTAGTGATAGCGAACCTTATTTATAATTAGTGATATCGAACCTTAGAACTAGCGAACCTTATTCTAAATTAGTGATATCGAACCTTAGAAGTAGCGGACCTTTTTTTAGGTATAGTGAACCCTTTTCTCTATTAGAGATAGCGGGATTCTGATCTCCATAGACTTTACACGTTAGTGATAGCGAACCTTAGAGATAGCGAACCTTAGAGATAGCGGACCTTAGAGATAGCGGGATGTCACCCTGCGTAATACACTAATCTACTTGTTTAACATTGTGTAAGGACATAACCTTTTAACAAATTGATTTTATTTTGCCAGGTGGCGCCAGTCTTTCCTGATCTCATTGTGTTTTGGCCTACCGGTTATATTCATCATGATTTACTACATGATCCGAGAGCATACTGATGATGATTTTGAAGACGTCATGATAGTTGATGGATTATCACTTATGGTGCTGCTATTCTGGATACTTGCAACAATAGTTCAGGTGGGTATAAACATAATAGAGCCAAATATTTGGAAGGTCATTTTGGGGTCACTAGGGGTCATCTGAGATCAAATTAGTGCAAAACTGTTGTATGGGAATAAAACTTGGTGGGTACAGTCAACATTTAAGCACTGCACAAAAAGAAAATCCACACTACTTCAGGGGATCATATATTCTATCTTAATACTAATTATAGAGAGTTTGTCCGTCTGTCCGTGCGCTATCACGTGCGGCTGCTGGAGCTATCAGCGATGCTCGCAGAAGCGCGTCGCGAGTATCAGCGGGCGTGTCTTGCGAGTACCGACGGGCGCAGAAAGGGTATCGCAAAGCATTACAGTGTGCATGTGACTAATTTACAGGTGCATCTCATCGGACCAGAACCAGGTAAGGCCTATAGCCCATTATATTGATCACTAAGAGACGCAGGCCTATATCAGCGGGTATATGGGTAACAGGTGTTTGGTAATTAGAGATGGGCCTATAATGAGAACCACCCAACCCGAGAACCGCGAAATCTAGTAATATATAAACTGCAAACAAAAATATCCAAACACTAATAAACAAAAGTAATTTCTTAAAGACACTAAACCTAAATTACAAAATAAAATAATTGATAGATGGAGAATTTTGTTCTGCATGTATTGATCGGGACCATACAACTTTATTTCCCTAACTTAATGTGATGTGAATAAAAAAGAGCTTTTCAAAAGTGACATATATTTACATTGACTTTTCCTTTAAGCACACTTTTCCTTTTAGTCACTTCTTAAAGACACTAAAACTAAATTACAAAATAAAGTAGTTGATAGATTGAGAATTTAGGGACCACACACTCTATTTCCCGAACTTAATGTAATGTGAATAAAACAGCTTTTCAAAAGTGACAAAAATTTACATTGACTTTTCCCTTGAAGCACACAGATATATAACACAATGAGCATTCATCTGTCAAGCTGTAATGAGGCCATAACAAAGGCAGCCAAAATCGCCTTGAAGGAGGGAATATCCAAATTTGTCGCTTTTAAAACTCTGCCGTCATTCAAATGTGTATAACTTAGCAGAATAAAGTCTCATCAGGCTAAATAAGGTATCAAAGTATACGGAACAAAATTCTCCATCTATCCAATACTTTATTTTGCAATTTAGTTTTAGTGTCTTTAAGAAATGGCTTTTGTATTAAAGGAGTATTTCGTGATCCTAGCATCCTCTTTTTATGACATTTTTCAGTACATATCCACAAAAAAAGCCTATTCCCAAAATTTCAGTTGATTCTGATTTTGCTATTGCGAGTTATGCATGATTATGTGTATTACACTGCTCCATAGACAATGTGTTGTAATTTCTGGTATACCAGAACGAAATTCAAATTTCACGATATCTTTGCTAATGAATTAATCTGCAAGATATATTTTGTACATAAACATTATGTAGCCAGAGGTTTCCAGTAATATAAAAATCTCAACTTCTTTTGAGAAAAGTGGGGGGATGAGGCTATGGATCACGAAATGCCCTTTTAAGTATTTGGATACTCTTTGTGCACAGTATATTAGATTGGTTTTTTTTAATTTGATGTGATTTGAACAGGTGAAACTTCTATTTACTTCTTTTCAGTTTGTTGGAGGTCGTTATTTCTATGTGCAGGCTTACAAAGCAGTGAAGCATGGTACAACTAACATGGATGTCCTGATCATGATGGCAACAACCATTGCATACATGTATTCTGTTGGCATAGTGATATATGCCATGGCAGTCAAACAAGAGTATGCTCGATGGCGTTCTTTGACACTCCTCCTATGTTACTCATGTTTGTATCGCTAGGAAGGTTTTTGGAACATGTAGCAAAGGTATGTAAGGCAAAAGATATATTGGGCTATTCCAGTTAATATCCACACTACCCCTGTGGAAGATTTTGGAAATATCTTATACAGGGGGAGTATGAATTTCGAATGTAATTGATTAGAGTTGATCATTTTAAAACCCATACTCCCCTGTATTATGGCTTAATTACCTATATCTTCCACAACTGGAGTGAGTATTTCAAATGGAAGTTACCAAATTGTCTATTCTATCCAAAATTGATACTCCCTCTGTGGCAGATTTTTGCTAAATCTTCCACAGGGGTAGTGTGGCTTTTAAATGGAATAGCCCATGCTGTCCATTTGGCTTCCTGGTATTGACTACCCCGTAGTCCACTTGCCCGCCATTGCATACTCTGGATATTGTATTTAAGCTTAAAACTCTGATTTAATTAATGTGTGCACAATTGATAGATTTTCACATCTGATCAGTCACCCTACTCCCTCTGTTTGTTAGCTTCCCAAGTGGACTACTGACATTGCCTTGCGGTTAAGATTTTTAACACGGGACTCTATGGAGAGTTAGGCCAATTTCTGGCCTAACTAAAATTGTCCATGATGTAATGCATCTTTAAAAGCTTTTAAATGGACCTGCCTTGTGATTGGTCGCCCATACCTCGCTATGGTTTAAATCGTCTGGGCCCGCGCCATTACCATTAACTACACCGTAAACAACTGTCTGTGGTATTTGCGGCGCTTTTGTGTTGACGCGAAAGTTAATCTCTCATCAAACATCTAGGGCGTCCATGCTTAGTACTTGTGGTTAATGGACTGATAAACAAGTATGCTTGACAGTGTGTTTTTAGAGAGCAAAGTCCAGGGGGTAAAGTTCTGCTTACAATTCAAAGTTCATAGTCGAAATTTCGGAGATTCCAAAATCAGAATTGTTCAGTATTAAAGTGAGCCGTTATAATTATGCAAGATAATGTTGCATTCAAGTATACTTTTATTGTCACTAATCGTCTGATATTTTTAACTCTTTATGACCATTTTACTATTGAATATTTTAATTTTAATAAACATCAGTATAATTTTGAGTTCAACGAAATGGGTTCATCATGACTAATAATAACATATTTTTAATAAAATTCGACTATGGCATAGTCTAGCTTCCTGGGGACAGTAGTGTTCGCATGTGATACACACGAGATCAATCAAAGTTGGAGTCTGTAGGGCGCAGTCACTTTTTGCGTTGCATCGCGCGCTACTAATGCAATGCTTGTGATCGTGTGTACATGAGTTATTCACACACAGACGCTATCTTGAAAAAGCCAAATGGACTGTAAGTTTACTTGCACCTGACATCACCTATTCTTAAAAACTCAAGTTCCTGCAATTTTATTGGTTCTTAGCCCTGTAATATGATGAAATATAACATGGTTCAGTGGGGGTGTGTTGACGCGATATTCGTACACACTATTTGATCCAATTGGGAGAAACATAGCAACAATTGGACAGATCGATTGTAAGCCCTAGGTAATTCCTTGTAAAATGTAAAATTTGATTAAAATTTGGTATACTTATGATTAATATTGTTTTTTTGAATTGAAGAATAAAGGTATTGTTTTTAGCTGCTGTCGTGCATCTATCTCATATAACATGGGCGACATCATTATTTTTGGCGTAAAACAACTTCGCTTTGCCGGGTTGATCTACGTAAAATAATGGTGTCGCCTGTGTTATATGAGATGATAGATGCACAACAGCGGCTAAAACGATACCTTTATTCTCTAACTGTAACAGTCTACAAGACTTTAGCAGCAAAGACCTGAATATTTGAAGGAACTAAATAGTGCAATTGCATAAGGTTTTAACAATAATAATGGAATTTTAATCAATTCTCAGTTATGACGCTCTTATCTCTTATAGCATTAATGCAGTAAGGGAAACAAGGGGTTACTATTTTGTTACTTGGGGAGTTTCATGTTCATTTGAAGCTTGCTTTGAAGGTCCAGTTATCTCACCCCAAGTTGTGATTGTATTTCAGTTATTATACCCAGTTCAATATGATACAAGGAATTCTAAATAAACAATACTATTTCTTTATCTCTAGGCCAAGACTTCTGATGCATTATCCAAGCTGATGTCTCTGCAGCCATCAGAAGCTACCCTGGTCACTCTGAGTGAAGACAACCAAGTGTTATCAGAAGAAAACATCAATGTGGAACTGGTTCATAAGGGTGATTTTCTCAAAGTAAGTTATCACTATACCGTAAACGTTCGCCTAATGGCGCTATGGGCTCCCTTGACATAACTGGAATTTTAGACACAAACTAAGTGCCCTCCCGTTAAAATCCCACCAGCAAATAAGGGCACATACCCTTAATGTTTGTTGGGATTTTTAGAGGAGGGAGCTCTCTATTTTTCATGAAATTTACTCCAAGGCAAAGGATCCCAGGTGCGCCATTAGGCGAACGTTTACGGTATGTACTTTAAAATCTTCAGACAAGATAGAAATATACTAATGAGTGAATTTTCTTTAGTCATCCAGTAGTTTAAGGGCTGGGGTATGAGCGTTTGGACAGTATTTATTTTGGGACATTAGAGCACATCAGACATATGTCAATTGCATTCTGAATACGAAGAATGTCATTCTGATATCAAATAATTTTGATTTTTGAAATTAGCAATTTAATACACATTTTATGGCAAATCATTAAAATTGATATTTTGATATTTAACAGTACTTGAAGTAAACTTTATAAATCTGATGATTTATACTTAAAGTGTATGTAGGTGGGATGAAAAGCCGACGATCAATTGAAAATTTTGACCTTTCGTATTGAAGATATGGAATTTTTTCCACAAAACACCAAAAAAAATAAGGTCTTTTTGGGAAAAAATCCATATCTTCAATATGAAAGGTCAAAATTTTCAATTGACCGTCAGCTTTTCCTCTCTGCTACATACACTTTAAGAATATATCATTAGATTTATATAATTTACTTCGAGGACTGTCATATATCAAAAATTTGAAAAATATCAAATTTTTATAATTTGTCATAAAATTTGTAATATATTGTGATTTTCAAAAAATGAAAATTATTTGATATCAGAAAGACATGCTTCGTATTCAGAATGCAATTCGATAGGTCTGAGGTGCTCTCATGTCCCACAAAAAATACTGTCGAAACGCAATAAACGCTCATTTTAGATCCCTTAACAGTGTCTGGTAAATCCAAAGTTGTAAAAAGTAAGTTCTGGTATTAGATTTATTTCCAAAACATATACTATTCCAGTTGAAATCCATACGCCCCTATGGAAAACATGCCCTTAATCTCCCACATGTACACAGGAGGTGCAGATTTCAAATGGCATAATCCATTCAGGTAACCCATTTGAAATTCACACTCTCTGTGTGGGAGATTAAAGTCATGTCTTCTAAAGGTGGAGTATGAGGTTCATCTGGAATAGCCCAATGACCAGGTTGGGACTGCCTTATGAGGAGAGAGAGAGCAATTACTCGTCTACGTCTACGTAAAATACTAGGCAGGACCCATAAGTCAGAGTGTAGAGCCAAGGGTGAGGTCTATGCTCATGTGCGGTGCATTGACCAGTGCAGGCAGCGCTACTGCTCTCCTTAAAGCTGATATAGGAGAGGGATTTTTAGCTCACCTTGGTTGACCATTCTCTCCTTACATTCTTTTTTAAATGCTCTAAACAGCTCTCCTTGAAGACTCCAGAAGAGCTTGTACTTAATACTCTCCTGCAAATTCCAAAAGGCAGTCCTTGGAAAAGCAAATAAATCTCAATGCTTTGAGCCATTGGGGGACTGTCACATTGATCTACCAGAATAAGCAAGGCACATATCAAAACCAAAAATGTCAGGAAGAAGTGGTATAAACTGAGCATAGACTAATAATAACTACAGATGCTTCACCAACTGGCAAAGTCCAGCATTATCTGTTAATGAGGGCTAATCATACCATGAAGTGTGACAGACAAGACTACTATTTCCATTCTGCACCGGTTACAGTATATTTTTTGAAAGCGCAGTGTTAATATTTGTACGTAATACACATGGACATGTTACACCAAGTGTAAGTTGTTGGACACAGGCAGTAGAAAGATCAGCCCTCATGAATATACTACAGAGCACAGGAATTTGCCTGTTGGGGTGGTATCTGTACCTTTTGAATGAAAATAAGTCTGTGTACTTTGAGTGAAGAATCAAATTTGTGACATGATCAAGGGGAATGTTGACCCTGATCGAAAATGAGTTTTACATATGTTTCTAAAGAGGACATTTAGCGCTTTTTGAAACTGAAAACCCCATGTTGATACGACTTTTCTTTGCAAAGTTACATCAATCGCTGAAAACAATATAAAACAAAAGAATTTTAACACTTTCTTTGCCAATATCTCAAAATCAATATTTGCGACATCCGACTCATTTCCCTTGATTGTGTCACATATAAATTCTGACCTCACAAACCCATCAGTCAACCATGCCTAAAGTTCTTGAAATTTACATTAGAATTTATTGAACTTGACAGGTCGTACCTGGAGGCAAGATACCAGTAGATGGTACAGTTATAGATGGTACATCAGCCTGTGATGAGTCTCTCATTACTGGAGAGTCTATGCCCATCAACAAGAAACCAGGTAAGTCTGCATCCTATGTATCCAACTTTACCATGGATATATCGTCAGGTTCATCACATAGTGACGTATCCTGATTTTTGGCCATTTCACAATTTTTGGTATATATGTTTTAAATATTGTTCTATTCAATTACGCCAAGTCCCAAAGCTGAAAATGAAGTTATTAATTAGAATTACTAATTAAATTATTAAATTGGCATATGATAAGAAAATGGTAAAAAAGTAGAAATCGGTGTATCACATAGTGGTATATTATACCATATACCACTATTAGATACACTTTCACTGTAGAAAAAGTATATCACATAGTGGCACATAGTATACTACTATAGTGGCATATACTATAGTAGTATACTATAGTATACTACTATAGTATAGGGGAGAGTGGGGTAAGTTGAGCCACTATGTGATTCACTTTTTCCGCAAACATAGGAAAAAGCATATCAGGTAGTGGAAACCCTTGATACATGCCAATGAACAATGTAACAGGAATTATGATCTTACAGATGAAATGATTTGCTTACTATCAAGAAATCAAGTTTATTTTATTTTATTTATCTCACTTTTGGAAGTTTTAAATAGGATTAGCATGTGAGAGAGTCATGTGTGTGAGAGAGCGAGAAAAGTGAAGCAAGTTTAATTTCTTTAAGCTTCATTTGTATAGGTAATCTCAAAATATTATCTTGGTGTAGATGTTACAAATTTGAAATCCATCTTTGTGTTATAGGGGGAATTGTCATCAGTGGATCAATAAACCAAACAGGTACACTGCTCATTCAAGCCACCCATGTAGGAGCAGATACGACTATAGCACAGATTGTAAAGCTTGTACAAGATGCACAGACCTCAAAGGTAGGCATGTACCGGTACTTATTATTATAGGAAAGGGGTGTAATGGTGGGCCAATGGGTGTCGTAGGGGTCAAAGGGTATGGTGCTGCAGTGGGTGTCAGGATGGATCAATGGGTGTCAGGATGAGTCAAGGGGTTTCAGGGTGAGTCACTGGGTTTCCGGGTGTGTCAAGGGGTATCAGGATGGGTCAGGGGGTGTCACAGTGGGTCAAGGGGTGTCATTGTGTGTCATGTGATGTGGTGCATGAATGCAAGGAATGTCATTTTAGGTCGATCAAGGGGTGTACATGTGGTGCATCAAGGATTGTCAGGGTGGGTGAAGGAGGCCAGTAGATTTTTGAGATGATATGAGACAAGATTACAATTAAAATAGGTGGAGGACATTTTGGACAGTTTCTGGTTTACCTCTGTGTAATTTATAGGCTATTTTGATTTTTGTTGTTGATCTAGTCTTGATCGTAAAGATGGGATTTGCAATTATGCATGCCCAATTGGCTAAGTAAGAAGGCCAGTGACGAACAGAATGACCAAGCATGTCATGATTAAAATATGCTAGATCGTGGGGGATGTCTCAGCACTAGGAGATGGAATTAACTTGGTTATCAGTTGCTTGATTTTGCCGTAGAAAATATTGAGAAAGCTGGTTTAGTAAATTTATTGCTGGGCCAGTAGCTTTACAATCCTGGGCCTGTAAAAAAGAGAGACAAATAAGTCAGACCCTGATGCTAATGTCTTCTTTTTTCCCCATTACAGGCACCAATACAGCAGATAGCAGATAAAATTGCTGGCATATTTGTACCAGGTATCCTGATTCTCTCAGGGTCCACTCTCATCTTGTGGACATCGCTGGGCTTCCATGATCCTTGTATTATACCAAAATATGTAAGTAAACATAAGCTGTACAAGATCATTAGCAATAAGGCTTATATATATAATACATCTGGTTTACAGTGGTAGTGCATTTGGCTGCAATTTTCAAAATTGGGTTAAAACTCATAATTACACCACAGAAAAACAATATAGTCATCATTGGCTGCAGCATTAATTTTGCAGTGCTCATCTTTTTTATTATCGAATAATGTTGCACGGACAAGGTCCCCTTTTAAATTTACAACACAGTCAATAATAAGCACCCCTTAAAATAATTTATGCACTTTAGGGTGCTAATTGGGTTCAATACATTACAGTGTACTGGTTTCTGTTGTATCGTGTTGATCTTATATGCTGTGTTATCAATTTCTCATTTCAGAACGGGACCGACTGTGTAGATGAAGACGGTAATAACAACAAAGAAGAAGTGATTTTTCAATTTTCATTCCAATTAGCCATATCAGTATTAGCTATAGCATGTCCATGTGCGCTAGGCCTAGCCACCCCTACTGCTGTCATGGTAGGAACTGGAATAGGAGCACGCAATGGAATATTGATCAAAGGAGGGGAACCTTTGGAAATGGCTCGTAAGGTGAGTTAATGATTGCATCAGTATTAGCTATAGCATGTCCATGTGCATTAGGCCTAGCCACCCCTACTGCTGTCATGGTAGGGACAGGGATCGGAGCTTTCAAATGATTCGGGGATCAACCGAGGTGAACCTTTGGAAATGGCTCGTAAGGTGAGTTAATGATTGCATCAGTATTAGCTATAGCATGTCCATGTGCATTAGGCCTAGCCACCCCTACTGCTGTCATGGTAGGGACAGGGATCGGAGCACGCAATGGAATATTGATCAAAGGAGGGGAACCTTTGGAAATGGCTCGTAAGGTGAGTGATGATTGCATAGGTATTAGCTATAGCATGTCCATGTGCATTAGGCCTAGCCACTCCTACTGCTGTCATGGTAGGGACAGGGATCGAGCATAATGGAATTCTGATCAAAGGAGGGGAACCTTTGGAAATGGCTCGTAAGGTGAGTGATGATTGCATAGGTATTAGCTATAGCATGTCCATGTGCATTAGGCCTAGCCACTCCTACTGCTGTCATGGTAGGGACAGGGATCGGAGCACGCAATGGAATTCTGATCAAAGGAGGGGAACCTTTGGAAATGGCTCGTAAGGTGAGTGATGATTGCATAGGTATTAGCTATAGCATGTCCATGTGCATTAGGCCTAGCCACCCCTACTGCTGTCATGGTAGGGACAGGGATCGGAGCACACAATGGAATTCTGATCAAAGGAGGGAACCTTTGGAAATGGCTCGTAAGGTGAGTGATGATTGCATAGGTATTAGCTATAGCATGTCCATGTGCATTAGGCCTAGCCACTCCTACTGCTGTCATGGTAGGAACAGGGATCGGAGCATGCAATGGAATATAGATCAAAGGAGGGGAACCTTTGGAAATGGCTCATAAGGTGAGTGATGATTGCATTAATATTAGCTAAAAAATGTCCATGTGCACTAGGCCTAGCCACTCCTACAGCTGTCATGGTAGGAACTGGAATCGGAGCACGCAATGGAATTCTGATCAAAGGAGGGGAACCTTTGGAAATGGCTCATAAGGTGAGTTATTGATTGCATTTAGTATTAGGTATAGTTCATGTGCACTAGGACTATACCATTTTTCATGTGGCAGTGACGTCAATGCATTGAAGCAGCTGTTTTGCCAGTGCTTCAAATGCTAGCAGTTTGAGACTGCGCCAAATGAAATACACACTGATGTCAGTACTGCCACATCAGGGTGAAAAATGGTGTAGCCACCCTTGCTGCTGTCATGGTAAGGACAGTGATTGGAGCATGCATCCTTTGGAAATGGCTCATAAGTTACATGAGCGAACAATTCCAACATCAGTATTTGCTTTTTTTTAGTGTTTAGTGGACTAATGATTGTGTCAGGATAAGATATGTGTATGGAGTGCTCATGTCCAGAGCATGCACATATACATGAAATGTTCTAGAGTTAACAAAGGATCATTGCTTGTTTACATTTTACAGCTCAAAACAGTTATCTTTGACAAGACAGGAACCATCACCTATGGCAAGCCTCAAGTCATCAAGACACAGATATTTGTTCCTGATACACAGATTACAGAGAATGAGGTCTTGGCAATCGCTGGAACAGCGGAGGCAAGCAGTGAACATCCCCTTGGGATGGCTGTAGTCAAGCATGCGAAAGAGGTAAGGTTTAACCCAATGGGCACTACGATCTACCTTCAAGAACTATTTTGATTGGGTAAAGAGAGGGCTATATCATGTATTGAACCAATCGGAGATATGGTAAGAATAGTCTGTACGGCTGAAGGGGATTAGGCTTAAAATGACTAAGAGTTCTAAGAAGCTCTATTTTGATTGGTTACCCAGATGATCATGTCATGTAATTAACCAATCAATTGTACTGTAAGAAAGGCAGAAGTGCCTGATTTAATCTAGATTTCATTTTAATAGACTTTTTTCCCAATGTCCCACAAAGCACTATTGGAGATGGTACTTTTGCCAGATGCGTTCCAGTGTCGGACGCCACATGCTTCATTCAAACTAGTGTGTGAAGATTGAGTATGTGTGGTACTGTGGAATAGTGCATGATGTTATATAATGGAAAACAGTCTATTGGCTGACCTTGTATACCAGCGCATCTGTTGCTGGGCACGATTTTAGTCTGTCAGAGCTTGTGAGCATGATTTCTCGGAAATGATAAGGCATTTGATGATGTGGAGCTATGTGGATTGGTGGAGGGGTGACAATTGGCAGTCTTCAATTACATTAGCTGTTCATCGCAAATTATGGTAATTAAATAGCTCATTAAAATAATTAAAACCTCATGAGCATGTTTGCTCGAAACTGGTAAAGCATATGGTAGCAAACCCTGGTTGTTGGAATACCATTTTGGGTTAAATGGATTGGTTGATTGGGGTATTCCAGTTGAAATCCACACTACCCCCTGTGGAAGATTTGGGAAATATCTTCCACAGGGGGAGTATGTTTTTCAAATGTAATTGGTCAGAAGTAATCATTTTGAAACCCATACTCCCCCTGTATTATGGCTTTGCCTATATCTTCCACAACTGGAGTGAGTATTACAAATGGAAGTTACCCAACTGTCTATTCTATTCGAAACTCATACTCCCTCTGTGGAAGACTACAGCTAAATCTTCCACAGGGGTATTGTAGATTTCAACTGGAATAGCCCATTGTTTTAACTTTCTGGGGTTTTGCAATAGGGTAATAAATCCTGTGATGTCTAATCATTTGTTTATATTGTGAATTGCAGACATTGGTAACCGAGTCTGTTGGCAAGTGTTCGGACTTCAAGGCGGAACCTGGTTATGGATTGCAGTGCAAGGTGTCCAATATTAGAGACATGCTAGCATTTATAGACAGAAAACACAGAGATAAGAAAGATGACAAACTTATAGATGTACACCAGGGTGAGTGTTAGGTTTCCATCATAATCGGTCACATCACATACAGAGCTATAAGTTTAATAACATTTTAAACAAAATCGTTTCACATACAGAGCTAAAACTTTAATACCATGTTACACAATGGTATTTGAAAGATTGACATGCAGAATTCACCAAAATTAAAACATGCAAGTGTCTTCTTCATAAAAAAATACCATTTGAGGAAAATTAATTTAGCATTAAGTAAGTTGGAGGCTAAATCCAAAACCAATATTGTATAGCTCTGTATGTGAAACACCTTTGTCCGTTTTCGTACAGAACAGTATTTGATGTGACCGACGATATATTGATGTGGTTTTCTCATAATGATGTGACATTATGGATGTACTGTTTAACCTGTCCACTCATCTATAAGTACTAAACTTAAGACCTGTTTATGAGGGATGGTCTGTACAGCTCAGTGGTTTAGAGCATCAGACTTGCTATCTGAAGGTCTAAGGTTTAAGTCCCCACTCAGGAAGGTATGGCTGGACAAGTCCCCACACAGGAAAGTATGGCTAGAGTTTTTTTCTCTGGTTTATATGCCCATGCATTTTGTTAAATATTTAGCAAGAGAAATATTTGAAAATTGCTCAATTTTGTAAGATAATTCAACCATTTTCGATGAAATAAAAAAAATAACTGAAGAATTTTTTTGTTATGTTATCCAAAGAAAGATGGGTCAAAAATGTTTTTGGGTGATTTTCTCCAAAACTGAGCATTTTTACCAAAAACTTGATGTCACAGATGGATTTGTCAAATATGTATACAGGGATGCAAGTTTTCAGATTTGTCTGCAATTCCAGATTTTATTTTGTTCGTACATATTTCTGCACCTTTATTTATTTTCAGCCCATTTTGGGGCTTTTTCATTTAGCCCAAATTCATGTTTTTTTCCTGGTATTTTTCTTCAGGGCTACTTACATCCCTGTGTATAGACCACTTGACATGTGACGTCATTGCCCGGCATGCGAATTATGGCAATTTCCATTGTTCTTTGCCCTGCAGTGTGCACATACGCATCATAGTTTGCTCAGGGCACATGCATTTTAAATTGCCCACCACATTTCATATAATGTAGTAAAAGAAATCCATTGAACAGTGTAGCAGTTCGTTCAAGCATATCGATAGACCAGTCCCTTGCCTTTGTTGATAAACAATGATGTCAAGTGGTCTATACTTTTGTTTTACTTTAGACCAACAATTTAGAAGTTCTATATGTGCCCAAAAGTTTCCATAGCTCCAGGTTTAAGACCAACTTAAACTCAAATCTTAGAATAATATTGTATTGGTGATATGGGACTCAATGTAATAAAGGAAGAACTCAATTAAGAGTCAGGCCACTAACCTTTAAACTATATTTCTAAAAAAACATTTTTAATAACAGTTTATCCCTTTATGTATTCTTGAAACTATAGGTGATGAAATCATTGAAGAACAAGATAAAACTTACGAAGTTCTAATTGGTAATCGGGAATGGATGTCCAAGAATGACCTCAATGTGGAAGATCACATGGAGAAGAGCATGGTATATCATGAGAAATTGGGACAAACAGCAGTACTAGTCGCTATTAATGGTAAGTATGAGTGACCAAGAGAGTACTAAATTCACCCCTCTCCCTTTTGTGTGTGAAATTTGTTCAGATCTTTTACCAAATAAAAGTAAATACTACAAAATAATGTTGTTTACAAGAAATGGCTGTTGTTCGCTATGTTGAAGAAGGAAATCTTGATTAATTGCAGTGTTTATACAACTGATTGATTTTAAGCCAGAATGAGTTTTGGTAAATTCTTTTCAAACCTGATTTTTTGGCATATACATGTATTTGTAATGATTACACGTCCCAACGTACACCTAATTGGACTCAGCCAAATTTTGTGTGTTTTAAGACAACAGAGCAAGTTTGATTAAAGTAATAATTATGACTTTAAATCCCCCATAGAATACCAGAGTTAGGTGGCTAAGATTGTAAGTGAGTTTTCTTACTGTTTACCTCATTAGTTTGGCATAAAATGACCAGAAAATGTTCCTGACCGTTATTAATAATATTTTATAATATTCGACAAAGAATAACCAAATTAAAATTGGACAGAAATCATATATTAAGGCTTTTAAAATTCCTTCAGATGAGATTTGAAGCCATTGCTCCCATATCATGTAGCTTGCAGTCAAATTCAATAGGGTGTTATTCCTGGTTCACTGTCTCAATCCCTCCTCATGTGGTTTGGATATTTTCAATCTAAGTAAGGGAGGCAAATGTATACAGGGGCAGGGGATAAATGCCTCCAGTTAGAACTCCTTCCCCCAGATGCCCCAAGTTGAAACACAAAATTATGAAAGTGTCCACTTTTTTCAGCAATTTTACACAAAATTTGTTGATATTTGCCCCCTAGTCACTTTGCCCTTAATGCCACTCCCACAAAAAAATAGGTGCTTCCACTGACTGCCTACGACCAATAATTTAGTAGCATGTTAAAAGGTGATTGATTCATCTAGTGCATTCCCCTGATGAAACAATTATCACAACAAATCGTAAACAAACCATATCTGAGTTTAATTGACAGATGACATCAGATGCGAACTAATTTCTTTATAATGACTTTACTATATGTGCACAAAAAATAATTGTAAATAATGATTTTTTTGTAGGTGTGATTGCAGGCATGATTGCCATTGCTGACACAGTAAAAGATGAAGCCAAAGATACCATAAACATCCTTAAAAACATGGGGCTAGATGTAGTACTACTTACTGGAGATAACAACAAGACAGCACAAGCAATTGCACAACAGGTAAGATGAAAGAGTAAATGCTGTATAGCGGGAAATTTTTGCGGGATTTAATTTTCGCGGTTGAGCAGACAGTTGCGGATATTTAACCCTGTGAAAATATGTATTACACATAGTACTTTATGTGAAAATATTTGGAAATGCGAATTAAAGACCCACTAAACTGTCCAGAATTGATAAAATCACGAAAAATTAACTCGGCGAAAATATCCCACTATGCAGTACTGAATATAGCGGGGCATTTTTGCAAGGTTTTATTTTCACACTTTTCAAGGGTTAAATTCGCATATTTTTCTAACCACTTTTCTGATTGGCTGCTTTGATATAGGAGTGTATGAATGGTCTTTGATGAATGATTTGTACTTGCATAAACTCTGAGTGTGTGTGTTTGGCATATGTGCAGATATCTGAAAATTATGTGACACGATTTGGTCCATGGGGCCAGAGGCTGCAAATTGAAATTGAGATAAAGGCAAATATATGAAGTTAAAGAAAATACAACATATTTCAACTTCAACAATATGTTTTATCCCCCAGGTTGGAATCAACCAAGTATATGCCCAAGTCTTACCACAAAACAAAGTAGAGAAGGTAGAAGAGCTTCAGGACCAGGGTCAGCGCGTTGCCATGGTAGGAGATGGGGTCAATGATTCACCAGCATTGGTTAAAGCAGATGTTGGCATTGCTATTGGCACAGGGACTGATGTGGCTGTGGAAGCTGGTGATATTGTACTTATCAAGGTTTGTATTATAGGATAGTGTAAAAGTACAATGACAAGAAATAAGTGTGTGTGTGTGACGTGGGGAGGGGGTATTTTGTAAACACTGCCAAATAAGAATGCACTCTTTGTGTTACTGCAGACATGCAGGAACTGCAGACATCCACAGTTCATGGAAACTTTGTTTTTGCAACCATGGGCCGCAATATCACTCACCTTTAGGGTTACAGTTAGGGTTTATGGTTAGGGTCAGGTTCAGTTTTCGAAATATGCCTCAAAAAGTTACAGGCCAGCCGGGCTTGACCTTAAAAAGTTACCGGCCAGCCGGGCCGGCAACTAGATGCCAGTCAGAAAAGTTACCGGCCAGGCCAAAAAGTTACAGGCCAATGGTCGGCTGACCGGCCCTATTTCGAACACTGGTCAGGTTTACATATTGCAGCCCATTAAATGGTTGCAAAAAATAAATATGCTTCCAGGACTGTGATTATAGATTGTAAACAGTATTTTAAAAGCATTGTACATGTAAATGTACATGTAAGCAATGTCCACAGTTGGGAGATGTATGGTCATGTGTACAGTAAGGTGCATCTCGGATAGTAAAAAGCACCTAGACAATTGACTTTGGTGCAAATAGTCGACACTGGATAGCAACATTTTGGCAATGCTAGTTGTGCATCATGTGATGTGTGACTGATGCACGCTGATGTGAATTTACACAAGCGTGAGTTGGGACTTTATTGACGAGCGCAGTAAAAAAAAACAGAACAATTTTCGCTAATTATAAGCTGAACAAACTTAAGTATTCAGTCATTGGTTCTTAAGAGAGCCCTGGAAATTTTGGGTGTAATGTGTATTATAAAGTAAGTAGCAGTTTATAAAGTATTAATAGCTGCTATATGTATGATTGGCTTTACTATGCATGTATCCACGCAATACAGAGTAAAGCATGAGTGAACTTATTCACAGCAGCTATAGGATTTTTCTGTCACTGAGCATCAAAGTAAACGTTTCAAATTGTTTTTGTTCCTAAAGAATAACCTGATGGATGTTGCTGTTGCAATAGATTTATCCAAGCACACCGTCAGGAGAATATATGTCAATTTCTTCTTTGCCTGTGTCTACAACATGGTCGGCATTCCCATTGCAGCAGGTTGGTAATATGTGACACTTTAGTCTTATATTTGACACGATCTGGTCTATGGGAGGGCAAAGGCGGCAAATGTGAAATTCAGATAAAGGCAAAAATATGTAGTGAAAAACAAGAGAATACATAAGAAAATACACATCACAAAACATCAGAACTTTAGAACCAAGTATGTTAGACCTTTTGTGATTTCAGTATATGATAGCCAAATATAAGATAATAATTATAGTAACTCAGTTATCAAAATGCCTCCTTTGGCTCCCATGGAGCTGATCGCATCACATATTATGTTTGGTTAACTTAAAGGAATATACAGTCATTTAATTTCCACACTAAAAACAAATGACAAACTTGAATATTTTGATAGAATATGTGTGTTGTGATTTTAAAAAACCATTACCTTGACCATACTAAATTTGACCTAAAAATGTTTCCTCATATATTTCACATAATAATAGAGCATGCTTCTTTCTTTTATGAATGGACATGAGATTGTAATATCTTTGGGCAAATTTGTTCCACTTTTGCATCATATTTCACCATTTTAGTTGCAGTTTGCTTGCTTTGTGTGCTTTGTACCATAAACTTATTCTGTTGCCACAAGGGGCTGGATTTACTTTACTTCATGAAAGGGGCTGGATTGACTATTAATACTGTACATGATTTTCATACAATGTACATACATAGTGTACAGGATGTTCATAACAAGATGACTGACCTCACACAGCGATATTTCACCTATTGACTAGAAACGCCTCAAAATACCGCCGTCAAACATATCAGTAGGGTTGGGCGAATCTGAACTTTTTTTACAAAACTAATTTCAAACAAGTTGTTTCTATGGCCAAATTTAGCGTAGAATACAAATCCGTCAAAATTTTTGACCTCTGATAACGTTTGACCCCTGTACTATTCAAAAATTCAAAATGGCTGCCAAAATAACATCTTTTTGCATGTTTGTGGCATATTTTAATAGATACATAGCTTCAATGCATCTTTTTATTATGTTTTTGGGGTTGAGGAACACAAATTTGACACTTTTGAGATGATTATCTGTACCCTGTACAAGTTTAGTTGCCAAAAAATTCAAAATGGCCGCTAAAATGACGTCATTTTGCTTGTAATAGCATATTTTAATAGACCCATGGCTTCAAATAAGTTTTTTTGATGTTTTTGGATTTGGGAGCCCGACTTTGACACTTCTAAGATGATTTGGAGTACCTGTACGAGTTATCAGTTGCCAGAAATTCAAAATGGCCGCTAAAATGACGCTCATTTTGCTTGTAATAGAACATTTTGACAAAAACATGGTTACAAGTATGTCTTTATTTATGTAGAGGAATACAAAATAAACACTTTTAACATAATTAGCAGTACCATATACAAATTATGTGTCGTCAGCATTGAATATCATCCAATTTTGTTGAGGAAAACTGCTGAAATCTAAGGTGTTATTGCATTTGTAATTTCTAGTAACTGTGAGCGACTGCATTTTGTATTACACTAGGATATTTTTCAACAAAGCATCAATATCTGCTGACAAGGTTGATTCTAGTTTCACACCATTTTGAATGGACTCTCATGGACTGTCTCAGTTCTTTGCACTAAATATTCACCACTTGCTACAATGCGAACGTCCAATTTAGCAAATGCTACTTCACATCCTAGATTTTTCAGAGGAACGAATTACATCTTAGCTTCATCAATGTCTAAAGCTTTGACAGAATGCTAATTCAGATAACTGTCTCTCCAACGTATCAATCACCTCATTATAAAGTACTGCTCCATAAAGTCTGCTTGACTGGCCATCATCTGCAACCATGGAATCATCTCTGATTTGTTTCAGTTCAGGTAACCTTTGCTCAAAAAATGAATGTATCCCATTCTGTCCACTTTTGCCAACATGGCATCTATTTCCAGGAGATCCATCAGTGGGAAAATGAAAGCTTCATCCAGTTGAGAATAGATCTCAGAACAACGCAGGAATCAATCGTTCTGCATGTACGTGGACAGTGGACACTGCCAAAAGTAATTTATTTAAAGGTTGATATCAACGAAAGCATAAAAGACGTCTATGATATAAACTGCTGACGACACAAGAACTCCTTTGCAATTTCAGCAATTCTACCAATCTATTTGCAGTGAACCCATTGAAGCCAGTATGGTCGATACCTGCTGTCTCCATCCATGTAGTGTATTCAATCTAGAGGAATATGCAGTGAGGTGCATGACTTGGAGATAGTGGCTTCGAAATCTAATAAGGGTCAATGTATAGACAATAGATGTGGCTTCTGAACTCCCAATTTTCTGTTCAATATTTCTGAAGACTTCATCAGATGCATGATATGAGCATTGTCGCAAGTGGTGCATCCACGTCAGTCATGTCAGTTCAAACCCATTCTCGTAAAAACATAGTCACAATGAATCGGCTGGTGGTGTTGGACCAGTCATTCACTTAACAATGCTGATAAATGCCGAAAATGGAAATGGGTTCTGACAGTGTTTAAAATGTTAAGGAGACAGGGTCCAATTACCTGCAGACAATTAAAATATCAAAGCGACTCACCCTAGCAGAACTGAAAAGGAAGAAACTTTCTAGAACCATGAAACTTCTAGATGCATGTATAAGAGCCACCAAGGCCCTGTGACACAGGATTCTATCAATATCATCATTGCACACTTAACTGAAAAAGTACTACTTAGCAAATTTGGCTACCTCAGGGGTTAAAGTAGCCCCAGATATTCACCAAATGCGACAAATGAAAGTGAACAATAGATTCAAAATGGTGAATCAAACTTGTCAGCATATTGATGCTTTGTTGATAAATATTCTAGTACAAAATGCAGGTTGCTCACAGTTACTAGAAATTACAAATGCAATGACATACTATGTAAATACATGTAAATTATAATCCTGTTTATATTTCTACTCCTTTAGAGAAGTAAATTTCAGCAGTTTTCTTCAACAAAAGTGGATGATATTCAATGCTAGCAGCTCACAATCCGTACATGGTACTGTTAATTAAGTAAATGGTACTGCTAATCCGTATATGGTACTGCTAATTAAGACTACTTAGTCGCTAATTTGTGTTCCCCAACATCAAAACATAGATAAAGACATGATTTGTAGCCGATGTATCTGTGAACATATGCTTTTGACAAACAAATGACTTCATTTTGGCAGCCATTTTGAATTTCTGGCAACTGATAACTCGTACAGAATACTCCAAATCTTGTTATAAGTGTCACAGTTGTGATCCCAAACCCAAAAACATATAAAACGACTTATTTGAAGCCATGTATCTATTAAAATATGGTATTACAAGCAAAATGACGTCATTTTGGCGGCCATTTTGAATTTTTTGGCGACTGAACTTGTACAAGGTACAGATAATCATCTCAAAAGTGTCAAATCGGTGTTCCTCTACCCCAAAACATACAAAAAGACATACTGAAGCTCTTTATCTATTAAAATATGCCACAAACAAGCAAAAATATGTTATTTGGCAGCCATTTTGAATTTTTGAACAGTACAGGGTCAAACGTCATCGGAGGTCAAAATTTTGGCAGATTCGTGTTCTACGGCATATTTGGCCATAGAAACAACTTGTTTCAAAAAAATTATGGTGATTCGCCCAACCCTAATATCAGTATATCAAGAGATGGCGCTATTTTTTGGGTAGGGAAGTATCGCTGTGCCTCAGCTAATCAGTGGTGCAATGCCTCAAACTCTTCCTCTAATCATAATTTTATTCAAAATCTCACGATTTAGTCACTTTAGATACAGCATTTTAAAGCCTTGATTTTTGCAGCGTATGTTACTACATTACAATCATGAATAAATTTAGAAAAAACAGGTGTTCACCTGTTTAAATATTGCTTAAAATATATTTCTCCTGACAAAGTATGATTTGATATGATAGCAATAGACCTCTTCATTTTGTGTTTTGCAGGTGCATTGTATTATTGGGGTGTCTTTCTGCAACCATGGATGGCATCTGCTGCCATGGCAACGTCCTCCGTATCTGTGGTGCTGTCCTCACTCTTCCTCAAATTGTAAGTCTATTTTGATTGGTTAAGAATGGCCACTATGACTGTAGAGTAGTAAAATTACTAAAAGATCTAAAAGCTCAATCTTGATTGGTTACTCAGATGATCATGCAATTAACCAATGGCCACTATGACTAGAGGAGTAAAATTACTAAAAGATGTAAAAGCTCAATCTTGATTGGTTACTCAGTTATATCATGCAATTAAGCAATATGAATACAGGTCCATAATCAGGATTGATTTGGGGGCTGATTTTGAAAAAATGAGCTTCGGAGGGCAGATTTTGAAAAATTAGATGTTTTTTTTAATTTGGACCTTTTTGGACAAAAGAAAGCATTTAAAAAAACCCTCTTTTGCTTGCTATGCTCGCAAATGGGCCTTTTGGGGTCAACCTCCACCCCACCCCAAAGTTACAGGCCTGCATGAATAATTGAACTAATACAAGTTTTCTTTCCTGTTTTCTTTTACAGCTACAAGAAACCGTCCTTTGCACACAGAGTTGAAAATGATGGCAAATTTGAGCTCCTAATACCTGGTGAACACGGGAATTACTCAGTTGTCTAAAAAATAAATTGGTGCTAGCTTTGCAAAACTTTGCATTTGAAAAGTTTACAAGCAAAAATCATGCCAAATATATTGTATTTTTAACAGTAAACTATTGTATATTGTATTTCCATGTACTGAAGCATGAAATGGGCTATTCCATTTAAAATCCACACGGCCCCTGTGGAATTTCAAATGGAATTAGCAAATTAACCAAGTCTATTTGAAACTCACCCTCCCTCCATGGAAGATTCAGGTTGACTCTTTCTCAGAGGGTGTATGAAATTCAAATAGAGCTGCTTTATGTGCTCATTCTATTTGTAATTTAGACTCCTTCTGTGGAAGATATTTCCAAAATCTTGCACAGGGATAGTGTGGATTTTAAATGGAATAGCCCAATGTTTGCGTGAATGAAGATTTTGTGAGTGTAGTTTATTTGCAAAATTTTCATGGACAATAATATTTTTCATAGGTTTTTATAAGGAAATGTACTAATTAGCGAAAATTCCATGTTGCAGAAACATGGATTCTCTCCGAAATGTGAAATTTTATCATGCTCCATCCTATAGGAATACTGTAGAAATGATAGTTTTTCATGTGTCATTTTTCGCACTTGGTTTTTAAATTCACGATTTTGAGTTTCTTTGCATAGACTTTATTTT
Source organism: Amphiura filiformis (assembly GCF_039555335.1). NCBI lineage: Eukaryota > Metazoa > Echinodermata > Ophiuroidea > Amphilepidida > Amphiuridae > Amphiura > Amphiura filiformis. The sequence continues at coordinate 39,020,167 of NC_092638.1, read as the reverse complement.
CATGGTAGCTTTGTTGAGCCTGAAAAGGAAGCTTCTGAATAAATGTTCCACAAAAATTTCCATTTTTACAATAATGAATTGATTTGCCTGTTGTGTTGTTATGTTATGCAAAATTTAGAAAATCCCATAGGAAAATTGCCAAAAAATGGCTTGTGTCCCTCCAATCAGACCCGGTACCCCCACCCCCCAATCATGGTCGGTGACTCCCCAATATGATGACCCACTATATGCCACTGGTTATCTTTGCTAGAAGTTGAGGAATAAAAATGCTCATCCTTATTTGATGATTCCAGATACAAAAACTGATATACATGTACGGTATTTATATCCTCTATGAACAACCCCAGGTCTGAAATTTTTGAAAATTGGGGCATTTATTAGAGGTCATTTTTACAACACTCAATTCCCAGAAAAAATGTGAAGTAAACTTAAAAATCACAAAATCACACCAAAATTATGAACTATGAACTTAGGATCAATGACTTACGGTCCACTTCCTGGTTTTATGATACCATCATGTGTGGACTGTGGTAAGCTTACTTTCACAAGATAGCATGGAAATTGTTTGTTTCAGGGGTAGTTGGGGGCATTTATTTAATTTAAGTTTTCTCCGTGAAAATCATTGGCACATGAGCGACAATTCAATGTGGTAAGGCAAAAAAAAAAAGGTTTGTCTCAAAGCTTGCGCGACGCGCTTGTAAAATCGCACGATTTGACAAAAAGAAATACGGAAATTTTTTTATTCCAGAAAAATCGGTGAAAATCAGACTTTTTCTCAAAATACCATGAAAAAGTCGGGAATAAAAAATAATAAAAAAATCACATTTCGCATTTGTTTTTAAATTTCTCGTGAGCTTTGAGACAAACATTTTTTTTTTTTGGCCTAAATATCTCGCAACTTTACACTTGGGCGCAGTAGGAAGTTCTATTTTCTTTGGTGTTATTTAGTTTATTTAATTTATCATCTCAACATATTAGTGATTTGGTCAAATTGATCATTGCTTGTTTTTCAAAATTCCATGAGGTCTATAGTGTAATCCAACTTGATTTAAAAAAAATATATGTCATATATTAAAGGTACAACCATGCATATACATTTTAGTGTAATATCTTGCCTCACTTCGGAAGACCAACACTTGTTCAATGCGGACAGTGACGGGGGTGGGGGTGGGGCAAGGGGGGCATTTGCCCCAAATATTTTTCTTGCCCCCCCCCCCCACTTTTGAGGCAAAACCCCCAAATCACGTAAATTTCCACTTTTTGCCTCCCCTGAAATTCACTTTGCCCCGAAAAAAACTTCCTGGCACCGCCACTGAATGAGGAGCTGTGCGCACGAAGACTGCACACCCCACCCACCGCACAAGGAACTGGTACTAGTCCTACAGAAGATGTATATTGCATTACTTTATTTTTTTAAAGATACTATTTTTGTCCCATAATAGAAATGGGCTAATCCATTTGAAATCCACACCCCCACTGAGGAAGATTTTAGAATTCCAACCAAATTCAAAAGTTTAATCAATTTCAGCTCCAATAATTCATAAAAAAGTGGCAAAGCTGTGGAAGATTTTGGAATTCCAAACAGTGGTGTAACTAGGGGGCAAGGGCAACATGCCTCGGGCGCTACTACTAGGGGGTGCCAAATAGGCCTCACTTAAAAAAATATTTTGTGGCATCACACACCCCCGCATCTAAGATTTTCTCGGGTGGGGGGTAGGGGCACCAATTTTGTTTCTTGCCCCGGGCGCTACCAACCCTAGTTACGCCACTAATTCCAAACATCATTCTGAGGACAAATTGTGTAAAATTCAACCAGATTTTATGCACTTCAACCATTTTTAACTTGAATTTAACATAAAATATTTTCCAGCTGGATTGATAATACGGTGCAACTGGAATTGAGAAGACAGTGAAATTTTCCTCAGTGGTGTGTGGATTTTAAGTGGAATAGCACAGTCTTTGTCACTCTGCTCATTCTTTTCTTTTTTTCTCTTGAATGTTTTTTGTTTCTGTATGTAATACTTCTTGGTGGTAACATCCAGATGAAATCCATATACACCCCCCTATGGAAGACATGACTTTAATCTCCCGCCAAGAGGGTGTAGATTACAAATGGCGCTACCCATGATTTCAAATGGAGCTACCCATTCACACTCAATGTGTGGGAGATTAAGGTGGTCATGTCTTCCATGGGGGTGTATGGATTTCAACTGAATGATCCAATGAAACCACACACTCGAAACAATTGTGTATAAATGTTGAATTTGTAAATAATGTATTATATTCCTTTATTATTTAAATCTATATTTAAATAAGTGTATTCTGCTCATTATTATAAGGGGCTGTGCAATAAATTATGAGCCCTGGTGGGAGGGTAAAATAGGCCAAAAGGGGGGAGAAATCTTTGGCGAGCCAAAAGGGGGGGCAAACAATTTTTGGCAAGCTGAGAGGGGGAAAAGCAATTTTTGGCACACATTCATGGGGCACCTTTTCAGTAAAACACTCTAAAAAGGCTTAGGAAAGCAGTAGGGAAACGCTTAAATATGCAAGTTTGCAAATTGGGATCCTAAAAATTTGGCATGTGCAAAGGGGTGGAGGGAAGTGATCTTTGGCAGACCGATAGGGATGGGTAAGCAAGTTTTGGCACACCATTTGAAATTTTAACCCCAAGGGCTGATAATTATTGCACAGCTCCTAAGGTGAATTTATGATTTTAATACCTGGACCTTTAACCCTAACAGGACGGTATACTACAAAATACTACTTCATATATGCGCTGTTCGTGTATGCATCCCACATGGTGTGATGACGCAATCGCCCTAAGTGATATATAGGCACGGTTTCGCTGGCCAGCGAAGCCCAAGACCCGTGGCAAAGTGTCGCCGACCTAGTGCCTAGCATGCAAGGGGTCTCGGGTTCAAAACCCACCCAGAGTAAACAACTTCTTTCCTTCTTTTCTCTCTTTATTCCTTCCTTCTTTCCCTTCCAGTCGCCAAAAAGCCCTTAGGCGGTTAGGGTTAGGGAACGAATAAAAACATTCAATAGCCTACTTGTTTTATGTAACGCCTATAAATTCTTTCTCTTCCACTTTTTTCGATTTCCTGGTCTCGCCAGAAAGTAGGATATTATATACTCACTTTCCCGGCTGTATGGGTGACTGTATGTTTGGATGGCAGTATGGGTGTGTGTACTGCCATGCTTTTTTGTGTTACATACATGTACCGGTAATTGAATACCTGAGTGGAAGAAGGGCCCAACTCCTTTTACAAAAATGAGTTAGACCCGTATTTAATTGCCAGCAGACTGTTCTTCATTGTGTGTGAAAGTTGAGCCAAAATCCACTTTACAAATAGTCTTCCATGTACACTTAATCATGGTTTTCATGGAAGAAAGGCCCGACTCCATGGAGTTGGGCCCTTCTTCCACAAAAATTTGGGTTAAAGAGGAATTTTGTTTATCCATGAAATCTGCTTTTCACTACAATAAACTTTCTTGCTAACATATTACATGCTTCTACTTGTACAATTAATGGATAATTACCAAGTTTCTGTAGCTATTTACAACACATCTGCGTATGTGGCACATGTGGCACTTGCAGTATTATTAGTGGAAGAAGGCCCCAACTCCAGCTCGTATTAAGACCTGTAGCGTTGCCATGGAAACATCATATATAATATCGAATGCATGTAATACTGTATGTTCAGGTACTAAAGGTCTGAAGATGAAAACAATCTGTCTATAAAACTTTTCCAAACAAAGTTTTTCTTAATATCTCAAAAACAGTTTTAATGGAGTTGGGCCCTTCTTCCACTCAGGTATTCAAAATTGGATTCTAATTCCATCACATATCTCTACCCTTTGCTAAATGCTATAACATGTTTTGTAAAACAAAGCAATGTAGGCTATGTTGCTAAATACATTCATTCATTTAGTACATTGATAATAAATTCCCTTTGTGAAATTGTAGTCATTATTCTGTTGTTTACTGAATGCCATTTTGATCTGGGAGTGTGAACCACAAATAAATTTAAAACAAAGTGCCTCATTTTTTGCGCACAATGTCCTGGGTTCAATTCCTGGCGGTGGCAACTTGCTGGGGTATTGACTTGCAAGTGTAGATTACATTCAGACTTCTGCGACTCCCCGAGCGCATTTAGAATTGGGTAATTGAACCACAAAAGTACTTGTTCCTTTGGAGGGGCTATTAAGATGTTAGTCATGTCGTCAGAGAGCTATACCTGTATTATGTAGCTGGCAATCAGTTTCGAAAAGGGTGTCAACCCCAGATTGTCCTAATCCATTCCGGTGTGCCACCGAAGAAAACCCAACTTTGGGACCATGCTTTTGATACCTTTTAAAATCCTTCTTTAATAATACATGTCTCAAATTATCTACACCATAATGATGTCAGCTTTCCACCTGGACTTTCCATTACTTGTGTTTCGAAACGTAATGACTCAAGGTCAAAATCACCTTCCACTCAAATCCACATGAATGCACAACAACAATACACTGTTTGATTATTAACAATGTCTGAGTCTTTAGTTAAAAATACTAGTTTAAAAATAAAAGTATGATATGAACAATAAATGCACATGCAATATAATCACACTTTTAAATAATCCCTACTTAACCGAAAGTCTTCTTCTTGTCGATCACAGAGTTCTGATGCAATGTTCTGGACAGCTGATCTATATCCTTTACTGTTCATCGAAGTCCACTGTACACTTGTATAAATTAATATCCTTTGCATGTAAAATCCTCGCACAGAAATGGTGCTGCTTTTACCAAACACTCAAATCCTCGCACAGATGAAACTTTCTCCACTTATGCTTTTTACACCAATCACTCTCGTTCTACTTTATGGACTGATCCACTTAAAAGGCAGATAATTTATGTTGTTTTATAATCCAGGCTCCAGCAAGTCGACAGAGGAATGTTAATTATCTCTTGGGGAGAAGGAGCACATTAAGTGTACTCAAAAATCTTTTTTGTTGCTGTTTTAATAGCACATTCGCTATGCAAACTGGTTAAAGTGTTAAAATAAGGCCTGACACAGGTCAAGAGACCTTATATAAGTACCTAGGCACTATAAAAGACAACCACATAGGCCAATCAGTGGTTCACAGCAGCTTAGGAACAACTAGAGCGAAGGGGTACAGTAAAGCATCAGACATGCATGGAATAAGATGCGTGTGCACTCTGCTCTTGAAGGATGGTGCGCCGTTGTCAGATATGTCCCCAACTTCTCAATCTGGTAGACATTCCAAACGTGAACTGCAGTGTGAATGGAGGTCCTGCCAGTAGATATGGTTCTAGAAACTGGTGCGGTGAAAGCATGGACAAGCTGGAGAAGAAACTGGAGGAGAAATTGATGGAGAGATGTGATGTTCAGCTCTGTATTTGCTTCCACTTCGCTCACGCCTATGATTCAAGGATCTTCCTCTGGATAGAGTTCAGTAGTCCTAGAGTGGTGGCGCCAGGGTTCTCTTTAACGCACAAAACACGCGTACTTACGCGTCCAGGCACTTTTCTGACTCCTTCAAATCCATAGTCCCAAAGTCCAATGCGTACAAAATCTTGAAAACGTACGCGTTCAGATATTGCAAGATTTGAATAGAGAAACACCGATATTGTGCATTTATTCTCGGCTTTTAAGGCATTTAGGACCTACTCCCAATATGTAGGGCCCATCACATGTTGTCAGCATCAATCCATGTATGTTTTAGTGATTGTGAGTCTCTAAAATGTATTGTATAGTGTCAGTTTGAAATCTTGCAAATTGGGTTCGGGTCCTTTTTTCTGTTTAAATGATGCACCAAATATGTCTTCAATTAGACCAGGCTGTAGATAAGCTAGGTGTCACTTGGAGCGTAAACTTATCCCATATGGTTTTTCTAGATCAGAATTTCATGAGGAATAAGAATATCTTGGGTAACAAGCCCCTATCCTGAACAGGCTCCCACATAAGGGGGGTTCTTTCCGGGGAGTCCATTTTTTAAGGATAAAATATCATAAGTTACGTTTAAACACAATAGTGTAGAGCAAACTCTTATAAATCTCATAATGTACACCCAATTAGTAAATTAAGCCCAACATATTTGATGTGGTAACAATCTGGAGGGGTGGAAGAGTAGTAGGGGGTCTCTAATGGACCCCTATTTCCGGGGGGTCCATTTTAAAGGAAAACATACCCTAAGTTACGCTTAAACACAAAATAGTATAAAGTACACTCTTTTTAATGCCAAGATTGAACTCACTTATTTAAATAAGCCTTTTATATTTGATGTGGTAACAATATGGGGGGGGGGTGTAGAAGGGGGGTCTCTAAATGGCCCCCTATTTAAAAACAACACCAGTGAAATTTGCCTAAAGTTTATTCTTTGTTTGGTATGACCAGATTTTTATGAAGATTAAGTATATCTTGACCAAGAAAGTCAAACTCCTTCATACAAACATCCAGCCACCAACTCCCCACCCCCACCCCACCCCCAAACAGGGGGGTGCCATTCAGGCGTTATGAGCATTTTGAGAATATAATGTGTAATAATGTATGATACTGTAATTTCAAATAATTATGATGCAACACATCTTACAACCTAAAATCAAAATTAATGTTGATATGTTATTCCAAAACTCGATGGCAACAATACTGTGTGTGTGTGTGGGGGGGGGGGCTGGAAGAGGAAGTCTCTGAAGACCCCATATTTAATAGACGGGATGGGGTCTTTAGTCTTTAGGGGAATCTTATATTATACGGTTTCAGGCATTTGGGTCCGTAATTTGTAGGAAAATACTTCATACCATTATGTTACCCTTTGGTTCAAATAGGGCACAAATACTTGTTTGTACTATAAAGTTTGCTTTAAAGTTCTACCAATTATGCTTACTTAATCCTCTGTATCGCTTTCATCGCTGTTGCCTACAAAGTCCTCAGAATCATGATCTATAAACAGTTCTTGCATATCATCAGGCATAACCTTCTCGAGCCATCTCAGTTCTAGTGATTCTGTCCATCCATTGTCAGCAATGTTTCCAGCCTCATAACTACAAAGGACTGCTGAGCACCATTCTCTAGCGATAAAGTTTGATCTCAAAAAATGAAGTCTCAGTGTATGCTGGCATGGTGGTAGCAATGCCACATCCGATCAAAGAGTATATACCAGGCCTCGTTGACGCTTTTACACTTTATGCCATACAGCAAGGCAACATATTCTTCAAGGTCTGTCTCCAGGGTTTCAGCAGAAGACGCCCCAAGATTGGAGAAGGTATCCAGGAATTTAGGCTTGCATTCAAGTAACTTCCAACAAGTTTGTTTACCTTAACAAAAAAAGGAGTTGTAGTCATTGCTATATATAACTTATTTAAAACGTTTTTGTGTTTGCTGGGTCTCCATATTCCCTTGAGCTTAGCAAATGCAGATGGTACAAGAAGGAAAAATGACAAAAGTGACCTGATGAAAGTTCTATTACAGAACAGTACACTGGATCCTACCGACACATTAGATCCTACCAGCAGACTACCAGCAAATGAAAGTGTGGCTGCTTATGTGGTTGACTTGATGGCGTTAATTAGAACATTTAAAACGTATCCCAACACATTTGAGGCTCTTGCCTTGAAGGTGTTTTCATGCATCCCTAAAGGCTGCAGGAGAGTTGATATTGTTGCTGATGCTTACCTAGAATCAACTGAGATAGATAGACGTGGAACGACACCCAAAATAATAGTGCGGTCAGCCCAATCAAAGTTGCCCCGCGACTTCACAGGTTTCCTCTCCAATGGTGAGAACAAAACGAGACTGATTGACCTTATCCAGAGGGTGCTGGAGTCCAAGGTTTACTTCTCTTCATACCAGAAATGTACTCTCGTGACCAAAGAAGGTACTGCAGAGGTCCCAGAACTTACCACAGAACAAGAAGAAGCTGACACAAAGGTTATTTTGCACGCGCAGCATGTCTTGAGAAATAATGATAGTGGCACAGTCATCATCCGATCTCATTCTGGTGACATAGATATTGCAATCCTAGCGTTATCACACTTCATTGATGATGGTGCAAGAGTTGTACTAGATACAAACACAAGCACATATCGCAAGGTTTTAAGAATGAGCGACATAGACCTAACACCAGCACAGAAGACATCGCTGATAGGATCATACTGCAGTTACTGTCCGTTTTCCTATACACAATACACAGTGCTCTCACCATTGACGTGTGACCCCTACAAATGATGTACGTTGCAAGAATGGGCACTTGCCTAGTTAACATCACTGTGTGAAAAATAACCAGCCAATATGTTAGCTATTCTCCAAACTTCTAGCAAATATATTTCTCTTACATGACCTAAAATTACAGCTAGGTTAGATGTTCAGAAATAGTCGCACTTTTGTAAAATATGAGTGAGGGCAAGGCATAGCTAGCCAACTCCCCGTGTTAATTGAATGGAGATTTGACCGAAAATATTGGTATCGGACCGCTCACTTCTGAAGGATGCCACAAAAAACGGTACAAGCTACATCTTAACTATTCTCTGGCAATCATTATGATGAGTTTTTATATAGTATGCCGAAATTGGGTACTGTAGGTGATTGACAAAGGGTCGCACTTTTCTGATAAATAAGTGACAGTGAACATGAAATATCAGCGCCATATAAACCCAAGTTAGTAGCTAGTTAGTGGAGGCCGTCACGGACTGATTATTGATTATTGAAGTGCCTTATTAATAGATACGCACGATTTAGGGCAAGAAAAACAAACCGGGACACTTTGGAGACATCATCATCATCATCATCATCATCATCATCATCATCATCATCGACATCATCATCATCATCACTTTCCACATTTTTTCTAAACAACATAGGGCCTACCGTTTTAATAAGATTTTTTTCTTGAAATGCATGTAACTATAATTATTGTTTAGAGCGTAATGAAATAAAACATCACGATTTTCATCACGAAACAAAGTAATACATGAGAAATCGTTTGTTTTAAAGCGTGATGAAATAAAACATCACGATTTTCATCACAAAACAAAGTAATAGGCCTACAAAAGAAATACATTTTTCGAGAGTGATTAAATAAAACATCACGATTTTCATCACGGAACAAAGTAATACATAAGACATCGTTTGTTTGATTGCAATCAACCGCGACAGTTCGTCTCACACACACATAACAATGCACTGCGATCAAATAGGTTGATGACAACATTTGATTGAATGGACTGCACTGCGCCATGATTACGTGCACCGGTTCAAATCCTTTGTTTGGAGCCAATCAATAATTTCACGTACAGCCTCTATGCAAATTAGAGTTTACACACGCTGCAGCTGGGGTAATCGACCGAAGCTGGTTGCCGTTAGTGATCGAATGCATGAGCTTATTTGCTTTACTGAATCGATTTACTGGATTAATTTCCTGTTAACTGGGTTTAATGCCACAAAGGTCGAATCGCCTTTGCCATGGACCATGACTGCATCATGTGTCATGCCTTCACAGGTAATGACTACAACTCCTTTTTTTTGTAAAGGTAAACAAACTTGTTGGAAGTTACTTGAATGCAAGCCTAAATTCCTGGATACCTTCTCCAATCTTGGGGTGTCTTCTGCTGAAACCCTGGAGGCAGACCTTGAAGAATATGTTGCCTTGCTGTATGGCATGAAGTGTAAAAGCGTCAACGAGGCCTGGTATATACTCTTTGATCGGAAATTTACCAAACAGAACAAGATCACTGATGTGTCATTGCTACCACCATGCCAGCATACACTGAGACTTCATATTTTGAGATCAAACTTTATCGCTAGAGAATGGTGCTCAGCAGTCCTTTGTAGTTATGAGGCTGGAAACATTGCTGACAATGGATGGACAGAATCACTAGAACTGAGATGGCTCGAGAAGGTTATGCCTGATGATATGCAAGAACTGTTTATAGATCATGATTGTGAAGACTTTGTAGGCAACAGCGATGCAAGCGATACAGAGGATTAAGTAAGCATAATTGGTAGAACTTTAAAGCAAACTTTATAGTACAAACAATTATTTGTGCCCTATTTGAACCAAAGGGTAACATAATGGTATGAAGTATTTTCCTACAAATTACGGACCCAAATGCTTGGAACCGTATAATATAAGATTCCCTAAAGACTAAAGACCCCATCCCGTCTATTAAATATGGGGTCTTCAGAGACCGCCTCTGCCAGCCCCCCCCCCCCCACACACACACAGTATTGTTGCCATCGAGTTTTGGAATAACATATCAACATTAATTTTGATTTTAGGTTGTAAGATGTGTTGCATCATAATTATTTGAAATTACAGTATCATACATTATTACACATTATATTCTCAAAATGCTCATAACACCTGAATGGCACCCCCCTGTTTGGGGTGGGGTGGGGTGGGGAGTTGGTGGTTGGATGTTTGTATGAAGGAGTTTGACTTTCTTGGTCAAGATATACTTAATCTTCATAAAAATCTGGTCATACCAAACAAAGAATAAACTTTAGGCAAATTTCACTGGTGTTGTTTTTAAATAGGGGGCCATTTAGAGACCCCCCTTCTACACCCCACCCCCATATTGTTACCACATCAAATATAAAAGGCTTATTTAAATAAGTGGGTTCAATCTTGGCATCAAAAAGAGTGTACTTTATACTATTTTGTGTTTAAGCGTAACTTAGGGTATGTTTTCCTTTCAAATGGACCCCCCCGGAAATAGGGGTCCTTTAGAGACCCCCCTACTACTCTTCCACCCTCCAGATTGTTACCACATCAAATATGTTGGGCTTAATTTACTAATTGGGTGTACATTATGAGATTTATAAGAGTTTGCTCTACACTATTATGTTTAAACGTAACTTTTGATATTTTATCCTTAAAAAATGGACCCCCGGAAAGAACCCCCCTTTTGCGGGAGCCTGTTCAGGATAGGGGCTTATTACCCAAGATATTCTTATTCCTCATAAAATTCTGATCTAGAAAAACCATATGGGATAAGTTTACGCTCCAAGTGACACCTAGCTCATCTACAGCCTGGTCTAAATTGAATTTTGTAAAATTTTACCTCTCAGGGGGGAAAATCCCGCCCCTCAGACACCCCATGCGTAGTGGATAAACAAGTGACCATTTTCGCTTCTGCTTTCGACATTTGCCAATTTAGGCACTATGTTACGTTTAACACAATTTATATATAGGTCTAATGGGGAAAACATGACAACGAAAGGCTTTATGGACCATCATTTCACAATTTTCGGCTTTTCAACTGTTCAAACTTGTCCAAAATGGTCCACCAAATCGCTTCAATTAGGTCTTCATTTTGCACAATTTTCCAAGTTCTAAGGGGGAACATCACCCTGCGTAGTTGATAAACAAATAGCCACTTTCACTTCTGCTTTCGACATTTTAACACAATTTATAGGCCTACCATAATAGGGAAAACCTGCCGCACAAAATTGCTTCAATTAGGTCTTCATTTTGCAAAAGTTTCTTACTTCTCAGGGGGCATTTTTAAATATTATTATTTTCTTCTAAAATTGCCCCAACCCCCTGACTGCTCTAGATCCGCCACTGCTCCAAACAATGGCATAGATTTCTTTTTGACTGGGGGGGGGGTGAAAAAAATGTCTTGAAGTATAGTGAATCCAGCACCTCTTGGAGAAAGAATAAGTTTATGGTACAAACAATTTTGCCATTTTGAAGCTAAACTGTGAAATAATTTGCACTTTTGGGGCTAAAATGGCCAAATATGAGGTTACATTACGTTTGGGTTTTGGAAAGAACCTTCTGTTAAATCATGCATGACTCAATTACAAATCTCTACATCCCTTTCTTCTTGTCTATTGATATTTTGAATAGTGTTTATCTTTCCCTAATAGATAGCACCCTGATCGATTCTTCCTGCATATCAATATGCTTCATTTATATTACATTACAGAGATCGGACACTAATCCCTACCATAACAAACCATGTAAAGGTGATATAACAGGTCTATATTACAGGATTAGATTAGTAAACTATGATCTATTTGCAAGTATTATAATATATAATATATTGATTGAGCAGGAAAGATGTGATACTATTTTTTTGTATAGTAGTCTAGTTGCCGGCGGCGTCAGGTATACATAGAATGTTTTTTTTTTATGATGATGACATGTATGATGCAAACTCATAGGTTTTGTGCGTTTGGCAATTTGGGAGGGTGGGGATGGGGTTCAAAATGACCCCATAGGATTATAAAATCAAAATTTCAATTGCTCAAATACCTCTTTCAAATATATCAAATTATTTACATAAATAAACAAAAATAAATAAATAAATAAATAAATAAATAAATAAATAAATAAATAAATAAATAAATAAATAAATAAATAAACGAAAAAAATTGAACAAATTGTAGCGTAGTATTAAAATCATAAATATAATCATTGCTGGCAGGAGGACTCGAACCAACGATATTGACATTAGCAGTCTGATGCTCTACCATTGAGCTATGACAGGATCTAGTGATAAGGGTCGAATTTTTAGCTTATACAGTGTTTGTCCGCCTCGTGAAAGAAAGAAATATAAAATCTCAATTTTTAATTTAAATTTATTTGATAATTTTCTAACCTATATTTTCTTTAGAGCAGGGACAAATATTTCCCCTTTTATCTAATTTGACCACTATATAAGAATCTACTTCTTTTATTACTGATTTAATTCCACGATTTGTTCCATTAAGCAATATCAAAGATTAATGTCACACATCTCACAACAGATATTTAGTTGGCTTAGTGGTCTTGCACAGTGCTGTTTAACCTGGAGGTACCGAGATCGATTCCCACCTCTGCCTGCCATTTTTTTTTAAAGACTGGGAAATAATAACCTGACATTCGCCGCTGACATTCGTACTTCAGAAGCGGAGTTATAACTTGTTAAACTTTGCTCCTTCCGTAAAAGGGTACATTATTTTGGCACTACATTATTTTTTTTTTTTTTCACATTGCTGGTATTAAATATCAAATGGTCATAATTGGCGGTCACTTCAAATCATCCCCAACTGAACTAGGTTCAGGAATTTCCTCTCATTGTTAATTGTTGGTTAACCCACCACTTGAGAATAAAGGACTATGATAGGTGCAACAGGATTACCTACGGGATTATCTCAAGGATATAATTCTGTTCTCCATCCTTTTCTTACATCTTCTCTGATATGTGCTAGTGTCAATGGTTATTGTTAAAAGGCAATAAGGTGTGTAATTGCAATATTTCCTCTGAATAGGAAAGACTCTCTACATCGAGTTATGTATGCTGGTGGTTCGCAATACTGTTATTTAAGAGAAGGTATCTTCCAAATCCAAATCCAAATGAATTTGGTCAGAAACCCACATACAGGCGTCAAAATTGGGGGATGATTGTATGGACCATCCCCCTGGCAAAATATTTGGGGAGATTCCCCCACCCCCTCCGGATCTACGCCTATATGGCTCCAAAAACACGCATATTGTTTAAAATGTCTTCAAAAATAATATTATAAAAATACCCCTTGAGCAATGTTTTTGACTCCTTCAGAAGAAAAATTCACAATTGAAAGGGTCAAAAAATTTGAAAATACCCCTTCAGCAAAATGCTTAAAGAAAACCCTGGCAATGGGGGGTTTCCAATTAGCACTACACTACATGATGCAGTCATGTCTACAGTAGAATTCATCTCGACCTTTGCAGGACTTAAACCCCATTAAAAGCTATTAAACCAAGATAACACTCATTGAAACAGCCCAACTGATTAAATCGGATCTTCTCTGGTTGTGCACAAGTGTCTGTTTTACATGTGCGATATCGCAATAAAGCAGGTATTATAGCTTCAGTTGGGTAACCGATTATAAAGGAAACGAAAGGAAACAATGGTATGTGTACCTTTGTTCACGAAATGAGACAATGGCGTGCTTTTTGTAAACCAGCATTCTTGAAAATGAGCAACATAATGATTGTTGACTTAACACGGTTTGGAAATAATTTCTTCATATTTTTGGTGTTATCTGTCGTTTACATATCCTTCCTAAAACACAAAAGTGCGACCCTCTCCAAACACCTAAATTAGCTAAAAATTTAGGACATGTTACAAAACTATATTGTCTAGAATTTTAGAAGAGTACTTTTAATATTGGCCGGTTATTTTTTACACAGCGACGTTAACTAGGCAATGTACTATTACCTATAACATTAACTAAAACACCAAAGTACGCATATTTCCAAACATCTAAATTAGCTAAAAATTTAGGACATGTTACAAAACTATATTTTCTAGAACTTTAGAAGAGTACTTTTAATATTGGCCGGTTATTTTTCACACAGCGACGTTAACTAGGCATATCCCCATACTTTTAACGTAGGCTATTTGTAGAGGTCACGCGTCAATGGGAAAGAGCACTGTGTATTGTGTATAGGAAAACGGACAGTAACTCAAATTGTGACATTTTGATGTTAAATTGGTCCACCGTTTGTGACACTTTGTGAGACTTCATCTGACAGTGAAAACTAACATTATGTGGAAAAAAAGTAGCACTATTTTTGTGGAAATGTTACAATATTGCTTTAAAAGCTGGCTTCCCATTTCTTCCTTCTCAATTCATTTTAATTGTGAATGATACGATGTGTCACGTGTGTATCCCCTTGGCAAGGTCCTGATATACTTGAATCATTTTCTCATTGTAAAAAAAAAGGTTTTCATCAGCTTATTTTAATGAGCATGCTGGTTGTGAATTCCAAATGTAACACTATCCAATCATAACCGCGACAATAACCAACATCAACAGATATCATTGGCAAGCTAATATTATGAGGACAATGAAAATGACTCTTTTTTTGGATAAAATAAGACGTTTAAAATTGATATTCCGCAAAAACCAACTTAAGTTCCTTCGAACGAGACAGTTTTGACCTAGAAAAAAGTTGACGTCATGAAATGACTTCCTGCTTTGCGAGAAAGGACTATAAACATTCTCAATGCACAGAACGTATACTGTTGTTGTTGGCAGAAAAAAACTCTGAATTAAGTATTACAGATTTATTGGTTTTTAAACATGGATAAAATCAGCCGCTTTTTTTTATTTTTTATAGTAAATTGTGATATTACAATTCATATGTATATCAATATCATGAGAAATATTTGGGCTAAAATATAAAATAATAATTTGAGCTTAGAATTTCAGCGTGATCAATCTGAGACTAGCATATAAACCGTGTTAAGTCCACAAAAGTCATGTATCTGATTTCCCTGTGCGATATTGCAATGCTATAGTTATTATAGTTTCAGTTGGATGAAATATTACAAAGCAAACGCATAGTAACAATACTGTGTGACGCTTTGTTTCCCTAATGAGAACAATAGTCAAAAGGTAAAAATTTCCAATTGATCGTCGGCTTTTCCTCCCAGCTACATACACTTTAAGAATATATCCTTAGATTTATAAAATTTACTTCGAGGACTGTTATATATCAACAAATTGAATAATGTCAAATTTTTATAATAATATTTGTCATAAAATTTGTATTATATCGTGATTTTCAAAAAATGAAAATTATTTGATATCAGAAAGACATGCTTCGTATTCAGAATGCAATTCGATACGTCTGAGGTGCTCTCATGTTCCATAAAAAATACTGTCGAAACGCTCAAAACGCTCATTCCAGATCCCTGGAACTGGAATGAGCGTTTTGAGCGTTTCTGACAGCATTTTTGTGGGACATGAGAGCACATCAGACCTAATATAATACAAATTTTATGACAAATTATTAAAATTTGATATTTTTCACATTTTGGAGATATCAGTCCTCGAAGTAAATTTTATAAATTTAATGATATAGTCTTAAAAGTTAAAGTGTATGTAGCTGGGAGGAAAAGCCAACGATCAATTGAAAATTTTGACCTTTCATATTGAAGATATGGATTTTTTTCCCAATAAGGCCTAATTTTTTTGGTGTTTTGGGATAAAAATCCATATCTTCAATACGAAAGGTCAAAATTTTCAATTGATCGTCGGCTTTTCATCCCACCTACATACACTTCAGGTAGAAATCATCAGATTTATAAAGTTTACTTCGAGTACTGTTAAATATCAAAAATATCAATTGTTAATGATTTGCCATAAAATGTGTATTACATTGCGAATTTCAAAAAAGGGCATTTCGTGATCCACAACATCATCCACCCCCCCCCCCCACTTTTCTCAAAAAAAGTTGAGATTTTTATATCACTGGAAACCTCTGGCTACATAATGTTTTTGTACAAAAGATTTCTTGCAGATTAATTCGTTTAGCAAAGATATCGTGAAATTTGAATTTCGGAACTTCTGGTATGCCAGAACGAAATTACAACACATTGTCTATGGAGCAGTGAGTGTAATACACATAATCATGCATAACTCGCAAACGCAAAATCGGAATCAACTGAAATTTTGGGAATAAGCATTTTTCGTGGATATCTACTGAAAAATGTCATAAAAAGAGGATGCTAGGATCACGAAATACTCCTTTAAAGCAAATTAATTAAAAAGGAATATTTCTATATATTTTTTGAGTTAAGATGTTCATGAATTAATTTTTACACACTTTGAACATGTCTTATGGTTTTAGTGAGAAATCATAGAGCAATTTATGAAACTTTATACATAAACAAAAGTTGCACTTTTCTAAATTGACTCTTTGTATGCATTAACATGCGTAAATTTAACAATGTTTTTCATTCTAATTAAATTTATTAGGAAGGAACAACTGTAACTTCAATGATAGATCTTGTGTTCATTGATTAATTTAACCAATGGACCAACAGATTTTTGGTTAAATCTTTTATGCTGGATCCCAGTACACTTAATTCATTGGTCATTCCTTGAATGGTTCAAAAATCATTTATATGGGTGGCCGTTCAAGACTCAACTTGTTACAAGCGGGCAAGTAAGGGACAACACCAACTTAGGACTTTGTAGCAAATCCTGCATTATGCGGGGAACCAGCTTGACCAACAGCAGAGAAGAACGATACTTGGAAGCCCTCTCACATGAAGCAAGGTCTATTCATTATTAAAAGACATAATAATAAGCTGTATCATTCATTTTAATTTCATTTTAATGTTTTTGAATGTGTGACACCTAAATCAGGAAAGGCTTGAATTAAATTAAATTAACTATGCTGATTTTTGATTAAATTACTCACTAAAGGGAAAAATTGTCAAACACAAATTGAAGCATGAAAAGCCTATGTAGAAAAATGCAACTTTTTTTTGGCCGAAAATTTCATGAAGATGATAACAAGTAGCAACAAAAACCCGCTCACTTGAGAATTTACCAAAATGTCTTGGGGGACTTACTTTTTTGGAACCGTTTAGAAGCTAAATATGAATGTTGTTATTTCAATACCGGTACATCACAACAATAAATTATTTCATGATGTTCACGATTCATCTGTTATACGATACCGGTACTAGATCATCTCACAAAGTGCATGATATAAATTTCAATCAAGCGATCAGTATTGATGCATTTTAACCATAAAATATCTTGACACATGCAAGATTTGTGCATTTTACTTTGTATATAAGTACAGTGTTTAAAAATGCTGCATCGCCGTTTCTAAGCAAAAAGCAAAAACATTGCTTCATGCTTAGAAATCGGGGACAGATTGCCGTTTAGAAAGTTTTAACTTTAAAAATGTTTTGCATTTAAACATTTTAATAGGTAGATCCGAAAAACACTTCATGATTATGTGTTTAGATGTTTATGATGTACACATTAAGGTGTTTAAATGCTAAACATATAACTTTCTAGCCACAAATTTGTCGCCGATTTGGTCGTTCGAAGCGTCCTGCGAATGATAGGGAACGTTGGCAAAAATTGCATTTATCATTTCAAAGGATTCAAATATCACAGATATACTTTTATAGGTATCGTGGTCCTTGAGTTATGTTGTTAAGGGATGGGATCATTAAAGTAGCGTTCTCCGAAAAGTTTTTCGATAAATTCATTAGTTTCTCAAAAAGTAAAAATCTCAGTTTAATAAATAACGGTTAAAATGAAAGCCATTATTGGGGGCCTAATTATCGTATCATTATAATAGGTCCGGCACCATTGCAAGCATTTGTTTCGGTTTCCCAAATTCATAGTAAAATATGCTGACGCTATTTTTTACAAATCGCCTGGAATTGCATATTTAGGTTTCAGCGATTGCTGAAAAAAGTGGGGTATGTTTCTGAAAAGCGTTTCCGCTTGGAATGTAGATGCCTATTGTTGAGCTAAATGTCCGTGATTTTAATTTATAAGCTCTTTCATTGACAATTTGCAACGTCTTTTTCATACCATACGGGTCGCCTGCTTGAATCACGATATTTAAAGAAATATCGGGATTTTAAACCAAACAACCAGCAAAAAGAGTTCTCTAAACTGTCCTCTAATCGCAGATAACATTAGATCGACTGTGCTATCGGTAGAATTTAAACGAGAACCAAAAGTGTTCGCCAAAGTCATGTAAATATGGACTTTCGCGGAATATGGCGTTTTAGTAAAAGTTGCATTTTTGCAGTGCATTTTCTGTTCTTGCTATGAAGAACATTATGAACTTACCTCCAACGTAGAACGTAGTTGGCACATATATTCCGGTTCGACTATGACTTATTCCAGATCCCTGATCTTTGCTATTGGCAAACTTATGAGCATATTTGTATTTTGTAAAATGGCGAAAATATTGCATGAGCACTCCACCAGCCATACGTTAAAGTGTCATACGTTGTCCTTTCCGATTCTAACAGAATGCAGTGAGCGTATTGCAATTCTGATTCTTTCCCATATTGATTGATTTTAAACAATTGATTCGAACCAACGTCCTTGATCCTGTGGTAATGTGTTCAGAAGTTTTTGGATCTTGACAGGCGGCGAGTGGCATGATAGAGCCGGCAACTTGTGAAACCGCCCGGCCGTATGGTATTTTCCATATACTCGGTTAGTTTTGTGCATGTGGGGTTCATTATCGAACCCCAACGGGTTTAGCATGTATTTAATTATATATTTTATTAACATAGGCCTATTTGTTTGTGATATTTCAAGCGTTTTAAAATTTCAAAATAATCCCATTCAATTACACGGTTGACGATGGAAATGTACTGAATTTAGAGAATGCACGGCGACCACCACCTCAGGATCTTGACCAATTTTGCAACAGCTGTGCTCAGTCTGGCGGATAAGCGTCTCTTTGTTATTTACATTAGATAAATGAATGGGAAATAAAGAGAGTTTATTATCGTGAGTTATAGGTTTTTGGTTTAGGAATATCGCTATGCACAGCTCCAAGATATATAGTATAGTGCGTTTTATTTTTTAATTCATCCCATTATTTTGGCTGCAACTGGACATAAACCATTTTTTACAGTTATTACTGATAGTGATATTATTTCTTCATTTTTGGTAAACCGAAATAATAAACTATAAAACCATTAACTGATGGAATATATTTCCTATAAGGCGCGTGAAAGTCGATTCCGAGTTTATCGTCCCTCGCCCGCGGCACTTTTTGGAAACCAAAATACCCGCGTCAAATTTTCAAAAAAAATGCCTAATAAATAATTCATTATTTCCAAAGTATCAGTGTTTTCACCAGTTTTAGCAATTGGAAACATATATTTTCGTTTGTAAAACATATATTCATAACTTGGAAGCAAAACCAGGCTCTTTTCTAACTTTTCTAGTCCTTACCCATATAAAAAACATGTTTATAAATCACATGTATGAGTTTGGTTTAAATCAACACGCATTTCAGGTCAATAATGAAATTTGATGAAATAATGAAAAATGAAAAAGTCACCTCACCAACCTGGAAAAAAAAGTGACAATAAACTCGGAATTGACTTTCATGGGCCTAATACTGTCATGTTGGTGCAAAGTAGAGCATTTGAGATTGTTTATCAGGTGGTAAAAGTTGTTCCTGAGAGCATCTTATGTCCCGCTGCCTTCAAATTTCAAGCCGTAACAGTATCAGAAATGTTGAATGATACCAGGCAGCATGTTATCACCCACCCCTCCCCCATAAACCCCGGGCCATAATGCCCCTCACATCCACACCTCGCTCTGCTTTCACTTTGCAATGGAGCTTATAACTCCCCATTAAGAACTCAGGAAATCATTTTGTATTCTTACATGTCAAAACTAAGCATTAAGGGTGTCACTATCTTGCTATTCGGGGGAGCACTTCAATTATATGACATCTACTAATGAGGCCTACTAATTTCAAAAGACTATTCGGCAACATCATCAATGATAAATATAATAAAAGTTGTAAATAAAACAATAAAAGCGTCTGAATCAGGATGACTATAGATCCAATGGGAAAAAAGTGTGTGTGGGGGTGGGGGAGAGGGGTGGTGGATGGCAAACCATGTGTTCTGGGTGATAGCGAATGGGGGGGGGGGGGTCTTAATTTAAGGGTTATTCAGTGATCCCAGCGAAAGTATAAAATGGTAAAGCAAATTTAAATTGTATATAAAATGCCCAAAAGTGAAGGATAAATCATTAAAATTGTCATTAGATATTTTAAAACGTTTTGGCAAGAACCGAGGAAAGCAGCAGTAGGCCCTATTGATAAAGTTCAAATGCATGTAGCTAATTTCTCTACTGAGTAGTGAAATTACAGATTCATGTAAAATAACTTATTTTGTCTTTAATACAGGGCTTAATGTTTGCACATCGAAACTAACAAAGGTGCTGGGCAAGGTGCTAAAATCTAAATTTTGCTGATTCATGGATTTCTACATTCTCCGGATGAAATCACTGAACAGCTTTTTTACAGCCCTACATAGGCCTACTACGCATCAATCACCTTCACCATAGACCCTAGAAAATAACGCCACTGAGCTCCCCCCGGACAGGACAAATTTCAATACCAGTTAGAAGTACTTGCCCACTGAAGCATGATTAATATTAGCTGCTAGTATTGCATAATATTGTAACGTGTGCAAAGAAAAAAAGTACTATAGTCTGGTCAGTACTAAAAGCGCAGAGTGATTTTATTTATTGTATTTTTAATTAAAAGAACCACTTTTTAGGTAAGTTACACAGCTGAAGTTGTGATAGTATTGAGATACAACAATATCATGGTATAAACAAGAACATGTTACTTTGGTAAAAATTTCTATTGTCTCTACCCTTAAGAGGGCTGAAACCACACCACCTTTGTAAAACGTACATAACTCAACATGCTCAATAACAACATTGAATCAAGCAAGTTTTCAAAAGTAAACACAGCCAAATTAAAAAGTCTCCAGTAGTTCCGTCCCCATTTAATCAGAGTCTGATGAGTTTATGGCAAGATAATTTGTATAATAATTTTCTATACACTTTCCTTCGAAGGTTGATACCAAATTTGATATCAAAAGTTTAATCATCGTGAGCATAGGAGCCGTTGTTTGGAAATTCGTGCAATTTCAAAAATGACAAATTACGAATAGACCACGCAAAAGTCATTGCATGGTATCAGCTTATTATGTGGCCTGAAGCAACCCGTACAGGAATCATTGTACACTTGCCTGCGCACAATTGAAAGAGCGGGGTATTTGATTTGCATTTTGGCATGCATGGGTAAACCTTTAACCTGCCGGCCTATTCAGGCGTCGTAATTCTTGGCACTCACGCGCTGGTTCCGCTATGTGATACAATTCCCTATGTCATTTTTTCAATTGCACAAATTTCCAAACAAAGGTTCCTCTGCTCACGATGGTTAAACTTTTGATATCAAATTTGGTATCAACCTTCAAAGGAAAGTGTATAGAAAATTATTATAAAAATGATTTTGCCATAAACTCATCAGACTCTGAGTAAATGGGGATGGAACTACTACTACCTTTTAATTTGGCTGTGTTTATATGATTATGTAGGCCTATGGACTAAACTTCTGCTAAACATCAAGGTGTTATTTTTCAATAATATATTGACAATCAAAATCGATCTTTTTGGCTGCCTCGAACAAAAATACTCAGTCAACCCTTAAGTCGTCCCCAAATTTGTTTCTTTTGTCTCTTTTTCTTCCTCTTCTGTTTCCTTGTTCTTCTATTTATCTCCTCTTGGCTCTTTTACACTCCTCTTCGCTTTCCACAAACTAGACAAGACACACGGTTATAATCTGGGGCAAGGGCATTTCATTGTTTTGAAAGGGAAAGGGGCTGAGAGCAAAAGCATTAATTAAAAAACCGGAGAGGAAACATCTTGCACTCAATTTGTCAAAATCACCTTAAAATTCTTAAATTTAAGTCCCAAGCTCCTCTTGACACACCCTTGCTTATGGCCTCAAAGCCGGATTGATCGTGGTAAGTCTAGGATTATGTTAGCGCCAAATCGGCTACATTACCCTTTTGCACGTTTTGTTGTATGGATATAAAAAGGTGGCCGTTTTAGTTTTTGGTTTGGACAACCGTTCACATTTTTAAAACTGAATCAGTGTAAAAAAATAGTGCACCAAAATGGCTTTTATTGGACCATCATTTTCAAAAATTTGTTCAACTCAGACGCACCATTTTGTGTAGCAAGCGCGACGCTATTCCATGAACGACTCTAGTCAAGACCCGCCTCTATCAACTCTCCTCCACACCCCCACCCCACCTACACACACCCCTCTTAACACTTTGCTAACGACAGCGTTTACACAGTCCATCCGGAAACTTTCCGTTTGCCAGCGTGCATTGACTTTTCCCCACTAAAATAGCCCCTGCCACAACCACAAATAATACAACACCCTTTGAAGTTTTATTTTCAAATACTATGTTCAACATACATGTATTAATTTGATACACACCAATGTGCATATTTTACATACGCTTTGTTTCTTCTTGGCTTTCATGTCTTCAATACATACAATTCAAGACTCAAAACACAAGACAGTTTTACGTTCGCTCGTATTTCAAAGCCACTTGATTGAAATATATCTTCGTTCATATTCCATTTTTAATATGAATTATTGACTCTTTGTTTTTTCTTCAACTCGTTCCTTTTTTCTATTCTAAATGTAGACAATAAAGATTAGATTACTACGATAAAGTAGTAAAGCTGTATTTACACGGTACAATATTATCAGAGTTGTTCAACATAACATACTCACAATTAACGTAAGACATATCAACATTTCATTTTCAATTACCTATATTCAACCTACTTGTATTAGTTGGTTACATAACCATGATAACATTACAACATTACATACGCTTTCTTTCTTCCATTTTTCATCTTTCTTTTTCTTTAGAGATAAAAATTGGTATTATTGAACATGTCTTCACACATACATTTCAAGACAAAATATTAACATATTATACAGATTTTACTTGATATAATTTGAATCTATAGGGGTTATTTACATCCTCTATGCAAGTTTCAAAGTGAAATAATATGGTCGAGCAAGGACAAAACAACCACCTTTATCTCGAATGCACTCAATGTGACTTAACACATATACTGACATGGCGCGTTGTGATGTGATGGGTTACATAATCCAGAGCTATCCACGAAAAAAAGGTTGGCACACTTTGCCTGTCTTTTGGTATATCTCTGCCCACGCTCCCCCAATTCAATGTTGGACCAAGCCATGTTGTTAACAGGCCCGTGAGACCCTCCAACATTGAAAGATGGGGAGTGGGGAAGGGTGATATAGGGGGTAGTCTGTACTTCACATATACTGCATGTATGTTTCACTCGCCTCTCCAATTTTGATAGGGCACGCATTTCAATTGTTTAGTGCAAGTGTGCCAACTATTAATTTCGCGGATTGTAGGCTCTACCTGCAATAGCTGTCTTACAAACATTTCATAATTTCTGCATTCTATACACATCTGAGACCTGGCAGCTATTACAGATAGGGTCTAGGGCATCTTTCTTTTCTTCAATTCTCCTTTTCTTTTTCATTTGTGTCTTCCTCCTTCTCTGTCTATGATTATGTCTTATGTTCCTGCTTTCCGTCAATGAGATTTCCCTACACTGATGTGTTAATGACATTTTGGGACTCTGCTGATGCAACAGAACCACTAACAGTTCTAGTCCTAAGATTTAATTGGCTATAACTTGGTTGTTTAAGGTTTGATTGGTAATGAAAAGCAGAGGACTTAAGATTCATGGCATTTCCTTTGTTCTCTCTATGTTTCTTTCTATATCGAGAAATAACCTCAGATATGGTGTACAAATACGGATTAATAGCAGAATTAATAGGTAATACAAAAGTTACACACCACGCATAAACAGAAGGGGGCAGAGTAATCACCCTTGTCTGTACCAAGATCCCCAGGAGGATGATCGGAAACCAACAGGCGAAATCTGTGGCAACTATGGCTGTTACATTCACGGTAAATTTAATTTGCCTATTCATGTCATCATCACGGAGCCCTACACGCTTAGCAGATTTTCTAACAGCTCTTACTATCTCAATATAACAGCCAAGTATTAAAAGGTAACACACACAGTTCAAACCTAAGAAAACTGCTGTTGAAAAGTATAAACCATCGGCAAGAGAATCGATTTCTGTTGTATGTTTTTCAGAAAAAAAAGCCATCATGTCTTCAAAATGCCAAGCTGATGTAGATGTAGTGGTATATCTTTTAGTCAAGGCAAGTGGAAGGCCAATACACACATGTGAGTTATCATAAAATTTGAAATTTTTTCCAGCTAAGACAGATGGAACAATGCCTAAAGCAAATGAAACATTCCAGGTCAGAATTGTCAACATTTTCACTGTATTTTCTGTTATCTTTCTAGTTGAATATGGAAATCTAATGCATATGAACCGGTCTATGCTAATAAGTGTCACAAAGAACACAGACGCTTCACTTGCGATTATTGACAAGGACCCAGCAATTCTGCAAGTAACACCAGATCTCCATTTTTCAGACAACATTGGAAAATGATCCCCAAAGTAGATATCAGCCGATGCGATGATTATCATATAGATACCCATTATCATGTCAGATATGGCAAGGTTACTCAACAACATGGTATTTACTTTATTTGTTGTGGTCTCTTTATTCCTCCAAACAAGAACAAAGATATTTCCACCAAAAGCATTCAAACCAATGAGCCACATTACAACTACTAAGACCGTATCAGAAAGCATTCGATCACATGTTAGATATGGGGATCTTACATCCTTTGCTGCACAAGTAACATTACTTGGAACATAACACTCGCAAACCTCATGTTGGCTAACATACACTTCTGAAGATCTTGCCAGGGAAGAAAAACTATCATGAGTTATCAATGTCAGTGGATTATCTAAGAGAGCTAAATCAAAAGAGTGAGTTAGAAGCTTATTGCTTGATATTTCTTTTATGTGATTATTAGACAAATTAAAGTAAAATAAATTTGATGTATACTGGAAAATGTCGGTTTCTATCTGCGTTAAATGATTATTTGCGATTTCAGCTAAACCTTTTAATAGATCCTTATCCAAGGTTTTCAATTCGTTACTAGACAAATCAATATAATAAAGATGACTTGCATGATTTAAAATGCCGGCAGTATCTTGTAAATTCACAAAACCTTGGAATACATCCTTATCCAAGGTTTTCAAATTATTTTGAAATGCACTAAGGATACGTACATTTGACAAACCATCAAAGACACCATTAGTTAATTCAAACAAACTGTTCTTAGAAATACTTAGTTTACGTAAGTGAACAAAATCACTGAATATGCCTGGCGTTAACCTGACTAACTTATTCATATGGGTAAGTGCAAGTGAAGTCAGACCGTGCGTTACATGTTTCATTCTGTTTGGCAGCAAATTTACATCATCAATTCCAAACTCAAGATTGAGATTGTAAGTAAGATTGTTTAGTTTGTCAAATGTGTTCCAAACAAGGGTATTGTTTTCATCAGAGAGTTGATTGAAATAAACTGAAAACTCCAGCATATTTGACCAACTCCCTAACACACTTTCTGGAATATGCAATTCTTTCATCATAGTATTAAACAGATACAGGCGACTGAACCTGTTCAAACCTACTATTATACTCAAATCTAATTGTACTATCTGATTTTGACTGAGGTCTAAGGTGTCCAAATTGGTCAAATTCTGAAATATTTCCTCTGGTAAAGTGCTCAACATATTACCACGTAGGTTCAGGTTTGTTAGCTTATTCAATCCTTGAAACAACCGTGGACAAAAGGTACAAAGTTTCCAAATTAGTCAAATCCTGAAATATGTCATCTGGTAAAGTACTCAACAATTCTCTTGAAACAATCCTGAATTCAATTCGTATATCTGATTGACCCCAAGGTCCAAAGCTTTCAAATTGGTCAAATTCTGAAATATTTCCTCTGGTAAGGTACTCAACATATTACCAGAGAGGTCCAGGTTTGTTAGATTATTTAAGCCTTGAAACCATCGTGCATTCACTTCGTTTAACTGATTGAACTTAAGGTTCAAAGTTTCCAAATTGGTCAAATTCTGAAATATGCCCTCTGGTAAGGTACTCAGCATATTTAAAGAGAGGTACAGGTTTGTTAGCTTATTCAATCCTTGAAACAATCGTACATTCAATTCGTATATCTGATTGGACCAAAAGTCCAAAGTTTCCAAATTGGTCAAATCCTGAAATATGGTCTCTGCTAAAGTACTCAACATATTCAAAGAAAGCTCCAGATTTGTTAGCTTATTTAAGCCCTGAAACAATCCTGCATTCAATTCGTATATCTGATTGAAGCCAAGGTACAAAGTTTCCAAATTGGCCAAATCCTGAAATATTCCCTTTGGTACAGTACTCAACATATCATTACCACGTAGGTTCAGGTTTGTTAGCGTATTCAACCCTTGAAACAATCGTGCATTCACTTCGTATATCTGATTGGACCAAAATTTCCAAATTGGTCAAATCCTGAATATGGTCTCTGCTAAAGTACTCAACATATTAAAAGAGAGGTCCAGATTTGTTAGCTTATTCAATCCTTGAAACAATCGTGAATTCAATTCGTATATCTGATTGGACCTTAGGTCCAAAGTTTCCAAATTGGTTAAATCCTGAAATGTCCTCTAAATTACTAATCGAATTGGTTCCGAGGTCCAATGTGTGCAAATTGGTCAAATTCAGAAAAATGTCCTCTGGTAAATGACTCACCTGATTGGACTTCAG
Organism: Amphiura filiformis; assembly: GCF_039555335.1. NCBI lineage: Eukaryota > Metazoa > Echinodermata > Ophiuroidea > Amphilepidida > Amphiuridae > Amphiura > Amphiura filiformis. Next base: position 38,993,047 of record NC_092638.1, on the reverse strand, counting down.
GCGCAAGGTTTCCAAATTGGTCAAATCTTGAAAAATGCCCTCTGGTAAAACTGTTAGGTTACTCAACCCTTCAAAACACCCTTCATTCAATTTGGATATCTGATTGGACTTCAACTGGAGTAACTGAATACCTTCGAACTCTTGAAAACTGTTGGCCTTAATTTCTACTAATGTATTTTTTGATAGATCCAAGTGCATTGATAGATCTACATCTATTGGATATATGATAACATGAATTGTGTGGTTTTCAGACACATCATCGTTACATTGGTAAATTAGTTCTCTGGGGCCAAGTATTGTACCACATGTAGCATGAAAGTTAACCCTACACCACTCTACATCATCAGTACGTACATATTCACACTCACCCAACAGCCTTTTCTTGTAACCTTGTACATTTTTACAAAGAAAATTCTGATTTATTTGGACATTCATCATATTTTGATCAAACTCTGGACATAGTTGCGATGCATCTGTCCCTGCTGGACTGGCACTGATGAGCAGATTGTTACATTTCTGTCAGTTATAATAGTACTGCACTGCTTAGACAGATCATAAAATACTACATACTTATTTGGGCAATTATCGAGGTCCCCAGTGCGTTCAACGTACAGAAATGACTGATCAAGTGAGTCACCCACTGGTCTGTTTATCTGCAGTTGGATATGAGATCCTTCAGACACTGTTACTTGAAGGCTGCAAGATTGACCAGGACTTCCTCTGAATAGTGTCACATTATCACTGGCATAAGTATAGCATGGATTCGTATCATTGACAGCGACATCCCACAAAGGTTTCACCAATAACTGGGCTGATGTTAACAATAACAGTCCATTCTGTATTGTATTGTTCACTGATATGACTGCGATAACGATGATAAGCCAGTTGGAAATTAGATGCAAATTTGTAACAGTCATCTTTGTAAGATATTTTGAGGCGTAAAACATACTTAATGAGGTTTGATTAATTTGAACCCACCAATTATCATGCCAACATAATCATATGTATGAACCCTAATTGTTTTGAAACCATGCATTAAAAATCAAAATATAAGTTTTGTGGGAAAACTTGAAATCAAGAGCTCTATTTCAATACAGGATATAAAACAGTTTTACGGAAGTACTTATCCTGGGGGTACTTATCTACATTTAATATCTACAATTTAGTATCCATTTTGAAAAGAAAAATGCACATGTTTTTCGGCAGGCAGTTGATACAGACACATGTTCCTTGTGTTAAATGGTGGACATGTACGTACAAATTCTTGCGCTTTTCAGAAAGTTGTTAACACGTCATCCACAGGTTTATTGTATTTATAATATATAAAGCTAGAAGTTGACACTTTCCTACAGGTTTCTCAGATAGAGGTTAATTGACATTTCCGTACTTGTTCCTTGTGTTTTGCGGCAAGCAGTTGACACAAATAAACAGGTTTCTTTTGTTTCACGTGTAGCAAGTAATTGAAGCCCCCATGTTTCTTTATTTCTCAACAAGTAGTTGTTGACACTTGTACACCACCCAGATATTTCTGGTGTTTTTCAGTCATTGCATTAACTAGGTTTTCTGTGTATACGCAAGTAGTTGGTACATACATGTACACACCCCGGTTCCTTGTGTAATTCTCAGCAGGTTGAACTAAACACTGATTCTTTGTGCTTCTCCGTAGTAGTTAACACTTACAAACAGGCATAATTCACAATTTTACAGATTTCTTGAGTTCTCAACAAGTAGGTGACACATTTCTTGTGTTACAGGTACACATAAGTTCCTTAAGCTATCAGTAAGTATATACTTGAATTAATTTACACAGATGTCCTTTCTGTATTTAGGGCCCGGATTTAGGGCCTAGGCAAGTATGTAGTTTCTGCTATCTGAACTACAAACTAGTTCCTTGTGTTTCTCCACAAGAAGTGGGCACTTACACACGAAACACAGGTTCTTTGTGTTTATAAGCTAGTAATAATGACACTAACAGGTTTGCTTGTGTGTCTCCTCAATGGCACACCCCGGTTCAATGTTCTTCTCAGCGAATAATTGACATTCATTTACGCAGACAGAAGTCATTCCTTGTGTTTTTTAGTATTGTACTTAATACATAGGGTTTTGCAGCTAGTAGAAGTTGACACTATTAACACACATGTTCCTGGTGTTCATCGGTAACTATATAGAGGCCTTGCATGTGACGTAACATCGCGTAAATATGGCGGACTACAGCTCAACTGATCATACTTTTTCCTACATTCGACCTTGCATGATTTTTGAGTTGACACAGTCATGAAAATAACTATAGATACTTGACAGACCATTAGTAGCCCAGTTCTGAACCTTTTCATTGATCATTCATAACAATACGTATCTGATGGATCAGTGCAGATAAGAAAGGATTATAATATATCCGTAACCTGGATATTATAGTACATCTCGAGGAAAAGTGCAATGGACATGTTTTCATTTTATGTTTCAAATATCCCGCGCATGAAAATTGAGTATTTAACCCAAAATGGAAAATGGAACAATTTATTGAAATCTGTTTTAACAGATTTTTTTGACATCTTTTTCTGCACTGTATATTATACCTAAATTAAGAAATTTGATAAATATTCAAAGAATATTCATAGGTCATCCAAAAAATGTTGATTTTTACACATTTTGGGGCAAAAAAAGAAAAATAAGCAAAAATATCAAAATCTGTTTTAACAGCTTCATTCATCAAGTCATAACAAACGGCCTACATGCTTAATTTCTAATAAAATATTGAAATTGTGAAAAATATAGGTATTTATTGATTTTCATGTTTTTCTTGCAAATATGCTAATAATATGCAAATTATGAAATTGCAAAATAAAGTTTCTACATAGCATACATCTTTCAAGTGTGATGTTCAAAATGACAGACATCAAAAAGAGATTCGATGAAATGTAAAGGTGTAGTAACAATTTTGGCATGGACTGTCTGGTTAGGAAAAGTACGGTAAGTTGAGCTGTACTCAAATGCATTCAACAAAAGCGTGATTACAATCTACCGTGGCAGTTCGTCTCACACACATAACCCTGCACTACGATCGAATAGGTTGATGACAACATTTGATTGAATGGACTGCACTCCGCCATAACTGCGGTGAAGGACACCGGCTCAAATCCTTTGTTTGGAGCCAATCGATAATTTCATGCAGGGCCTCTATACGCCGTAGAAGTGACGTAGTTAATCAGATTAACTACCATAGCAATAGATGAATACAATTTTGGCTATATCGCTCCTCACTACAACGTTCATGCGGTACCGATGAATTGAACCATAGATTGCACCTGTAAGATTAGTCTATTTGAAAAGAGCGGTATTGTATTCAATCTATTATATGATTGAAGACAGGTGATGAGTGCAACCTGCTGCAGTGCAGCGCGGTATATTCAAAATTGTATTCATCTATTGCTATGGTAGTTAATCCGATTATGACGTCACTTCTACGGCGTATACACTTCTTTGCAAGGTGTAATATGGATGATAAAATGTTACACAAAGGTGGCAGTCATATTTTACGCAAAACCCGCTTTCTTCGGGTTTTCTTGGTCACGTTAAAAGCAATATTGTTTAAAGCACTATACCAACTTGAGATTCCTGCTCCAAAGTTTGCCAAAAAATGCAACACTTGGCTTTTTTGGTAATACAAACATAAGTAAATTAGGAATATAATTCCTGTCGAACAAATCAGCTATCAGGTACATGCACTATGTAGAAACTCCTCGGTGGCTCCACCCCGGGCTCCACGCTTTCTGTATCTACATGTATCTGTATCTAGGCCTACATGTATCACATAATATCTATCTCTAGATTAGTAGCGGGCAATATAATAATTATTTCATTATGAGTACCTCCTACTTTTTACATCTGTTGCTCGCTGATTGGCTCAATGTGACGTTATAAAACAGAGAAGGTCTATGGGATATGCAAAAGGACACACTCAAAATACAGTTGACAGAAAATCAAAATAATGAAATATTCATGATAATATGTATGAACTTTGGTAGCACAATTATTAGAGATAAACTCGAAGAATCCATTATCGTTAATTAGTATTATAGCCTACATGTATGGACACACACTCTTAAAACAAACTAATCAAAAATGATTAGAAACTAATCAAATTTGATAAGACTGCCGTATCGATAGGTGACTTACTAGAATCTAATCAAAATGATACGGAGAGTCTAATCAAATATTTGATGAGGGGAACTAATCATTTTTTTACAGGTTATCTAATCAAAATGATTAGATAACTATTCAAATTTGATTTGATCCTTATCAAAATAATACGTAATATATCAAAAATGAATAGTTTACTAGTTGCAGTTGATTAGAATCCATTCAATTTATTTGAATCTATTTGACTAGAATCTGGTTAAAATTCTAGTCATGTTAATTTGGGGAAATGCGTCATCTCTTGTCCGCTTCACGCTAAGAGAGGAACACTATACGACTCAACACTGTGGTGTTAAATAGCCATCGAGTGTATTTGATAGCATGGTGACACGTATTACAGAAATTATCTATAAAATTACGATCTTAAAGGAGGATGGCAGAAAATTATAATGTATTTGCTTGAAAATATAAAATCTATGGTGTTAAATAGCGTTTGCCCTGTGTTCTTCACCCGTGGTTTTGTTTCCTATTATTTCAACTGAGATTCTAACGTACTTTTAAAACATAATGAACACAAAAATACAGATGCTAGATTAATATATCAATAAAAGTGGATTTCTTACTAGTGCCTATGTCCCCACCGTACTGTACAAATGTGTAATGGCGGCCGACCAAGACCCCGGATACAGCAGCGTGCGTACTTTTGACCAATGAAATCCCTCATTATCGTTGACGTCATTTTGATGAGTGTGTCGATTCAAAGTTTTCTGCGATGTTGATACTAAATCGCATCAAACGATATGATTCGATTTAAAAATGATAAGGGATCTATTCAAATTGATGAGTTTCTATTAAAAAAAAATGAATAGACTTTCTATTCAAAAAAATGAATAGGCTGTCATTAGAGTGCACACTTAATATGAGTGACTAATTGTGCATGAAGATGCACCTTTTCTCTCTATATATAATAGTACTATAAAATTTAATATCTGATTAGGTTAGCCACCGCCGGCTTTAATGGTGACATCCCGCTATCCCTAAGGTCCGCTATCTCTAAGGTTCGCTATCTCTAAGGTTCGCTATCACTAACGTGTAAAGTCTATGGAGATCAGAATCCCGCTATATCTAATAGAGAAAAGGGTTCGCTATACCTAAAAAAGGTCCGCTACTTCTAAGGTTCGATATCACTAATTTAGAATAAGGTTCGCTAGTTCTAAGGTTCGATATCACTAATTTTAAATAAGGTTCGTTATCACTAATTTAAAATAAGGTTCGCTATCACTAATTTTGAATACGGTCCGCTATCACTAATTTATTGAAAGTTCGCTATCTCTAAGGTTCGTTATCACTAATTCCAATAAAGGTCCGCTATACCTAAGGTTCGCTATCACTAATTTTGTTTCAGGTTCGCTATCCCTAATTAATTAGGGTTCGCTATCTCTAAGGTTCGTTATCACTAATTTCGATTAAGGTTCGCTATACCTAAGGTTCGTTATCACTAATCTTAAATAAGGTCCACTATCTCTAATTTTAAATAAGGTCCGTTATCTCTAATTTCAAATAAGGTCCGCTATCTCTAATTTTAAATAAGGACCGCTATTGCGAACCTTATTTAAAATTAGAGACAGCGAACCTTATTTAAAATTAGTGATAGCGAATCTTAGAGATAGCGAACCTTAGAGATAGTGAACCTTATAGCTAGCGGACCTTATTTAAAATTAGAGATAGCGAACCTTAGGGATACCGGGATTGTTAAAATTAGAGATAGCGGACCTTATTTTAAATAAGTGATAGCGAACCTTAGAGATAGCGAACCTTCAATAAATTATTGATAGCGGACCTTATTTAAAATTAGAGATAGCGAACCTTATTTAAAATTAGTGATATCGAACCTTAGAAATACCGAACCTTTTTCAAAATTAGTGATATCGAACCTTAGGTATAGCGAACCTTTTTCGTAATTAGTGATAACGAACCTTAGAGATAGCGAACCGTAACCGGCTTTAATAATACTACTTTAATAAATTTGTGATGCGCCGTTATCCATCAAAGATTAGCCTTGTTCAAGGCCTTCTAAGTTTCCTCCCTCATGACCAGCACTTGAATCCTATCACTACTTTTGGGCTCGCTAAGTCCATGAAATGAGGGCCACAGACTGCGGCTGTTTATAATCATGCGTAAGTTGAACTATCGAAACATGAACATGAACATGATGCAGTCATGTCTACAGTAGAATTCATCTCGACCTTTGCAGGACTTAAACCCCATTAAAAGCTATCAAACCAAGATAACACTCATTGAAACAGCTCAACTGATTAAATCGGATCTTCTCTGGTTGTGCACATGTGTCTGTTTTACATGTGCGATATCGCAATAAAGCTGGTATTATAGCTTCAGTTGGGTAACCGATTATAAAGGAAACGAAAGGAAACAATGGTATGTGTACCATGTATACCTTTGTTCACGAAATGAGACAATGGCCTGCTTTTTGTAAACCAGCATTCTTGAAAATGAGCAACATAGGCCTAATGATTGTTGACTTAACACGGTTTGGAAATAATTTCTTCATATTTTGGTGTTATCTGTCGTTTACATATCCTTCCTAAAACACAAAAGTGCGACCCTCTCCAAACACCTAAATTAGCTAAAAATTTAGGACATGTTACAAAACTATATTTTCTAGAATTTCATAGAATAGTTTAAATGTAGCTTGTACCGTTTTTTTGTGGCATCCTTCAGAACGGAGCGGTCCGTTACCAATATAGCTCAATATTTTCGGTCAAATCTCCATTCAATTAACACGGGGAGTTGGCTAGCTATGAGCTAGCTATGCTTTGCCCTCGTTCATATTCTACGAAAGTGCGACCCCTTCTGAACATCTAACCTAGCTGTAATTTTAGGTCATGTTAGAGAAATATATTTGCTAGAAGTTTGGAGAATATTTTAAATATTGGCTGGTTATTTTTCACACAGTGATGTTAACTAGGCAATGCCCATATACCTATAACATACACTGTTTGTAGAGGTCACGCGTCAATGGTGAGAGCACTGTGTATTGTGTAACTGCAGTAACTGCAGTATGAGGGCTGTATGTAGGGCTGTTAAAGACCCCCTTTTTCAGCATCGCTGTCACCCAAAGACTCCATATTTTGTTTACGAACACATGCTCTGTCACCCGAAGACCCCCTATTTTTCCATTTGATCTGTCACGGTCACCCAAAGACCCTTACAAGTTTAATTTGAACAGCAACATTCATTTATCACTGATTCTGTTACTTATTTTGAAAAAAAAAAAAAAAATTTGAAGCCATTTAGAACTAGAAATTCGATTTTTGAGGTTTCTGTGGCCCTGATTCGGCTCTCACACAAAGATCCCATTTTAAAAAAGTAATATGTTCTCAGCCAATGACCCCATATTATTTACATTTTCCTCTCACCGAATGCCAAAAATCATGCTCTCACCCAATGACCCCTTATTTTTTACATTTTGCTCTCAACGAATGCCCCTTAGTACGAAAGTGCCAGCCCTACACCTATATATCCATTTCATATTGAAGTGCTCCCCCAGGACAGACGCATACATGCGCTGATGACATGATGCGCAGTGATTAGGTAATCTTAATTTTTAATCTTAATAGTTCGTCTCAAAGCCCTTCCCAAGTTAAAAACCTAATACGGAATGCGGTTTTAATTAAAATTTTTTTTACATTAATTTTGTGTATCTGTGGCAAGAATAGACCACCTTCTCATCTCTCAGGGAGGTTGCACCGTGGTAAATAACGCGAAAAAACGGGCGATTTTACTAATTAATGCGCGTGGGGGCTATGAGACGAAATATTAAATCAGGATGGCCTTAGCACTCATAGATCATCGATTGATATTTGAATCCGTGGAAAGGCTTGAAAATGAAAGAGTTTCGTAAAATTCTTATGTTCAATTGTCAAAATTCATTTATTTTTATTTGTTGCGTTAAAATACCCAAACAATTACGTTCCCGACGATACAGTTCTTTCAGGGACAACCTGTATTTTATAACATATCATTAAAAATCAACATACAATTGCATCTGAAGTAGCCTGTTTTGCAGTTTTACGGAATGAAATGATTGCATTATTCTATAGTGACGAACTCATTTCCCTTCGAGAAGGTTCTTTTCATGCTTTTATTCTGTGGCCTATATAATTTATGTCTGTCTTTCTAGAATATACGACAAAAGATGTACACTGGCTTTCTAACCATCAGGCATATCCATCATTAGATGTCAATTTGGCGATATTAGATTTAACGAATTATATACTTGACTGCAGCTAACAATAAAGAATCGGGCTCTATTGTTACCATTGCTACGCTCTATAAAATAAGAGAATTCATTATTGATTCCAATTTAGTTGAAATCATCAAGACATCCATTATTCATAACCTCATGAACGCGATGCGTGCGATCCAATCATATTTTTGTGAAAACGCAAACGCAAGGTCATTAATTAGGGGATGTGCAATAACTATATGAGCCCCCCGGGGGAGGGGTAAAATTTCCAAACGGTCGCCAAAAATCGCTTTCCCCACCTCTCGGCCCGCCAAAAATTCTTTGCCCCCCCCCTTGAACATGCCAAATTTTTGGGATCCCAAATTGCCAACCTTAAATGGTCTAGATGTATGTTGCGAGCGCAGCGAGCAGGAAAATTTGCATATATGGCGTTTCCGTACTGTTTTCCCAAGCTATTTTAGAGCGTTTTATTAAAAAGGTGCCCCATGAATGCGTGCCAAAAATCGCTTGTCCCCCCCTCTCGGCTTGCCAAAAATTGCTTGCCCCCCTTTTGGCTTGCCAAAAATTTCTTGCCCCCCAATTTTACCCTCCCCCCAGGGCTCATAATTATTGCACAGTCCCTTAAATACTCTGACCAAACTTTGGTCAGGCTATTTTTTAACCCCCAGGGCACCCTTAAAAAATTATTAAAAAATATTTTTTAACTTCAAGGTGTAGAATGGAACCCTAAATGTCATAAAAAAGAGTTACCGTAATTAGAAATATAATTGGTTTTGTTTGGAAGCAGTGGTTTAAAAACTCTGAAAAGTGCCCAAAGTTACCCCATTTTACGGTCTTGAATCTGTAGTTGAATTGTCCAGAAGAAGCTGAAAACTTGTCCAAGGAGTTGTGCTGTGCTGACGTGCTGACGGTATGGCTTTTGTCTGTTTTATAATTTCGATTAACAAGGTCACGACCCCCATTACTGCCCGCCCGCTTTTGATTTTAATCTATTTAATTATTTTAAAGGAGGATTTCGTGATCCTAGCATCCTCTTTTTATGACATTTTTCAGTACATATCCACGAAAAAAGCTATTAGACCAGGTTAAAACTGAGCTAAGTACCACTTGGAGAACAAGAAATTCTCATATGGTTTATCTGGACCAGTTTTGCATGGGGAACAAGAATTTCTTGGGTAAAAAGCCCGTAACCTGAGAACTTTTCTGTGTGGGCGCTTTTTTCAAAATGGCCGCCAAAGTCCAATATATATGGTTAAATTAGTCACCTTAGGGCATATTTAACCAGATTTTGCAAGTTTATTGATAGCAATAATGTACTACAAAGTCAGGTTATTAATATGAAGGTAACAGGAGGTCACAGCTGAGGGCGCTTTTTTCAAAATGGCCGCCAAAATCAATGAAAAATATATATATATGGTTGAATTAGTCACTTTAGGGGCATATTTAATCAGATTTTGGATTTTTATTGATAGCAATAATGTACTACTAAGTCAGGTTATTAATATGAAGGTAACAGGAGGTCACAGCTGAGGGCACTTTTTTTTCAAAATGGCCGCCAAAATCAATGAAAAGCATATATATTGTTAAATTAGTCACTTAAGTGGTATACTTCATCAGATTTTGGATGTTGTTATTGATAGCGGTAAAGCATTACTAGGTCAGATTATTAATGCGAAGGTGATAGGATGTCACAGGCGAGGGTGCTTTTTTTTCAAAATGGCCGACAAAATTGAAGGAAAGTATGATATCAACGAAAAAGCATCAGGAAATGTTACTTAAGTAGAAAAAAGTAATAGTTGTCTTTGACTTTTTGAACTTATCATGAAGTACTTCAGGATGGTAAAAGTATATTCTGATTTAAAATGGCGCCAATGACGACTACCAGAATTGCCTTTATGTAATAAAGAAGACCCCAAACGCAACTTAGAATGCCGCAAAAGTCATGAAAGGGTTGCTTACAATGTTATAAATTGTCCGTTTGTGCATGGTTTCAATGATGCATTTCTCTTTGTTTTAATCCTCAGGATCACTCAAATCGCTATTTTCTGAAATTTCTTCATATTTATTCTCTACCAATAGTTCTTGGACGTCCTCAGGCATTACCGTTTCAACCCATTTAGGTTCCATGTTTTCGTTCCACCCATTGTCAACAATGTTTCCACCATCGTATACAGTGACATCTGCTGCTCTCCACTCTCTTGCAATGAAATTTGCGCTAAGGATATGAAGCGCCACAGCGCCTGCTTACATGGTGGTAGTAAGGATATATCTGCAATCTTTTTATCTTGCCCAAATAATTGTCACCATTGATGATATTGTCAGAAGCTTGGACGAAAGAGGGCAGACAGACCTTATCTTGTTTGATTTTGAAAAAGCATTTGATAAGGTGTCCCATCATCGTTTGCTGATGAAAGCAGAGCATTATGGTATCAGAGGAACAACCTTGGAGTGGATTTCGGACTTTCTCACAAATGGAACCCAACAAGTAGTGGTTGATGGCCAGTTCAGCACTGAAGTGGAAGTGACTTCTGGTGTACTCCAAGGCAGTCGGGCCGTTGTTGTTTGTCATATTTATTAATGACCTAATAGCCTGCATCAAGAACTCCTCGGTTCGACTCTTTGCAGATGACTGCATCTTGTATAAAATAATTACATCACATGAGGACAGTCTGCAACTGCAAGTAAAAGAATTGGATAATCTGCAGGAGTGGGAGCAACAGTGGATGATGAAATTCCATCCATCAAAATGTCAAGTCATCCATATCACAAATAGGAGAAATCCCCTCCAGAGCTCATACTCTATTCATGGCCACACACTTGAGGAAGTTGATTCTGCCAGGTATCTGGGCGTCCACATTGACTCCAAACTCAGTTTCAACACCCATATCGACAGCATCTTTAAGAAAGCAAACTCCACCCGTGCATTTCTCAGTCGTAATTTCAGTCACTGCACACGCAAGACCAAAGAAGCAACGTACACCACTTATGTCAGGCCTATAGTTGAATATGCAGCACCTGTCTGGGATCCCCATACCCAAAAAGCTCCAAAAGAACATATAGAGACTTGATCAAGTCTAGCGCAGGTGTGCTCGCTATATATGTCACCAGTGACTATGACAGGAGGAGCAATGTGTCTGCTATTCTACAAAACCTCCAGTGGCAATCTCAACAAGCCAGACGGCAACAGAGCCGGGTACTGATGATGTATCGCATCAGATATAACCTTGTGGACATCCAGTGGAACCAGTACATTACCCAATCTGTGACAAACACCAGAGGCCATGATTCCAGATTCCAGCTTCAGCACTGCAACACTCAGGTCTACCTGCACTCTCTCTTCCAGAGAACAGCCAATGACTGGAACCTTCTTCCGACAGATCCAGCCATCTCGCCGTCCCTCAATGCTGTCAAGTCTGCATTGGGGGCTCCGCAGCACCAATATTCCTCCACCGAGAGCTACTTTTTATCGCACATCGCACTGTACATATGTTGCACTGCGGTTTTTGAAGCTGCGTTCCTGATTCTTTGTACATGCCCAACTTGAAATGTGCCTGTCATCATGCATTTGATGTTACACTTACCGTGGAAGAAGAAAAGAAGAAGAAGATATCTTTGATCGAAAGTTTTCAAAAGAGAAAAAGATTGCAGACCTTACTACCACCATGTAAGCAGGCGCTGATTCTTCATATATCCTTAGCGCAAATTTTATTGCAAGACAGTGGAGAGCAGCAGATGTCACTGTATACGATGGTGGAAAAAAACGTCCAAGAACTATTGGTAGAGAATGACTATGAAGATTTTTCAGAAAATAGCGATTTGAGTGATCCTGAGAATTAAAACAATGCATCAGTGAAACCATGCACAAACGGAACAACACTTTTGCATCATTCTAGTTTACAGGTTGAGGTCTTCTTTAATACATAAAGACAATTATTCTGGTAGTCATCATTGCCGCCATTTTAAATCAGAATCCACCTTTACCACCCTGAAGTACTTCATTATAAGTTCAAAAAGTCAAAGACAACTATTACTTTTTTTCTACTTAAGTAACATTGCTGACGCTTTTTTTGTTGATATCATACTTTCCTTCAATTTTGTCAGCCATTTTGAAAAAAGCACCCTCGCCTGTGACATCCTATTTACCTTCGTATTAATATTCTGACCTAGTAATGCCTTACCGTTATCAATAACAATATCCAAAATCTGATGAAGTATACAACTTAAGTGACTAATTTAACAATATATATGCTTTTCATTGATTTTGGCGGCCATTTTGAAAAAAAAAGTGCCCTCGGCTGTGACCTCCTGTTACCTTCATATTAATAACTTGACTTAGTAGTACATTATTGCTATCAATAAAAATCCAAAATCTGGTTAAATATGCCCTAAAGTGACTAATTTAACCATATATATTGGATTTTGGAAAAAGCGCCCTCACGGAAAAGTTCTCAGGTTACAGGCTTTTTACCCAAGAAATTCTTGTTCCCCACGCAAAAGTGGTCAAGATAAACCATATGAGAATTTCTTGTTCTCCAAGTGGTACTTAGCTCAGTTTTAACCTGGTCTATATTTTGTACATAAACATTATTTAGCCAGAGTTTTCCAGTGATATAAAAATCTCAACTTTGTTTGAGAAAAGTGGGGGGATGAGGCTGTGGATCACGAAATGTCCCTTTAATATCATAATTATTCTGACATCCATCGGCCCTGGACATCGGCTGACCATCGGCTTGGTTTGAACATGGAAGAAAGAGATAAGAAGGAACCACAACGAACGCATTCACTTTGTCCACTCCCTTTACCGACATTTAGTTGACATTGTTATTCATGAGGATTTACTTTGATCAATACCCCGCGTTAAATAGGTGATTGGTATTGTATTCCATGTATTTGCATGTCTTCTGGAGCGTGTGTGAAGGATGATTTGAACTAATGACCTTCCGTGCAAGCACCCTATAGGATTTTCTCTGGTGACGTGATCATCGGTCATTGATGGCCTACATCTTTTCTTCCATTTTGCCCAATTTTTCCGAACTTTGATGACTTTTTTCTCAGAGTTGGCAGTCTTTGGCACTGAAACGAGTTAGCTAGTTACGATTATACACATATAAACTATTAAATTAAACAGGTTTTATGTACCGGACTCAACCGGAACATTGTGCATTATTTAAGAACATTTTACATCTATTTTTCATCGAAAAAGTCACCAAAATCTTACCTTATTTGCTAAAGATGAAACTCAGCAAAAAAACGGCCGATTTTGATTACCTTTTCGATGTTTTATAAGACATGTTCTACACAACACGATCAAGAAAACAGTTTGACTGTAGATCCCAAAACAAAGCTACTATACATGTTCAGTGCATCAGTGAAATTCCATAATCTTACTTCTGGGTAGCGTTTGTTTGTTCGTGGATGGGTTTGTTATAAATTTTTTCCAGTAATGATTTCGCCAAGCATCGATCGCGGTAAATGGATCATACATGAAAGGAAGTACCATTGATAGCTTTTCTTTTCATGCGTCAATAGATAAGCGGATTAAAACTTGGCCGATCGAAGTCGTTGTGGTTCCTTCTCATCTCTTTCTTCCATGGTTTGAATTTGGCACCTTTTTTTGTATTCATACGAGTTGTGCGTAATTTAGTGACAGACCGTCTGCCGTGGGTGCAGCAGCGGAAGAAAAATTTGTGCCATTTTAAGCTTACTTAAAGTAGTGTAAATTGGCGTTAAAATGGCAGGTTCAGTCAGCAGATGTTGCTTGAGAACAGCTCTCTGTCGTCTCATAAAAGGTAATTGAATCGTTTAAGGCTTTATCTAAACAGGAAATAGTGTATTTTTTCATATTAATTGAGTAGTTCATGACATGCATGCGTTTCCATTTGCAATTTAGTTGTCATGGTTGTCGAATTCTGCAGTCTTCAATCTTCAATGGTGAATACTTTGGCAGCTTTAAAAGCTATACTATATGCAGTAAACCTTTGACGAGCGCGTATTTTAAGTATACCGGTACGTCGCGAATTTACTGCGTAGGACGCACTTGTCTCTGATTAGCTACTGACATCCGAGGCAATCTGCTGTTGCTGAGCCTGAGTGGAAATTTATGAATGAACTGTGCGCCGTCGCCGTACTGTTGTTAGCTCCAAATTTGCAACATCGCGGTAGTCGCGCTCGTCAAAGGTTTGCTGCATTTGATTATAGGATGGTGCAGAGGTGACGTCAAAAGTGCAAAAAAGTGTAGGTGAAGAAAAAGTACCCCGGTAACGACCATCCAAACAAAGAACTTAGGCTAAGGTAGGCATGTTCACAACATTTTCAAGTAGGATATTTCACATTGAAATTATTTTGTTTAAAAAGGTGATTATTTAACTTAAAATATGAGGGGTCAACCATGTCTGTAGGTCAAAAATTAGCGGGTTATGGGCAAATGTCTGTTTTTAAAAAACTGCACTTTTCTGCAACCATCATTGACAATGCCTTACACTGACTTACTGTACAAAAAAAGCATGTAATGCATCATTTTTTACCACGATGATCCATTTTACACAAAGGCGATTTTATTTTATGAAATCTAACTTTCACTGCATGCTGACTTCTGTATTAAGGATAAAGTACCAGCACTTTTTAGACTACGTCGTCAAGTTTCTGGTGTCCAAATTTCAAATTTGTGTTTTTCCCTATGGGGATTACACAGTTAAGCCATTGACTTTGAGCTACTGTGGACACAACTTTTTGGATTGAATGTCGCCCTCTATAATAAGCAATGTGGACATGTCTAGCTAAGGTGCGGAATAAAAACAGACTGCATACTAGCTCAAGATACTCTAGCTTAAATATGTACAGGTTTACATTTACTATCACATTATCTTGCTGTATTTCAGCTAGACTGGGCCATAGGTAGAGAACCCTGGTTTTTTGGAGAACAATACTGTTAGTGTTAGGCCATGGGAATTAAAGTAGTAGCTTTGCGCCCACCGCCCGCATGCTCCAAAACCTACTGCATATTTTTTTCATTATTTGCAAAAATTTCATTATTTACCAGAAACAAGAAAAATGGCTTTCAAACATAAAATCAGCAAGTTTGAAGTTGGTAAAACAGTCGTAAAAAACGTGAAAATGAGTCTGCAATGATGTTGTTCACCCGTGTTGGCTGTTCACCGCGAGTCCCGGGCGTACAACAAGCATGACAGACCAGGCAACGCCGGTAGCCAGCAGCCATCTTGAAAAAAAAACCACATGAATATGCTAATGCCTGACCCCTGTTAAGGTCATAATTTCATTCATAAAAACATGTCTGATCAATCCCAACCACTTTCATAACTTGATTAAAAAATTTGTTCTGGTAAAGTTAATGGAAGTTTGTTTTGTGCAATCATGCACTTGTTTACATAATGTTCGGTCATGCATTTCAATGTTCGCAAGCAAAATTCATAAAGGTATTTTTATTACTGAAGTTGAACCTTTATCTGAAGGTCACCCCACAACACCCACATGATGATTTTCTTGAATTAAATGTATGATAGCAGTCCCCCAGTTCCATCAGTGGCCATCTGTGTGGTTTGATATGCACAAAATAAAACAAACGAAGATGGGAAACAGTTGTACATTTATAGCAGCAAATTTTCGGTACCGTACTAGGCATACCTTCTTCAGGCTTTATTATAATAATTTTTTTTTTATTATGGTTTTAGGTTCATCAAAGTTTTCGCCCGTTGTAATTCAAGTTGCTGGTCTGAAGGATGTGAGGCCACCGGAGGAAATTGGTAAGCCTTAACTTAAGTACCGTATATATAATATACCGTAGAATTCCGTCTAGAAGCATATATGGTCGCATGTCACAAATTGGTCACCCAAAAATGGGGGAGCCGTAACATGAAACTGCTTTCTTCACACTTCAAGTTTGGTTTATTCTAAAAGTATAATACCTATTGTAGAAAGTTTGGTGTCATTTTGTAGATAATTATGTTCTTTGTCAAATACAAAAACCCCAAGTCAATTGGACAACTACTTTGAGATTTATACTTCAATATGTAAGATGTGTCAATGGGGAGCAGGCGGGGAGCCCCATAGGGTTGTACACAAAATTGTGAAAATATGGCAAACTTCAAACCTCAGTATCTTAAAAAGTATAACTAGCATGGACCTCAAATTGCACATATATCATCCTGGATTGTAGATCTACCTCTTAGTACATGAACTGGAATATAAAGTGTTGCTAATTAATTGCCTAATTAAATGCTAATTAAGACACTTTTCCCTATATATATGTTACAGTACAAAGTGTGCACGTAATGCTCCAACATTTCTAAATGGCCTATTTCTTGCCCGAGTCACCCTGCTTATTTGAAAGTTCACATATCTTTAAGGAAATTTGATGAGGAATTCAACTATGCTATTAGTTTTAGTGCCAGACATGGAGGAAAAAAGTTTTGATTGATAATGTCATAAAAAATTGTAAAAATATTTTACAATTTTTGACCACCCTGTATGTTTAACGCAAAGGATACCAAACTCTTTCTTCCTGATTTGTTTGAAGGACCCATGTAATGTCTTTCTGAATCCATATTTATTTTGAGCTACATAGCTTTCAGAAAAGGAAAATATGGGGTTTACCATGACAAGAAAGATGCTAATTTTGTTGAGTTACCACCCTATATATTTCTTACCCACCCTGTATTATGATGTTATACTTCATTGATTTGGCATCCTTGTAATATAAGCTTTCCAGAAATATATACTTATAATGGTCTAAAATGTATTCATTAAAAGTTGTGTGGAAGGGAATCAAAATTGGTGATGTTTTTCTCATTTTACATTATGTTACACAAAAGATGACCAATTCATGACATGCGACCATATGCCTCTAAACGAGGGTTTTTTTTAACGAAAGATATGAAAGGCCAATACCCTTAGCTCAAAAACATTGCAATATATTGGTCTTACAAATATACATGCTTGTACAGCCGCCTTTATCAGTGATATAGTTGTTCAAACTCCAAATAACGTTTTTGTTGAGAGTGTCTGCCTCTGTCTCTTGTGTCAAAAAAACCTCGTTTAGAGGCATATATGCTTGTAGACGGAATTTTACGGTACTTGTCTAAAATTGTGGTCAGAATTGTTGTACTAGTGGAGCTCATAGCTGTCTAAATGAATGGTATTTGGGACAGTGGAAGACTGACACTGTGACAGTCTGTGTGTTTTGAGGACAGGCATGGATCGGCAACTAAACTAACTTGTCGCAACACGTTGAATTGAACCCGGGCCACAGTGGTGAGAAGCGAGTGAGAAGACCGCTACATTAACCGTTCTCCTCATTGTAATACCAAGAATAACCAAACAGACATGAATCCTGAACAACAATGATAATGATTTTTAATTAGTTTGCATGTAGTTCAATCAAATAAAGAAAGTATGTTACAGTATAAAAAAAACTTGTACAGCATTTATTCTTTGTTTTTCTCTTATACACAGTGCTTGACAATTGACATACAAACATAAATAACTGGTAAAAATCAATATTTTAATTTCTTTGTTTCTGACAAGTTTGATATGATATATTCGAGTCATGATTTGAATATGAACTATTATTATTCGTCTCTTACATTTGAAATTCATACACCCTATGGAATACCTTATTCTTCTACACTGACAGTGTGAGTTATTTGAATGGATGACTCCATTTGAAACCTACACCCCCTGTGTGGCAGATTAAGGTCATGTCTTCCATAGAAGGAGTATGGATTTCATATGCCATATCGTATTCTTTCCCTACCCACACAGACATCACAATCCCAGAGAAACCAAAGTTGAAGCCTATGCAGAAAGTACCCGATCCACCACACAGGAAAGAATTCAGGAATTTGATTGAGATTAGAGGACCAGAGCTGCACAACAACACACTCAAGCATGGGCAGTTTGGCATACAGGTTAGAGCTAGAAAACAATCTTGTGTCACCCCCAAGTAAACAAAAACAACCCTATGTTACAATTCAGCATTCTAATATTAATGAATAGGCACAGATGGTGCAAATTTAGAATCCTGTACGCTACCACTGTCATGTACCCCAGGGCCTCCGATTCTATGAAAACCACCAAATTAATTCTCATAATGATTCTCGTAACATTTGTTGAGAGAATCAATTTCTTTCATTGAATCGTGCAGAAAGTGAAGCAATTTGGATGGTTTTTGATTCTGACAAACTTACACCCTCTGATTAATTATTTTGAGAATAGTGCATACTTATCGTTAAACCTAGCCGCACTGCTACAAGCAAAAGGTACAAATAAATAAATGCCTTGAATAAATAAATATCTTGAGAACCGTAAGTATATTTTTTCAAAATGCTGATTTGTGCTTGATCACAGCACTATGGTGATTTTGAGGTTTGAGAATACTGAAATGTGTTTTTCAAAGTTGGCAGCCCTGTATACATGGCTATACATGGCTATGACATGGTTACATATGGCTATACATAGCTATGCATGGCTATACATGGCCATTGGCCATACATAGCTATCCATGGCTATACATAGCTATGCATGGCTATACATAGCTATGCATGGCTATACATAGCTATGCATGGTATTCCTGACCATAACCCATAACAAATGAGCTACAGCACAATTGGTGCTCTTGTTATATACTTACCTTTATGTTGAAAAATATCTTGTTCAAACTGTTCAGAAAAATTTAAAGATATTTAGTAGTTGTGGCCATTTTTGTAAAAAGGTGTATGATGAGTCAAGGAAGATAAAGACCCCACGAGGGCAGTATAACCTCAAATTTTGTCAGTTTGATACTTCTAGCAACACAAAAATTACACCTTTATTTTTAAATTTGTGCAGCATGTTGCCAGAGTATTCAGGTATTCAATTCTATAGTTTCATAACAAGGGCTTAGCCAGTGACCATCTACCTGCATGCGAGATGAGCAATCATGAACTTGGATGGCCCAACAATTGCTTACAAGTCCATATGTGTCAAATAAAAATCTTGTGATAAGATAAATTTTAAAAGGAGTCAACAACTTAAAGCCTGTAAATGTCTAATGAAGGCAATATCTGACTGAGCCCCCCAGAAGGTACAGAGGTCTGGTTTATGTTTTCAGGGTCAAATTTTGGACAGGCAGATTTGGTGAAAATGATGGGCACGTGTCAAATCCTAGTTAAAACCAGGCTGATCACAGGGATAATCAACTGGGTCTTGATTCTATAGAAATTTCTCACACCTATTGGATTTGAAATGAGCAGCATTCAATCTAATGCAAACAAAAATAGGATGTCTTAAAGTTACCCTACGCATTTATTTTACAGAGTGCATTTGTCTCAAAGAAATTGGTCAATTTAATTTTTTTGCACGTAAAAACAGTGGCATGATGGACGGGAATTATATAAATAAACAATTTTTTTTGCTGTATCGTACAAGATTTAAAAAAGAAAAAAATTTGTTTATTTATATAATTCCCATCGATCATGCCACTGTTTTTCCGTGTTATATTTCCTCACAGGGAGGATGGCAGTTGAATTCTCTCATTTACGGCCCTAGCTACATGTACTATGGGCTATTTGCGGGGAGGAGATAAGTTTAAGTGACCACTTGTAGGTTCATATTTAAACAAGCTTAATTAATCATGGCCAAGTGGTTAAGGGCTGGGGTATGAACGTTTGGACAGTATTTATTTTGGGACATTAGAGCACATCATCAGACATATCAATTGCATTCTGAATACGAAGAATGTCATTCGATATCAAATAATTTTGATTTTTGAAATTCGCAATTTAATACACATTTTATGGCAAATCATTAAAATTGATATTTTTGATATTTATAGTACTTGAAGTAAACTTTATAAATCTGATGATTTATACTTAAAGTGTATGTAGGTGGGATGAAAAGTCGACGATCAATTGAAAATTTTGACCTTTTCAGATTGAAGATATGGATTTTTTCCCAAAACACCAAAAAAATTAGGTCTTTTTGGGAAAAAAATCCATATCTTCAATATGAAAGGTCAAAATTTTCAATTGACCGTCGGCTTTTCCTCCTTGCTACATACACTTTAAGAATATATCATTAGATTTATATAGTTTACTTCGAGGACTGTTATATATCAAAATTTTGAAAAATATCAAATTTTTATAATTTGTCATAAAATTTGTATTATATTGTGATTTTCAAAAATGAAAATTATTTGATATCAGAAAGACATGCTTCAGATTCAGAATGCAATTCGATAGGTCTGAGGTGCTCTCATGTCCCACAAAAAATACTGTCGAAACGTTAATAAACGCCATTTTAGATCCCTTAAGTTGTGACTTTGTTAAATATCAAAAATAATGATCAGGTCTAAAGAACCTGCCTCAATCACTGTTTTTCTTTATACATTTATATCTGTGGACTTTGCTAATACCTGCTTGAAACCAAACAGCAATCATACAACTAAATCACAAATTGCCCGTTCAGGTTGGTGACCTTTCAGTTTTTGCTTCTTCTTTTGACCTTTGACATTTTTTTCCCAACAGGCACTAGCTGGTGGTTATATGAAGCATGGTCACTTTGAGATGATACGTTTTGGCATCAATAGATATATTGGTAGCAAGAAAAATGTGTTTGCTGAGTGGCGAGTAGATGCGCCGTACAAGTCAGTCACCAAGAGACCACCAGGTACACGTATGGGAGGTGGAAAAGGTGAGTAGGTGCGCCAGTTGCACTAAAACTGGTCTATACATTGTTCGGCTTATAAATTTCAAAAATATATACAGTGCATATTGATATAGGAGTATCAAATTTCAGGATGGTTATGAGTAAAATATGATCTCTTTAATGCAGGGATTGAGTTTTAACATGCGCAAGTGCAATTGTAGACCATTGCACACCTTAAATCGCCTATCCGAGTGCAATAGAGGCCGTCAGCCTTTCGCCATCTTGTGGGTACCAATGATCTGTGTGTTCATGCGTTGGACACCACGCGCAGGGCGCAGCTTGCCACGCAGCTGTTATCGCGCATCAACGCGGTGATTTTCTGTTCACGCATAGAGATCGAACGACCATCACAGCGTGTACCCACAAGATGGCGGCATATGACGTCACGCTGACGGCCTCTATTGATAGCACACATCAATTCCTAAACTTCTTACTGAGTGCAATTTAATAGTACACCTGACCGCCCGCCTTAACATTTCCAGAAGTGTGATTTGTAGCACGCCTGTTATTTTCAAAACTCAATCCCTATATATGATAGCAAAATCTCATCTACAACCAGAAAAATTGGGGATGAAGCTGTCAATCAGGTTACGGACCTTTAATGGAAGTTACTTCAGAAATTTGTATTTGTTTCCCCCCAGCACGGGTGAAAATAATTTGTAGTCAATAATTTCTTAATTTCAACCCCCTCCCCTCCATTCCGACTGGTCTAATGAAGGCCCTGGATGGGCACTTTGCCATGAGAACACTGCTCTGTTATAACCTTTGACCTTAAAGCAATAATTTGCAATTTCAATAAAGAATAGATTCTTATTTGTTTTCCACAAAATGTTGGTTTTACTGATCACATCATGTCCCCTTTTTATTTTGAGCCAACAAATGGGTTAAAATAAAGAAAATTGCAATTTCATTCCATCAGCACTTACAATTATTGTCAATGCATGTATTAGCTTTCCGGTCGTTATTGAGCTTTACTCAGCTGGGACGTATAAATAAGACATAAGACAAATAGCGATATACACATAGTTTATATGTTACCGATTCAATGCTGCACATGCACAAGGACGTGTCAGCCATCACTCGATCGGTGAACTCAACCAGAGATCTCTGGATTTATTATAAAAACTTAAATTTTACTGTAATTAAAGCACTTCAGGCTTAGTCTTTCACCTTGTATTTTAGTACACCATTGTGTACTGCAATCATGCAAAAAGTAGAAATTCAAGAAAAATTAAAGGTGTCTCTGTGCCAGCAAATCACATTATGGCTTTAAATGTTATATTCTCTCTTCTTATTCCAGCAAGTATCAATCACTGGGTCACGCCTGTCCGTAGTGGTCGGATTATCGTCGAACTATGTGGCAAATTGGAATGGAAAGAGGTGGAGAAAATCTTGAACCAAACAGCAGAGAAGCTTCCATTCGCAGCCAAAGCAGTGTCACAGCAGATTATGGACAAAGATTTAGAGAAAGATTGGGAGGAAATGGTGAACAATCAGAATCCGTGGACTTTTGAAAGGATTGTTAGAGGCAATTACATGGGCATTCAAAAATACACAGGTCCATATGATTTCAAATGGTTTGATAAACATAAATGAGATTTCTGGCTTTCTCAAGATACCTTAGAATTCCGTCTACAAGCATATTATGCCTCTAAATGAGGTTTTCTTTTGATGAAAGACCAGAAAGGTAGACATCCTCCACTGAGTTGAGCAACTACCGTAACACCTCGTCTACAAGCATATAGAGTGCTTCTGATGAAAACTAAATTAATCCAGGCGCCATTATGGAATTTGAGTTTTAATAAATTACAGATCCAAGCATATACAAACAAGTATTATTGTAAGGCCAATATATTGTATTGGCATATTTACGCGTGTACTGTATTAATTTAAAAAAAAAAAAAAACACTATGCTTGTAGACGAGGTTTTACGGTATATTACTGATGCAGGTGGCTGTACAGACATGTATTATTGTAAGGTCAATTTATTGTAATGTTTTTGTGGAGGGTATCTGCCTTTTGTGTCTTTCTTTAAAAAAAACACCCATTAGAGGCATGCGTATGCTTGTAGATGAAATTCTACGGTATGTCCGTGTGTTTGGGGCAACAAACGATCAAGAAAGATGTGTCATGTACCAGTGACAGTTCACCCCTAAAACATCTGAGCATACATTGTACATGGCCTAGTGAAATAGTAACATGCATTGCATATAGTTGGTAATTGATTTACAGGTCAGCCATTCTGGCAGGATGTAAACATTGGAGATCACACAGATTTACCACTGATAACTATGTGGGTATTTATACTGTAAAACTGGCAATTTTTGCAAAACATTAGGCTATTGTAGTTGGAATCCATAGAGCCCGTATGGAAGACATGGCCTAAGCTTCTACACAGGGAGTGTGAATTTCAAATTGAGTACCAAAATGTGTGACTCCATTGGAAGTCTACACCTGGTGAAAGATTAAGGCCATGTCTTCCATAGGGGGTGTATGGATTTCAATTGGAATAGCCCATTGGTTTGTGTGCTTTTGGTGCTAAAGCACAGCATGAAAATAAAAACTTGAAATCACAAATTTAAGAACAAGCGAAGTAGTTCAAAATCGGAGTGAAAAATTGTACACACAGAAACTACCACTTTTACAGGACTTATATCTGGAACTACCTTTCACCAGAACCCTAATGCTGCCATGCCAGAAGTATACTGCTGCACAGCTGCTTCATTGGTACTCTAGAGTACCTACAATCATGGAAAAAAATAGTTGGCACACTTGTTCTAATTAATTGAAATGTGTGCCCTATCAAAATTGGAGAGGCAAGTGAAACATGCGTTTAATATATGTGAAGCACAAACTCCCTCCTGTATCTCACCCTTCCCCACTCCCCATCATTCAATGTTGGAGGGTCTCACAGACCTGTTGACAACATGGCTTGGTCCTACATTGAATTGGGGGAGCGGGGACAGAGATATACCAAAAGACAGGCAAAGTGTGCCAACCTTTTTTTCCTTGATTGTAGGTACTCTGTGTGGGTATTTTAAATACACACATTGGAATCACATGTACAGTGCACACACATGTACTGGATTGGTACTGCACTGGTACTCTAGAGTAGCCACAAAGTAGCATGACAATAGTGTACCTGTAGGGTCAGCAATAATAGGAATCTGCTGGTGTACTTTGCACTCGCAGAGAGATTATCTCCAATATAATCTGTATGGGGACCAGACTAGATTTTCTATAATCTGTTTCCAAAACAGTTTTGATCACATGTTCCCCATCTATAGAAAACAATTGATCTGCAATAGTAAATAGTTTGGTTCA
Organism: Amphiura filiformis; assembly: GCF_039555335.1. Taxonomy (NCBI): domain Eukaryota; kingdom Metazoa; phylum Echinodermata; class Ophiuroidea; order Amphilepidida; family Amphiuridae; genus Amphiura; species Amphiura filiformis. The sequence goes on along the minus strand of NC_092638.1, from coordinate 38,968,620 downwards.
CTTTCAAGTGGCGACAAACCGCCCTTGTAGGTGTGTGGGGGTGTGTGTGTGCTATACGTGATTGACTTTACACACATGATTTGATACTGTGATTGGTCGAAATGCATTACTACCACACTTTAGGGGAACCTAAGTATAGGTATTGCTTGTAGATGAAAACATTTGTACCTTTTGTACTGCAGAGAGCATTAAAAATTATATCAGCACTGCTCAAGTGGATTTTGGACTTCTGAATTTCTTATGCCCCGGTTTATAGTCCAACGTCATTGCGGGGGGATTTCAGTTACAACAGACATCACATTCTCGGTTCTCCGCAGCCTCTTTCAGTATTCGGTCTTGAGCACGGGTGATTTGGTTTGTTCAGGGCTTTATTTGCTGCCAATGCCAAAATTAGCTGTTGAGGAAGATGTTGGTAGGTTAGCCACTGTCGTGTCTCAAAGGAAAATGGCCTGGAAGACGTTGGAGTATAGTCTGGCCTTCATGCATTTTACAATTGTCAGCGATATCAACATGTGTAACATGTTACAACCAAAGGTGCTCTATGTGTTAGTTATGATGATACACATTGTTTTGTAAAAGGAAAAGCCAAAACTATCTTAATCTTTAACTATTTTTAAATGCTATAAAAGGGTTACTGGTATTTCCTACACCTGATAAGATTGGAAGCTTGAAAAGTACAGCATTGTGTCCAAGTAATTAAAGCCTGTTACCTGTGTTATATAATATCATGTACTGACTAACACCTGTTCTGAGTGAGTGGGTGTTTGCAAATAGCTATTTTTGGAAATGATATTAGGTATGTTTCTGTGTAATGTGTCACACATCATCTCGGGAACTGTGAATGCCTTTTGGTGAAGAATTTTCAACATGTATGCTAGCCTATGGGAAGAAAATGATGTCCTATAGCTTGATCATGTTGCATATTAAAGAATTCAATATCCAAAATGACTTGTCAAAACACAAAATGAGGTTATATTTGCCTCTTTCTGGACCTTTTTGCAACTATATTTTTGCTGTTTGACTTTGAATCAGGCATGAGAATTTTCAGGCTTATTCAGGCTATTTTGTTGTCCAAATTTATGCATTTTCCTGGTTGGAAGTATACGGGGATGTGCCATGGTGTTGGGGTACCTTTTTAGCAATTTTGGTATATCGTTTCAGTGGATATCAACATGACCAATGGGCAAAAACGCCCTTACAAGCAAACAATTATGGCAAATTTGGGTTTTTTGGTCGCTTTTCCTTGAAATTGGTATACTGATGGATAGCAAAATAAGCAAAGAGTAGGCCTAGGTACAGAGAAAACCAGCATCCAAAAGTTTGCGTGGCACATCCCCGTACAAATTTTTTGAAGACCCCCCCCCCCGGGTTCGACATAGCGTAATGTGCGACATACGGGCATGAACCTAATGTATCTATTTCAGACGAAATGAAGACGCTATAACCATCGACAAACACAGCAAAGAAGCTGTTGACCTGGGCTGACGATCTTTTTGGACCACAAGTACGAGTAATCCTATATAACAAAGATAAAAGTTTGCATAATTGAACCGGTCTAATCCCAACCAAATATCATGCAATACCTGTTGGACATTACAAACGCACGTAGACCACTTAGTCAGGGGGCACACGTATTCTACTTCATAAAGTTATGCCAAGTCTGACTTTTTATATGGACCTTGTTATTGAACCCATAAGGAGTTGATTCCAACTTGGTTTGAAATTCTCAGTGACAATTTTCATCACTTGAGGGCGCTTTTTCAAAATGGCCACCAAAATCCCTTAAAATCACCATAACTTGGTCAGAGAAGCACCCAACAGCACGATTCTGATGTCTAAACCCACGTTTTCAGGGTCAAGGAATCCAATAGAGTCATTTACAACAGCCTAGGACCTATCATTCCAAGATGGCTGCCAAAATTTCAAAATGGCCGCCAGTGAAAATTAATTTGGCTATATCTCGGGTGCAGAAAGTCCTAGAAGTATGATTCTGGTGTCTATACCCATGTTTACAGGGTCTAGAAATCCATTAGAATGATCTAGAACAGCACAGAACCTTTAAATCCCAAGATGGCCGCCAAAATTGAAAAATAACCACCACTAAAATGCAGAATTTTGCCAATATCTTATCTTATCTGTGGTTTAGACTCATTATTCGGGGTTTACGATCCTTAACCTTAGCAAAACAGTCTAAACCACGGATAAGGTATCTAAACCCCAGATAAGGCGCCGTAACCCCAGATCAAGGGACGTATAGACACCAGATAAAGCAGGCCAAACCCCAAATAAGCTGCCTTAACCCTAAATAAGGAACATAAACCACAGATAAGGCATCTAAACACCACGTAAGGTGCCTTAACTCTAGATAAGGATCTTAAAGCCCTGATAAGGCATCTTAACCCCCAGATAAGAGACATAAACCCCAGATAAGAGACGTAAACCCCAGATAAGGCAGTCTAAACCCCAGATAAGGCGCCTTAACCCCAGATAAGGAACGTAAACACCAGATAAGGCATCTAAATCCCAGATAAGGCGCCTTAACTTCAGATGAGGGACATAAACCTAGGATAACACAGTCTAAACCCCAAATAAGGAATGTAAACCTTAGATAAGGCAGTCTAAATCCCAGATCCATTCTTTAGGCATCTAAACCCAGATAAGGCTCCTTAACCACCGATAAGGGACGTAAACCCCAGATAAGGCAGTCTATACTCCAGATAAGGCACCTTACCCCCAGATAAGGGTTGTAAATATAGGATAATGCAGTCTAAACCCCAAATAAGCTGCCATAACCCCTGAGAAGGGACGTTAGTTGGGGATAACCAACGCTCTGCAGGGTCTATTGTTTCCGATTAGAGCGCTGACATATTGGAAAATGTTGCCAATCAATATTCATGAGAGTGTACATTCAACGTCCAGTTTGCGAAATTGGGTGAGTTGTGTTTGGTAGGTGTGAAATACATCTGACTGGGCGTTTTAATTACGTAACGAATAAAGGCATTGGCATCATCGAATGGCTGCCATTATGTGCTTAGTTATTATATAGGCCTAATAATTATTATTAAATGTATTCATCATTCCTTTCTCTCACTGTCCCCTCTCACCCGCCCTCTCTCATTCCCATCATTTTCCTTATATTTCTATTTATCTACTTGTCTTTATTATATCTTTTATTTCTCCCTTCCTCCAGCCCTCTCTCATTCTCCATATCCTCTCCTCCCTCTTCCTTCCTCCTCCCTCTTCCTCCCTCCTCCCTCCCAAGACTTCTCACAGAGGTGAATCTGCCCCTCCCCAACCCCCTCCCCTCTTTGGGTACGCCACTATTTCTATACCAATCTCCTTCTTAAAATAAAATCAAATGGAAATTTCTTAAAAACAACCTTTATAGGCCTATACTTATACTTACATAGCGATTACCATTATGGACTGGACATGGCAGCCTTCATACATTCTAATGTGTAATCGACCAGCAAGAGCATTCAATTTATTTAAATGAAACGCCTAACGTCAGGTGGGTGGTAAAGATGATTGTATCGACAGCTAAAACCTCCTTATAGATTTCAGACCCACACAAGCACACATTTGGGATACGTGAATACAATGGTACCACTTTACACATGACTGTAGTGTGGTCACTTAATGATACTCGCCTGTTGTGTAGAGCGGTAATATGATGCCGGATCAGTGACCAATTTAATGGCGGAACCCCTTTATTCGAAACAATGGTACCACTTTTATGAATAGCCTGTCGCAACTTCTAATCGGTATCAAACGAACAAAAGATTATATAATCTATTGCGACTCTATTTCTATTTAAAAGCTCTTTGGGGATAACACAGTCTTAACCCTAGACTTCTCCGTAGTCCACTTGCCCATTTTGCATACTCTGACCATTACATTTAAGCATAAAACTCTGATTTATATTGATTTGTGTGCCACTGATAGATTTTCACATTTGTATCTGATCTTTTCAGTCACTGCACTCCCTCTGTTTGTTAGCTTCCCAAGTGGACTACTGACAGTTACTTTTATTGTCACTAATTATCTGATATTTTTAACTCTTTATGACCATTTTACTATTGAATACTTTAATTTTAATAAACATCATCAGTATAATTTTGAGTTCAACGAAATGGGTTCATCATGACTAATAATAACATATTTTTAATAAAATTCGACTATGGCATAGTCTATCTTAACCCTAGATAAGGCATCTAAACCCCAGATAAGGCACCGTAACCCCAGATAAGGGACGTAAGCTCCAGATAAGGCAGTTTAAACCCCAAATAAAGCACCTTTAACCCTAGATAAGGAACACAAACCCCAGATACAGCATCTAAACCCCATATAAGGCATCTAAACTCCAGATAAGGTGCCTTAACCCCAGATAAGAGACGTAAACCCCAGATAAGGCAGTCTAAACCACAGATAAGGCACATAAACCCCATCTAAACAATCTAAACCCCAGATAAGGCATCTAAACGCCAGATAAGGCCCCTTAACCCCTTAAAGCAATATTATAACATTTTCAAACAAAATAGATTAGCATTTCTTTGCCATAAAATGTTAGCTTTACTGTCAGATATATCCCTTTTATTTTTGAGCCGAACAACTACGGCAAAGCAAAGAAAATTGAATTTACTACCAGCGCACGTGTCGCCAATACATACCACTCCTTCGGTCATGTTGTGGTACGACCCTTTGTTGTGTATATCACCCTCGCCCACGCCGCGTACATACTGTGTGTTATGAACATCGTGTATGCGTTCGACTAACGATTCCATCGTAATAATAAATGGCTGACTCAGTCTCCAAAAAAGTTGCCTTTTGCAAAATGTGCATATTTGAACATTTCTGTAGTGTTTTCCTAACCATTTATAGAGCATTATTTACTAAAGTTCTGGTGTACAAATCCAAAAGTATTTCTGTATAAAGATGTTATAAACATACCTCAATGACGTTTCGTACTACATCGTAGTACCTTCTCAAATTGACTGATCAACTCTCACACTCCTAGTCTGTTTCCTGCTGAGTGAGCTTTAGTGAGACTTGGTTGGGTTAGGGTTAGTCATGTATACTCACTCCATTTTCCCTATATTGTCAGTTGTCACTTCCACAGAGGGTGTATGGATTTCAACTGGCATAGTCTATTGCAACTTGAAACTGAAAGTTGATTGAAATGCAGTCAATGAATGTAAATATTTTTTATATAATTTTCAGATGGCAGATAAACCTGGTCAGAAAATATTTGAGCGGTTCATGCGTAAGCAGCACCAAGGAAGAGAAGATCAAGATGAAGAGGAGGACAAAGAAATTGCAGGTCTCATCCAATGCAGCATCTGTCTTCGTACGATGACCGATCCTAGAGCTTTCCCATGCCTTCATTCTTTCTGTTTTCCTTGTATGCAACGACTAGCTCAAAGCAGCCAAGTACCTAGAAAGTCAATCCAATGTCCAATGTGTAAAAAGAGCTTCCAAATACCCTCCTCTGGCCTAGAGAGTTTGGTTGTGTCCAATTTCTACATTACAACTTTGAAGGACAGGAGATCCCTGCAAGAGAAGTTGATTCCTTGCACTTCATGTAATGATTCTACTTTAGTAGCAGTGGCCAGGTGCCTAGAATGCAAGGACTTTCTTTGTGAGAAATGTTATGATGCACACAAGACTGTTCGAGTGCTCAAAAGCCACCGTGTCTGCACCTTGAAGGAGTTGAAATCAGGGACTGTTGATTTTAACTCCAAACCCAAGGAGCAGTTTTGTGAAGTGCACAAGGGAGAGACCCTGCAGCTGTTTTGTTATACTTGCAATATTCCGATTTGCAAAGTTTGTAGTGAAGAAACGCACCCATCAGGAAGTCATACTTACGCAGATCTATCAGGGAGTGACACTAATCAACAAGAACGAATCAAGGAACTAGCAGAGCAGTGTCAACAGATGACGAAAGAAATCGGTGATGCGATCGATGAAGCGAAAAAGACAAAAGATGAGTTCAAAGACTCTGTACAGAAAGCCTTAGATGGAATCAATGAGTCCTCACAGGTCGCACGAGCACAGATGCTGTTGATACTTGATAAGAGAAAGCAGGATCTTGATAAGTCACTGAAGAGGCATGAAATGGAGCAATCTACTGCAATGAATAAGCACCTCGAAGACCTTCTGTTCCACCAAGCTCGCCTTAAGAATGCTCTTGATATGGTCAGTCAAGCGACAAGCTCAAGCTCCTTTTATGCTACTGCTGAACTTTATGCAACATTAACTGATACACTTCAACAGCTGGCCAATTTGAAACCTGCAAAATTCTGCAATGATTCTGCAGGAGTAAGTTTTGCTGCTTACTCAAGTTCGTCAAGCAGCTGTTCAGTTCCACCTCTTGGTTACCTTACTCCAAGACGTAGTGAAGAGTTGGGCACATGGGTGTTACTGAAGCACTTCGCTTCTCATCGTCAGATAAACCAAAGTAGAGGTATTGTAGTTCATCCAAACAGTGATATTGCTGTTGCAGATATTGGAGCCTGTCGAGTCGCTGTGTACAACAAACTGGGGGAGTTTAAATTTCCAATACAAGGTACAAGGGGAAGGTCAAATAGTGGAGGTACTCATGGGATTGCTGTTAGTGCTAATGGCCTCTACTTTGTCACTGGGCTTGCAGATTTGGTGGAAGTCTTCAATGCTGATGGTACCTTGCAATATAAGTTTCCTGCAGTATCTCCTAGCAACGTGCCTTCCAATCAGGAAGATGAAGATACCAGTCTTATTGGCATCGCTGTTGACGCTGCCACTCAACATGTTCTTGTTGGTGATATCCAATCCAAATACATCAGTAAGCATCGTCTGGATGGTACACATATAAGTAGCATACAAGTGGATATACAACCATGGTATATCCAGGTGACAGCTCAATCAGTTATCGTAGCAAGTTCCTATGAAGAACATGCTGTGAATATGTACGATCAAGAAGGGCTACTCCTTCATAACTGTAGCATACCTACAGGATTATCGCCAGACATGTGGTATCCTACAGGACTCTGCGTTGCTCATAGGATTTGTCTTAATAAATATATACAAATGGATGGAAGCGAGAAAGGGATGCGACTTTATATTTGTGTCTTTGTAGCTGTAGTGAAAATTGATGTACAGAAGAAACTGCAGTTAACAGAAAGTGGTGCGAGAAAAGGGTGCGAGCTATCGTATCATGACCGAACTAGAATTCGGCGGTAAAATCCGAGACCACACCCTTTCATTTGCTCCAGGCCTTTCATTTGCTCCAGGCCTATGCAACCATTGGAACTTTTCCGGTGCTAAGTGTCATATTAATTCATGTCCCTTTATGGTAATAGAAAGGGGGCGAGAAAGGGGAGGAAATGGTCTAGCACAAACCCGCTCCCCTTTCTAATATGGTTCTGGTGACATCTTGTTCAATTCATCAAGGAGTCCCTTTTCTGTACAGCTACAACTATCGGGTAAGTCCGCATCCCTTTCTCGCTCCCCCTTTCTATATATTACCATGAAGGGACATGAATACGACACATAGCACCGGAAAAGTTGCAATGGTTGCATAGGCCTGGAGCAAATAAGAGGGTGTGGTCTCGGATTTTACTGCGGAATTCTAGTTCGGTCATGATGTTTATAAATACGATAGCTCGCACCCCTTTCTCGCACCACTTTCTGTGAACTGCAGTTTCTTCTGTACCTTAATTTTCACTAAAGACACAAATTTAAAGTCGCATTCCTTTCTCGCTCCCCGTTGTATGTTAAGTCCAAATTTATTATGGTATTAACATACAAGGAAATGTAAGGCACATAGGCCTGCATCCCCGGGCCTGCATCTACTTAAACTGACACGGTCAAATTTTAAAATGGAAAATCTAGTTCATAGTTAAGCTATAATAGGTCTAGCACGAACCCACTCCCCTTTATAATATCGTTCTGGTGACATATTGTTCAATTCATCAAGTTGGTCCCTTTGCTGTAGCCTACAGGTACAACTATCGGTTAAGTCCGCATCCCTTTCTCGCTCCCCTTTCTATTACCATGAAGGGACATGAATACGACACTTAGCCCCGGCAAAGTTGCAATGGTTGCCTAGGCCTGGAGCAAATGAAAGGGCGTGGTCTCGGATTTTAGAACAAAATCTTAAAGCCCTTCACAATATTGGTTTTGAGTTTACTGCCGCATCCAAAATTGAGAATTGCAAAATATTTAATTAGGCCTATTTGATATTTATTTGACATTTTCTCTATTAAATGACATTTTAATTACATTGATTTGCTACTCATATAAATTTGATCATCCTAAATTAACTATGATGCTGAACAAACAAAGAACCCCTCTGCATTATTATCAATGTATAAAATCAACCATAATTGTAATATAATAATAAATTTGATACGCTTCAAAGTAAAAAAAAGTAATTAATAATTATTTAAAGCTACCTCGTGCCTTTTTTTTTTAAAAAGAAAACAAAAAAATACGCTATTATTAAGGCTGATACGCATTTGATATATAGGCCTACTGCAGGGCCTATAAATTATAGAATAATGAAGTTTAAAGTTTCAAGTTCACGGAATTTTATTCACAGTGGATGTATCACGTGTATAGGTACATCTCTGTGGGTAAACAAATCATGCGTTGTAGGAATATTCCATCGGAGGAAATTTGGTGTCATCTGTTGTGCATGCGCACAACCTTGGACCTAGCTTGCCTGGTTTGATCACAGATATCATATTGCACATACACACACAGTGTATGCATGGTGGTGCACACTGCAGTTTGATCGGTGACACCACATGTTGAAACTTAATCTGTGTACCACGTGTTTCATGTTACAGTGCAGGAACCCGGGCAGGGTCCAGGGTCTAGAACATGCTTTGCCTGTCAGCAGTCAATTACAGGCATGCATCAAAGTTTCTCAAGAGAGCCGTTGGCCAAAGCTAACGTTAAACACCGGGCCTCCGCCTAATGGAATCAGCCTTTTATTCAAAATCTCTGATTTTGACAAAACTACAGCACCTAGAGTCTTGATTTTTGCAGGGTATATTGGTTTAATTAAGTACAATTTAATCGTGTAAAAAAATGAATTAAAAAAATTCAGTGAGGGCGTCCTCCTCAGCAAATGTTATAATATGGCTTTAACATAAGAGATGTAAACCCCAGATTACGTCTCACTCCCTTATCTAGGGATAAGGCACCTTACCCAGGGTTTAGATGCCTTATCTAGGGTTTACGCTTCTTATCTGAGGGAAGGCGCCTTATCTGGTTGTTAGACTGCCATATATCTGGGCTTACGTTCCCTTGCTGGGGTTAAGGTGCCTTATGTGGGGTTCAAATGCCTTGTCTGGGGTTTAGACTGCGTTATCCTTGGTTTACGTCCCTTATCTGAGGTTAAGGCACCTTATCTGATGTTAGATCTGGGGTTTACATTCCTTATCTGCGGTTAAGGTGCCTTATCTTGGGTTTAGATTGTGTTATCATATGTTTACGTCCCTTATCTGAGGTTACGGCGCCTTACTTGGGGTTTAGACTGCGTTATCTCCAGTTAACGTCCCTTATCTGGGCTTAAGGCACCTTATCTGGGGTTTAAACTGCATTATCCTAGATTCATGTCCCTTATCTGGGGTTAGGGCGCGCCTTATCTGGGGTTTAGACTGCATTATCTGGGGTTTGTGCTCCTTATCTAGGGTCTAATGTGCCTTATTTGGGGTTTAAGCTGCCTTATCTGGAGCTTACGTCCCTTATCTGGGGTTACGGCGCCATATCTGGGGTTAATATGACTTTAGACGGTGTTATCCCCAGTTAACGTCCCTTATCAGGGTTAAGGCAGCTTATTTGGGGTTTTGACTGCATTATCCTATATTTACATCCCTTATCTGGGGTCAAGGTGCCTTATCTGGAGTTTAGACTACCTTATCTGGGGTTTACGTCCCTTATCGGGGTAAGGCGCCTTATCTGGGTTTAAATGCCTAAAGAATGGATCTGGGATTTAGACTGCCTTATCTAGGGTTTAAATCCCTTATTTGGGGTTAAGGCGCCTGATCTGGGGTTTGCGTCTCTTATCTGGGATTTAGGTGCATTATCTGGGGTTTACGACCCTATCTAGATTTAAGGTACCTTACGTGGGGTTTAGATGCCTTATCTGTGGTTTATGTTCCTTATTTAGGGTTAAGGCACCATATTTGGGGTTTGGCCTGCTTTATACGGGGTCTACGTCCCTTAATCTGGGGTTACGGCGCCTTATCTGGGGTTTAGATACCTTATATGGGGTTTAGACTGCGTTATACTAAGGTTAAGGCATCTTAGCCTCAGGATAAGGCGGTCTAAACCACAGATAAGATAAGATATAGTCAAAATTCTGCATTTTAGTGGTGGTTATTTTTAAATTTTGGCGGTAATCTTGGGATTTGAAGGTCATGTGCTGTTCTAGATTATTCTAATGGATTTCTAGACCCTGTAAACATGGGTAGAGACACCAGAATCATACTTCTAGGACTTTCTGCACCCGAGATATAGCCTTAATTAATTTTCACTGGCCGCCATTTTGAAATTTTTGCAGCCATCTTGGAGAATGATAGGTCCTAGGCTGTTGTAAATGACTCTATTGGATTCCTTGGCCCTGAAAACATGGGTATAGACATCAGAATCGTGCTGCTGGGTGCTTCAAAAATGCAAAAATAGTCACAAATTTGTCAAGGGTGTAGTACCACCTTAAACACATCGAATTGACCCTTAAACCCCTTAAAATGGTTGACAAACATACACATTAGGTATTCCTAGTGTAAAATATAATTTATAAGATTGACTTTGGCCAAAACAAAGTTCACTACTTTAAATAGATTCCTTGAAAAATGCATCATTTTATAAAGCGCCCTCATTAGTTGAAAAAAGAAAGTGAGATTTTCAAACCAAGTTGGAAGTTATTCCTTATGATGTTATTGAACACATGAAAGTTAAAAATCAAACTTGGCACAACTTCTGAAGTAAGGCTAGTTTGGTGACGTGTGCCTCCTGACTAACTTGGATTGAAGTCATTATCTTAAAATTAGATTATATAAACATTAAAATCAATGTATGATATGTGTGAGGACAGGTCGTTACTGTTACCTACCTAGCATGTTATCAAGTTTCTGTGAATGGTCAATCCATAGGGTCAACCATCTTGATGTCATGATTTTTGAGCAGCCAATCAGAATGACTGTACCATTCTCCTTTTACGTTTGTAAAGGCACATAACTCTGAAGAATTTTTGAAAGTTGCTTTAGGCCTATCTTGAGAACCGAAGACCCCGTCATGACGTGTGTAACATAATGTGTTACATTTTGCACTTACTTCCCCCGTGTAAGTCAGCTAATAGGTTCCCTTAAACGTTTGACAGATTACAAACAGCATAGAAAATGATAAACAATCACTTTCATTGGCTGTTCGAAAATCACGACATAAAAATTGTTGACCCTATGGGTTGGCTATTCTTTATATACAAGTTTTTTTTTTTTTTTTTTTTTAAATTTAAGCTATTACGAAATTTCATAGAGAAGTCAAGGGCCATTTATGACAGCGTTCAAGCTTTGACTTGCGTTTGGCGGACAGAATGGTGGAAACTTAAAGGGAAAGATATCCTACTTAAAGGAACATTTTCTAGGGTGAAATTTTGTGTAGAAACTGAATCTGACATAAAAAATGCATAATTATCAACTTGAAAATTTTCCCCATAGCACTGTACAGGCATATTTCTGCCCGAAGTCCCCAAATTGAAGCAAAAATTGGAGCAAAAAAAAAAAGTCCTTCAAAATGGGGATACTCAGGGCTAAACAAAAAACATGTTGCTCTAGAGGGAGGCATTGGGAAGGGCAACATGTCTTTTGTTTAGCCTCAAACCTCCCAATTTTGAAGGACTTATTTTTTTTGCAAAATCTGTGACTTTTTTCACGCCCTCAAAATCCTTAGGGGAGGGGGTAGCATTTTGCAAGTTATTTTATTTTCTGTAGATCTAGCTTACTTGTTTGTTATATCACCATTTAGCTAATGAAATACTGAGCAAATAAACACTTAAAGCATCCCTATAGCTCATACCATTGTGGAGATATGGCGTTTTCAAATTGAAAATGATGCGAATATTGTATATTTTTCTAAATCACCCGAACCCTCAAGTTTCTACCCCTGCTACAAAAATAAAGAAATATATGGATCCCATTCAATGCTTTTAATATCACAATTGTACCCTTGTTACACAATTAGAATAGAAAATTAGGCACTATTTGATAGTTTTCATGTTCATATACTCACAAAAAATCTGCAAGTCAAAATTTTTGTCACCCCAAAATGGCCATTTTCGGCCAAAATCGGACCAAAAAATGATTTTTTCTCAAAATCTATAAAAGATAGGGAGTTTTAAGTGCCAAAATCTGAAACTAGATGACATTTTACCCTTGGAAACATATAAACATTCAAGAATTTTGGTTCTTTTCACCCCTAAATACTTTTTCACACGCGTGTCCGCCAAACGTAAGTCAAATCTTGAACGCTGTCTTATACTATTTTCAAAGCAAATTTCCCAGTAAAATTGGCAAAACATTGGTACAAATGGCGGTATAAAAAAAAAAAATATTGGTCCACACTCCATAAAATACCATCTGAAGAGAAACAAAGCACCACCTTCAATTACCTATGATGCATCCTTGTTTGATTGTATGTGAACTGTATTCATTTTTAAGCAAAGTTGAACACTGATGACGCTATTTATCTTAAATTTTGTTTGCATCTTTACAAGGGTAGACAATTGTATAATGGCATTAAAACATCATAAAAATGAGTAACAGGAACTGGAATGAGCGTTTTGACAGCATTTTTTGTGGGACATGAGAGCACATCAGACCTATCGAATTGCATTCTGAATACGAAGAATGTCTTTCTGATATCAAATAATTTTCATTTTATGAAATTCACGATATAATATAAATTTTATGACAAATTATTAAAATTTGATATTTTTCACATTTTGGAGATATAACAGTCCTCGAAGTAAATTTTATAAATTTAATGAGGTAGTATTAAAGTGTATGTAGCTGGGAGGAAAAGCCGACGATCAATTGAAAAGTTTGACCTTTCAAATTGAAGATATGGATTTTTTCCACAAAAAGACCTAATTTTTTTGTGTGTTTTGGGAAAAAAATCCATATCTTCAATACGAAAGGTCAAAATTTTCAATTGATCGTCGGCTTTTCATCCCACCTACATACACTTAAGGTAGAAATCATCAGATTTATAAAGTTTACTTCAAGTACTGTTAAATATCAAAAATATCAATTTTAATGATTTGCCATAAAATGTGTATTACATTGCGAATTTCAAAAATCAAAATTATTTGATATCAGAAGGCCATTCTACGTATTCAGAATGCAATTCGATATGTCTGATGTGCTCTAATGTCGCACAATAAATACTGTCCAAACGTTCATACCCCTTCCCTAAATAAATGATCACATCATAAACCTTGTTACCAATCTGTCGTATAACACTTATAAAACCATACCATTTTAAAAGTATCGTAGTATTTCCGCTTCCTAGATTCCCATGTGATAAGATGTTAATAAAAATAAAGCAAATAATCAATATGCTTATGGTTTGCTAAAGGGGAGAAAAAGAAGAAGACACATAATAAAATGCATAAAATGTAAGTTTAATTATACAAGTAATTATCTAAAAAACGCAATAAAAGTTAATAACACTTTGTAGATGTTGGCTCACATACTTGTTCTGTCAAAGAAATGTCAAAATTGTACGTCATTATTGTGTTGTATGGCTAGGCAGCTTTTCGCCCACATACCGTAGTACAAATAATGTTTACCTTTACGGAAATACTCTAGGTTGTAGGTGAGTGTCCCTGTGAACAGAATCATCCCTACTTTGTCCCATCAAGTTTGAGATTTTAGCCTTTACCCTAGAACATGTAGAACTAACTGAGCCATATTTTGTAACACGGGCTACGAAGGGGGAAGGGGGTTGTTGCAAACCCCTAATTTTCAATTATAAAGTAACGTTATATAGCGTTACATTTGGTACTTATGTATAGCTATAGGTCTCCTCTATCCAGTGATATAAAATAAGTAAAAAAATTCCCCACATTATATCGCTATGACGTCATAATGTGAGGGCGGCCATGCAAATTTGGGAAATTCTGGCTATGTACAAAAAAATTGATTTTCGGCTAAACATTCTACAAAAAGCCGTTTTCACCTAATTAACAAGTAACAAGTCAATAGCTCTTGAAATATTTTCATTACAGCGAAATGAAAATCATTCAGGGCCTCACCCCACCCCCTCTATGGTCATCTTTGATGGCAGGTCCTACCCCTGGTGATGTGCTGAGGTAAAAAAAATTATTACTAAAATGAGCGCAAAGGATGGATCTATGATTAGCTTAGGTCATTTGGGCGTAATCACGCGCGATTTTTATGACGGATAAAAAATCGTAGGGTTGGTACAATCCCCCGTAGTTCTAGGGTTAAATGAAGGCTCATATTGTTCTCATTAACCATGTTAACACCGGTACAATTTTTGGCTCATGCTTGATGCTTCCATTATTTCCGATTGCAGAAATATACGGAACTGATTTTTTTTATTAACAAATACTACCCTGTTTTGCCAAATGAAACATAATACGTGTAGTAAAGAGACATAGGTTCGTGTGCAACAGTTTTTGGACGATTTTGACCGAACAAAAGTTTATAGATTTAAATTTTTTTTTAGATATTTGATGTATTGATATTAATGTGTACATCAAAAAAGTAAATCATGGAAACTTAATGAAACCAACGCTTTTCGACCTATGACCCCTTCGGGTCGGGAAGCTGATTCTGGGTGCGATGGATATTCTATATGTAGGCTGAGTAGAGTTCTTTGTAGCCATTTGTGATAGTTTAGGGGCTCACCCCCCAAATAAGCTCAAATAAGCCTCAGACTATAAACACCCTATAAGCGCCCCCCCATACACACACACTGGTTCTGTAACTGTACATCTCAGAATGATGCTAAATGCTTTTAAAAAAATGTATCTTGAGCCAATTTGGTCAGTGGCTGTCTGTAAAGCACAGTGATCAATAAGTATTTATGCCTTTTTAAAATTTTTGTTAAAAAAGTTTCCATAAACCCTGCAGACATTTGGGTGTCTCGTCCACCATGTCATGATGTAGAAGTATATAAATAAATCTTATAAAGTAAATAAATATAGGGGGCCTATATTAAAAATAGATGGCACAGTTATATACAATTAGGGATTCAATCATGTTTCACCGTTGTTCATCACCGTTTAACAACGATGCGGCCGCGTCTATGGAAGCATAAGTGTATCATTTTGAGCAAAACCCAAGAATCGGTCGCTATACCCTGGTTTTGCCAGCCCATTCTTGGGTTTTGCTCCCCAAACTAAGGAATAGCTCACCAAAACTCAAATCGGGTAGCTATTCTAGGGTTTTGCTGTCCATTCCTAAGAATGGGCAGCAATACTATGGTATAGCCGCCGAATCTTGGGTTTGGCCAGGCAAAACTCAAATCCGGGTAGCTATTCTAAGGTTTGGAAGCCCATTCATAGGAATAGCTCGCAAAACCAGGGTATAACACCCGAATCTTAGGTTTAGCTCGGTAAAACTCAAATCGGGGTGCAAATCTAGAGTTTTTAAACCCATTCCTAAGAATAGCCAGCAAAACCCAAGAATGGGCTGTTGAAACCCAGGTATAGCGATCAATTCTTGGGTTTTGCTCCCCCAACCAAGGAATGGGTAGCAACCAATGATACACTTGTGCCGCTAAACCCAGGTTTCGGTAGCGAATCTAGGGTTTCGTGGCTAAACCCAGGAATGGGCAGCAAAACCACAGTTTTGCTCGATAATGATACACTTGTGCCGCTAAACCCCAGATTCGCAGCTGAAAAGAAGTTTTGCTCGTAAACGGATGCATGGTAAAGCCGAAGGACTTCTAATAATTATGTTAATACGAGATACGGTAAAATTCCGTAAATGTCGTCAATGCTCTGCGTGCTGGCCATTGTCTTCCGCATAAAAAGTCTCAAGTTTTGAGATATTTTCTCAAAATTTCAAGAGCTATCTAAAGAACCACTGAACCGATAGGCTTGCTTGTACTCATTTCAATGCATTTTTCATGCTGATTCCAAATATGGTCATGACAATTTACAATCCTGAAATTTTTTAATTTGTTTTTAAACTTGTCGTCTGAAGTCGACTCAACACCTTGACTCGACACCCGCATGGAGAGGGTTAATTAACTAACCTTGTAGTGACATGAATGTTATGACGTTACCATATGGACGGCCAGGCCCAATTAAAAGCCATGCCTAGTAATTATTTAATTGAGTAAAATACATGTTTTACTTCGCGAGGGCAGCTTTAGCTGCCCGAGCGAAGTAAACCACGCAGACGCGCCGGACGCGAGTTGTTAAACGATGATGAACAACGGTGAAACATGATTGAATTCCTTTCAACAACGAAAAGAAGCTAAATATCGTATAATTCACGATTATTTTACGAGGAATGTCAGTTAATCATGCCACTCAGCCTTACAAAAACTTCGATGACTTCTCTTTTGATATCAGCAATATAACTACAGAATAAAACCCGAGAAAAAAAGATAGAGAAGCGACACTCCGTACAATTAACGTGCAGACGGCCTATACCGATGTGAGGACAGAAAATGTGACTCTCGTGCTAGTCTCGGGCGCGGGCCAGACTGTATGCGGTATAAACCCCAGATAATGCGCCGTAACCCCAGATAAGCGACGTAGAACCCAGATAAAGCAGTCCAACCCCCAAACAAGGCGCTTTAACCCTAAATGAGGAACATAAACCTAAGATAAGGCATCTAAACCCCACATAAGGTGCTCAAACTCTAGATACGGGTCGTTAACCCCAGATAAGGGTCGTAAACCTCAGTTAAGACATCTAAACCCAAGATAAGGCGCCTTAACCCCAGATAAGAGACGTAAACTCAGATATGACAGTTTAAACCCCCGATAAGGCGCCGTAACCCCAGATAAGGGACGTACACCTCAGATAAACCAGTCCCAACCCCAAATAAGGCGCCTTAACCATAAATAAGGGACATAAACCTAATATAAGAGAAGTAAAACCCAGACGGCGCCTTATCTGGGGTTTAAACTGCCATATCTGAGTTTACGTCTCTTATCTGGGGTTAAGGCGCCTTATCTTGGGTTTAGATGCCTTATCTGAGGTTTACGACCCTTATCTGGGGTTAACAACCCTTATCTAGAGTTAAGGCACCTTATGTGGGGTTTAGATGTCTTTCTGGGGTTTATGTTCCTTATTTAGGGTTAAGGCGCCTTATTTGGGGTTTAGACTGCTTTATCTGGGTTCTACGTCGCTTATCTGGGGTTACGGCGCATTATCTGGGGTTTATATGCCTTATCTGGGTTTAGACTGCGATATGCTAAGGTTAAGGCATCTTAGCCACAGGTAAGGAACGTAAACCCATGATAAGGCCGTCTAAACCACAGATAAGGCGCCTTATCCATAGATAAGGGATGTAAACCCAAGATAAGGCAGTTGAAACCCCATATAAGAGACATGAACCCCAGATAAGGCGGAAATGACACACTTATGCTTCTGCTCTCATTCAAAAATCACATTTACGCTCTACCAAATGGGGCCATCTTGGATTTCTGGGCAAAAATTATTTTGTAACGTCAACTTAATGTCAGATTCGGATTTCTTGGGGTCGACTTACCGGAAAAAGTGTCTTTGTACACGATTTTAGGTAATCTGGTTCAAAACTTATTTTTTTCAAGATGGCGCCGGCGGCCATCATCTTGGATTTCTGGGTAAATATGAGTTCGTAATGTCAAAGTAATGTCAAATTTGAAATCCTTGTGGTCGACTTATCCAAAAAATTGTCTTTGTACACGATTTAAGGTCCTCTTGTTCAAAACTAAATTTTTCAAGTTGGTGCCGGCCACCATCTTGGATTTCTGGGTGAAAATGATGCCGTAATGTCAAACTAATGTCAGAATCGGAATCCTTGTACTCGACATATCCGAAAAAGTGTCTTTGTGCATGATTATAGGTGCTCTGGTTCAAAACTTAAATTTTCAAAATGGTGGTGGCGGCCATTTTGGATTTTGGCCTCTAGCGAAAAATGCCGGGATTTTCGCGAGGGACATGGTGGCTATTTTTTTTCTAAATGGTCCATAGAAGTCGAATCAATCGTCAAACCTTACTAGCCAGAGAGTGGTCACCAAAGTGAACTTTTTCCCCTAACTAGTAGTTGTGACAAATGGTTGAACCGATTATTGCACTGTAAACCTATGAACATACAGTGCATATAATACAATATAAAAGCAACAAAGCAGCCATAGGTGTCAATTGTCTTTTGGAAAAAGACTCGTAATTGGTAAAAGTAATTTCTTGGCTATTTATACTGCACTAACACATAATTGTCCCAAAAATACAAACACATACTTTCGGGACAACTATGTGTTAGTGCACTTTGTCCCGAAAATACAGTCTTGTAATTTGTATAAATTGTCTTCTAAAAATCACGAGCCCTTTACCAAAAGACTAATTTTGACACACGTGGCCATTAATGGTAATTATATCATACAAGCATTGCATGTACACATGTTTATTCAAAGTACGCAGCATCAAGAGAGTGCAACAAACGGTTAAACTATTTGTTCACAGCTACATTAACCGTTGTAAAATTTAGAGTGTATACCGTGAAACCCCGTCTAGAAGCACATATCGAAGAAACGCCCTCAATAAAGTTTATAGTTGCTTTTTGTAGTTGGAGTTTGAGCAACTATAATTATACTGGCACCACCGTGTACTGACAATAGGTGGCTATAATACATTCCATCTATGTAGGCTATATTGTAACACCAATCAATTGTATTGACATAATAACGAATGTTTCATATATCAGGATCATATAGCTCAATTGATAGAGCGTCAGACTTTGGCAGTAAAGAGACCACGGTCTGGGAACTGGTTCCGTTTTATGCTCGTCGCGTTTTGATTACACTTTTTGACTTGTTCTTTTTATCTATCTTCAAATCTACTTTTCTTCTTTTAGGATTTCATTTTAGTTTTTTTTTAATTAATTAATTTTTTTTATTATTTACTTTTTTTATTGTTTTTTTAAAAGAAATTTTGTGGTTTTAAAGAAACTAGTAAAAGCATTTATTCCAAACAATATCGAAACCCACGGTTTGAGCAGCCATAGGCCTTTAGGGGTATATTATTGGGAGCAGGATGTACCCAAATTGGTGTTTTATGAACATTGACATTCTTTTGTGGCGAGTGACATGGTCTTTCAATTCGCGCCGAGTGTCCTTGGCAGGCTTGACTATTCTTGAGTGGTCATGAAAGAATTCAAAAGATAACCTCTGCCCCAACAATGCCAAGCTATTGTCTGAAACTGCTCCTGTCCATAAGGAAACGTGGAATATTGAATGAAAGACTTGTGATGAAATTTAAAAAAAATATAATTGTTTTGTTGCCACAATTGCAGTCTTTTCAATAAAAAATAAAATAAATGAGGAATAATAATTATTCCATGTTTGAATCTATTATCCCATCATGAATAGAATGTCTTCAAAATCATTTCATCTTACAAAGGCAACTATTTAGCTCATTCAACTTTGTTTCGCTTTCACCTGTTTTATCACGGACGTTGGCAGAAAAGTCCCACTTCTTTTGTATAGAGTTTGTGCGTGAAATTATTGATTGGCTCAAAAAAAAAAAGATTTAAACCGGTGTCCTTCACCGTTTATTTTTTAAACCAACCTCTTGATCATAGTGCATTCGTTATGATTGTGAGATGAACTGTCGCGGTAGACTGATTGCAATCATGCTTTTGCTGAATGCATTTGAGTAGTCCGCCATATTTACGGTGTGATTTACGTCATATGCACAACCTCTATTTACTGAAGTAGGCCCTAGTGATGTAACACTAACAGGATTAATTACCATAACAATGGCCATACACAATTTTTGTTCCACTTGAACCCATACTGCTATGCTGCTATGCACAGTTTATCCCTTACATAACCTATGTCTTGAAATTCAATATACGCTGGCGAAGTTATGTAATAATCGGATTTACTACCATAGCAAATTGAAAACAATTTTCGAATATATCGCGCTAGCTGCACTGGTACGTTCAAGCGGTACCTCTGCATTGAACCATATCATGCTAATATTGACGAAGTTGAAGCCCCATTCAAATACATATAGAGGCCCTGCATGAAATTATCGATTGGCTCCAGACAAAGGATTTGAACCGGTGTCCTTCACCGTAGTTATGGCGGAGTGCAGTCCATTCAATCAAATGTTGTCATCAACCTATTTGATCGTAGTGCGGGTTATGTGTGTGAGACGAACTGTCACGGTAGATGGCAATCATGCTTTTGTTGAATGCATTTGAGTAGTCCGCCATATTTACGGGATGATACGTCACATGCAAGGCCTCTATAGCTAATTTTAACTGTCAGTATAGAGATTATGCATATGACGTATCATACAGTGAATATGGCGGACTACTCAAATGCATTCAACAAAAGCATGATTGCAATATACCGCGACAGTTCTTCTCACAAACATAACAAATGCACTACGATCAAATAGGTTGATGACAATTGATTGAATGGACTGCACTGCGCCATAACTACCATGACCTTGATGAATAATCAGCTTTGACAAGGGCCTATTTAGGTTGATATCTCATCCAGTCACAGATCTAGACGTTCGCCTTTCGTATCTCTTTCCTTGTTGGAAAGGTATAACCAGAGAGTTGATATTCTTGAGAGGGCACTCTATTCACGTGGTTTCTTTTCCAACGCTAAAAGATCACGAATTTTGGTGGTTTGCAAATGAAAAGTGTCCGCACTATCGATTGATTACGTAACTGTTATGAATAATTTATGAGGTTTTTCAATGCAATCGCCTCGACCCATTAATACATATTATCTGTATTATCAAAGTACTTGGAACAGCAATCCGGTGAGTTCACTGAACTACGCCCTAATACTGATGGAGTTTTAATGGCGTTAAATCCTCTCCATACACAGATGAACAAATACAATAGATGAAGGTCAACACGTATGACCTCCTATGTGACATGTTATATGTGATGTACAAAACCTGAATATCATAAAGATCAGTATTCGTTTGTGCATATGAACTGCACATTTACGTTGCTAAATATTACTCATCATATATAATGACAAATATTGGTATTATGACAATACGGTATATACATTGTATATAAAACGACTAATAGATCCTACTATCGTGGCGTCAGGTCAATGTTCATCATATCCCGTATGTTTCTTAAAATCCATTCATATTTGAGACAAATTGCTGTGCCCATTTTATAGGTGCACAGGTAGATCCGTGTTTTTTTAATTTTCATTTCCTTTTAATGAAAGAATTAAGGTTTTCCACTGCACGGGGCCGGGGCCACAAGGGTGATACTAATTTTAATGCTATATTTTCAAAACGAATACGTGTTCCCGATTGGCTCTATAGCGATTTCACAAAAAAGGTATTTCTAGTACAATGCAGCGTCGGACTCTAGCTGAGAGCGTAGCCTAAGTCATTATAGACTCCAAAAAGGGCTCTCCATACACAAATGAACAAACACAAAGGAGGGTAGTCTCCTCCGTGACCAGCTTGATTTCGATGGAGCGAAACCAAATTGGCTGCAGAGGAGACGGGTAATTTTGCCATGCAAATGAGGTGAGTGTCATAGCCCTGGTATAACGTTGAGGAGATAGGAACATGTACCGTCATCCGGGACCTACTCTGCCATGTTTGGCCGAGTAACGGTACATGAACACGGTCTTTTGTGACTATGTAAATTAGTCATTGTGTAAAGCTGTGTTTATACCACGGAATAGGCCTGGAAGCGGCGCTAGAAATTAGCATGAAGCCGCATTCATATGTAAATAGCGTATTGTTATTTAAATTTGCGCCCAGACGTATTGAGGGCGACAGGCATGTTATCCAGACAGAGAATGTCTTGATGCGCCAGGCATGTCAAATTGCTGAGTGAACGTGTATAAATCCCCTTTCTGTATAGGTAATAAGCTAGTTTATTTCGTGCTCCAGTTTGTTATAACAAATAAATAAGTATTATTTTAAATATAGTAAGTGTATAAACTTTGAAATTGACGTGAATTTGAAGTGCAGAGCTCCAAATCTAGCTAAATCGTGTTGTGTGAAATTATGCTGTGTGACCCCCTCTGCGTGGTAGAATTATATTCATAAAACATTAAATTTAACATGTAATATGGGCAGCCAACCACGATTTATCAGCATTTAAAAGATATATTAATTAACAAAGATAAATAATCAAAAGTACAAATGACAATTCAACTAGCAAACAAGTCTGAAATCTTAAAATGTTGCCACGTGATTTCCCGAACACATGATATGTCACCATGTGACCATTATTCAGATTTACCGAAGTATTTGGAGTATGGTGCACGGCTTGCAGGCAACTGTGTATTTCTTTACCTCCGTATAAAATCAATAATGATGCTGGGAGCCAAGTAACATTCTGTCTGCCTAGTGCAGTTTGGATAGTTTATTTTACTTGAGAGCATATAGAAATACATAAAGACGAATAAGGCGCCATGATGGAAAGCTATGGAAGGTCAGGTCGGGTATCAAAGGTTATTTTAACTTCAAATACTACTTGTGTTTCACACCTTGCCTCTGTCACGTTTTTCCTTCATATTATTGATCTCAAGTCCTAATGTTGACTTTGCTATTGCAAAATGTCATTTCATATCAAATTATTAGATTTTCTTTGAAAAAAACATATCACTGGTGCCTGATGGGAATATCCGTCCGCCATTTCATTAAAGTGGATCGTTTTCGCCAGGTTTGCGCCCAGATGTATTGGGGGCGCGCTATACTCTCATTGAACAGGCAAAGTTCGCAAAACTAACAACCTTGTTATTTGCCAATATCAATTAACATGATCCAAGGGGTCGAACATGAATTATTCATAACGGATCGATAACTGGCCTCACTTTCTAGTTAGTAAACCAGCGGAATTTTTCATAGGTTTTGCGTTGCTAATAGAACAACCGTGAATTTAGTGTCACCCCCTTGTTTATACCCATGGGTTGCTCATCATCAGACTGAATCCTTGTCGTTAACTGCACAAGTTATGTGTGCAATTCTAGAGAACGTTGACCGACAGAGGGTGTCAATAATAGCCTACGTGTCGCTTTTGAAAAACAGCGAATCATGCGCATGCTCAGCAGGCAAATATGATGGCGATTTAGTACACTGATCATGCGTGCGATTCAGGTTTCTGCAAAAGCGATTAAAGTATAAATGCATCTTTAGAAATGACCGGCGATTGTGTGTTCTCAAGTGGGTTTTATCATGTTAATTAGTGACCTGACACACATTTGTATTGGTTCGATCAAGCATTGAAATGATTTCATTTTTTTGTACTGGATCGTTCAAGTATGTCCAACAAATATTTCAATGTAAGTGACTCTGGCCATGAAGCAATTCCTGGAGAGGGCAATCCCTCATTTGCATGTGACGCTTTCTTATTTAAATTAGCCATTGTGTTATTGCTTAATATTCATATGTTATGGGGAGCACTTTACACCACCAGGTTGGGCAAGTCATGAATAATTTAGCGTTGTGAAGCCAAATAAACTTATTATTTCCCAGGCTTGAAAAAAAATTACAGGCAGAGGTGGGAATCGATCTCGGTACCTCCCGGTTAAAAAGCACAGTGCAAGACCGCTAAGCCAGCTAAATATCTGTTGTGAGACGTGTAACATTAAATCAGTAATAAAAGACGTAGATTCTTATTTTGGGCTCAAATTGTAGAAAAGGGGAAATATTTGTCTCTGCTCTAAAGAAAATAAAGATTGAGATCTTCAAAACAAAATGTTACGGCCCTATTGAAAAAAAAAAGATTGATATCAAAATAACTTTAAATTCATTTCACGAGGCGGCATTGTCACAGACGAACACTGTATAGGCTAAACACTAGGTCCTCACCACTAGACGACGTCGTAGCACAGTGGTAGAGCATCACACTGGTGATGCAAAGGATGTTGGTTCGAGTCCTCCTGTCAGCAATGTTTGTTTTTGTGAATGCAATGCTACGATACCATTTGTTCAAATTTTTCTTATATATTTATTTCTTTTTTTATTTATTTATTTGTTTATTTATGTAAATAATTATGCTTGTATTTATTTTGTTTAATCACTCACTCACACTCTTTAGAAAAAAGGGCTCTTGGTCGATCAGTTCATTTATTCATTGTTTGATGGTTTGATATGATATGTCTATTGATTGAAATTGAATATCATATAATTTATTCATATTCATTGTTTGTGAATTGATTGGTTAATTAACTGATTGATTGATTTGTTGAGCCGGTGCAAGTG
Source organism: Amphiura filiformis (assembly GCF_039555335.1). NCBI lineage: Eukaryota > Metazoa > Echinodermata > Ophiuroidea > Amphilepidida > Amphiuridae > Amphiura > Amphiura filiformis. The sequence goes on along the minus strand of NC_092638.1, from coordinate 38,944,174 downwards.
AGTGCGTGAAATGTTAGAGGTGAGTTACTTGAACAAGCCTTAATTATAATAATTAATAAATAAATAAATAAATAAATAAATAAATAAATAAATAAATAAATAAATAAATAAATAAATAAATAAATAAATAAATAAATAAATAAATAAATAAATAAATAAATAAATAAATAAATAAATAAATCGCTTTCCCCTCTCAGCCTGCAAAAAATATTGTGACCACCCCCCTGTTGCACATTCAAATTATTGGGATCCCAAATAATGATTAAATACATCAGATTTGTAGATGTAGGCCTACAGTAAAAAAACCTTTTTTTTAAAACTAAACCGATATTTTACTCATTATTGACCATGGTAGGCGAAACCGTCAATAGTGATTAAAGAATTTTTGTTCAAAATAAAATTTCCATATCATAAGCGTTTCCGGACCTTTACTATTATCCTCCCCCCCCCCCAGGGGGGGGGGTATACCGTATAAGGTTTTCCACGAAAAATCCATAGACATGGGTCTCCCTTTTAGATTTTCGGTGCTATGTGTGAAAAACATGCCGGAAAACATGTTGCTTTTACTATTTTCAAGCTCAAATCCTTAGATATGGGTCCTTACTTTCCTGACAATCCTTAGATATGGGTAGGCGGCGTACCTAGTTTCGGTAAAATCGTGACCCTTAGAAATGGTTATGGGTTCGGAAGCTCGGGCCGCACATCTCCGTCGAAAAATAATCCAAGTACCCGCCCCCCTGGTTATCCTAAGCCTTTTAAAGCGTTTTAAGGCCAAAATCGCACCCATCACCCCAATTTTACCCTCCCCAGGACTCATAATTATTCACAGCCCCTGATAATCTCCTAAATTATTCAATTGTTTTTTCGATGGACCTAAGCTCCTGTAATATGCATGCACATATTGAATACAGCAAGCTACATTCAAATTATACATGCACGATGCAAGTGCTATTCCAGAAACGCTGCACATCAGTGACATCACTTAATTAATATTACTACCGGTAGTGAATAGCAAGCTTCGAAGGTTGAAAGTGCGCCCGCTTTACTACCTGAGAGCAATCCGGTAGTGGCGTTTCAATTTATTACGTGTTGGGAAATCCACAAGATCAAATAGAACGGTGAGTGATGATTATTTACTTATTTTTAAAAACAAACTTCTTAGGCCAGTTATAAACTACGTTCACGGCCGACATCTAATTTGTTTGAATGATATTTATTATCACACGAGGAAATAAAAACAAACGAATATGGCGCCTCACGTGCTTCAGGTCAGGTCAGTGGTCAAAGGTTTTTTTATCGCTAAATCGCTGGCTGAATATCGTATCAAATTCAAGTGATACACTACCGTCGTATTATTGACACCAATTCCTAATTTCGACATTACTATTGCGAAAGGTTATTCCATTATCAAATTAGTAGACTTTCTGTAAAAACAAATCACTGGTGCCTGATGGGAAATACTAGTGCGCCATCACCGGATTGCTCCCTGCTCTGCTAGCTGGCGCACTTTCAAGCTTGCTACTCGCATTGAACAGGCAGAGTTCGCAAAACTAACGGCGTCGTTATTTGCCAACCCTAAAAGGGATTGAAATTAATTATTCATAACCGATCGATAACTGGCCTCATTTTCTAACTAGCAAACCAGCGGGATTTGTCATAGGTTTGCGTTGATAATAGAACAACCGTGAAGTTAGTGTCACCCCCTTGCTCTGGCCCTAGTAGAAGTAAAAACGGATACTATGGCCAGAGTTCTAGGGCTACACAGATCTTGATAAATACATCACCATAATAAATTTATCAGCTTTGATAATGTAAGGGCCGATTGAGGATGGTATCTCATGTAGTCACCGTCACCTAATTATAATCAGCTTTGACAATGTAAGGGCCGATTCAGATTGGTACCTTATCCACTCACGGACCTTGATATTAAAAATATATCAATTTTGGTCGATTCAGGTTGGTAACTCACACAGTCACGGATCTTGATAAATATATCAGCCGTGATAATGTAAAAGAGCCGCTTCAGGTTGGTACCGGGGGTTGGTACCTCATCCAGTCACAGATCTTCATAAATACGTCAGCTTTGACCAGTACGACGGCAACTTCGTGACCTCTTTTGTTCGACAGAATTTTTTACGGGTTGTGAGCACGGGGTAACTAACAAAATGTTGAAAATTTAGCCGGCAAATGCGTTTTAGCTCCAGAAATGGAAGACACGGGTCATTTCCTACTTAAATTACGTACCATGACCACGGGTAAGATATTGAACATTCGTGGTAAAGCAACAAATAACGTGTAAAAGTTGAGTTATATGGGAAATAATGAAGCTTGAATGCCCAAAGTAGCAGGAAAAATGCGAAAAAATGCAAGCAAGAAAAAGCGCGGGCGATAAAAACGGGTGTCATCTTAGATAATAAGTAAAGTAAGCTTTCCTGAAAAATTCATGAAATTTGGTAGCTGTATAGTCCTAGTCGGATCCATTTTGATGGACATGATTTAAGATATGACCTTGTGACAAATTATAATTTTCTTTTTTAGCCTAGTTTAGTAGGCCTATTCGATGGTTAATACTTTGTTCGTTAACAAACATATTTTGTTATCATGCTTGATAGAAGATTAAAAAAATACTTGGAACCGATAATAGCGAATTTACTGAAAATATTCGACACCAAATAAAAACCGTTAGAACCAACTTCAAACCCTCTTCCTGAGCTTAAGGCGACGCGATTTTTTGTTGGTCGAAGCAACCAAAAAAATCGACTTTCATGTTTTTTGATAATCTATGCTTTCATGGTCTAAATCAATATATTATTAAAAAATAACACTTTGATGTATTGCAAAAGTTCATTCTACAAATCATATACTTTGAAAACTTGCTTGATTTATTGTTGTTAATGAGTTATGTACGTTTTACGAAAGTGTTGTTGTTTCAGCACTCTTTACAACATGTGAACTGTACTACTGTCAATGTACTACTGCCTGCCAGTGTTGTCGGAGAAGATCTAGTTTACGTCAAAGTGCGTACCTCTTCCAAGAAAGGAAATCATATTCTTCTGTCGACTTGCTGAAGAATGGTTTCTGAAACAACGCATCTGTCAATATAAGTGGAAACAGGGGGACAACTGCAACGCAGTACTGCTTCCTAAAGAAATTGTGTGAAAGGTGAAATAGCACCATTTTAGAGATAGACGGCGCAAGGAGTTTTAACTTAAAGTGTTTGGAGACCTGCGCAAGGAGTTTAAAAGTGTGGAGAAAGCAGCACCATCTCTGAGCGAGGATTTTATACGCAAAGGATTTTACGCATAGGATTATAAATGCCAGTCTTCAGTGGACTTCGCTGAAAAGTGATCTTCGCAGGACAAGTGAATCGGGATATACATCAAGCCCATTGAGAACAAGAACTTAACATTCACCTACAAGATGAAGGCTGCCGGATAAGTAACTTTGCTAAATGAGCGTATCTGTATGATTGATTGTATGTGTTTATGTTGACTCACTTTAATATAAAGATTGTTAAACCATTCTTTTCTTTTGATTAAAAGACTTACCTTTAAGTAAATGTGCCTTGAACAGTCCGGTCCGACTGCCTGATTAGGAAGTACTGCCGAATCAGGCAGAATGTTGCCGAGTCAGGCAGTATGGTATCCCACAATGCAATGCTCTATTTCAAATAGAGCATCTTTTAATATACCGTTATTTCTTGGTTTAGAGTAAAGAAGTCGGTAAAATATATAAAATTATCAATGAATGTACAATTAGTAGTAATTTTTCATCAATTTTAGTTAAAATAAAGTTAATTTGCATATTTAAATCAAATTTTTAAAAAAACCGTTAGAAATTGTTTTGTTATTTAAATTATTTTTCTCCCGGTGGAATTTTTTTTCGCCCGGTGAAAAATTGTCAACTTACATGTAGCTCATGTGTGTCAAAGTAAAATTTTCCCCGATCTTTTATAAAATCACCATGAACAATTTTGTCCTTAGTCTGTCGAATTCGGAAGGGTTGCCAAAGCCTGTGCTGCCTAACTCGGCAACATGCTGCCTGATTCGGCAGTACTTCCTGATCAGGCAGTTGGACCGGACTGTTGAACGTGAGATCGTTATATTTGATGGCAGAGGATGTTTTAGAGACATTCCCACAACCGAATGGGGTTTCTGACCTTGTATGTCTGGCTTTTGTACACGTGTGGTACAGTTGGTCATACCTTGCATTGGGATTGTGTGCAAATATCTGGTGTTTTCATTCTATTATTTAACATTCAAAACATCGAGACTTATGAATGAAATTAATGCAATGGGACAATATGAATGTTTCCTGTAAGAAAATCAAATATCAGTCATACGTCTCAACTATTAGCTTGTTGGCTGCAGTTTTAAAATTACCATTTTGTGTGTGTGGCAATGGGGACTTAAAATTAGGTTATATTGATCAAATTTCCCAATCATAGTTCATTGTAGGAATGCCTTTAAGCCTCCTCTGATTTGATGCTGCAAGTTGTGCATGTAAAGGGTTTGACCTATTTTAAACATTCTTTTTATTATCGTTTTATATAGCGTTGGATCTTGAAACCATTGTTCAAACATTCTTGTTTATATGTATAGTCAGGGTCATGTATCACTTTCAATTCATGTGTTTCATCAAACAGTCAAACAACGGCAAGCGCTATCTTGGTTATACTATAGGCCTAGTGAACACGTATTTGAAATCGGTTTCAAGTTTCTCGTTAGAGATTGTGTAACCATGGTAACCCAGTATCTAAGTTAGGTTATTATATATGGCTGTCAAACATACTAGTCATGAGCAACGACACACAATTTCAGAATATTAAAGTTAGGTGGAGAAGTGTAGCAAGTATCTGCCGGAGAAGCGAGACGTGACATCAGACGTTCCCTTTGTTTTACTCGGATTCAAAGGCCATTGATCACGGATTCGAACGTTAACGTTCAAATTGCCGTTACATTTTTTTAGTTTTGTCACTTTCGTGTCGTGTCCTGCATCCACCGTTGGAACTGACGTGGACGTGTGGCCAACAATTCGAAAATAGGGATCTTATGGTGAGAGCTTTTACAGTTACACCCGCAAATCCCTACTCACCCCATACCAACCCTCCAACATACATACATACATACATACATTAAATTCTTATAAGGCGCAATATCCATTATGATCAAGGCGCCATACAAAATACAACAAATAATACCACATGAAATATATAATACAAAGCAAAAATACAAATTCAGATTAAAACAAATGAGTTTTCAAGAGTTTTTTGAAAACTGCAATTGAGCCGGCATTTCTTACATGCTGCGGAAGTGAGTTCCAAAGTGATGGGCCTGCAACAGAGAAGGCTTGTTCACCTATACATTTCTTACTAAATGGTATTGCAAGAAGAGTCTTGTCTGTTGCAGACCGTGTAACCGGAGCCGTTGAAGAACACACACACCCCAACACCCACCCGATGTATAAAATGTTAGAACACATGCTAGTTTTTTTTCCAGGTGAAGTTGAATCAAAAATTCTTGGTTAAAATATTAATCAACAAGTTTGAAGTTTTCAACGTTTGCAAAAGTTTCAGACTTGCTGGTTAAACTATTAACCAACAATAATGTGGTTGACTCGCCCGTGTTGGTTAAAATTTGAACAATACTTACAGTGAAATTGAGTAAGATGCCCCCTAAATTGAGGGCTTTGTTCCTGAGATTTGGAAACTTTTGGAATTATTAAGTATGGCAATACAATTTTTAACACATTATTGATACGAAATCCAGATTCTCTTCCAGTCCTCAGAATCACAGCTTACAAAGAACACAGCAAAGAACGCTACATGAAGGGCACGTGGTGCAAAATCAAACCCCGAATATAAACCTTACATACACCTGGAGAAACTTCAAGATATCGTTTGCAATACGCTGAGGGGTGAAAGTAAAAACAAAATGAGCCAAAAGATAAAAAACAAGCCCAAGAAAAAAGACAAACCTAACACAGAAAGGAACAAAAGGCGCATCGTAATTCCTTATGTAGCAGTAATATTTGCAGATCTGAGAAGAGAAAACACAATGTTAACGGCTATGAAACTCCACTTACACATGACAATTAGAAATGTATTCGTTTATTAAGGACAGTGGCTTTTTACATACCTCCAAACATATCTTAGAAATAAAGTAACAATAGGTTTAACCAAGTACGCTCGTAGGTTAATAATGTCTCCAATGGACTAGGTGCAAAACACATTAAGGATCAAATGATGATACAAGAGGATACCTATATAAAAACAGAAATATTCGAGCCAGGTATACCAACTTCTTGATGTGAGGAACAAGACAAAGACAAAATTAGATCAAAAGTAATATAATGTAGTATGTAAACCATTAAGGTGTACACTGACACTGCACTGGTAAACGTTTCCAAAATTAAACCTTTAACGTTAAACGCGGAGACACATAATCTATAGCCCGAAGAGGCGGAGTTGAGATATCGCAAATGGTGCATCATGTTCTTAACACCTATTATGTATTCTGCTTGCATAGAGCTACCTCGGCCTAGTTCAACAAAAATAATATCAATTTTGTTAAAATGATTAACAAGTTACATGTACGTGAATATGATATCTGGTTCTAATTTGATTAAGTTTGTTGACATTAGACTTCTGTAACGGGCAAACGAATATCCTGCACGATACTGTCAGATACGATAAATCCGTGTTAGATATACCATGTATACCGGCACCTAATTTTGATAGAATAATTTTATTATTATACAGCAGTTCCATGTTTTTGACTCCAATATCACGTGCAACACATATTTTAAAGATATCCAATAAAGATCAAAATGTAGATGAGTGAAAATGGCTGAAGTGGCTTAAAATGGTTGGTTGGGGACATCTTCTTCTTTTCCTTCTTCTTCATCTTTTCCTTCTTCTTTTCCTTCATCTTTTCCTTCATCTTTTCCTTCATCTTTTCCTTCATCTTTTCCTTCATCTTTTCCTTCATCTTTTCCTTCATCTTTTCCTTCATCTTTTCCTTCATCTTTTCCTTCATCTTTTCCTTCATCTTTTCCTTCTTCTTTTCCTTCTTCTTTTCCTTCTTCTTTTCCTTCTTCTTTTCCTTCTTCTTTTCCCTCTTCTTTTCCCTCTTCTTTTCCCTCTTCTTTTCCCTCTTCTTTTCCCTCTTCTTTTCCCTCTTCTTTTCCCTCTTCTTTTCCTTCTTCTTTTCCTTCTTCTTTTCCTTTTCTTTTCCTTCCTTCTTCTTTTCCTTCTTCTTTTCCTTCTTCTTTTCCTTCTTCTTTTCCTTCTTCTTTTCCTTCTTCTTTTCCTTCTTCTTTTCCTTCTTCTTTTCCTTCTTCTTTTCCTTCTTCTTTTCCTTCTTCTTCTCCTTCTTCTTCTCCTTCTTCTTCTCCTTCTTCTTCTCCTTCTTCTTCTCCTTCTTCTTCTCCTTCTTCTTCTCCTTCTTCTTCTCCTTCTTCTTCTCCTTCTTCTTCTCCTTCTTCTTCTTCTTCTTCTTCTCCTTCTTCTCCTCCTTCTCCTCCTCCTCCTTCTCCTCCTTCTTCTCCTCCTTCTTCTCCTCCTTCTTCTCCTTCTTCTCCTCTTCTTCTCCTTCTTCTTCTCCTTCTTCTCCTCCTTCTTCTCCTCCTTCTTCTCCTCCTTCTTCTCCTCCTTCTTCTCCTCCTCTTCTTCTCCTCCTCCTCCTTCTCCTCCTTCTTCTCCTCCTTCTTCTTCTCCTTCTTCTCCTCCTTCTTCTCCTCCTTCTTCTCCTCCTTCTTCTCCTCCTTCTTCTCCTCCTTCTTCTCCTCCTTCTTCTCCTCCTTCTCCTCCTTCTTCTCCTCCTTCTTCTCCTCCTCTTCTCCTCCTCTCCTCCTTCTTCTCCTCCTCCTTCTCCTCCTTCTTCTCCTCCTTCTTCTCCTCCTTCTTCTCCTCCTTCTTCTCCTTCTTCTCCTCCTTTTCTTCTCCTCCTTCCTTCTTCTCCTCCTTCTTCTCCTCCTTCTTCTCCTCCTTCTTCTCCTCCTTCTTCTCCTCCTTCTTCTCCTCCTCCTTCTCCTCCTCCTCCTCCTCCTCCTCCTCCTCCTCCTTTTCCTCCTCCTCCTTTTCCTCCTCCTCCTTTTCCTTTTCCTTTTCCTTCTTCTTCTTCTTCTTCTTCTTCTTCTTCTTCTTCCTCACATTGTACTTCTCTTTCTTATTTCTTCACACCTTTACGTCTCACTTGTTTCGTATTTTGTTTGAAGAACAGGAAAAATAAATTGTCAAGATATTTATCCGACGCCAAGCTGCCATCTTCCTGTTTGCATTAGCATATTTGTATCTCACAAACGCTATAGATTTATTCAAAGGTTGACGTTTGACGAATTTAACAAATATAATAGAAGTGTCAAAACTTCATCTTTGAATAGTTAGCGTTTTGATAGTTTTAAGAAATCAACTTTCTAGAACAAATATTAGTTTGAGTGTAATTGAGCTTTAGACAAACATGTCAATTTTTACTTCCTTATAGTCAAACGAATATTTAGCATAAACACATTTTTATAACTTCCTCATAAATCCGCTGCTAATCTAGAAAATCGCTAAATCAGTTTCCTGTTTCTTAAGGGATCTAAAATGAGCGTTTATTGCGTTTCGACAGTATTTTTTGTGGGACATGAGAGCACATCAGACATATCGAATTGCATTCTGAATACGAAGCATGTCTTTCTGATATCAAATAATTTTCATTTTTGAAAATCACAATATAATTAGAAAAATTTGATATTTTTCAAATTTGTGATATATAACAGTCCTCGAAGTAAATTATATAAATCTAATGATATATTCTTAAAGTGTATGTAGCAGGGAGGAAAATTTTTTCTTAATTTTTAAAAACTAGAAAAAAATATATAGGAGCCGTTTTTTTGCATTTTTTTAAATTTCGACCAACTTCGAGAAATTTGCACCAAAATGGTCAAAAAATGCTGTATTTTCAAAAAAATTATAAAAAAGCCCGATTTTCGCCCAAATTTCAAATATTTTTGGGGAAGTTGGTCAAAATTTAAAAAAATCACAAAACTGCTCCTAGATATTTTTATCTAGTTTTTAAAAATGAAAAAAATAAAAATTTTGGCCCAAGAAATTTTTGTTACGTTGCACGAGAAAGAAGTGGGCCTAAAAAACGTTATTTTTGGGATTTGGGGCCAAAATGGCATTTTGGCCCAAATTTGACCTCACAGGTGAACTTATCAAGTCTTTGCCATTCTAAATATGTATACTTTTATATACTTTACACCAACAATTGAATATATGAATACAAAAGCCACCCAAGTCCATACTTTGGCCAAATTGAGTTAAGCATGGGAAAGTGTTGCTATACATAGGCCTGTCATGTATGAAAGAACAACTCAAATTCATCCTCTGTGTCTATTGAGCATGTGAAAAGTAGCATGTATGAAAGAATCAACCCAAGTCCATGATTTGAGTCTTGTAACACATTGATTAAAATCCAGTATGTATAAAAGTCCACTTGTAACACATTCATTGCTGGAGAGTGACTTTTGAAAAAAATGGGTTAATCAAGGAAAGTGTGTGGTTATATTACATGGCAGAATGCTTATCAACATTATACATAGCTGTGTGCTTTATTTTGTATTATCTTACTAGTGGTAATCTCATTTCAACATTATTGTCTTAGTATATGATTCAAAAAACCACCCAAGTCCAGAATTTAAAATGAACCCCACGAAGTCCCTGAAATGCTAATGTTCAACTTAATACAGTTTAACCCACCCATTTGCACGTACAACTTACCATATTGACCAGGTAAATCTAACTGAAGGAATTAAAATGATACACATGTTTTTTTCTCAAAATCACTTCCCATGGACTTGGGTGGGTTTTGGATTCATGTATTCAATTTAGCAGTTATGAGGCCCGAAAGTTTCCATAATTCCAGGGTTCAGATATAAAATTACTGGTTTTGTACTTAAAGGGCTGGGATATGGGTAAACTTAAAGTACAGGTAACTGTGGAGGTAACCGTGATCAAAAGCAAATAGATAACGACTGAGTTGCTTAGCACCTGGTTAATACATAATCCTACATGGAACATAGTAGTTTGACAATGGAGTGAAAGATCCATTATTGATTAGGCGTGTGTATAGTAGAAAATTATAAATACTAGTAATAGAATGTTTCCAATTTTTTAACTAAAATACTAACTGCATTCTGTATTTATTTATTAATGCCTTTTTATTTATTTGTTTATTTACTGACTTACTTATTTAGTTGGTAGATTAGTAAGTAATTAGTAATATTCTATGATTCATCGGGTTATTATTGATTGTTGATAACGTGAAAACATGACAGATTGATTGATATTGATAGCCATATCACATATTCCTAGTTTCTATGGAACGTTTATTTAAATAGCATCGTACATTAGATAAATATCAGTATTGATTTATTCTATTCAGCTGGATTAGTTGGCTTAGAGTTCATGCACTGAGTCTAACAACCGCAAGGTCCTGGGTTCGATTCCCGACTCTGCCTATTTTTTTCAATGCTAGGAAAAAATTCATCAATTTCTGAACTGCTAACTTAGTTTAGCGCGCGATCTGAGCTAGTCCTTTTCTGATGGCTGTGTCTCTTAAAGGCACACTCCCTATGGAATCCAAACCAGGTTCCCGCCCTCTTTATATCCCTTAATGCCTTATATTTTTATTTTGTCCGACCCTTTTCGCTAGTGCATTTTATAGGTGATGCTTCATTTGATGACAGGGATATACTATATATTTTTTTATAACATAACGTTTATGAAGCTTCTCTGGAAATAAACATGATCGCCCCTGCGGAAAGTGAGTCAACTCGTTTCCTTTTGTCCTGCAAAATGCGGTCAACGGTTTGTTTTTGTTGCTTTTTTTTTTTTTAAATGTTGTTGTCATTTAAAAAGGTTTTAATAACATTACTCGAAATTTAAATGTTATTAAAACGTTTTGAATAAAACCCAAACCAAACGTGTTAAATAACACGTTTTAGTCTGTGTTACAGACTGGGAAACTGAATACTCCCCGCGAGCTACCACCATGTGTAGAAGTATAGCATGGTAAAAATTGAGCTTGTTCGCGGACACCCCTTCGGTGCGGGCCCCTCCAGAGCGTCTTTGACAAAGACTAAACAAGTTTACCATGAAACACTCGTATTGATTTACCACGCAGTACACTCTAAACTCTAAGTAAGTCGTGCTCTTTAAACTTCTATCTTTGCATAGTAAATGTCAAGATTTAGAAAAACTGCGATTATATCACTTACAATAATAGTGATATAATTGAACGGAGGAAGTTGATCATAAATTTGTTTATTTTGGAATCTCAGGTGTTATTTCCTCATTAGAGTAACCTACTACTACATCACACGAACAAGTGCCTTAGTTGTTCAGAGATAGTTATGTAAATAACGTGATCCCATCTTTTCCGTTTTCTTATTGGTCATAAAAGAATGTGTTTTCATCCGTATTTGTAATAGGAATTAAAATGACTAATCCGGACTTTTAGAGATCCGTAGAGAATCAAACAAATCTGTATAATTTTCTGAAGTTACACAGAATTGGTTGATAATTAGGAAGTGCAAAATAGTGCACCTCTAGTCTCCACAGCAGCTACTTTGGTTCCGCTCCCTCCACACAAACAGTCTGCCAATGACAACGAACGAGTTCTTTTTGATTGGCTAGCCGTTTCCCATGACGTCATCCAGCACGTGCTGCTCGCGTATCTGATTATTCAGCCAGGAGTTCAACCCACGGGCAATCAAGTTCCCGGATGCATCGCTGCTGATCAGGTTCTCATAGACTTTGCATTGTCGCCCTCTTAGCTAATCAGAAACGGCGTATACGTGGTCATTGGCAGACGGTTTGTGTGGAGGGAGCGTAACTGGCTGCGTAGAAGACTAGTGCACCTCCGGATTATTTTGCCCTGCGAGGCTGCCCATAGCGAAATAATCCAGAGGCACATTATTTTGGTCTCAGTGACAAGCAAGCATAATGAAGTTGATACTCTTTGTTATCGAATTGTCCCATGGTTGTATATAGACATTGTCTAACTTGTTTTGTGCATACGGGCCATAGAGTTTAATTAAGGTTGACCTCGTTCCTCCTTTTACGTAACATGCAAGATATATACAAACCATTTTAATTTGAAATGTTGTTTTGTAAGACAAGATATTGAACCATGTTAAGGTGGTGCTACACCCCTGTGGTAAATTTGTGACTATTTTTGCATTTTTCTCAAAAAATAATAAGATACTGGTAACAAAAGTTATGTATATTATTGGGACAAGGAATCTAATTATTATCAAGACGAGCGGTTCAGTATATATGATACCTTATTTCTTACCATAAATAACGAACCGCTTGTCTTGGGTCACTGAAATTCCAGTGTAGTAACTGGATTCCTTGCCCCTATAATATACATAATTTTTGTTACCACTGTGTTATTAGTGTTTTGAGAAAAATGCAAAAATAGACATAAATTTATTGAGGGGTGTAGTACCCTCTTAAGTCCAAACTATGACAATTGACCTTTTCGCTTATATCACAGATAGGTCAAACTCTACTTTTTCTGACTGAATCCTTAGGACCAGGTATGGTTTTCAATAAAGATGTTTATATGGCCCGTTTCCAGATAATATTAGCACATCAAAGCAACACTTTGTGAAAATTTTATGATACACTATTAACACCATTCTGCAGAATTATTCTCAAACACATGGGTTGTGCCAGGAACGATAATGTCCATAGACATTTAGAAAGGTAATCAAAATAATAAGTCGCTGCATGTAATAAAAATTGACATTTTCAAATACGTTGTTTACGTATCGTTTTAACCAGGTGCTGCTGGTTCATCTTGTTACCGTAACAGTCATAATGGCCTAGGCCTATAATTTACAAGTGATTCTATGATTCATTACGTAACGCTTGGTTTGAATTTCTAGTGTTGCATGCAGCCGGCAGATGTGGCCAGAAAACACAAAACGTTTTCCACATTATTCGCAAATGGAAAGAAAAGGTTGTCAACAAACGTCGATAATACATATAGTGTATAAAGTGTATAAAATGTTTGCAAAGAATATTTTACAATATCTTTTTGACAACATTTTAAAAATGTTGTTGTAGTGGTTTTTTTCATACAAAACGTAAAACATTTTCACGACGTCGTGGACTATATGCATTTGTAGGATTGTATATTAAAATTGAAAATATTTTCTGATTGACAAATCAAAAATTACTCACTGTTTTTAGACTTCCACCACCTTGGCTAATGACTTCTTTAGACTGAAGAAAAAAACACCCTTATAGTGCATATTAAAAGACAAAGTCGATACCACCAGGACTAGAGAAAGGCGCAGGATTGGTTGTTTTAGTAAATTTCCTATACTTAAGGGCGTACTACACCCATGTATTGGTTTGATTGGTCTAAAAAATATTTTTTCATTTATAGCTAGGCTATATAAGAAAGGATCATGTAAAATAAGAAAAAAAAGAAAAAAAATCGTAAAAAAGGTGCTTTTAAACCATTGTATAGTAATTTTAGCCCTATATATTTTTTGTTTACATGTATCCTGGTAACTCAGATGCGTGTTTCATAACAAACCATAAATTGTCCATAATTTATTCTTTTCAACATGTTCAAGTAGGGGCATGAATAGAATACATTAAATCCTTTGTTATACCATCTATAGAAATGTACTCACTGATTATAACACTGAATAAATTAAATAGGCCTAATCTCTTCCACATAGACAATTTAATAGTACACCATGTATTTATCTTCTATAATGTGGTGTTAGGAAAAGAGATTAAAAAAGGCTATAAGGTCATCAAAGGTCAGGTTATAGGTCAATTGGTTCAGGTCAAATTCAGGCATCAACATGTGGTAGTCTGTGATATCATAGTGTCATAATGAGGCATCAATTTTGATATTTTGTCTGTTACTGGATATATAATGGAAATATGTGAGGTGGATATACTGAAATACCTTGGGATGTAAATGGTGAGTACAATTTAGATTGCCTAGTTGAGATGAATTGGGCAAATAAATATAAAATAGTTACCAAAATCAGAAAAATGAAGCTTACGGAAAACTACCTAATATGGTGGTATGGGTGACAAAAAAATACAATCTTTTTCAACATTGCTGTAGTGTGGTTGTGGTAACCTGTTACCTATGGCTTAATTAAGTTTCAGTGAAATAGTGTCGCAAGTTCAAAATACAAAATATAGAGCTTCAACATTGAAAATAGAAGCATTTTAACCGGTTCGTTTTTGATAGTTGTGGAGCACCAAGTTCATGAAGTCATAAAAGAGATCAGGGACCGCTTATTCCCATTTTACATATCAACATTATTTCCCTAATGTGTTAGCAACACATATCCAAAATTTTAACGAAATCCGTTGATAGTAAGCTTTCCAAAATGAAGTGAATTTAAAACATCAGTGATGTACCACCTTTTGGCTTATATCATTAGAAGCATGTACGCTTCATTGATACTGATGCCACCAATTGAACGAGAAGGTTTGCCCCTTCATTTTGCATACCACTTTGTCCAATTTCTTTTTCTCATTTCTTCACAAAATGCAAAAAAAAATTGCATGGGTGTAGTGCCCCCTTAAGGTATAGGGAAATTTTACATTTCGCCACATATATAAATTGTAATTGCAAAAGACAAGGGTTCAAAGGGCTTTAACGTACTGGCCATATATGCAATTTTGAACTTAGATTATTTTTCTCATATCCTAGTTGCTTCCAATGATCGCTATTTGTGCAATTTTTGCAATTGGTGGAAAGGGCTTTAAGGTGCCGACTATATAAGCAATTATGACATTGATCGCCAAGTCCCTTCTAGCCGTCAGCAATTTGTGCAATTTATGCAATTTTGAACTTAGATTATTTTTCTCATATCCTAGTTGCTTCCAATGATCGCTATTTGTGCAATTTGTGCCATTGGTGGAAAGGGCTTTAAGGTGCCGACTATATAAGCAATTATGACATTGATCGCCAAGTCCCTTCTAGCCGTCAGCAATTTGTGCAATTTATGCAATTTTGAACTTAGATTATTTTTCTCATATCCTAGTTGCTTCCAATGATCGCTATTTGTGCAATTTGTGCAATTGGTGGAAAGGGCTTTAAGGTGCCGACTATATAAGCAATTATGACATTGATCGCCATGTCCCTTCTAGCCGTCAGTAATTTGTGCAATTTATGCAATTTTGAACTTAGATTATTTTTCTCATATCCTAGTTGCTTCCAATGATCGCTATTTGTGCAATTTGTGCAATTGGTGGAAAGGGCTTTAAGGTGCCGACTATATAAGCAATTATGACATTGATCGCCATGTCCCTTCTAGCCGTCAGCAATTTGTGCAATTTATGCAATTTTGAACTTAGATTATTTTTCTCATATCCTAGTTGCTTCCAATGATCGCTATTTGTGCAATTTGTGCAATTGGTGGAAAGGGCTTTAAGGTGCCGACTATATAAGCAATTATGACATTGATCGCCAAGTCCATTCTAGCCGTGAGCAATTTATGCAATTACCCCCCTCCCCCTCCCCTTGCAAAAAAAAGTCTCAAAAGCGAGTTGACTAGCTGTAAAAATCTTAACTCACTTATGGGACTTGTTGTAACTCGCCGGCAGGACTTTGCTGTAAATTATAACTCGCTGGCAAACCTTGTAGTAAAAATTTTAACTCGCCGGCAGGACTTGCCGTAAAAATCTTAACTCGCCGGCGGGACTTGCCGTATGATGCCTAGGATGATGATGATGAGGATGACAAGATGCCGATGCCTCAAATTAACTATGACTCGGATGATGAATTGGATATAATCATGATGCCTAGTATGATGATGACTCCGATATGATGCCTAGATGATGATGACTCCGATAATGATGAATATGATGATGATGATGAGGATGATGATGATGATGATGTTTACGACGACGATGATGATGATAATGATAATGATGTTCATGATCATGATGATGAGGACGATGATTACGCTATTAGGGCTAAATCAACCGGGAAATTTTGTGTATTAGCATTCCCCCAACCAAGCCTAAGCACAATGACAAAATGAATGAAGGTGTCATTTTATTAGCGTTATTGAAATTCGGGGAGCCCCGAAAAGTTGATTGTTACTTAGGGCGGTTTTCGGACTTGTTTTTTCTTTCTAAACATCCTCGTACGTATTATTCTTCCTTAAATTTTCTCGGTTTGTAATAAGGCGGTTCTCGAAAGCAATGGGACAGCGCTATTTTGGGAGTCTAATTATCCTATTAGCAGGAATAAGAGCTAAATCAACCGTGAAAATGTGTTGATGACGATGCCTCGCATGATGAAGACTTGGATGATCATGATGACCATGATGATGAGGATGACAAGACGGCGATGCCTCAGATTCAGTATGACTCGGATGATGAATTGGATATAATATCATCACACTGCTGACGCAGCTTTTGACTATAATGATGATGCCTAGGATGATGATGACTCCGATAATGATGAATATGATTGATGATGATGAGTTGATGATGATGATGATGATATGATGATGATGATGATGATGATGATGATGATAATGATGATGATATTGACGACGACGATGATGATGATGATGATGACTAAGGCAGCCCCGAAAAGTTTAGTGTTAGTATTAGGGCGGTTTTCGGACTTGTTTTTTTCTTTCTAAACATCCTCGTACGAATCATTCTTCCTTAAATTATCTCGGTTTGTAATAAGGCGGTTCTCGAAAGCAATGGGAAAGCGCTATTTTGGGAGTCTAATTACCCTATTAGCATGAATAAGAGCTAAATCAACCGTGACATTTTTTTTGATGACGATGACTAGCCTAGCCTCGCATGATGAAGACTTGGATGATCATGATGACCATGAGGATGATGACAAGACGGCGATGCCTCAGATTCGGTATGACTCGGACGATGAATTGGATATAATATCATCACACTGCCGACGCAGCTTTTGACTACAATGATAATGCCTAGGATGATGATGACTCCAATATGATGCCTAGGATGATGATGACTCCGATAATGATGAATATGATGATGAATATGATGATGATGATGAATATGATGATGATGATGATGATGATAATGATGATGATGTTGACGACGATGATGATGATAATGATGATGATGATGATGATGATGATGATGATGATGATGATGATGATTAAGGCAGCCCCGAAAAGTTTAGTGTTAAGATGATGATGATGATTAAGGCAGCCCCGAAAAGTTTAGTGTTAGTGTTAGGGCGGTTTTCGGACTTGTTTTTTCTTTCTAAACATCCTCGTACGTATCATTCTTCCTTAAATTTTATCGGTAATGATGATGATGATGATGATGATGATTAAGGCAGCCCCGAAAAGTTTAGTGTTAAGATGATGATGATGATTAAGGCAGCCCCGAAAAGTTTAGTGTTAGTGTTAGGGCGGTTTTCGGACTTGTTTTTTCTTTCTAAACATCCTCGTACGTATCATTCTTCCTTAAATTTTCTCGGTTTGTAATAAGGCGGTTCTCGAAAGCAATGGGACAGCGCTACGGCGATGCCTCAGATTCAGTATGAAAGCGGTTCTCGAAAGAAATAGCGCAGCGCGAGCCCGGAAAAGTTTAGTGTAACCGTAGTTAGGGTGGTTGACGGATTTGTTTTTGCTTATAAACATCCTCGTACGTAGGCCTATCATTCTTCCTTAAATTTTCTTTCCACCAATTGCACAAATTGCACAAATAGCGCTTACTGGAAGCAACTCAGATATTGTCCTCATTGCTTTTATAAATTGCATAAATTGCAACACCTGTGGCTATTTCTACAATTTGTAAAAATTGCTTACGTACATGGCTATTTGTGCTATTTGTACAAATTGCATACTTTCCTGCAACTGTAGGCTATTCGTGCAAATTACTGACATAAATTCCACAAATTGCAACGACTGTGGCTATTTATGCAATTTGTCCGACATAGATTGCATCAATTGCACTATCTTTTATTTATTTTATTTATTTATTTTATTTATTAGACTCTATACACTGGAGATTGCACAATATCATAATAACAGTTAAATATAAAATAGCAAAATACATTCTGAAAAGATTACAATAATATACATGTTTAAAATACGAATTAATACCAGTGCAGAGAATGGGACGAACAGGTGCGTATCACCTCTAAGACCATCCCACCTCAAGACCAAAAATAAGCCGCCCATGCCCAGTCCCCTCCCCCCTTTAAGTAGACCTGCACATAGTGCAGCTACATGAAGAAAACCACGTGCACGTACTGTTGGCTGAGAAATTTGAATCAAATTTTGAGTTTAAAAAAGAACCGCATTAGTTTTAAAAATAGAAAAAGATAAAGAAGACCTAGTACTAGGAGGAAGCCGATTCCACAAAGATACAATGCGGTTGAAAAAGATGACTTGAATGCCTCAGTCCTACAAAAAGGAACCTTAAGAAGAAGAGGAGCAGTAGATGATCTAGTGGTGGGATGCCCTTGTCCAGACCCAGAGTTGCAAAATTTGACATATTTGTCAATGTCCAGGTCATACACACCTGTAATACACTTAAAAACAATGAAAGGTCAAGCTGTTCCCTACGCATTGTAAGAGGGAGCAAGTTCAATTGGCACAAGCGCTCCCGATAGTCCAGATCAGGATAGTGCATAATGAATTTGGTAGCTCGCCTCTGGACACCTTCCAGGCACTCAACATTGTGTCTGGAGGTACCACCCAGAGGCAGCTACCAAACTCAAGATCACTCCTGATCAGGGCTAGATACAGGGCTTTGGTGACTTTCACAGGTGCGTTAAAACCTACAGTGCGCTTAATCAGACCCAATTTTCTATTGCACTTTTTAACTACATTGTTGATATGAGTATTCCAGTCTAGTTTTGAAGATATTTCAATACCAAGATCTTTAATGGATTTAACAGAACTAAGTTTAATGTTGTTCATGAAATAGTCAAAATGAAATGGTTTTCGTTTTCTGGTGACCGAAATAACTTGACACTTGGAGGGATGAAAATTTAACTCCCAGGTGCTGCTCCAATCAACAAGTGCATTGAGATCATTCTGGAGCAATTGGCAATCATTTAAACTGTCAATATTCAAAAACATTTAGCATCATCAGCAAAAAGGGCAACTTTGGTATTCTTGGCAACACTGGGCAAGTCATTGATATATAACACAAAGAGGAGGGGACCCAAGATGGATCCCTGCGGGACACCGGAAACCACAGGCAGCCAGTCAGAGTAAGTACCATCCACAACAACTCGTTGACGTCTGCCTGTCAGGTAAGCTCTAAACCAACAAATAAGATCGGAATGGAAACCAAAAGAACTGAGTTTGTGAACAAGGAGGTCATGAGAAACGCTATCAAAAGCTTTGGAAAATCCAAATACACCATATCGACTTGCCCAGAGTTGTCAAGAACAGAGTTAATGTCATGGAATACCTCAATAAGCTGAGTAGCTGTGGAGCGGCCCTTAATAAACCCATGTTGGAGATGGTAAATCTGGTCTTTGACTACAGGAAAAATAATATCAAAAATGGCACGCTCCATAACCTTACCGCAAATACATAGTAATGAGACAGGTCTATAGTTACTGGCTTGCTGTTTGTCAGATTTCTTAAACACAGGGACAACGTTAGCATCAAGCCACTGGCTGGGGAGTTTACCCTCTGCTAGAGATACATTAAAGATATAACATAAAGGATATGCGATTTGATGGCAACATTCTTTAAGCACTCTAGGTGACAATCCATCCGGACCAATAGCCTTTGATACATCAAGCTTTTTAAGGATTTTAAGCACCTTATCTTCCTGAATTACTGTAGTACCCAAAAGATCATGGTGACGGATGGAAACTGTAGGAAGACTAGCACGGACCCTAGGTTGAGTAAAAACAGAGAAGAAATAGTTATTGAAAAGTGTGGCTTTCTCACTGGGAGTGGAAGCTGACGTGCCATTGTGACTCACAAACTGAGGCAAGGATTTAGATCTCGTTTTGGATCGATAAAAGACCAAAAGCGCTTTGGGTTGTCAGACAGCGTTGAACTAAACCCGGCAATGTAATCATCATACTTGCGTGAGATCAGGTTTTTGAGACGATTGCGCAATTTCCTAAATTTGGCCCAGTGGTTAGCCGAATCACTTTTCTTTGCACGTTTCCACGCAGTGTATTTCTTTTTCTGTAGATGCCGAACCTCTGAGTCAATCCAGGCAGGACTTGTGCTGTCTTTTACTTTGACCTTAGGTATATTCCTGTCAAGGATGGAAACAAAACTATCTGTGGCTATTTATGCAATTTGTGAAAATTGCTTAAGCAACTGGCTATTTGTGCAATTTGTGCTATTTATACAAATTGCACACTTTCTTGCAATTGAAGGCTATTTGTGCAATGACCAATCCTGCGCCTTTATGGAGGACTACTGATGTGGTATACGAGTATGCAAACGGTACGTGTGACAAGTTTTACATTGGCGAGACAGGAAGACCTTTTGTAGTAAGAAGTAAAGAGCACAAAAAAGAAAATACACCAGTAAAAATAGAACAGTATCAACTCCCGAACTTTCCAAATCTGCCATTACCGATCACATCGCAATAGAAACCATGTCATTAACTGGGAGGAGCCTAAGCTTACTTCAGTAATACATATGGGAACAGCAATACAACCATTGCATCATTGCATGATTTTGGTTAACACACTATTCATTGTAAGTTTACCCGATTAATCATGCAACTAGTGAGTAAGCTTACCAACACAACAGCCCAAAATTCACAAAATTCTCAGTCTCTGACAATGAGAATGTAATTTACTTCTTCATTTAGTTGGTGCAATATTCAAAGCTTACATTGTGCTAATGTTATCATTATATATTTATTATCATCAAAAGTATCAGGGAGTGTAGCAGTTTGTACTTACCGGGCTCGCGTAGTATTGACAAAATGTCAACGAGAATGCAGAGAAACATCTGTGTGCGCGCCAAGGCATGCGGTCAGACGCTCGAACTGGTGTCAGAACACCTCGAAAAACTGTCCGCTTTTCCTAGTCCATACAGGACCAACGCAATATGTAGCACTATTATCAACGCCGTCAGGCGTTGGTCCTTATAGATTGGTGCTCTACCCCAGCAGCGCAATCGAATTACCATAAGCAGTGACCTCAACCAACCCAGTTAATGACAACGTAATAACTCCAAATATGGTTGGTAACCCCGCCCATTATTTAACCGCATCTGTTATGTAACTGGGACGAGTACGCTAGTCATCTCAATCGATTGATTATGAGATTGTATGGATCAAAACACTTCACACTTTTGAAGTAGCTGGGTTTCGACCAGTGTAGGCCTAAATCGTGATATCATATTGATTTATTTTGTAAAATCAGTGTTGTTATATTAGTCTGGCTCTATTTTGGAAATGTGCTTATTTAAGCATCAAGCGGCAAGTTCGCGTAAAAGCTGGCAACCAAATTGTTTTGTTTAATTCGGGTATGCTGAATTCAAAACTTTTGTCTACCAAGCTATATATATATTGGAACTCCGTGACCCTCAAAAAAGACCCTCAAACACCCTACATGCTCATGTCATATAGGGGGGGGGGGGCAAAAATGCTCAAAATTCACTAAAAACATGTCAAATTATTTGTCTGGGTCTAAGGATCACAAAAGTGTAACATTATTGCGCACGTAGGACATATTGAGTTTTGAGGTTCGACAGGTCCAAGGTCAATTTGCACGCTAGGGGTGAAAAATTAAAAGTTGCTCCGATTTTCGAAAAATGGATGCAAACTGTTCTTCAAGTTCAAGGATTCTTTGATTAATCACTCAATCGTTGGTTCATTCAACCAACGATCCGTCCAATAAGTATTCAACAAACAATCAAGAAAACAATCAGAATCATTATTGAATTTATTGATTAATCAATTAATTGATATGGTCATCCAATCAATCAATATAATAATATAATATAATAGAATCACACTAACTTATTAGATTGATATATCGATGAATTAATAGTCAGTCAATTATTGAACTACTCATCAAGTATCAATCAATAATCATTCGTTCGATCAATCGATCAATTATTAACAAATTACATTGTAGTCTCGCAATTAATGTACCGTATCTTGGTGTTAAAATATCAATCAATTAAGTAATCGAGTCAAGCAACCACTCAATTTATAATCAGTCTCTCAATTGTCTCTTCATGGTCTTACACTAGGATCCACAACACAGTTAGGACGCTGGACAACCGATTGTTATTGTTCTGCAAGGCTCACTCAGTCATTTAAGGGATGTGCCTATAGGAATAAAGACCAAACAAACATATTCTTGTTTATGCCGTAATATTGTAGTCTTTCAACCCTTTCACAACTTCAGCTGTTCAACTTACAAAAATTCCCGCTGAAAAGTGGTTCTTTTAATTTTAGAAAATAAATGAAAAATCGCTCTGGACTTTTAGTACTGATTATACTGTAGACGATCACAGACTATTTTGTACTGATCATACTATAGACTATTGTGACGTCATTGCCAGACAGTTTGTCTGTATTATGGCTATTGTTCCTTGTCTGGAAATATGTTCGGGCTTTATGTTATGTTCAGGGGCCGTGTTTTTAAAACTCCCGCCTCATCACAATAAGGCATAGGACAGTGTACTGATCGCATTGAGTTCAGTCAAGCATATATTCCAGACCAATCCCTTTTCGCCTCATTAAATATGTGTCACATTAGGTCAGGGACGCTATTTATAATGGTTCGAATCCTTTTATTTGAGGTCAATAGATAAAAGAGAGGCATTGAATTGAATCAACACAGGTGTTGCTCTAGATATGATCATCAAATCTCCCATAGCAGATTTCACACAGGAGGCGGCTCTTGCTCATTCATAGCGCTCAAAATTCCATATTGTAATAATATTGGTGATGATGTTACAATCTTAGCAGCGGATAGGTGTGCGCCGTGTTCGGCTGCAACCGGCCTAGTTGATTCATAGCGCTATATAAATCTAACATCAATTTAATTTTGTATATATATTTTCAGGGCCGGATTTACCTTTTTGGGGGCCCTGGGCCAGGCCAAAATTCGGAGGCCCCCAAACTCACCGTGGGGAAGGCATGTGCACTCAAGTGACCAAGTTTTTGTTTACAAATAAAGGGCCTACAATAAGATGGGTTTTACTAAGACATTTGCGCAAGAAGCGCGAGAAACATTTCGATTTCAGAAAATTTTAGCCCAAAATGAAGGTGAATTTTGTTATAATTATAAAAGGCCAGTGGGCGCGAAGCGCGTAAAAAATGTTAGCATATTTTGGTGCAAAATATGGTGTATTCGGGCTAAAAAGAAACATGCACATGCCAAATTGGGGCCCCCAGGGGGCCCTGGGCCCTGGTCCATCTGACCCAATGGTAAATCCGGCCCTGCATATTTTATAAATATTTTTTGTTAACATTATCTAATGTGGTGCTTAGGACTACTACATGTGGAACCGATGCGAAAGGCCGGGTCTGCAAAATAATGATCAGTGCATGATGGCTGTAGAGATTTAGCTTCATCATGTCCATGTTCAGTGTAATCAAATGAAATACTAGGCCTATATAGCTGGATATCATAAAATCGTGGAAATGGTATCGCCTATCGCAAACCATCAAATCTGTCGTAGGTTTGAATTGCCAATATAAAAACCGTGAATTTAGTGTCACACATCTACGACTTGGTTTGAAATAAGGCGAGCCTGACGCCATCGGACGCCATTAACAGTTTTGGGAATATAGCACACCGTTCGGTGTGCAAACTTGTGCTAAAATGTAATTAAATAACTAAAATCGGATTACTGGAATAATACCAAACAGCAACGGACATTGAGTAAGGACTACGTGAGAAGTTTGGGGTAAGTAAAACATTTCCTTGTTATAAAAAACAGCCAAAAAGCTGTCCAAAATTGCACAAGGCGATATATCTCGAAACTAAATTTTGAGAGGGCCTACGCTGATTCTTTTAATTCTAGTTTAAAATCTATCCGTCACCTGCAGTCTGATATGGTATATAAGGTTTCATCCAATTCTTGGGAACTAATGTGGAAGGTATTTTGGTTAAAAAATCCGATACTGTTAAAAATATCGGTATTTATGCAAGCGACATTTCTATCGTGTAAAATGCATTGAAAATTGTCGGCTAAAGAGTGCATAAATAAAAATTGCGAACAGTAATATCAACAATAACTATCTACATTCCAAGCTGAAACGCTTTTCAAAAACATACAACCTTTTTTTCGGGCAATCGCTGAAACCGAAATATGCAATTCTAGGCCATCTGTAAAAAGTGCGTGAGCGTTTGTGACTATGAACTTGGGTCACCGAAACAAATGTTTATATTAGTGTCAGGCCTTTCAAATTGATACAATAATTAGCCCCCAATAATGGCTTTCATTTTAACCGTTATTTGTTAAACTGCGATTTTTACTTTTTTAGAAATCAAAGAACGTATCAAAAAACTTTTTGTAGATCGCTTAAAAATGGCCCCATGCCTTAATAAGGCAATACAAACGATCGAATTTGGTATTCAAATGAACAAAATTTTCTAAACATCCTCGTACGTATCATTCTTCCTTAAATTTTATCGGTAATGATGATGATGATGATGATGATGATTAAGGCAGCCCCGAAAAGTTTAGTGTTAAGATGATGATGATGATTAAGGCAGCCCCGAAAAGTTTAGTGTTAGTGTTAGGGCGGTTTTCGGACTTGTTTTTTTCTTTCTAAACATCCTCGTACGTATCATTCTTCCTTAAATTTTCTCGGTTTGTAATAAGGCGGTTCTCGAAAGCAATGGGACAGCGCTACGGCGATGCCTCAGATTCAGTATGAAAGCGGTTCTCGAAAGAAATAGCGCAGCGCGAGCCCGGAAAAGTTTAGTGTAACCGTAGTTAGGGTGGTTGACGGATTTGTTTTTGCTTATAAACATCCTCGTACGTAGGCCTATCATTCTTCCTTAAATTTTCTTTCCACCAATTGCACAAATTGCACAAATAGCGCTTACTGGAAGCAACTCAGATATTGTCCTCATTGCTTTTATAAATTGCATAAATTGCAACACCTGTGGCTATTTCTACAATTTGTAAAAATTGCTTACGTACATGGCTATTTGTGCTATTTGTACAAATTGCATACTTTCCTGCAACTGTAGGCTATTCGTGCAAATTACTGACATAAATTCCACAAATTGCAACGACTGTGGCTATTTATGCAATTTGTCCGACATAGATTGCATCAATTGCACTATCTTTTATTTATTTTATTTATTTATTTTATTTATTAGACTCTATACACTGGAGATTGCACAATATCATAATAACAGTTAAATATAAAATAGCAAAATACATTCTGAAAAGATTACAATAATATACATGTTTAAAATACGAATTAATACCAGTGCAGAGAATGGGACGAACAGGTGCGTATATCACCTCTAAGACCATCCCACCTCAAGACCAAAAATAAGCCGCCCATGCCCAGTCCCCTCCCCCTTTAAGTAGACCTGCACATAGTGCAGCTACATGAAGAAAACCACGTGCACGTACTGTTGGCTTCGAAATTTGAATCAAATTTTGAGTTTAAAAAAAGAACCGCATTAGTTTTAAAAATAGAAAAAGATAAAGAAGACCTAGTACTAGGAGGAAGCCGATTCCACAAAGATACAATGCGGTTGAAAAAGATGACTTGAATGCCTCAGTCCTACAAAAAGGAACCTTAAGAAGAAGAGGAGCAGTAGATGATCTAGTGGTGGGATGCCCTTGTCCAGACCCAGAGTTGCAAAATTTGACATATTTGTCAATGTCCAGGTCATACACACCTGTAATACACTTAAAAAACAATGAAAGGTCAAGCTGTTCCCTACGCATTGTAAGAGGGAGCAAGTTCAATTGGCACAAGCGCTCCCGATAGTCCAGATCAGGATAGTGCATAATGAATTTGGTAGCTCGCCTCTGGACACCTTCCAGGCACTCAACATTGTGTCTGGAGGTACCACTCCAGAGGCAGCTACCAAACTCAAGATCACTCCTGATCAGGGCTAGATACAGGGCTTTGGTGACTTTCACAGGTGCGTTAAAACCTACAGTGCGCTTAATCAGACCCAATTTTCTATTGCACTTTTTAACTACATTGTTGATATGAGTATTCCAGTCTAGTTTTGAAGATATTTCAATACCAAGATCTTTAATGGATTTAACAGAACTAAGTTTAATGTTGTTCATGAAATAGTCAAAATGAAATGGTTTTCGTTTTCTGGTGACCGAAATAACTTGACACTTGGAGGGATGAAAATTTAACTCCCAGGTGCTGCTCCAATCAACAAGTGCATTGAGATCATTCTGGAGCAATTGGCAATCATTTAAACTGTCAATATTCAAAAACATTTAGCATCATCAGCAAAAGGGCAACTTTGGTATTCTTGGCAACACTGGGCAAGTCATTGATATATAACACAAAGAGGAGGGGACCCAAGATGGATCCCTGCGGGACACCGGAAACCACAGGCAGCCAGTCAGAGTAAGTACCATCCACAACAACTCGTTGACGTCTGCCTGTCAGGTAAGCTCTAAACCAACAAATAAGATCGGAATGGAAACCAAAAGAACTGAGTTTGTGAACAAGGAGGTCATGAGAAACGCTATCAAAAGCTTTGGAAAAATCCAAATACACCATATCGACTTGCCCAGAGTTGTCAAGAACAGAGTTAATGTCATGGAATACCTCAATAAGCTGAGTAGCTGTGGAGCGGCCCTTAATAAACCCATGTTGGAGATGGTAAATCTGGTCTTTGACTACAGGAAAAATAATATCAAAAATGGCACGCTCCATAACCTTACCGCAAATACATAGTAATGAGACAGGTCTATAGTTACTGGCTTGCTGTTTGTCAGATTTCTTAAACACAGGGACAACGTTAGCATCAAGCCACTGGCTGGGGAGTTTACCCTCTGCTAGAGATACATTAAAGATATAACATAAAGGATATGCGATTTGATGGCAACATTCTTTAAGCACTCTAGGTGACAATCCATCCGGACCAATAGCCTTTGATACATCAAGCTTTTTAAGGATTTTAAGCACCTTATCTTCCTGAATTACTGTAGTACCCAAAAGATCATGGTGACGGATGGAAACTGTAGGAAGACTAGCACGGACCCTAGGTTGAGTAAAAACAGAGAAGAAATAGTTATTGAAAAGTGTGGCTTTCTCACTGGGAGTGGAAGCTGACGTGCCATTGTGACTCACAAACTGAGGCAAGGATTTAGATCTCGTTTTGGATCGATAAAAGACCAAAAGCGCTTTGGGTTGTCAGACAGCGTTGAACTAAACCCGGCAATGTAATCATCATACTTGCGTGAGATCAGGTTTTTGAGACGATTGCGCAATTTCCTAAATTTGGCCCAGTGGTTAGCCGAATCACTTTTCTTTGCACGTTTCCACGCAGTGTATTTCTTTTTCTGTAGATGCCGAACCTCTGAGTCAATCCAGGCAGGACTTGTGCTGTCTTTTACTTTGACCTTAGGTATATTCCTGTCAAGGATGGAAACAAAACTATCTGTGGCTATTTATGCAATTTGTGAAAATTGCTTAAGCAACTGGCTATTTGTGCAATTTGTGCTATTTATACAAATTGCACACTTTCTTGCAATTGAAGGCTATTTGTGCAATGACCAATCCTGCGCCTTTATGGAGGACTACTGATGTGGTATACGAGTATGCAAACGGTACGTGTGACAAGTTTTACATTGGCGAGACAGGAAGACCTTTTGTAGTAAGAAGTAAAGAGCACAAAAAGAAAATACACCAGTAAAAATAGAACAGTATCAACTCCCGAACTTTCCAAATCTGCCATTACCGATCACATCGCAATAGAAACCATGTCATTAACTGGGAGGAGCCTAAGCTTACTTCAGTAATACATATGGGAACAGCAATACAACCATTGCATCATTGCATGATTTTGGTTAACACACTATTCATTGTAAGTTTACCCGATTAATCATGCAACTAGTGAGTAAGCTTACCAACACAACAGCCCAAAATTCACAAAATTCTCAGTCTCTGACAATGAGAATGTAATTTACTTCTTCATTTAGTTGGTGCAATATTCAAAGCTTACATTGTGCTAATGTTATCATTATATATTTATTATCATCAAAAGTATCAGGGAGTGTAGCAGTTTGTACTTACCGGGCTCGCGTAGTATTGACAAAATGTCAACGAGAATGCAGAGAAACATCTGTGTCCGCGCCAAGGCATGCGGTCAGACGCTCGAACTGGTGTCAGAACACCTCGAAAAACTGTCCGCTTTTCCTAGTCCATACAGGACCAACGCAATATGTAGCACTATTATCAACGCCGTCAGGCGTTGGTCCTTATAGATTGGTGCTCTACCCCCAGCAGCGCAATCGAATTACCATAAGCAGTGACCTCAACCAACCCAGTTAATGACAACGTAATAACTCCAAATATGGTTGGTAACCCCGCCCATTATTTAACCGCATCTGTTATGTAACTGGGACGAGTACGCTAGTCATCTCAATCGATTGATTATGAGATTGTATGGATCAAAACACTTCACACTTTTGAAGTAGCTGGGTTTCGACCAGTGTAGGCCTAAATCGTGATATCATATTGATTTATTTTGTAAAATCAGTGTTGTTATATTAGTCTGGCTCTATTTTGGAAATGTGCTTATTTAAGCATCAAGCGGCAAGTTCGCGTAAAAGCTGGCAACCAAATTGTTTTGTTTAATTCGGGTATGCTGAATTCAAAACTTTTGTCTACCAAGCTATATATATATTGGAACTCCGTGACCCTCAAAAAAGACCCTCAAACACCCTACATGCTCATGTCATATAGGGGGGCAAAAATGCTCAAAATTCACTAAAAACATGTCAAATTATTTGTCTGGGTCTAAGGATCACAAAAGTGTAACATTATTGCGCACGTAGGACATATTGAGTTTTGAGGTTCGACAGGTCCAAGGTCAATTTGCACGCTAGGGGTGAAAAATTAAAAGTTGCTCCGATTTTCGAAAAATGGATGCAAACTGTTCTTCAAGTTCAAGGGATTCTTTGATTAATCACTCAATCGTTGGTTCATTCAACCAACGATCCGTCCAATAAGTATTCAACAAACAATCAAGAAAACAATCAGAATCATTATTGAATTTATTGATTAATCAATTAATTGATATGGTCATCCAATCAATCAATATAATAATATAATATAATAGAATCACACTAACTTATTAGATTGATATATCGATGAATTAATAGTCAGTCAATTATTGAACTACTCATCAAGTATCAATCAATAATCATTCGTTCGATCAATCGATCAATTATTAACAAATTACATTGTAGTCTCGCAATTAATGTACCGTATCTTGGTGTTAAAATATCAATCAATTAAGTAATCGAGTCAAGCAACCACTCAATTTATAATCAGTCTCTCAATTGTCTCTTCATGGTCTTACACTAGGATCCACAACACAGTTAGGACGCTGGACAACCGATTGTTATTGTTCTGCAAGGCTCACTCAGTCATTTAAGGGATGTGCCTATAGGAATAAAGACCAAACAAACATATTCTTGTTTATGCCGTAATATTGTAGTCTTTCAACCCTTTCACAACTTCAGCTGTGCAACTTACAAAAATTCCCGCTGAAAAGTGGTTCTTTTAATTTTAGAAAATAAATGAAAATCGCTCTGGACTTTTAGTACTGATTATACTGTAGACGATCACAGACTATTTTGTACTGATCATACTATAGACTATTGTGACGTCATTGCCAGACAGTTTGTCTGTATTATGGCTATTGTTCCTTGTCTGGAAATATGTTCGGGCTTTATGTTATGTTCAGGGGCCGTGTTTTTAAAACTCCCGCCTCATCACAATAAGGCATAGGACAGTGTACTGATCGCATTGAGTTCAGTCAAGCATATATTCCAGACCAATCCTTTTCGCCTCATTAAATATGTGTCACATTAGGTCAGGGACGCTATTTATAATGGTTCGAATCCTTTTATTTGAGGTCAATAGATAAAAGAGAGGCATTGAATTGAATCAACACAGGTGTTGCTCTAGATATGATCATCAAATCTCCCATAGCAGATTTCACACAGGAGGCGGCTCTTGCTCATTCATAGCGCTCAAAATTCCATATTGTAATAATATTGGTGATGATGTTACAATCTTAGCAGCGGATAGGTGTGCGCCGTGTTCGGCTGCAACCGGCCTAGTTGATTCATAGCGCTATATAAATCTAACATCAATTTAATTTTGTATATATATTTTCAGGGCCGGATTTACCTTTTGGGGCCCTGGGCCAGGCTAAAATTCGGAGGCCCCAAACTCACCGTGGGGAAGGCATGTGCACTCAAGTGACCAAGTTTTTGTTTACAAATAAAGGGCCTACAATAAGATGGGTTTTACTAAGACATTTGCGCAAGAAGCGCGAGAAACATTTCGATTTCAGAAAATTTTAGCCCAAAATGAAGGTGAATTTTGTTATAATTATAAAAGGCCAGTGGGCGCGAAGCGCGTAAAATTTGCAATGTTAGGATATTTTGGTGCAAAATATGGTGTATTCGGGCTAAAAAGAAACATGCACATGCCAAATTGGGGCCCCCAGATTTGGGGGCCCTGGGCCCTGGTCCATCTGACCCAATGGTAAATCCGGCCCTGCATATTTTATAAATATTTTTTGTTAACATTATCTAATGTGGTGCTTAGGACTACTACATGTGGAACCGATGCGAAAGGCCGGGTCTGCAAAATAATGATCAGTGCATGATGGCTGTAGAGATTTAGCTTCATCATGTCCATGTTCAGTGTAATCAAATGAAATACTAGGCCTATATAGCTGGATATCATAAAATCGTGGAAATGGTATCGCCTATCGCAAACCATCAAATCTGTCGTAGGTTTGAATTGCCAATATAAAAACCGTGAATTTAGTGTCACACATCTACGACTTGGTTTGAAATAAGGCGAGCCTGACGCCATCGGACGCCATTAACAGTTTTGGGAATATAGCACACCGTTCGGTGTGCAAACTTGTGCTAAAATGTAATTAAATAACTAAAATCGGATTACTGGAATAATACCAAACAGCAACGGACATTGAGTAAGGACTACGTGAGAAGTTTGGGGTAAGTAAAACATTTCCTTGTTATAAAAAACAGCCAAAAAGCTGTCCAAAATTGCACAAGGCGATATATCTCGAAACTAAATTTTGAGAGGGCCTACGCTGATTCTTTTAATTCTAGTTTAAAATCTATCCGTCACCTGCAGTCTGATATGGTATATAAGGTTTCATCCAATTCTTGGGAACTAATGTGGAAGGTATTTTGGTTAAAAATCCGATACTGTTAAAAATATCGGTATTTATGCAAGCGACATTTCTATCGTGTAAAATGCATTGAAAATTGTCGGCTAAAGAGTGCATAAATAAAAATTGCGAACAGTAATATCAACAATAACTATCTACATTCCAAGCTGAAACGCTTTTCAAAAACATACAACCTTTTTTCGGGCAATCGCTGAAACCGAAATATGCAATTCTAGGCCATCTGTAAAAAAGTGCGTGAGCGTTTGTGACTATGAACTTGGGTCACCGAAACAAATGTTTATATTGGCGTCAGGCCTTTCAAATTGATACAATAATTAGCCCCCCAATAATGGCTTTCATTTTAACCGTTATTTGTTAAACTGCGATTTTTACTTTTTAGAAATCAAAGAACGTATCAAAAACTTTTGTAGATCGCTTAAAAATGGCCCCATGCCTTAATAAGGCAATACAAACGATCGAATTTGGTATTCAAATGAACAAAATTTTGAGTTACACCTTTTCAGTGTAAAATTTTTTTTTCTTCCAAATGAAAAGCAATAATTTTCATTTTTTAGTAAATGTCAGGAAAAACTGTAATGCTTGATACTGTATTTTTTTTTCAAATCTTAGTGTTAAACTTAGTCGTGAAATTCAGTCATTTAGTGTAAGATTTTCGATTTTGATAGGCTTCAACTCTGCCCGTGAGCCTTTTTTGGGATCAACCTTTTAGCTTTTCAAAGTAATATAGTTCGCTAAAGAAGGATTTTTCCCAACTTTCTAACGCACATCACCGTGAGCGATATATCATAGTTTTGTCAGAATTTCCGTTTTGATTCCATAATTTTTGACTACCAGCTGAAAAAATTTAAAATCCACGAGTGAAATACTAGCATTGTGGATCGATATCTCTGGGTGCCCGGCCTGGATACAGTTTTGCCAGAACTTCAATATAGCAAAGAAATTACCTAGTGTTTCGGTATAGTGCCTTTTGTTTGTGTTTGTTTGAAATTGCTTAAACCCACCGAAAGTCATAATGAAGCAGCCAAAACAATACAAGGTTAAACACGGAAGTTTATAACAACCTATTATAATGACCTAAAGGAAAAATCATTTATGGTAACAATGAGCCTTGCATTGTAAGTCATGGTTAAAATGTGTTGAGTACCCACCCCACCCCCATAGGCCTACATAATATTACATACCGGTACCTTATAATATTTATATAGCACGGCTATAGCTATACATTTAGAAAGTAGGTCCTATAGCGCTAAATTATGACAAATAGGCCTACACAAACCCGAACGCAAGTCTGAAGGGTGTAATTAAAATGCCAACCCGCGATGGGGGGGTCATTCAAAATTCACCTGGAGATAGGAGGGACAGAAAATTAAAATCCCCTCTAATAACACGCGAATTTTTCTAGGTTTGGACAGTGGATTTTCCCATGGACCTCATCCTAGGTAAATAAATAAACAAACAAACAAACAAACAGACAAAATGGTTTTCATAATCATGGAATCCATAGCCCCTATAAATTGAAATTGCAGGCTATCACGGGAGCAAATTTCCAAAATCCACCTCATTTACCAGAATTGGGGATTTGGGCTACCAAATCGCTGGTCAGGCAATCCTGGTTTTCAATGGAAAAGGGACCTGGGTTGACAACAATTGAAATATCGATTATATCTGGTGGTTGCTCTCGAGGTAAAGTACTAAGTTTGACATTTTCGGAGCATAAAGGGGAAAAGGGTAAAATAAAAACGGAAATTCTGACAAAACTATAATATATAGACCCACACGATGTGCTTTACAGAGGTGGGAAATATCTTTCTTTAGCAAACTATATTAGTTTGAGACGCTAAAAATGAATTCTGTAAAAAGCTCACGGGCGAACTAAAGGCCTATAAAAATCAAAAATATCACACTAAAAGACACAATTTGATGCTTAATTTTAACACCAGGATTTAAAAAAAATGTTCATCCAAGCACTATGTTTTTATTTGACATTACTGAAGAAAAAAAAAAATTTGCTTTATATTTGACCGAGAAAATAAATTTCATAGCAAAAAGGTGTATCTCGGAATTGTGTTGATTTTAACATGTATCGATCGACTTTTAGCGCGACTAAGCAGAACAAAAGATCGGTTGTCCTGCGTTTAGACTGAACATGCTCATCTATAATTAATAAGGGCACAATTCTTTAACCCCATTGCATTTGTATAGTCATTGAATGACCTTTGAAAATTTGGATACAAAACTCATACTCTGAATTAGGATGAGGCCATTGTGGTCCATAGTGTTAGATCTGGCAATCTCAATCAGTCAGCCAAATAGTTATTGACCGCTCATAACTTCATCAATCTCAAATTAATCAGTCTCTCTATCAACCAATCTACCAATCATTCATTCTATAATTCAATTACAAATTGCATTCCTTTATAATTCATATGCATGATATTCATTCATTAGTGACTGATTAAGCATCAATAATCATTAATACTCGGTTCTGATATGATTAGTCTTTGATCTAAAAATCTCTAAACAAAAAAGTAAGCAAGCAAAAATGAAAGAAATCATAATTTCACGATATAAGCTATAGAAGCCTGATCAATGGCAATATATAAATCAATCAACGAAAATAAAATAAATAAATGAATAATTAATGAACACACATTAATAATAAAACATAAATGATGATACATTAAATAAATGTAATTATAGGCCCGTATTAAATAATGAAAGAAAGAAAGAGAGAAGGAAAGAAAGAAAGAAGGAAAGAAAGAAAGAACTTGCAGAACTTCTTTTTTTTTTCAAGAAAAGGAATTAAAGTAAATAAATGAGTGAAACCCAAAGTTTTTATGAAGCGTGTGTCCTCCAATTCTATATTTTTCTTAAACATGTTAAACGAATAGGCCAACT
This sequence comes from Amphiura filiformis, assembly GCF_039555335.1. Taxonomy (NCBI): domain Eukaryota; kingdom Metazoa; phylum Echinodermata; class Ophiuroidea; order Amphilepidida; family Amphiuridae; genus Amphiura; species Amphiura filiformis. The sequence goes on along the minus strand of NC_092638.1, from coordinate 38,909,861 downwards.
ATCCCAATTAATAGAGGTTGCGCATATGACGTATCATACCGTAAATATGGCGGTATACTCAAATCCATTCAACAAAAGCATGATTGCAATCTACCGAGACAGTTCGTCTCACACACATAACAAATGCACTACGATCAAATAGGTTTATGACAACATTTTGATTGAATGGACTGCACTGCAATCAATAATTTCAAGCACAACCTCTATACAAAAATAGTAAGGAATCGAGGTTAACCAGGACAATATTAAATGTAGTGATGACAAAAGGAATTGATTGTGTGCAACCTACAGGTCAGTGAACTGAGGGTAAGAAGAAAACCGAGTATTATAACAGGATTAACACATGCAACTGAAGAGGGTTAATAATCAATTTTGTTACGCAATACTGGTGTCAATTCCAAGCTGGAAGCTAGTGTTCTGGTAGCAGGTAGGCAAGCCACACCTACTGAAAGCTATTGATGATATTTAGTCAATCGGATTGGCTGAATATCATTAGTAGCTAATCAGTAGGCGTGGTTAATCAGTTTGAGATTTCCCTCGACTTTCCAGGTCAGGATATGTCTAATCTAGAAGGACCCACGCCTGACGGCGTGGACTATCGTACTAAATGGAGCGTGGTCCTCCTTGAAGGACTAGCTTTTCCCGAACCTTTTGACACCCTTGAAGTCATTTCAATCAATTTGACAAGGGTTTTGATGTAAGCCTAAATCACTATTCGATTTGGAAATTGACGTTTTGACATCACAGCATGGGTGATTGCATTTGAAACACATGCACCCACAGTTTTAATCGCAAGCATGTTGCGTAATTACCTCGTTTATACGAAACAATTTGTTCTAGCCAAATGGCAAAAGAGGAATATCATCCAATTACGTAAGGGATCAAATCAAAACTCGACCGCCGGTTGCCCGCCGGTTCCGGGCGGTTCCGTCCGGTTGGCAGAGGTCATTGGTATATGAATATTCGAGAATGCATGAGTAGCAACCGCCGGTTGGTTTAAGCACATAACCGGTGAGATTAACAAAATGTCGATATGTTTATTTCGCGATCACAATAGCGCATACTTGAAATTTCACGGTCACAATAGCCATGATAGCCCATACTTTAAAGTACTGCACGATGATCGATTTTTCTTAGTCGCGTGTCTATTGACTTGCCACCAAAGCAAATTAATTTTGGAAATGATTTCTTGTTTATGGTTAAAATTGCTTGAATATATCACTATTGTTTTAATCAGTTAATTTAAGTTCAGAACAGTGTTTCAATGATTTCTATAGGTTAAGTAATTTAGAAGTTGTGAATTTATTATTTTGTGAATCACATAGGCCTGTATTGGTGATGGACAATTATACGAAAGGTCATTAGTTCAAAACTGCCTCCAGAAGATATGATGCGGGCATAAATCACAAAAGAAATCCCCAGTTGAAGTGATATTGATTGACTAATTTGCTTTGTACTTCAACTGGGGATTTCTTTTGTGATTTATGCCAAAAAATGTAACTTCAATACTAAAATGAACAAAATTGAGGACAACTTGCCAAAGGAAGATGCATAGGCCTTTTACAACTATTGGTTTTATTTTAGTCCCGGTAGGCTTATTTTGATCCACCTAAAGAGTATTATATCAGAGGAGCTGATCTAACAATCCCTACACACCCCTAAGCATGCAAAAATTGTATTGAAATCAGTCTTTTTGAAGGAAACAAACACACTATCTGTGGTCATCTTATGACTCCCTACATTTTGGTCATCAAAGTTTTTATGACCCCCACCCCAATTTTCTTTCCAAACATTTATGACCCCTCCCCCTCTCGTATATTTGGGACACCTCTCCCCCCTTCCGAAGAAAATGATAGCCCAAAATGGTACAAAATGGGGTTGATTTTGGGTCTAAAATAGACCAAATGCAAGATTTTGTAACAACATTTCTGACGACTGAGCAGGAGAGGGGAATGACTTGCCACCCTGCCCCATGGCTAATCTCCATTGGTGCTGATGACGGGGCGGTGCCGAGGGGTGATGGGATTCGCATATATTTTGTCGATCTTGCAAAATCATTAGTTCTTCTTGCACATCACCTCAACGAGCCTGGCCAACATCATTGTAGGCCCAATATACCAGCCTAATGGCCTAGGCCTATATTACGAACTTAGTGTAGTTTTTTATCCCCCTCTCTCTCATGTGATTTGAGAGACACATCTCATACTCTCACCCCTTTTCCACCTCTCCCCATCCTCCATCTCCCTGTTCCTCTCCCCTCTCTCTTTCGTGATCGCGATTATCCCCTCGGAAATGAAACCTGTCACGATGTAAAATAATTTGAAATAAATAGACCAGGTCTCTGTTTATATTTTATCAAAATAAAATTCTAAAAGTAGCTATATTGATTGAGAAGAACTCCGAGAAGGAAAATCGATTATTCCTATTGTACTAAATTTGAAAAGAAACCACTTGAAATCACTCCACTCATTCACTCGATGATACCAACCGGCCATATGAGCCAGAGTGTGACGACTGACCTCATTACTGTGTATAATTTAGAACCGGACGGAACCGCCCGGAACCGGCGGGCAACCGGCGGTCGAGTTTTGATTTGATCCCTAAGCTTTAATTGCATTCATACCTTTTTCTCCATTATGCATGTTATAAGACTTGTTATATTATGTTATTCAATTTCGGTAGAGCGGGAAATAATAAAAAAAGACTATAATTATTGAAAAGAAGGACATAGGTCGTCTATTCTATATGTAATTCCACATGACATGAGAACATGACAGTTATGTTTATGATCGATAAATTATATGTTTCAAGTCACTTTGATGTATTCAGTGAATCCATCATATCGCTAATGTATCATAAAGACAACATAGTTTTCGTGATTCAAATAACGCACCCAAATCGGCTGGAGTTGATGTCCTGACTACCTCTGGATAACCTCAACGCCTGTATATTGTAATCTCACTTTCATCATATTTAAAGAAAGATGAACGATACATTTGATCTTATTAGACATTAAACTGGCACATTTATTATGAAATCGTTCAAAGTGACGCAAACAATGTACATGACTACGTGCAAAACGTGAAATTATTTGAAAGCTTCTTGAACTGAAATATTTTCAAATTTGAAAAATTGATTATGACATGTGAACCTGGCGGCGTTGGATGATAAAAGAAATAGGCTGGGTTTGTTTCAGCGATACAGATAATTTGTAAATAGTGGATTTAGATTGCTAGAGATGTGCAGTTCAATTACGACTGACTTGGGAGATTGAAGGAGGTGTTGACAATTCACAGCCTTTTACTGGTTTATGTAATTGTAACATATTAAGGGCTTGGGTAAGGGCAAACTTAAGGTACAGGTAACTGGAGAGAGGAAGCGATGAGGAATCCCAAATCACAGCGCCAGGTAAAGACCGGACCACCGAGTACATGCAAATGTGCATGTATTTTGGAAGGTTCATGTTTGTTTTAAATTTTGGGGATTTTTTTTCTGAAATTTAATATTTTGGTGCCAAAAATCTGTCGGCACATGCTTTGTTATTGTTACAACTCACTACAAATATTACTGTATCCAAATGCTTGTTAAATTACTCGCGCATGCTCCAGCCGCTTGACCAATCACAGTCGACTCAGCGAGTTTCTGCCGATGTTTGCCGAATGACCAGCCGAACTTTTAATCTTCGTGTGTTCGGCACGGGGATTTTAGAAAGGTCTTTGAGGGTTGAATAATGTTTTGAATCTGACAACTTTCTACTCCCATTTAGACAAAATGGCAATCTACACGAAGTTTTTTAAACCTTGAAAATCGGTGAAGAGATAAGGAAAATAATGACATTTTTCAGGGCACATGTTTTTGATCAACGGAATTTTTAGGCAAGTTGACAATTCTGAAATATTTTGATGTATAAATTTCATCGCAAGATTCACAATTTCGTGGATTTTTTCGATGAATACTTTTTGATTATGATTTTTTGCATCATCGGAAAACTACACAGTATAACACTGTGCTAGTTTTAACGTGTTACATTTTCGATTTTTGTGTTACATTTAGGCCAAAGTTGGACCAAATTTGAGTAATATTTCGGATTTTCCCGTTTCTACTGCACGGAAGATCATAAGGCCGAATAAAAATAAAACATGTTTCTCGTCCCCTTCCGCTTCCTTTTTTGAGGCCGCTTCAAATTTATTTTCAGTTTTGTAAAATTCAGTCAAAACTTTTGAAGAAAGATGTCTTGGAAGTTGAGATGTTTTCTATAGCCTTGCTAATATGCAAGAAACAATTCTGGATGGTTCTGTGATCACTAGCGGGGGCGTACCTACCAGAACAATAAAAAAAGGGCCTCAAGCCCTCTTCCTCCTTTTTAAACCCGGACGAGAAACATGTTTTTATTTTTACTCGGTTAAATCATCTTCCAGACACGCTCCAGATAATATGCAAATGCATGGAGTACAATACCAATCACCTGTTTAACTGGTATTGATCAAAGTAATTCTTTGTACTCCATGCATTAGCATATCTTATGGAGCGTGTCTGGAGGATGATTTGATTCACGGCGGGAAGTGCAGGGCAGCATGAGTGAACACGGGTCACTGAATTAGCATAAAGGTCACACAAAACAGCTTCCGCGCAAGCGTAGTAACCTCACAGTGAAAAGTTTGACCTTACAAAGCTGTCGAGTATTTAGATACAGCAGTATAGTGTGTAAGTTCGTAGTGCAACTCTTTTCGGCATATACACGTTACAATTCGTTTTGGTGATTTAGTAATATTTTTGTGACTGCATTTTGGCGTTTTCAATGCGTTTTAACCTTACCTTGGAATTAACGCTATATCTGGCCCTGCTCCTTTTAGATTTTCTGTCTGATCGTCGGCTTTTGCAAATAACTGAATGCAGATTGGATCTGAATAAGTATCGTATTCCTCTCGGCAGGTCTATTCATGATATAATTACTTTGAATTCCGTCTAACGACCCAAAATTTACCTCTGAATTCAGGGTTCACGGCTGCTTTCGGAAAAGCCGTAGTCTTCGGTGCTGTATTAATATCTCAAAAAAGTGCACGAGTGGTGAACACGTTTTATACTTCCAGCATTAATGACTGCTGATTCAAGGCTGATTGAAATTCCATTACCACAATTGTTTTTTCTTCAAATGTAAACCTTACTTATTTTCCCGCATTTATTTTGTATTTTAGCCTACCGATTGCTTTTAAGAAGATAATGCGAAACCGAAACAATGCCATTTCAACCAGGTCTATATTCCAAAACAATTCTGTTTCAAAAGCTTTTTGCTCCGAAAGTATTCCGAAGGGAATTTGATCCGATCGGTCATTTCTTTGAAAGGTTTTTCTTCCAACAGGGTTTTCTTCGAAAAGATATAACTATGTAAGGTCATTGCCCCGAGAATGACAAGCTTGTATTGTCTCTGAAAGGTTTTTGATCCAAATGGATGTTTCTCCGAAAATATTCTTCAGAAGCGCTTTTGCCGAAATTTTTAAGACCCGTCCGTATACCTTTTTCAGACTAATCCCCCTTCGGAATTAAATTCCTTTCGGAGTAACGAACTTTTGTAACAATGACCATTCGGTGTACGCCTATAATGGCCAACATTTTCGGACAAATGACCTTTCGGATTAAATAAACTTTCGGACAAACGAACATTCGAAGCCAAAAATCTTTCGGGCAAAATGATCTTCCATACAAAAACCTGTTCGGATTAACCGCCGTTATTGGCCAAGAACCAGTCACGTTTACAGCCAGGAGTTCAGTTTATGAAACTTATGAAACAAGATAAATATATCTATTGTATCCATGAAACCAGAAAGTCTGCCTAACAAAATACTGTCAAATTATATTCAGTTGAAAGGGGTTCCCAGACTTATTCGGTGTAACGCGTGGATTGAAATTTTGACAGTTTCATTTTCGTGAGTTAAAGTATAATGTATTTTTAACCTTACTCATGCATGTTTTATAATGCCACATTTTGCTTTATTAGATTACTTTCACACCCGGGCTTTCACGTTTGCCATCTGCATGAATTAAAAAGCAGTGCGTATTCATAGCAGGGGAATGTGGTGGAATTTGCTCTTAATACGACACAGAGGAGTATTAGAATACAAATTTTGGGTGATTATCATTCAAGGTATTTTGGTGCATATATCTTATTGTAATTATTTTAAAACAATTAATAAAAACACCGAATTCTAATAATGTTAAGGCTGGTCTGGTCCAGATCTGTTAGCTTGTTGGCCCATGTCAATTAGGAACATTGTGAGATCGCGCAGAAAAAACCAAATTGTAGAAAATGCTACATATTGATATTTTATGATTGTTTTTACTTTTTTAGCCAATTATTCGAAAGAACAAGCGAGCACAAGCATAAAACAAACATAACACACAGCAGAACAAGAAATTTGACAAAATAAAATGATAGCTTCAACAGTCTAAGCGAAACCGCTCTTTAAACCGCTAAGAGAAAACGAGTAAGGCATAAAGTGGCGTCACATCAAATTGTTTTCACGAGTCAGATGAAATGTATTCAGATTGATATCTGCGTTATTCGACTTCTCGTCATCTCTCGCCAGACAATGTCATAAATTCTCGCATTAATCCTCTATATTGTCTAGCTGGAGGTCTTAAGTTCATATTAGGATAGTTATTGCCCCATGTCACTGCAAGAAAAGCGGGAATTCGCAATTGTATCTTCACTGATATAATAGCAGACTTAAGCACAGGTTTAATAGGTATATTTTTGTGTTTGCGCTGAAAGCCAATTTAGCACAAATTACTGCTATTTATCAGACTTTTCCCGCCATTTACAACAATCCATTTACCACAATCTTATGTGATTTTGTATGAATTTTGCAGAATTCTACAAAAGTTCCTGCGATTTCACACTATTTATATATTGCATTAGCAATTTGGTTGATTCTGCGCGGTCTCTCAACTTTTCCCAATTGACATGGGACTTTTGGTCTGGACCAGAACAAGCTTAACATTATCAGAATTTGGTATTTTTATTAATTGTTTTACAATTAATGTTTCTTGCTATTTATCTGGGTCGAAATACATTGAATTTGCATCTGATACTCCTCTGTGTCGTATTAAGAGCAAATTCTACTACATTCCCCTGGTGGTACGTATAACGCCCTGATAAAAAATCATGAAACGGCAAACGTGAAAACCCGGGCGTGAAAGTAATCTAATAAAGCAAAGTATGACATTATAAAACATACAGATATACTTTTAACTCGCACAAATGAGACTGTCAAAATATCAATCCACGCGTTGCAAAGTCTGGGAACGCCTTTAAACTGAATATAACTTGACAGTATTTTGTTAAGCAACCTTTCTGTTCTGGTTTCATGGAGGCAATAGTTATATATATATCTTGCTTCACAAGATAAAATGAATAACCAAGCTCTTGCGGTTTTACCGTGACTGGTCCTTGGACCAAAACGGCAGTTGATCCGAGCAGTTATTTTATGGAAGATCATTTTGCCCGAAAGGCGTTTTTTTTAGCTCCAAAGGTTCATTTGTCCGAAAGTTATTTCATCCGAAAGGTCATTTGTCCGAAAATGTTGGCCATTATAGGCCAACACCGAATAGTCAATGTTACGAACGGAATTTTAATCCGAAGGGGGATTAGTCTGCAAAAGGTATACGTGCGGTTCTTAATTACTTCAGAACTTCGGCAAAAGCTCTTCTGAATATTATTTTAGGAGAATTGACCTGAAACGTCCCTTTGGAGCAAAACCTTTCAGAGACAAAGCACGTTTGCCATTCTCGGAGCAATGAACTAAAGGACATATCATTTCGAAGTAAAACCTGTTGGAAGAAAAACCTTTCACATAAAGTACTGTCAGATAAAGTACTTTCGGAGCAAAACGCGTTTGAAACAAAACATATTTTGGAATATGGCATTGTTTCGCATTTAAAAACAAAGCAATCGCTAGGCCAAAATACAAAATAAAAAAGCGTTAAAATAAGTAAGTGCTACATTTAAAGAAAAAAATATCGACAATTATTGTGGTAATGGAATTTCAATCAGCCTTGAATAAGTGTCTGCATTTCTGACAAGTAGACAACTTGAAGAATGAACCAATTCGAGGGTAACTGATAAGATGTAACATAACACAGCGTCTTACTCTCCAGCGAGACCAGGTGACGCAGCATTCCAATGGGACCGATTTACGCGGGAACTATCACGCCTTATCACGAGGCTTCAGTTGAGTGCAGACCAAATGTTGAAATTGATTTTAAAATCAGTTAAAAAATCCAAATGTTGATATTTTAAATGCCAGGTATTTTACAAACTGGCAAAAATAATAGCATTTCATTAAATATCAACTTTTTTTGCTTTGTTCAGTAGTTATTTTTAAATATTCTTCAAATGGTTATGAAAAATATATTTATGCACGGCCGAGAACTTAGACACAAAATCGCTTGTAAAAGTTTAATACGTTAAAATTACATAAACCAATAAAAGGCTGTTGATGTCAACACCTCCTTCAATCTCCCAAGTCAGTCGTAATTGAACTGCACATCTCTAGCAATCTAAATCCACTATTTACAAATTATCTGTATCGCTGAAACAAACTCAGCCTATTTCTTTTATCATCCAACGCCGCCAGGTTCACATGTCATAATAAATTTTTCAAATTTGAAAATATTTCAGTCCAAGAAGCTTTCAAATAATTTCACGTTTTGCACGTAGCAATGTACATTGTTTGCGTCACTTTGAACGATTTCATAATAAATGTGCCAGTTTAATGTCCAATAAGATCAAATGTGTCGTTCATCTTCCCTTCAATAGGTTGAAAGCGAGACTACAATATACAGGCGTTGAGGTTATCCAGAGGTAGTCAGGACATCAACTCCAGCCGATTTGGGTGCGTTATTTGAATCACGAAAACTATGTTGTCTTTATGATACATTAGCGATATGATGCATTCACTGAATGCATCAAAGTGATTTGAAACATGTAATTTATCGATCATAAACATAACTGTCATGTTCTCATGTCATGTGGAATTGCATATAGAATAAGCGACCTATGTCCTTCTTTTCAAATTAAATACATTCGTTTCTGTTATTTCTTGCTCTACCAAAATTGAACAAATGTGGCTGTTCACTACGAATGAGCCGTAAAGTGGGCAAATTGTATTCTGAGAATCCTTAAATAACTCTAGTCTTTGTTTGCTTTGGCTAAATCCTGTTTAAGTGGTAGGTTACAAAGCATTGTATTTTGTCTAGGTATGTATAACCAATAATTAACAATGAGAGGACATTGGGGATGATTTGAAATGACCGCAAATTATGACTGTTTGATATTTATTACCAGCAATGTGGAAAAAGAGACACATGTATAGAACCGAAAAAGGTACCATTTTGTTGAAGGAGTAGAGTTCAACACACCATAACCCCGCTTCTGGATATCGTTTGAAGTCAAATGATATGCCATTTTAAAGCTTATGGTATATATTTTCTAAACACGGAATAAAACAAAATTGACCGGGGGCCAACTTTACGGCTGATTCGTAGTGTCCGGTCACAAATTGTTTCGTAACGAAGTAATAATTACGTAACGTTCCTGAGATGCTAGAGCCTATGTAAGATAATAAAGTGTGCATCTTATGCAATTTCTCAGCAGAACACCTCGGACGCGTTCTAGATGTGTCAGAAGTGTTCAAGAAGAAACGGGTCTCGAGCGATTGCATGATTATAAGCTTAGGAATAATCAAGTTATTTGACTTTACCCATGCAAGTCTGTGTGGGTTGAGAATACGGTTTGTACAAGAAAGTACTACTGTTGTCTGGATACAATTTCCCGAAAGTTCAGAAAATTTCCAATGGGTTTAAAAATCTGTTACATTTGAACATATCGGATGCATTCGGGAGGTGTTCAGCTATTGATCTTGAACACCTCCGGAACGCGTTCGAATTTAAACACATCGGACGATTTTTAATTTTTTCATCATCTTCTTTGGAAATATTTTACCAGACATCTGCAGTATTTTCCTTTTCAGCAGTATCCTCAATAGGCCAGTCAAATTATGAATTCACCCACCACTATGTGCGACAGAATCCATTTCACATGCGGCTATCCCTCAAAAGCTCACACAAAAACATATCAGAAGTGACCGAAAATACAAAAAAGTGGAACAGGTATATAGGTGGAAAGGTCAAATGTTAAAATTTCGATTCCACAGGGGACAAAAAAATTAAAAATTCTCTGATTGTGATGAAATGGTCTGAGAAAAACGTTTTAGAAATAGAATAGTTGGCCATATTTCAAGTGGTTTGTTACCTAGATAAAACAAAAAAGATCAAAATCCGTTGAGTTCTGCTGACCTTGACCTATTCTGTGATGTTACCTATGGAACAATCACAAAACATCCAAAACAATGCAACTGTTCTCATTTGCCAAAGGAACAATTTGAGACCGATTGAATTAAAATTGGAGCATTTTTCAATTGTGGACACCTGTGGACATTTTACCTTTGACCTTTTTGCATGTAACTCAAGAACTGTATGTCGGAGACAGGTCAAACTTTACTATTTTCTGAATCCTTGTGATGAGAGCAATGCATTCACCCCTGTTCATTTTGTATTTATGTAAATTAAGCACTGTTCCACTAGTTGGATTCTCGGGGACTTTTGATATGTTATTTAATATGCTTTTCTGTAATGTTAGACAGGTATTTTTTCAAGCATGAATCCCATGGTTTTATTTAAAACAAACTCGTATTGACCATAAAAACGATTAAAAACAGCCGGCTCTAAACACGGGATATTCAAGATTCCTGCGCCGAAATTGTCTAAGTGCAATGACGTAATAGTTATTTGTGCTCATATGTCGTCAGCCTTCATTGTATTACTGGGACCCGGGACTGGAACTTCATTGCAGGAGGGAATTTAGAATATCGCGTGTTGAGAGACGGATGTTTTTATTCGTTTTTATGGTCACTAGGAGTTTCTTTTAAATAAAACCACGTGATTAATAGTTATTTTTCTATAGTTATTTTTTCTTTCGCTCTTTCTTTCGCTCTTTCTTTCTACATGTAACCTGTTTTGGGACATGCTTCCAATTGAGATTACAAGATTTCAGGAGCAGAATATACCAATTTTGAAATTAAGCTACTATATAAAAAAACCACTGAGACACATTTATCACTTTATTGACTTAGACATTTTATTTGAGTGTATCGTGAAACGGAGTACAAGAAAATTATGAATACATTGTTTCTTGCTCGTCAAAACTTTGGAAATGTTTAGTGTATAAAGGTTTTTGAAGGAGGTTGGGACATTTTAAAATCCTGGTCGCTTTGCTCGCCTAAATTGTAGACCCTTTAGTGTAATTTGCGTGTAACTTAAGGGAAGGGGTATGAACGTTTGGACAGTATTTATTGTGGGACATTAGAGCACATCAGACATATCGAATTGCATTCTGAATACGAAGAATGTCATTCTGATATCAAATAATTTTGATTTTTGAAATTCGCAATGTAATGCACATTTTATGGCAAATCATTAAAAATTGATATTTTTGATATTTAACAGTACTCTAAGTAAACTTTATAAATCTGATGATTTATACTTAACGTGTATGTAGGTGGGATGAAAAGCCGACGATCAATTGAAAATTTTGACCTTTCGTATTGAAGATTTTTTCCCAAAACACCAAAAAAAATTAGTTTTTTTGGGGGAAAAAATCCATATCTTCAATATGAAAAGTCAAAATTTTCAATTGATCGTCGGCTTTTCCTCCCAGCTACATACACTTTAAGAATATATCATTAGATTTATAAAATTTACTTCGAGGACTGTTATATATCAAAAATTTGAAAAATATCAAATTTTTATAATTTGTCATAAAATTTGTATTATATCGTGATTTTCAAAAATTAAAATTATTTGAATGATATCAGAAAGACATGCTTCGTATTCAGAATGCAATTCGATACGTCTGAGGTGCTCTCATGTTCCATAAAAAATACTGTCGAAACGCTCAAAACGCTCATTCCAGATCCCTTAAGTTGTGTGCCTAACATGTTGAGAGCTCAAAGTGACAGCAATAAAGGAAATACGAGGTCAAGGGCTATACATGGGTCAAAACTTAAGGTTAAACGCTATATCAAAATATTCAGAATATGGATTCAGAAAATATATTGTTTGACCTACCTACGGTCTATCAGTCTGGCGTTATTATCGAAAAGGTCAAAGGTTGAAAACTTTTCTGTGTTTGAGCCCAAATTCCAATTAACCTTTGACCTTTTTGCCAATAACCCACACTGATTGGCCGTAGATTTTGGGGTATAGGTTTGAACCATAGCTTTGAACCAAATTGGAACAATTTTTAAGTTTTGACCCCTGTGTAAATTTCGACCGTTAATTTCCCAGAATGCTCAAGGTTGCCTACTGGGTAGATTGCTCGTCAAATTCCTATTCAATATAGCTCAGCAATATTAAAGCAAAACTTGTTAGTCATACACAACTTAACACTCATAAGCAAGTTCTAACCGGGTTTCTACCCGACTATAATACATTTTTTGCACTTGGTTCACCCCCGTATGAAACGCTGGGGAAGAACAAAAACCCGTGTCTAAATAGGATAGCTTAGTCAGGAAAACAAAAATACCCGAAGGGCGATCACAGATCATTGAGCACTGGATTCCATCCGCTCACTACGCGATCTCCTAGATGCGGATCCGATTCGCCGTAGAAGTAGTGATGTAACATGATTAATAATTAATATAGCAATAGATGAATACAATTTTGAAATGTATTGCCCTGCACTACAAGTAGGCTGTCACCTGTCATGTCTGTGTATGTGTGCAATCATAGATTAAATACAATACCGCTCTTTCCAAGACACTAATGGTACAGGTGTGAGTGTTATCAGAATAATAATAATTTATATTACAACCCAGGTCTTTTGCCTATCTTATAATCAATGGTGCCATGTAGAGTTACAGCATACTTCTAGTGCTGGGCGATATATTAAAAATTGTATTCATCTATCGCTATGGTAACTAATCCTGATGCATCACTACTTCTACGGCGAATTATGGATGCGCATCACGAGAGATCTTACTGATGCGCATTGAGATGAATCCCGCGTTGGTCTCATTTTTAATACTACAAACGGAAGGGAAATACAAATCCTTACATTACGTAACTAAATTTATATGTTAATGCGAGTACTCTTATGCGGCCCACACACGATCAAAATATTGATCAATATTGGGGACCCTAGATGTAGGAATGGATACAAAATTTATCATTGTGCGTGTTCAATGGTAGATTTTGTATCTGGGGTCTTTGATATTGATCAATAAGCTTGAACGTGAATGGGCCGCATTACACGATCATAGGCACAAATATACGATTTTCACCGGACTGTTTTTGGTGAACATCAATTTCAAATTCATCATTAACCCTTTATAATCAAGTTCGAGTCATTATTGTTAGTGGTACTACACCCCTTGATAAATTTGTAACTATTTTTGCATTTTTCACAAAAACTAATAACACACTGGTAACAACAGCTATGTATATTATAGGGGCAAGGAATGCAGTTACTACACTGGAATTCCAGTGACTCAAGACAAGCGGTACGTTATTTATGATAAGTAAAGAGTACTGCTAGAATGTACCTCATTTCTTAACATAATTATACGAACCACTTGTCTTGAATCACTGAAATTTCAGTGAAGTAATTGGATTCCTTGCCATAACTTTTGTTACCAGTGTGTAGTTATTTTTGGGAAAATATGCAAAATTTATCACAAAATTTATCAAGGGGTGTATTATCACATTAACTTACTAAATATGAAAATAAAATAACCACTCTGAACATGGTCAAGTTGGAGTCATTATTCCTTAGAGTATTGTCAGAAGTGCTTGATGGCCGGCCTTACGCCGGTCAAGTGGTAGGACCTAGGTCAGTTTTGTTATGTCGCTAAAAGGATGCTGCAGAGGATGCATGGTCATACAACTAGCTCAAGCCATTTGGATGTAAACTGTGAAGTATATACAAAGTACTGACGCGGACCCACACATTGTACCGACTTTGAAGGCACGCATACCTGCAGCAGAGACGCAGCACTACTCACTGTTAACGCGCTGTATACGCGCGCGTTGTCACTTTGTACTTCAGAGTGGAAGAATTGTAAATCATGATAAAAACTTAAGAAAGTAAAATAAAAAACGTCAAAATCATGGTCGATCTTATCCTGGTCAAGGTCAAGATGCTGCAGAGGATGCATGGTCATACAACTAGCTCAAGCCATTTGGAGGTAAACTGTGAAGTATATACAAAGTACTGACGCGGACGCACACATTGTACCGACTTTGAAGGCACGCATACCTGCAGCAGAGACGCAGCACTACTCACTGTTAACGCGCTGTATACGCGCGCGTTGTCACTTTGTACTTCAGAGTGGAAGAATTGTAAATCATGATAAAAACTTAAGAAAGTAAAATAAAAAACGTCAAAATCATGGTCGATCTTATCCTGGTCAAGGTCAAGATAGTTCGTCAAAAACAAAACAAAACAAAACAAAAAAAAATCCCGCAAAACAAAGCAAAATAACAGCACAAAAACAAAGTCTCTAGAATAAACGCAATAGTCCACAATTAGTCCGAGTCATTTGAGTGATATATTCAAATGGATTCAAACATTTTCACTATGTTTAATTAACCCCATGAGAAGTAATATTTTCTTACAGCGTTTCCGACTGGTTAATCACATAATATAAGCATCTGAGTAACCAATCAAAATAGATCTTACAGATCTTACAGCTTTAGTCCCGGTCAGCAGAATTGGCAACATCTTAACATAGCCTATATCTCATTGGCTGAATACATGATATAACCCTCTTTGTAACCAATCAAAATAGTTTTTAGAGGTCGACAATTTGCCTGCACTTGCATTACAGGCTGGATTTATTGTTTATATTATATGAGCGGACTCACGAAATGCCCCTTAAAGAAACGTTTTCTCCCAGATTTGTATTCACATATTAACAAGCATTAATGTATTTTTCTAATGAAGTACACTTTATTATTATTTGGTACCCGTATTATGAATAGAAAGTATACCTTTTTCACACATTTTGTTTGATACCTTAACAAGTATATATTGTTAGACAATATACTTTTTTACTTTGTACAGATACAGTAAATTTATACTTCCCTCCTTTGGACCCAATTCAGAAACAAATACTTATATTTATTAATAGTTATAGTGCTAGGAAGTAACCAGATTAACTGTATTTCATTTTCCATTTGTAAATTCATGTTTAAATGTGTTAGTGGGCGATGCGTAATTCTTCTTTCCCCTGTATATTGATATATTAAGAATAACGATTAAGCATCATTAATTTGATCTCGTGCACTAGTTTGTAATGTTTGAATGTTTCCATGTTCCAGTGTATGATGCGTAAGCCTCTTCCACTGTTTGTATGATTATATTAGGCTGACGGGTAAGCATCATTAATTGATCTCGTACACTGGTATGTAATGTGTTGTTTGTACTGTTTACCCTTGGCTGCTCATATCCATAAGAACCAGACTTGAATCGTGTTTATCAGGGACAGTCTGTGTAGCTCAGTAGTGGAGCGCTCGCCCGACAAGCGAGAGGTCTGGGGTTCAAGTCCCCGCACAGGCAGGTATATCCGGAGTTTTTACTCTGATATATCTGCCTATGCATGTTAAGTTTCTATTAGTAAATTCATGTTTAAATGTGCTAGTGTGCGATGCGTAATTCTTCTTTCCCCTGTATATTGATATATTAAGAATAACGATTAAGCATCATTAATTTGATCTCGTGCGCTAGTTTGTAATGTTTGAATGTTTCCATGTTCCAGTGTATGATGCGTAAGCCTCTTCCTCTGTTTGTATTTCATTAGTTTTGTTTAACACCATAGAATATAAAAACTAGTAATAAAATAAGTATAGATCCTCAATGAAGGTGGTTGTCATTCAGTCACCGACTCGTCGTGAGTGGCGGTCGGGAAGTGACTACGGTACGAGCACGTGAAGGTACAATAGAGGCAAGACCTATTGCGCTAAGAAGGTTAAGGATAGTGACGAGGGCGGCGACAGCTAGACGTTTGAATGTGCATACCGCCGTGTCACTGCACATGAGCCTACCTGTTGTGTCGAAGCACCCAAGCTATCGAGCTTTCCAGCAGCATAAGGTCGAACCAAAGTTATACCGAATAGTAACATTATCCCATTATGGTTCGTTGTACTGGCTTGACCGGTTAACGGACTGGGGGAATAATTTACTATTCACAAGACTTGGCAGTTTGCTATAAGGGAACCGACGACTCGGACTAGTGCGAGCTAGTATAAAACCGATACGCGCCTTACATGGCTGCCACAGGGGCTACGCTGAAACACAAGTCTTCAAGAAGTCACTTCAGATTGACCAACCAGAGTGGGTCGGCTTATACAGCGACCAAAAGTTACCCAGTTCCTGTTCTTTTGAACAGATTTTTTGCAACCAGAGGGACAAGCTTTTAGCAATGACCCTGCTCCTACGAGAGCGAACCTAACGAACGAAACGAACGAACGAAGGTGGTTGTTGAGGTATCGGCTAAGGGTATAGTGTTAAACAGTGGTTGTTTCATACCGATCAAGATTAAGATATGATTTGATACCGGTATTAAAGAAGAACGGACATGACGAGATCGTCACCCACGGAATAAAATGCATATTCATATATTTAAATTTAATCCGTTATGGACAGCCCATCACCCATAGCCATGCGGGGTCTTACAATCTAGAGCTTAGTTCTACTAGAAATGCCGAAATCGAAACAAGGTCTAGTTCTAATTTAGAATAGCTCCGCAGTGTCAGAATATAGCTATATGACAGACAGTTACTTTTGGGAGGTGAATTGAGTATCCTTTTTGATGTTTATATCAAACAATTATGTCAAAGTATAAAATACACCAGAAAACACGACTGACACGATTCAATAAAAATAAAAATAAATATATCCTTGAAAAGATTTGTGGATGTTTGTTTTGAATATAAGATTGCTAGTTCCATACCAGCTAAATAAACAATTCCCAAATTGGCTAAAACCAAATACTTCAGGTTAAGCACGTTCTACCCAAGTATTTATTCTTTTAGTGAGAATAAAATCAGTTATTTTTCAAATCTGTGTCAGTCACGCTGTGAGACATAACATATACATTAACAATAATATTTAACTTGAATAGATGGCTCCTGTGATATTACATCCGTTCCAGATATTCAAGATACATCCATTAAATGCCTCGTATAAATTGTCTGAAAGATTTTTTTCAATGCAAACGTGCTCTCCAACACGTAAACCCGATGACACGCCAAATATACAATTTTACCATATACTTTTTAAAACAAAGACAAAAAATATACAAATATCATTCCAATTTTTGGCCATATAACACACATGTTGAAGATGATAATACGTACAAAACAATATTTTTTTACACAAAATTTACAATATAAATAGCACTCTGATCAATATTAATGATAATAAATAAATATTAAAATAAATATGAAATGCACTATAGTCCAGTTTCTATATAATCCGAATCAGAACCAGTTGTAAATCGTACAAAATTTTCTCCGTGTGAACACGGGCATCTCTCTCTTAAGGCTCACACTTGGAGATGATGTCATGTGACAAATATCTTCCGCAGACTTCTTCTTGACGCCATCAACTTCAATGTTTACATCTCCCGCCGATTTCCCTTGGATGCTATCTTTTGTAGGTGATGTGCGTGTTGTGGTCGTCTGCATTAAAGTGTTCTCAGTAGAAGGGGAAGACTGTGCTTCCTTTTCCACTTTGTTCTGGCCTTCCTGTCGCGCAAGTTCAGACATAGATTTGGATTTTCCCGATTGTGATGAACGTTTGTGACTAGAGAAGAAAGTACTACAATTCAGAGCCGTAGGAAGATGGTAACTACTAGAACTATGGCCACTTGATTTTTTAGATTTATCAAAAATACCATTATGCAAGTCAGGCTCTTTCAAGTGATTATTCTTACTCTTTTCTGAAGTTCCTTTTTGTGATGATGTATCTTTGATTTGTCCTTTGCAACAATGCCCACAATGGTATTTAGTATTTCCCGATGATGTTTTACACTTATGTGGTGACAAAAGTTCTCTGATACCAATATCTTTGCACAAGTCAGGTCTAAGATAACCATTTGTCAAGACATAATTCAAGTAATCGTCGATATCCTGATTGACTCCGCTCGAATCCAATGGATCTACGTCTTGTTGACACTCCTTACATTTCTCATGGTGAAACTCCTCAGCGTATTCCTTTAAGGGCATCTGACGAAGGCCTCCTTCGCGTTTCTCACGATAGCCATCAGAGAAAGCTGCACCGAACTCCTCGGGATGCTCCTGATGTCTTCGTAATAGAGAATTATCGGGAGCAACTGGGCAACCCCAACTGGCGACGGCTTTCTGGTGCCGACCTCGGAAGTAATGCATCTCGTGGCGACGATGATGTCCGAATGGTCTTCTGAAATGAACAAAAATAAGAAGATTATTACATGTAGCACAAATAGTGTCATTTTTCCGCAACTTGTGGATGCACTGCATGAAATCAAAAGAACCGTACACTGATTGCCAATTACTTAAAAGTTGGTCAAGGGGAAAGAAAAACCATTCATGAATAGGGTTCGAACTAGGGACATTGAACATATTTCTATAGAGTTCTCTTTTGAGTAGCTAGTAGTTGTCCAAATCTCAGTGGGGTAGTCAGGTTTTCGGAACAGGGGGGGGGCACAATGTACTGACGGATTAAGTGTTTGCCCACTGATGTAGTATATTATTAACCTCAGTTTTTTGCCCAGAGCGCTCAAGAATCTAAAAATAAGGTGGGGGCTGATTACCAAACAACTTTGACCGGATTGGCAGAACTTGCTTAATTTTGAACTACCTGTGGCGAAATTGTGATTGTTTTGTAACCAGGGACCGTAGAGTACAGACGATCTGTGATTTATACCGACGACGGTCACTGCTAACTCTAACATTGATATGAATTAGTTCATGGGTACATATAGATTAGACGGACTCTTCATACAAACGACGTAATTTGTCCAGGGGCCGGAAATGGTCCGTCTAATTTGGTAGACGTAGCAGTAATAACATATTCACAGCAACCTTTTTATTTTAGGCTTGGGAATTCCCAAAAATTTGCCTGTCTTCTTTAGGGACACTGGAAAGTTTTTAATTATTTTATTGTCAAAATGGGAATCCCCATTTTTTCTGGACAAAATTTTGGTCTGGGAATTCTCAAAATTTATGGTACAAACTTACATGTCTTCTTTAAGGGGGGGGGGGGGCGGGTGTGCTATCAATTTCTGGAATAGCCCATTTTATGGTCGTCTGTTAAAAAAATACAGGGGTCTGAGATGGATTACTTGCACTTTACTTTGATTTCATATCATGGTTTAGGATGTTTTACTTATTACACATTTTGTATCGAGTCAAGTTGGGCGTGGTTTTATTCCATCTTATAGATAGCTGTCTATATCGCTGAGATTTCAATATCTTGCCCTAGGATGTATCCTTAGGAACAGTTGGTTACAGACTTCGTTGGTACATGTTTTGCCCAGCTTACACCACTGATCACAATAACACCACATGTTAATATGCAATCACATTTTCTTTCACGAAAGAGACCTTATTTTGATTTCATAGCTTTCACGTCATAAGAATATTCTCAGTTATATAATGTCACAATTATTATCTTTTGAAAAAAATCCATTTTACAATCGCATGATGTGGTCGTGAAATGTTTGTTGAAGTATTGCATATAAGTTAACCTTGTTAACGTAAGTAAATAAAATGTAGCCGCGCTTCAATAAGTAGTGGTAATTCAGAAGGCTAAATAAATAAGGTTGCATTAACTGGGCAGAAAAAGACAATATTTACCGTACTCTAAATGTGTAATATTTCATGAGAAAAGAAACCGTCAGAAATATCATGGGTTTAAGGTTATTCTTATACATATTTGTATATGGATTTCTTACTGAAACTTAGTGTATCATAGTTATGGAAAGTAAACTGTTTTAATATTGTAACTGTAAATTTGAGATGGAAGATGAAGAATGCATTGAATGTGGAACAGATCCAATGACAGAAAAGTTGCCGGTACATGTACCAGTTGTGTATCATTGTGTACTGTAGCGAAGAGGTGACTAAAAGTTAAGTAAACTCCTCATAAATTTTTTGGAAACTTTCCAAAACGGCTATATCAGAAATATTTGACATTTATTTCCATAATTGTTACATATCAATACAAACATTGTTCTTTAATGTCAAAAATGACACCAAATTTGTGACCATAACTTATTCCGTGGTTGAATAACTGTCTAAAAGACAAGGAGGTATCAAACAAAATGTGCCAAATCTGCCATTGTCTGTGCCATTGCATCAGTTAACATGCGTTAGGGATATATCACACTGTTTCATTAGTCTACGGTTTCGAAGTGCAGGCAGCCTGATGTACCGGTCTTCTGCAACCGTTGTTTATCTTGGGCGGTCACTTCTGGGTCTGTCTTTGACATCTCCGGTCAAGACAAAACGTAGCTTTTAGCTTCGAGATCATACTGCGGGAAACTCCAAAAGTCGCCACAACCTGATTCTGAGGTATGCCAGCCTCAAGCTGACCAATAGCTTGAGCCTTCTCAAGATCTAATAATCGAACCATGGTTGATAATCAATTTAGAGCTTTCTTGCATGGAGTGTACCGAATACACATGTTCGGCAGTTGTCCGATGTGTGTTCGTATTGTCCTGTATATTTCCCGAGTTTATACGTTATTCTTATTTATGCTGCAGGTCGAGGTGGGGATGGGGGTTCGCTGGTGCTGATGTATTACTGGCGAAAATGGGATGGATTCGCTAGTCATTTACCGGACGTTGAAGATAGAATACATATTCGACATACATAGGACGTCTGCAGAATTATTACCGGCCACAACGCATAGAGAAACGAACGGAAATCGGAAGAAATAGCCAGAACTGATGAATACGTGCGTTTCGTCCGTTCGGTTTGTGCTCGTTACTCATTCGGTAACACTCGGCTTATTACTGGAAATAAATAAGAAGAGAGAAAGGAAAGAGGGGGTATGGGGTGTGTGTGTTGGGGGAGGTTAGAGGAGGGAGAAAGAGAAACAGGTGGGAGAGGAATGGAAGTGGAAAGGGAAGGTAGGAGAGGAGAGCTCAAGAGTGGAGTGGAATAGTGTGTAGGGGAGAGGAGATATCGAATGTAGTGGAAGGCGAAGGGGGAGAAGGAGACACTGGGGAGAGGGAAGATGAAGATTGTATAGGTGGGGAGAGGGGCGCCTAGGTAAGAGGTATGGGTTGTGCATACCGGGGACGATAAACTAATTCATAATCAAATCATCTCCATCATCATGTATCGTTCTTACAAACAAACAAATAAACCAACAAAAGTTTTTATGACTCTTATTCTTCCAGCACCCATGCCACGCCAGTTCTGTTACTGTCCACGTATGATTGATATCCGATCCATATTTTCATTCAATATAAACACAACCGGATATGTATCCGGTATTTGCCTAGCACAGTCATGACAATAGTCTGAATAAGCTATTCTGTACTTATGGTCCTCGCTACACTAAAGGACTGAGCGAAAAGCGGTTGGTGTTTGACCAATGAGGTAGTGGCGCTTTTCTCAACGCAAAAAAATGATCCACCTCATTGGGTAAAAGCCAATCACTGTCGCCCATGATGTATACATTTATCTTTAGTTCTAAAAGTTCTACAAGATTTTGGTTTCTGAACGAAAACTTATTTATTTGAAATGAGGGAATGACACAGAAAAATCTAAATAGAAAGCAATATATGTCCATGATATCCTCCACTCGCCCTGGAATGTTTGTTGAAGAACTACATATGTTAACCCTGTTAGCGTAAGTAAATAAAATGTTGGTAGCTCAGAAGGTTAAATAAATAAAGTTGCATTAACTGGGCAGAAAAGGACAATATTTACTGTACTCTAATGTTGTTACTTTTTCTGAGAAAACGAGGTAAATGTCAGACACATAATGACAGAAGTGTTTAAAGCTGTTTAATAGCTATTTGTATATAGATTGTGAACTGCAAAAATGATAATTAATGTATCATATGGAAAACAAATATTCGTTATAGAACATTTTAACTGCAGCTTTCAGATACACTATGTAAACATGGGATGGGAGATGAACTGTTTATTGAAGGGTAAAGACAGATCAAATGACAGGCTTCCGTTGCCAAATACGTGGGATGTATGATTATTATGTACTGTAGCAAAGCTAAGATGAGCTCAGATCACGATTGGTAACACGATTTCTGAAATCACGTTTACATTGAAAATGAGCATGAACTTTTGCGCAAAATTTCACAATCCAAGATTGTTAAAATCATCATATGTTTCGTCAATTACATCGTTTGTCTTGCATTTATACGCGATAATCTAGATCCTATACTTTCAAAGGAAATCATACCATTGTGATATAATGACACATGTAAATCGAAAAAACACACATCCATAATAAAAATATATATCCTATATATTTAAGGATATATTCATCCTGCAATCATCTAGGAAATAAATGAATAAATAAATAAATAAAATATGTTTTTGTAGAATAATTGCATAAGTTAACCCCATTAAGGGCAGTGGAATGTACCCAACCGCCGGTAGATTCCAGAGGGAGTTTGTTTTCAAAAGGCAAATCCACAAAAAAATTTGAACCAAAAATGAGCTTAATATTATTGCAAAAATACATGGTTAGTTTAGAATTAGTCTGAGGTGGAAATCGAACCTCATATCAGAAGGCCATTCCTATATTCAGAATGTCATTTGGTGTGTCTGATGCGCTCTCGAGTCCAACAAAAATACTGTGCAAATGTTGCTACACCGGCCCTTAACGTGAGTAAATAAAATGTAGACGGACTTAAATACTAGTAACTCAGAAGCTTAAATAAATAAAGTTGCATTTAACTGGGCAGAAAGCTGACAATATTTACTGTACTCTAATGGTGTTACTTTTTCTAAGAAAATGGAGGAATCTGCACACACTAAGTGGCAAAAGGGTTCCTGTAGCTATGTGCATGTAAATAACAGGCCTGGACAAATACACAATATTATGTCACTGCCTTGAGTATCATAAGGACAGAACATGTTAATACATGACACAATTTGGTAAAAGGTATCAAAGACAGTTCAAATGAAAGATAATGGTTTAGCAATTGTATTGTAGCAAGGCTTCCTCGTGTTCTGGGCACTATAAATGTGACCCATCACATCGAAACAGAAATGAAAATGGAGATTTAAACACTAGGATAAACTGCTGCTTTTTAGCTTGAAAATGACACCTTACTTGTTGAAAAATATTTTATGAGGCAAAACAAGCTCAGAATTCCTTTTATTATCTTTATATTTTTCCATCTTCTTTCATTGTTATCTGCCAATGAAGCTAGCCGCGAAGTGGTCTGTTTCGATGTGATGGGTCACAAATCGTTGAATCTCGATTAGTAACACGAACCTGCACTTCAATCCAAACTTTCTCAAGCACATCTTTAGTTTTTAGCTTGATTGAAATTTATATCAGACATTTCGTTTTCTCTTATTGGCAAAGAGGGGGAAATGTATTCTTTTGGGAAATCACAACAGTGATGAGTCAAAAAAGATGTGAAAGTTCATTTCTTGTTACATCCATTGTGAGTATACTGAATTACAATGTTGTCAATTTTGTCACATTAGATCTATAATAAAACATTAACGAACTCGTCTATAAAAATTTGTTTAACACGTGACAACTCACGTACCCGAAACAAGTCGTGCCAGCGCAAAAACGGTCGCAAGTGACGTTTTCGGCGAACTCGAGGTTTTTTGTGGAACATTATCTGTCCAATAAATAAAGATATGAAAATAATAAAACAAATTTCAGTTTGCATAATTTAAGTTGAATTTTGAGTGTCAAACTGAATTAATTACTTCCTAATTAAAGAAAAGTATTATTCAGTTTTATTCAGTGCCACTTTGTCTGTATTCCTGTTATAAACTATGCAAAAAAAGTTTCTTTATGGATAGGAAATGTACCCACAATTAAAATCTAAAACAAATGCTGTGCGTTTGCTAAATAATCGCATGCGGGGGATTGTCCTGTGCATTTTGACACCTCAATCACTACCCTGTGACACTCCTGAGAAAAGATATGAATGTTTAAGTACCAAGAGGTCGACAAATGAAAATGGCAAAGAAGCCTATTCAATGGTTTTAGAGTTGAATCACTGATTCAAGACGGTTTCATTATTCCCGTCTTTTTTAATTTGAATTTAAAGCATTTTCCTTGATGCATGGTGGATTATCCTTTGCTTATTGTGCAGATGAATAATCAAAGACAAAGGTGAGTGGGTACTAAGACATTTAGGTTTTGAGAGATGGGTTTGGAAAAGGGATTCAAAACAGGTCATGATTACAGCCAGGACAGCTGCATTGGAAGCAGATGGAATTGAGACACTCGAGTGGCCCTCCAGAAGCCCTGATCTTAACCTCTTGGAGAACATTTGTAATCAGCTCAAGAGACGAGTCAACAAGAAGATAAATGCAGGTACAACTCTGGTGGGATTGCGTCGCATCGTAATCAACGAGTTAAACGGGATTGAGCAAGGTAACATTCGACGCCTCATTAGGAGCATGAGACGCCATTTGGCTGCTGTAAGAGAAGCCAACGGTGGACACACAAAGTACTGAAAGACTGGTAAAGATAGAAAATAATCTCAAGTTGGAAGCGGCTGTATGATGCCTGAAATGTGCTTAGCAAGTAAACAAAAAATGTTACCTGCATGTTTGTTGTTTTTTGTGTTCTTTTATGCTGAAAACTTGAATATGCCTTTTTGCAATTTTGATTTTTCGACCTCGTGTTACTTAAACATTCATATCTTTTCTCAGGAATGTCGTAGGGTAGTGATTGAGGTGTCAAAATGCGCAGGACAACCCTCCGCATGAGATTATTTAGCAAACGGTACAAAATTAGTTGCTAGATTTTAATAGCGATTCAATTTCCTACCCATAAAGAAACTTTTTTTGCGTAGTGTAAAAATGTCGTTAGTGACACTAATGACGTTCTTGCACTAGTCACTTTGCTTCTAGAGATCCTGCTATAAAAATTGTAAGTGACACTTTATACGATTTTCTTGCACTTACCAGAAAATTGCTCATAAATTATTGAATTTTTATTGCATAATGTATCTCATATACAGTAGCGTAGCCATGATTTTTGTTTGAATCGAAACTCTTTTCTACCATGTTTAAAGTTCTTAGTATTCATGATTCGTTGCGCCACCTATCTTCTAAGTGAAATCGGCCGAAAATCGCAATGCATCATGGGTATTTTATGTACGTTATATACTGTTGGTACTAATGTATAGCTATGGGTCTCCTCTATCCATTGATACCAAAATAAGTACAAACATTCCCCACATAATGTCGCTATGACGTCATAATAAGGCGCCCATGCAAATTTGGGAAATTCTGGCTATGTACAAAAGTATAGGCAAAATTGATTTCAGCTACAAATTCTACAAATTGTTTCCTAAATATGAAAGGGAAATGACTATAAAAAATCAGTGGCTTCTCGAATAATTTGATAAGCTCGAAATGAAAATCATTGGGGCCTCACCACCCCCCCCCTTTAAAATTTATCACTAAAATGAGCACAAAGGATGGATCTACGATTAGCTTAGGTCGTTTGGGACGGAGAAAAAAATCTTAGGGGGGGGGGGAGTTGGTAAACGTAGTTCTTGGAGTAACTGTACAGAATAGAACAATATTTATCATGATCAAATTTGGTAACATTTCTTAGAAAACAGAGGTGTATGAGTATTTGAATATAGATTTGAACTGAAAAAAAAGATACCAATTGAAATATGATATGGAAAGCAAACCATATTTATTGAATATTATAGCTGGATATTTCAAATGGTATTTTACATGAGATTTGAAATGAAAATGCTAGAATAAAGTCGATGTTCAGCTAAATGTAAAAACAAATTCAAATGAATTGAGAGTTGTTACAAAAATACATCGGGATGCTGAACTCGAAGAAGGGTTGCAACAACACTCCTCGCTTACACGATGTTAACAGTTTAGCAAACATTCTAAAGATATGTTAATTTGTGAAGATGAAAGGCGGTGCCAGAGGCTGGGTATAGAACAGCAAAGCTTGCCCCATTACGTACAGGGGTAGTGCATTAAATAATATTCGCTATACACAAAAATACATATTCCAATCTTCAGGGAGTTAATTCTAGACTACAATAGAAAATAACCATGGATATTTGAGCTTTGACTATGCATCAGCTTAGTTGATAAGGATATGAATATGTATGCTTACTTGGTGATTAGAATGATTTCTTACCATTTTTTCAGGAATTATTAGATTTCTATGTATAAATTTACTAATTAGTGTTTTTCTAGCCATATGTGTGCTTATTTGAATGCATTTCATTCATAATTCATAAGATGTTGTAACCAATAATCACATTCCGATTGTTTTCAAACTTATCTTTTCAATTAGAAATAATCAGATTCCGATTGTTTTCAAACTTATCTTTTCAATTAAAAATAATCAGATTCCGATTGTTTTCAAACTTACTTTTTCAATTAAAAAAGTAAAGACGTCTGTTGTTGCATACAATAAGGTGCATGACATGATAAGTGTACGCTGGACGGAATATTTAATAAATTCAAGCGTTTTCACAGAAACAAGAAACAAGAAAGTGCATTGATATGTCAGCCGCGTTCATTTCCCATGTCATATTCTTTTATGTACATTATGGCGATTACACGAGAGAATTTCTTTAAAAATAAGAAAAATAAGAAAAGGTTAGCCTTTCAAAATTATATTATGCTCGAATATTTCATATTTACTTGAAATATAATTAAAATGGTAAAATGCTTAACAGTGGCGTAGCTAGGGGAATCAACAATGCATATGATACTTATGATGATTTTGATCACATATGCTTCAATTTATTTTAATGATATTATGATATTCATACATTTTAAACCATTGTAACAACTAATTCAATTTTACGGAGTTGTGTTTTATCTCAGTAAACAGTATTGATTATATTTTATGAAACATAAACAATACATACAAGGTCGCAATTTGCTATAGCTGTTCACGATATACGGCAATGTTACTGCTTTTTACAAATCAACATCGACTAAAAGTAGGAAATACACTTATCATATGTGTGATCTTTGAATTGAAAAAAACATTAGTCATGAACCCTGTATCAAAGAAAACTGAAGTATGCAATCTGTTTTTTTTAACATACCTGTGCGAATTTCAATATCAAACTACGAGCGTATATTATACACTTTCTTTGAACAATAAGGGATTTTGTCTAAATTAAAAAAGTTTATTTGAAATTATGGAGCAGAGAAACAAATTGAAAACAATCATTTGGCCACTTGGCAGAGTGGATCTGAAAAATCAGCAAAGAAAATAATTTGTCAAACCAACTTGACAAGCTCACCAAAGGATATTAATGTTTGTAACACTTGTAGAGATATGGTCAAATATGTTTACTTAACTTATAGTATTTTTATGAGTACGCCCTCGTTTATCACAGTACTGGTGCAGCCGATCCCTGTGTGAGTGGTTGAGCTTTCGTCAAATGTGTCTCTGACTTTATAAGGACTGAGACACATCTGACGAAAGCTCACGCGCGCACACAGGAACTGGCTGCCCTGGTACTATGATAAACGACGGCGTACTCGTATAATTACTATAACTTTCCACTTTGTGATTATATGGTCCACGTTTCCGGCGATAAATATTTTTTCCGTCAGCAAATACTTTCAAAATATCGTTTTTAATAACATAATATTGCAAATTAAGAATCCCCCATGCGTGATTTGCTATTCAATTAATACATAAATTTGATGACATTTATCTAAAGAGTACCTTATCAATGTCAGGAGGTTTGGTCACGCTTGCTAGTCTTGGTATGTCGTGCCCATGGGTCACGTGCGTATTTATATGTAGTTGAAGGTAGCTGACAATGAACAATATCTTTTTACTTGGTTTATTCAGATAAACTCCTCAACAAAAGTTTGGAAAGTTTTTTCAAGCATCTGTATCTCAAATTATTTGTGACGTGTAATATCGTGTTACATATCAATGGATAGCTACTTATTCTCCTTTAAAATGACACCACATTTGAAACAATAACCCTTTTCACGGCTGAGTACACAGCTTGTGAATGTAGTAGGGTCTCAAACAGAATGTGCCAAATTTACCATTATCCAGGCACCTCCTCCTAATGCTGCTCACCAGCCTGGTCACACGTTGCTGTGGGGTGGCGTTCTATTCGTCAACCAGGATTCGTCGCAGGTCATTCAATGTCGTTTGTATTGGCTACTTTTGCACGCAAGCTAGTCCCACAAGTCGTCGGCTGTATTCCATAGTGGCGTATAGTGATTTTTGGTCATTTTTTTGAAAATTGACACATATGTTTTTAATGATGTTCTCTTTCATTTTTTCTAAGTCTCATCAGTCATAATTAGCTAAGTAATTAGTATTTAATTAATTAAATGTGGCGTATAGTTACAAAGTGACATTTTTTGTATTCCATAGTGGCGTATCGACCATACGCCACTTTGTATACACATTTTATAATTATGAAATATCGGCAAAAATGAAAAACATCGTATGTCATAGTGGCGTACACGTATCGGACCTATACGCCACTATGGAATACGAACGACGAAAAGTAACGCCATAGGGATTACACGGCGACCGAGGTGGCGTACGGTTAACGTTAGGTTAGGGTATTGCGTTTTGTTTGTTTTCCATAGTGACGTATAGTTTTATTTTCAGTTTGCCAGCAATAGTATGTATTTATTTCTTTTGAAAAATATATGACAATAAAATCTATTTAGTTTACTACAGAAATTTCACATCATTTACAAAATATAATGAATGTCTGATTTACACAACTCGATTTTAAATTGGCATTTCTTCAAACCCGATTTTCTCGAAAAGTTGTTTATTCGCGGCGCCCCACTATACGCCACTATGGAATACGGACGACGAAGTGTTCAATCGGGTTGAGGTCTGGGCTGATGGCAGGCCATTCCTTTCTCTCTACTCCCATATTATGTAGGTAGTCGTTGACTAACCTTGCTCTGAGGGCGAGCGTTGTCATCTTGGAGGATTGCATTAGGTCCCACAGTTAGCATCCTGGACAACCGATTCTTTTGTTTGGCAAGGCTCACTCAGTCATTTAATGAGGCAATACAAACGATCGAATTTGGTGTTGAAATGAGCTAAATTTTTAGTTACACCTTTTCGATGTAAAATTAATTTTCTCGGCCAAATGAAAAGCAATCATTTTCATTTTTTCAGTAAATGTCAGGAAAAATTGTAGTGCTTGATACTGTATTTAAAAAAAAAATTCTAGCGTTAAACTTAGGCGTGAAATTTAGTCATTTAGTGTAAGATTTTCGATTTTGATAGGCTTAAACTCTGCCCGCGAGCCTTTTTTGGATCAACCTTTTAGCTTTTCAAAGTAAGATAGTTCGCTAATGAAGGATTTTTCCCAACTTTCTAACGCACATCACCGTGAGCGATATATCATAGTTTTGTCAGAATTTGCGTTTTCATTTCACCATTTTTACTGCCGGCTGACCATTTTTCAAAATCAACGAGTGAAATCTAAGGCTAATACTAGCATTGTGGATCGATATCCCTGGGTTTAATAGGAATACCGGCATGGCTACTGATCATGTTTAACCAGAACACTCAATTGGGGATTTGGGCTACCAAATCGCTGGTCGGGCAATTTGCTTTCAATGGAAAATTGACCTGGATAAACAAACGAAATATCGACTATTTCTGCTGGTTGCTCTCGAGATAAAAGTACTGAGTTAGACATTTTCGGAGTATGAAGGGAAAAAGGGTAAAATAAAAACGGAAATTCTAACAAAACTATAATAATAGACCCACACGATGTGCTTTACAGAGGTGGGAAATATCTTTCTTTAGCAAACTATATTAGTTTGAGACGCTAAAAAATGAAATATAACGTAAAAAGCTCGCGGGCGAACTGAAGGCCTATAAAAATCAAAAATATCACACTAAAAGACACAATTTGATTCTTAATTTTAACACCAGGATTTGTAAAAAAAATGTATATCCAAGCACCAAGTTTTTAACTGACATTACTGAAGAAAAAAAATATTGCTTTATATTTGACCGAGAAAATTAATTTCATAGCAAAAAGGTGTATCTCTGAATTGTGCTGATTTTAACATGTATCGATCGACTTTCAGCGCGACTAAGCATTTCTAAAGAATCGGTTGTCCAGGTTGCTAACTGCCCAGATTGTGAAGATATGGGATTGCAGAATAATGGTCAATTTGGCACATTCTGTTTGAGACCCCACAAGACGTGTACTCAGCCATGAAAAGGGCAATTGTTTCAAATGTGGTGTCATTGTAAAATGGAATAAAGTATTTATCCATTGGTATGCAACACGATATGAACATGTCACAAATAATCTGAAATATGGATGCTTGAAAAAAAACCCACCACCTTTTGTTTAGTTGAAGTCAATTATAAAGTTGTGAAAAACCACTTCACATATTTTCAAATCAATGCATGAATTCCACTTTTATTTGATTCCAATTGATCTATTATTGAATGTTTATGTTAGGCAAAATCTTTTATCGAGCCAATAGACCTGTAACACTGTGCATTGTGAATAATTGATAAAATGATTGCGATCACGATATTTTGTCGAATAGAATCCAAGTATAAACCGTCTGTATTATATTACTTTGTCAACAAAGAGAAATGTTACCGAATTATTTTTGTAAAAAGTCTGTTTTTTGCTTTGGTCAATTCTCGTACTTGGTGTATCGCTTAACGCATTGCTGATATGGACAGTTTTAACATTGTTCTTTTTGTGCAAATCCAATAAAAGTGAAGATGTTAGACCCACTTTTTAGTGACGTTTCACCACTACACCAGTGGTTTCATCAGACTGGCAACTCATCACATCTGACTGTTTCCTTTTATAGGCAACATTAAGGGCGTGATGAGTTGGTCACTTACATCGGAGAAACCGGCCGTCCATTCGGCGTTCGCCTCAAAGAACACCAAAAAGGGGTGGATAAATTTGAAACTAAGCCCTACACACGAGCCAGCCGCACGTCATCTATCACAGACCTTCACATGTCGGCTATCACCGATCATGTTGCCTCTACAAATCAGTCCATCAATTGGGAGGACTCAAAAGTTATCACGCCCTCTATGGTGGCTCCTGTTGCCTATAACAGGAAAAGGTCAGATGTGATGAGTTACTAGTCTGATGAAACCACTAGTGTAGTGGTGAAACGTTACTAAAATGTGAGTCTAACATCTTCATTTTTATTGGATTTGCACAAAAAGAACAGTGTTAACAGTTGAATCTAACAATCCAAATGAACTTGTCCAATGATTAGATAGGGACAGTTTATAGTATATTGTTGTTCGGCATTCTGCAACACTCACAACAATTATAAAAAAAAGCATGACAAGTGACAATTTGTTTCATTTCGATTTGTACTTAAATGATGATTTATTGTTATTTGAAAATAGCACCAGTTTTATCTAAACCATGGAAGTATTTCTATGCATATCTAAACATAGTATCAAAATATTTAACGTATAGGGCGATGACCGTTCCAAAAACATGTGGTAATGTTTATGATGAATGTATAAACATGTCTATTTATCTAGTTTATTGCACCCGAGAACATTTTAATTGTTGATATCGTACTTGAATTACAAAACTGCGTAGGATGTAGGGGTGCGTAGGTGTTAGCCAGCAAACAAGGACACACTCGCACTTCACAATTAAACTGTTGACAACTCTGGAATGGGAGACCGTCCTCGGTTTGCAAGGAGGTCTGCAAACTATCGCAAATACTACCTCTATCGTTATATGAAATATATCGTCCGCAGTTGCTAGGTTGAATTCCATACACACAAAAAATAATAATAACAATAAAAATGGCGGAAAACGCCCTCGATATGTCGATTGAGTACGGATTCACGTTTGCATAGTCTTCAACAGCGTCCACGTTTGGAGGCAATTACACGTGGGTGCGTGGGGTGTAGGGGGGAGGGGGTGCGTGTGGGGGTGGAGGGTCTGGCTGGCCGGGGATATGACTTGAGGCCAAATAAATTTGTCATTCTATTTCTCCTTTGTTTGTCAATATCAAATTCTCTACTTGCGTATAACTGATAAAATTAGTATTCAAGAATTAGTTTCAAGTAATAAGTTTTTTGTTATGCAAATTATACTAAAGTGAGACACTTCATTCCTATAATAGCCGATATTCTCATTTAAATGACACCCCGTGTTTTGAAAGTTGACTTGAACAGAGTACTATTGGTGCTAGAATTATTTTTACGAGGGAAATTTGAAATTTGAAAGGAAGGCATTTAAAAAGTCACAATTTTTGTGACATCCGGCAACTTATTTTGAACAAATTTGAAGTTTGAAGTAAGCATTTAAAGTAGGACGGATATTATTTGAATGCGACCTAATTTACCATCACGTATTCTTTAAAACTGTTGGTATTAAAAAACGTGCCGCGCATAAATATCTTGTGTTTGTATATTGTTTCCTTTTAGAGCTTAGTCAATTCCGTTCTTGGTGTATGATTGACTAGCACTTTGCACAAATTAAGAAGTGTGACCAGAATAGCGTGGATTAATGATGTCACATATCTACATACAAATATTTAGGGTAAACGCTTAATGGGGGATTCAAAATATTTCGGTCGAAACATTTCGCGTTCAATTTAAAAATGTCACGTAGGCCTAAATCCATTTCCCTTAAATATCTCATATAAAAATGTCTCGTTTCTCTCTCTTTGTTTTTATAAAAGATAATTTGTGTCCCGCCGTTTTCCTAAAATAAGTTTGTGTTGCCCAAAATTCATTCATATTCCCTGGTGAAAATTTAGTAATCAAGTTAGCAGTCGGTCATTCATAACAGTCAGTCATGGTAGTCAAATTAGCTCAATCGCTGAGGCGTTTGACTATGGTGCAAGAGGTTGCGGGTTCGAACCCTGGGGTGCATGGATAGTATGCTATTGTGCTAAAAATTGAGTTAGCTTGAAATTCCCCCGGAAAAGGAACTTATGGCTTGTTGTATTGTCTCACTGTTAACCGAACGAACCTCGGCTAGCTGATCTTGGCTGCGAAGGTTAATTGTGGAATATCTAGGATCTGCTGTAAGTCCCTGTGTTTGTGTTTAATGATTTATAGAATGATATGGGGCCGTTGTGGTCAGTGACAACCTATAAACTAAGCTGAGGCTTGTGGATTAATATCTAGACATTAATCTAAAAGACCCGAATACTTTAGTTCGACTATCTCTATGCGCCATTACGACAAATGCAGCGTCTCTGCTGCGCCAAAAATGCCGAAACGTTTTCCTCCGCGCCCAAACGTCGAGAAGAAGAACTAGATGCGGAGAGCAACAACTAGCTGCGGAGAACTAAAAACATAACGAAAAACAACAACAAACAAATCGCAAGAAAAATCATTGGACTATTATTATGTCATATATACTGGCCTTCGGCCATGTTCGATGGGTAAACTTTCTTACATCGATCTTGTTGATCAGAAGTGTTAAACAACCTGGGCTTACTTTAGTATTTTTGTTCGTATTTTGTCTTTCGCTGCTTCAGGGAGTTTCCCCGACTAAACGTGCAAACTGTGCACAATCTTGTTTAGTTTCTACCCCATTTACCTAGATATTGAAGTAAGGGTGGCTTTATAGGTCATGTTTATATTTGCTTTACATGTAATGAGCACAATTTGCAAGAACAATTTGAAAGAAAGGCATCCAGAGGCTCAATATTTATTAATTTACAGGCACATAATCTCTGCTCCATAAAATCTCATGAAGGATGAGTTTTAGGGCCGTCTGCGTCGTAGCCCGACTTCGTAGGCGTGCGACATTCTAGGTAAATTACAGCCTGAAAGATGTCTGTCTTAATGTAGGAACTACATGAACATCCCATTCCGACGCGATTCAACCAATAGCAGTTTCCACCTACTTTTATCAGTGATTATAATCAAATATTTTCATATGCGGTCAGGTAGAAAAAGTAATTCAAATTTTACTTCACATAAAACCAATTAACCCACTTTCTAGCAGGTATTAATCCATAAAGATACAGTACGAATCCTACAAATGTATGTCATACAGGAGAGGATATAATTATTTACACACAATGATACACTGTATAAAAAAAATGGGGTGTCAAATTTAACACCCCTGGTATTCAACAGATGACCACACCAATCGGTGTTATTTTAACACTGACGGTGTTATTTATTTTTAAAACTTCAGAGTGTTTTGTCAACCCGTATGTGTGAACAATAACACCAGAAGTGTTAAAATAATACCATGCACTTTAATACTGGGGATTCGGGTAAATTCTTGGTGAAGTCGCCTAACAAACATCGGGATGATCGGGTGTGTTAAATTTGACACACCAGTTTTGACTTATTGGATTGTAAATTGACTTATTGGATTGGTTTGCTTGACATGGTCTAGAAATAAAGATGGATATAGACAACGCCTTTTTAAATGATGAATATTCATAAGCCCCGTCATGTTGTTATGTTTCTGCATGAACATTTTCGTCACAACTTCTATTTTAATTTGGTGTAAGGGCTCGGATAGCAACGTTTGCATAGTTTTTTTGGCGGAATGAGAGCACATTATACATATCGAAATGCATATTTTTGATTTTTGATATTTCACAGTCTTCGAAGTATAGACTTAACAAATTTTATGGTCTTTTCGGGAAATAAATGTGTAACTTCACGACGAAAAGTCAACATTTTTGCGTAATAACGATGTTCGATACACGATGTGCGCATCGGCGCAGATCGGCGTGACGTCAAATTATGACATCTCAGGTGTACTCGCAAAGGCTTATGGGATTTACCGAAAAGAAGAATTGAATGAATATCTCGCAGCCAGTTCCGTCTGTCGGTTGTTTGTACACCAGACACTGAAACCATGAGAGAACATCTAACATTGATGATTAAGAATTTCAACAACAAAAAATCCCTTCAAACTAAATTTAATGTGAATTTATGTTATTGTTTCTTTCATTGGATTGTTTTGTGTTGATTTTGTTTGTATCGATATTATTTTAAATCCAAAGGCATCATGTATCATCCCCTTTTCGAATTCCAAGAATGCCTAATCCCCAGGGGTAGTAAGCTAAGACCAACTGAAACCATATTTCCATGTTTATATATATGATTATTACATTATCCATTGAATACGTCTTGACACTTCCGCAACACCAGAGAACTACACAAGGAAGGATCTCGTGCCAATATTTTGCCCGGAGACAGTATTCAACATGGAAATCTAATCTAATAAAGTTTGATGATATCGGATAAACTGACCTTTTTCTGTTATACTTTTTGAATTTTTGCCCTCAATACATTTTAAAGGTTTTGGCTTGCTTTACTTCTGAATAATTTAAACGTTTTAAGATGCGCTTATTTACTTCTATACTAATCTTTAGAAAATCAAATGTTTGAAATACCATTCCTTACATTGTAAGCATCTATAACTAAACTTAGATTTCTGAAGCAGTAACAAAGATAATATTAATACTTTAAAGCAATCCATTCAGAATTGAATTTCAAAATTCAAGGTCATATCTCTCCAAACATATCAAAGTTGCATCTAATTACATTATGGTTTTCTGCAACTGATATCGTAAACACACTGTAACTCTAACATCTTTTCTGTTAACTCTTTAAAGTTACGCAATTTTGTCTCTCTTCTTTGAAATAGAGCAGAAAGTATACAAGTAAATAAATATTTAAAATTAAAAAGTTACATGACAAAATCTTGTAATGGACACGGATTTTAAAGAGACACATACAAATATCTCACATACAAAATAGATAAATGAAACTTTGATGAACAGGCTTGATATGTGTTCAAGAGATAACAATTTTCATGAAATGTACACAAGCATTTTCTAGATAAATGTGTAAGATAACATTTCTTTTCAGGTTGTTAAATAGAGCATTTGATTTAGAACAAATACACAGACTTGTCATCTAAACTTGAGAAGCTAGTGATACGACCAAATTGTATTATAGCAATTTAAGAATAAAACTTTTACGTCATTACGTTTCACTAACTGGAGAGAATTGATCAAAATTGAATTTCCTCCTGAGGTTCGTATCTGACAATGAGTTGACCAGATCACAAGGATGTCATTATAGCTAGAGGCAGTTTATAAAAAAAAAAAAAAAAAGCGCAGTGATTTATAGTGCGCTACGCACAGGCACAACGCCTAGACGTTGATCCACAAGCCTCAGCACACAAATAGGTCAATGAGTTACATAAAAATTATCTTATGTGGTATTTAGATCCCAGGAAGTGAGTTTTGCCTGAGGCAATTTGTGGTTTAATGTTGTGGTTACAAGAGTTATTACCGTCGATTTGGTTGAAAAAGGAGGTGAGACATGATCAAATCTCTTCAGGTAACAAAACGTAATGTTCGATGGTGTTTATTTACCAGATGCACTTGCAATCATTCAGATATAGATTTCCATGTAACTAAACAGAGAAAGCCACTAAATATGACAATTTAGCACCAGTGTCAGAATCATTAACTGAATGGAATTTTGTCACCATTGTCCATTTACTTCGGGGTGTTTCTTAATACGACGGCTTATCGCCCTAACAAGCTTTGAGATCAGGCGAACATAATGACCTAGCGGTTCTTGCACTCAAGTATTAAGACAAATAAAGTTCCATGTGCTCCATAGGAAACTATTATAAGGCTAGATATGATGGATTTCCGCCCTATGTGCATGGTTTTTCTCTGGTAGGGAAATATTATTGACCTTAACTTTCGAGCCGCAAGACCTTTGGAAATATAAATGCAAATATTGCCACCTTATTTCATTTCCAATAAGATAAAAGTATCAATATCAGGAAGTACAGTTTGTTCGTTAAAAGGCTTTTAAAGGTTTTACCGATCTTCGCTCATATTCATGGAGTATGACCTAATAATAATAAAAAAGGCACAGAATTATTTCCGTACGAGAATCGTCTAAAAACCACCAATGTTGACATAAGTTAGCTCAAATAGCAGTAAAACCAATTTCAGGGATAGGCACATGAATGCGCAGGTACTAGTGTGTGTATGTATTGCTGACGCCTCTTTGCGTGACGAATTCCGTCGGAAAATTGTTTGCCACTTTGCTGTTAAAATCTGATCGGTCAATAGTGTTCAAAAATTAGGTCATCAAAACCTCTGGTCATGTATCGTAAATAATGTAAACCAATTCTGGGACATTACATCATTCGAACAAAATAGGATAATTTATCCGATCAGAAGGTAATTCGAGTTCTTCGGTCTATTTTTGATATCACTTGTTGCAAGATATCACGTGTGTGATTACAGCCCAGTGCCACAAGGGGATATCTTGTTATGGTACAGGCAAAAAGAAATTTGAGACGTTACACAATGGCCTGTGATATATTATATTGTTATATTATTGGGATCCGGTTGGCCAATCGGATGACGATTTAACGATTATGATAATATGATTTTCGTTTAGTAAAAATCCCCTACTTGCTTTGAGCATAGGGTAAAGTGGGGAATTAGCCATGGCTAAATTCTTACAGCTCAATTGCTGCATGTTGGTTATCAACACCTTTGGGAGGGGTTACTAGATATTATGAATTTTCCTTCTTATCGAATTAATCTATGTGGGGTTTTTTGGTTGTCTTCAGTGGGTAATTGGATTTTTTTTTTGTGTATCATCGCCTATTAGAATTCCAAGAATGTGTAGTAAGCTGTAAGAACAAATGAGATCCCCTACATTTTCTATGATATTACATTTTGTCATTGACTACATGAACGTCTTGACACTTCTACAACACCAGACAGCGACACAAGAAAGGAACTTGTGAACATTATTGCCCGCAGACAGTATTCAACATGGAAATCTAATCTGATAACATTAATGATATGGGATAAACTGACTCTTTTCTATTATAGTTTTTGCCCTCGATAGATATTAAAGGTTTTGTCTTGTTTTACTTCTGATTAAATAAATAAAGTTTTAGATGATAATATCATCAACTAACTATTCCTACTTATCAGATAAGATCTTAAAAATAATCAAACTTTTCAGATACATACCATTGTTCATTCCTTATATTGTAAGTATATTGTTTGCTTTATTTCTATCCTAACTTAAAACTTAGTTTTCTGTACCAGTAAGTAAGACAATATTAATACATTATAGTAACCCAAACAGACTTGTGTTTCCAAATTCAAGGTCATATCTCTCCAACCAGATCACTGTTGTTGAAGGAATTTTAGGCCAACGGCCATTTTCGCAAAACGTAAATATTGTATGACAAAACATGCAACCAAGCAAAGAACTTGCATTTAGTTACATTGTGGTTATCTACACTGATATCGTAAACACTTTGCAACTCAAACAGCTTTCCGGTTAACTATTTAGTTTCTCTTCTTTGAAATAGAGCAGAAAATATACAAATAAATAAATACAAGCATTCTAGATAAATGTGTACGATAACATTTCATTTCAGGTTGTTAAGTAGAGCATTTAATTTTGAACAAATACTCACATTTGAGTGTCATCTAAATTTGAGAGGATGGTGATGTTACTAAATTGTATAGTAATTGTATAGCTTGTAACTTGTTATAAGGTATAATGATGTATATTCATACGTAGCGGTAAACGTAAATAGAAAGCAAATTTATACTTCTACGCTACTCAAATTTGGTACACTCACCGGAGCGCTTTCACCGGGTCAACCGGCGTCTTCAGCGGGTTCAGAACCAAGGGGGCAGCACGACATCTTCAAGTTTGACGTCATCAACATCTGTGACGTTATCGGAGGTGTCCTAGTACTACATCACTCGCAACAACAATCTTCAGAGCAATAACATCCGCTGAAGACGCCGGTTCACCCGGTGAAAGCGCTCCGTTGAGTGTACCAAATTTGAATAGCGTAGAAGTATAAATTTGCTTTCTATTGTTAGAAGGTGTTTACTTGTCAGATGCACTTACAATCAGTAAGATATAGATTTCAATGTAACAAGACAGAGCCAGCCACTAAATATGAAAATTTTCTCCGACACTATTTATCTCAAGAACTTTTAAACCAAATTTGGGCATGTTTGTACGCGGAATGAAAGAGATTTGTTTTCAATGTATAATTAATACGGTCAGAAACTACATTAAACATTTGGTTTTATTTAATTTCGATTAAATTTGTGTTTCTCCCTGTCTGTTTGTTTACAATTTACATCCGTATACAGAATAGGAATAAGTGATGTGATCAAACAAAATCAGTCGGAAGTCGGAAATATTGCCTTTGAGATATAACCTATCAAAGGAAGTATTTTCCTTTGTTTCCTATTATTATTATTATTGAAACTCTATAACAGCTCATATCTTTTGAACTGGTTGTCCAAATTCAATGTTTTTTCTGCTAAATGTAGCTTTGCAAATGTTGTTTACAATCCTATAAGAAACTGAATAATTGAATATGTCCGACATCAAACACATATTTGGAAGCGTACATCGATTCCTAATAGGTTAGCGGCTTTATGTCACAATCATTAACTTGATATATTTGATAGAGCGCACTACTTTTGTCAGATTAGCTACAATGGAACTAAATGAGGAATTCTATTTTTTGTTCAATATTATATTAGTTTCACACATTCAGGCTATTTTATAGCTTACAAAATACGACACCCCATCGCCCAAGCAAGTTTTGAGTTAAATACGTAGCTCCAGCGAGATGTTTGGATATTAGAGCAAAATTTTGTCTAGCAATCAGGGCAATGGCTCAACATGCATATTACTTTCACAACTGACAATACTATCTATTAATATTATTTTATAGTCTATGGCCAATTATTAAACGGAGACACACCTTTAAATTGCTTGTGATCCATGTACACCATTATACAGACTTGACATTTAATATGGAATAATTTTTCAAAACAATTCCAAGACTGGTTTAGTAGAGGTCTGCATAAACGGCACGGGCTAAATATTAATTGGGGTGTGTCGGCAGATGGTGTAAAATAATTGTTTGACAGAAAATGTGCTTTCCATTAGTTTATATTATGGCGCTCATAATGTAGTAAATTAGCCTAAAATGGCGGATTTAAGGAGACTGAATTTGAATTTTGTGGGGGTAAAATTTCTGAATTTGAGCAACATTATTCTGATATTATCAAATTTATTGAGGTTTGAGGCAATTTTATTGAACCTAAATACCAATAAGTGTTCGTCAGAACTGAAATGCACCTGTGATCTACCAGTTTTGAAAGTGGGAGGAGCCTTACAAATTATGGCTCTATAAAGTGGTATGTACTCAGAAATTTTGAATGGTCCCTGGGGCCAAATGTTATAAACTTACTGTACACAAAGAAACAGTGTGATTCATTGGACAACCAAGAATCCGCACAGTAGTTTTTGTACCGTAAGTTTATAACATTTGACCCCAGGGGGCCATTCAAACTTTCTGAGTACGTACACCCTGTAAGAGCCCTATTTTTAAGCTCCTCCCCTGTTCAAAAAATTGGTACATTATAAGTGTATTTCAGCTGTGATGAATACCAATTGCTGACGAAGTTTAAGAAATATCACCTCAAACCCCTATAAATTTGATAATAACAGAACCACTTTGCATAAAGTCCGAAATTGTGTCCCCCTCAAAGCTCAAATTCAGCCTCCCTAAATCCGCCATTTTAGGCAAATTCGCTACATTATGAGCACCATAATGTAAACATATCGAAAGTACATTTTCTATCAAACAATTATTTTACACCATCTCCCGACACACCCCAATTAATATTTAGCCCGTGCGGTCTATGCAGACTCCGTCCAGACCAGTCTTGGAACTTTGCGAAAAATATTCCATATTAAATGTCAAGTCTGTATGTATACAAATAGAAAGATGCATTACTAGACTCTTGCACAGTCTTTAACAATTTGTTGTTAAAATCCACTCAAAATATCAACTCCTTTATTTCAATATTCTAAAAGTATTTTCAGTAGCATCAAAACTTGTATATTTAAAATTGAGATAAGAGGAGAACATCAATGTTGACGCTTCGCAGCTCATTATTTTATCAGAGGTATGCACATGCATGCGCAGGTACCGGGGTGTATGTTTTGCTGACAGCTCTTTGCGTGACGAATTCCGTCAGAAACATGAATATGATTGTGTGACAACGTAACAGAAGCGTACATTAGAGTTGTTCACCATTTTGTGGTTAAAATCCGATCGTTCTATACTGCTCAAAAATGAGTTTTTAGGTCATCAAATAAACCCCTGGCTATGTATCGTGTTTATGAAAATAAATTCTTAGAAATTTATATCATTCGGACAAAATAGGATAATGTACTCGATCAGGAGGTGATTCGAGTTCTTCGGTCTATTTTTGACATCACTTGTTGCAAGATAACGCGTGTGTGATTACAGCCCGGTGCCACATGGTGATATCTTGTCATGGCACAGGCAAAAAAGTAATGAGTCGTTACACAATGGCTTGTCGGAAATAGTGAACTTCGATGGAAATGTGGGTGTGGGATTATGCTGTGGTGTGAGGTGTAAGGGTTAGATTGTACTCGAATTTTCCACTAAAAATAAACTGACTTCATAATCGAATTATACAAGTTTCTGTCTCAGCTATAATATGATTAGCACATTTCTTAATAAGGTGAAATCGATCCAGTGTCCCCTGACTTATAAGTTGCTTTAGCACTGATTTAATAGGTAAATATGCACAATGTTAAAAATTTATTGGAATCTTTTATTCCCAAGAAAATGTAGCTGTTGTAAATAAGGTTTAAAATTATAACAATTATTTTCCTAAAAATCTCATAGTAGTTTACAATTAAGATATTCAGTTGAGACTATTTTTGGTACAGCTGGTAATCATGAAATAGGTTAACTAGTATTATGTAGAAGTTATAATATGTCGCCGGTAGCCTAAGGCAGTGAGTGGATGTTGTATCACAAACTTTTGAAAGTGTCTTATTTTAATACGGTAGCATATCGAAGAGGGAGAGTAGTTTATTGACATTCATGTGACAATAACCAATTGCCTCGTTTTTATACCTTAAAGGGAACCCGTCAATCCCAAACTGCACTATGTGCCACACCTGGCTTTTTGTGGTAAAGTTAAGAGTTTAATAAGGTGGTAACTAGCCCAACAATGAACAAGCTAAATACTGTCTTGTTCATGTCAAGTGAGACAAATCTTTATTCTCTGTTTCTGGGCATGAAGAATTCCGTGCAAATCCAATAGAGACCCGGATACAGACGTGATCTCAAAGAGGGCACAACCTTCCAGTTGTCTTCACATTTTGTCGATATAGCTGGAATGAAAATGGTTCAAGGGTATTTCCCGATTTATCAACTATCTGTATGCGACAATTTTACAGGTTTGTTTTGTGGTGTTCAACGGATTTCTGAAAGCCCTTCAACATCATCCATTTGCGATGACGACATAGACCTGATAGATGAGTTTATTTAAAACAGTTGTTTGATTTTTGTCCTAAAATTACATGTACAAAATGTCATGAATTTGACATAAATAAAATAGTTATAAATATGATTGACAGAAAGCATTAACAGAATGTAAATTTTTATATATCTTCATTTTCACAAGTTTGATATTCATAATATCTGACATTCAAAGTATGTCAGCTACCTTTGGTGATAGCCTACATTATTTTCCAGTGACATACTTTAAAAGATAGAAAGATTCAAAAGTAGGCCTTATCCATCCGTCTATACAGCCACACACCTGTCATTGTTTGCATGTATTGCGGGATTGCCGAAAAAGATTATGACACATTTACCGCGCTATAAGGGAGTGTTCAGAAATACTTTGGTGGGGGGGGGGGGCTGTTAAAAAGGATGGGGGGGGGGGGGGCCAAAAAAGTTTTTTGGGACAAAAAAGTTATAGGTGGTAGGAAAGGGGGGGGCCAAAAAAGTTTTCCTCTTCAAAACCCAAAATTTTCGCGCGCTTCGACATTTGACCATTCAAGCTTTAATATGGCCAAATTTTTTCTATTTCATTTTTCCCTGTAAAATCAGAAAATGAAAATTTCCTTGTGCTTGTATTTCATGCGCAATTGTCCCACCGGGAACGTTTCAAACATTTGCCTCCCTCAATGACATGTGACCCAGATACCACACCATTGGAAAGAACACTATTAAGTATGTTTGTTATATGATAATGGGGGGGTCAAAAAGTTTTGTCTGTCAAAGAGGGGGTCAAAAAGTTTAGCGGTCCATCGAGGGGGGGACAAAAAAGTTTTCGAGCGAAAAATTTGAGGAAGACCAGCTCCCCCCCCTACCAAAGTATTAATGAACACTCCCTAATGGCTCTGTACCATTTTGTTAGATTCATCCAGTTAGACATGATGATTTTGATTTAATTTGACAGAAACTATTGACTTAATCATCTGTGTGCAAATAGAAAGCCTTTTATGCGTCTGTTCATGTCGTCTTTATTATTAGGCCATTTATAGTGCTGTCTGACGTTTCAATTCTCTCAGTTCCGTTCGTGACAGCCTACATTAGGTCTATATCCTAATGACATAATATACTTGCACTTTCAATGAGATCAGTATTTAAAAGTAGGCCTACTCTTCATGCATAAAGACATTAACTTGTCAAATTTACTTATGTAGTGAGGGGTTGCCTATAGGAAAATAATTCTATGGTTTATGTAAAGTCCTACAATCTATTGAAGTATTTTGGTACTTGTCTATATGATGTACTGATGTCATCCTTTCAACTTATTTTCACTTTCCTTTATTTTAAGACGGAATTTGACGTCAGACAGGTGCTTCGACATCTTAGTAATTTGTTTTTATGACTGCATAAGTATGACACAAATCACTTTGTTCGTAACGTAGCTCGAGATAAAAGAGAAAGTTTATTAAATTCCATACTCTTAACAGTCTCCGCGGAGAACATTTATCTCCAGTATATCGTTCAACCAATGAGACCGGATGAAACTTTTGCTCCTGGTGTAAAATACAGCTGAACTAAGAATCCCGATTACTAATAGGTCGCTGTGCCAATGTGATACAATCTTTGGCACATCAAGGCCGGTTGAAAATACTTATTGTGCTTTGGTTTGGTGTTTGTGTAGATCCTTTTACAAAGTCATTCAAAGTTTTGAAACCGCTCAAGGTATAATCAATTCTAATTTATTCCCCTTTACACTCCCTCATTTAAGAAACAAAGGGCAATGCATTATCCTTTACACGAAAATAATGTGTCCGAGGCAGTAAAAACGTAAATTATTATTATAATTATTATTATCATTATTTAAACGTTTTTACTGCCGAGGACACATTATTTGCGTGTAAAGGATAATGCTGCACCCTTTATTTCTATTCTATTACCACAAAATAGTGAGAAAATTTAAAGAGAAAATATCACATTTTTTGCCCAAATATTACAAATTGTTTACCTCAAGGTGGAGCGCCTACGCGTAGCCAGAGCGTAAGTGATAGCGATATTGCAGAACGCGTAACCAAGCGTAATG
The DNA here is from genome assembly GCF_039555335.1 of Amphiura filiformis. Classification (NCBI taxonomy): domain Eukaryota; kingdom Metazoa; phylum Echinodermata; class Ophiuroidea; order Amphilepidida; family Amphiuridae; genus Amphiura; species Amphiura filiformis. The sequence continues at coordinate 38,865,131 of NC_092638.1, read as the reverse complement.
CTTTGCGTAGAATGCGTAACAACGCTAATATACTGCATCGCGCTTTGCTGTGCGCTGTGATGCGAGAAGAACATAAAGTTCGTTGCCCTGGCCACTTTATTGCTAATTAATGGTCTTTCACGTGACGCGTTTCAACAAATCACAGTGCGCGATTTTGAATAATGGGTCGTGGCGGTAATAGAATTCAAATTAAAGGTTTTAGTTTCTCTTTTGTTCAGAAACCAAAAATTAGCTGATTATAAAGAAGGGCATAACTTGTCTGCACTCATAACATAATAAAGTTAAATTTATACTACATAGCTGAGCGACAGCGATTGACTTTACCCAATGAGGTAGAGCGCTTTTTGTTGCTTTGGGAAAAGCGCTACTACCCCCCTCATTGGTCAAATACCAACCGCTTTTCGCTCAGTGATAGAGTAATAGATTAATCTTTAGTGTAGAGAAGACTAAAAGTATATATGAAGAGCTTTGTTTCAAAACCCCTTACATCCACTTTTGGCTGAAATTGAGTTATGGACATGACATTATAGTGTGGGTACAAATACACATTTTGGTGCTTGTTTGACCTTCATACCACTTTCCCTTCCGGAGATATGGTATATTTCCCGTTTGGGAAATCTTAGGGAATTTCGGAAATCTGAACATAAAATGAATATAGAATTGTTTTGTTTTAATTTTTCGATGTATACTAGTAGCATGGAATGTTCTTTACCTATTAAAACCAAAGGAACTGTTTTTTGGGTCACTATTTTTGAAAAAATCATTTTAATTAACAAAAGGTGTAGCTTCGGAAATACTCAAAAAATGCCATTTTCCCGAATTTAATGAAAAATTCATAATTAAAAAAGTAAATTTTTCTTTTTGATTTTGAAAGCATTAGTCAAGTTACATAAAGTAGTGTAAACAAATGGGCTCAAATATGATTGCAAAGGTGGTTTCTAGAAAAGGGGTAAATTTGTTTTGTTGCAAAAGCCCTTACATCCACAAAAGGCGCGATATAAAAGATATAATAAAATAAATAGGAAGGCTTCAAAATTGTACCAAACCTATTCTTTTAGTTTCTATTCATCAACACTTTATCCGAACCCAAATTGAATCAAATCGAACCAGTAATACTTGCACAATTAAAAAAAGCTGTTTTTCTCAAAAAGTCAAAAGTGGATGTAAGGGGTTTTGCAACAACCCAGCAAATGTCGGGTTATATAAAGGTCATGATAACGTTTTAAAACGTTTTGTATAAAAACACACTACAACAATATTTTTAAATGTTTAAAGAAAATGTTATTGTAAACTATTTTTGCAAACATTTTTGCCAAATATTGTGTCAATACTTAATAACATTATGTTAAAATGTTTGAACCCAGCAAACAGAAATGTTCTTAAAATGTTTTTTTCAAAACCTTTTAATAACATTTAAATGTCGGGTTATATAAAAGTCATGAAAACGTTTTTAAAACGTTATTGAAAATATTTTGGGCAAACATATTTCGCAAAATATTTTTTCAACCCCAAAATAACAGTTTGTTTAGAATGTTTTGTATCAAGTTTTCAAGAATGTTTTTGGAATGTTATTAAAACGTTTTACCCTTTATATAACCCGACATTTAAACGTTTTCTGTAAAACATTTTTGTTTGCTGAGCACTAGATTATCAAAAATGTTTTTAAGGTTATGAAAACGTTTTATACTCTTAATATACCCTTTATATAACCCGACATTTAAACGTTTTCTGACAACCTTTTATAACCTTTTGCGAATGATGTCGAAAACGTTTTGTGTTTGCTGGGAAAGGGGGCTGGTAAAAAGGATGGGGGGGGGCCAAAAAGTGTTGGGCCTTAAAAAAGGGGGACCAAAAAGTTTTAGGTGGTAGGAAAGGGGGGCCAAAAAAGTTTTCCTCTTCAAAACCCAAAATCTTCGCGCATTGAGACCCTCTATATCACTTTTAACATGGGCAAGTTGGGGTTTTCAGTACTTTTGTTTGAAAAAATAATGGCACTTAGTGTACACATATCTATTAATAATACTTATTAATATAACATTAAAGATGATCAGCAACATCTGGGTTGGTCTAAGAAATACTGGCACTTTTTATCATAGAATTTTATATCTCTTCAAAGTAGGCTACAAATATGATTATGTACCAATCTGATCAAAATACAACTAAATCAAGAAAATAATTATTGTAAATAAATTGGATTTATTTGCACACTTCAGTATACTATTTCTCATTGCAAAATTATTTTGTACACATAGGCTTATGTGTAGATTTACCATAGGGCAGAGTGGGCACAGGCCCAGGTACTACAGTCTTTGGGGGCCAAAACTGATACCTGTGTACATTTGCATGACCAAATTAATCTCATATTTGGCCATTTTAGCTTTTTGCATAAATTAGTTCCAATTTTAACAACATTTGACCATTCAAGCTTTAATATGGCCAAATTTTTTCTATTTCATTTTTCCCTGTAAAATCAGAAAATGAAAATTTCCTTGTGCTTGTATTTCATGCGCAATTATCCCACCGGGAACGTTTCAAACATTTGCCTCCCTCAATGACATGTGACCCAGATACCACACCATTGGAAACAACACTATTAAGTATGTTTGTTATATGATAATGGGGGGGGGTCAAAAAAGTTTTGTCTGTCAAAAGAGGGGGGTCAAAAAAGTTTAGCGGTCCATCGAGGGGGGTCAAAAAAAGTTTTCGAGCGAAAAATTTGAGGAAGACCAGCCCCCCCCACCAAAGTATTAATGAACACTCCCTAATGGCTCTGTACCATTTTGTTAGATTCATCCAGTTAGACAGGATGATTTTGATTTAATTTGACAGAAACTATTGACTTAATCATCTGTGTGCAAATAGAAAGCCTTTTATGCGTCTGTTCATGTCGTCTTTATTATTAGGCCATTTATAGTGCTGTCTGACGTTTCAATTCTCTCAGTTCCGTTCGTGACAGCCTACATTAGGTCTATATCCTAATGACATAATATACTTGCACTTTCAATGAGATCAGTATTTAAAAGTAGGCCTACTCTTCATGCATAAAGACATTAACTTGTCAAATTTACTTATGTAGTGAGGGGTTGCCTATAGGAAAATAATTCTATGGTTTATGTAAAGTCCTACAATCTATTGAAGTATTTTGGTACTTGTCTATATGATGTACTGATGTCATCCTTTCAACTTATTTTCACTTTCCTTTATTTTAAGACGGAATTTGACGTCAGACAGGTGCTTCGACATCTTAGTAATTTGTTTTTATGACTGCATAAGTATGACACAAATCACTTTGTTCGTAACGTAGCTCGAGATAAAAGAGAAAGTTTATTAAATTCCATACTCTTAACAGTCTCCGCGGAGAACATTTATCTCCAGTATATCGTTCAACCAATGAGACCGGATGAAACTTTTGCTCCTGGTGTAAAATACAGCTGAACTAAGAATCCCGATTACTAATAGGTCGCTGTGCCAATGTGATACAATCTTTGGCACATTAAGGCCGGTTGAAAATACTTATTGTGCTTTGGTTTGGTGTTTGTGTAGATCCTTTTACAAAGTCATTCAAAGTTTTGAAACCGCTCAAGGTATAATCAATTCTAATTTATTCCCTTTACACTCCCTCATTTAAGAAACAAAGGGTATGCATTATCCTTTACACGAAAATAATGTGTCCGAGGCAGTAAAATCGTAAATTATTATTATAATTATTATTATCATTATTTAAACGTTTTTACTGCCGAGGACACATTATTTGCGTGTAAAGGATAATGCTGCACCCTTTATTTCTATTCTATTACCACAAAATAGTGAGAAAATTTAAAGAGAAAATATCACATTTTTTGCCCAAATATTACAAATTGTTTACCTCAAGGTGGAGCGCCTACGCGTAGCCAGAGCGTAAGTGATAGCGATATTGCAGAACGCGTAACCAAGCGTAATGCTTTGCGTAGAATGCGTAACAACGCTAATATACTGCATCGCGCTTTGCTGTGCGCTGTGATGCGAGAAGAACATAAAGTTCGTTGCCCTGGCCACTTTATTGCTAATTAATGGTCTTTCACGTGACGCGTTTCAACAAATCACAGTGCGCGATTTTGAATAATGGGTCGTGGCGGTAATAGAATTCAAATTAAAGGTTTTAGTTTCTCTTTGTTCAGAAACCAAAAATTAGCTGATTATAAAGAAGGGCATAACTTGTCTGCACTCATAACATAATAAAGTTAAATTTATACTACATAGCTGAGCGACAGCGATTGACTTTTACCCAATGAGGTAGAGCGCTTTTTGTTGCTTTGGGAAAAGCGCTACTACCCCCCTCATTGGTCAAATACCAACCGCTTTTCGCTCAGTGATAGAGTAATAGATTAATCTTTAGTGTAGAGAAGACTAAAAGTATATATGAAGAGCTTTGTTTCAAAACCCTTACATCCACTTTTGGCTGAAATTGAGTTATGGACATGACATTATAGTGTGGGTACAAATACACATTTTGGTGCTTGTTTGACCTTCATACCACTTTCCCTTCCGGAGATATGGTATATTTCCCGTTTGGGAAATCTTAGGGAATTTCCGGAAATCTGAACATAAAATGAATATAGAATTGTTTTGTTTTAATTTTTCGATGTATACTAGTAGCATGGAATGTTCTTTACCTATTAAAACCAAAGGGAACTGTTTTTTTGGGTCACTATTTTTGAAAAAATCATTTTAATTAACAAAAGGTGTAGCTTCGGAAATACTCAAAAAATGCCATTTTCCCGAATTTAATGAAAAATTCATAATTAAAAAAGTAAATTTTTCTTTTTGATTTTGAAAGCATTAGTCAAGTTACATAAAGTAGTGTAAACAAATGGGCTCAAATATGATTGCAAAGGTGGTTTCTAGAAAAGGGTAAATTTGTTTTGTTGCAAAAGCCCTTACATCCACAAAAGGCGCGATATAAAAGATATAATAAAATAAATAGGAAGGCTTCAAAATTGTACCAAACCTATTCTTTTAGTTTCTATTCATCAACACTTTATCCGAACCAGTAATACTTGCACAATTAAAAAAAGCTGTTTTTCTCAAAAAGTCAAAAGTGGATGTAAGGGGTTTTGCAACAACCCAGCAAATGTCGGGTTATATAAAGGTCATGATAACGTTTTAAAACGTTTTGTATAAAAACACACTACAACAATATTTTTAAATGTTTAAAGAAAATGTTATTGTAAACTATTTTTGCAAACATTTTTGCCAAATATTGTGTCAATACTTAATAACATTATGTTAAAATGTTTGAACCCAGCAAACAGAAATGTTCTTAAAATGTTTTTTTCAAAACTTTTTAATAACATTTAAATGTCGGGTTATATAAAAGTCATGAAAACGTTTTTAAAACGTTATTGAAAATATTTTGGGCAAACATATTTCGCAAAATATTTTTTCAACCCCAAAATAACAGTTTGTTTAGAATGTTTTGTATCAAGTTTTCAAGAATGTTTTTGGAATGTTATTAAAACGTTTTACCCTTTATATAACCCGACATTTAAACGTTTTCTGTAAAACATTTTTGTTTGCTGAGCACTAGATTATCAAAAAAATGTTTTTAAGGTTATGAAAACGTTTTATACTCTTAATATACCCTTTATATAACCCGACATTTAAACGTTTTCTGACAACCTTTTATAACCTTTTTGCGAATGATGTCGAAAACGTTTTGTGTTTGCTGGGAAAGCTCTTCATATATATAATAGCTTATTAATTGTGCTAAGCAAATATCGGACACATATCCGGTTGTGTTTATATTGAATGAAAATATGAATCGGATATCAATCACACGTGGACGGTATTGACAGGACTGGCGCGGCAGGGGTGCTGGAAATATAAGCATCATAAAAACTTGTGTTTGTTTGTTTGTGTGTATGAAACATAAACGATGCATGATGATGGAGATGATTTGATTATGAATTAGTTTATTGTCCCCAGTAAGCACAACCCATACCTCTTACTTAAGCCTCTCCCCACTCTCAAGTCTCAAGCTCTCCTCTCCCCATCATTCCCTTTCCACTTCCAATGCTCTCTCCAATCTGTTTCTCTTTCTCCCTCCCCTTACCCCCTCCCCCCACACACCCCTTCCCCCCTCCCTTCTCTCTTTCTTCTCAAATTTTTCATACTTCCATAAGGCTGCGATCACATAGAAGTATACGGTATTCGCTATACGAATACTGATCGAATAAGCGTATTTCGTAATACGAAATACGCTTATTCGACCATGCTGAGTTCACATAGGAGTATACTATACTCAGCCTGATCGAATGAGCGTATTTCGTATAGCGAATAGCGAATACCGTATACACTTCTATGTGATCGCAGCCTACGCTCATTCGATCAGGCTGAGTTCACATAGTATACTCCTATATGAACTCAGCCTGATCGAATGAGCGTATTTCGTATAGCGAATAGCGAATACCGTATACCGTATACTTCTATGTGATCGCAGCCTAAGGGTCACTAGGTTATATTGGAAGTCATATAGCCTTCTATCGATCCTTCTTCATGCGACAAGGACAGAATCGATGTTGTTTATAACAGCTGAGTAGCCCCTTTTGTAATATTTCAATGGTCTATATTTTTTCACAGCAAAAATAGCCAAGGCTGGTTGGATTTTCTATACCACGTTTTTAAATGTAGATTAACATGTTCGATTTCTCTGCTCGTGGATATCGCACTGCGAAATTTAAACATTTCTTTTGTATACTTAGATCAAAGTTTAGATCAGGTTACTTCAAACCAAGTGATTATCTTCTTCACAATATTATATAACAAACTTAAATGAAAACCGAATGTCCTTGCTACAAATTTCAAGTATCTAACAAAGGGTAGAAACAAAGATATCGATAGTCATGTCAGTCAAGAGCTTAGGCAGGATAATAGGAAACAATATATTGAAGTATTTTGGTAATTGTCTATATGAGGTACTGATGTCATCCTTTCAACTTATGTTCACTTTCCTTTATTTTAAGACGGAATTTGACGTCAGACAGGTGCTTCAAGATCTAGTAATTTGTTTGTGCTCAAGGTATAATAAATTATCTATAGAGAAAGAATATGCGCAATATTGTGTTTTCGATCTTGGTGGGTACGAAACCCATTCTCCTTAAAATGCAATAATCAGATTTTAGATTTTAGATTTACTCATTAAGAGAATCACAGTGCCTTTAATGGCGGCAGATGTATCTGACAAGCGTCAAGACACCCTTCTTTTTGTGTGGGTGTGTGGGTGTCCCTTTTAACGTTTGTCTTCGTAAACTGTCAACATGGGGAAATGTCACATTTTGGTCATTGTATGGGGAGTTTGTCAGTACGATTACTTATAAATGTAACTACATGTATTTGAGGTGAGCTTTATAATTATCAAAACTGCCATTTTTTTCCTTTTTGCCAATTTTTCATATGTAATAAATAGCCAATTTTACTTTGAAACTATTCCCACACAGCAAATTTGGGTTGTAACACAAAAGGAAGAAGTGAAGTGGCTGTAGATATCACACCATCACTTATGAAAGGAAACTCGAGCATAGTTGGCCTTGTTTGTTATTATGAATTAATAACGTTGCGTATTATAAGAAAGTAGGTCACAGCAGAGTCTATGGTCACAGCTAAAAGGAAAATAATAAGAACTGCTTCAAAAAGGGAAGTTGTGGACGCCCCAGTTTTCATTTCTTTCTTTCGCGAATGCTTAAATAAAGTATCATGAATATAGTGACATCAAAAACTAAATCTAGCATGGTTCATTGTGTGGGAACAAAATTTAACACAGGCTGTATCAAAAAGATTAGAACCATAATCTATTAATTCTTTTTCAAATGTCAAAATGAAATGCGCGCAAATTGAAGTGGAGTGAATTACAAAATATCCAGTAAGTTGGATATATTGGGATAATAAACAAACTGGAGTTGGAGTCGAGTGAGGTATGAAGGACTTAAAGTAATGTTAGAAAATTTGTTTGAACAGAAAAAAGAAACTAAAATAACGCAAAAATCAACTTATTTACGTTAAAGTCAGTTTCAGAGCAGATGCCTTTACCGTGCATTGCTCTCATTTAAAATACATGGTACATCGTGGACAAATAACGAAATTGGGTATCGCAGCAAAAGGACTCATAAAAATTAATTCATATTTTCACAGAAGGTGACTATTGAGTGTGGCATTTATAACAAAATTTCAATAATGGGAAAGTTAGACTTGGTTCTTGCATAAATATCATTTCTTTGCTCCCTGTAGTTTGTTAATTTCCCACTGGAAAATCATAAAAATAATGATTTAGTTTTTTTGTTCAAAAAAAGCAAAATTATAAATTTTGGACCACATGGTTTTGAGCTGCGCTAATATTGTGAGTCGTTTGAAACCTGGGTGTGCCAAACGATTCACAAGCATTTTATAGTGTCTGTGCGCATGACCATGATGACGTTATTAAAATTAAAAACGGTTTGAATTATTTTGAAGAGTTTATAAGTAACCAGTGACGCTAAATTCGTCTTAATACCGTAATTAACTTTTCTTCTCTCTCCAAAGGCAACCACAATCCTGGCAGATATCTACCAGGACTTGAGACAAGCCTGTCTCAAGAACAGTTCAAGAACAGTCTCAAGAACAGTTTCAAGAACAGTTAAATAAATCTATGTCAGTCGCCTGTTTACTTAGACGTTCAAGTTCTTTAGTTCATCTAAGGCAGCTAAGTCTTCAATCTTTAAAAACCGTTGTTCTAGTAGTGATCACGTAGCGACATGCTGGATAGATGATGCATGTCTTTATGACGTCAAAATCTTCCAAAAATTGACGAATAAATAGAGATGAACTGTTAGGAATAATATCACCACGTCGCCAAGATAAGCACCCGACTTGCGTATACTCAAAACCGACCACTGATCATAATTATAGGACTCTAAATAAGGAGTATTATTTTATATAAACACTACATGTACCGCATTTTACGATTAGCATGACAAGTATATTTGTGTGAACAAATTATGTTGTGAATGAGACCTATATTCAGCAGCTTCTTGCTTCAAGGGAAAGGTTTGTCTAAGGTATGTCCTTGTGGACTGGAAGAGCTTGGAACATAATAGGTAATCACTATCAAACTTGTAGGCATAGCTTTGGGTGGTATCTCTTCTTCAGAAGTTGGGAAAAATGCTGGTATTGACTGAGAAAGTATGCAAATTAGACTGCAAGCAGCACCTATTCCGGGCATCCATTGATTTTAAGTCACTCAGAATAGGCTATGACAGTGTTTTTGGGACGGCTCAAACATGTCAAATACGGCTTGATAATTATTATTCTATGGTTATTGTCCAATTACCTTACAGTGGATGCGCCACTTTTACTTTCAGGTCAATATTTGAGTCAAATAGATTCAAGTTGTGTTAGACATATGTTTGACTCGACCCAAAAAGCACTTAAAGCTGCCATTTATTTATTGAGATGTTCTACAGACAGGCTTGCCAAACAGGGGAAAGGTTATTAAAAACTATGTCACCGTGGATCGAAAAATATTGGCAATCACTATCACATCTTGCAGATATATATTTGGGGATCCTAATGGGACCAATTACTAGATATAGACTTGGAAAATATATACATTAAGTTAAACTACAAGCATACATTGATTTAAGTCACTCAGAATATATTAATGAGGCTCTAGCGTGGTCCACTTTGGTGATCGACAAATGAGCCGTGAGAATTACCCATCCTTCGGGGGATCTGCATATAGTATCAGTTCTTGACAAATGAGCAACATAATTAACAATCAACTGACTCTATTCTATAAATTACACCTATAACTGTTTTTGTTCGAAACACTATATCTTCCACCGTATGTTTTATTGTTTAATTTATTTCTTGTTTACTCTAAGAAAATATAAATTGTTAACCCTAACCGACCTAAACGCTACAAAAGAACAGCGCAAATTATGCTTGCAAGCCCGGGGAGTCTTTCGGAGCTCAAATATAGGAAGTCTTTCGGAACTGCGAAATTCAAAAGGGGGTCTTGCCGGGGGAACATTCCCGTATGGTCATCTGTGTTAAGTGCCCCCCCAGCTCAAGCACCCCACGTGATGAGATTGCGCACAAATCCGTCCACAGATATAAACACGAAAACGCTAGCCGGACGTCCAGCGCAACCCTCATGGCTTGCTATCTCCGGTTTGCCCTACGCACAAGAGCGGTTCGTGGTTCAAAAACGGAACGAAGAAATAAATAAGGAAACAATTGTTATATTTTAGCCAATTTCATGGCAATAAATTATGTTGAACATCAAATTTGATAGCAATAGTATTGCTTGTGTTTTACAGGATCGTAACAGACAATTCTTGAAAATCTTCTCTTTAACTTTCAAATTGATTTCTTCACCTAAACAATTGGGTTCTATATCTTGTTTATTAAATAAGTATTTTTCTTCCATGGCGACACAGGGTGTAGACAAAGTACAATGCTATTAAAATTGCCTTGATCTTCCCGGATTAGTGCAAAAACGAAGACATTGAAGAACCTATTAGATTATATTATTTCACAAAAGTAGTTGTTTTAAGGTAAATTGCTGATATATACAATATTTAAACAGGAAAGACACCTGACCTATGACTAAAGAGTGCTTAAGAAATCAACACACTTGCGGCCTTTCAAACTGTCACTTTATATTTAACGACTTATAATAAAAATAGACACAGTATAGAGACAATATAGCTGTTATTCAGAAGTTGTTTTAATACCCTTAATGAAAGTCAAAATGGTTGACATTTTATTAACCTTTCGAGTAAATGTGATTTGTATTTTTAGAGAAAAACACGTGCAAGTGCCAGTTTCAAAGCTCTTTAGTGATGTGAATATTTACTGATATTAAGTATTCCAATTTTCATAGTATATTTATGGTGTTTTTAAACCAGTTAAATTACAAATTAAATCCTTCCTTTGAATATGAGTGGCACTTCTGTGTTTGGACTTTAAGCCCATTCACTCATCCTGAATTACTTGCTTTTGTCAGAAATGTAAAGTGTGTGAATGTCCTGAACATTATGGTTGTTACTTTTATATTTTGCAAGAATTCAAATAAATATTATTATTAAATGGCGTACTACACCCATATATTGGTTTGATTGGTCTAAATAAATATTTTTTCATTTATAGCTAGGCGATATATGCACGGATCATGTGAAATAAAAAAAAATATGAAAAAAGAAGAAAAAAAGTGCTTTTAAACAATTGTAGTAAGTCATTTTAGCCCTATATATATTTTGTTTACTGTATCCTAGTTACACAGATGCGTGTTTCATAACAAGCCATGATTTATTCTATTCAACATGTTCAAGTAGGGTACATGAATAGAATACATTAAATCCTTTGTTATACTCTCTATAGAAAATCTAGTGGTGCATGCAAAATATATAAACACTTACACAATGGATGCATAGTCATTAGTCAATAATACTATAATGTGTTGTTAGGAGAAGAAAAGGCTATTAGGTCACCGTATGTCAGGTTATAGGTCAATTGGTTCAGGTCAAATTTAAGCATCAATTTTGAATACACATGTGAGAGTTTGTGATATCATAATGAGGAATAATTTTGATATTCTGTCTTTAACTGGATATATATCGAGAAGTGCAAGGTGGATATACTAATATACCTTGAGATGTAAATGGTGAGTACAATTTAGAATGCCCAGTTGAGATGGATTTCACAAATAAATATAAAATAGTTACCAAAATCACAAAAGTTAAGCTTACGGAAAACTACCCAATATGGTGGTATAGGTGACAAGAAATACAATTTTTTTCAACATTGCTGTAGTATGGTTGTGGTAACCTGTTACCTGTGGCTTAATTAAGTTTCAGTGAAATAATGTCGCAAGTTAAAAATACAAAATATAGCTCAACATTGAAAATAGAAGCATTTTAACCAGTTCCTTTTTTTATAGTTGTGGAGCACCAAGTTCATGAAGTCATAAAAGAAATCAGGAACCACTTATTCCCATTTTACATATCAACTTTATTTCCCTAACGTGTTAGCAACATATATCCAAAATTTTAACGAAATCCGTTGATAGTAAGCTTTCCAAAATGAAGTGAATTTAAATCATCAGTGATGTACCACCTTTTGGCTTCTACTTTTAAAAGCATGTAAGCTACATTGATACCGATGCCACCAATAAAACGAGAAGATTTGCCCCTTCATTTTGAATACCACTTTGTCCATTTTTTTTTGTAATTTCTTCACAAAATGAAAAAAAATAAAAAAAAAAATCAATGGGTGTAGTACCCCCTTAACCAAATATTATTATGTACCATTTTGCTGTTGCAAAGACTCGAATTGTTCTGGTTTGACTAAGGTAAACACATCACAATAATTACACCCCCCGTTATTACGAGACATGATACAGACTTAAAAGTTACTCTATAAGATATTAAAGTACCATTATATTTTCTACAAGAATGGCCAAGTATTACCTACGGTAACCAGTGACGACCAGTAAAAGCAACATTATCATTGGGTTTTGGATCTTTTTAATCTGCAACTTTTTCATTCAAAGTTCCAGTTGCTACTGAAGCTCCAGCTGGAGCCACTCCAGTTCTTTTGAATATGGCAGCAGGTCCAGTGGTTCGAGAACCACTTTCTTTATATATCCGCCACAACCCTCTCTGTGACCGTGACGGATGTAGTGGTTCACAAACTGCTTTGTTTAAATTTATTTTGAGTATTAAAGGATTATTCTTCAAATGTGCATTGTTTAAAAAGAAACCTGACAATACCTTAATATATTTAATGTTACCTAATTGGGTATGTATAACGTTATTTAAAATACCTCTAAATCACATATCACCGTGATAGAGACTTGTAGTTAAGCAGAGTGCCATAGAAAATGACCAGCGCTACTTTTATGTCAGATGTACAGGTGAGGTTTCATCCCGGGTGTTTCATTCATGTGTCTGCATACGATTATAGGCAAATTTGTCATCAAAAATTGTATCATGCATACAGATGGACTCATTAAATAAGATCACTTAAGCATCAAGCACCATTCAGTGTATCTGGGGGCACATCATCATAATGCACTTTGCTAAATCTGTAGAATTTCAATCTATCATGCCCTATTTCGACTTTCTTTTCATTCTTGTTTTCATTCATTTTTCTTTCTTTCTTTCTTTCTTTCTTTTCTTTCTTTCTTTTTCTTTCTTTCTTTTCTTTCTTTCTTTCTTTCTTTCTTTCTTTCTTTCTTTCTTTCTTTCTTTCTTTCTTTCTTTCTTTCTTTCTTTCTTTCTTTCTTTCTTTCTTTCTTTCTTTCTTTCTTTCTTTCTTTCTTTCTTTCTTTCTTTCTGTCTTTCTTTCTTTCTTTCTTTTACGTAGTATCATAGACAATCATAGTGTTTATTGCCTGTAGCATGTTTCCATAAATAACTTTTGATTGGTAACAGACGGTCTATTTAGGAACGAGTGGCTACAATAATAGATACACGTAGACACACAATTACATTGATCATTTCATAGCAATTTTGTAGAAGGATTCAAATATCACAGATATACTTTTGTAGGTTCTGTGGTTCTTGCGTTATGTTGTAGGGCTGAAACAACAACACTTTTGTAAAACATATATACATAACTCATTAACAACAATAAATCAAGCAAGTTTTCAAAGTATTTGATTTGTAGAATGAACTTTTGCAAAACATCAGAGTGTAATTTTTCAATAATATATGATTTAGATAATGCAAATCGATATTTTGGCTGCTTCTACCAATAATACCGCGTCTACCCTTAAATTACATATCACTCTGATACAGACTGGCATGGTAGTCAAGCATGGAAATATATGTCAGCAGTACCGGCATGGTTTCATCCCGGGTGTTTTTTCTTTCTTTCTTTCTTTCTTTCTTTCTTTCTTTCTTTCTTTCTTTCTTTCTTTCTTTCTTTCTTTCTTTCTTTCTTTCTTTCTTTCTTTCTTTCTTTTTCTTTCTTTCTTTCTTTCTTTCTTTCTTTCTTTCTTTCTTTCTTTCTTTCTTTTTCTTTCTTTCTTTCTTTCTTTCTTTCTTTCTTTCTTTCTTTCTTTCTTTCTTTCTTTCTTTCTTTCTTTCTTTCTTTCTTTCTTTCTCTCTCAGAAAGTGCGTTCGGCCTACATTTAGCAAAGTGTATATTGCCTCTCTCTGCATTTCTGCAATCGCTATTTTGACATCACGTAGTATCATAGACAATCATAGTGTTTATTGCCTGTAGCATGTTTCCATAAATAACTTTTGATTGGAAACAGACGGTCTATTTAGGTACGAGTGGCTACAAAAATAGACACACGTAGTTTACTTGTTTGTTTATTTACCAATACCAACAAACTGAGCACAATGCACGGACTGTATTAACGACACTAGCTGTCTTAGAAATACGGACACAAGTTCCTGATTAATTGTTTATTTTATTTCTTTATCTTATAAAATGGCTCTTGATTGGTAGCAGGTGGATACATAATTCGCAAATATAGGCACTGTTTTGTTTAGGTAGCACCTCTGCGGTGCTCTGTGATACTCTTAGCCCAGTTATACTAAATTCAGCAACTCAAGGCAAGTAGTTATTGATTTATTGATCAAATATTGGTTTCCCTCATTTTTGAATGTAACTCCACAACTGTTGTCTGTGCTGAAATAAAATTTCCAGTGCAGTAGTTGTAGTCCTTGCTCCTATAATATACATATCTTTACTTGTCACCAATGCACTATAATTTTTGAGAAAAATGCAAAAATAGGCACAAAATTGGCCAGGGGTGTAGTACCCCCTTAATGGCTCATAGTGCTTCTGGAGAAGTCATATTGCAACCGTGATTTTCTTTCAAATAAAAAAAACATAGTTTGTCATCGGTAAAAATTACATATTATTTTCTGTCTATCCTTGACATTTTAAAGAAAAACAATGGCATCAGCTTTCAATAATGATGTTTCTAGCCATGTTCCGATCCATATAATATTGAAATTAAAGTCTGCAAGGCTGAATTTACACTCGGTTCATTTTACGATCGTTTTCTTTACAGTTGTTCAATGTCTGGTCCCAGATCCCAAGCGGTAAACATGGTAAAATATAGACATAAAAGGATGATTTGAAGCCTCCGTGGTATTAACATTGGCTAGAACCGTTTTCAACTGCTGGAACCGTAATCGCTTACGTTGCTCATTAGCAAACTTAACGTTCACTCTCCAAAAGGTTACATAAGCGGTTGCAGCCAAATCAAAGTTAGTTTTGTATCACAAATCAATTAAGGTTGTATTTTAATCCATGATTTATGCCTTTATCCTATATATAAAACACTTGACACTAATCTTAAAAAGATCCAGACAACAAAATAGTTAAAGTAAAGATTTATGTATTCAAAAGATTGATTGAATTTGCAATTTAATTGGCTTATAAAAACGTGAATATAATTAAAATGTAATTAGCATAGTTTACATCAGCAAACGTATGAATAACCTTTTCCCGGATGGGCGAGCCTGTCTGAATAGCAACTCAGTAAATAAATGGCAGCTTTAACATGTTTAAGAGGGACCCCACCTAACTATCATACATGGTTGGCCAAGGTCAAAATTTTTTTATGGTGTTGGTCGAAAGGGCTTTGGGTGTAGATTGTAAAAATCCACTTTGCTTGCTCATATGTTACCCGTTGCCATGGTAACGACCCGAAATGTATTTTAGGTGATTTTAGCTCATTTCAGACTGAAAATGCTGAAATTTGCCTAATAAAGAACGGGCCATACCTCCATTATTCGAGAAGATAAAAAAATTTGATTAGATCCTTACAATGGACCATCTTTCTACTTTCCAACAAAAAATAAAAATTATTCATGTGGTGTTCGGTTGTATATTTTTTGACCTGGCAACACTTATAGTTTTGCCCTTTTGAAAAAGTGACAATTTTGACCTATTTTTGAGGTGCAAAAAACTATTGGCCATGACTCCCAGAATATTGTAATTGTGGTTGTGAACAAAGCAGACCATGCCCCATTCAAAATTGATATAAATGGCTTGGGGGATTATATTGGTAAAGCGGAGTGTTGCCAGAAAATAACACATTTATTGAAAAGGGCTATATTTGACATGGAGTGTTTTTCCCCTGTATTTAAGTAATACTAAACATATTTTTTATGCTTGTGCATCATGTTATCTCACAATTGAATGTTTTTGATCAAGATATTAAATAATATTAAACAAATTTCTATTTCGATATTTAAAGTGTTGCCAGTTTTCAAAAACTGTGTATTAAGGTATTTTAGTCAAATAACTACATGTAGTAATTGGCACATATTTAAAAGTCTAAAACCAAATGATAAAGTATAATCACTTGGACTATACGTCTGAATATTGATGTAGCAGGCCTTACGCTATTCAACAATAAGCTATGGCAACTGCAGTGTTGCCATAAAATAATCAAATTTAGTACTTGGTTACATTTTTATGTTGGTACCCCATTGGTGCACATTTGGAAATTTGGTTGAAATCACCTCCTTTTGCACCTTTTTGGTTATATCTCAAATGTAGTTCAAGAAAAATATCGAAACCCATACATTTCTGGAAATCTTATGCTTCAAAGATGGCCATTACATTAGTTAGCATTTGAATAATTATACAGGGTGATCGATAGGTAATATAGGTTGTAACAAAGTAATTTCACACAAAAAGTTGAATAGTATTATGCCAATCTCATCATTTCCCAGTAACTGAAATTCATTGGTTTTTTTAAAAGAAAGTACACAGTTTGCCCTTTCTAAAACTACAACATTTATGTCAATTACTTATCTGTACAATCACTATATTACAGGGCGTGCAAAAAAGCGAACATATGCTGCATATACTAGTCTGAAAATAGAATGATTTCATATGACATGAAACTACTAAAATGATTGCTTATTTTACAGGGTGTGCCAAATTTTACCGTAGACTGAGTGAAATGCTATTCTTGAGTGGCCAAATTCCCAGCAGAAATGGTGACAGTTAAATCTACCACTTGAAATCTTGTTATTGCATTGTTTATTGTATTCAAGTCAATTCCATAGATTTCATGTGTATTACAAATGAATAGAACATATAGGGTGTGTTTAGAACAAGAAACATGGACAAGAAACAGTGCGGGCCCTTTTAGCAGGGACGTATGTACCATTGGGCCAGAGGGGTCCCAAAAATTGCCCTGTGTATCTTCTTCTTAGCCCACAACAGCATGTTTGGGGCCAAAATATGGCAACATTGCAAAATTTTGCGCACTTCACGCATATCATACTAGCACTCAGCCCTTCACACAACAAATTTCACCTTCATTTTGGTCTAATAAAATGGCCCGAAATTAAAAATTTATTTCGCGCGCAAATGTTCTAGTAAGATCGGAACAGAATATGCTTATCTTCCTCTAATTTGCAATGCTTCTGCAACCACTGTCAATCTTATAGAAGACACCCAATTTGTAACCCAAACTGACCTCTTGCGTGCAGCACATGCCTTCCTCACGGTGAGTTTGGGGACTCCAAATTTTACCCAGACCAAGGTAAATTCGGCCCTGCCTTTTAGCAGCTACTTAATCAGTGCTTATTTAATTTTCTCTTTTGCTTGGGACCCCTTAACCCTCGGGGCCCATGGACTTCGTCCACCCTGTCCCCCCGCTTTCTACGTCCCTGGTACAAAGCATGTCAAGTACACTTTTATATATTCTAGGATAATTGTAAGAATTACAGAGAATTTTTTCATTTTAAAATTACACCATTTTTATTCCATTTTTATTACTTCAAACATACGCTACATTGAAGAAATGCATTAACCGCATAGCTTCTTCCATTCTCCGACTAATTAGGAGTATTAAGTGACTGATTAATGGAAACGGTTGTGATTCTTTTGAAGAAATTAATATTCTTTCACCATATGCTCCCCCCAAATATACCCCCCTCCCTCTGAACATATCCTGGTTATGCTACTGTATCGGCTGGACAAAGGTGGGATAGAGGGCAATGATACATCATGTTACTCTTATTTTCTCTTATGTTCATGATATTCGCAATTTAATTCCATTTTTTTCTTCTTTGTTGCATGATTTTGCCAGTTAGGTTTTCAATAGGCCTATATTTCAAGGGTTCGATTTAGCATTAATTTTAGGCTGCAGTTTCTTGCTTATTTCTCTTCAATATTTTCTCAATATATTTGCATGCCAGCGCCATCCGCACTACGGTGTTTTGATGTTTTCAGATTATTGGTTTATTCCTTTTAATATATATGTTTTCCTAATGTTCATTTGAACTTGTTTTTCTTCAAAGTTGGAATGTTTCTACCGTTCCTAATATCTTTTTTTTGTTTAAAATGTGTTTAAAGAAGTGTTTAAAATTTATTGGGAAATGTCTATATAGCCTGTGCTGTGTTTCAACCAAATATACTCACATTATTTAAACATAAATATATAGAGAGCCAATAAAATACAACGTAAAGCCGAATGATGCAAATCCGCGATTGGGCAACTTTTGATGCTTTTCACCTTTGGACAATTCTTTGTTCAATAGAGGAATCAAAAATAAAACTATGTCGTTATGCACTAAAAAACGGGGTCAACATTTTGTTCTGTTTGCAGTAGCGTAGCTAGGGGTGGGGACAGGGAGAAGAGTGCCCCCCTGAGTGAGAGAAAAAAATTAAAGAGAAGTGAGAGAGCAAGAAAGAAAAGAAAAAAAAGAAAAGAAACGGCGCAAGGAGCATGTTTTCCCGGGTGTTTTCCACCAAAATTCACCCCGATCATGAGCATGTTAAATAACTCTTGTTAGGAGAAATAGGGCAGACAAATTCATATTATTTGTAACGTTTGCAATGCAGAAGAGCTCAGAAGTGTGTCTTTTTTCTGTTAACACATGTCGTGTATATAGTACATTAAAACATAATACACTTTGTTTAGAATTGAATTATCAAATTCCCAAAAATCAGGGCAAATGCAGTTTTTGAATACTGGCAACACTTTAAATATCAAAATAGAAATTGAGTTTGTTTAATATTTAATATCTAGATCAAAAACATTCAATTGTGAGATAACATGATGCATAAACATAACAAATGTTTTCAGTATTACTTAAATACAGGGAAAAACACTCCCAGTCAAATTTAGCCCTTTTCAACAAATGTGTTATTTTCTGGCAACACTCCGCTTTACTGATATAATCCCCCAAGCAATTTATATCAATTTTGAATGGGGCATGGTCTGCTTTGTTCACAACCACAATTGCAATATTCTGGGAGTCATGGCCAATAGTTTTTTTGCACCTCAAAAATAGGTCAAAATTGTCACTTTTTCAAAAGGGCAAAACTATAAGTGTTGCCAGGTCAAAAAAAGATACAACCGAACACCACATGAATAATTTTTATTTTTTGTTGGAAAGTAGAAAGATGGTCCATTGTAAGGATCTAATCAAATTTTTTCTATCTTCTCGAATAATGGAGCTATGGCCCGTTCTTTATTAGGCAAATTTCAGCATTTTCAGTCTGAAATGAGCTAAAATCACCTAAAATACATTTTGGGTTGTTACCATGGCAACGGGTAACATATGAGCAAGCAAAGTGGATTTTTACAATCTACACCCAAAGCCCTTTCGACCAACACCATAAAATTTTTTTGACCTTGGCCAACCATGTATGATAGTTAGGTGGGGTCCCTCTTAAGTGCGTATTGGGACGAGTCAAGCGTAATGTCTAAAAACTTGAATCTCTTTGACTTCAATATCTCCCTCAAAGTGAAAGTGGCGCATCTACTACAAGATAATTAGGCAATAACCATAGAATAGTAGTTATCAAAACTTTTAACGTAAACATTTGATGTCTCAAATGCCTGGAACACTTGCGGTCCTGCCTGTAGGAAATATACACCTTATTTTGGAGTGCATTGATCGGTTTTTAGTATAATACTCAAGTCGGGTGCTTGAGTTGGCGAGGTTGTGATGTCATTCCTATTAACTTGTTTTCACTTATTTTCATCCGCAGCATATCCTTCAAAGCTATCAACTCGGGTCCACTCAAGTGCATTAGCAGTTGCAAACCAATACAAAGTTTTGCTCCGACTGACCGTGCAAACGTCATGTTGAGACCTGGTTTAGAAAACCCAGGTTAGAAAAAACAGGTTCATCATCATCATCATCAGTCGGCTGGGGAGCAGGCGACTACAAGCTTTCTCCAACTATTGCGATCTTGGGCAAGCAAAACAATTTTGTTAGGCTGCAGCACCCTTCAGTATCTCCCAGGAGGTGCTGGATATACTGTAAGTACAGTGTGCGCGGCCGTCCCGTTTTCCTCTTCCCATGTGGTGGAATTTAAAGGGCATATTCTTGCACAGGCTCGTCGTCTTCAAGACGCAGTATATGGCCAAGAAATTTGAGTTGATGAATCTTGACTCTGGCAACCAGTGGGGTGGTGTTGGTCAGATTGTAGATGGTTTCATTTGGAATCCGATCCACACGCTTGATGTTTAACATGACTCTGTTCTGTAGCAAGATGTTGCAAAGGCATTGATCTTGTTTTCCATGTCCTTGGCGAGCTGTAAATATGTTTCTTTGACATAAAGGATAACAACTTGTCCTTTGTTGATGTTCGTTAGTCCTTTGGCGGTTTACGTGTGTCCTTAGATTTGTTAAGCTTGTCAAATGCCCGCTTGAGGTACCCACACTTAGCATGCTTAGTGCTTCAGTGATGTGCGCCTTCTCTTCGATCGTCACAATCTACCGGCTCGGTAATCGCCGACTCTGCGCGATGAAAAAGCTTCAAGTTTGTGTTGTAAAGGGTGATCGGAAGAAAAGTTCAAGTATTGGTCTGTATGCGTGGGTTTGCGATAGATCTTGATATTGAGTGAACTGGCCCACTTTTGAACCGGTCAACTCCCAATAAATCGTGGCTACGGGCCTGGGCAGGGCGATTCCCTCCTGATTATTTTAGTATTAATGTAGCTCTCCCTATTTCGCTTTCCTCCCCCAATTCACGGTTATTTGATGTATAATAGAAATGGCTTCATTATTAACTAAATGCAAACTATAGATGGTGCTATTAATCCTAAATCATATTTCTTTATTTGCAAGGGGTAGGTGATTAATACTGCCATTAAAACAGCTGGAATGGGTGAAACAAGCAACAAGGAAATTGTATAAACATACTTGATCAAACAATAAAAGGAGTTGTTTGTATTAAAAGCTTGAAAAAAAGCTTCTTCTTCTCGTGGTCTTCTCTTTCTAATCTTTCCGTCTCTCTCCCACTCGCCCCTCTCACTCTCACTTGTTCACCCCTCCCTTGGCAAAATTTAATGAAAAAAAACCCATTTAAAATCAACTTTCTCAAGTTTTCATGTCAGAAATCAACATAACTTGACAAACTGAAAACACAAATTCACTCCCTTCATCTATCAATGAGATCTGAAACCGAGAACGAACACAGAAATTAACACTGAAAAGATAAAAAAGACCCATAGTCTATATAGGTTAATCATTAACTTTTAGGCAAGAATACGAGCAGGAACAAATCCAAACTACTTTGTCTCAAGAACTAGGCCACACATGTAAGTGTAGATAATTAAACGTCATGTATCCAGACTTGTTTATAGTGATCACGTAGTGACATGCTGGATATATGATGCATTTCTGTCTGACGTCGAAATCTTCCAAAAATATGACGAATAAATAGAGATAAGTTGATATGAATGACATCACGTCGCCAAATCAAGTACCCGACTGGGTATACTAAACACCGATCAATGCTAGCATTCTAAAATAAGGTGTATATGTTTCTTACAGGCAGGACCGCAATATATGAGTAGCATGGCAAGTGTATGTGTGAAAAGATGCATGAGGCCGAGTTCAGGGGAAATTTTGTCAAAGGTATAGCCTATGTCATTGTTGATGGGAAGATATCGGCAATCACTATCAAAACTTGCAGATATATCTTTGAATGGTATCCTTTTTGGGACAAATTGTGAACATTATACATTCTGGAATGGCAAGCGTTCATTGATTAATGCCACTCAAAAATGGTCCATGATGGGCTTTGGCATGTTTGGCAAATGAAACATTACAGTGTTCCGGGTTATGTGGGAATGGGACACATATTACCACTTGATACTTATTATTACATGGTTATTACAAAGTTCTATTACCAGTGTACCAAGTTGGTGCTTATCTATGCAATGAGTTGATGTCAACATAACAACTAAGACACTTTACTTTTAGACAAATTTTGAAGTTAAACAGCGGCTTCAACATTCCAATAAGTTGTTTTAGAACCCGATTTTAGACAATATGTTTTACTCAATATAAGCACTCATAGCTGGCATCAATATATTGGGATGTACTTGAGACATACTCGTTTATCTGGTGAGGAATCACAGACAGAATAAGGTTACTTTGCATAATAATACACTTTTCCATAGTATCTTCTAATAGAACAACTATTTCGACTGATGCCAACCATGCACTCAACCCCCAGATACTAGGCTTGAGCGGTACTTAATATCCCATTACATTGCATTTGAGATCGTACTACAAAATCAATCATTGTCAGCCATCAAAGGTCTTTCGTCCATCTACAGCACGCATGTCGAATGCTATCAGACCTCGGACCAGCTTCACCGAAGAGGTTCTTGTCTCAAAAACGTAATGTATCCCGGCTTGTTTATAGTAGTACAATGGTAGCTAATGGTGGAAAGATGATGCATCTCTGTCTGATGTCGAAATATTCCAAAAATTAAAATTAAGTTAAGATAAGTTGATAGAAATCCCTTGACTACGTCGCAAACATAAGCACCCGACTTGAGTATAGAGTATACTATACCGGTCAATAATAGGACTCCACAAGAAGGTGTATATTTCATACAGGCAGGACCGCAAGTGACGGGTAGCATGACATGTGTGTGAAAAGATAAATGAGACACAGTTTCTGTATCTTATGCTTCACTAAGGGACGCACCATTAGATTCTCAGGGGGGGCATGGGAGTTTGGGTCAGGCAGAATTTTTTTTTTTCGCCGCCGAAGGCGGCGGAATTTTTTTTTTTTCGCCTCCAAGAGCACAAATTTTTTTTTTTTTCGCCGCCTTCGGCGGCGAAGTTATTTTTTTTCAATTTTAATGTACATTTGTATACAAAGTTGGGTGGGGAAATTTTTTTTACTCATCAGTGAGGCAAAATTTTTTTTTTTGTCTCACTAGTGGGCAAAGTTTTTTTTTCTCCTCACTAGTGGGCAAAGTTTTTTTTTTCAAAAACTCCCATGCCCCCCTGGAAATCTAATGGTGCGCCCCTAAGAGAAAGGTTTGTCAAAAGTATGCCAGTGTGGAAGGAAAGATATCAGCAATCACTATCAAAACTTGCAGACATATCTTTGGGTGGTATTTCCTCTAGGGACCAATTGCTGGTATTGCCTGGGAAAATATGTACTGAATTAAACTGCAAGCATGGATATCCACTGATTACAGTCGCGGCTCTAGCATAGTTTTTGTTCAGAGGATGATTTAAGCACTACCCAGCAAGTCTTGCGGTTAGCATAGCTGTGTGAGTGAACATGACACCACTGCCCGCCCACTGCATAGACGTGCATGGTTAAATTTGAATTTGGACTGATGTATTTACAATAAAAATACCTTCAAAAAGCTGGTCGATTTCACATTTTATGTTATCTGCAGATAGTGTGAATTATCCTTTATGCATGCATCACTTTAGATCTGAAATCGACCAAGTAATAATGACACACACACAATTCTAAAACAACATCTTTTGCACAATGGGATTTGAAAAGTAAAGTGGCAGTTAAAACTCTAGTGATAACACTTTTGCAGTGCATGATGGGGCTTCCTTAAATCATCCTCTGGTTTTTGTTAGACGTTTGTAAATTAGCCATAACAATGTACCAGACTTTGTGGGACATTAATATGTTGAAACGTCTTGATAATTATTATTCTATGGTTATTGTCTAAGTTTCTTGAAGTTGATGTGCCACTTTCACTTCGAGGTAGATATTGAAGTCAAAAAGATTCAAGTTGTTTTTAGACAGGAAGTTTGACTCGAGCCAATAAGCACTTAAAGCTGACATTTATTTATTGGGATGTTCTTTAGACATGCTTGTCAACCCGGGGAAAGGTTATTCAAAAGTATGTCATCGTCGATTGGACAATATCGGTAATCACTATCACAACTTGTAGATATTTATTTGAGGATCCCTTTGGGACAAATTCCTAGGTATTGACTGGGAAAACATATACATTCTGAATTAAACTGCAAGCATTCATTGAT
This sequence comes from Amphiura filiformis, assembly GCF_039555335.1. Lineage (NCBI taxonomy): Eukaryota > Metazoa > Echinodermata > Ophiuroidea > Amphilepidida > Amphiuridae > Amphiura > Amphiura filiformis. Next base: position 38,840,853 of record NC_092638.1, on the reverse strand, counting down.
TGAAGTCACTCAGAATAGCTAATAGGGCTCTAGCATGGTCCACATGGGCATTTGGCAAATAAGCCGTTTGAGTTTTCCATGGGAGGATGGAGTGGCAGCTCTTGAGAAAAGTGCTTTGTAATTAAAGTACGCATATTGTATTCCTAGAGTACATTAATTTGGAGTAATTACAGTACTGGTACTCTAATTACATATATAACCGATTTTGATTGAAATACTATATCTTTCCCCATGTGCTGCCGTATTTTATTTTCATTCACTTACTTCCTTGCTACGCTATCCATGCTAACAAAATGTCTCCTTAAAGAACCATTGTCCAATATTTTATCTAACTTTAGACCTTGTCTAACTCCCGGGTTTAACTATGGAGATTAGATGGAGAAGGAACTTTAAAAAAAATATTTTAATACCTACCTTGTTTTTTTAATTTTTGTAAGACAAATACATGTATCTTAATATTAGATTGACGCACTTTAATTATTGGACTTTGCTAAGAGTAAAATGGGTAAAGAAAAGATTTAAGGGATCCTCATAAGTCTATCATTCTAACTTGTTTTGTACATGCGGATCTAAATGTCTATAAATAAAGCTTCATGTCTGTCAACTTTTTAAAAAAAGTCTACAAGAAAAGCCAATAAATACTGATTTGCTTTAGAAGCAACCGTGCGAGGAAAAAAGAATGAGAGAGAAAGAAAGAGACATAGAGACACTGACAGAGAAAGAGGAAAATATCGTTAACGGTTATAAAGATACACAGCATTTTAAATTAATTAATATTTTTCCGTTAAATAATATCTGTTATGAGGAACATCATCACATAAACGAGAAATTGTTCGTTTGTATTCTGACACATAAAGCTCAACATGATACATCCCCGGGGTAATTACATAGCAAGTAAAAAGAGTTTTTGTCGATTAAAAATTAAAATGAGGAAATACAAAATGTGCTTTAAATATTAGTTATTGTCTGTTCCGGGTGTATGTTGCCTTTAGGTGAAGCTATATTAGCAGCGTGTGTAAAAGCTATCGTTGCATGTATTACATATTTTACAGCTTTTTAATAAACCAGTTAGAATGCGACACCCTAAGGGAGTGTTCATTAATACTTTGGTAGGGGGGGCTGGTCTTCCTCAAATTTTTCGCTCGAAAACTTTTTTGACCCCCCCTCGATGGACCGCTAAACTTTTTAACCCCCCTCTTTCGACAGACAAAACTTTTTTGACCACCCCCACCCCCCATTATGGTATATACAAACATTATACTTAATACTGTTGTTTCCAGTGGTGTGGTATCTGGGTCACATGCCATTGAGGGAGGCAAATGTTTGAAACATTCCCGGTGGGACAATTGCACATGAAATACAAGCACAAGGAAATTTTCATTTTATACTTAATTTAGATTTGTCCCAAATCAGGGTGTTTATCTGATTTTACAAGGATAAATGAAATAGAGGATTTATTTGGAGGTTCATAGGCACATCAGCATAATTTGGATCCGTGGCTATTATGATAGTACAAATGCGCGCGAACAGCACAAAAAATTTGGCCATATTGAAGCTTGAATGGTCAAATATTGTTAAAATTGGAACTAATTTATGCAAAAACAAAAGCTAAAATGGTCAAATATGAGATTAATTTGGTCACGCAAATGTACACAGGCATCCGATTTGGCCCCCAAAGACCGTGGCGCCTGGGCATGTGCCCACTCTGCCCTATGGTAAATCTACCCATGGACCTACATGTATGTGTACAAAATAATTTTGCAATGAGAAATAGTAAACTGAAGTATGCAGTTTACGTGCAAAGAAACCCAATTTATTTTTGATCAGATGGTACATAATCATGTTTGTAGCCTACTTTGAAGAGATATAAAATTAGATGATAAAAAGTGCCAGTATTTCTTAGACCAACCCAGATGTTGCATGTTGCTGATCATCTTTAATGTTAATTACGGTAATAGACATGTGTACATTAAGTGCCATCATTTTTTCAAACAAAAGCACTGAAAACCCAAACTTGCCCATGTTAAAAATGATATAGAGGGTCTCAATGCGCGCGAAGCGCGCAAAAAATTTGGGTTTTAAAACGTAAAACTTTTTTTGCCCCCCCCCCTTTCCTACCACGTAAAACTTTTTGGTCCCCCCTCTTTTAAGGTCCAAAACTTTTTTGGCCCCCCCTCCCTTTTTACCAGCCCCCCACCAAAGTATTTCTGAACACTCCCTAAGCACAGATTTCACTTCACTTTATCATGTTCAAAAATTCAACAGACTGTCAACTTGTTTTCAGGTTCGTTCATGCTTGTATGTACCAGGATTATGAGTTGAATTTGCAATGCAAATATTTCCAAATCCTCAAGTTGCACCTTGCGATGTTAGTGGAACCAAGGTGTCCATGTATCTGTAATAGGGCAGGAGAGGAATTGCGCTGCCTTGAAATGGTATATAGGTATACTCTCTAATTGTTAATGGGAACTGAATTAGAATGAACCTTGGTATACTTTATTAAGTATAAACAGAAAGTCTCAAGGAAACGAATACCAAGGCTTATGAGGAAATTATTTTAAATGAACAGTGGGACACCTGCAATCAACGGTAATAATATAGTATCTACGATTATGAGCTGAAACTGCCAGACGTTAATACTTTAGAGACATGTGTGCATTAATGTGGAGAACTGTTCGTTAAGAAAAGGGGTTTATCCTCGGTTCTCATACCTGCACTACACTGTTTAAGGTACCAAATATCCGCAGTTCTAGGTACCGCTGTAGGTTATCACTAATAGTTCTGGGCGATACATGGAATTACAGCGAGGAACTATTTGTTTGTGGGCAATCTGAATAGGCTGCTTTAAAATCAATGACATTGACCAAATTATTAGCAAAAAAGTACATTTTTGGGATTTTCAATTTTTGAAATGTATATTTTCTCTCATCATACATGTCATATGACATTTTGGTTGAAACAGTACCAAATTCATCAGCACGGTATGGTTTTTAGTAAACATTCGCCTTACCTAATAATCTAGTTTCATATCTAGTTTTATCTGGTATCGTTAGCGTTTAACTAAAGAGGCTTCTTATATCAAAATTCCACCCGAAATTAGCCATTTTACCATAATGAAAACTATGTAATAGGCAAATAGTAGTGGCCTAGTATTGATCCTGATCTTTTAAAATCAATTTAGTACAAAAAACAAAAGTAAAACAACAAAAAGAAAAAACAAACAAACAAAACAAACAACAACAACAAAACAACAAAAAATAACATATATATAATGTTTAACTTTGATTTCTTTTTGAGTCAGAATTTTCTACCAATGTACACTACAAGTACAAGAGCTTTGAATTTGACACATTATATTGTGTTTACATGGGGAAGAACATGAGGAGCTGAGGGTCTTTTATGTGCGTGTAGAGTTTAATTCATGATCTTTTGGAATTTAAAAATCAAGCAATTATCATAAGGCAGCTATTGTACTTGAAATGGTACCAATGGCGTGACGATATTCCTAAACGTGTATACAATCTTATATTCTGTCAATCTTTCGGGGCATGATAACACAAAAGTGACTGAAATGTAGCTTGGATTTTGCAGCGATTTAGCCATGGATTTGAAGCTCTGTTCACAGTGTACAGAGATGCCACACGAAGGTACGGCATTGTAAATCATCTGTTGTTTCAGTGCATTAATATAAACTCATCTGGGATGATACCCCCGTTCGTTGAGCAAACTTGAGTGTTTTTATTGCTTAAACCTGCCGAGATTGTGTACGCGAAATAACATTATTGTAGGATACAACATCAAGTGTGTTTTTCTTCCTTTGTTATATTCAATTCAGGGGTGAATTTGCCAATGTGATAATAAATTGATACAAAATGTGTACGAATAAAAGCGGATACGAAATGGTGTAAAAAGAAAGAAAGAAAGAAAGAAAGAGGGAAAGAAAGAAAGAAAAAAAAAAAGAAAGAAAGAAAGTTAAAATAAGGCATGATAGATTGAAAAACCGGGGATGAAACCTTGCCTGTACAGCTGACATAAAAGTAGCGCTAGTCATTTTCTATGGCACTCTGCTTGACTCTTCATCAGAGTGATCTGCGATTTAGAGTGTTTTTAAATAATGTTTTATACAAATTCAGTAAGCTAACTGTGCTCAAAACAGTGCCACAGTAGCTATATTTGAAGAAATATCATATTTAATACCGAAAGGAAATTTAAACAAAGCGGTTCGTGAACCTCTAGATCCCCGCCCGTCACTGTCACAGGGAGGATTGTGGTGGCAATAAAAGAAAGAAAGAAAGAAAGAAAGAAAGAAAGAAAGAAAAAATCATAGTCCACAATGTGAGGTCAAATTTTGAGCCTTGATTGTTAAATAGAGATTGGCGAACTGTGACTTGAAATGAGACAACTTTATATCATATAGTGGAAAAGTCACATTGCAAACTGCGATGTCATAATTTGTCATCGGGTATCCGGATAAACGACACTATGATCCTTTATTGTGCTTTTACTCGACAATAATATTAATTATAATTATACTCCAGATAGTAGCCAATGACATTTATATATGTGATGCGATCAAGCAAAATCAGTCGGAACTCGGAAATATTAAATTTTGAGTTTCTTACAGGATAGTAAAAAGCATTTACAAATCTGGATTTTGCAGAAAAATCCATTGAAATTGAACAACCAGTTCCAAAGATATGATCATTTTAGAGTTTCCAAAACAACAGGAAACAAAAGGAAACATTTCCTTTGTATGGCTATATCTCAAAATCAATATTTCCGAGTTCCGACTGATTTTGCTTGATCGCATCACATATAACGATTATATCGGGAAAATGCAACATAACAAGTTAGACTATCAGCATCTCTTACTCGGATTGACTTAGACTTTCTAAAAGTATCATTGTGTATCAGTATCTTTTCTCAAGGATTGATTTATAAAAATAATACTTTTAAAGGGGCATTTCGTGATCCACAGCCTCATCCCCCACTTTTCCCAAAAAAGTTGAGATTTTTACACCACTGGATACCTCTGGCTACATAATGTTTATGTACCAAATATTTCTTGCAGATTAATTCGTTTAGCAAAAATATCGCCAAATTTGAATTTCGTTCTGGTGCACCAGAACGAAATTACAACACATTGTCTATGGAGCAGTGTAATACACATAATTATGCATAACTCGCAAACGCAAAATCGGAATCAACTGAAATTTTGGAAATAAGCTTTTTCGTGGATATCTACTGAAAAATGTCATAAAAAGAGGATGCTAGGATCACGAAATCCTCCTTTAGTGTCAATCCTTGTTTAAACAAGGATTGACCTTCGCGAAACAAAATGTTATTGAGTATATTATGAAAGTATCAAATGAAAGGCTATACACCAAACGATACCAAACATTCCCAAATATAAAATGTGATCCCTTTTAAAGTTCTTGAGGATCTGCGCGGGACCAAGCTTGCCGAAACAACAAAGAGAACACCAAAGCAAACAAATTAATTAATAAATAAACAAAAACAGATACATTATCTATTTACAATAACAGTGATAAACAAAATGTCTACCCTTGACATTTTAAAAGAGAAACATGAGCAGCTGCTTTGGATAACCTGGGGGTTGGATCAATAATAATGTTCTGGTCATGTTCCGATCCACACATTGTTTAAATGTTTGTTGAATTCAACATCTGCAAGGCTGAATTTACACTAAGTCTAATTCACAGTTAACGAATTACTTGTTTTCAACTTCTGGCCCGGAATAAAAGAATGATTTGAAGCTCCGCTGGTCTTAACAATAATGGCTAAAGCCTTTTTTTTTATTTAACTAACGGGACAGCAATTGCTTACAATAAATGCTCATGGGATACCTAACTCTCCAAAAGTTACTTAAGCGACTGAAAGAGCCCAATACGTAATAAAAGCCCAATACGTAACAATTGATATGTATAGGGTTCAACGTCTTCTACCTAGAACAAAAAATGGGCTTTTGTTACGTATTGGGCTCTTAAAAGCGGCATCCCCGAAAAAAGTTATATTCACAGCATCCAAACCACAATTTGCGTCCTTTCCTTATTTAAACACATAATATAAAATGAAATATACGCAGGAAACATTACAACTGAAATATCAAAAAGAAATCCTGTTTTCTTCTACAAATTTTGTTGACTCAAAATATGTTGTCATGGTGTCCCATTGACAATGTTGCTTTTGTTGACAGAGTGACTGGTTATCTTTGACCAGTCATGTAGAGAAGTAATGGTACACTGATTTTAGTAGCTATTTAGTGTAACCTTTGAAATCTGCATCATTATCATCTAATAGGTCACCGTGGCTAAAAATGTAGAGCTATTCAGACGAATAAGGTATCAAACGTTGCAGAACCAAGATGGGTTTCTTTTTACCATTTCGGTTTTATTCAAAGTAAAGATTGAAGTTGTGGTAATTACCCATTTTTTTTACCAATTAAAGACCTGAGCGCAAGAAGACCGTAAGTCCACTTGGCCCCTTAGGTTTTTATTATGTTTAATACATGTTCCAGGGTGAAAACATCATGAAAGGTTGTGAAAGATTGTTTTGCCCCCTGAACATTACCAAACTATACAAAAGTATCAGTACGCAACTTTAGTGTATACATGTTGAGGGGCGAAGTGGACTTACGGTCTTCTTGCGCTCAGGTCTTTAATTGGTAAAAAAATTGGGTAATTACCACAGTTTGCATCATATTTACATCATTAAAGAGCTCTGGATTTCCTTTTACTATTTTAAAATTTATTAAAAGTAAGGATTAAAGTTATAATTTAACTGGTTAAAAGATTTATAATTAGCAGAGTTTACATCAGCAAATATTTTTTGATCATTAAAGAAGCTACAAATTATGTTTACTTGAAAAGGTTGTTAAAATGTCAGCCATTTGGATTTCTTGCAGTGTAAACAACTCCTGAATAGCAGTTATATAATCCTTATCCCTATAATGATTCTGTTTTTGTTATGAGTTGATAGATAAAATGTGACAGTTTGAAAGGCCACAAGTGTGTTGATTTCTTAAAAACTCTTTAGTCATAGGTCATTTGTCTTTCCTCTTTAAATATTGTATGCGTTAGCCATTATTCCTTACAACAACTACTTTTGTGACATAATATGTGACTGGACACTACGAATCAGCCGTAAACTCGGCCCCGGTCAATTTTGTTTTATTTCGTGTTTAGAAAAATATATATCATAAGCTTTAAAATAGTATATCATTTGACTTCAACCGATATCCAGAAGAAGGGGTTATGGTTTGTTGAAATCTGCTCCTTCAACAAAGTGGTACCTTTTTTCGGTTCTACGTGTGTCTCTTTTTCCACATTGCAAGTAATAAAGTCATAATTGGCGGTCATTTTAGATCATCCCCAAGTCATCGAGCTTCAGGAATGTCCTCTCATTGTTAATTGTTGGTTATACATACCCAGACAAAATACAATGCAATTGTAACCCACCACTTGAACAGGATTTAGCCAAAGCAAATAAAGACTAGAGCTATTTAATGATTCTTTATGTAGAAGATTATTATCCTCTTCAGCAATAGGATTATTGATTGGTTTAAACGCTATCAAATGAGAAATATGTCGCGTCTAATTGAGACACCTATGAATACGACCCTCACGCACATTTTGCACTGTATCTCAGAATGGTCAGTGAGGTATGAAACCATATCTTTAAATCATTTTAATTATTATAATTGCATATTCCACTTGTTTGAGTGTGACCGCGATGAATTAGCTTAAAACAATGAATGTCTTCGCCCCGTTATTTCGTAAAACAACGTATAGATTCAGTCATTCATCAATCTAGCAACGTATAATTCACAAATAATGCACATTTCTAAAGATGTTCTCGCAGGTGTTTTAAGCAAGTTGTCCGCGGTCACACTTCAAACAAGTGGAATATGCAATTATAATAATTAAAATGATTTATAGATATGGTTCAGACCTCACTGACCATGAGCACTGGGAGTGCCACGACTAATACGTGTTCAATGGGACCAGGCGCTATACTATCAGGGAGATCCAAGGAAGAGAAGAAAACACGGACAAGTCATTTAAATAGCACTGTAGTTTTATGAACCCTGCTACAACACAGTTTTATTAACCCTGCGTCGTTATTGAAGAAAAGGCTCATTTTTAAACATTTTTTGAAACAGATATACAGCCCGATTGCTTACGGAAAGCAATCAAGTAAAAATTAAAAAAAAGAGAGCACATTTTCAAGGATATTCTGTGAGTAAAAAGGAGCTTTACAATCCTTTTTGAAATAAGCGTTACTATTGTTATCAAATTGGTTGATGTTGAATAGAATTTGTTGTTATGTTAACCATCTCTTGTTGCAATAACAAACCATTATGACCATCTGAAGCCATTTTGACGTTCAATAGTTTTGCTTTTTACTACATAAACACCATCCATCCTATCTTTCATAATTGCTCGAATAGTATCCACACAGGAAAAAATGATGTTAATATAGAATCCAAATTTTTTGTGTGTACCTGAGCAAGAAAAAGTAAAAAACAAAAAAACAAAAAAACAAAAAAACCATAGATACAGATAAACCGTTCTTCTGCAAAATTATTTATAATTAAATCAAACAGCAAGAACTACATGCTGTAGTTCAAAATGCTGTAGTTCAAATGACACAATATAAACACATGGAATATATACGAGCGTAAAATCTACTTTGCTTTATTTGTTTAACATATTTATATTCTCACTTCTCAACGAGGACTCTTAATTCGCAATTTGTCAATGCACCTGAGGAAAGTTCATCGGAATTTACTTGGTCTGGTTGACAACGGTTTAAGATCTATCATGAATGAGATTGCTTCGCCCATGGACTTGTGATGAAGTTCCACGTTTTACACGTAGACAACATTAAACGAAACCTGATAAAAGTCCACCCTCAATAAAGTTAAAATCACCTAATCAAATTTGTCCGATGAAATACAATCAAAACCAGATGTTCGGATAATTGTCCTCCGGTAAGCTTATATCAGTAAGCTTATTACAGCAATATATATCATTATAGCGGGAAGTGATTCTATATTAGTAGATCGACCTCAGATGTTGATCAGATGTGGTCATTCCGATGTAATCATAATATTATCATGGGTTGTAATATTAGTAAATACAAATAATATTGATAGCAGTTTCGGTAAGTTACATCCACGATATCGCTTGTACTCCTATATTAAGTTCACTGCCCTCACGCTGTTTTCCTTTGCTTTCTAAACATTTTGCAGTAGCTAGTATTTGATGATTTATATGTTGATATGTGTAAGCCTGACAGGTACACTGCAAATTTTCCCGAACACATGACGCTTCTCAGACGCGTCCGAGGTGTTCATAATTGTCTCTTTAGAACACTAGTGTATTTGAAAATATGATAAGCCTTGCACATTAGTGTTCTTTTAGTATAATGTAGAACACACAATATTGATCAGACGTGTCACAAGTGTTCTGAATGATTATATTGAATATTGGTGTTCAAAAATGGAACGCATGTAGTAATGATACCGATGTGGATAAGCAGATAGAGGCGTTGGAGATCTGCGACGTGTCAGCGAGAAATACACGGTGCTCCTTTAAAGGAGGGATATAAGTAACAACAACAACAACAATGGCAATGCAACGTGGTCACGCTATTCCAATCCGTCTTCTTCACCGGGCTTTTTCAAGACAAATAGGATGATAGTGAGAGTAAATTCGAAGGATTTAGGGAAGAATGAAATTCAGGGCAACTTTGGGAGCGACTCGGAGCCCGTATATCTGTTGACAGCGATGAACAAACATCGGAGAGAAACAAGAGGGCAAGATGGCCGAGCGATTAACGGGCGTTGTGCTGTCGGCCGGGAGATACTTCGGCGAGGGTTCGAGCCTTGGGCTTGTCTTGGGTGAAAACTCTCTGATTTCATCGGAATTCTTCGGAACACCGCCGTAATCTTGTTTATACTACATTTGTTAATTGTTGAGTAATGAGATTTTGAAAATGTATAAATAAAGGTTGAACACCAGCATTCTGAAAATCAATGTTTGAACACGTGTCATGTGTTAAAAAACCGTTACATTTCTTTCATGTGTCCGAGGTGTTCACAGATAGTAATTTTGAACACCAGTGTTTAAAGGATTAGAACATGTTACACTAGTGTTCTGAGGTAATAACACCTGTGTTCTCTACATTAACACTAGTGTTCGCTAAATAAGTTGAACACGTGTCATGTGTTAAAAAACCGTTACATTAATGAACACGTTCCATGTGTTCTGCCCAATTTACAGTGTATAAGGCTTGCTCACCAAATGTGGCCGTGCCCATACGCTTACAGAATTACCACTAACAATGTTCCTCATACTTTGAACACAAATTAAACGTAAATCTTCGTGACAAAATATTGATTATATATTTCTTTTCTGATTCCTAATGAGATACTCTTATAAATATTTGTGTTATACTGTCAATATGTAATCAGGCAGTGCAGAAAGGAAAGATGGTTTTACTTGTTCAAATATTCGTCGTTCGTTTTTTACTTCAAAACTTAATATAGTATGGAATTTAACTTTCATTGCCAAGCAGGTCGAACTCAATAAAGTCAGCTATATGTAAATAGGAAGAACGACATCAAGATACTACAATTTTAAAAGCATAGTAGTTTTACCATTCCTTGTATCGAGTTGATCATATTCTGTCTCGTTCACTGCACCATGCATTCCTTGGTTAGAAACCCGGGTTAGAAACCAGATTCACGTCATTAGTCCAAGATGTAGGTTGACGCCCACTTTGTCATCGGCTTTCCATAGCTACTTGCAAAATTTCCATATGCTTGACATGCCTTGCACATTTTTCCTTGCAATAAACCAGTGTTCTCGTAATTTCAGTTGTGCTATCACCGTTGTTGTTAATCATTAAATCCAAGTATTCATATTGCTCTGCCTCCTCAATCTGCTGTCCATTTATTACAAACTCAGTACTTTGTCGCTCTCTGTCCACAGCCATAATTTTTGTCTTATTTGTATGCAGGATTTGGTTTTGTTCTTCACTGGCCTCTTTGACGCGTTTCAAAAGATCAATCAGCTCTACTCTGCTGCTTCAAATATGAGTGGTATCATCAGTGTACATCAGGTTAGTGATCCTTGTAACTTGAAACTGTTATCATGATGTCTCCACGGTAGATGTTAAAAGGTAATTATACGCAGCCCTGCTGTAAGACTCTTCCGATCTTGAATCAATCTGTGTCCCCGCCATCTCCATGATCTCACTGCAGATTATTTACAAAAGTTCTGGTGTACAAATCCAAAAGTATTTCGGTATAAAAGATGTTATAAACATACCTCAATGACGTTTCGTACTAGCTTAGCTATAGATGCTGTATTTATTGAGTTATCGTGTACCTAAATCGTCATTTTACCAAGAAAATGAACATTGAAATAATGGCCGTTGAAGTTTAAAGTGGTCACATTTTGCACTTTCATCGAATCTCGCAGGAGAATGCGGCAGGTTTTATTTTTCTACCTTACATTACATAAACATCGGGTAAATCCACGGCCCTTGAGAAGTTTGAGCGAAATCCATTCATAACTTGATATTTAAATCGGGGGAAAGAACTTGAAAAACCCCACATTTTATCAGCTAAAACGGAGCCATTTGACCACTAGATTTTTGTGCTTCCGTGGTGTTTCCATAAGATGCGCCGCGCATGCAGATAAGCGTCGCGTATGCGTAGCGTATTTGTGCGTTAACAAATTGCGCGATACGCAACGCGATGCGTTGTTGCGCGCGTGTACCCTCGTAACACGAGTGGAATAGTGAAATAAAATCCTTAAAATATTGCAGTTGGAGTTTACAAAATCTGGATTTTCATTCCTTGTATTTATAAAAAACATAACAAAGTACAAACATATCAAAAAAACTTAATTTTGCGAAAGAAACAATGTCTAGAGTACACAGCTGCCTTAAGGAAGCCATCTTGATCCGGAAAAAGGGGGCCAACACATTCAACCGAGACGAGGGCAACCACTTCCTACCCACATTTACGACCAATTACTCCACTCCAAAACGCCACCAACGTCGAGTTCCAGCAGAAAACAGACGGGGAGTGGGAGAATTGATCAGTCAATTTGAGAAAGTACTACGATGTAGTACGAAACGTCATTGAGGTATGTTTATAACATCTTTTATACCGAAATACTTTTGGATTTGTACACCAGAACTTTTGTAAATAATCTATTATGGACAATCCTGATGAATTTATTTACGGATCTCACTGCAGATTCTTGGTCTTCATATAAGCGGGTGATCAGGTCCACAAAGATGGATTAGGAAATCCATCTTCAACATAGTTTCTCACATCTGAGGATCTAACATAGTCAAAAACTTTACTGTAATCTATTAAGCACATGTAAAGAGGAAGTCTATGATCTCTGCATTTCTCAATCACATTCCTGATGTTGACAATTTGGTCGCTAGTTGCCCTTCCTTCACGAAATCCTGCCTGCTCATCAGGTGACTTAGCATTCGCATTATGTTTATGAAATAAGCACAAATTGTTTTAATATAATTGACCTATTACAACATAAAATGTCTGCAATGTCTGCAAACCAACTTCTCTCCTCCTCCTCAAATCAGTACATAAAACATACATTTCCGCCTTAAAACAGTAACAACATGGAGGATTTATCTTGCCTGAATGATACAATTAATCAAGTTGCAAGTATTTGTGTGTGTTTTTAAGATCCATACACATCCAAAATGGTGGAAATATATACATAATGATTTAAGGGAAGGGGTATGAACGTTTGGACAGTATTTATTGTGGGACATTAGAGCACATCAGACATATCGAATTGCATTCTGAATACGAAGAATATCCCTCTGATATCAAATAATTTTGATTTTTTGAAATTCGCAATGTAATACACATTTTATGGCAAATCATTAAAAATTAATATTTTTGATATTTAACAGTACTTGAAGTAAACTTTATAAATCTGATAATTTATTCGTAAAGTGTATGTAGGTGGGATGAAAAGCTGACGATCAATTGAAAATTTTGACCTTTCGTATTGAAGATATGGATTTTTTTCCCAAAAAAAAAAAAAAAAAAAGGTCTTTTTGGGAAAAAATCCATATCTTCAATATGAAAGGTCAAAATTTTCAATTGACCGTCGGCTTTTCCTCCCTGCTACATACACTTTAAGAATATATCATTAGATTTATATAATTTACTTCGAGGACTGTTATATATCAAAATTTGAAAAATATCAAAATTTAATTATTTGTCATAACATTTGTATTATATCGTGAATTTCAAAAAATGAAAATTATTTGATATCAGAAAGCCATGCTTCGTATTCAGAATGCAATTCGATACGTCTGAGGTGCTCCCATGTCCCACAAAAAAATACTGTCGAAACGCCATAAACGCTCATTCTAGATCCCTTAATGTGTTGTAGATAAGTCCAAATACTCCCTCGCGTATTTGCTTCTATATATTGAAATACGTGTCCATGGCAGCGCATAACTCATTGATTACAATTTTCTTCGAAATTCATTCCCTAAAGTCATTCTTTTAACGTTAGCTTTTCAATAACTAAAAAGAGATTTTACAATTATTATGGGAATAAAGTGATATGAGTCAATGATCTACATGATTTAATATGTCTGCCTTTGGGTATTAATGTGAGCGAGTACCCGGGCAAGGAAGACACTATGGAAAGATAATGCGTTAACCTTTGAAGATACACAATCATATTTGAATCAAGCTTTATAAAGTTTTCAAATTTGATTGATGTTCAATAGTCATAACATGATTTAAGTAGTGAAACTGGCAAAGGATTTCTGAAGTAATTATAACAACCCTTTTATATCGGTACATCAAAAGAAGAATAGTGGACTACATGCGTCACCAGAATGATGTCCATTAAGAAAAGAGCTGGAAAAGAGGATGGTTATGTAAATCAAAGAAGATGTCGTGAAGGGATGGAGTGAATGTCGCAATGATTTCTTTAGGTAATTTTTGTCAACTAAATTGTCTGACATCTTTACTTTATAAAGTATTTCTAGAAAAGAGAAACGGGCCACAAAACAGTTACGGTTTTCTTGATCTTTGCAGTGATTCAAAGCAGGCAATTGGATTGTATTTATTAACTGAATAAGTCCGCTCAGGGAAAGTAGATGTCCATATAATAAAAGAAAACACTTGAAGCCTATGAGGTTAAGATGAACGCCGCAATGGTTTCAGGTCATTTTGACTGCTAAATTGTCTGGAATTGTCATGACTTCAGAGAAAAGCAACTCGATCATAAACTAATTACTTGATTAACTGCATGATGAAGGCACACGCATGTATAGCGGTAAAGTCCCGTTCCTGGGAGAACGACCCCAATCTGACCGATAAATATATGTACCTGATTGAAGTCTTCGTCAATATCTTTAAACTAAAAATAATCTTTTACCTCCCAACGGACAATAAATTGATCAGAGTATAGATCGAGGTTATACCAAATGTGAAAATATTGGCGCTCCCTCCTGAACGAAACCTGAATGCTCGGAATTGTCCGTCAGTAAGCTTTTATCGGCAAGCTTATTCGAGAAGTCTTCTTCAATATCTTGAAAATAAAAATAATCTTTTAGCTCCCAACGGATGATAAATTGATAAGAGTATAGATCGAGGTTACACCAAATGTGAAAGGATTGGCGCTCCCTCTTGAACGAAACCGGAATGTTTGTCCGTTAGTAAGCTTATAATTTTGGTAAGCTTATTCGAGAATTTATATCATTAGAGTGATATGATACTCTCTGTAGCTCAACATCGGATGCTGGTCAGATGTGTTATGTTCATTTCATGTTATATTCATAGAATGTATTTGAATCTCAAGAATGCTGTAAAATATGCCTGTGCATTAGTCAGTGACATTTGAATGTGCTGGTATAAAAACGCATACCCCGTAACTCCAGGTCGGCTATTGGCTTTGGCTGTTGACTGGAGTTTATTGAACTATACCATTGATATGATATCATTTGGGCTTACAGTGTTATTATTAGTGTTAGCATTTTGTATGAGTCTTTACTCAGTTACATCTATGATATCGCTTGTAAATTAGGTTTACTGCACTCACGCTGTTCTTTTTTGCTCTCGTAAACGTTCATTATAGTTCGAAGTATTATATTATGATCATTTTGATGTATTAATTTTCATTTTGTATGTTATTCACATTGACTGACAGCTATGTCTCGAGCTATGTTAATTGTCTTAGGCTATGGAATAGAGTAAGACAGTAGAATCACCCTTGTGTGTTTGTGTGTTATGTAAAAAAAAAATCCAATTTTGTTTTTTGAGGCCGCTATTAAACGTGATTAAATATAATAAAGTAACTATTTTGAAATTGGTATCGGTGGGTATCAGTGACGTTTTCGTTAAAGTTTGTCAAGTATAACAAATATATAGGATTATGTTTTACTTTTGATGTTAAAATCGTTTTTGTTAAATTTTTGTTTAATGTAATCTAAAATTATAAATACTATATGTACACAGGCAGGTAGACAAAGTCAGTCAGGCATGTGACTCATATATTGAACTTGACAAGCCTCAGCACACTTTAGAGGTTGTCGCTGACCACTACGACCCCACATCATTCCATAAACCATTAAACAACAATTCAGGGACTTTGCTGCTTCAAGTGCGCACTCTCTAGACTTTCCGCAAATAACCCTCGCAACCAAGATCAGCTCCCCGAGTAGTTTCCAAAATAATATATAAATATAATAATTTTCAGTGCCCAAGAAAGCCTGCCAATACAAACTCCGCAACATAGCCTCGTGCAAGCCAGTGATCACATTCCTATACATACTGCTTAAGGATGAAACAGGAGAGGCAGAATAAGAAGAAATTGAAAAAAAAGAGAACAATTAAGAAAAAAGGAATACACAAGAAAAAGATAGCAACAAAAGAGTATTGAAAAGAGCAATTGAAACATTAATATAAAACGAGCAACATGAAGAAAACACACACTTTTTAAAGTCAAGTACTTAGTACCATTCCTTGCATCTGTTAACATAATGCTACAACAGAAGAGTTCTCCGAATGATGTTTTATGAAGTTAACACAAGCTATTTCGATCCTACTACAGATCCGCAAAACACAATTTCTCCCTTAAATCTGAACATTAAACAACATTCAGGATTGATTTTGCAGATTAATACAATATGCCCGTATTTCTGTATGTGTAAGACTGGCAGAATACACATTCATAAGCATAATGGTCGAAATAAAAATACTTTTCAAAAACTTTCTATAGGTAAGTCACGATGTCCTTCGGGTTATGATTCGCCTGTTGGTCTTTTAAAGTAAGCACAACCATTATGATCAGTCATCATTTTATCTATCCGAAGATTTTTTTGTAATGCATTGTTGATCTATTTATGGCAGAGCCAAAAAAATCATTATTACATTTTTCTTAGAATCTCAATCTTTTATTAAAGTGATGAAAAGTGAGTGTGTATACTTTTTAGATCAAATTTAGTCCATCATCTCTGTCTTATGTAAAAAAAAATCAATACCACATTCTAATTCTAGACCACATTACCCAAAAGGCCAATGATCCACATAATAATGTCTGCCCTTGAGCATTATGGGTTATTACACGTGCAAGGAAGACATGCGTTGGCGCATAAAGAAAAATAATATGCTCACCTCTAAAAAATGAAAATCATGTTTGAATCAAGTTTTATAATGTTTATGAAATTTGATTGATGTTCAATAGTCAAAGTGATGTTTTTATGGAACTGTTAAATATTTCCGAAATATAACAATCATCTGTAAAACTCTAAAGTAAACTTTAGATGTTCATATTCTTTATGTTTAACCCAACCTTTTCAGGGGTAAATATCAAATACAAAATGATTTGGTGTTGCGCTCTATTCTTCACGTTTTACACATAGAAAACACAGCACAAGATACGTATATACACTCCAATTACTTAAAAATATCTTTATTTTAGCGTAAAATATAATAACGTAGCTCCCAAGGCACGCATTGTTTGCAGTAGACATACACATATGCTTTTACCGAAAATATCAGAGGTTACACTAAAATGCGGAAATATCTGGTGTTATGGTGTACTCCCTCCTCCATGGTTTACACGTAGGCAACATACGTGATAAAACTTGTGTGATGAAAGTACCATGAAAACAAGATATTCATATAATTGTCCTTCAGTAAGCTTATATCAGTAAGCTTATTAAAGAATTTATGTGATTACTGTAATGTGATACTATCTGTAGATCGACATCGGATGTTGGATAGATGTACATGATCATTCCGATATTCTCATACGTCAGTGACATTTGATTGAGATGGGTACAAATAGTCATACCCATTAACTCCAGGTCGATTATTGGCTTTGACTGTTGACCGGAGGTTATTGAACTATACCATTGATATGATATCATTTGGGCTTACATTGTTATTATAGTGTTAGCATTTTGTCTGAATCTTTACTCAGTTACATCTATGATATGTGACCGTCCACGGCGAATGAGCCGTAAATTCCTCCCCCGGTCAATTTTGTTTTATTTCGTGTTTAAAAAATAAACATCATAAACTTAAAAATGGTATATCATTTAACTTCAAACGATATCCAGAAGCGGGGTTATGGTTTGTTAAACTTTGCCCTTCAACAAAACTATAGCTTTTTACGTTTTTACATGTGTCTCTTTTTCCACATTGATGGCAATAAATATCAAACAGTCATAATTGTCGGTCATTTCAAATCATCCCCAAGTCAACGAGGTTTAAGAAAGTTCTCTCATTGTTAATTGTTGGTTATGCATACCTGTACAAAATACAATGCCTGGTAACCCACCACTTGAACAGGATTTAGCAAAAGCAAACAAAGACCAGAGCTATTAAAAGTTCTATAGCCATCTAAGGTAGAAGCTTATTATCCACTTCAACAATAGGATTATTGATTAGTTTTTGACTATCAAAATGAGACAGATGTCGGGCCAGCTTAAGTTACCGATGAATGCGACCTTCGTACACATTTCACACCGTAATTGAGTGGCCCAGTATAAAAACGGCCCATGGCACATTTTTGAAAAATAGAGGGCGCTGTTGAAAAATGTCAAAGGTCACCAAAGGTCATCCATACAAACATAACACATCATGAATGTAACTCGGGAATGTTGTCAATTTAATCTTTTAAGCATCAAATTTCTTATGTATTTTATTGAACATTGGTACATTTACAGTGTCGATTTCTCCCAATGACAAAAAATGTGCCATGGGCCGTTTTTATACTGGGCCACTCAATTCAGAATACAATTTAGGGAATTTACGGCTCATTTGTGCTGCCGGGTCACATATAGTTTGTATATTAAATTGACTACACTCACGCTGCTCTCATTTGCTCTCGTAAACGTTTATATTAGTTCGAGGTATTATGTTATGATCATTTTGATGTATTAATGTTCATTTTGTATGCTGTGTGCATTGACTGACATCTATGGCTCGAGCTACTTTAATCAGATTTGCTGGAATATGACAACAGAGGGCGTTCTGAATGTAAACATGTGACATCACCGGTCACCTCATCTATCGAATGTGATGTTTTAATGACCCATTCAGTGATCCCAGCACAAGTATAAAAACATTATAATTGTTTATAAATTGCTTAAAAGTGAAGGATAAGTTATTCAAATTGTCATTTGGTATTTTTGAAAGTTGAAGCCCCATTCAAATACATGCAGCTAATTTAGATACTGTCAGTATCTAAATTCCAGAATCAAGTAAAATGTCTTATTTTGTCTTAAATACATGGCTTTCGGCTGAACCACTCGCAGGCTATGTTAGCACATCTATGACAATGACAAAGATACCAAAATCTGAATGGGCCTTTAAGTTAGTGAGCATCCAAGCTTGTCTAAACAACATCAAGAACACCAAAACAAAGAAGCAAATGAATTAAAAATATATAAACAAACACAAATATATAATTGTGATAAATAAAATGACCTTGACATTTTAAAAAACGATGGTAATTGCATTGAATACCCTGGGGATTTCAATCAATAATAATGTTCTGGTCATGTTCCGGTCCACATATTGTATAACTGTCTGTTGAAATCAAAGTCTGCAAGGCTGAATTATTTTACACTTTGCCTAATTCACAGTCGCGGAATTGCTTGTTTTCAAATTCTGGCCCGAAAGAAGCCGAAGCGGTACAAATAAAAGAATAAAATGATGATTTAATACTCCGCTAGCCTTAATCGGCTACCAAATCAAAACTGTTTTCGCAGCACAATATAGTTTGTATTTCAACACACAATTTGAGTCCTTTCCTTATAAAAACACATCAGATAAAGTAATTACCCCCTTCATTATGAGATAATAAATCAAGTTGTATGCATCAAATATTTATTAAAACGGAAATAGCAAAAAGAAACCCACATTTTTTCTGCACATGTTGATGACTCATTTGTCTTAATAACCCAAAATGTGTTACCATGGTGATCCTTTGACTGAAAAAGGTGCAGATGCAAAAGTTGCTAAATCCATTGATAATGTTGTTTCTGTTGCTAGAGTGCATGGTCGTAACCGCGGGTTATCCTTCCCAAGTCATGAAGAGAATGTAATAGTAGAAGACTTGAGTGGCTTGTTAGTGCAACTTTTGAACCTGCATTCATCGGGCTATCGGGGTGTTTGACTGGCGCTATCAAAGAGAGATACATGTAGAACGAAATTGAGGTAACTATGAATACGACCTTCATGCACATTTTACACTGTAACAGTTTGCCGACTTTACGGCTCATTCGTGGTGTACGCTCACATTTGTGGTATCGTAATTTGCGAAACTAAAATTGGTTTCTTTTGAGATTTTGAGTTAATGTCTCGTTATAATGGGGAGTGGGTAATTGTTGTGATGTGTTTGCATTTATAGCCTAAGCAGAAAAAATCAAGTCTTTGCGACAATAAAATGGTTCAAGTAAAGATTAATATAGCCAAAGGAAAGATTGAATTTGTAATTTAAGTAGTTTAAAAACACGTGAATATACTACGTAATTAGCATAGTTATCAGCAGCAAATATGTACACCATTAAACTTGCACGAATTTTGTTCTAATAACATACATTTATCAGTGTCAACGATTTTTATTCAATGTAAACAACTCCTGAATAACTATAATCCGCACTGTTTCTATTGTAATTATGAGTCCATAAATAGAAAGTGACAGTTTGAAAAGCCACAAGTGTGTTGATTTCTCAAAAACTATTTAGTCATAGGTCAGGTGTCTTTCCTGTTTAAATATTGCATACATTAGCCATTATTCCTTAAAGCATCTGCTTGGGAAATAATATGAGTTAATAGGTTCCTTGATGTCTTCGTTTGTGCATTGATCCAGAAAGATCCAAGAAAAAGAAGAAAACACGGGCAAGTAATTTCAATACTCCCTGCATCACCATGGAAGAAAATAAACTCCTCAACAAAAGTTTGGAATGTTTTTTCAAGCATCTGTATCTCCAATTATTTGTGACATATTCATATCGTGTTGCATATCACTGGAATGCTACAATATTCCCCGTTACAATGACACCCCATTTGAAACAATAACATTTTTCACGGCTGAGTATGCGCCTTGTGAATGTAGTGGGGTCTCAAACAGAATTTGCCAAATTAACCATTATTATGTGCTCAAACAACGCTAGCCACCTACCTCAACAGCGGGTGGAAAAACCACAGGTAGCCACAATAGTCAGGCACCTTCTCCTGATGCTGCTCACCGACCTGGTTACACGTTACTGTGGGATGGAATTCCGTTCTTCAACAAGGATTCGTCGCAGGTCATTCAATGTGGTTGCATATGGGCTACTCTGGCACGCACAGCACGATCAAGCTGGTCCCACAAGTGTTCAATCGGGTTGAGGTCTGGCCCCCAGGTCTGGCCTGATGGCATGCCATTTGGACTCTACTCCCATATTCTGTAGGTAGTCGTTGACTACCGAGGCTATGTGGGGCGAGCGGTGTCATCTTGGAGGATTGCACTAGGTCCCAGATTGTGAAGTTATGGGATTGCAGCTTGCTGCACAGAATAATGATCAATTTGGCAAATTCTTTTTGAGACCCCACTACATTCACAAGGCGTGTACTCAGCCGTGAAAATGTTATTGTTTCACATGGGGTGTCATTGTAAAGGGGAGTATTGTAGCTATCCATTGATATGCAACATGATATGAATATGTCACAAATAATTTGAGATACAGATGCTTGAAAAAACTTTCCAAACTTTTGTTGAGGAGTTTATTTTCTTCCATGGTGATGCAGGGAGCATTACTTACATCGTTTTTAAAATAAACAGTATATGAGGTAGAACGTAAAAGAGAAGAAGATTTTCAAGAACTTTATGTGTGTAAAAAGTGGCTCTACAATCCTATTTAAAACAAGCAGTAATATTGTATCATATTGACTGATGTTTAATAGCATTTATTGTTTTTAAATGAAGTTAACAAACCATCATGACCTTCTAAAGCCGTTTTGACGTACAATTCTCTCCTTGTTTTCAGAGTATTTGTTTTTATTACATACTCCATTCTTGAATGGAGATCTTTCAGAAAACATCGAATGGTATCCAGGAAAAAGGAAGCTTTTAGAATCAATAAAAATACTCTTAGATTGAAAGTCAAAATGTGTGACATTAAAAATATAGAGGTAATGGTGAGTCCACAAAAGAATCAAACGACACTAGATGAAACTTCGAATACGAACAACTGAAAAGAATTGACGTGAAAACAAGTAAAACACGGACAAAATGCATTAGGAAAAGAAACAACAAACGTAGGTACAGAATTACCAATTCTAAAGCACACAGAAGTGTAAAACTTGCAAAGACGAGAAGATTCAAGTAAACAATAAAGTTTACTGAAACAAGTATTGAAAATCATTGCACACCAGAGCAGACAAACTAAATCAAACAGACAGAAAAAACTACGTTTCGAGCATATAAATCGTTCTTCTTCAGAGACAAACAAGAAAATATTAAATCAAACAGCAAAAACTGTAATAAAAAGTGTGAAGTTCAAATGAAACAAGTAACAAGACAGCAAGCTTTAGGGAAGAGCTAAATGAGCTATATGTATATAATAGCTCAAGTCAAAAGCTGTAGATATAATGAAATTTTTACTTCAAATATTTCCAGCAGTGAAACGGTTCACCAGTCACTGCTCATTACTGATACACGGCAATATACCATTTCGGAAAATCAAACGGGATCTCAGAAGGCTTACTGCATAGTAAAGGTAGAAGCCCGTAGCGTCAAAATTCCGTTCCCGTGAGACGAACCTTACGTTAACTGATTAAACTTGAAATATATGCGAGCGCAAAATCTATTTTGCATTATTTGTCTAATATAAATCGAGGATTCTCAATTCGCAATTTTGCACCTGAGTAAAGTTCATCGGAATTTGCTTGTCTGGCTGATATTAAATGGTTTAAGTTCTATCATGAATGAGATTGCTTCCTTTATGGACTTTTGATGAAGTGCCACGTTTTACATTTAGACAACATTAAACGAAACCTGATTAAAGTCCCCCTCAATATAGTTAAAATCACCTAATCAAATTTGTCCGATGAAATGCAATCAAAACCAGATATTCGGATAATTGTCCTTCGGTTATATCAGCTTATATCAGTAAGCTAATTACAGCATCAGCATTATATATCATTATAACGAGAAGTGATTCTGTATTAGTAGATCGACCTCAGATGTTGATCAAATGTGGTCATTCCGATGTAATCACAATATTATCATCGATTTTTTAGTAGTATGTTTAGTGTCCGTAAGTTACATCCACACTATCGCTTGCATATTAAGTTCAATGCGCGCACGCTGTTTTCTTTGCTCTCTAAACATTTTGTAGTCGCCAGTATCTGATCATTTTGATGTTGATATAACATGTATGACTAACAGGTATAGTTTGTTCACCAATCATGACTGTGCTCGTGTGCTTACAGAATTACCAGCAACAATGTTTGTCATATTTTTTAACACTTAATGAAACGCAAATCATCGAAACTAAAATATCGACTTACGTCTGTTTTCCATGATTATAATGAAATACTCTTTATATAATACTTTGCAATATATTGTCAATATTATTATGTGGTTAGGCAATGCAGAAGGGAAAGATGGTTTTACTCAGGCTTGTTCAAATATTTGTTGTTGCTTTGTTCTTTATTTCTTCAAACATATACACAGATGTAAGAAGAACAACACAAAGAAAACACACACAATGTTAGAAGCATAGTAGTTTTACCATTCCTGGCATCGCCATGGTTAACAACGCTACTGAGAAGAGCGAATTATACGTACGTTGTTTTAATCCAATTTAAACAAACCATGTCTGCAAACCAACTCCCCTCTCCTGAAATACGTACATAAAACAAACATTACTGCCTTAAATTAGTAAAAAAACTTAAGAATTAGTTTCGAAGATTGATACGACCAATGAAGTTGGAAGTATTTCCGGGTGTAAGATATATATGCACAATAAGCAAAATGTTTAAAATGCAAAATGATAATGATTTTTAATTTTGTAGATGGCCGGCTCAATTTACTCCCTCGTGTATTTGCTACTAGACATTTTTTCGTTCCACTGCCTTGAAACAGAAATGATCATCTCCATTTTCAGCCAAATCGATGGTAACAACTCTTGTAGTGTACATTTTGTCCTCAACTTGCTGTAGGCAACTGAACACAACACAAGGTCATCTTATGTATATAGCTCATTGCCCATCTCACAATTGTTTGATGTGATCATTTACATTTTCTGACAAAAACATTATAATGTTCAATTCTAGACCTAGACAATACCGACAACTATCCCACTAATATGTACATGGTATATATATATACAGCTCTTTTTAACAGAGAATTTTGTTTCTTATTCAACTTATTCATCTTTTTCTGCTTTTTTGTGGTATTTTTTATTCTATAAACTGTATATTTGTGTGCAAATTGAGGGCGCAATTTACATTGATTTTAAATTTAATTTAGCCAAATAATGTAACTTATTCCTATTATATTTTTGAAAATTTCGTTGGTACTTATTACTCTTTGTGTGATATTTTAATGGCATTATACCAGTGTCTACCCCTTGTAAAGATGAAATCACGATTTAAGATAAATAGCGCCATCAGTGTTCACCTTTTCTTAAAAATTACGTAGTTTTACAAGCTATAATGACAGCCTGGCGATCTGGTCACCACAGTACCTCAATTCAAGTTGTGATCATTATGTTAAGGCAGTGGCACCTAATGTTGAAATACGTGTACATCATTTTAAGCACCTATAAGTACTACCATTATGAAACTTCTCAATACAAAGTAAAAATAATGCAAACTGAAAACGAGGGAGTCATTTAACTCACAAAAATATTTTCGTATATAGTGGTTTCTCTGTTTATGGCAGCGCATAACTCATTTATTACACTTTTCTTAGAAAGCCATTCTCTTAAGTCAGTCTTCAAACGTCAGATTTTCTGTAAGTATAACAAGGCTTTACAATTGTTGGGATAAAGTGATGGGAATATGTATGCTTTTCGGATGAAATTTTAGTCCATAACCTCTGCGTTATCTCAGTCGAATTCAATAAAACATTTATAGACAACATTACCCAAACGCTAATAATCTACATGATTTAATATGTCCGACCTTGGGTATTTATGTGAGCTACTACCCGGCCAAGGAAGACATCAAGCGTTATAATAGTTACCAAATTTGATTTATGTTCAATAGTCATACACGATTTCAGTAATGAAACTGACAAAAGCATTTTTAAATAATATAACAACTCGCTGTAACAACCTTTGACGATTGTTATATCTATGCATCAAAAGAAGAAAAGTGGATTATATTCATAGCCATTATGGACTTCGAATGATGTTCATTGATAGGTCTGTCACACTACGACGGACTGGATCAACGTACATCACCGAATACAAAAATATTGTATTCGGTGGAAAAATCACCAGTCCGGCAGAAGATTCGGTGGGATTTTGGGTCCGATTCCCGTTCGTCTCTCTATGCGTTGTGGCCGCTAATAATCCTGCAGGCATCTTATATCCGATCGTTCAACGTCCGACAAATGACCGGATTTGGGGGTCCGATTCCCGTTCGTTTCTCTATGCGTTGTGGCCGCTAATAATCCTGCAGGCGTCTTATATTCGATCGTTCACCGTCCGACAAATGACCGGATTTGGGGGTCCGATTCCCGTTCGTCTCTCTATGCGTTATGGCCGCTAATAATCCTGCAGGCGTTTTATATTCAATCGTTCAACGTCCGACAAATGACCGGCGAATCCGTCGCATGTGGCACCAACAGGGACGTCCACCCTATCAGAAAAGTGGGGGAGGAGAGGGTGTTTGAGAGGGTTTTTGACCCCTTAGAGGCAGTGACGTAGCAAGCACTTTTTCAGAGGATGAACAAAGTGGGGAAAGACAACTTTTAAGGGGAAAAACTTTGACGAAAATGGTCAAATATTGGCTAATAAGTACAAAAGGGCTACAAATCTGATATATCAGGGCAACCAGCGTCCGGGGGCAATAGAGGTGAGAAACCTTTGGACAATGAAGGCCCAATTGAAGCCATTTGTCATTTTTTGGATCAATTTTAGCACTATTATTGGGTACTATTTTAGTTTGAAACAGCCGCATTGGTGAAAGAAAGCCCAATTGAAGCCATTGAAAAGTTTTCACCATTATTGTATAATATAAACAATTGTTTTAAAAATAACACGTGGATGTCCATAGCAGAAGCAAAAAGGAAGACTTGTCCATTTTTCAAAATGAAGGTCCAATTGAAATCATTTGCATGGGGACTTTAGGGCCTATTTACATTGTTAGGCCTACGCCTATTGTGTAAAAATTTAGTTTTAAAAATGGAAAATTTGGAAAATTGTTTTTGGTGCATCATTTTTACACTATTATTGCCTTAAACAATAAACAAAGAAGGCCCGAACTGAATTTGCAAAATTTAAAATGTTACACTGATCCACTGACACTTAGATATAAGACTTCAGACTCGTAATTTCAGGTAAAGCATGCATGGATTGATATGTTAAAGTCAGGAATAGACCTATAAGTCCGTCTTAAATACTGACTTTGGTGACAAAATATCACGGGCCCTGCATATGGACTGGCCGGCAGTAATTTTCACAGGCTTTTGGACCAAGGAACCACATTTAAGCACTGTCTGTAATAATCACAGGCCTATACTTAGGCTTACTAGTACTACTATCCTGGGCCTACTCAATAACGTATACAATTTAACCTTTTCCATGTTTTCTCTTCTTTTTTCTTTCTTGTCAATCACTAAAACTGGTAGGAATTTGATATTGCGTCCTCTACCCTTCAGAAAGTGCCCCTCCCTCCATACTACTTACATGCATAGGCCTACTAAATTACGTGCAATTTAACTTTTTCTCTTCTCTTCTCTCTTCAATTTTTCTCACTTTTTTTTTTTTTTTTTCTCTCCTTTCCCCCTTTTTTCTACTTGTCAGTCACTAAAGTATAGGGGAAATATGATATTGCGTCACACACCCTTCAGAAAGTCCCCCCCCCCCCATGATCGATGCACATGTTCGCCATAGGCCTACATCCGGCACAAGCGCCTGCGAAACCTTGCAAACACCTGCGGTATATAAACGAAAGAATAACGAACAAACCCAGGGTATATATACAGAACAGTACGAACACACATCGGACAACTTCCGAACATGTGTATTCGAGCACACTCCGTTTCAAGTTTTGTGCATGCACAAAACTTGAAACGTATTGTCGACGGACTAAACAAACATCACCTAACACGAAACGCATTTGGCGGATAATAACAGGACATATGAAGAACATAAAACGAACATTGACGAACACTAACGGATTTGCTAAAATACCATCCGTTTCTTATACGGAAGACCGATCCGGTGTAGTGTGACACTAAGACGGTCTGGGTCAACGTACATCACCGAATGCAAAAATATGCTATCCGGTGGTGAAGGCCTCACAGGAACGTATTTGCAACGAACACGGGCCGAGTGCAACGAACAAAGAACGAACATGAACGAAAGGAGAGCGAACAAACTCCGGCAATATGCAGCACTATACGAACACACATCGGATAAATACCGAACATGTGTATTCGGTACACTCCGTTTCAAGTTTTGTGCATGCACAAACTTGCCGACGGACTTACCGAACATCACCTAACACGAAACGCATTTGGCGGATGATAGCAGGACATAAAAAGAACATAAAACGATCATTGACGAACAACAACGGATTTACTAAAATGCCATCCGTTTCTTGTACGGAAGACCTATTCGGTGTAGTGTGACAGACCTTTAAGGACATGAGGATGCTTTAACAAAGAAGATATCGTGATATGTAATGGATTAAATGCCGCAATTGTCTCCACCAAACGAAGTTTCAAAAGGGATTATAAAATGACTTGGCGTTAACCCTTGGCTTCTTTTAGTGAGTTCTCCCACATACATGGATTTCAATGTATCTTGAACACAATGACTGCTGAGTACATGGACATGGATGATGTCAACAATTGTGAGGTCAAAGGTCATTTTCATTTATTTTGTTTGTTTCTTTCTTTATTTTGTTTCTTTATTGTTAACATTTTGTATGAGTTTGTACTCAGTTATATCCTTGATATCACTTGTATAACAAAAATTTACTGCACTCACGCTGTTTTCTTTTACATTCGTAATCATTCCGGATTAATCTTGCAAGAATTAGGCAAGTATTTCTCTGTGTGTGTAAGACTGGCAGAATTCACATACACAATAAGCACTATGGTCGAAATAGTTATAAAGATATACATAAAAAATATTATGAAATCGTGTTCATACGGTCAAACATAAGTCACTTATTACCAGAAATGTTTGACCGTATGAACACGACTTAAGACACAACGTTCTTCTGGGTTACAATGACACACCTTCTAATCTTTTCAACTACATAATGCGTGTCTATTTAAACGCCTAGGCACAACCATTATCATTAGCCATTATTTTAGCTATACATTATATTGCTTGTGTCGCATTGTTGATCTGCTAAAGGCAGCGCCATGAAGCTCATTGATTACATTTTTCTTAGAATCTCAATCTTTTAAGCAATCTTGGATTTTTTGTGAGATCATAAACAACCGCATGAACATTAACTTTTCTATACGTACAGTGACTTTACTAATCAAATATGGAGACAAAATGATACAGGGATGTGAAGTCAATATGTATAATTTTAGATAAAAAAATCAGCCTTATTTCCAAATTGATAATGACATTTTATACAACAATACCTAAAAGCCAATAATCTATATGATGATATCTGCCCTTGGGCATCAATGTGATATATTACTCGGAGGCATTTAAGGAAACATAATGTACTCACTTTTGAAGAAACAAAATCATTGTTAAATCAAGCTTTCAAGGTTATAAAATGTGATTGATGTTCAATAGTCAAACATGATTGAAGTAGTGAAACTAACAAGTATTTCTGAAATATAACAATAATCTGACGTTGCCAACGGGGCATCAAAAGAAAATATAAAAGTAAAACTGGAGTAAAGTTAATATTGTTTCAGAATGTCATTATTTACGGAATCTTTCAAGGGTTACATCAAAAGTGGAAGGATTTGAAATAGCGCTCTTGTATCCTCGTTTTACACATTATAGAACATAGCATGAAATCAAGCTCACTTCAATAAATTTCAAATAACTTGATTTTAGCGCTAAAACAATAAGTTAGCTCCCAAGGCATACCAACTTGTTTGCCGTAGACATAGACATACGCTTTTACCGAAAATATCAGAGGTTACACCAAATGTGGAAATATTTGGTGTTACGTTTTTGCTCACTACTTCACGATTTACACGTAAGCAACATGCCTGATTAAAGTCTACTTCGTCTAAACTTGTTTGATCAAAGTACCAAAAACAAGATGTTCGGATAATTGTCCTTCAGTAAGCTTATATCGGTAAGCTTATTAGAGAATTTACATCATTACAGTGATGTGATACTCTCTGGTAGATCGCATGTTGTTCAGGTGTGCGCATGGTCATTCCCATATCTCAAAGGCTACATTAGGATCTCAAACATGTTCTTATTTCAGGACACGGTTTGATAACTCCAATATGCTTGTGCCCCAGTATGACATTTGAATGAGCTGGTTACAAAAAAATCATACCCCGCAACCCCAGGTCGATTATTACATGGCTTTGAATGTTGGATGGAAAATTATTGAACTATACATTGATGTGATATCATTGATGTGTTATTATTAGTGTTAGCATTTTGTATGAGTCTCTACTCAGTTACATCCATGATATCTTTTGTATATTACGTTTAATGTACTCACGCTGTTCTCTTTTGCTGACTTAAACGTTCATAATAGTTTGAAGTATTATTACGATCATTTTGATGTATTCATTTTCATTTTATATCTTGTTCACATTGACTGACAGCTATAGTAGAAGAACGATGTTAATGTTTCGTGACCAAATCTTAGATCAAATGTTTGAAAGTGTGGTAGGAATGCCTGATATGTATTGAACAAATTGGCCTTGGGTTGTCCCCTATAAAGTGTCAGGCATTTTTGTTAAGGGTCACTTAAGGGGGTACTACACCCCTGGCAATTTTTGCATTTTTCTCAAAAATTAGGTGAAAAGTAAGATATGTATATTATAGGGGCAAGAACTACAACTACTGCACTGAAAATTCAGCAAATCAAGGCAAGTAGTTATTGATTTATTGATCAAATATTGGTTTTCCCTCATTTTTGACTGTAACTCCACAACTGTTGTCTGTGCTGAAATAAAATTTCCAGTGTAGTAGTTGTAGTCCTTGCCCCTATAATATAAACTGAGCTCAAAAAGAAACTTATAATTTTTCACAAGGTCATATCTTGAAATCCTGTCCATCAAATTGAACCTAAAATTACACACAGATTTACTTCAATACTCTACTCTTAACACATGTCAGTAACCAAGCAGTTATCCAACTGACACAACAGCAAAATGCACTGACATGGGACAGCTTCCTGGACCACATTCACAGCCCAGCCCTGTTTCATGAAAAAAAGTGTATGAAAAGCAGAAAGCAGCACCGTTTTATCATCTGTGCAAGGATCTTGTGTGCATTCTCACAGATTTTTTGTCCTGGGTGCCAAATGTTGGGCTGTGAAAGTGAAGGAAGTCCAGGCAGCTATCCCATGACAGTGCATTTTGCTGTTGTGTCAGTTGGACAACTGCTTGGTTACTGACATGTGTTTTGAGTAGAGTATTAAGGTAATCCTGTGTGTAATTTTGGTTCGTTTTAATTGACAGTATTTTAAGATATGACCTTGTGATTCACAAGTTGTAAAAAATTATAAGTTTCTTTTTGAGCTCAGTTTACATATCTTACTTGTCACCAATGCGCTATAATTTTTGAGAGAAATGCAAAAATAGGCAAAAAATTGGGAAGGGGTGTAGTACACCATTAAGGTGAAACAGGGGTCAAATTATAAACTATCCCAATTCATTTATACATATTCAAATTACTCCCCAAATTGTATTTAATTCTAAATTTGTTTAAGGCATCGGTAATTTTTGTGGGACCTGAGAGCACATGATATTTGGAAATCATAACAAAAAATGCATTAAAATGAGTACAAACAAACTCAGCATTTGTTCAGTGGTTCTTGGGATAGCTCTTGACTTTTTATGTTGAAGCCTATGGCCAGCATGCAATATACTTACAGTGTTTCATTTTGGTGAAATATATACTAAATGGTTTTTTTATCAAAATAGTCAGTGCGGTACTTATCTGATGTCAAAAAAGTCAGAAATTTTGACCCAATTTATCTTTTTCAACTTGTATTCTGAAATTAGGACAAGATATCTGGATCATATATTCTTATATTTATCAATAAATTAATTGTTACTGTTCTATATTTTTTTACCACACTGCTAAATATTACAAATTCCGTCAGGACTACAATAGTTTATTGTATTTTGTTTATTATAATTAGAGTGGAAAAATACAATATACCATACGCGAAAAATTAATACAATTGCTTGTATCCACGACACTAAGTAATATTGTCAGCTGCTCGCCTTTGTGTGGCAATTATGTTGTTGATTAATGTGTTAATATAATTTGATTATAGGCAAACACTATTTAAATCAAAAGTACATTATCTGGGGAAATTCGAAACTGTGGCAAGGATGATATTCATATTTAAAATGTCATAATACAATTTGGTAATTTGTATCGAGATCACGGATCACAGAAGAATACGAATATTATAGAAGATCGACAAGAAGGTTAACTCATACGCGCAATTTTGATAGCATTGTTGATTTTCCACTCCTAGCGTCACCATGTAAAAACAAATACTGGTAAGATACGATACAAACTGTATGGAACAGAAGATGAAGAAGATAAAACATTCTTAAAAACTTGAGAAAGTTCCTTCAATCTTATTGGTTCTTATCTGTGTGATATGACACGATATAAAACAGTTCCCGTACCCGTCGGCGAGGTACTCATACTCGCTATTTGAACCAATCGGAGGTGCATAACAACAACGGGACTGACCGATTCTATAAAGCCCTAGGTAATTTCTTGTAAAATGTAGGATTTAATTTGATTAAACTTTGGTATACTTATGGTAAATATTTTTCATTTGAATTGAAATGTTAAGAATGAGTTGTTTTACTTAAAATAATGATGCCGCCCGTATTATATGAGACGATAGATGTACGACAGCGACTAAAAACATTACCTTTATTCTCTAAAGATAATAAGAAAAGAGAAAATGCAGGAGACAAAGCATATACAAGAAGAAGTTGAAAGGAAGAAGAAATGAAACAGAAACAAATAAGAAATAGATTGTGAAAGGAAGAATAATGTTAAACTTACAACATCAAGAAGACAAAAACAATTTTAAAAGTATTATAATTTTACCATTCCTTGCATCGCCATGGTTAACATATTATAAAATATATCATTACTACATGTAACAACCTATTGTCTTTTTTGAAGTAGGCAAACCTAACCGATGTGTTGAAGCCATGAAGACCCCAAGCCAATTTCTCTCAGAAATCCCCCAGGATACATACTTTCTAAATTTGTAGGGGGCCCTTTATACCTTTATGGACCTCCAAACGTCGTCTTTCGCGTTGCGACACATTTTTTACGCTGACCCCCCCTTAATTTCAAAACGAAATGGAGTATGAAGCTCAAATTTTCAGGATTTTACTTTCTCATCAATATCTACCACCACACAGAAAAAAAAGTTGAAGAGGTGCTGCGGGGCATATCCCTGGAGTTGACATGGAATGGCTCTACTAAAGTATGACGTATGGCGCAATCGATACCATTGATAGCTAACTTATACAGTGATTGATTTTCTTGACCAGTTACTAGTAAATGCTACCTGGTCAATGACCTGACGGTGTTTTTAAAATTTAAGATATTTTATCTAATATTCAAACTAATATAATGAATGCAGCAATTAATATTGCCTATTGTTTTAATACACTCAAAGTATATGACGGATAATGTACTCGTGCAAATGCATTCGTCAATATAATGCCACTTGCCATGGAGTTATTGCATTTAGCTCTCGAGCC
This sequence comes from Amphiura filiformis, assembly GCF_039555335.1. NCBI lineage: Eukaryota > Metazoa > Echinodermata > Ophiuroidea > Amphilepidida > Amphiuridae > Amphiura > Amphiura filiformis. The sequence continues at coordinate 38,808,154 of NC_092638.1, read as the reverse complement.
GCAATAACTCCACGGCGCGTGCGATTATCTTGACTAATGCATTACACTCAGTTCATTATCCTTATCATAAAGAAGTCGTTTATTTCACCAAATAATTTTTGCAACGCGTTATTTATATGTTTACAGCAGCGCAAAACTTATTTATTACAATGTTCTGAAAAGCATTTTTGTGAGATATAAACAACAGTATGAATATTAAATTTTAGTCCATCATCTCTGCGTTATTTCTAATCAATACTACATTAATAGACCACAAAAAGCAATGATCTATGTGATAATGTCTGCCCTTGAGCTCTAATGTGCGCTATTGCCCGGGCAATGACATATCTTGTTGAATAACATAGCTCGAGACACAACTGTCACATTGTGAATAACATAATAATTGTAAAACGTTTACGAGAGCATAAGAGAATAGTGCATTAAACGTATTATTCAAGCGATATCATGGATGTAACTGAGTACAGACCCATACAAAATGTTTTAACAGTTATAAACCTACGAGGAACCCCCCAGCAAACACAAAACGTGTTTTGAAACATTTTATACAGGTTATATTTTGGGTTTTGGGTTTTGGTAAAAACTTTTTAATAACATTTAATGTCGGGTTATATAAAGGTCATGAAAACGTTTTAAAACACTTTGTATGAAAATACACTACAGAAATATGTTTTAAATGTTTTCAAAATGTTATTTCAAAATATTTTCTGCAAATATTTTTGCCAAATATTTTGTCAACACTTAAATAACGTTATGTTAGAATGTTGCAGTAGTTATCAAAAAAAGTTTTTGAAAGTTATTGAAACGTTTTATACCCTTAATATACCCTTTCTATAACCCGACATTTAAACGTTTTCTAGCAACTTTTTCTAACCTTTTGTGAATGATGCCGAAAATGTTTTGTGTTTGCTGGGTCTATGTTTGTGTAGCATCGGAATTGGTTGCTTTAAAATCACTTATATTGACCAAGTTATAAAAGCAAATAAAAAGGTACTTTTTGGGTTTTGATTGTTCAAAAATCGATTTTTATTAAATATTCTCCCTACGTAATTTTAACTTTCAGCTTCGAGGACGCACCGTCATTTTTGGGAGTTTACGGCTCAATGCGGTAAAACAAGAAAAACTCATGTTAACCTATGTTGATTTTTTCATCAATTGGCATCTAAATCTTCAAGGTTTACCTGATACTGGTGGCGTTAAACTGTGAGAGTTCTGAATATAATAAAAGTGCGCCCGAAATCCCAATTCAAAACTGTGCAATAGACAATTAGTGGTATTGGATAGTTCAATAACGTCCATATGCAACACTCAAAGCCAATAATCGATCTGGAGTTACGGGGTCTTGTTATTTGTACCCAATATATTCAAATTTCATTAATATGAGCACATCCATATTCGCCATCGAAGTGACGTAATAAATCGGATTAACAGTAGCTACCATAGCAATGGGGTAAAACCATTTTTGAAATACCGCGGTACCTCTGTATTCAACCATATCAAGCTGATCACTCGCACCTGTAAGATTAGTATATTTGAAAGGAGCGGCATTGTATTCAATCTATGATTGCAGACATACACAGGTGATGAGTACAATCTGCTTGTAGTGCAGCGCGATACATTCAACAATTGTTTTACCCCGTTGCTATGGTAGTTAATCCGATTATTACGTCACTTCGACAGCGAATTGGGAATCAGTGGCGTAGCATTGGAATGACTTCAACTGACTAACATCTCACGTTGATCTATAAATAGTATCACATCAATGCACATTCCTTTAATAAGTTTAAATGCCAATATAAGCTAACCGAATTATTCGAACATTTTGTTTTGATTGTTCTTTCACCAGGCAAATTCAGATGAAGTTGACTTTAATCAGGTTTCGGGTCATGCTGGACGTGTAAAACGTGGAGAAGGGAGCGCAACAAAAAACATTCCGCATTTGGTGTAACCCTTGATAGTTGAAAGTTCTTTAAATAGACTTTAATACAATATCTGTGCTTTAATCATGTTTCATCAAAGTCATACGAGAAGCACTTATTCATGGGGCTATCACAGTTGAAATCCCCACACGTGACTATGGAAGGCATGACCTTAATCTTCCATGCAGGGGTGTAGGTAGATTTAATTTCATTTGAAATAATTCACAAGGTCATGTATTCCATGGAGGTGTGCATTTCAACTGGAATAGCCCATGACAGGACTACAAACATTGTAATCCAGACCAAAGAAATGTCGACGAATTTCGGCCCAGATGCAATGTCAAGTTAATGGAAATTATATATTTGACATAGTTCAAGTATTTACAGGTCAGTGGAATGTCGTACTCCCGGGAGTTTTTCGATAGAATTCGTATAAAATCCATTATTAAATAAATGCAAAAGAAGACCCTTCTGTATGGAGAATTATTAACATTTAGCTGTTGACATGTAAAAAAAAGGCCCAATGAAAGCATTATTGCATTATTCAAATTAAAAATAAAGATGCATGTATATTAAAATATAAATCACACGAAACAAAAAATACTTATTTGAGATTTTTTAAAACAAATACCATTAAACTACGACTCAATGGCGAATAGTATCAAATGTCTTTATATATGACCCAATTCTAAGAAACAGCAAGATCTGCAAGACTCTCATTGTAATATTAATGTTTCGCAATTTCAAAGTGTTTCTTCTTCGTCTCAAGTGGGATTATTTGGTTGATTGTTTTCAAGTATTTTTGGATGAAAAATGAAATTGTTATAAAGTGAAATGCGACAGGCTTATAAAAAATAGTCTGTAGTAGTACCTTGGGTGTATGATTCTGATGTATTTAAATATTAGATATTCTCTCAAAGCAGGAAAGATTGTGAAAAGCGAAGCTCTTGGCAGGGTTTGTAGTTCGAAAACAAACGTGCTGTTCAATTCACCTTAACAATGATTTGTGTGTACCCTTACAATGGCTCTACTTGTCGTATACACTGTGCATTCATTATGTTTGGTTATCTTCGGATTATTTAATATCAACAAAATTAATATGTATTTCATTTGGCATATTTTACAAACAATACAGGAGATTGAAAAATCCCTTTATCCTATCATGCCTATTCTCCCTTTATCCTTTGAAAATGTGTCCACGAAGCGCCTAAGTACACCCATTATGATCTTGGATATGATTAAAGAAATTACGTGTCCATGTCCATAATTAATGACATTTTAATGCAACTTCCTGGAGTGATCAATATGAACTGGGCTCAAAAAGAAACTTTTAATTTTTCGCAAGGTCATATCTTAAAATCCTGTCCATAAAAATGAACCAAAGTTGCACACCGGATTACATCAATACTCTACTCTAAACACTTGTCAGTGTCCAAGCAATTGTCCAACTGACACAACAGCAAAATGCACTGACATGGAACATCTTCCTGGACCACATTCACAGCCCAATAATTGGCATCCAACACACAAGAAATCTGTAAGTAAGTGGACTAGTGTGAAACAAGACCTGTTTCTTGAAGAAGGTGTGTAAAAAGCAGAATCAGCCCCATTCCACATTTTTCCACTTACTTAAGTATTCGCGTGTGAATGTGGTGGTCCAGGAAGCTGTTCCGTGTCAGTGCATTTTGCTGTTGTTTTAGTTGGACAACAGCTTGGTTACTGACATGTGTTTAGAGTAGAGTGTTGAAGTAATCTTGTGTGTAATTTTGGTTCATTTTTATGGACAGGATTTTAAGATATGACCTTGTGAAAAATTATAAGTTTCTTTTTGAGCCCAGTTTATGTAAAACAAGTACAAGCAAGAAGAATGTAAGAATTTTTGCAACGCGTTATTTATATGTTTACGGCAGCGCAAAACTCTTTTATTACAATTTTCTGAAAAGCTTTTTGTGAGATATAAACAACCGTATGAATATTAAATTGTCTGTAAATCAAATTTTTAGTCCATCATCTCTGCGTTATTTCTAAATCAATACTATATTGATAGTCCACATTACCCAAAAGGCAATGATCTATGTGATAATGTCTGCCCTTGAGCTCTAATGTGCGCTATTGCCCGGGCAATGACACATCTTGTTGAATAACATAGCTCGAGACATAGCTGTCATATTCTGAACAACATATTAATTGTAAAACGTTTACGTGAGCACAAGAGAATAGTGTAAGTGCATACCCGAGCACCGATACATCAAAACTAAGTTGCACATAATTATGGACGGGTTGGTTGCCGCGGGGATAGTTGCAGGATGGGCAGGTTGCTTTTTGGAGGAGCATGTCCTGCGGACTAGATGCTTTTTGTCTGAATCTTACACTGGTAATATATACAAGGGATATCATGGGTGTAACTGAGTACAGACCCATACACAATTTTAACACTAATAATAATAACACTATAAGCCCAAATAGTAGCATTTCAATGACATAGTTAAGCAACTTCCATGTAACAATCAAAGCCAATAATTGTGGAGTTCTGTTACGGGGTATTGCTATTTGTACCCAATACATCCAAACGTTATTTCCATGAGTACAAGTACATTGAGGTTAAAGAACTGCGTCCTGACAGATTAGCATGTTTGAAATCTTAATGTAACTTTTATAATCAAAGACAAAATTCTCAAAAAATTAAAATGGCCAACACTGGAACAACGTAGAAAGGAAATTCGTTTAACCACCATGTTTAAGATACAAAATGAAACCATTGCCATACCCATACCGGATTATATTAATCGCCAATCAATGAAAATCACAAGGCAATACCATCCTGCCAAATTCAGAGTTGTCAAAACCAACAGCAACGTTTATAAATACAGCTTTTATCCTTGTACAATACAGGACTGGAACGACCTCCCTTCAAATATCCTCAACATAACCAGCACTGAAAGTTTCAAGACAGCTATTTCCGACCACATTATGAAGTAACCCATTTTCTTTCTTTTTTGTATGTGTTTTGTTCATCCAAATCCATCATTCCTATCTCAATTAGATATTGCTTTTTGCAACGTTATTGAGTATTTTGTAGATGTAGAGAAGACTAGTTTAGTGATGATGAGTTGCTGATCGCGGCGGTAAAAAGATTGCCTTATGGTTACTTTTGCACCTTCAAATATACAAACCGTCTCAAAAGTTAGGTCTTCAGTGGGAAACTTTCTTTCCCGAGGGCATCATGTGAACAATGCCTAGAAAAGTTGGTTTTTGCCTTGTAAAAGTACGTAATTTTGCGTCATTTTCTTCGATTCCTTTTCTCCGATCCGCTCCAAATGAATCGACCTTCCCTTTTCCGCTATTAACCAATCAAGAGTCGTAGGAAGTTTTATTGACAGTGACGTCAGAGTCAGATGCAAACTAGTCTTTTTAATTCTGTCTTTAATTATAGTATCGGAATGACTACATCTAATCAACATTCGATGTCGATCAATAAATAGTATCACATCACTGCAAATTCATGTAACAAGCTTAAATGTCGATATAAGCTTAACGAATTATCCGAACATTTTGTTTTGATTGTTCTTTCATCAGGCACATTCAGACGAAGTGGACTTTAATCAGGTTGTAAGCCATGTTGCATACGTGTAAAACATGGAGAAGGGATGCCAATGTTCTGTATGTGTAGAACATCTAATTCATCAAAATAATAGTAGAACATCTAATTCATTAAAATCGTTAGAGAAGCATTCTCATGGGAATATTCCAGCTTAAACCCATTCACATCTTATGCAAGGTATGACCATATCTCCCACACAGGAGTGTTGATTTAAAATGGAGCTACCCAATCAGGTAACCCCATTTGACGATTAGGGGCATGTCTTCCGCAGTGGGTGTATGGGTTAGGGTCATGTCTTCCTCAGGGGGAGTATGGGTTTCACTGCAATAACCCATGATAGACTTCGCAGGCATCGCAGATAGACTTTATTCTTGCTAGGAAATCACACCATAGACATGTAATAGACTCCAAAGCCATCCCCAACATACAGATAGCCACTGACCATCGACCAGTCATGTTGGAAACCAGGGCACCACACCAACTAAGAAACAGGAAGCCAAAACCAGTGACAACCACTATCAACTGGAAGAAACTCAGAGAGGAAGACACCTGTCAAGAAATAGAAATGGAGATGGCACAGAAAATGTGTGACAATCTTTCAGACCGGAAAGGTACAGCAGAGGAGGAGTGGAACTTGTTCAAAACCTCACTAACAGATACGCTGAAAGCAAAGTGTGGGATAAAGAAGGCAGGAAAAGGTGATAAGAAAGGAACTGCATGGTGGAATGACACAGTGAAGGAAGCCATCAAAGTAAAGAAGAAACTCTTTAAGCAGTGGTCCAGAACGAAGTCTCAGAGTGATTATGACAAGTATAAAGAAGCAAGAAAAGAATGTAAGAAAGTGGTTAATACAGCTAAGAATGCATCTTGGCAGGAATATGAAGAAAACCTAGCAGAGAAATGTGAGAAATCACCCAGAGAATTCTATAAGGCTGTGAAAGCTGTCAGACAAAGGGATGAACCTTTTGACCCCACATCACTGATAAATGATGAAGCTGGAAACCCACTCACTGACCAAGAAGACATAAACAACAGATGGGAGGAATATTTTGATGGTCTCCTCAACTTCGGGGATAGTCAACGCTCCCAGGAACCCTTCAATCCAGGTTTTCCTGATGAAGAGGAACCCACTATCTTGGAAGATGAAGTTCGAGCTGTCGTGAAAGAAAGTGCCAAAATAAAGCAGCCGGTACTGACGGCATAACAACAAAAGCCATCCAAGCATGCGGAGATGTTGGAATCAAGTGGCTGACTAGAGTCTTCAATGGGAGGATGGGAGGAGAGAGCAGCACCTGATGACTGGCAAAAGGCGATAGTGATTCCTATCTGGAAAAAGAAAGGAAGCAAGAGAGTTTGTGAAAAATACAGGGGCATCTCCTTGCTGAGTCACGCCGGCAAGATGTTTGCAAAGATCATAGAGAGAAGAATTCGACCCCTAGTGGAGCTGCAACTAAGTGAAACACAATTTGGCTTCAGAAAAAACAGGGAATGTACAGATGCCATTTTTGCGCTACGACAGTTATGTGAAAAGTGTATCGAGTTCAACCAGGAGCTGCACATGGTGTTCGTAGACCAAGAAAAGGCTTTTGATCGGGTGGATAGAGAACAGTTGTGGGCTGTAATGGAGGGCTATGGTATAAGAGGTCAACTGCTAGATAATGTCAGAGCTCTGTATAAGACAGCAAATGCCTGGTGAGAACCAGAAGTGTGCAGTCAAAGTGGTTCCCAGTAACATCAGGGGTACGTCAAGGCTGTGTGCTGTCGCCACTGCTCTTCTTGATTTATATGGACAAGATCGCCAAGGAAGCAAACCCAACTAGTGGAGAAATAAACGAGCTTCTCTTTGCAGATGACCAGAGCCTCATCCACAAGGACTCAGCAGGACTTCAAGATCATACCAACAAACTAAATGCAGCATGTGAGAAATATGGCATGAAAGTCAGCATAGCCAAAACAGAGACTATGGTGGTTAGTCGATTACCCAAGGATATTGACATCACCATTAACAACAGCAAGCTAAAACAGACAAAGTACTTGGGAAGTATCTTTTCTGAGGACGGAAGTATCACCAGAGAAATAGAGACACGATGTCAAAAGGCCAATAATATTATATACCAACTAGGCCCGCTTCTCACACATCCTGCAATACCGATGAATACAAAAGCAAAACTCATCAATGCCATATTTTCCCCCCAACTCTCTGCTACCAGTGCCAAACATGGACTCTCAACAACAGAACAACCCAAAAGCTCATCACCTGTGAAATGAGATGCCTAAGAAGAGCAGCTAATAAGTCAAGGAGGGATAAAATCAGGAATGAGGATATCAGAAAGATGGTGGGCACCACACCAATCACAGAATATGTTGCAAAACAACAAGTTAGATGGTTCGGTCACCTTATGCGAATGGCCCCTAGCCAACCTGCAGCAAGAACATATAACAGCAAAACAACAGGAACTAGGGCTAGAGGAAGACCAAGGAAGAGGTAGGCAGATGGAGTAAAGGAAGTACTCTCAAGACATAGGATTACCATGAGTGAGGCTACCTGACTCGCCCAGGAAAGAAAGTTACATTTCCCACGACGCTATGAAAGGCAAAAGTGGTGGATAAATAGGACTAAAAAAAGAGTAATCCACACCAAACAAATTTGGACGAATTTTGCCTATAGATACAACGTCAAACTGCATGATAATTCCCGATGGTGTAAGTCAATAATTCAAAATATATTTGACATAATAGTTCATGTATTATTAGGTCAGTGTATGGTTGAGCTCCTGAGAACGGAACTTACCCCTACAGGTTCCTTTATTATTCATTAACCTTCTACGATCCCGTAGAATGATTGACCTGACCAATTTGGGCCCTCTTCTGTGTATGAAATAATGGAAATTTTGCGGTCAACATGTAAAAGAAGTCCCAAATGAAAGCATATATATTCAAGTCAAAATTAAAGATGCATGTAATCAATATAAAATCAAAAATTACTACGACTCTAAGAAACTACGACTCAATGGAGAATAATATCAAATGTCTTTTTACCTGACCCAATATTCTAAGAAACACAAGATTTGCAGGGCTCTCAATGTAATGTTTGTGTGTCGCAATTTCGAAACGCTTCTTCTTCGTCTCAAGTGGGATTATTTGGTTGATATGTTTTCAAGTATTTTCTTTTTGGATGAAAAATGCAATACACTTAAATTGCCATAAAGTGAAATGCGACAGGTTTATAAAAACATTTTGTATACCTATGCGTATGTTTCTGATGTGATTAAATAACAGATTGACATTCTCTCAAAGTAGGAAAGATTGTATTATATATATATTTCTGCGTATTTCCTCACCTCTTGCGCTGCAGTCTTCAAGTGAGATTTTATTGGGATTTTTCACCAAGACAAGGGAGATGTTTAAATAGGCCAAACTGACTAGTTACAGATAAATTAAATCGACCCAATATTTTATGATCCAGTTCCTTTTCCCATACAAATCCTAGACAATTTAGTAGACAAAATATCCTAAAACCATTGCAACGTTCAACTTAGCCTTCAATTAGTTCAATAATACAAAATAGATTTGACATAGTTAATGTCTTTGTAAGCATGGTAAGTCAGTGAAAGGTTGGGATCCAGGAACGGGAACTTACCCTATACAGGTTCCTTTATTATGCAGGTAACCTTCTACGATCCCGAGATACGAGACCTGCCCAGTTTGAACCACTTCTGTAAGGTTTTGATAGAATTCATATCCAATTCTTTATTAAATAAATGCAAAAGAAAAACCTTCTATATGAAACAATTTAAATTTATCTGTTGACAGAAGATGTAAAAAGAAGGCCCAATGAAGGCGTTGTGGAATTATTCAAGTCAAAATTAAAGATGCATGTAATCAATTTAACCAAAAAAGGCTTATTAGAAATTTTTTTCAAACAAATAGCAATAACTCCGACTCAATAGTATCAAATGTCTTTATATCTGACCTAATTTTAAGAAACCGTATTTGTAGGGCTCTAAGTGCAATATTTGTGTTTGGCAGTTCACAGCGCTTCTCCTTCGTCTCAAGTAGAATTATTTGGTTGATATGTTTTCAAGTATTCTCTTGATCTTTCTGGGTGAAAAATGAAATGCACTTAAATTGCCATTAAGTGAAATGCGACAGAATAACATTTCTGTATAATTATATTTGTGATGTGATTAAATAGTAGATTGATATTCTCTCAAAGTAGGAAAGATCGTGAAAAGCGAAGCTCTTTTCAAGTTTTTTGTTGGCTTGAAAACAAAAGTATTGTTCATTGCATCTTATTAATAATGATATATGCACCCTTAAAATGACACCACCTGTAGTATACACTGTGCATTGATTAAATTTTGACTTTTGACATCTCCTTATTATTCAATACTAAATAATGAAGTCTTATTTTATTAGGGATACCTGCTTGTACCCTATAGAAAATATAAAAAAATTTAAACAAATTATCATATTTTAACATATTTCTGAGCACTTTCTCTCCGCTTGCATTACAGTCTTCAATTGAGATTTCATTGAGATTTTTCACCAAGACAGGGGAGATGTTTAAATAGGCCAAACCGACTAGTTACTTACGTATAAATCAAATCGACCCAATATTTTATGATCCAGTTCCTTTTCCCATACAAATCCTAGACAATTTAGTAGACAAAATATCCCCAAACCATTGCGACGTTCAACTTAGCCTCATAACCGAGGCTTAGAAGTATTTTCTTTGATGAACAACCCCTTTCCCTGAGCGGACATCAATTCAGTCAATAAATGTAATCCATTGCCTGCCTTAAAATTCTTAAATCACTACAAAGAGCAAGTAGATCGTGACTGTTTTGTCATCTATGTCACCGTTCTAGAAAATGTCAGACAATTAGGTTAAAATATGACCTAAAGAAACCATCTTCTTTGATTAGATAAGCACTCTTCTTTCCAGCTCTTTCTTTGATGGACATCATTCGATGTCCATATATGGCTATGAATGTACTACACCTTTCCTCTTTTGGTCTATTGATATAATAACCGTCAAATGGTTATCATATTTCAGAAATACGTTGTCAGTTTCACTACGTAAATCATGTACTACTATTGAACATCAATATAATTTGATAACTATCATAAAGCGTGATTCAAACATAGTTTTTCCTAGAAAATGAGCATATTGGATTTCCTTTATACACCTCTGATGTCTTTCTTGCCCGCTAACATGGCTTATAGCTTGCATTAATGCTTAAGGGCAGTTAAGGGCAGTTAGCCCGTAGATCATTTACCTTTGGGTAATGGTCTATGTAGTATTGATTTGGAAATAACGCAGAGATGATGGAGTAAATTTTGATATAAACGTAAACGACTTTATTAAGTAAATATTTTTTTAGTTTTTGCAATCTTCTGTCAAACAGCTAATATTGCCTTTTAAAATGTAGCCTCTTCTATTTTTAGCCAATCGTCATTCAACTATAGGATACAAAGGAAAACGAGAAAAACAAAACTTAGATGTTGAACTGTTCTCAATCTTGGCAAGGTTTTTGTCTAATTGTGTATGAATAGTCTATGTATTGCCTATTGAAGTGCCGATGACTGGTTCTAATAAGCCACAGTCTTCCCGACGGGAAACATTGTAAAAATCAATGCTCTACAAAGGTATTTTGTATTGTTTGTGAAATATGCCAAATAATGTCAGAAGATGTCAATACATAATGAATGTTTACGCAGGTGAGGCAATTGAAAGGGCGCGTACAAATTATTATTGAGAAGGAATGAGCTGTTTTAAAAAACCTGTCTAGAGTTTTTACCACCGGCCATATGCTATTCAATCATATCACAAACATTATACATAGGTGTACAAAATGTTTCTTCCACACGTGTTGCATTTTAACTTTATTGCAATCAGCTACATTCGACTATAATAATAAATACGCATTTATAAATATGCACGTGACCCATGGGCACGACATACCAAGACCAGCAAGTGTGACCAAATCCTCATGCCATTGAAAAGGATAGGAACTCTTTAGATAAATATCATCAAATTTAAGTATTAATTGAATAGCAAGATTATTACACATTGGGGGATTCCGAATTTATAATATGTTATCAAAAACAATATTTCAAAGTATTAAAAAATATTAATCGAAGGAAACGTTTTTTGTAGATATTGAGAAAGAGAATATATGAACCAAATAACCTTATTTAACACGAAGAAGAAGCGCTTTGTAATTGCGAAACATAGTTTTTTTGACATCTCTAAAGATCTTGCCGTTTGTTAGAACTGTATCAAATCAAATATAACGACATTTGATACTTATTTTGGAGTTCGTTGTCATTTATTGCTAAAGGTAAAAAAATATGAAAGAGGTATTATAGAGGACACATGCATCTTTTTCGTTTGATAAGAATAAAAAAAAATGCTTTCATTGGGCATTAATTTACATGTCAACAGGTAACTTATTATCTATTTATCACTTTGATGGGTGAACCTGTTGCAATAACATTTATGTTTTTAATTATTTCTTATACACATCCTTATTAGTTGTAAATCAGTCTCTTTTTGAAATGGTTCGTATGAATTTTTATAATGTATGATAATGATGTTGTTAATTGCATAACTCAATCAATCATTCAATTAATCTAGTAAATTATGGCATTGTAGTAAATAACAGTTCATGTCTAATTTTCCTCTATGCATACAAATATGTTTGAAACCATATTTGTACACTATAAAAAATATGAAAACAATTGAACCATTTTAGTATTATTTCTATAGAACTATTTCTGAGCACTTTCTCATTTCTTGCGCTAAAGGAGTTTAAATAGGAGTTTAAATAGGCCGAGACTGACTAGATACCTGTAAAGTGTGCTGAGGCTTGTGGATAAACGTCTCGGCGTTGTGCATGTGCGTAGCGCACTATAAATCACTGCGCTTTTTTTACTGACAGATAAATTATATCGACCCAATATTCAATGATCCAGTTCCTTTTCTCGTGTATAAAAATCTCACACAATTTAGCAGACTAAATATCCTGAAACCATTGTGATGTTCACATTAGCCTCATAACCGAGGCTTGGAAGTATTTTCTTTAACTATAACGAAAACCCATTTCCCTGAGCGGACATCAAATTAGTCAATAATGTAATGTAATTGTCTGCCTGTAATCACTACAAAGAGCAAAAACACAAATATTTTAGAGGTCTCAAAAGATCTTGCCATTCGTTAGAATTGTGTCAAATATAAATAAACTGGGTTCAAAAAGAAACTTATAATTTTTCACAAGGTCTTATCTTAAAATCTTGTCCATAAAAATGAACCAAAATTCCACACAGGATTACTTCAATATTCTACTCTAAACACGTGTCAGTAACCAAGCAGTTGTCCAACTAACACAACAGCAAAATGCACTGACACGGAACAGCTCTTGGACCACATTCACACGCGAATACTTGGCACCCAGCAAAAGAAATCTGTGAGAATGCGTAAAGATTCTTACACAGGTGATAATTTCCAAAGAGTAAGTATATATAGAATAATGTATAACGGGGCTGCTTCTGCTTTCAAACAATTTCTAAAAGAAACAGGTCTTGTTCCACACTATAGGGCTGTGAATGTGGTCCAGGAAGCTGTTTCATGCCAGTGCATTTTGCTGTTGTGTCAGTTGGACAACTGTTTGGTTACTGGCCAGTGTTTAGAGTAGAGTATTGCCAGTAGAGAAAGTGCCAAAATAAAGCAGCCGGTACTGACGGCATAACAACAAAAGCCATCCAAGCATGCGGAGATGTTGGAATCAAGTGGCTGACTAGAGTCTTCAATGGGAGGATGGGAGGAGAGAGCAGCACCTGATGACTGGCAAAAGGCGATAGTGATTCCTATCTGGAAAAAGAAAGGAAGCAAGAGAGTTTGTGAAAAATACACGGGCATCTCCTTGCTGAGTCACGCCGGCAAGATGTTTGCAAAGATCATAGAGAGAAGAATTCGACCCCTAGTGGAGCTGCAACTAAGTGAAACACAATTTGGCTTCAGAAAAAACAGGGAATGTACAGATGCCATTTTTGCGCTACGACAGTTATGTGAAAAGTGTATCGAGTTCAACCAGGAGCTGCACATGGTGTTCGTAGACCAAGAAAAGGCTTTTGATCGGGTGGATAGAGAACAGTTGTGGGCTGTAATGGAGGGCTATGGTATAAGAGGTCAACTGCTAGATAATGTCAGAGCTCTGTATAAGACAGCAAATGCCTGGTGAGAACCAGAAGTGTGCAGTCAAAGTGGTTCCCAGTAACATCAGGGGTACGTCAAGGCTGTGTGCTGTCGCCACTGCTCTTCTTGATTTATATGGACAAGATCGCCAAGGAAGCAAACCCAACTAGTGGAGAAATAAACGAGCTTCTCTTTGCAGATGACCAGAGCCTCATCCACAAGGACTCAGCAGGACTTCAAGATCATACCAACAAACTAAATGCAGCATGTGAGAAATATGGCATGAAAGTCAGCATAGCCAAAACAGAGACTATGGTGGTTAGTCGATTACCCAAGGATATTGACATCACCATTAACAACAGCAAGCTAAAACAGACAAAGTACTTGGGAAGTATCTTTTCTGAGGACGGAAGTATCACCAGAGAAATAGAGACACGATGTCAAAAGGCCAATAATATTATATACCAACTAGGCCCGCTTCTCACACATCCTGCAATACCGATGAATACAAAAGCAAAACTCATCAATGCCATATTTTCCCCCCAACTCTCTGCTACCAGTGCCAAACATGGACTCTCAACAACAGAACAACCCAAAAGCTCATCACCTGTGAAATGAGATGCCTAAGAAGAGCAGCTAATAAGTCAAGGAGGGATAAATCAGGAATGAGGATATCAGAAAGATGGTGGGCACCACACCAATCACAGAATATGTTGCAAAACAACAAGTTAGATGGTTCGGTCACCTTATGCGAATGGCCCCTAGCCAACCTGCAGCAAGAACATATAACAGCAAAACAACAGGAACTAGGGCTAGAGGAAGACCAAGGAAGAGGTAGGCAGATGGAGTAAAGGAAGTACTCTCAAGACATAGGATTACCATGAGTGAGGCTACCCGACTCGCCCAGGAAAGAAAGTTACATTTCCCCACGACGCTATGAAAGGCAAAAGTGGTGGATAAATAGGACTAAAAAAAGAGTAATCCACACCAAACAAATTTGGACGAATTTTGCCTATAGATACAACGTCAAACTGCATGATAATTCCCGATGGTGTAAGTCAATAATTCAAAATATATTTGACATAATAGTTCATGTATTATTAGGTCAGTGTATGGTTGAGCTCCTGAGAACGGAACTTACCCCTACAGGTTCCTTTATTATTCATTAACCTTCTACGATCCCGTAGAATGATTGACCTGACCAATTTGGGCCCTCTTCTGTGTATGAAATAATGGAAATTTTGCGGTCAACATGTAAAAGAAGTCCCAAATGAAAGCATATATATTCAAGTCAAAATTAAAGATGCATGTAATCAATATAAAATCAAAAATTACTACGACTCTAAGAAACTACGACTCAATGGAGAATAATATCAAATGTCTTTTACCTGACCCAATATTCTAAGAAACACAAGATTTGCAGGGCTCTCAATGTAATGTTTGTGTGTCGCAATTTCGAAACGCTTCTTCTTCGTCTCAAGTGGGATTATTTGGTTGATATGTTTTCAAGTATTTTTTTTGGATGAAAAATGCAATACACTTAAATTGCCATAAAGTGAAATGCGACAGGTTTATAAAAACATTTTGTATACCTATGCGTATGTTTCTGATGTGATTAAATAACAGATTGACATTCTCTCAAAGTAGGAAAGATTGTATTATATATATATTTCTGCGCATTTCCTCACCTCTTGCGCTGCAGTCTTCAAGTGAGATTTTATTGGGATTTTTCACCAAGACAAGGGAGATGTTTAAATAGGCCAAACTGACTAGTTACAGATAAATTAAATCGACCCAATATTTTATGATCCAGTTCCTTTTCCCATACAAATCCTAGACAATTTAGTAGACAAAATATCCTAAAACCATTGCAACGTTCAACTTAGCCTTCAATTAGTTCAATAATACAAAATAGATTTGACATAGTTAATGTCTTTGTAAGCATGGTAAGTCAGTGAAAGGTTGGGATCCAGGGAACGGGAACTTACCCCTATACAGGTTCCTTTATTATGCAGGTAACCTTCTACGATCCCGAGATACGAGACCTGCCCAGTTTGAACCACTTCTGTAAGGTTTTTGATAGAATTCATATCCAATTCTTTATTAAATAAATGCAAAAGAAAAACCTTCTATATGAAACAATTTAAATTTATCTGTTGACAGAAGATGTAAAAGAAGGCCCAATGAAGGCGTTGTGGAATTATTCAAGTCAAAATTAAAGATGCATGTAATCAATTTAACCAAAAAAGGCTTATTAGAAATTTTTTTCAAACAAATAGCAATAACTCCGACTCAATAGTATCAAATGTCTTTATATCTGACCTAATTTTAAGAAACCGTATTATGGCATTGTAGTAAATAACAGTTCATGTCTAATTTTCCTCTATGCATACAAATATGTTTGAAACCATATTTGTACACTATAAAAAATATGAAAACAATTGAACCATTTTAGTATTATTTCTATAGAACTATTTCTGAGCACTTTCTCATTTCTTGCGCTAAAGGAGTTTAAATAGGAGTTTAAATAGGCCGAGACTGACTAGATACCTGTAAAGTGTGCTGAGGCTTGTGGATAAACGTCTCGGCGTTGTGCATGTGCGTAGCGCACTATAAATCACTGCGCTTTTTTTTACTGACAGATAAATTATATCGACCCAATATTCAATGATCCAGTTCCTTTTCTCGTGTATAAAAATCTCACACAATTTAGCAGACTAAATATCCTGAAACCATTGTGATGTTCACATTAGCCTCATAACCGAGGCTTGGAAGTATTTTCTTTAACTATAACGAAAACCCATTTCCCTGAGCGGACATCAAATTAGTCAATAATGTAATGTAATTGTCTGCCTGTAATCACTACAAAGAGCAAAAACACAAATATTTTAGAGGTCTCAAAAGATCTTGCCATTCGTTAGAATTGTGTCAAATATAAATAAACTGGGTTCAAAAAAGAAACTTATAATTTTTCACAAGGTCTTATCTTAAAATCTTGTCCATAAAAATGAACCAAAATTCCACACAGGATTACTTCAATATTCTACTCTAAACACGTGTCAGTAACCAAGCAGTTGTCCAACTAACACAACAGCAAAATGCACTGACACGGAACAGCTCTTGGACCACATTCACACGCGAATACTTGGCACCCAGCAAAAGAAATCTGTGAGAATGCGTAAAGATTCTTACACAGGTGATAATTTCCAAAGAGTAAGTATATATAGAATAATGTATAACGGGGCTGCTTCTGCTTTCAAACAATTTCTAAAAGAAACAGGTCTTGTTCCACACTATAGGGCTGTGAATGTGGTCCAGGAAGCTGTTTCATGCCAGTGCATTTTGCTGTTGTGTCAGTTGGACAACTGTTTGGTTACTGGCCAGTGTTTAGAGTAGAGTATTGAAGTAATCCTGTGTGCAATTTTGGTTTTAAGTTTTAAGAGTTTTAAGACATGACTTTGTGAAAAAAGTAAAGTTTCTTTTTGAGCTCAGTTAACATTTGATACTTACGCTGATAATTGTATTTTATTACTAAAGGTAAAAAATATGCAAGAAGTCTTTCTTCATTATAGAGGACACGTGAATCTTTATCTTTTGACTAGAATAATACAAACATGATTTCATTGGGCCTAAATTATTTCATACAGAAGTGTTTCGTTTTGTATTTACTTTATAAAAGAATTTGATGCTTTTTCTAACGAAAGCCTTATACGAGTGCACCGAACTGGTCAGCGCAAATACAAGCAACTCAATCGGGATCGTAACAGACTAACTGCTTAAAAAGTTAAGAAATATACAAAATCTATATTCTGTATTATTGACTAATAGTTTATGCTGGCCAACTTCATTTGAATTTGGTCTAGCTGAATACCTTTTTATACCTCCCGGAAGCCATCGTCAAGTCCACATCCCTTCAGGCCTTCAAATTGGCTGTCCAATCCCACCTCTTTTAGCCAGTTTCTTTGTGTATTTTCCCAGCTATTTCCTTTTGCTTCTTTTGTCTGTTTGGCATGTTTTGGTACCTTTTTGTGTTTTTATTTATTCTCTATGTTTGTTTTTGATGTTATTCATGTATAGGCATCCCTTCAATTTATTGCTTGTCAATATTGGGTTTAGCCTGGCGTTTCGCCGAATGTTATAAATAAATAAATAAAAATTTTCTAACTCAGTCATGCATGAGAGTTCTTCTCCTATGGAATTGGAGGTTCTCCGCGTTTTACACGTACTACATGGCACGAAATATGATTAAAGTCTACTTCATTAATGCCAAGTTTTTGTAGGCTTATGTCTATATGAAGCTTATTATAGCATTAATATCATTACTATAGAGTGATTTTATTCCTTCGGTAGATCGCCCATGGATGTTGATCTTTTACACATCCCTGATCAGATGTGATCATTCCGATGTAATCAGAACATTATTCAAATCTCAAATATCATGTTAGAATTTTGTATAGACTTTGTACTCCATTACCTTTATATTATATCGCTTGTATTATCATATATGTGACACAATCTGGTCCATGGGGGCCAAAGGTGGTAAATTTGAAATTGAGATAAAGGCAAAAATATGGAGTAAAAAAACAATAAAATACATGAGAAAATAGACACAAAACTTCATAACTTTAGAACCAAGTATGCTAAACCTTTGATGTTTTCAGTATGATAGCCAAATGTTTGTACAAGGTAATGATGCTAGTAACTCAATTGTCAAAAATGCCTCCTTTGGCCCCCATGGACCAGATCATGTCACATAGTATGTTCACTGCACTCACGCTGTTCTCTTTTGCTCCCGTAAACATTAAAAACGCCTCACAAAAAGTAACTCAGCCGTTATAAACAGTATACGGTATGCTTCGACTATATTTATAAATACGTTTTTATAAATACGCACGTGATCCATGGGCACGACATGCAAGACCAGCAAGCGTGACAAAATCCTCATGCATTGACCATTACACAGAAAAGGATAGATAAATATAATCAAATTTAAGTATTGATTGAATAGCAAAATTATTACACATGGGGGGATTCCGAGTTTGTAATATGTTATCAAAAACAACATTTTGAAAATATTTGACGACGGAAATATTACAATATAATCACAAAGTTGAACAAAATAGACATTTTTGCTGCACAGTTGTCTCACGTTGTTCCGCCTTTGCATTCATATGTATAGGAAGACCACCCGCTATGTAGAAGGTCACTTCGAGACTTACTGTCTACAAGCTGTTATGGCTGCGTAGAGGTGGTCACGTGCGTATTTATAAATACGTATATAGTCGAAGCAAACTGATGAATATGCCAAAGCTTGGAACATGTTCTTTTCTGTGTCCTTTAATAAATAATTGTTAATCTCACCCATTCTTACTGATCTATACTTTCCAACACACTGCAAAAATACACATAATCTAAACGTTGGGCCAAATATCAACACTCTTTTGGGCGAAAACTAAATTTAACCAATGTCACCCTAATTGGGAAAGAGTAAACCAAACGTTGGTTTAAGTTTGCCCATTTATGTATACTGTTGATAATTTGAAGCAAGATTGGATAATATTTGCCCAAATGTTTTGCAATGTACTTAATCATAATATTCGTGGAAGAAATACAACAGTCCAATACCGTAATTAATTTTGAGTAATAGGACATAAAATAATGAATATAATAACTTTTCTCTGCGGCATTAAGTATTGAGTAATGACAGGTGCTCGCTTTTGTATTGCTATGGTAATTAATTTAATTTGTTAATACGATCTGGTATATTACCAGACACCGTGTAGATCGAAAGTGCATTGATCTATTAAAGCAAAACCTCGAAACTAAATGCATAAATAATAGCAAAAACAAAAGTGGTATAAAATGATATTATTATAAATTTACGATTTTGAAATTTTTTACAATGTCACGCATTGTTGGTTTTTAGGGAAACGCTAAAATCAAGCGGAAAATACAACAACAACATTATTGCTTATAACTACAACTCTCAAGCAAATTAACAGAAATTGTTAAAATATGGTGATTGTATACCGTAGAAACCCGTCTATAAGGAATAGAAGCGACTGTGATGATAGCATATTTCACGCTAGCGCCCTCCACAATATTATATCATTATGGAATTTGAGCAAATCATTTACCGACACAAGCGGGTATACAATGTATTATTTTATCTTTATTTCGCATCTCACGAGCATAGCTCACTTGGCAAGGCATAAGACTTTGGTTCTTTAGATCGGAAGATGGTGAGTTCGAGCCTCATCACGGTCACACAAACTTTTATAAACAAAATATTGTTCAAACTTTTCATTTATATTTTCTTGCATTTTCTAAAGACTCCTTTCGTGATAATTTTTTTTTCATATTTAGTTTAATTTATTCTATTGTTTTTCTTTTATTGTTTCTTTTCTTTGTCTTTTTTTCTTGTTTAATTTTATTTTTTCTTTATTTTTCTTTGATTCATATAATATTGGCAGGATAAGGAGAGGAGGGAACTAAAGACCCATTCAGTGATTTGCTCATCCGGACGATCGTAAAAATCATCAAAATTCACCTTTGTCATTGTCATAGATGTGGTAACATAGCCTGCTAGTGGTTCAGCAGAAAACCGTGTGACACATAATATACATTTGGCTACATTTTATTATACGATAAATACGAATTAATTAAACATGGTAACAAATATTCTCTAGCAGATCGATTATACGATGGAACTGGTAGGCATAGGCCTATTATAAATTCGGGATATTAAATATCTTCCTGACGAGACAGATCTGCGCATGTGGTCAAAGACGATTCCTTACTAGCCACAGACCGTCCGCTGGAATTAGTTGAACATGAACCATTCGCTATGGCTGTTGGTCGGACCTCTCATCTCTCCACATCGATTGTGACCTATAATCCCCGACATTGCCCTTATGAACTCACATCCTCCTGTTTTATTCAATACGCTGGCGAAGTTACGTAATAATCGGATTAACTACCATAGCAATAGGTGAAAACAATTTTTGAATATACCGCGTTATACACTGATACGTTCAGGCGGTACCTCTTCATTGAACCATATCATGCTGCACCTGTAAGATCTTTGAAAAGACCAGTATTGTATTCAATCTATGATTGCAGACATACACAGTACAGGTGATGAGTGTAACCTGCTTGTAGCGCAGCGCGATATGTTCAAAATTGTTTTCACCTATTGCTATGGTAATTAATCCGATTAATTACGCAACTTCACCAGCGTATAATGGCCGAATACATTCTGACCATCACTTGGCTTGTTGGATTCGTCTATATTACAATTCGTTGTCGAAGTGACGTAATAATCGCAATAACTACCATCAAGCAGATTGCACTAATCACCCGCGTATGTCACCAAACATAGATTGAATACCACTCTTTTCATAAATACTAATCTTACATGGCGAGTGATTAGCATTTCTTTGACAACTATGGTTTAATGCATAGGTGCCACGTGAACGATGAAGTGCAGGGCTATATATTCGAAATTGTATTCATCAATTGCTATGGTAGTTAATCCGATTAATTACGTCACATCGACAGCGAATAGCCTATAGTATGGGTTCAAGTGGAACAAAAAATAGTGTATGTCCATTGCTAGCTATGGTAATTAATCATGTTAGTGTTTACATCACTACTTCGGTGAAGACAAGAGAAGTGTGCCTTCTCTACCAACGCCTGTGATATAACAGGTGCAAGCGAAACAAAATTGAATGACCAGAATAGTTTCCTTTGTCAGATGAATTGATTGAAGTTTTTGAAGACACTCTATTCTTGATGGGACAATAGATTCAAGTATGGAATAATTATTATTCCTCATCTATTTTTTTTTTATTGAAAAAACTGCAATTGTGGCAACAGAACAATATTTATTTTGATTTCATTTCAAGTAGAAACAAAATCGTGCTTAAGCCAAAAACGCACCCTACCTACCATTCCTCAAGAATTGGGATGGCACAAAGGTGCAACATAGGTTTTTATTGCAAAGACGAGGACAGACAAGTAGTTACAACACATCTGTCTAACCGTGGGTTTCGCTATTATTTAGAATAAATGCTTTTACTAGTTTCTATAAAACCACAAAATTACTAAAAAAAACTATAAAAAAAAAAAAAAAAAAAAAAAAAAAAAAAAAAAACACCTAAAATTAAAAGTAGAAAGGTAGATTTGAAGAAAGATAAAAGAACATGTCAAAAAGTTAAAATTAAACGAGAATGAAAAACGGAACCGGTGCCCGGACCATGCTCTCTTCAGCATGTCTTCAGTTCCAAAGTCTGACGCTCTATCAATTGAGCTATACGATCCTGATATACGAAACAGTCGTTATTATGTCAATACAATTGATTGGTGTTACAACATACTTAGATGGAATGCATAGCCACCCAGTGCCAGTATATATTTGCTCAAACTCCAAATACAACAAGCAACCAATTTTATTGAGGGCGTTTCTTAGGTATATCCTTGTAGACGGGGTTTTACGGTATTTGATTTATGGAAATAAATATATCATTATTTTCTAATATGTAACTCACCTTAGTGAAGCTTAGTATAATACATGAATATTTTCTTATTTCAAATGAGTGAATTTTCTTCTTTCTTTCTTTCTTTCTTTCTTTCTTTCTTTCTTTCTTTCTTTCTTTCTTTCTTTCTTTCTTTCTTTCTTTTTTTCTTTCTTTCTTTCTTTCTTTCTTTCTTTCTTTCTTTCTTTCTTTCTTTCTTTCTTTCTTTCTTTTTTCTTTCCTCTTATTTTGGTACACTATTACAAGCATGCAAAAAGTAGAATTCAAGAAAGACTCCGGCAATCACATCATTATGTCTTATATGTAAGGAAAATAACTATCAAGCACGAATCACATGGGTTTATTTAAAACTAACTCATAGTGACACCGTAATACAATGAAGGCGGACGACAATTGAGCACAAATAACCATTACGTCATTGCACTTAGACAATTTCGGCGCGGGAATTTTGAATATCGCGTGTTGAGAGCCGACAGTTTTTATTCGTTTTTATGGTCAATATGAGCTTGTTTAAAATACAGCCATGTCATTCGTGCTTGATAATTATTTTTCCAACATATACGGCACAATGCCGGAGTCCCCCTTTAAGGCTTTAACCATCTTCAGTTTAACTCAATAAAACACCTTTATTGAAAGACGAGAAATACGGACAGAATAGATGTGCATAATTGCTCATAAAATGCTCTTTAGATAATAACGTTATAAAACACTGATAAGAACTGACAACAATTGAGACTGTATTAACACTCACAACAGTCCCGTGCAGTCGTTCCTCAATTCAATTATTTACATGTTAAATGACATAGAATTCAATTGTTCACGTGTCATCTACTTCAATATCTTTTCATTAAAAATTATTCACCTATACATTGGAACCAATGATTCTCACAACATCTTATTTAGTTGAGTGGTGTAATTTCTAAAACATTGAAACGTTGAATATAGTCAACTCTAAAACACTCCAAATACAACGATTTGGTTGTAAAACTGATGAAGAAGTGATAAGATAAGGCAAAAAAAAAATTCATGGGTATTCCCAAAATTCGCTACTGGTTGCTATGCAAATCATGCCATGAACATGGCATGTTCATGCCATGAACATGGCAAGACATTCAGATTCTTTTGTTTTGTATATGGCATGAAATTCCTCTATCAAGGTTAATTTTGAACCCATGAAAATTGTAATTGACGCCCTTGAATAAAGAATTAATGGGCATGGAAGTAGAGAAAATTTGACATTGACCATGATTCATGCCATGAGTTACCCATGAATAAGGCATTTATGGGCATGGAAGTAGAGAGAATTTGACATTGACCACGATTCATGCCCATCAGTTACCCATGAACATGCCCTGAACATGTTAAGGCTCAGACTAAACGCATGACAAAAAAAAGAGCATGCAAGGGCATGAATATTCATGTGTGACCATGAACATCCCATCAAAAATTCCCAAATTCACGAAAATTCATGCCCGTTGCTAGCGAAAATAGGGCATGTTCATGGCAAGATCTTGGCATGTTCATGGGCATGATTCATGCCTAAATTTTTGCCTGCTACCTAGACCTTTTCAGATGACACCTGTTGTTGCGATATATCACGTGTTGAGACCAGTTCCATTACGTGACCATGGCGTGACCCAGTTCTTTAAACCACACGACGAGGCTATTTTAAATTATGTAAGTAATTCTGGGAGCCTCTACTCTTTAGTAATACTATAGCAATACAAAACTGGGCCGTAGGCGTCAGCTGGTGGGAAAGAACTATTGTACAGTAAATATGCAAAGGACTATGGAAAGTCGCCGGGTCCTTGTAAATGACCGTAAATACACATCACATATTTACGGACCTCGATGACTTATATAACTTGGCAAGATAATCCGGGGCCAGGAAAATCAACACTAACCAACAAATTGTATGAACTTTATTTTCATACTATGTAAACAACTCCTTTAAAAGTGATGTCGAGTGTGTGAGATGTAGGGGTGCGTGTGCGGTGTGTATGTGGGAAGTGTGTAGGGTGATGGTGTACTTCTATAAATAGTGTGCGTTCTAGTATTTCGTTGTTCGTTGTTATGTGTCAAGTATTGTGTCCGTTTGTGAATGCTTAAGCGTGTAGTTGCTTGGTATCAGCGTGAGAGCGTGATTGTAAGTAGACGGCTCCTGAAGATTGGGCTTTTGTCATGGTTTTAAGTTTGAAAAAGTAAGATATATCAGATATGTGATGCGATCAAACAAAATCAGTCGGAACTCGGAAATATTGATTTTGAGATAATAGCCTGACAAAGGAAATATTTCCTTTTGTTTCCCGTTGTTTTGGAAACCCTTTAATTGCTCATATCTTTGTAAATGGTTGTTCAATTTCAATGGGGTTTTCTGCAAAATGCAGCTTTGTAAATGCCTTTTACTACCCTATAAGAAACTATTTTTTTATGCAGATGGATATTTTTGTGTCAGTAGAAAACCTGTACATTCTCTTTTGTCTACTGAAAGAAGCTTCATCTGGATATTGTAAGTTAAAACATGAGTGGGTTAATGAATGCAAAATTTTGCCTATCGTATCAAAAGGAATAGAAATGCTGACATGAAAATATAAAATACCAGTACTTGGGGGTCAAGGTAATTTTGCCAAAGTGGAAATAGCATGTGATGAAATTGGATAATTTTCCTCTAACCCTAACCGCCTCAGGGCTTTTTGGCGACGGGAAGGGAACGAAGGAAGGAATGAAGAGAGAAAAGAAAGAAAGAATGTTTGCTCTGGGTGGGATTCGAACCCGAGACTCCTCGCATGCCAGGCACACGGTCGGTGACACTTTGCCACGGGTCTTGGGCTTCGCTGGCCAGCGAAACCGTGCCTATATATCACTTAGGGCGATTGCGTCATCACACCACGTGGGGTGGACGCACGAACAGCGCATATATCAAGTATTATTCTGTAGTACACGGTACGGTTAGGGTTAATTGCTATTTCAATACGTGCATACTGGGTTTCACAACCATAAGTCAATTTTATCGAAATTCCTCCCCACAATACAATATACGTATTGAGACCTGCTTTTAAAACTCCCGCCACATCACAATAAGGCTATTGGACAGTGTAGTGGTTGCATGCAGTTCGCTCAAGCATATCGATAAACCAGTCATTTGGCTTTGTTGATAAACATTGAGGTCAACTCATCTATAACAAAGTAAATGAATAACATTTGAGCTGCATATGTATTGTATACAAGTGATGGCCAGAAGATGCCAAGTGATAGCCAGAATTTAGTCGGCCATGACTGGGTCCCCGGCGCATCAAACAGGTGTTGTGATTGCCCAATTGGGTGGATTAAAACCGCTTAAAATCGATGTTATGTTGTACTAGCGGGACACCCGCGCTACGCGCGGGTCCCCGCTAGGTGAGTAAATGGGAGAGCGTTCACTAAAACAGGAGGAATTACTGAACAGGTAGAATCATTGAAACGGTAAATCTTATTTATCTGAACCTGACCCACCTTAAGCCTACGTTTCCATTTGAACTTCTTTCTTTCTTTTTAGTTTCTTCTACATGGGCCAATTTTGGTCCATTAAAAAAAAATTCTACTGCTAAGCTTGCGATTTTCCGTTGACCATGTGTTTTTATTTATTCAATCCCGTTCCCGTTATTTTCTAAATCTGTCCTTTCTTACATTTCCCTTTTAGCTTCTTTTTTTATTTGCTGCATAGCTTGTGTTTTCCCGTTTTCATGTTATTTATTTAATTCTGTCCTCAGTTTTAATAGCCTTTTTATTTAAATTTCCTGATCTTATTATAGCTTTTTTTCTTACATTTCCTGAAGAGTTTCTTTCTTTCCTTCTTTAGCCTATTTTATTCCCGTTTTCATTTTGTGACTATAACCCACATACTCGTACAGCCTGTTTGTCCTCATTTTGTTTTCTTTTTTTTTTTTATTTATAGTAGGCCTACCTCTTCATGTTGTTTGTACTTTTTAACACACATCTTTTTCCCGTATTTATTACGCTACGTCGTTAATATCATTCATTACGTGTCTCTGCGTCGTTTACGCGTGCCATGGCGTAGTGCTGCGTTACCCGCGCGGTATCGCTGCGCTACGCGAGCGGCTTGGCATTAGATACGCCCGTGCGACGCGCAGGGCTAGCTTAGTAACTGACTCCTTTTTTGTTTACCTAGTATAGCAACGGACCACATTTTCACTGATTTTGAGGCCAATTCTTGACTGTTTTCAACCAAATTTTCGCATTACCGTCTCCGTATATTCCTCAATCTTCCGTATGAATTTCGTGACATTTGGATCGAAACTGACGGAGCCTTTATGTGCTTAAATCTATGAGCAAACTGTCAAATTCGCCCTATTTGTAGTAAAACGGGATGATTTTCTGTTGGTCCGACATATTATCATAATTTTTAGATTATGATAATATGTCGGAACGACTCGCAAATCGTAGTCTCCTAGGAAACTAGTTTGGTTACGCTCCCTCCACATGTGGAGGGAGCGTAACCAAACTGGCTGCGTAGGAGACTAACTCTGAGGCCGCACTCGCCGTCCTAATCCAAATAGTGCGAGATATTTCGAGTGATAGAGGTGAAGTTTATGATGTTGTTTCTTTGCAAATTCCCAATGTTTTTCGCGTCCAAATGTATGTGTATTGGGAACTTTCATAATGATTGCATATTATCATTTTGGAAGAAAAAAAGAAAAATCTAAAAATTTAAAAAGAGCGTACTCTAAGGCTTTAATGCAAGTCTGTTTAACTTCCCACACTCGGAGCATCACTACAATCAATATCTTTCATGGTTCACGTGTGAATCGTTCTTTAGCAAAAAAATAGCTAATGGAAATTTGCAATAATGGCTCTGGATTATAAATCATTAAAGTCTTTTCTTGCAATTATACAACTTATAATTTAGTTTAGTTAAATCTGCGTTCACTTATCACTCTCACACAGAAATAAGACCAGCCAATTATGGCGTACGAGTGACAAAACCAAACCAAAGTCATCATATAACATTATACCCTCAAAAAAGAAATAACAGGAATGAAAAACAAAAACCAAAAACCAAAAACACCAGGTACAATAAATATAAAATAAAAGATGGTGAAGGCATATGCGGAGAAATTTAAGACTTCTAAATTCTAACATTATAACAATTTTATTCACTTAGTAGTTATGGCAAAGCATGAGCATATAATTAGCAAATTTTACTTAAAAATTGCAAAAATAAATGTATCATTTTACAAGATTGTATTAAATTGAAGATTCAACTGTCATGGCCAACGTATATTTAGCCAGGGTATTATCTTTTTACATATCATCTATTACTTAAAGAAGCATTGATTTATGTCAAAAACGCCAGGTATCTTCATCAAATCTGTACGACTAATCCAAGAACATCAGACTAATGCATAAAGTCTCTGGTGAAATCTGTTTTAGATTGACAATCTCTGTTCTGAAAGCGCGATCCAAGATTCTCGTATTTAAAGAGAAACATCCATCTCCCATTATGCTATTTTAAATAAAACTCACTTTGATTCGATAAGGGATTACTTTAGTCAAATGGAAGTGACATTAATTTTAATTACCGTGCCATATCGTTTTTAATTTCACTCAACATGTCATTCAACTCTCAGATCAGTAGACAATTACAATCCTTTTTGTTTGAGAAATTACGAAATTATAGCTGGTTTCAAGAAGTGTAAGAGGTTTTCTTGGTGAAATGGAGCTGTAGTCAATTGTTCAAGACTAATAGAGAAAGACACACAACAAGGATCAATAAATGATACAAGATGGTACCTTAAACAACTGAGAGATGTAGAGAAATTAAAATATAAAAATTAACAATCTCTTATTGCATAAAATATTGGGTATTTTTTATCAATCACGTTCATGGAAATTTTCGGACAATATTCTCCTTTTTTTGTGTGTGGGGTATCACCTGTCACTTGATATCACGATCTTTGTGGAATTCATAATAATAAATTCGGTGCAACTGACTGGCTAAGTAATGCTTTCATCTTGCATAACAAATAATAATGATCTTTTAAATTAAAAGCTTTAGTGATGATGTGTTGCTCTGATATCGGAAGTACAAATCAATTGAGCAAACTATACAAGGTATTCGGATCAAATGTGCGTACTGGTATATTCAAATTAATTAGTATTTCTCACTTTTTTTTAGTGAACACATGGTTCTGACCTAGATTTTCCAATATACTACTAAAAATACACATCCGGCAAGCGTATGCTAGTTCATGATGTTTTTCGTAGAAGACATACAATAGACCCATTATAAATAATTAATTTTTTAATAAAATGCAAAATAATGAATTGAATTTCTTTTCTCTGCGGCGCTAAGTCTGTTGTAATGCCAGGTGCTCGTTTGTGCCATACCAATTGTGTCGTCTATTGGTGAATTAATTTATTATTATGATTACCATACACCATTGAAATCCAAATTGCATTGATCAAACGTAAAAAATAACAGCAAAATAGTGATAAAGTGATATATAAATGAAAACATTTGGTAATTTGTAGTAGGATCACGCTTCCTAGCTTTTTATGGAAACGCTAACATCGAGAAACATACAATTGGTAAGAGGTTTGGTTATGATTTCCTCTGAAAGTATCGCATATAAGACAGAGACGCGACTTGGTTGAATTAATGGATTAGTATTTTCTTCATATGTAAGAAAATGCATAATTTTCTCGTTCTCTTTCAATATCGCGCGAAAACTAAAAAGGAAAAAGTTATATTATATTTGAGCAAAATTCACTTATTTATTAACCCTAATCTTCTTGGGAGGGTTTAACGTTACTAATAGTTTCCCACCCGTTGCGCTAAAACCAGTGTTATAGTCGAGTCAACAAGATCTGAGTCTGAGTCCGAGTCATCAACTTCCGAGTCCAAGTCCGAGTCATTCAGCTTCCGAGTCCGAGTAATCAGCTCCCGAGTCCGAGTCCGAGTCATCAGCTTCCAAGTCCGAGTCCGAGTCATCAGCTTCCAAGTCCGAGTCATCAATGCAATTTTTAGCATAAACACTCAAATAAGCTACCAATTCACTCGGGCTAATACCGGTACCATGCGCGTATTTGGGGGGCTTTGGGTGCGCGAGCCCCCCGGGTAAAAGCAGGGGGCGGACAAAACAAAGGGGCGGCGGAAGAAGAAGGGGCGGCAAAAAGAAGGGCGGCGGAAGAAGAAGGGGCGGCAAAAACAATTAGTAAAGTAAAAAGTGCGGAAACATTTGAAAAAGCCTAAAACATTGTGAAAAAATTGAACTATACATTGCTTTTAGGGCGCTAGCGCCTGAAATCCTTTTTTTTTTTTTGCTCTTCACTTTTTCAAACCACCGAAAAAAAATTGGGTCAACCTTTTCGGGCTGTTGAGAAGGGGCGGCAAAATTAAATTTTCTTCAGCCCCCCCCCCCCCCGGGGAAGGAGCGGCCACGGTACGCCACTGGGTACTATATCCTTTAAATTCATTCAATCGAATTCACTGATGGGGTAAAGGTGGACGTGTTAAATCTGTTTGCACAAGTTGACTACCACTTGAATAGTGCACGAAAATGTCTGCCCACTTTTAATATTACGCATTTTGCATATCTCCACGTCTCACAATCAAATTGGATTATAAAAAAGGTGTTTGAGTATGACTTTGAACACGACAAGATCGATGACTAGAGCACCATTTGAACTTGTATTAATAGATTAGATTTAATTGGGGGAAGTCTTCCTGAAGCGCTAGATTAATATTTATAAGTGCACTTCCTTTCATTAACTTCCTACACTCGGTGATTTAGTGACGAACCGTTCATGGTTCACGTTGAAATCATTCTTGAGCAAAAATAAATTTGTGGATTTTTTTAAAGACAATACGTATCGCAAGGTGGATTAATGAATGCACATTGGTATACTTATATCAAAAGGGATTGCTGGCAGTAACTTGGCGTATGGTGGTCAAGGTCAATCCACCATAGCGTGTAATAAAATTGTATCCTTCTCCTTTAAATATTATTTCAATTGATATTTTGTAGATATACGATATTTAAAATATTTGGTATTAGAGATAATAAAGGTCATTGGCAATAAAAACATTATTTACCATCTACTTTACATGATAATAATTATATCCTTCAATATGTGAATCAGCCGTAACCAGTATTTAATTTGGTAAAAACAAAACTACATAGGCATGTTAAGTCTGTTTGCACAAGTGTAGACTACCAGTTGAATAGTGCACGAAAATGTATGCCCACTCTTAGTATTACGCATTTAGCACATCTCCACGTCTCTCAATCTAATTGGATTAATAAAGGTGTTTGAATATGGCTGTGAACACGGTAAGATCTATGACCAGAGCACCATTTCCGTTTTAATTGGGGAAGTCTTCCTGAAGTGCTAGATTACAATTTACTAGTGCAAACCTTTCATTAACTTCCTACACTCGGGGGGGGGGAGGGGGGGTTGGGGGGGGGGGGGTGTTAGTGACGACCCTTTCATGGTTCACGTTGAAATCGTTCTTGAGCAAAAGGTAACTTTGTAGTTCAAGGATTTTTTTTCAAGGATTTTTTTAACTCGTCAGAGAATATTCTCAAATCTAGATTAATAGAGTATAAAACTAGATAAAATTCTATATGGTAACACTAGTCAATAGCAAAGATTGTTGACCAGTAAACCAGGTTATGAAACACCTGTGTCTTGTTAATGAAAAGATAGTGGTATTATCTAAAGTCAATCCCCTAATACTCTTTATCGTCAGATCTAATCTTTATTTCTACCCAAAACAATTCTCAATGCATTCTACATTCTTTCCATAATTCTTGGCCCCTTGAGTCTTGTATTACACAAGTCTTACCCCTTATTGCTAGTATAATGATAATCTTACATCTAAAGTAGGGTGGTCAAAAATCACCTGCCTTATAAGAACTCTTTATGGCCACGGGGAGTTTAATCATATTATTATCAGTTTCAGTAGGGAATTCCCCCAACAATAACAATCTGTTTGTTTTTGATGGAATATGCCACTCTTCAAATGTTCGGATTTGTTAAGTAGGAAATACAGACTGTTCAAATTATTCAAGTGTCGTTTAGCTATGTTTTAGCTGCAGTTAAAGCATTAAGCCAATGACAGTGTCCGACTGGTACCTTGTGTTTTTTAAAAGTTGATAAATTCCTGCCTCAATCGTTGCCCACAAAAATAATGTTGATGTGCTGAATTAACAGGATGAGGACTCATCACAACTTATTTTAAAATTCAACGTAAAAGCTAATTTATAAACTAGTTGCAGCGAAAGATATCGGATTCTATGCGTTTCTACCAGAATGAATCTTATTAAATGTCATAAAGTGTGTCAATGAAGTAACCTATAGGCAATTTTTACAAGTTACATACATTATCACAGTTTTGTATGATAATTATGAACTAAAACCAACATATTACCGTGCCAAGTAAATCAGAAACTTTGACATTATTTGAGTGGATGAACTACGCATAGATAAAATCCACCGTTTAGTTGGTCAATTAAAAGCCACTGTCTGTTGATTGATTCACAGGACTCGAAGAGATTTACATTGTCAAAATCGCCTGACTAATCTTCATAATATAATATTGACAAAATACTTGACACATATTTGTTCCCATTCTAGAGCTTTATAATTTAAAGATAACAGAGAAACAAAGTTTGTATATATTTTTTTCATTGAATCTGTGAGCTGAAACATGTTTTGTTCGGATTTTTATAGACAAAACGCGTGACAGGTGGATCAATGAATGTACATTGGAAACACCAATATCAAAAGGGATTGAGATGCTGACTTGAAGGATGGTGGTCAAGGTCAAACAACCAAAGTGGAAATAGCGTGTAATAAAATCCTCCTCCTTTAAATATTTGGTAGATATACATATGTTCGATACTTAAAATATTTTTATTAGAGATAATAAAGGTCATTGGCAATAACTTTACCCGGGCTACTTTACATGATAATAATTATATCCTTCGATATGTGAATCAGCCGTAACCAGTATTTGGTTTTGTAAAAACAAAACTACATAGGCGTGTTAAATCTGTTTGCACAATTGCAACCTACCAGTTGAATAGCGCACGAAAATGTCTGCCCACTTTTAATATTACGCATTTTACACATCTCCCGTCACTCAATCAAATTGGATTAATAAAGGTGTTTGAGTATGACTGTGAACACGATAAGATCTATATTATGACTAGAGCACCATTTTAACTTGTAATAGATTAGATTTAATGGGGGTGGGTCTTCCTGAAGCGCTAGATTCATATTTATAAGTGCAAACCTTTCATTAACTTCCTACATTCGGGATATGTAGTGACGACCTTTTAGTGGTTCAAGTTCTTTCTTGAGCAAAAATAAATTTGTGTTCAAGGATTTTGTTCAACCCGTCAGAGAATATTCTCAAGTCTGGATTCGTGGAGTCTTATATTTGACAAAAACGTTGAAGTATAAAATCACACTACTTTTCTTTTTATCAAACAAATCATATCATTTCCAGCAGTAATGACAAATCTATACTAGCCATGGCATTGCTGTTCATTTCATCTACGATACACGTAAGATGCATTGATTATTTGAATAGACATGCATGACTATCGTACGCCAAAAATAGGCAAGCATCGCTATCACATTTGCACGCCTATAAATAGGCAGGCATCGCTATCAAATTTGCACTCATAATCCTGTAATATTGTACTTATATGCATACAGTCCCAGGTGAAATTTGATTGTTCCAATTTCTACCGCCTGTGTGGTCATGGTGGTAATAAAATCTAAAGAGAAATGTTCAGCTCCCACACGCTATTTCTAAAGCTCACATTCATGAATTAATAGATTTGAAAAAAGAAAAAACAAAACAAAAACAAAAACAAAAAACAGTGAAGCATAAAAGCGCACTACTTTTCTTTTTATTATACAAATCATATTATTTCCAGTATAAATGACAAATCTATATTATTTATGGCATTTATATTGTTCATTTCATCTATAATCCACGCATTGATGATTTAAATAGGCAGGCATTGCTATTAAATTTGCATGTCAAATCCTTCAATATTGGATTAATAATGTGTAGTCCCATCAGGTGAAAGCTGATTCCCCAATTCCTACTGGCTGCGCGGTAACAAAATCTAAAAGAAATGTTCAGTTCCCAACACGCTATTTCTAAAGATCACATTCATGCAACGATAAACACGAATCCGTTGTAATATGCGACAGAACTTCCTAAAGTGCAATTATTTCACTATAGTCTTTCAAGTTTCAGATAAGTAGAAATGGAATTTTGTTTGAGTTGGGAAATAATAATGGTTTGACTGTTTGTAATAAGTTCTTCTCCTCAAAATATCATTCACCCTAGGAAGCGAAATCATAACTCAGATAATGTCGAAATTAAGAGCAAATAAAAGTATTGCATACATTGCATAAAATATACACAGTTTGGAAAAAATGCATTGGTTGGATCAGGAAAAAACACTGGTCAACAGCAAAGATTGTTCACCAGTAAACCAGGTTATTGAAACACCTGTGTCTTGTTAATGACAAGATAGTGGTATTATCTATGTCAATCACCTAATACTCTTTATCGTCAGATCTAACCTTTACTTTTACCCAAAGCAATTCTCAATGCATTCTACATTCTCTCCTTAATTCTTAGCCCCTTGAGTCTTGTACTACACAAGTCTTATCCCTTACTGCTAATCTTACATCTAAAAAAGAAGGGTGGTCAAAAATCAACTGCCTTATAAGAACTCTTTATGGCCATGGGAAATTTAATCGTATTATCAGTTTCATTAGGGATTTCCCCAACAATAACATTAGTCTGTTGTTGATGCTATCCCCGGGATGCTATCTCCCACACTTCAAATGTTCTGATTTGTTAAGTAGGAAATAATACAGACTGTTCAGACTGTACAGAAATTGTTCAAGTTTCGGATAGCAATATTTTAGCTGCAGTTAATTAAAGCATTAAGGGGGTACTACACCCCTCGATATATTTGTGTCTATTTTTGCATTTTCTCAAAAACTAATAACACACTGGTAACAAAAGTTATGTGTATTATAGGGGCCAAGGAATCCAATTACTACACTGGAATTTCAGTGACCCAAGACAAGCGGTTCGTTATTTATGATAAGAAATAAGGTACCGCTAGGATGTACCTCATTTCCTATCATATATGCTGAACCGCTTGTCTTGAGTTACTGAAATTTCAGTGTAGTAATTGGATCCCTTGCCCCAATAAAAATAATATACATAACTTTTGTTACCAGTGTGTTATTATTTTTGAGAAAAATGCAAAAATAGTCACAAATTTACCACATGGGTGTAGTACCCCCTTAAGCCAATGTGATGACAGTGTACTGGCACGTGTTTTGAAATTCCTGCCTCAATCGATGCTCACCAAAATAATGTTGATGTGCTGAATTAGCAGGATGAAATTCAACGTAAAAGCTAATTTGTAAACTAGTTGCCGCGAAAGATTTCGGATTCTATATGTTTCTACCATAATGAATATCATTAAATGTCATAAAGTGTGTCAATGAAGTAACCTATAGGCAATTTTACAATTTACATACGTTTACGGTATCTAAGTTTCGTATTGCAATTACAAAATGAAACCAACACAATTTTTACCGTGCCAAGTAAATCAGATAAGAACTTTGACATTATATGAGAGGGCGAACTACTCACAAACCTTGGGCATATCTTCACCTTTTGGAACAAATAGATAAAATAAGATTTAGTAGGTCAATTTAAAGCTATCGTCTGTTAATTGATTCAGAGGGCTCGAAGAGATTTACATTGTCAAAATCGCCTGACTAATCTTCAGAATATAATATTTATTGACAAAATATTTGGTCCCATTCTAGCGCAGCGCAATGTATAATTTTAAAATAATCGAGAAACAAAGTTAGTATTATTTTTTTCATTGAGTCTGTGAGCTGAAACATTTTTTTTTATAGACAAAACGTGTGACAGGTGGATTAATGAATGCACATTGGTAACACTCATAATCAAGAGGGATTGAGATAATAGTTTACTTGTCGGCATCAGCGAAATACTTTTCAAGCGTCTTCAAATCTTCAAAATATCCAGCGTACTGCTGCACGCCTAATTACCAGGAAACGCAAGTATGACTCCATCACAAATGATCTCATTGACATGCACTGGCTACACATTAAGCAACGAGTTGATTTTAAAATCCTAGTCCTCGTTTACAAATCTTCTCACAAACAAACTCCGGATTATATTTCTGATATGCTTCATGAACAAACTGGTCGCAGACGCCTTCGCTCCACAACATCAACAACACTATTCATTGAACAAAGAACTCAACATTCAACATTCGCGGACAGGTCTTTCTCCTGCTATGGACCCCGCATCTGGAACAAACTGCCCAAACACATCAGAAATGCAGAATCCATTGTCATTTTAAAGAAACTGGTTAAACATCACCTGTTTGGAATTGCGTATAAGCATTAACTTTCTTTGTAATTGTGTATATTTTGAATTGATATTATGTATGTATTTCTTTTCATTTGTTTGCATATGATGTTCCTTGCATGTGTCCAGAACCTTAGTGCAAGTTTGCTTGGTTTTAGGCGCTATATAAGTTTCAGGGATTGATTGATTGATTGATTGATACTGGCAGGTATCTAAAGTAACACAATTTGAAAAAAAACATTGATTGGACCAGGATAAACTTTTATATGACAAAACTGGTAAACAGCAAAGATTGTCGACCAGTAAACCAGGTTATTGAAACACATGTGTCTTGTTAATGACAAGATAGTGGTATTATCTATGTCAATCACCTAATACTCTTTATTGTCAGATCTAACCTTTAATTCTACTTAAAACAATTCTCAATGCATTCTACATTCTTTCCATAATTCTTGGACCCTTGAGTCTTGTATTACACAAGTCTTATGCTAGTATTAAAATGATAATCTCACATCTAAAAAAGTAGGGTGGTCAAAAATCAACTGCCTTATATTAGAACTCTTTATGGCCACGGGGATCGAGTTTAATCGTATTATCAGTTTCAGCAGGGAATTCCCCAACAATAACAGTAGTATGTTTGTTTCTGGTGCTATCTCCTACACTTGAAATGTTCTGATTTGTTAAGTAGGAAATATACAAGATTTTGAAATGGTTCAAGTTTTGGATATCAAAATTTTAGCTGCAGTTAAAGCATTAAGCCAATGTGATGAATGTGTACTGCTGCGTGTTTTTGAAGTTGATAAATTCTTGCCTCAATCGATGCTCACAAAAATAATGTTGATGTGCTGCATTAGCAGGATGAGGACTCGTCACAACTTATTCCAAAATGCAACGTGAAAGCTCATTTGTAAACTAGTTGCTACAAGAATGAATCTCATTAAATGTCATAAAGTGTGTCAATGAAATAAGCTATTAGCAATTTTACAATTTACATACATTATCACATTTTTGTATGGTAATTATAAACTAAAACCAACATTATTACTGTGGTAAGTAAATCAAATGAAAACTTTTGACATTATTTGAGTGGGTGAACTACACATAAACCTTGGGCATATCTTCACCTTTTGAAACAAATAGATAAAATCCCACGTTAAGTAGGCCAGTTTAAAGCTATCGCATGCCAGGTGAAGATGATTGATTCACAGGGCTTGAAGAAATTTGCATTGTCAAAAGTTAATGATGAATCATCAGAATAAATTATAACATTGACCACATATTTGACGCACATTTTGTTCATATATGAGTGCAGCTCAACGTATATTTTAAAAATAATAAAGAATCAAAGTGCATACATTTTCTTTGTCAAATTTTAGAAACGTATGTCGTCATACCCGGTTATCACCATTCAAAATCTATAGGGACATATAGAATGGGTCCTTTAACGTTTGCTGCTGTAAGTTAGCCTCGTTCAAGCAAATGTTCTGTTCATCGTGATTCTTGTATACTGACGAATAACCGATGATTATAAACCGCCCCTATCTAACAAGTGAAGTACTTAACGCGATTCGCCGAGCGCGAGTAGCGACTAAAGCAAACTCATAAAAGAGCTAACGTCACAGACAGAACATTACAAATGAATGCAGAAGCGGATGGTTCATAGTTTAATATCGCCCTCTGTTAT
The DNA here is from genome assembly GCF_039555335.1 of Amphiura filiformis. Taxonomy (NCBI): domain Eukaryota; kingdom Metazoa; phylum Echinodermata; class Ophiuroidea; order Amphilepidida; family Amphiuridae; genus Amphiura; species Amphiura filiformis. The sequence goes on along the minus strand of NC_092638.1, from coordinate 38,770,757 downwards.
CAGATAAATACACCGGAATAACGCGCACAGTTTGTAATGGGATGCTATTCGGGAGTTAGTAAACTAGTTACGGTATCCTGTTCCATACGTTGCGGACGAAATATGTTTTTTGGTAAATATAAAGTAAAGATAAGACCTACCTGCAGTAGAATAGGGTAAGGATCCTTTTGAATGTGATTCTAAATAACGGTTTACAGCAGATATAGATGACTGGGTTGAGAAGACTGTTGAAGTAGCCTAGCCATAGGGCGAAACGCTCCAACACGATCGGTATCTGACACGTCTCACCACATAACGGCTTGATTACGTAGAGAATAAAAAATGGAAGCCAGCATAGCACGAATGCACCCATGATTATACCTGCAATGCATACAGAAAAACAAAAGCCAAATAACATTATAATAAATGTGTAAAATGTGTGGATGTAAGTGAATATTTAAAAAAATCTATAAACCCAGCCCCGCAAAAAATAGGCAAAATGATAAGCGATACCGGTTAAAATTAGCAGTGGGCATATATCAAATGTCATTTAAAAAAGAATACACTGTAAATATAGTGTATGAAGCATGCTATAAATTCAAAGCAACACCAAACGACCACTTTAAAAGTAATGGCTACTTCAGGGAGGTGGACGAGACAGGAGACAACAGACAGGACATTAAAAGGTAACACGGACTGATGTCCTTTACTGAAGTTCAACCTTGAGACTCGTCATAACTAGGGGCGTAGCCGCGTAGCAAGCGGGTGGACAGGGTGGGCGAAGTCCAAGAGCCCGAGGGTTCAGGGTTCCCGAGCAAAAGCCAAAATGAGCTTGGTTAAGGATAGGGCTGATAACGCCTTGTTACGCCCCTGGTCTTAAACAAGTCCAACCCGAATTCCAACATTGGCCTGTAAACTGATATGACGTTGCAGCTGCCTGGGAGTACAGACGCGAAGTAGCCAGTGGAACAAGTTAGACTTCGCTTGCAGACTCTTTAGTAGACGCATCATTTTTTTTGTGAATTCTTTGAACACCGATGCTAACTCGTGGGAACTCATTTGTGAATTACGCTTGTAATTGATATCAGCACTAGTATGGATATTATCTAAAACTACTCATCCATATCACCCAATTGAGACAAAACTTGTGAAAAGTAGGGCGGCATGAATATTACCCTCGACATTGGCCTCGAATCCTATAAAATCAAATGTTATTATTAACGTGATCGTGCATGTTACAATGTACAGTATCAAATCAAATTACCAACTCTATATTTCAAATCAAAACATTTATTGCTTCTATAATTTCACTCTGTACGATGCAACCCAGATACAGCTTGCACACGAGTAGCTCTAATGTTTACACATTAATTTATTCCACACAATATGACCCACATTTGGAGAAAATAAAAACAAGCTTTGAATTGGTTTAGATGCAATAACCCTTGAAATATTTATAGTGAAAATCAAGGTACCTTTAACGTCAAGTTAATAGGTTAATGTCTGCGTCAAGCTTTCAGCAATTGCAACATAATGGTCTCTCCAGAGGTAGATATGTCGTTTCCAACTATTTGAATGATTTGAAACACTTGGCTTAAGTTGCGCTCCATATCACCAGCTGATCAAGGGAGGACAGATGTAGCTTATTCAGGACGCTAGTTTGCGTCTGACGTCAGGGCAACGGCGCGTTGTGATTGGTTGCTGACCTGCGCAGTACAGCATTTTTGGCCTAGTTGACAGGACGTCAGACGCAAACTATAGTCTTTTTAGTTCGGTCTTCAATTATAGTCATGTTTGGAGGCAATATCTAGGCCATGTTATATGCCTGACTTTCCTTTAAGAGCAACTACAATGGAGTACATGCTCATGGCGTCCAATGTAGTAGCCACATGCGATCTGCCACGAGCAAATCTTTTGGTTTTTATATGAGAGGATCTTGAACTTTGAGTGCCTCTATGTGGCAGTGACAAAACAAATGTATAGCTTTAAAGATGTGAGCCAGAGGTGATTCAGATGGTACACCGTATTGAAGTTTGCATTTTTGATGGCAACATCTGGGCCACAATATATGCCTTCATTCCTAGCAACTACTAAACTTCCTGTTTTGTATGCGTAACCACCATTTCTCCAGCACACTGCATTGGTCTTCTTCGATTTACTCTGAACTCCTTTCTTAGATGATGATCGCTAAATTAACAAACAACAGATTAAAAATATTGTTATTCAGATCTAATACTTTTGATGACACCTTATGTAAGTAACTGCAATTGTTTTATATAATAATACATGTACATAATTCATTCGAGAAGAGACATTGATATCGAAGCGGGTTTTAATGTCAAATCAAATATTACGTTAAACCGACGAGCCGTTGACTCGATGTGCAAAGTCAATTTGATTAAACTTTTAGTAGTATACAGAAAGGTACAACTTTTGATCTCATCTAAGTTGCGAAATATTTAGACGCGATCTCTCTATTAGAACTATATGATTAAAAAAGGTTTAATTTAAGTCTGGGACTAAAATATAATTAGACCCTGTGTACAGATAGACCTTACGGGCCCTAAGGTTGAATATTGTATTTGAATAATGAGGTATAGTTGAATTACGCACTTTTAAGGGACGCACCTCTAGATTCTTTCTCAGGGGGAGGAAGGTGGAAAGTTGGGGTCGGGGCAATTCTTTTTTCACCGCCGAATGCCTTTATACACTGTGAGTTAGGTGGGGAAAGTTTTTTTAGTGTTGATGGGTGAAGTTTTTTTCAAAACTTCCACCCCCTGAGCATCTAATGGTGCATCCCTAAGCGGTAAGCTGTCAATGACCTTCCAATAGAAAACAACTTTGTGTGTAGCTGTATAATAGCCTTTTAGTGGAATGAAATATGTTTTCCTGGGTGTCATTTTACATTTGATTCTCAAAAGTATAGCTCAGAGTTGACGATTCAAATAATTTGACATATGTGCAGAATCAGACAGATGCTAATCATTGTTATACATTAGATATAATGAATCATATTACCCAACATTACACAAAACCATGCTGCTGTTGTCAATGATAAAAACGCGAATTTAGTTCGTTGACATCATATTATAATGCGTATTGAATTTTTATTACAAAGGTAAAATCAAGCATGCAGCTCAATGTCCTTTGAGGTTATTAGGTGCTTATATTTTCGACGATCCATTTTCGAGCCCCCGCATTTTGTTCCTTTACTTCAATTGAGCTAGCTTCAATGTTTTCATGGATGCACAACTGACAGGTTGGCCGTGAGACATTCACATATCAGCTGTGAACATTTATATATTACAGGTATCTCACGCATGCACTTCCGTGCTGATTCCATGAAAAAAAATGGTTTATTGAATGGCCCCTTTAGGAGTGGCCTAGGACGTGCTCAGTCATGAGCGTTTTGTAATGACTCCGACATGTCTCAGCAGCCACTTTTAAGGACGCAACAACTGACTTGGTCGAGATCTGACAAAAAGCGATTACAAGGTGACCGAGCCCCTGAAATTGTCAAATGACTTTGCCGCCTTGTATTCCAAACAGGGATGCTGCTCAAACCTCATTTTCCAACATACGTTACCATAGTTACGTCGACCGGATTTGAAGGAATACTTGCATTCACATGAATACAAATGGTGAGACGCCCAACAGCTTTGGACAAGGCTTGATCACCTTTCACTGAATATGGCAATAGTCTGAGTGGACTTTACAGTCATGTGGATACATTTTCAATTTTTGCAATCTACAATTAATGCGCCGCCAGCGTTTGCTCTTGTCAGTCCAACTGTTGACATTCAGTACCATATCACTGTTCTAGTTACCATTGGATTTTCAAGCGAGTGGGGATTCCCGTGAGATATCATTATATTAAACATACGATGACATGTGCTATTCGCACGACGAGCGCAACAAATAGACACTTTTGTAGGCTAAAATGGGCAAATACGATGTTAACTTGGTCAGAAACACACATACAGGCGTCAACATGAGTATGATGACGAGTATAGGGGGGGGGGGTGATGGTTGCATGAAACATCACCTCTAACCAAAATTGGGGAGGGCCTGATTTATCCCTCATCCCCCGGAATTTACGCCTCTGGTTTTCTGGAATGCACAACTGACAGATTGTACGTGAGAAATATTGCAGGTATCTCACGCGTGTGCTTCCGTGCTTCCTCCATGACAAAACAATGGTTTATGGAGTGACCCCTTTGGATTGGCCTAGGATGTGTTCACTCATTAGAAATTTTGAAGTGACTCCGACAAAGTCATGTCTTAGACACTTTTAAGGACGCAACAGCAAAACTGACTTGGTCGAGATCTGACTAAAAGGAATTACAAGCTGACCAAATTTTTGACTTCAAAATTTAAATTTTCTTTTTTTGTCCAGCGACGATATGTACTGTTAAATGCACCAAACTCTAAAGCAATGGCAATTTAAGCAACTACGACATGTGTCGGGTTATGAAAGCTGCAAAGATGTTAGCATTCCAGTGCGTCTTGTGGTTCTTGAATTAAAGTCAAATATGTATTGGACAGAAATGCTTCACAATAATCATAATAGGGTGCCAGATCCTACTCAAGTAAAAAGTGACTCTTCAAAAATACTCTACGTTCTCTTATTTCAATGAATATAAGATAAGTTTTTATGAATTAATTTTAAATCTTACAAATATTGAATTAGATAACTACTAACTACAGTTCATCCGTTTAAATCCAATGAGGATTTGTTTTAAATCCCGTAAGTCTCCGGTATATCCTAATTGAATCAACAATGTCTCAAGTTACGGACAAATTGATATTACATAATTGACTTATTCCGGTTTCTTGTCTTGAAGCTATTCGATTTTGCTCCTGATATTTTTGTGTGGTTGGCTTTCCTCGTGTTAACTGATTTAGCAAGTCTCAAATTACGGAGTAAATAATATGGCATAATTGACTTATTTTATTCGTTTCTTTTCTTGCTAGTATTCGATTGTCCCAGTTATATTTTGTTTGTTTGTTTGTTCTCGTGTAAAAGCAAATGAAGCCCTGAGCGCAAGAAGACCGTAAGTCCACTAGGCCCCTCAACATGTATACACTAAAGTTACGCATAGTTTCTTAGGGTTTTTATAATGTTTAATACATGTTCCAGGGTTAAAACATCATGAAAGGTTGTGAAAGATTTGTTTTGGCCTCTGAACATGTATAAAACATTACCAAACTATTCGAAACTATACGCACCTTTCAGAATAACAAACAAACAATTTCCTGGATCATACATACACATATTACTTTTTGTAATACTACTGCGAGGTTTTACTAGAATTTGAAACAAAAGCTTTATAAGACACTAACCAGTGCTGCGGCACTACCTTAATAACAAAACGGTAGCTGCTGCACCCGAACTTGGGAGTGATTTGTAATTATTGGAATATTGAGAGCGCGACAGCTTTGAGGCGTTGTTTGCAGGATATCACCTTTCAACATAAGTTGTTTTATATCATTAATGTAATGCGTGTGAAGTGCAATGCTTATTAATGGCCACAAATCTTGCAGCTGACAGTGACAGCTGTATACTTCTTAAGGTCTCAAAGACCTAGACCTTTCCAACCAATAACGCGAGCTTGTACGGATGTGGTCGTAATGGTAATGTAATATGTTAACAGCGCATGAAAGGGATAGATTTTATAGATGTTATAGATTTAATGCAATGGCGATAAATTCAAGTGTGTCGTTTACTTATGTCCAATGTGATTGAGAGCCAACTAAGAGTAGTCCTTGTTAACGATTTGAACCCTGTCTTAACCAATGTATTTTTACCAGAAATTTATCCACCGCAACTTGCAACCCTCTTGTTTTTTCCCCTTCTAAATTACTTCCTACGCTTTTCTAGGCTATTTTCGTACTAATGTTTCGTGGTATCCATTGATACGAATTGAGTAGTAGTTCCATTAATATTATGACATGGTATCGTAAATTTAGTATGTCCATTAGAAATTGGGACTTATTCTCGTTTCCTTTTTGACTGGTATTCGATTGTCCAAGTTATATTTTGTTTGTTTGTTCTCGTGTAAAAGCAAACAGAGCAATATTTATTTTCTGCTCTATTATTTTCCGAAAGACTCACAATTTCCTCATATATACACATGTTACTTTTTGTAATACTACTGCGAGCTTTTACAAGAATTTGAAACAAAATCTTGTAAGACACTAACCAGTGCTGCGGTACTACCTTAATAACAAAACGGTAGCTGTTGCACTCGAACTTGGGAGTGATTTGTAATTATTGAAAGATTAAGAGCGCGACAGCTTTGAGGCGTTGTTTGCAGGATATCGCCTTTCAACATAAGTTGTTTTATATCATTAATGTAATGCGTGTGAAGTGCAATGCTTATTAATGGCACAAATATTGCAGCTGACAGTGACAGCTGTATACTTCTTTTAGACCTAGACCTTTCCAATCAATAACGCGACTAACGGCTTGTGTGGATGTGGTCGTAATGCCTTCTATGTCTTGAATAGCGCGTGTAAGGAATTATGTTATAGATTTAATGCAATGGCGTTAAGTTAAAGTGCCTCATTTACTTATGTCCAATATGATCGAGAGGCAACTAAGTCATCTGTTATAAGAGTAGTCCTTGTAAACGCTTTAACCCCTGTCGTAACCAATGTATTTTGGTACCAGAAATTTATCCAAATGTTTCTCTCCCTTCTAGTTATGTCCGTATGCTTTTCTTTCGTAATAATAATGCATTGTGCTATCTGAAAGTCTATCCATTGATGTGAATTATTACTATTGCTACAATACGATGTCACTGGGATATCGTAAATAAGTACGCCCTCAAGAAATTTGACTGTCAAAGATTCACAGTATGGGAAAAAATACAATTTCGGATAAAAATGTATACAAATACATATTTTTCACTAGACTCGTTTGCCATGTTGAATTAACAAAAAAGAGAATCCAACTAAATCAGAATATTTTGTCAAGACATTATTTCGCCTGGGGACTAGGGTAAGTGGAATTGGCAGATCATATTTTCTCGTTAGATGAGCACAAAGAATGGTAGTACAATTATCTCAAGCCATTTGGTACTTATACGAAGTGTTTTTGATGACCGACCCGCAGTGCAATGGGAAAGAAAAGTAGGAAACGGATTTTGTTTCTCTTCTCATCTCTAGATGCTGACTTGATGGTGACGTGGTCAAACAAAATGTGTTACTGTAAGTAAATAAATGTGTTTTTTATCATTATTTTCATTTGTTTTTTATTTAACAAATTACATCATGTGGGAACTGGACTTAATTATATATTACGATTACACAGTCAACCAGCCTTTCCCTTACGGAGAATGACAGATTGTATTATGATCGGGCCACAATGTGTCGCTATCATAATCAAACCAGCGTTGGCTTTGTGGATAATGACCGATTGTTTTATGATCAAGCCACAATTGTTTTCGCTATCGAAATCAAATCAGACATGCACTTTGATAATGACCAATTGTATTATGATCGAGCCACAATATGTCACTATCATTATCAAACCAGCTTTGCCCTTTACAGATAATGACCGATTGTATTATGCACATATTGAAGACTACACACACACACATTGAAAATGCAATTTGGTGCATCTGCTGTGCTCACAGGTCCCACAAAAAGATGACACAGTCGTGCAGTGCCCCCTTAAATGTGCAACGAATTAAATTGTGAAGCAATTAGTCAACCTCACAGACTAAGGCAGTCCTGATTTATCATCGTGTATATTATACAAACTGATATGAGAACAGGAAATCAAGTTCAACGCGATATTAATTTGATAAACGAGTCTTCATGTAATAGAAATGGCTTTGATGCAGACTTGCAGAATAAGTACACTTCCGGTTTTTGAGAGTAGTTTTGGGCCACTTTGACATCTGACATATCGGGAAAATTGCTGCAATTATTAATAGCTAACTTATTATTGTAATAATGTTATCATTACAATTATTAAAGTAATTGTGACACGATCAAGGGAAATGAGTCGCATGTCGCTAATATTGATTTTGAGATATTGGCAAAGAAAGTGTTCAAATTCTTTTGTTTTACTTTGTTTTCAGCGATTAATAAATTGACGTAACTTCGCAAAGGTAAGTCGTATCAACATGGGGTTTTCAGTTTCTGAAAGCTTTAAATGCCCTCTTTAGGAACCTATATAAAACTCATGTTCGACCAGGGCCGACATGTTACTCATTCCCCTTGATCATTTATTTATACAATTACCAAGTTTTTTGGGTTCATTTTTGTTCTTGTAAAACATTTTAAATTATATTTTGTACGCACAAAAACGATTTTGCTGAATTTTCCCGCTAGGTCCGAGGGCAAAACATGAAGTGACACACTTTGTCAATCGAGTACATTTGTCGCTCGTATTGGAATTCACCAATACGGAATACAGAATAAATTACGACTGGACTTTATTAATTCCGTTTCCACACAATGACTGCCATTCTGGGCATCTATCAAAACACAAAAAAATATACAAATATTAGAATTGATATATCGTGAATACAAAATAAACATCTAAAAAAAAAGTAACTAACCCCCATTAAATAATGGCCATTTTTCAAATAGGGGCTATTGTATTACAAATCTGTAAAATGCGTTGGAAGCAGAATTCAGTTCTGCGCATTTTGACACCTCATTTGATACGATGGCCCAGAAAACAATAAAACACCGGTCAATTTAATGTATTGAGGTCCAGACTTGAAAGTTGCACTTGCATACAAATTTTTACAATACAAAAACACTCAGATATCATTACACAGATTTCCTTCCATTACCATGATTACACTGAATACAAAATCAATACAATTTACTGCAACTTTCAAATCTTGGGTCACATTGATTTAAATGTACGCTGTGATGTCAATACTTATTCAATTGCTGCAAATGAGGTGTCAAAATGTGCAGAAATAAATTCTGCTTCCAACGCATTTTACAGATTTGTAATACAAGCACCCGTTTTTGAATAATGGTCATTATTTAAGGGGGTTAGTTACTTTTTTTGAGATATTTATTTGAAGTGAGCTATCTATGTGTTTGATTTAGACACAAAGTCAAAGTCAATCATTATTCTTACGAAAAGTTAAATATCACTCTAATTACCCAATCTTTACGATAAGAAACACACATATCCAATACACAATTTTGCCACAAAACGAGTGCGCTATGTTATACATCTCAAACATCAATAAATTTGATAATATGATAAGAATAATGTTGCCAATTTCAGAAACTTTACCCCCTCCCCCCCACACACACAAAACTCAAATTCAGTCAGTCAAATTCACTACATTATGAGCACTATAATGTAAACTCTTGGGAAGCATATTTTCTATCAAAAAATAATTGACACCATCTCCCGACACACCCCATTAAATATGTGCTCTTTATCCCGTGCTCTTTATGCAGACCCCTTTCAAACTAGTCTTGGCACTTTTTGTGAAGACATATTCCATACTTAAGGGAACAACCCAAAAGTTCGACGAAGCCCTATAAACGAAAGTCCTTTCGTTAGAAGGCTACCCCTCCCCTCGAACGTAAGTGTCAAATATCGAAAATTCCAACCCGTATTCATTAGGCACAGGGCCGTCGCTATGGTCGATGGGGTTGTGGAGAGGTGCGACATTGCTAGGATATTGATCACGTTTAAGAAACAATAATTCTATTTTCCTTTGAAATATTTTTCTTCATAAAAAATTAGGACTTGCTGGATTTTCAAATAAAAAAGAAACAAAGTGCGGTACAACTGTTTTAAAAATGAACTTACAAGTTGCATATTGCGAGTACCGCACTCTATATTTATTTGAAATCATTTTGAAGCAACCACTGTAAAATATCAATATCGTACTTCAGAAAATACTAGAATTTTACAATTATTAAATCCTTAAAAAAGATCAACTTTGACCGATGTTTTCACTACTTCTTTACAAACTTAATCGGACTATTTGACCCCCTCTCTCCCTAACGAAACGACTTTCGTTTACAGGGCTTCATCGAACCTTTGGGTTATTCCCTAATGCTTATAGGTCTTTTAGAGTTGTCTCCAAACTCACGTATTAAAATCATGTATGTGATATGAATTATTGATCTAATAAACGGGCATATTCTCTTGTTCTCTTTTTTTCTTTCATTTCTCTAATCTAGTTTTGTCGCCTACATGTTAAACGTGTCCGTTATCGCGGCGGAAAGGATTTGTAATGAAAAGACATAAAATCACTTAGAATATAGGAATGGCTCATGAATTCAGCGTAAGGAGTTGTTATCAAGCAGAACAATGTTTATGCATGCCTTAAAATCCCAGACAAAATGTAAATGTAGCGTTATGTCTACTGTTATCTTTCTTCGCTTTCCATTAAGTAGGCTTAAAGAAAAAAGAATTCCGTTTTTGTAATGTCTGTGGCTTTTGAGCAGACTCAAGGGTGGTTATTTTATCCAAACAGACCTCGATATTCTGAATTCAAAATCGAAATTGCGACTGAATAAGTTTTACATTCCTGATCGTACTTTGTGAGGTGAAGGAGAGTACATGTGGAACACTTTTAAATTAATTCAATTATGTGATTAGACGATTTTATACACACTCTAAAGTATTGTTTTAATTTACCCCGATGACAACGGTTTTTTGCTTCTTGCCATTTACATTTTGCTCTCCTAAGAGAAGATGAGGATTAAGACTATTATTCACATAGTGCATCTATATTACTTGAGTAGATTAACGAATTAATTTTATGAGCATTAATAGTTGCTCTCAATCTGCGGATCTCAACCTCAAAAAAAGTCCAAAGGCCCTTAAATTGAATAGCAAATGGGATCTTGCATGTTTTATGTTATGATGCAGGCTTTAAACCCCGATAGAATGGGATCACGGTGGTAAAACCAACAGGATAACATCCCTACACTTCAGGCTGATTGGCAGACCATACATCCAAACCCAGGCTAAGCTCAAGTCTATACAACACTACTTTATTACTTAACCCAGACTCACGTATAAACTGGAATTTGTTTCTGCAATCACCAGATGAGAATGTCTCCCTTCACTTGTACAAATCAATGGTGAAACGCAATATAGAGTTGCTTTCCCATTATCCGGATCGCTCTGAGCTTCTCATGATATGAACACTTAAACATGTCCCACGGCCTTCGATTCAATAAACAAACAGTATACACCATAAACAAATCACGCACACTTCATTCATCGAGATGTCGGATACGATATCCTTTTGAAAGAGATATATTTTTCTTTCGTCGCTTGTTTTATACTGGCTCTGGTTTGACAGGTTTACACATGTACGGTGATATATTTGAGGCAAATGTAATCTTTAGTTAATTACCAATAACCACATCACATTAATGTCTCGCTTAAATGCCACTTACTGCAAGCACTTAAACATGATTGAAGGTAATAAGAAGGTCAGGAGTCAATAGGCATAATCAAATGATGTTTAGCTTGGTTTCGTGATGTCGATACTGTTTTCATTATATTAAATTAGAATGTATTAGAGTCTCTTCGGTGTCAGAAGGGTTGATATCAATGGTCGTGAAACATGATGGTGTTAAAATCATGACATAGGGCCGCCGTGGCCGGTGAAAAAAATATATGATGGGATCGCCCTGCTTTCGGCCGACTTTCGGACCATACCTTATTATAGACTTTGCCCACACCAATCGTGTAGAATGAAGTATATTTCTGCAATCAGCAGCTGAAAATGTCTTCTGTCACTTGTGTAAATCAACGCAATGGTGAAATGGAATACAGAGTTGCTTTTCCCATAATATCTAGATCGCCTTGCGCTTTTCATGCTCTGAACACTTCAACATGTCCCACGGCTTTCGATTCAAATCAACAAACATTATACACAATTAACAAATCACGCGCACTATATCAAGACGTCGGATATGATATCCTTTGAAAGAGATATTCTTCTTTCGTCGCTTGTTTCAAAGTTGAGTTGGTTGGACAGGTTATACTTTTATAGAACAAAGGCAATCGACCAATTTAAATGCCTCGCTTTAATGTCACATATGGAATATAGAGTTGCTTTCCCATTATCTGGATCGCCTTGTGCCTTTCATGCTATAAGCACTTCGAAATGTCCCACGTACGGCTTCGATAAAAACAAACAAACAATATACACAATAAACAAGTCACACGCATTTCAATCATTGAGACATCGGATACGGTATCCTTTTGAAAGAGATATCCTTATTTCGTCACGTGTTTTATACTGTCTCTGGTTTTACCGGTGATACATTTAGGGCAAAGGATCTTTAGTTAGTTAGTAATAACCAAAGTAATGCGTCGCTAAATGTCCCTTATTGCAAGCACTTCAATGAATTCAGATGCATGATTAAAGGCAATGAGAGGCTCAGGAGCCAATAGGCATAATAATCTTGTTTAACCTGTTTAGCCCATTCTATAAATTGGAGTCCATATGTGAGCGTCCGAAAGGTTGCTATCATTGGTCGTGAAACTTAAGAGTGTGCTATAATCATGAAATAGTGCCGCGATGACCGGTTGTAAAAAATATATGATGGAGATCGCCTTGTTCAGACCATATTAACCCAAACAAATACTGTAGACTGGAATTTGTTTCTGCAATCAGCAGTTGAAAATGTCTTCCATCACTTATACAGATCAATGGTGAAATGGAAGACAGAGTTGCTCTCTCAGTAGTCGTGTACCTATATTACCAATAAGGAGAAAAATTACTTGAACCATACACTCTACTCGCAGCTTCGCGGCTCACTTTAGCTGCTTCGCCACTTACCTCCTCGATCGCGAGAAGTATGTGAAAAGACAAATTTCTCATTATCCGGATCGCATTGCGCTTCACATTCTTTAAACACTTAAATATGTCCCACGGCTTTCGATTCAAATAAACAAATCACTCGCACTTCATTCATCGAGACGTTGGATACGAAATTCGCGTGAAAGAGATATTCTTCTTTCGTTGCTTGTTTTAGAGTGGCTTTAGTTTGACATGTTATATTTGGGTCAAAGGTAATCGTTAGTTAAATGACCAACTTTAATGACTCGCTTTAATGTCCCTTATGAAATATAGAGTTGCTTTCCCATTAATCGGACCGTCTTGCGCAATTACTTGTCATATGGTTTTCGATTTAAATAAACAAACAGTATGCACAATAAATAAACAATCACACGCATTTCATTCATAGAGTTGTCGGATACGGTATCTTTTTGAAAGAGATATTCCTACAGTGCAACAGGGCATAAATGCCCAAAACTGAATTTTGGACAGATTGACACATAATTTAAAATCTAGATTAAAGTGAAAGATGCCACTTACAAAATTTTTTGATCAAACTCTGATCTTCAATAAGGTTGCAAAATTTGACACGTTTTCGTTCATTTTCATATAATTAGCATAATAAAAAGAAATGTATGAAAAAAATGAATTTATTTATTTTTAGTCAAAAGTAAATATGTTATAAAAATAAAACTTACAAGAAAGATTGACTCTTGTCAAATCCTACAATTCTGTCAGAGAAAATTGGGATATTTGTATTTATTTTTTTGATTAATGGACATAATATTGTTTAATTAATTTGCTATAATAAATATTTTTTTATGATTTACCATAATTCCAAACATGTCAAGCAATATGTCAAATTAAAGGTAATGAAATGCTTTATAGATTTGTCAGAGCACATTTTGCAAAATGCATTTAGTATTCTAGTTACAAAATTCCAAACATTCTATTCCAACTTTTTGCTATACACACACAGGAGCTGTTCTTTTAAAATCCGCGCCTAATCAATAATGAGTCTTTCATTCTATTGTCAAAGTACTGTGTTCCCTGTAGCATTATAGAGTGACCAGGTCCTTGAGTGTGATGGTTTTATAGCAGATGACAGTGCTCATTCAAGGCCTATCAAGGTCAGTTAGTAGCAACTTGCTGAATGGCTGGGCATTATCAGCTATCAAAGAGATGCCTTATGCAGCTGCCAATCACAGTAGAGGTTTGATAACATTTTGTTAAAAACCCAAAAGTGATATAAGGACAAAACTGTGCATGTTGGTACTTGATTGTTAGGATCCTTAAAAGTTAAAAATCCCTTGCAGTAGTATTTTTGATGTGTAGTGTATATTGTTCATAAATTATACAGCTTTTAAATTTTGGGCATTAATGCTCTGTTGCACTGTAGTTTAACACTTTTTGCAGATTGACTCTAGTTTGATAGGCTTAATTGTGGTATATTTAGGACCAATGTAACCATTGGTTAGATACAAGTGACCATGGTGACCTTGAATGCCTCGCTTTAAAGTTACTTATTGCACGCACTTAAATAAACAGGCATGAAGGTTATAAGGGGGTCAAGAATTATTATGCATAATGCTGGTTTATACTGTTTTCATTGATAGGTCAATGTTAGTCCATTGGATGAATTTAGAGTCTGTATGGCACCAGAAAGGTTGTTCAGTTTGGTCGTGAAACAACGGTGTCTTAAAATGTAGACTAGAATTTGTGTCTGCAATCAGCAATTAAGAATGTTTTCCGTCACTGGTGCAAATCAATGGTGCAATGCAATATAGACTTGGTTTCCCATTATCCGGATCGCCTTGCGCTTCTCATTTGCTGAACACCTAAACATGTCCCCTCGGCTTTCGATGCAATAAATAAGTCGCACGCACTTCAATCATTGAGACGTCGGATACGATATCTTTTTGAAAAAGATGTCCTTATTTCGTCTCTTGTTTTATACCGACTCTGGTTTGGCAGGTTTAAATGGTGGTGCATTTAGGGCAACGGAAATCTTTAGTTAGTAGTTACTGATGACCAACTTTAATGACTCGCTTTAATATCACTTATTGCAAGTACTTAAATGAATCCACAGGCATGAAGGTAGTAAGGGGTCAAGAGTTAATAGGTATAATAATGTTGTTTGGTTTCGTGATGTTGATACTGTTTTCATTGCTAGAATTGTTAGTCCATTCGATGGATTATGGTATGTGTGGCGCCAGAAGGGACGTTATCAATTTGGTCGTGAAACAAGAGTGTGTTAAAATGGGAACGCCATATTAAAACAAATAAGGTGGAACTCCCTTGCATTATGTTGATTTTCAGGCAACACTAACTTTTTGTACTTTAATCTAAACCCAAGTATAGATTAGCATATTTCGCTGCAATAATCAGCTGTTGGAAATGTCTTCCTTTACTTCTGCAAATCAATGGTGAAATTTAGGAATAATAGAGAGTTCCTTTTCCATAATCCCGACCACATGGCGTTTTCACGCTCTAAACACTTGAAACATGTCCCACCAAGGTTGTTTGATGTATATAGGATTGGCTTCATTATTAAGAAAATACAAACTATAGGTGGCGCTATTTATCCTAAATCATATTTCATAATTTGAAAGGGGTAGGTAATCAATACTGCTAATAAAACAGACGGAATAGGTGAAACAAGCAACAAATAAATTTTATAAACATATTTCATCAACAAAGAAAAGGAATTATTTGTATTAACAGCTTGAAAGAGTATTTTCCAGTAACTAAATAGCGCCACCAATCTTGTCATAATTAGATCCATTTTATATCCAAAAAAGCTTTAAAAATGCTTTGAAAGTGAATAATGTTGTAAAAATGGGGAAACTAAAGTTGAAAATGACTCAAAAGCATCTGTATACATTAGCATGATACCGCTTTTAGCTGTTTAAGTCTAAAATTAGGTAGTACATGACGTTCTAAAACACTAATAAATGATCACATCAAATAACCGTGCCACGGTCTCGATTAAAAAAACCCCAAATCTCATGCACTTTAATAATCGAGACGTCAGACACGGTATCCTGCTGAAAGAGATATTCTTCTTTCGTCACTTGTATACTGACTCTGGTTTAGCAGGTTATATGGTGATATATTTACAGCAAAGGTAATCATTGGTTAAATGACCATCTTTAATGCCTTACTTAAATGTCACTTTTAGCAAGCACTTAAATAGGATTCGTAGACAAGATTCAAGGTAATGATGGGGTCAGAAGTTAATGCTGTTTAGTCTGGTTTCGGTATTGTCATTGTAAGGTAATTGTAAGTCCATTCAATGGATTAGAATCTACGTGGCGCCAGTACATTAGAGATGTTAACAGTTTGGTCGTGGAACATGAGTGTATGTATTAAAGTCAGAGGGTTTTCACTAATTTACAAGAACCTTATATACCAGGATACAGGTTTAGCAATTGAATATATGAATACAAAAGCCACCTAAGTCCATACTTTGGCCAAATTGAGTTAAGCATGGGAAATTGTTGCTATACATAGGCCTGTCATATGTATGAAAGAACAACTCAAATTCATTCTCTGTGTCTATTAAGCATGTGAAAAATAGCATGTATGAAAGAATCACCCAATTCCATGATTTGAGTCTTGTAACACATTGATTGAAATCCATTATGTATAAAAGTCCACTTGTAACACATTCATTGCTAGAGAGTGACTTTTGAACAAAAAATGGGTTTAATAAAGGAAAGTGTGTGGTTTATATTACATGGCAGAATGCTTATCAACATTATACATACCTGTGTGCTTTATTTTGTATTATCTTACTAGTGGTAATCTCATTCATTCTAACATTGTTGTCTTTGTATATGATTCAAAAGTCCAAAATTTAAAATGAACCCCACGAAGTCCCTGAAATGCTAATCGTCATACCTGATACAGGTTAATCCACTCATTTGCACGTAAAACTTACCATATTGACCAGGTAAATCTAACTGAAGGAATTAAAATGATACACAGGTTTTTCTCTCAAAATCACTTCCTATGGACTTAGGTGGCTTTTGTATTCATGTATTCAATTACATTATTGGAGTCTCGTGGATCTTGAAAAATTTGAAAATAAAATAACATAACCGATTCTCGTTGCCTTTAGATCCTCAAGAATCATCAGCAATTTCAAATTATAAAATTCCTCAGCACGCATTTCAAAACGGGCGTGGAGCCGGAGGATGAGGTGTGTAGGGATGGAGTGTGTGGATGGTATGAGGGGGGAGGTGGGAGGGGGTGGTGAGTGTGTCCTAAATCCTTAATATCCTATGCTATTGCGACTTTCCTCTTGAAGGGAAATCAAGTGGACGGAAAGACTACAGTGTTTTTACATTATTGTTCTTCTTCGTCACCATCTTCTCTTTCTCCTCCTCCTTTTCAATTATTTCTACTTCTTCAAAATCTTCTTGAGAATATATAGTTGTGTTTATGTACAGGATCACCTTTTTTATTGATGAAGTTGTTAAATTTGAAACTATTACAAATTTAACTTACACAATCACCTTTATTTAAAAACAAAAACCCATAAGCGAAAAGGTTTTTTTCCCGACTCGTCTCTTTATCTAAATCGTGTTATTAAATTTAACTGTTCTCATAACGACCTGAAAGCTCTTTGAAATACGTTATATAACACATTAGACTGAATAAAATCCAGTCCTTTGAATTTAGAGCATGATTCCCTCGGGACATACTTTAAAAGTACTCCTTGACACTCCACGACACGATGGCCATTTTGACAGGCGCTTTTAACACTCGTGATAATCACCAAAATAGGCATCACTTTAACCCACCCTTTAAGAATTCATGAAGATAGCTACTATCTGGCGGCATATGTACTATATTTAACAGTGCTTAAATCACCGTAATGGGAAGTCAGTTCAATAGTTCTAAAATATTTTAGTAGCACCATATCGGTAAGCAAGCGTGCAAGTATTGAACACAGGCGTTAATATAATCAGCTGTTTCGCTTCACCCGTACAGATTATCTTCTTGAATGTTGAATAGCTTCGGGTGTCTCCGTATTCCTAGATTTTATCATTATGGGAAAGTGTGGGAATGGAGTATAAATTGGCAATTGATATGATATGATTTTTCCTTTATATTACATATACTTCCATTGAAGTTAAATGCATATATAAAAAAAAGTGAACGATTTGAGCGGCAGGGTATAAGTACCAGCAATTTTTATAGCGCCTTTTCAATTTGTTCCAAGCACTTAACATTTATTCCGCCGATACTAGGATATATCACACATGCGGTTGTCAACAACAACGGCGCCGGTATGACTATCCCTAACAGCTACCCATTGTAAGCCTGGGTAGAGTGAAACAGGCAGGTTTAAGTACCTTGCCTAATGTCACAAAACGTTGGCCGCGATGTGACTCGAACCCGCAACTTTATGATCACAATTAAGTCTGATCACTTTAACCGTGCGTTTATACGATGGAATAAAATACACAAATCGCATTTTGTCCATTTGTCCACTAAGGTGGACGAAAGTATGTAATCTACCATTAGTACCAGTACTTTGGTTAGTATCGTTTTAGCAGTTTATGCCAATTACAACAGCTTCGAACAAACAGGGTCTAAGAAATATAGTCAAGTCGATATTAAAAGAACTGTGTCGTGTCTATATTTTCTAAATTACTGTAAACAATCTTTCATCCTGTCCCAGATTTCATCGACTGTTTTATTGACTCTAATGCATTCTGCTCTTCATCCCTCTTCTTTTCAATCAATTATTCTTACTTTTACCGATGTTTAGTAGAGCACGTTAAAGTCCAAACATCTAAAAACTAAATGCCATGCTTCATCATGTAGATCTGGGTTTGATCGTGGATTGTCAATTGCCAGATTAATGACCTAAGAAGAGGATACAGACAGAATCCACGTATTTAATTTCACTGTCTCATGTTAAAAGTTTATATTCTGCCACAGAGTTCGCAACAAGACCTTCTTAATTTTCAACAAAATTTCCTTGAACGATATTATGCACTGTATGTGAAGCCAAGTTGTTTTATGCCTAAAATAATGATGTCGCGGCTTATATGAGACGATAGATTCAAATAAATATATTAATGATAAGTATGCCAAAATTGTATTCAAATTATATCCTACATTTTATAAGGAATTACCTTGGGCTTAGAATCGACCAGTCCCATTGTTGCTATGCACCTCCGATTGGTTCAAATCGCGCGTACGAGTACAGCGTCGACGCGAACGCGCTAAAGTATGTGATATTGTGTCATATCACACGGGTAAGAACCAATAATATTGGAAGAACATTCTCAAGTGTTTAAGAATAAAACGTGAAGAATGACATCAGTGAATGAAGTAAGTGAGTAATAATACTGTAGATGTTCCTTTCCCTGGATCGGCTTGCATGACCAATCTTTGTCGAAGCAGTCCGATCAAGACAGTTATAAAGAAACGTGTTCATGCTCATATGGCCGGAAGAATGATGTAACTTTTTGGGACCTAAATAAGAATAGAAGGACACTCATATTTTGCCATGTGTAATCATTGTTTCAGTTATTGAATTGTCCATGATTTTGATTATTAACATGGATATTTATAGTTTTTTTGTTTTTGTTTGTAAAAATGAAAGCATAAGATGAAACGCACATTAGGCGACGAAATAAACCCTGTTCTACGGGCAGACGAACCTTTCAAGTAGAGTTTGTCGGCCGGGCGGTTTTTTTACATTTTTATCTGGAGCATAAAATCTGAAAATTATCAAAAAAATCTGAACGTTTTTTGCAAGCATATTTTCTAAACATTTTCAGCCACAGGTTATTATTTTCGTCTTCTTGCCGAACTTTTATAAACACGCTTTTTAGAGTTCTGCATCATTGTTCATAACAATATTTATAAACATCTCAAAAAAAGTAACTAACCCCCCTTAGATAATGGCCATTATTCAAAAAGGGGCTATTGTATTACAAATCTGTAAAATGCGTTGGAAGCAGAATTTATTTCTGCCCATTTTGACACCTCATTTGATCGATAGCCCAGAAAACAGTAAAACACCGGTCAATTTAATGTAGTGAGGTCCAGATTTGAAAGTTGCACTTACATACAAATTTTTACAATACAAACACAACACTCAGATATCATTACACAGATTTCCTTCCATTATACACTGAATACAAAATCAATACAATTTACTGCAACTTTCAAATCTTGGGTTACATTGATTTAAATGTACGCTGTGACGTCAATATTTAGTCAATTGCTACAAATGAGGTGTCAAAATGTGCAGGAATAAATTTTGCTTCCAACACATTTTTCAGATTGTAATACAATTACCCGTTTTTGAATAATGGTCATTATTTAAGGGGGGTTAGTTACTTTTTTAAAGATGTTTATGTCTTTCACATACACGATATTATGAAGAGATGTAGAAGAAAATAACCAATGTGATTCAATAACATTGGTCAGTCGCGCCTTTAACTACTTTTAACTACTGATCTGTAATAGCTGGAAGGTATGAGTGGACCGTGTTCGTAAATACAGTCTGCCGCCTGGACAACCAATTCTTTAGAAATGCTTAGTCGCGCTAAAAGTCGATCGATACATGTAAAAATCAGCACAATTCAGAGATACACCTTTTTGCTATGAAATTAATTTTCTCGGTCAAATATAAAGCAATATTTTTTTTTTCTTCAGTAATGTCAGTTAAAAACTTGGTGCTTGAATATACATTTTTTTAAAAATCCTGGTGTTAAAATTAAGCATCAAATTGTGTCTTTTAGTGTGATATTTTTGATTTTTATAGGCCTTGAATTCGCCTGCGAGCGTTTTACGGAATTCATGTTTTAGCGTCTCAAACTAACATAGTTTGCTAAAGAAAGATATTTCCCACCTCTGTAAAGCACATCGTGTGGGTCTATATGTTATAGTTTTGTCAGAATTTCCGTTTTGTTTTACCCTTTTTCCATTCATGGTCCGAAAATGTCAAACTAAGTAAAAGTAGGCAATGGTGAGTACTTTTATCTCGAGAGCAACCAGCTGAAATAGTCGATATTTCCTTTGTTGTTATCCAGGTCAATTTTTCATTGAAAGCAAATTGCCCGACCAGCGATTAAATCCCCAATTGGGTGTTCTGGTTAAACATGATCAGTAGGAGCGCTATAGGTCTGGGAATTTCTTTGCTATATTGAAGTTCTGGCAACACTATAGCCATGCCGGTATTCCTATTAAACCCAGGGATATCGATCCACAATGCTAGTACTAGCCTTTAGATTTCACGTGTTGATTTAGAAATTTTCAGCCGACAGTGAAAGATGGTGAAATCAAAACGGAAATTCTGACAAAACTATGATATATAGCTCACGGTGATGTGCTTTAGAAAGTTGGGGAAAATCCTTCATTAGCGAACTATATTACTTTGAAAAGCTAAAAGGTTGATCCAAGAAAAAGCTCGCGGGCCGAGCTGAAGCATATAAAAATCGAATATCTTACACTAAATGACTGAATTTCAGGCCTAAGTTTAACACCAGGATTAAAAAAAAAATCAGTATCAAGCATTATAGTTTTTCAAGCCATTTAAAAAAAAAAATGAAAATTATTGCTTTTCATTTGGCTGAAAAAAAAATTTTTACACTGAAAAGGTGTAACTCAAAATTTTGCTCATTTCAACACCAATTTCGATCGTTTGTATTGCCTCATTAAATGACTGAGTGAGCCTTGCAGAACAAAAGAATCGGTTGTGCAGGTAGCTGACTGAATAAGGGCTTAAAAAAGTACATTATTGAACTTATGGTACGGCAGCAGGCCAACTAAGTAAAGTATATTTAGAATGATGGAGTATCGATATCAAGAGGCTCGGTTTCACATGATTTAGTGTTAATGTTACTATATGTTCTCTTGACAAACTAATCGTTATTATGAAGTTGTTGATCTTGTAAATGTAGGCCAATATTTAGGGGTGGTGCAATAATTATGTGTACCCCCGGGGTGAATTATAGGGGGGCAAAGATTTTTGGCAGGCCAAAAGGGGGCAAGCATTTTTGGCAGGTCGAAAGGGGGGGGGTCAAGCGATTTTTGGCAGGTCGAAAGGGGGGGCAAGCAATTTTGGCACAGATATTTTGGGCACTGTTTCTATATTACGCCCTAAAAGGCGTAGGAAAACGTTACGAACACGTTCAAATATGCAAAATTTCCTGCTCGCTGCGCTCGCATTATATGTTAAGACAATTTAAGGTTTTAAATTCGGGTTCCCCAAAATCTTGCATGTGTAAGGGGGGGGCAAAGATTTTTTGGCACGTCAAAGGGGGGCAAAGGTTTTTGGCACGTCGAAAGGGGGGGCAAAGGTTTTTGGCACGGCCAAAAGCAAGCGATTTTGGCAGACCATTTTGAGAATTCACCCCCAGGGGTACACATAATTATTGCACCACCCCTTAAAGGGATGATCGAGTATTTTGCAGGCCTATACTAATTATTTAGGCAAAACTGCTCACAGATCAACAAGCATACATTTCATAGTATTTTAACCTTGGCTTTTCGACGTGTGACACAATCCTCATTTCAAATATATAGTTTTGGTTTCTCTATTGTTCAGAAACCAAAATCAAGGGATTAAAATGTGGAGATGAACTGGTATGCAATCATAACACTATTGTGCTGGGAGGACACAAGAGGGTATATATAATCAAAAGTATAATGGCCTATAACCATACGTATATAATAGCCTATTGTGCTAACATTTTCATTATCGATATCTATCAACGCGGGCGACTTTTGATGCTCTCTGCCGTAGGTGGCACACTTCCATGACACCATAAAATTACACTTGAGTTCCGAGATTCGTTTGATAAGTTATGCATAGACATCGTTGAGACATAAAGGATGGATATATACGAGGCCTAGGCCTACATGTAGAAATCATGTGCATATATTTTGGGGTGGGGGGGGGGGGTGTTTTGTTTATTTGTCTGAAATATAAACGATACATGATGATGTAGATGATTTGATTATGAATTAGATTATTCCCCGGAAAGCACAACCCATACCTCTTACCTCCCCACACTCGATATCGACTCTTCCCTATTATTCCACTCCACTCTTGAGTTCCCCTCTCCCCCTCCTTCCCTTCCCACTTCCAATGCTCTCTCCCTCTGTTTCTCTTTCTCCCTTACCCTACCCCCCCCCCCTCACACACACACCCCCACACACACACACACACCCCTTCCCTGTCGATCTCTTTTTTCTCTCTCTCTCTCTCTTCCCAAATAAATAAATTGAATAAAAGTCAGTTTAAACCAGCTTTCTATGATATTGATCTTCCGTCATGCGACATGCACATAAATAGAGTTGTGTATAATAGTGTTTATATCACTGAAGTCATAATCTGTCAAGAGTCTATTTTAATGTCTGTGGAAATATTTCGATGGTCTATATATTTTCACAGTGAAATCAGCTTAGGCTATTTCGTAGTCTCAAGTCAATGCTTTCAAACTAAATCAATGCTTTCAAATGTAGACTGCTTTGTTCGACTTCTCTGCTCGTGAATATTGCACTGCGAAATTTAAACATTTCTTTTGTATACTTAGATCAGGTAACTCGAAAATCGTGTAATTTTATTCGTCACACCACTTATAAGAAACTGAAACCAAAACCGAAACTACCGTCACAAATGTTTAGTTTTAAACAAAAGGTAGAAACAATGAGTTCGATATCTTGTGATTCAAGTGGTTAGGCAGGACAATAGGAAACCACGTGACCAAAACCAAAACCAAAACTAAAACTCAATATTTGAAATGAGGCATTGTATTAATCAGAAGAAGTCCTATAGCAATGTGACGATTTTGTCGCCATGCAACGCCCTGATTTGACAAGAGGTTACCAAAGGTGACCAAAAGGGCAATTCCGCCACAAATGATATGACATCTTCTGATGACGAAGCTTCATACGTCGACAATTCAATGTTAGTTGAATTTTCAATGTGCCGATATGTAAAATTAGACGTTTTGCGGCTAAAATGTAATCAATTTGTACTGAAAATGTGTTTGTAAAAATATTCAGACTTTTCAGATTTTTGTGAAATGTTACCAATTTTATGCTCCAGATTAAAAACAAACAAACAAACACAAAAAAAAAAAAACAAAAAACACCCGACCGACCGACCCTACTTGAAAGGTCCATCGTCGTCTAATTTGCTTTTCATTTTATGATTTCATTTCTAATTTTAAAAAATGCACACACACACACACACCACCCATCCAAGGAAAGGAACACCTACAGTATTATTACTCACTTACTTCATTCACCGATGTCATTCTTTACGTTTTATTCTTAAACACTTGAGAATGTTTTTGCAATCGTATTGGTTCTTACCCGTGTGATATGACACGATATCACATACTTTAGCGCGTTCGCGTCGACGCGATACTCGTACGCACTATTTGATCCAATCGGAGCTGCATAGCAACAACGGACGGATCGATTCTAAGCCCTAGGTAATTCCTTATAAAATGTAGGATAGATGTACTCCAGCGGCTAAAAACAATACCTTTACTTTCTAATTCAAGCAGCTTCAGACTACGATAAGATTAGAAACAGTTATTGATACCCAGCAAACACGAACAGATTGAAATATATCCAAACATCAAGTCAGAATGCAAGCACCATTGACCCACGGTGATCCAGATGAGACCAAAATAGCACAATGTACTTCCTATCTTCACCAATGGCATATCAATTTACACATCAAACACTCGTATACATCGCATTTAATCGTCCTCATGGTGAGTGGTATCGCCCGAGCCATGTTTTGTTTTCAGTTTTAGCCATTTAATTGCAGTGCAGTTCTTAACAGTAATTTATCGTATAGGAAATGAGTCAAGAAAGCCAATAATCACATTTTCATAAGTCTTGCGGTCTTGATATTAGTCTTGCGGTTTTATGGGTTCTCCCACAATAGAGGCCCTGCATGCTTTTATCGATAGGCTCCAAACAAAGATTTGAACCGATGTCCTTCACCATAATCATGGCGCGAGTGCAGTCCATTCAATCAAAATGTTGTCATCAACCTATTTGATCGTAGTGCATTTGTTATGTGTGTGAGACGAACTGTCGCGGTAGTTACAATCATGCTTTTGTTGAATGAATTTGATTTGAGAAGTCCGCCATATTTACGGTATGATACGTCATGCACAACCTCTATATTGAGAGGTCATGACAATACTCATATCAAGCAATGCGATCTCCTTTATAGAACACATGCAGTTCATCTTGTGTGTCAGCTTTATTTGTCTCAATATTTGGGTGCAAACACCGCTAGGTCATGATCCCGTCCGACCCACCTTAAGTGAGACCTTAAGTACTCGTATAGGGTGTGCTTGAAAGTCACCTTATATCGTACCGTATAATAAATATAACCAAATTTATTTAAATTTAAAAAGTTATATAAAAATATAAGTGTTTAAGTAAAGATAAATAAAATATACATAAATTCATTTATTCTTTCAATTCATTCATCATTCATTCATTCATTCATTCATTCATTCATTCATTCATTCATTCATTCATTCGTTCATTCGTTCATTCATTCGTTCGTTCGTTCGTTCGTTCGTTCGTTCATTCATTCATTCATTCATTCATTCATTCGTACTCGTTCATTCTCTCATTGATTAACCAATTAATTGTATAATACAGTAACTTGGCCCTATATCCATCCTCTGAATTTAAAAGCAAATTTGAAACATTATTGAACCAAGGCGAGATGGTGAAACAACGCACGCTTTATCGTAAAACATTTCCTCTACTTTGCCTGTGTGGTTGATTTGAACTGAGTGGGTGAATTGCTGAAGTTTGACCCGGATTGTCATCAAGTCTACAAGATCGGCCAATAAACTTGACAAGGATCAATAGAACGTACACCAAGGCATTTTGAAGAGTAAAGCCATAGTAATATTGAGTTTTGGACTTGAGGTTGCTCCGTTACGCTTTTGCTGGCATAATGGCTAATGTATACCTGTAAAAGAGCGCTTTTAACCGCTTAATCAGTAATACCACAGAATCCTTTGTTGTAAACAATGAAGAAGATAACCACGTGTCTATATTGAATTCCTGTCAAATCTGTATACATCTCCTTCAATGGTGCATACAAATTAAGGCACGTTACAAAATAATGTTTTGTAAATAACTCATTAAGGGGGTACTACACCCCTGGTAAATTTTGTGACTAATTTTGCATTTTTCTCCAAAAATAACTACACACTGGTAACAAAAGTTATGTATATTATAGGGGCAAGGAATCCAATTACTTCACTGAAATTTCAGCGATTCAAGACAAGTGGTTTATCATAAATAACGTACCGCTTGTTTCGAGTCACTGAAATTCCAGTGCACTAACTGATGGATTCCTTACCCCTATAATATACATAACTTTTGCTACCAGTGTGTTATTATTTTTTTGAGAAAAATACAAAAATAGTCACAAATTAATCAAAGGGTGTACTACCACCTTATTATAGAATGTTAAATTCCGAAAATTCTCATTGTTTATGTCGTGGTCAAAATTAGGACTGCCTATCAGTTTCAACATGACTGATAATTGACCTTTTCAGTAAATCCCATAATTCCTTGCGGTGATGTTGTCATATGACGTCACGCCGGTATGTCACATCGTTTAGCGAGCATCGTTACTGCGCATTACAAGTCGGCGTGACGTCAAATGACGACATATTGGGTCTAACCGTAAGGAATTATGGAATTTACCGAAAAGGCCAATTTGAAACTTTGGGATTTAGAGAATGTTTTTCACAAAAGGGCTGTCAATTACATTCGGAGCAAGTTCTATCAATTTTTGAAATTACAAAACATTACAAGAAATATTTTTGACATATAAACAAAAGATTAAAACCAAGATTGTTGTAGATTCAGAGCTTCCAAACCAATAAGAAATAATACACCGGATTGGCACTACTCAATCCTGCTATTAGTAAATATATCGATTTTGCTTTTACAGAAAATCTTGAGATTTCCACACAATTTGTGCAACAAATCCGTGTCAATCCTATGAAGATGTAAAGTTCACAGAGAATAATAAAAAAGGAAATATAGAAAATATTGAATTTCATAATAATAGGTCACGTAACGCTATTTCATATGAAATAGAACAGCAAACATGATTTGTAACTAATTTCAAATAAATAAATAACTATATAAATAATAAATAAATAAAAAAATAAAAAAATAAATAAATAAATAAAATAAATAAATAAATAAATAAATAAATAAATAAATAAATAAATACATAAATAAATAAATAAATAAATAAAAAAAATAAATAAAAAAATAAATAAAAAAAAAAAATAAAAAAAAAAAAAAAAAAATAAAAAAAAAAAATAAATAAATAAATAAATAAATAAATAAATAAATCATCAGACGTCTGTTGATCCCAATGATCGAAAGTTAGGGTATGCCGTGAAACTCGGAGTAACGGTTGCCTTTCCAGAAGTCTATACTTTGACATTTGTTTTTACGCTCTCCTGTAATGGGATTGAGCACTTTAATTGCAAAGATAGTCTACCTGAAAATTATAATGTTAAATATATAAACAAATAAATAAACCAATTAAAAACATTATCAAATATTACGTTACATTATATTCCCAATTAGCTGAAATTCGCGACGGAAAGCCTTTTCATGATTGAAACACCAAGTTTAAACTTATACATGCAACTGCGTAATAGTGTAATTTAAATGACAAATTAAATCATTCATTTACAACTGTTTAAAGTCACTAGAAAAACAAGGAAAAGCAGATGACTAATATAAACCAAAGTCGTCAAAATGTTAACGGCGCATTGGCCTACTACTAGACATAATAGAAGTACGAAATGTTAGACACGACATACTTTTCTTGTATCAAATTTTCGAGGGTGCGTAACGCTCTCTTATTCAAGGTTTTTGTGGGGGGAATGCTTATTTTACAGGTGCTTGACCGAATTGATAGCCCAATTCTTCAAATTTACCCCTTAAAATGCAGTTTTTGTATTAGGTGAAATCTCACATCTTCGCTGTTCTATGGCCCACTAGGATACACATTTTTTTTAAATTTTAGAATTTGAATCGCTGGAGCAATTTAACCCAATATAAAACGAAGTATATAGGAATGTTGGTAGAAAATACAATGTTTTATAATCGGATCACAATCTGGTTGCGCCACTTTACGAGAAATATAGGGAAAAAAAGGAAATCAAAAAGAAAAGCGCAGTGATTAATGGTGCGCTACGCACAGGCTAGGCATAACGCCTGGACGTTGCTCCACAAACCTCAGCAGGTTGTCGCTGACCACAATGGCCCCACATCATTCCATAAACTACACCCATACACCCCACGCGTTATCAGGCTCGTCAATAAAGGGATAGTCAGTCAATTTTGGAATGAAGCAAATACGAAAACTAGGACCAATCCATTAGTTCTATACAGGAATTTGATTTTATTGCCTATGTTGTCATAAAGCTAAATACAAAGTTCTTAAAAGACATAAAGTAATACGAGTAGAACAATGTTTGGTATAATTTCAAGAGTCTCCGTTAGCATGTTTACGATTCGATTTGACTACATTGAATTACACTATGTGTTTCATTTACCAAAATTTAATTCAGTAGTCGCCAACGATTATAAAAATACTATGGACTTACTTGGACTTATTGCTTTCCTCCCTCGGATCCTGGGAGCCTTGGAGCTAGCAGCCGTTTCACCATGGAAGTCCATATGCCTCTGTTTGTGACCATACTCCTTGCATTGTAGATTGATGTAATCCCAAGTTCTTGGCAGCTGCTTTTTATGTTGTCAAGCCAGCGCTTTGGGGGTCTACCTCTAGGCCTGTGTCCAGGTATTCTACCTTCAAGGGCATGTTTAGGGTATCTGTCCTTTGGCATCCGTACAATGTGTCCAAAGTAGAACAGTTGTTTTGCTTTGATTTTGTCTAGTATTGTGACCTGGCTGCTTGTTGCCTCTCTTATTGATGTGTTCCGCTGGAGACTCCCATTATCCACCTTAAACAAGACATCTCGAACACCAACAATCTCTTCTCGTCTCTTTTCTTGAGCGTCCAAGCTTCTGCCCCATATGTTGCTATTGACAAGATTAGCACCTAGTAGAGTTCCATTTTTGTGTTGATACGAATTTCTTTTGACTTCCATATTGTGGTTAACTTCCGCAGGCTTCCCATTGCCAGTCCAATCCTCCGTTTGATGTCTTCCGTACTGGTTGAATTCTCTGTGATAACTCCTCCCAGGTAGGTGAAGGTTTGGACTTGCTTCAGTTGGTCACTTTCTATGAAGATGGTTATTGGGTGGCTGACTTTGTTGATGATCTGAACTTCAGTTTTCCCCTTGTTTATAGTGAGGCCAAATTTCTTGCTTTGAGTGTGTACTAGAGTTACAAGTGATTGAAGATCTTCCTCTGAATCTACCATTAAAACAATGTCATCGGCAAACCGCAGGTTGTTGAGGGTTTTGCCTTGGATTTTGATGCCAGTGTCCAGGTCCTGGATTGCTAAACTGATGACTAATTCCAGCAGTATGTTGAATAACTGTGGCGATAGGATGCAACCTTGCCTTACTCCTGTGGCAGTCCTGAACCACTCTGTGATATATTTGTCCACCCTCACTGCACTTTGCGATGTGCCATACAAAGCCTGTAAGAGTCGAACTATCTTGTCCGGGTAACCTAGGTGCTTCATTGCTGCCCATAGTCCATCTTGCCACACGGTGTCAAAGGCCTTCTGGTAATCTATGTAGCAGAGATACAGCGCCTTGTCTATTTCAGTGTATTTTTCAGTTATTTGTCTTAGTGTAAAAGCTGGTCAACAGTGCTACGGCCTGGTCTAAACCCTGCTTGTGATTCGGAGAGTATCTCCTCGGTTTGCTTTTTCATCCGGCTGTGAAGTATGCTGCAGAAGACTTTCCCTGCGAGACTTGGCACAGTCTAACTTGTCCTTCTTTTTGAAAATGGGGACAATGATTGCTTTGCCCCAGTCCTCTGGTACACATTCGGATTCCCAGATCCTTCGGCATAATTTATGAATCATGTCTATTCCTGTATCACCAGCAGCTTTTAATTCCTCTGCTGTGATACCATCATATCCAGCTGCTTTCCCTTCCTTAAGGTGTTTCAAGGCTAGTTCCACTTCCTCTCTGAGTATTCCTGGTTCAGGATCACTGGATTGAGTACTGGATAATGTCTGTAGTATGGTTGAGTCAGTTGGACCTGGCATGTTATATAAGTCCGAATAATTTTCTCTCCATCTATCCTTGATTTTTTCCTCATCAGTAAGAATATTTCCTGCTTTATCTTTTACACTTTTCATCCGGAGAGTTTGTTTTCCTGTTAGGGTTTTGATTGTTTGGTAGACCTGTCTAGTTATAGAGGCTTGGTGGCAATGATCTACCTCCTTGCACAGATTGTTGATCCAGATGTCCTTACACTGTTTTGACTGTCTTTTTATCTCTCTGTTCAGGAAGTTGTATCTACTGTTTTTTGAGTTGTCTGTAAGCTTTTGTTGCTTAATCTCTCTCCTTTCGTCACATAATTTGAGTACTTCTGCTGAAATCCAAGGCTTTTGTGGCTTTGGTTTCTTGAGGCCAAGTACGTTTTCAGATGTTTCCTTGAAGCTTTGCTTTATTGAGTCCCATAGGTCTTCCACCTCAAGGTCTGTGTCTGGTACCTCTAGAAGTGGTTCAAATCTGCCCCCTATTTGGATCTCAAATGAACTTCTGGTTGTAGAATCCTGAAGTTTTTGAATATCATATTTGTTCTGTCTCAATGGTTTGGGCTTGACTTTAAGTCTAAGCTTGAAGTTGGCGAGTACCAATTGGTGGTCGGAACCTGTGTCAACTCTGGCCATAGAAATGCTACTTTTCCACCTTTGCTTTACGAGGATGAAATCAATCTTGTTCTTGGTTTTACCATCTGGGGACTCCCACGTCCACTCTCTGCTTTCCTTTTTCTGCTTGAAGCAGGTGTTAGAAATACACAGGTCATTTTGTGCACAAAAGTTTAGCAGCCTTTCTCCTCTTTCATTGGACTCTCCATATCCAAATTTTCCAAGTATTCTATTCCATGATTCCCAGTCAGTTCCAACTTTGGAATTAAAATCTCCCATTGTGATCAAGATGTCTTGTGAAGGTGTATTGTCAATAGTCTGTTGAAGCTGATCGTAAAATTGATCCGCTTCTTCTTCGGTTGATGAGGAAGTTGGAGCATACGCTTGAATAATTGTCGCTGCACCAATTTGCGTGCGAAGTCTGGCTGATATCAATCTCTCTGAGATTGGGTTATAACCCATCAGTGATACTATGTGTTATATTAAAATGGCCATACTGCTCTATGTCCGCAGAACATAGTTACGATGTCAGTGATTAATGACATCTTCATCCAAAGACATTAACTGTAGACATACGGATAATGTATTCTTATGTGCAGTAGAGATATTCAAGGCCGTCTATATCTTTTTTGCTATCAGCGTTAGCCTAGATCTTATTTATCCATATTTGTGTTATTCCTTTTCCTCGTCCCTTATACAGTTATACACTTCTTCGTTGTTTTCATCTTCTTTTGCCCCTTATTGAAGATCAATGCTATTATCTTCTTCACTACTTCTTCCTCAACGTGTTTCTTCCCTTTCCTCTTATCTTTCTTTTTCCTCCACATCCCATCCTCCTCCCTCCTCTGCTTATTCTTCATTATCAACATCTCGTTTTTCTTCTATTCTAAATTTTCGTCTTATTTGCTTTTTATTTTGTTTTCTTCTTCTCTACCGCTGAATCTACATTCTACTTCATTATAACCATTTTCTTCTTCTCCTCCTCCTCCTCCTCCTCCTCCTCCTCTTCTCCTTCTCCTTCTTCTCCTTCTCCTTCTTCTTCTCCTTCTCCTTCTTCTTCTTCTTCTTCTTCTTCTTCTTCTTCTTCTTCTTCTTCTAAATCTTTCATATTGCCTATATCCTCCAAAGAACTGCACATTAATAAGGCTATTCTATATGAAATCCACACCGTATGGAAGACATGCTCTTAATCTCCCACACACTGGGGGTGCAGATGCCAAACGGACTCACCCATTCAGGTAACCCCATTTGAACTCCATGTGAGGGAGTTTAAGGTCATGTCTTCCATAGGGTGACCGTGTATGGATTTCAAATGGAATTACCCATACTTGAAGCAACGACATTATGCTCAAGAAGCCTCCTTCATACTTATCTAATATTTGCATTACTTTAAAGAACCGGCTGACCGCATGACCAATAACTACCAGCTACCGGCTGATCATAATCCTGTGTCTAGCCAAAGGGGAATACACGCATTCCATCCGGACTGGATTTACTTTTTAAAAGCAAATGATTGTTTGTTTGTTTGTTTGTTTGTTTAGGACGAATATAGACGTGACTAAATTATGCATATCAGGATTGCTGACATTTTGCGTGATTTATGGGTGGATTTAATTACTTTACAAAATTAAATTAAATGCGTTGTACCTTTAACTGTTTAATTGTATTTCATATACCTGATATTATTTACATATTTTTGTTCTATTATTGCCATGCAAGATTGCATTTTATATGTTTGTGGACTTTGATCTGTAATTTTCCATTTTTTCCTTTTCTTCAAAGTCGGATCAAGTTAAAAATTATGACCCTTTAGAGGTCAACGGTTGACCTTTGACCTCTTTGGTAATAACTCAAGAACGGTACATGCTAGATAGGAAAAAATATACATTTTCTGAATCCTTATGACCAGAGGAATACATTAAAAATGTTTTTTGACACAATTTGATCAAGTTTGAAATTTGACCCCATATAAAGTTCAATGAACTTTCCACCACCTACGGAACAATATTTTGTTTTTAGAACAACACAATTTGCGTACGGGGGACTTTAAGGATTACGAGGAAATAGGATAGAAAAATAAAGCATTCAGGTGCATGGCAAAGCCACCTGGTGACTAGACTATCGGGCATGTTTTAAAAATCTTGGAAAAAGCTCTCAAATATAAAGTATTTCTGGTAAGAGACAACATCACTTGTTTATAAACATTCCAATTCACTTCTAAGTGCAAAATACAGCGAAGGGTGCCTGCAGGTATACTGATGTTATACTTAAAAGTCAATAGGCCGCAGTTAAGGATCTTAAAGTATGCCTTTAAAGAATTCAGATGTTTTGCACACGCCCTGAGCATTCCTCGATGGTAACGTATTTCCCTGGCGACGAATTGTTGAGACCGATTTTGGAGGACATGAATTAATTACTTGATCTTTGGATTGAGGTTTACGTGCTTGGTATCACGATTACTATTTTTTAAAACGATTACTTAATTCATGATTTAAAAAAAATAAGATTGGTTACTGAGTAATTTAATTATTACTTAAGAAAAGAAAGAAAAGCTTTTAACTTGAAATTTACAGGTTCATGTTTTCATCAATATGGAAGACATTTAAAAGGAGTCTCCGGCAATCATACGTAACATTATGCCTTATATGTTAGAAAAATACGAATCAAGTACGAATCACATGGTTTTATTTAAAACAAACTCATATTGACCATAAAAACGAATAAAAACAGTCGGCTCTCAACACGCGATATTCAAAATTCCTGCGCCGAAATTGTCTAAGTGCAATTACGTAATGTTTTTGTTTTTGTGCTCAATTTAGCCTTCATTGTATTACTGGGACGTCATTGCACTCGACAATTTCGGCGCCCGGGAACTTTGAATATCACGTGTTGAGAGACAACTGTGTTTATTCGTTTTTATGGTCACTCTGAGTTTGTTTTAAATAAAACCACGTACTTTGTATTTGATAATTATTTTTCTTACATAAGGCATAATGTTGTGTCGAATACCTCATTCTTTTGTTTTTTATTGCTAATTTATTTGCTGACGTAGTGCAAGTTAGAATATGACCGTTGCTAGGTCAACTAGCTCACGCTTTCTTTGTTACGAACCACTGATCGAAATGATCACAACACGGAACCTATACCATATCATAATTCGGAACAGGTGTATCACTAAGGGAAAATCCGTGAATGGTTGAAAAATCCGTTAATAACAGATTTTTTTACAGAATTTTCACCCGATCACAGATTTTTGTCTCCTAGTGTATAAGCCCAAGCTTGAACCAGTAACCAATGGTTACTGACGTGCACTATAGTTTTATAGTTTTATACGTGGTATATTTTTATATTTTTATATTTTTAAATTATTTATAATTCACTTTCACCCTCTATTTATTCCGGGTGGTGTTCAACGCTTTATAAATACCATTTCTTAATAAACTGGTAGATTTCGATATTGTGTGTTTGTTTGTGTGTCAATGAAAATAAATCTGCAAAAACTCTTTAGCGTTGGTTAAGTCTTGGAAAAATTTTAGTACTTTTAAGAATCACTTTAATTCTAAGCACTATAGCCCTCGTCACGGTTGTTTGATGTATATAGAATTGGCTTCATTATTAAGTAAATGCAACCTATAGGTGGGCTATTTATCATAAATCATATTTCTTAATTTGCAAGGGGTAGGTAATCAATACTGCCATTAAAGCAGGTGGAATAGGTGAAACAAGCAACAAAGAAATTTGATAAACATATTTCTTCAAAAAATAAAAGAAATCATTCGTATTAAAAGCCCGAAAGAGTAATTTCCAGTATCTAAATAGCGCTACCAATCTTGTCATAAATAGATACATTTATATCCGAAAAAGCTTTAAAAAATGATATGAAAGTGAATAATGTTGTAAATAAGGGGGAATTAAAGTTGAAAATGACTCAAAATCACCTGTATACATTTTAGCATTATACCATTTTAAGCTGTTTAAGCCTAAAATTATGTTGTACATGATGTTTTGTTTGAAAAACTAATAAATGATCACATCAAACAAATGTGTCGTCTATATAACACAAACTCAGCCCCTAAACATGCAATTCAACATACCCACGCATCCCAACAAACACCCCATAAACCCACCAAACACAATACACGACTGCTTGCTATTACAGATCAACAGATCAACCTGTAACGAGTTTTTAAAGTTCATTACGTTTTGTTACCTGGAGAGATTTGCTCATGTCTCACCTCCTTTTTCAACTAAATCGACGAAAACTCTTGTAGTGAGGGATCAGCATTTAACCACAAATTGCCTCAGGCAAAACTCACTTCCTGGGAACCAACTACCACACAAGGTCAATTTTATGTAACTCATTGACCCATCTGTGTTATATACTGCCTCTAGCTATAATGACATTGACAACTCATTGACAGATCAATTCTCTCCAGGTAGTGAAACGTAATGTCAACTAGCAACTCTGTAAAACCAACATCAAAAAGTAAGGCCTGAGTTACCTTAGTAATTAATGGACTGAGGCGATCCAGTGACAGTAAAGTGGCCACTCGCGTATGCAACCAAGTTAGTTGTGCATAACTAGGTAGCAACTACTCTATGGATCATGTTGCGGCTCCTAATCTGTAAGACTTACAGGAAAGAATTATACGGGGATCGTCTTTTATTAAACAGGTCAGAAAGGGCTGTATAAGCGTTGAGGGAAAAGCATCTAAGACGGTTTGCTAGTATTTTATTAATCAATAATTCATTTTCACTGACTTTGTCTTTTTACAACATATCTTTGCACACATTGAGCTAATGCATTTAATAAATTAATTTTCGGCAACATTTTGTATTGTCGTCTATGCATTAGATATTATGATTAAGCTCCTATTGAGAGATTCATGTTTAATATTTAGATCTTTTACAAACACGCTGGACGTTTTTTATAACCCAATACATCCCTTTTTCCGTCAAAATGTTGGCCCAGTCCATTTATTTTGCTCTTATCCACAGCGGAAATGAAAATGCTATACAGATTCCTTTATTGTCTTGTGCAATTATAATTATGTCAAGCATTGTTTTATGGTCCTGATTTAAATTGTTGAGACTGTGCTGGTTATATAATGTTGTTGCTTCTAAAATGCGATATTTGCATATGTACGGACAGCAAAAAAAAAAAAAAAAAATAAAAATCCCACTTTTTTTTACAATAAGTTTTGAAGGTTTTTTTTTTTTTTTTATAGATTTCAGGTCGCTGAATAAAATGAGAGGGGTCTGCACCATCGAAAAGTGTGGGGAACTCGCTAGAGGGCGTTTTTCAAAATGGCCACCAAAATCACTTAAAATGAAACAATCCGCAACTTTTGATTTTGCACCTTCCATGGGATTTTGGAACACCATGTCTTACCCGTTGGTTCTAATTATAACATATATCTGTCTTTGTTTACGATATACACGGGTAACAATAACTGGTACCTTAGTTCTTTGTTGTCTTATTGTCCCATCAATATCGACATCTCTTGTCCTCAGGGCGTAGAGTATGGAGACATTACAAAAACCACACCATGGCTATTAGTTATAAAGTACCCGTTTAAAGCAATATTATAGAATTTATTGAGGAGGATGCCCTCGCTGCATTTTCAAATAATATGACCAGAAGTACATTACAATCGTGAAAAACATACGATTGTAATGTACTTCTTGCGAAATCTATTGATTGCAGTTTCTGCCTATGCTCTTGATTGTAACAAAATCTCTCGCAAGATATTAAACTTTAACTTATAATGACATAAAGACCCGAACAGTCAGTCAAAATTGGAATCAAGTAAATACGACAACAATCCATTAGTTCAACATGTAGGACCGTGGCTTTACGGTTTATAACAGTTTATAACAAATAGTAAAGCGAATAGAACGATATGTTGGTATGATTCAATTACCTTATTGTTTTACAGAACTATTTTTTTGGGATTACAAAAATATTATCCTGTTTTGCCAAATGAAACATTGCTAAATCCGAATCCTTTAGTTAGTCCTAATTGGCAATAAAAGTCGAATTGTAATATTTGGTCAATTTTTGGAAATAAGGGCCAAAAACATGCGTTTTTAGGGTGTTTTTTCGTATGCTGTGACAATCAAGTTCAAAGACCTGTACTAAGACTAATTTCAGTTTATGCATTAAAAAGTTTCATTCTTTTAACCAACCATTTAATTAAAGTAACACAAAAAAATGAAAATTAGAACAATATTTCGGCATATATTCAAGATTTTGAATGCTTAGACTTGTTCCAAGTCTGTGATTTTTGTGACTCGATTGTCAGAAAACATGCCGAAAATGCATGTTTTTGGCTCTTTTTTTCAAGAAATTAGTAAAAATAGTGAACTTTTTTTTTCTTCTCCAGTTAGGACTAAATGAATGATTAGGATTGAGCTATATTTCATTTGGCAGAACTTAATAATACTTTTTTTTTTTCAAAAAAATTAGTTCTGTATTCTTCTGGAATTGCGGGGGGTAGATTTAAATTATGTGTAACATTTGCCAAAAATTAATTCAATATTCACCAAAAATATACAAATGAAAGTTACATTAAAATGGCCATACTGCTTCCATGTCCGGCAAACATAGTTACGACGTCAGTGATTAACGACATCTTCATCCAGTGATTAACGACATCTTCATCCAATGATTAATGACATCTTCAAGACATTAATTTTAGATATACGTACAGATACTAATGTGCAGTAGAGACATTCAAGGCCGTTTATATCTTATTAATTTTCTTGCTGTCGGCATTAGATCTTATTTGTTCATCTTTTCCCCCGTCCACCTACTTCTACGCTTATTCATTATTTTTGCTGAAAAATGCCATGAAATGGTATCAGCCTATATTGGTGTTTCTTACTTGACCTGGGTCAATATTTATAGTTTGGGTCCTTTTCATATCTCGAAATGCCAAGGTGGTACATGTAAGGCCTCGTATCCATAGGCTGTTCCCTTATGGCTTGTGCCCTTGTTCCGTGTTTACTTTTTCCCATGTGACCTGCCACACAGACAACGAACCTTTGTTTTGCTTAGTGGCCGCTACGGTTCGTTGTCTGTGTGGCAGGTCACATGGGAAAAAGTAAACACGGAACAAGGGCACAAGCCACAAGGGAACAGCCTATGGATACGAGGCCTAAGAGCCTTCGAATTAATTGATATACAAATTAATGTAAATCCCTTTCATATTTTCTATGCCCCATCAAGTACTGAATCAGGCTGTTACATTTAAAATACACACATCTATGGAAGACATAACCTTAATCTGCCACACATGGACTACAGAGTTCAAATGGAATCTCTCATTTAGGTAACCACATGTAACATCCACACTTCCTGTGTAGGAGATTAAGGTCATATCTTCCATACGAGTGTAAGGATTTCAAACCGAATAGCCCATACATGAAGCTATTACATTGCTCATGAGCCTCCTTCATACTTATCTAATATTTGGATTATTTCAAAAAACCAATAACTACCAGCTGACCGCATAATG
Source organism: Amphiura filiformis (assembly GCF_039555335.1). NCBI lineage: Eukaryota > Metazoa > Echinodermata > Ophiuroidea > Amphilepidida > Amphiuridae > Amphiura > Amphiura filiformis. Next base: position 38,732,595 of record NC_092638.1, on the reverse strand, counting down.
ATCATAATCCTGTGTCTAGACCCAGCAAGATGACAATAATATCTTTCTCATCTTCTCTGGTCTAGACATAGGGGATGATCCGAATTCCCTCCGCACCTGATTTTATTTTTAAAAGCAAATGTTTGTGTGTATGTTTGTTTACGACGAACAGTCTGACCAAGTTATGCATAAATTATTAGATTTGCTGACATTTTGCGCGCTTTTATGGGCGGATTTAATTACTTTACAAAATACAATTAAATGCTCCGTACCTTTAATTGTATATCATTGTTTCTCTACTGCGTATTTGACATATTTTTGTGAAATTATTGCCATGATTCCATTGCATACATTATATGCACTTTGAAAAATCAGTTATCGTTTTAATGATCTCTAACTGTCCATTTGTATATCTCCATAATGCAAATTACCGTAATTGTATAATTGTATCAGGCAAAAAAAAAATTCATGGGTATTCCCAAAATTCGCTACTGGTTGCTATGCAAATCATGCCATGAACATGGCCATGAACATGGCAAGACATTCTGATTCTTTTGTTTTGTATATGGCATGAAAATCCTCTATCAAGGATTCATGGGTGGTTAATTTTGAACCCATTAAAATTGTAATTGACGCCCTTGAATAAAGGATTAATGGGCATGGAAGAAGATTCATGCCATGAGTTACCCATGAATAAGGAATGTATGGGCATGGGAGTAGAGAGAATTTGACATTGACCGCGATTCATGCCCATGAGTTACCCATGAACATGCACTGAACATGTCAAGGCTCTGCCTAAACGCATGACAAAAAAAAAACATGCAAGGGCATGAATATTCATGTGTGAGCATGAACAATCCATCAAAAATTCCCAAATTCACGAAAATTCATGCCCGTTGCTAGCGAAAATAGGGCATGTTCTTGGCATGTTCATGGCAAGATCTTGGCATGTTCATGGGCATGACTCATGCCTAAATTTTTGCCTGATAACATATCGACTGTAAACCATACCTATATACTAAAATCTTTTAAAAGCTCCTATGCAATAAATACGTGACCGACCCAACCCAATTAGTACGTAAAGTGAAGATATTCATTTTGTTTGTTTGTTTGTTTGTGTGTTGTTTTCACATCTGGCATAAATAAATCTTCCACTTAGGTATTTTCAAGCCTTTGGTGAAGGAGTTTGATAACTTTTTAAATTTCGTTTTCATAAAACAAGGGGGTGGGGGCAAGACCGGGCTATTATATTGCGAGCCTTTACGCACACTATAAAGGTACCTCGAGAATTAAGGGATCTGGAATGAGCATTTTGAGCGTTTCGACAGTATTTTTTGTGGGACATGAGAGCACATCAGACATATCGAATTGCATTCTGAATACGGAGAATATCTTTCTGATATCAAATAATTTTCATTTTTTTGAAATTGACGATATAATACAAATTTTATGACAAATTATTAAAATTGGATATTTTTCACATTTTTGATATATAACAGTCCTCGAAGTAAATTTTATAAATCTAATGATATATTCTTAAAGTGTATGTAGCTGGGAGGAAAAGCCGACGATCAGTTGAAAATTTTAACCTTTCATATTGAAGATATGGATATTTTTCCCCAAAAGACCTGATTATTTTGGTGTTTTTAAAAAAAAAAATCTTCAATACGAAAGGTCAATATTTTCAATTGATCGTCGGCTTTTCCTCCCAGCTACATACACTTTAAGAATATATCATTAGATTTATAAAGTTTACTTCGAGTACTGTTAAATATCAAAATATCAATTTTAATCATTTGCCATAAAATGTGTATTACATTGCGAACTTCAAAAAATCAAAATTATTTGATATCAGAAGGACATTCTTCGTATTCAGAATGCAATTCGATATGTCTGATGTGCTCTAATGTCCCACAATAAATACGGTCCAAACGTTCATACCCCACCCCTTAACTGAATCGATGGCTTCCCCAAAACAAAATAATTGTTATTTTGATTGTTGGGAGTGGCTGGCCTTCTTTGTCTAGGTAAGCAACCAGCCACAAAAACAAACAGATGAATTGATGAAACAATTTTCAAGGAAACTAACTATTACTTGTCAGTTTGGTTAAAGTCTTCGGGCATTACAAATTTCGGAATACTATTAAAAGGATTTTTCTCGTCACAAATTTTATCACACCTGCTTTAAAAAAGTTACTTCAAAAGTGAAGTATGCATGGTAATCAACTTTAAAGTCAACAAGCGTAGTTAAGGACCTTGAAGTGTGCCTTTAAAGAATTGAGATGTTTCATATATACATGCCCTGAGCATTCCTTGATGGTAAAGTATTTCCTTGGAAACAAATTGTTGAAACCGATTTTGGAGCACATGAATTAATTACTTGATCTTTGGATTGTGGTCTACGTGCTTGGTATCACGATTACTATTTTTTTAAACGACTACTCATTACTCAATTTACGATTTATGGATTTTTTCTGTTTTTGTTGTTGTTGAAAATATCAACATGTACAAGATAATTGGTTACTGAGTAATTTAATTACTACTTACGATTAAGAAAACGCGGTTTTATAATTAAATTATCATACAATTAGCATTATTGAATTATTGAAATATTTACTTAAATGTTTACTTAAATGTTCACAAGTATGTTCACAAGTATGCTCACAAGAGAATGTTTCCATCGAAAGGCATTGAAATAAAATTGACAACAGAGAGAACGTAAATTGCGCTCTTCAAGTTGAAATCAATGCTACTCTTATTGCAAACACAGAGGATGATTTAAGCACTTCCCAGCAAGTCTTGCGGTTAGCACAGCTGTGTGAGTGAACATGACACCACTGCCCGCCCACTGCATACACACGTGCATGGTTAAATTTGAATTTGGACTGATATATTTACAATAAATACACATTCAAAATGCCAGTCGATTCCACATTTTATGTTATCTACAGAAGGTGTGAATTATCCTTCATGCATACATCGCTTTAGATCTGAAATCGACCAAGTAATAATGACACACGGGCAATTCTAAAACAACATCTTTTGCACAGAGTTCAATGGGATTTGAAAAGTAAAGTGGCAGTTGAAACTCTAGTGATAACACTTTTACAGTGCATGATGGGGCTTCCTTAAATCATCCTCTGTTGCAAACATGAACATTCAATTTCCACATAGGGAATCAGAATGTTATCTGTGTGGTAGATTAAGATCATGTATTCCATACGGGGTGTATGTAATTTTATTTAAACTCGAATACCCTATTGTAGTAAGAATGGAAACAAACGACCTTGGACTGGTTTCAAATTTCAATCATTTATAATTCATTTTCACCCTCATTTATTCCCGATGGCGTTCAATACTTTATATACTATTTCTCAATTAACTGCCGGATTTCGATTCGTTTGAGTGTCAAAAACAAACAAACAAACGAATCTTCAAAATCACTTCGGTGGCGGTGAAGTCCCGGGGTGAAGTCATGGAAAAACTTACAGTACTTACAAGAATCTTTTAAATTCAGAAAACTAAAAGTAGCTTTCTTCGTCTAACACAAACTAAACAGACCCACATACAATTCAACATACCCACACACCCCAAATACCCACCAAAACACCCACACCCTCTCAATCCACCCCACGCAGCGATATTTCCTTACCCAAAAAATAGCGCCATCTCTTGATATACGGATATGTTTGACGGCGATATTTTGAGGCGTTTCCGAAACATCCTGAGTAACTGAACTATGAAAACTATCCGTACCAGTGGCGTAGATTTCTTTTTGACATTGGGGGGGGGGGATGAAGTTGGAAAAAATCTTGAAGTATAGGCAATCCCGCACCCTTTGGCGACAGAATTAGTTTATGATATAGAAGCGCGCGAAAATTTTTGCTATTTTGAAGCTAAACTGATGAAATATGGTGTAAAAGTAGATTAAATGCGCGCGAAGCGCGCGAAAATTTGCACTTTTGGGGCTAAAATGGGCAAATATGAGGTTAATTTGGTCAGAAACCCATTATCAGGCGTCAACATTGGGGGATGATTGTATGGACCATCCCCTGGAAAATATTGGGGGGATAAATCTCAATCCCCCGGGATCTACGCCTATGATCCGTACAACCAATTTCAAAACAAAACCATTCATGTAGAAGATTATTTTACAACTCTCATATTCCCAAGAATACATACTGTATTGTAGAAAATAAATGGGTTGATATTTGAATAGATACAGGCAATTTCCGAAGGGCTATTTTGATAAAATTTTCATCAAAGGCCAATATGATGATGGCATTTTGTATTCCAATTTTATAATATTTTTTCGAGTTTTGTTGAGAATTTTGGAAGTTTTCTAGGGTATATGCGAGTACAATGCACACACACATGCAAATGGCATCTTCCGCCTTTTGGCGGATTTTTCCGCCTTCAACCATCAAATTGGTCATATCTTCGGATTTTATCGGAACTGCCTTTTACTACATATTCCACGCCTCGGCATGCGATCGGATGTATTACAGGACACAGACATACGTACTTAAACCAGTAGAGGTTAATAAAAGCGAGTTTTAGTTTGCAGTTAAGTACCGATTTTTATAAACTCATCACAAGAATACTCTGTTAGCAATATGAACAAAAGAGTTTATCCGAGTATTTATGATACCAGCATGGTAGCCCTCATGATAACTGCCTGGTATTGTCTCTTGAACATGCTCTGGCCGTGCTTGGTACAACCTTGAAAAAAGGTACAATGCAGTCTTGGGTTCGAGTCCAGTAGAGAAATAATAATTTGGTACGTGGTCAATACGCCGTAGAAGTGACGCAGTTAATCAGATTAACTACCATAGCAATAGATGAATACAATTTTGACTATACCGCCCTGCACTACAACGTTCATGCGGTACCGATGCATTGAACCATAGATGTCAAAGAAAGGCTAATCACTCGCACCTGTAAGATAAGTATCTTTGAAAAGAGCGGTATTGTATTCAATCTATGTTTGCTGACATACACAGGTGATTAGTGCAATCTGCTTGTAATGCAGGGCGGTCGATTCAAAAATTGTATTCATCTATTGCTATGGTAGTTAATCCGATTATGACGTCACTTATACGGTGTATAATAGATGATATATCGCTGTGCCGCACCAAACACAACACTCGGCTGTTATATATCAACAGATCAACCCGCGCGTTAAAGGGCATTTCGTGATCCACAGCCTCATCCCCCACTTTTCTCAAAAAAAGTTGAGATTTTTATATCACTGGAAACCTCTGGCTACATAATGTTTATGTACAAAATATTTCTTGCAGATTAATTCGTTTAGCAAAGATATCGTGAAATTTGAATTTCGTTCTGGTGCACCAGAACGAAATTACAACGTATTGTCTATGGAGCAGTGTAATACACATAATCATGCATAACTCGCAAACGCAATATCGGAATCAACTGAAATTTTGGGAATATGCTTTTTTCGTGGATATGTACTGAAAAATGTCATAAAAAGAGGATGCTAGGATCACGAAATACTCCTTTAAAACGAGCCGGGGTTTGTTATATGCAGTGACAGGCGATTTGCGCGAAAATAAATAGCAAATTGCGCGGAATTGCGCGGAACGTTTTTTTCAGTGCAAATCATGTATCCCTGCCCATAGGAAAAAAAATAGCCAATTGCGCGGAAAAAAAGTTCCGCGCAAATCGCCTGTCCCTGGTTATAGGCTACCTTTAATCAACATACTTCTAGGCGACCCAGTGACAGGAAAGTGGACACTGCTTACGTATGCAACCGACTTTACTCGTGCAATAGTAGGAATATAGCTATGGATCACGATAAGGCTTATAAGCTATAAGACTTATAGGAAAGTGTTGATACGCGGGGATCGTCTTTGACAAAACAGGTCAAGAATGGCGATCTAAGCGTGCAGACAAAAACATGTATATCTAGGGCGCTTGCAAGTCATTTTCATTGATTTTGTTTTTTTACTATTTGCCGTAGAAGTAGTTATGCAACAGGAATAATTACCATAGAAGTGGGTCTATACTATTCGCTGTAGAAGTAGTGATGTAACAATATTAACTATCATAGCGAGAGGCGAAAACAATTTTTGATTGTATTGCACTGCACTAGACCCACGCTATAGCTCTGCATCGCACCATTGATTACCAAAGAATAGGCATAAAGACTTGAATGATTATTTTGCGGAAATCTCACATCATGCAGATTCCATGTACGCACCTGTACGATTTAGACAAAAGCGGTATTGTATCCAATATATGATTGCACACAGACATGACTGGGGATGAGTGCAGCCTACTTATGGTGGAGAGTACATTTATAGAAGGGCACGTGTAAGCGACTGCTCCGTTTTGTTTGGTCAATTGGGTTATTGGTCACACTTCAAGACAAAATACTCTACCTTAGGCGCTTCGTTTGAATAAACATGAATGGACTCGTAAGTCTTCAACAGTCAACATGGATTATGTCACGAGCCCGCGCTAATCTCCTTATCATATTATTTTTAAACTCCCCGCTCTATCTATCCTTGTTCTCTTAAACTTTACCCCTCCTATGATACCCTACTTCTGCTCCTGAATACTTATGAAATTTACAAATATTTGAAATTTGGAATACCTTTTGAATAGTTTTTTTGTTGTTACAAATGATAGATCGATAATTAAACCCGTTCATTCAACGCCAAGTTTACCTCTAAATCTATACATTCATAATCATCATACACTGCAAGTTGTTTACGTCTTTTCTTTCTTTTTTTACCCCAGATCGATTCTCATCCTGTAAAAAGCTACAATCAAAGAAAGTAATTGCCGTGTTGAACAGATTTTTCAACAGGAATACAAAATACGAGGGAGTATAATATAGAGTTTCAACTGATTTACCGTGTGATAAATGACTTTCAAGAGCTTTGGAGGTAAGCTTCAAGTTCTATTTTGAGAGCGTAATGATAAAATGAGGAAACATGCTACACACAAAAATGTGACGCTGATTGAAAATCGATAACAGACACTAAAATAACAACCTTTATGGATACATATTTAGGTTAAGTATGAGGGCCGTTCCCACAAACTCTGGAACACATGGGAATTTGACTTTTCAATATTTGACATATTTATTAACGTCATGGCAGACATTGTTGTTTATATATACCATGTATACCTTTTAGACGACTTAATTCACGTTTGAGCTAGACAAAATTGGAACACCCTCCTGAACAACATATCCAAAAAGGACAAAAAAGGAACAAAGGGGGAAATGGAAATTAGCATATATATTAAAAACTTCAAAATTGAGCAAATATTGATAAAAATAAATCATCCAATCGTATTCTTCCCATGATTAGGATTCAGAAAAAGGTATAGTTTGACATATCTCCGATGTACAGTTCTTTAGTTACATACATACATAAATGTCATTTATCTAAACGTTGGGCTCCACCATTGTCCACAGGGTTAAACAAAATATTCCGATCAAAGTGGTCTCAAATAGTTCCACTTGGAACAAAATTTTAAACAAAGAATAGTTTGCTATATCTCAGGTGTTTTGTTACCTGGGTAACATCACAAAATAGGTCAAGGTTAACATCATTTAATGGGCTTTGACTTTTTTGTCCCAAAGCAAACACATTGGTGTTCCAAATTTTGTCTATGTGCGCCCATTATTTTACTTAAGTTGACTTGTCTATTTGAGGATATGATATAATTAGCCAAACGTTCTTTGTATAATAGCGTAAATTCAATTCAAAGAAATACCGTATTCACTCGATAGTTAGCACATGTGCTTACTATCGAGGGCTTTTGAAAACGTGCAAAAACGAAAAAAAATGAACAGCGCCATCCACAAAAGTGACAAAAGTGTAAAGGGTTTTGAGCAAATCATCGATACACATAGCTATATACGAACAATTAAACCTATGAATTCGTGTGTTAACTACATTAGCTCAGTTGGTAAAGCGACAGACTTTGAATCATCTTAAGAAGAGCGAACTGCGCAGGAGTTCGAGGCTCGTTATAAACATTTCCGTTGCTTTATTTTTATTTTGGGGTTTGAGCTTTTCTTGATAAATTTAATCTTTGTTTTTCATTTTGTTTCTTTATTGTTTTTTATTTGCTTTATTTTGTTTTGTTTTTTCTTTTCTTTTCTTTTTCTCCTTTCTTTCTTTTTTGTTCTATTCATACTGGTGTCATGGGTTATTTATTCAAAACATACCTATATACGAACAATTCAACCTGCAAATGTATGTCTGAACCCCATTAGCTCAGTTTGGAAAACGCCGGACTTCGAGACTCGATGAAGTTCAAATCTGTTCAGTATTTCACTATTTAGATTTTTTTTCTCTGCCATGTTTGTTTTACAGGTCTTTTTTTTTAACTACGAATATAGGCCTACATTTGACAATTCTTGAAGGTTTTTTTGAGGGCTTTTTATTTATTTATTTATTTATTTTTACCAAAGGAACAATTAGAGATCAGTTGCATTAAAAGTGGAGTGGTTACATAGCTCCTTGGTAACTGGATCACGCACCTTTTTGAAGGCAAATAAATACGCTCATTTCGTTCTAATAGACAAAGTGATAATCGGATTACACGTAACACTTCGCTGGCGAATAATTGGATCAACTTTAAAATTTCACCCCTACATCCAATTGGATGCATTTCTACACCCATGCATGCTACACCTCAATGGCAGACATAGCTGCTGGGACACAATAGAACAATAAATGGCGTTGAATGCCATAGACTTTGTGTTGCGATCATATCGATCGAGTGGTGCAGAACTCAAAAGCGTGATCCAGCTGACAGTGATAATCGGATTACACGTAGGCCTAACATTTCCCTTGCGAATTGTTACGCATAGTCGTGCTAAAAGTCGGTCGATACATGTTGAACTCAGCACAATTCAGAAATACGCGTTTTTGCTTTGAAAATTCTCGGTCAAATAAAAAACTTTTTTTTTTTCAGTAATGTTGAATAAAAAATGTGAAAAAAATCCAGGTGTTAAAATTAGGCACGAAATTGTTTCCTGTTTGATTTTGATAGGATTCAGCTTCACCTAGACTGTGGAACTTTGTCCTCAATGAGCGTGTTTATAGTGAGCCAGATTATGCGGTACTTAGCTGGACTGCCACGCAGTCTATATTTGTTTATGTTTTACTAACCATTGCAAATCTAGACTACGCGGTAGTTTAGCTAAATAACGGAAAGATTGTCTCACTATAAACACGCTCAATGATAGTCAGTCATTTATCTTTTGGTCGTTATATGACTATCATGATACATCTCCGAGGAGCAATTTCAGACAATTGCTTGGGATTACTGGGGCAGAGGTTAATTGAATCCTTTCATGACCACTGATGCATAGTCAAGTCTGACAAGGACACTCGGCACGAATTGAAAGACCATGTCACTCTCGACAAAATAATGCATGCATGTCAAAGGTCATACGACACCAATTGGTGTTTGTTATGCTCATCGAAATATGAGCGTGTTTATAGTGAGACAATCTTTCCGTTATTTAACTAATCTACCGCGTAGTCTAGATTTGCAATGGTTAGTAAAACATAAACAAATATAGACTGCGTGGCAGTCCAGCTAAATACCGGATAATCTGGCTCACTATAAACACGCTCTATGTACAGTAGTTCCCTTCATTGTAATGTCCTTCCATACTTCTCCAACCCACTTGGTGATCAGAATTCGTCTTTGGCTTGCTGTTATGTCATTGTTGGCGTATTTTTGGCCATTTAATCAGGGACTGGAAACAGATTATTGTCAAGCTATTGTTATCAGATTATCTTTTCGACCTTCGATTGTATGCGAGTTTGCGCTATGTTTGAATTTTATTATTTACTCATGTTGCCCTACTAAATATTAAAAAAAACCATCAAAATATTCCAATATCTTTTTTAAGTTATGTAAAATTGTGTAAAATGTCTATCCTTTGTCGAACACAATTTCTGTGTAGCATGGAAAATCATTTACATAGGATTTTGAAGACAAAATGTGATAATTTTGTGTAGATACAGAATGCTAGAACAAACAAAATTAAATTTTTTCTGGAATGTGTACACCGTACGCTTGGTATTCCTACTGATTTCGATACTGAAATAATTCTTAAGATGATGTTCTTTGAAGATTTATGTTGGCATTTCTAGAGTCTGTCATTATAGGCAAACATGTAGGCTCATTTCGCAATGTACAAGACAAGCCACGCGCTGTGTTGTAACTGTGCTTGGATTCGTACCAGGGTCTATTGATCAACGTATTATTCATGCGTGCTCAACTGAGGATAATTTGTAAACCAGCAACTCGCATGGTACAATGGGTGGAAGCCGTTTACAGTCCCTCCATATAGAGGCCTTGCATGTGACGTATCATCCCGTAAATATGGCGGACTACTCAAATGCATTCAATAAAAGCATGATTGCAATCTACCATGACAGTTCGTCTCACACACATAACCCTGCACTACGATCAAATAGGTTGATGACAACATTTGATTGAATGGACTGCACTCCGCTATAACTACGGTGAAGGACACCGGTTCCAATCCTTTGTCTGGATCCAATCGATAATTTCATGCAGGGCCTCTATACGCCGTAGAAGTGACGTAGTTAATCGGATTAACTACCATAGCAATAGATGAATACAATTTTGGCAATATCGCCCCGCACTACAACGTTCATGCGGTACCGATGCATTGAACCATAGATGTCAAAGAAATGCTAATCACTTGCACCTGTAAGATTAGTCTCTTTGAAAAGAGCGGTATTGTATTCAATCTATTATATGATTGAAGACAGGTGATGAGTTCAACCAGCTGCAGTGCAGCGCGGTATATTCAAAAATTGTATTCATCTATTGCTATGGTAGTTAATCCGATTATGACGTCACTTCTACAGCGTATACAAGGTCCCTGATTCAATAAAGCACACAATGTAACAGGCACAATTGAATCGGAGCGGGATTTTACATGTTACACAATGAGCGTGTTTATAGTGAGACAATCTTTCCGTTATTTAGCTAAACTACCGCGCAGTCTAGATTTGCAATGGTTAGTAAAACATAAACAAATATAGACTGCGTGGCAGTCCAGCTAAATACCGCATAATCTGGCTCACTATAAACACGCTCTTTGTTTTTTTTATTTTCGTATTGCACAAAATCATAAAAGTATAATGGATAAGGTTAAAATTATAAAATGCAAAAGATTTCTTTGCGGTTAAAAAGCATGTCCATATCACGTTTAAGTCGCAGTTATTGTGTCCTTCTTGATGTAAAACGAAGTCAGTATTTTGAAATAGACTGCGGAAATCAGTCTTCAATGATAGTCATTTGATAGAAGGGAACCATCATCAGAGCCTTTGAAAAATATGGAATTTCTGTAGCGTGTAATGGCAAAGAGGACCATGACCGCCTCATTTTAACATTGAGGGCATACCCAACTACATTGTTGAATAAACAGCCCATGACCCCAGTATGAATAGAACAAAAAGAAAGAAGAAAAAGAAAAGAAAAGAAAAGAAAAACAAAACAAAATAAAGCAAATAAGAAACAATAAAGAAACAAAATGAAAAAAAAACAAAAAAAAGATTAAATTTATCAAGAAAAGCTCAAACCCCAAAATAAAAATTAATCAACGGAAAAGTTTATAACGAGCCTCGAACTCCTGCTCAGTTCGCTCTTCTTAAGATGATTCAAATTCTGTCGCTTTACCAACTGAGCTAATGTAGTTAACACACAAATTTGTAGGTTTAATTGTTCGTATATAGCTATGTGTATCGATGATTTGCTCAAAACCCTTTACACTTTTGTCACTTTTGTGGATGGCGCTGTTCATTTTTTTTTTTTTTTGCACGTTTTCAAAAGCCCTCGATAGTAAGCACATGTGCTAACTATCGAGTGAATACGGTAAAGCAATACATTTCCCTGATTATGTTGCACAGAAAAGGTAGGCAAGTCGTAAGATACTGTGTTTTTCTGAATTACTTTTGTGCTTTTATGTCAGTCTAGACCAAATGGCCACTTCATTTGAAATCTATACACCCCCTATATAAGACACAATCTTAATCTCCCACACAGGGAGTATGACTATAAACGGGGTTACCTGAATGGGTAACTCCATTTGAAATCTACAACCCCTGTGTAGGAAATTAAGGTCATGTCTTCCATAGGGGGTGTATGGATTTCAACTGGAATAGCCTAATTCAACTAAAACTTAAAATGTCAACATGATGATCGATTTTATGGTATAATATTTTAGAGGCTTTTGTCGTTAAATTAGGTCAATCGATATATTGAACAAGGGTGACATAGTGCCATTAAATGAAAATCTAAAACAGAGAAATAAGAAGCAAAATACAAGAGCAAGGTAAATAACGCTATCCTACTTATGTGATAAACTGTGGCAGGGACGGCAAAATCATGAGCAACCATGGCAACGGAAAAGACAATGTACATTGATTATTTTGATATATTACTAGGTTTTTAGGTTAAAACGGAGATTATTTTTCTATTTTCAAAACGGGTGATGTTTATAAGATTATTACAACTCACTGCATATTATTTCTGTTCAAAAACAAATAGTTGGATGTAATGCGATCAATTTTTCAATTATTAAGTTAACCTTTTCCGGTCGTGTTGAATAACGACTTGTTTTTCCTTTCACCATAGCGTCTAGGTGTTACTTATAATTAGGTAATATGAACTGCATCTCCCTTCCCTTGGTACCAGGTGTAGAATGGCTCCGTTCTTCATTGATTGACGCTAATCAATCTGTTGTTTCAGTGTTTCCGTTATTCAATAATGCTTTCAAACAAAATTGATGATACGTCAGATGGGATATTGTTTTTCTTTTTACTCTTTTCCGAACCTAGATTCATCAAAATATATGACCGTACACCACGAATGAGCCGTAAAGTCGGCCCCGGTCAATTCTGTTTTATACACAAATAAACACAAGGAACAAAAAGAAACTCGTCAGTTATAGTCATCCTTTCTGTTCAATAACCTGATAATTTTGGATTATTCTGAAATATTCATTTTGTTAATTGGACGTTGCTTTCTCATTTGACACCCTGTTCGTGAAAATCGATCAAGAATTGAGTGGCCCAGTATAAAAACGGCCCATGGCACATTTTTCGTCATTGGGAGAAATCGGCACTGTAAATGTACGAATGTTCAATAAAATACATAAGAAATTTGATGCTTAAAAGATTAAATTGACAACATTCCCGAGTTACATTCGTGATGTGTAATGTTTGTATGGATGACCTTTGGTGACCTTTGACATTTTTCAACAGCGCCCTCTATTTTTCAAAAATGTGCCATGGGCCGTTTTTATACTGGGCCATTCAATTGACCAAGATATAGGCCTCCAATCACTCGAACCCCAAAATCAAATTCAATTAGAGAATAAAAGAGAGGATTTTGTCTTTTGCCTATCCAATATCGTGTCATAGGCCTAATGGATGGGCTGGCCAATATTTTGAGTAGTGGATGCCGGCGTATCATTATCTCACGATCATTGAGGATCTACAAATGTGCCGCCGTTGCGTGTCGGCGCGCTCACTGTCTTATATGACTGTCCACTATCGTGTCATAGATGAAAACCAGTCAAATTGCGTATATTTTTGACAAAATGCACCAACTGAATTACAATTGTGCCTGTTACACTGCGTGCTTTTAATATTGATTGACCCGTGGTGCTTGTATGCAATACAATGATGCGTTCCCATTGAAAATCGTTGAAATTGCAGCTTTTGATTTTGGGGTTTGATGCTTTGGAGGCGCATATCTCGGTCAATTCTTGTTCGATTTTCACGAACAGGGTTTCAAATAAATAAACAAAGTCCAATTAACAAAATGTATATTTCAGAATAATCCAAAATTATCATATTTACTATAACTGACGAGTTACTTTTTGTGCCTGGTGTTTATCATAAGTTTTAAAAGGGTATATCATTTGACTTCAAACGATATCCAGAAGCGGGGTTATGGTTTGTTGAACTTTGCTCCTGCAACTTTGTTCGGTTCTACATGTGTCTCTTTTTCCAAATTGCTGGTAATAAATATCAAACAGTCACAATTGGCGGTCATTTCAAATCATCCCCAAGTCAACGAGGTTCAGGAATGTCCTCTCATTGCTAATTGTTGGTTATACAATGTATAATATACATACCTATACAAAATACAACACTTTGTAACCCACCACTTGAACAGGATTTATCCAAAGCAAACAAAGACTAGAGCTATTTACAAATTCTATAGACATAGGTATGGTATTTAAGCTTATTATCCTCTTTAACAATAGGATTATTGATTGGTGTAAAAGGTGTTTGACTGGCGCTATCAAAATGATATACATGTAGAACCAAATTGAGGTACCTATGAATACGACCTTCATGCACATTTTACACTGTAACTCAGAATACAATTTGCCGACTTTACGGCTCATTCGTGGTGTACGCTTACATATATCAAATCTCCAAATACTTGGTGATAATACTAGTTTGTAGTTTTTTATTTCATATACTTGTCGGAAATCGAAAACTTGGTTCTGTATCTTTATTGCTTGTTTCTAATCAATCTGTCATCCCAATGGGATAATCTTTGAAACGAATTGGTGATAAATCAGAGCAAGAAATATATGTTACCTTTTACTCGTCCCCACGCTAGAAACATTAAACTAACACATCTCCAAACACTTTAAAAAATCCAGTATTTGGTAAACAAACAAATTTCTTTTCTTCAAGGCCGAAAGCATACATGTTGCTCCGTATTTTCACAAATTTGACGCATATAAATGTATTGTTTTCAAAAATGGAACAATTCGTAAAACAAATTGGTGAAAAATCAAGAAAGGGATTTTTTTAAACAGTTTATTCTTTCCCCAAGCTAAAGACATAAAAATTCCAAAATCTCAAAACGCTCTAAAATAATAAATCTAATATGACACAAACTGTTTTCTTCAGCTGCCGGGAACGGAAAGTGTTGCTCATCATCTTCATAGATTGATGCAATCTATTGTTTTCCAAATGGGACAATTCTTTGAAACACATTGGTGATAAATCAGAATAAAGACTAGATTTTATTAAAGTTTTTCCCCGCGCAAGAAACATGAAAGTAACAATTCTCAAAACACTTACAAAATACAATATTTTGTAATAAAACATAAATTTATGTGTTTCCATGTGCCTGAAACTGACAATAATATTCTGTATGATCATAAATTGACACAAATTAATCTATTGTTTCATAAACGGAACAGTACTTTTTCTATCTTTTCTGGCAACATTTATATATAAAAACAGGGAAAATCTGTTCCAACTGACCAGCAGGGAACCAAAGGATGGATCCAAAAGGATACAACAGTGTCACATTAGCAATGGATAAAATTAAAAACAGGGAAAATAGGACACAACATCCAATGGGGAGTAACACAAAATATATAAACAGAGTTAAAAACCCGACGTTTCGAAAAGACAAAACTTTTCTTTTTAAAGAAGTAAAAAATGAGACCTGCTCTCAATATAGTGGAGACCAGCTCTGATCATAAAAAGAAGAAGATAAAAAGCTGTATTGACTAAAACATTGTTTAAGCAGCAGAAAATAAAAGAAATCTAAATAACAGTAGAGGCTTGAGTGGGTTATGACAGGTGTGATATGATACTGTATTTCGGGTTTTTAACTCTGTTTATATATTGTTTATATATTTTGTGTTACTCCCCCATTGGATGTTGTGTCACATTTTCCCTGTTTTTAATTACATTTATATAATTTAGAGACTAGAGCTAGACGAAGCAATTGTCATTAAAGCAGAACAGGATATTGTTTGACATTTTACTCTACCCATGAGACGCACAAATCAAAATATCCCCAAACACTTATAAATACAATATCTAAAACATGATTAATAAGTCAGTTTATAGTTCATTTCTGCATGGCCTTGTCCGAAATAGAAAAATCCATGTTTAAACGTTGCATTTGGGGGAAATGTTTGAATGGGTTTAAGATTAGTTTGGACGTTTGGGGAAATTATTGATTAACCTACCTTTGAAGCATTTCTACTCGATATGCTAATGTATTTCCAATTTTTACTCCCCCAACCTTCTTTGAAATACACAGTTATTACTAGTCATTTTAAGAATTATACAAACTTGATACTAGTGCTCAAGTATTATTATTAAGCTCAAGTCCTTTGTGGTTTTATTGTTTGAAATTTAATCTTCTTATAGATTTGATTGAAGATGCAGTTAAACTAGACCGCGCGATAAAGGTTAAACTTTTTTAAGGATAACTTGCCCAGAGAAAAGGCAAATTATCAGTAGGATATATGCAGCTTATAGAACACGGAGAACTACTTTTCCTTAAAAATAAAGGTTTTGTCTTTTCGAAACGTCGGGTTTTGAACTTATTTTTTAACTGTTATTCCCCATTAAATGTTGTCACATTGTAACTGTTATTAATTGTATTGTATTTGCCTTGCAATATTGCAGTTCTCTATCTTCTCATGTCTGTTTTATTTTGTTCCTGTCTCTATTTGTTTTACTGTCTTCTAACTGCCTTAATATATCGCAATAAGTAGCAATAAATACACATGTTCAAGCACACCCTTTTACCAATAATAATCCATTCCACAGTATATTTATTTGCAAACACGTCAAAAATGAATTAATGCATCAAATGAATGACACATACATAAAAACAGATCCCACTGAGACTCCTCGGTACATTCGCTTTAATCGTCCATAAATATACATGAAGGTAAATGCACTATTTGGGCAACAACAACACAGTGAGAATTTGAAACATATTATCAAAATGTGTATTCATCATGTGTTCATAATCATCGCCTGTCAATGGGAAAATACTATCTAGTAGAACAGAAGTTGCTAAATAATTGTATAAATATTCATTGTTGATCGATGATGTTACAGCGGAACATTTTTAACCTACTTGATCATGTGTTGAATACTCCATCTATGGACTATGAAACAAGCTTTAACTTATTATACGTTTGTGAAGGTTGTCAAGGTTGTCATTCCTAAGAAGTTCGACTCAAGATCCACTACATCTGGCAACACCACCTTGTCACAGGTCAACGACCTTTTGCCGCCAGATCAATAGACGGCCTGAAGATGCACCTTGGATAAGGTGCGATACTGTAGCCTCTCAAATAAATGTGAGTCCAGTTGATCAGTTTTATGTTTAATTCATATTTAACTTATTATGTTTTTAAATAAATGTTTTAAATATTTTATCAAAATCATGCCAAGTACATGAGCATTAACAGTTAAATAAAATCTATCGTGTGAACATATGTTTTGATATAGGCCTAAGTTTAATTAGATAAAGTACATATTTTCATGAGATGAAAATTAACATATAATTTGGTGGCAACAGTCAAATATATTTTAATGTTGTAGTTGAAAAACATTTAAATTATTTGGCACCAAATAAGTAAACATGCATGTGTGGCAAGTATGGTGAGTATGCCACAACCTCCAAGTAATTATGACGGCTCAACTATAAAGGACGAGGCCCTCAGTCCCCAGCAGCTTTCAAGCCTCCAACCACGGGAGCGGTAGGAAAGGTGAGAGAGCAGAGGGTGCTAAGAATCTCTGGATTAGGACAGGCTCCCTAAAGGAACCGACCTTAGGAACATACAACGGAAGGTCCTTCTCAGTGATGATCGATTGTGCGAACTAGAGCACTAGGCACCCAGAAAAACAGAAAGTTAGATGGAGAGATTAGAGAGTTTGCGGAATGAAGTTACTGGAACTTTAACGGCAACTTCAAAAATATTGATTGGATTTCTTGCTCAAATTCACTTCAACGCGAACGTCAGATTGGTTTCTGTACCAACAGCGTCTTGTTGCTTAAACTCGGGACATGTGTATCAATGTGCGTTCAAAAGAAGGGCATGTCTAAGAGCTTGTTACCAACTACATCCAAATGTCTCTCTTTTGTTTAGTCAAATGGTTATTAGTCCCACTTCAAGACAAAAGACTCTACCTTAAGAGCTTCGTTTGAGTAAACATGAATGAAGTCGCGATACCACTCAACATGGATTATGTCGGGACCCAGCGTTAATCTCCTTATCATATTATTTTGAAACTAGCTAGGCCCTATACGTTTCAATTAATATTCTTACGATAGTTATAGGCCTATATATATATAATATAATTTAATAAAGGCTCGTCAGCTTTGTCAATTCCATATTCCAATTTACTTCGCAAAGCCTAATGAAATACATATTCTTTATTTCTTTCCCCTCCTTCTGAATCTCTCTGCCCCTTCCCCTCCTGTTTCCCCTTCCCTACATTCTCCTTATTTTCCCCTCCTTCTCCCCTCTATCTGTACTCGCTCTCTCAAACTTGACCCTCCTATAATTACCCACTCGCACTCCTGTTTCCCCCTCCCCAGTGATTTTGTCAGGGTTTTTTCTGTTAGGAGGCGTGGGCCGATTCTCAAAGGAAACGTTTTTACAAAATGGGCTTAAAATGGCAGAAAAAGGCCTAAAAGCGTAAAATATCACGGCGGCCAGCAACCAAAAGGGAAGGGTCAAGAAGGAAGAGAAGATGTCCCACGGGGAGCCCCCCCTTGGCTACCAGCAAAGCACCTCCTATCCACTTCCAATGCCCTCCCTCTCCTCCTCCCTACCCCCTCTCTCTCTCTCTTACCAGGCACAACCTATGACATGTTATATATAAAAATGTTATGCACCTGCTTTACTCTTCCAGAAGTATCGTACACTGCTGGCTCAAGTAAAACCAGACCATTTTACGGGAACTTAATCCCCTTGGCGTTGAAGTCAAGCCAAAAACTTGGTTCCGCAAGCTGATTTGGTGTACGTCATGAGCACACACAAAATTATATATCAAGTGTGACGTTTGGAACAAAATTTATTTTGATTTAATTCAATCAGTAATTTTCAGCAACATGTAGCATGTTTTTTACCCAAACCAAATTAGATTTCCAATAATTGGTCTATTAACTAGATAATACATAAGTGGTAATTATGTAGTCTATGAGGAAATAGGCAAACTATTGTTCTAAAGTATGACGTATTTCATCATAATTTACGGCACACTATAGATTCTCGCGTTAACTTTAACTTCAAGCGGCTTTAATGGCAGAGTGGTTTTGAATACATAATCCTCTATAATCCTCTAGACGTTAAAGTTAAAGTTAAAGTAACTTCATTCCGCAAGGTCTCTATTGAATTACAAACATTCTTGATGTAACCTGGATGAGAAAGACGTGGACTAAATCAGAGTGGCGTCACCTTGAGGCATTCACCCTGCAGTGGGCCGACGATGGCTTAGGATGATAATGATGATGATGATGTAAGCACATTAATTAGTCGTCACCTACGTCATGTCCTAGTTATTGGGTGTATCATTTGTCTGGTAAGATTTAGAATTTGAATTAATTAGGTAATTTAATGATTTGTCTGGACAGCGCTACTCGATTATGAATTTAAATTAATGTAAATTAATGTTTCTGGGCCATATGACAACCAGCGATGGTGTGCATATCACAACCAGTGATGGTTTGTTAACCTTTAATGTCGTCTCAATGGAACTGGCACTCTTTGCTTTCTTTTGATAAGTGATAGGGTGTATTTTCAAGGCAGCGCTTACTTCTACTCGCACGCCGGGAAAGTCAATTGTAAACCAGGTATTGTACAGCCTTGATGTCCGCAAAATCCTTCGCATCGTCGTTTTTAGAAAGGGAGATCAAACACTTAACAATGTAGTTCAGGATCGAATCGTGTTTTATATTTGTCTAATTTATCTATACTGTACTCTAATTGCCTTATATCGAAAATAAGTAGCGAACTAGGGAATGGTGATTTAGTGATTTCCAAAATGCACATGTTAAGCACACCCTCTATGATACTATCAATAGTAATCTATTCTACAGTATATTTATTTACAAACACGTTTGAAAATGAATTTATGCATCAAAGTTAAAATAGACAAAAACAGATACCCCTGAGACTCCTCGGTAATATTCGCTTAATCTTCCATAAATATACATGCAGGTAAAGGTACTATTCACGCACAAACACTGTCAGAATCAGAAACATTATTATAAAAATGTGTGTTCATCATGTTTATAATCATCGACTGCCATGCCACAACGTGAAATTACTAGAGCAGAAGCTGTTAAATAATTGTAAATCATGGTTGATTGATGATGTTGTAACAGTGGAATTTCTTTTTCACCTACTCAATCACGCCCTGAATACTTTATCTGTGGATTTTAAAACAAGCTTTAACTTACGTCTCACTTAGATAAGTATTTAAAATATTCACCATTGTATTTGTAACGACTCAAATGATATAATTACAATCAAGTACATCAACATTAACAAGTCAAATAATTTCTATCATGTGAACATGTTTTGATATAAATTTCATTAGATAAAAGTAATTGGGCTATTTTCATTAGATGAAAATATAATTTGGCGGCAACAGTCAATAACATTTTAATGTCATAGATCAAAAACATTGAAATTATTTGGCACCACATATTAGCACATGAATTAGTCGTCACCCCAGGTATGTCCCAATTATTAGGTGTATTTTTTCCCGGTAATATTTTGCATTTGTTTTAATTAGGTAATTTAATGATTTGTCTAGACGGTCCTATCCGATTGTGTTAATTAATGTTTCTGGGCCATCAAATGGTAATGTTGTGTTAACCTCTGATGTTGTTGCAATGAACTGACCCCCTTTTCCTCATCTTCTGCTTCCTTTCTTTTGTGTCACTTTTTCCTATTCTTTCTATATCTTATATTTGGGCAATTCCAAGCACCATCATTCCGCAACGTGAAGTTTGCACATGAATTCTTTTAAATGCAGCAGCCAATTAGGTAGGTGAATAGTATAATGGAAACTATTTTTGGTAAGTGAAAGATTAAGGTAGGAGAAACTTTTCCAAACGACCCTAATTTGCAGACTTTGCGTTGCGGAATGATGCTTGGAATTGTCCATTTACTCATTTCTGTCTGTCCGTTTTTAAATTCCCTCTATACTTTTTATTTCTTTCAATCTTTTTTAATGGTCGCTAAAATTGATCTATATAGTGTACACGTTGATGTTAATGCTGATCTAAGAGTTCGCAACTCTCAACTAAATGAAATGGCGCGCCACTGATGCAGTTACATTATGACCCTTCAAAACAAATTGGTCTCACAATTATTTTCGAGACAGGTTATGATGTTTGAAGATGAAATTGAAGTTAAGAGATGAACATACGGGATCTTGAAATTAATTTACTAAATCTTCATCGGAAACATTTTGCGCGTTACTTACGGCAATTAAAGTTTTGGTAAAGGGTTGAGATAGCTGTTGACAATTTTACAACCTGTGCACTAAAATAGAAAAAAAAATAATGGACTTTAATGGACAAGAAGAGAACGCTTAGCGGTTGTGACGCTTAGCCGTTTGCGAAGAGTGTTGGATCTTTATCTTAATGCTAAAAGTAAGATATGAAACTTGTTGCACTTCCAGTAAAACAAGTCGTTTTCTTATTATCTGTGTCCAAAAGATTACATGACATACATAAATGATTACAGTAATTACATTCCTTCAACTGTATCCTGCAGTGACATGTGAATTTATATCTTAAATTTTGAACATTTACTGCAGTGTACTCTGAAAAGGTATTTTAATTTAAGACCTTTTCAAAGCATTATAGCAGCTTGTGTCCCTTGATGCCAGGTGTTACATGTGAGTTGCGTCACCCATGGGAGCAGATCGATAACATAACTACAGAACACTCAATAACACTATTTGTGACTGACCCATATAAACAACTACCTAACAACTACATTAGTTTCACATATTCTCCAGTTCCACTCTATAACGTAATGTAACGCATCACCACTCATGATTAGATTGTTGCTTCTTATTTCATTCACATAGTCTTAATGACTTTTCTTGATTAGTTCAGCGTAGACTAGTTCTGTTTGACCTTATCTTGAGACGCTTTGAGTTTTTCCAAAGGATTACAACTTTACTAATGTATTATAATGGGCGTGAATATCCAGGTAAACAACGTTGCTATCACACTTGTACAAAATATACGTTTTCCAGTATTTTAATAGTAATGAGGTATTGCTTTCGTGTTCATTTTTGTGCGTTTTGGGGACTTTTTGACGGATATGAAAACCTGTACCCATTTCTTAAATTTTTAATAGGTTGTAGTTGGCGACTGATCTATGAAATATTTAAAACTTAGAAAGTACGTCAGGAATTCAGGCAATAGGTATCTTTGACGTTTACTTTTACGTTTTCTTTTCCTTTATCCTTTTTCAATTTGACATTTCGCAGAATTGAAGATTCGAGAGTGCATAAATAAAATGGCTGCCATATGCTGCCTTAGAGATGTTTGCCAAATTACATATATATTTACATTTTAGGTTGTCTTTGAGTCGATTTGGAGATCATAGATCAAAATGGTTGAACATTTTGAAAATACTCAAAGCAGCTAAAAACGAAATGTAGCACTTTCTCCACTAAAATCGTCATTATAATAGCTGCCTCACAAGGTCAAAACTTTGAGAGAAGAATGATTCAAATATATGTCTCCAAACAATATTATTATTTATATCAAATAATTAAGTATATGTATATATTTTAAACTTGTGTTATAAATGTCATGGATAAAGAAACTATACTTCGCGTCTGATGATCCTGTCAATCAAACTCACTACAGCATGTGATTGGTTAGTAGCGCGTAAGAGGGCGATTTATTCATCCGGTGCCTTCATCGGATAAAAGGAATCGAAGAAAATGTTGAACGAAGTCGGTACCTTTTTTGGGCATTGTTGACATGGTATCTTCAGGAAAGAAGAGTTACCTATTACTAAGTTTACTAGTCCTACTCCACATTTTGAGACGGTTTGTATGATAGAAGGTGAAAAAACAATCATAAGCCACGCGCGCTGTTTTGTCGCTACGTTCAGAAATTTCAATGATCACGACATATCGTAAACAAACTGTTTCTGACTTTGATTGACAGGTGATGACGTAAGATGTGAACTAGTTCCTATAAATATTGCATTTTTTACGTTGAAAACGAAACCCTTTTGCCTCCTACGTCTGCAATGTTGTTTAATTAAAACCCTCTCTTCGCGGTTGCCGACTACACATGACTAGTTCCAAATTACTAATGGTAAATTTTCATGATCATATTTGGAATCAGCATTAAAAAAATGCATTAAAATAAGTAAAACAGGCCCGGTACTGGTCCAGTGGTTCTTGCAATAACACTTGACTTTTTTTATGTTGATACCTATGGCCAGGAAGCAAAAGCTGCTGCGATTTTTTTTTTACTCGGAATGGCAGATAACCTGTTTGTTACACATTTTATTTCATTTGTGTCAGAAGGTAAACTCATTATAGTATAACCTTTCCGAGATTTCACATTTGCCTTTTCGTGAACTACTTTATCATAAGGTACCGCTTCATTATAATGTATATTTATTACCGCATCAGTTGCATGGACAATTTTGACACATTGATATCGATTCCTGCGATACAAACCTGAATTTAATACTTCAATCGTTAACGATGAAAAAATTGCATGTGACCAATGAGATGAACAGTTTGTTCTTGCGCCGAAAACATCCCGTCTTGATTATTAGTCAAACAGTACTTTCTCGTCACTAATAATTGAGGTTAAAATTGTTTCTGTTCAGGCCTCAAAATGAGGCCTCACGCATGGGACAGAGCCATCAAGCCGATCCCTAGCCGTATGGCACATGACCAGTCGACAGTCGTCCACTTAGCTTTGCTAAAAATATTAAGTCCAGTATTTTGATTTAATTCCAAACTTCAAATACTACAACTGGATGACTGAAAACATTCATCAATTTGATACCAAAATTATATACATAGCATCAATGTTACTTTTCAAGATATGGATAATTTTGTAAATGATACTTTGATATTTTTGCCAAATTCTATTCCGAGTAAAGAGGCTAATTAGTTTCCTGCTTTACACAGGTTTGAATAGGGATTATCATAGTTCAATTGACAATTATTGATTAAATAAACCTCTCTTTAATAAGTACTTTCAATGATTTGTAAGTCCACTCAGTACCAAGGTCAAATATCATGAAATCAAGAATTCCAAAATTTGACTTTCTTTTATGGGAATGTCATTTTTAAAGGCCTTTAACTCAAAAACATGCCTGGCGACTTGTTCCGGGTTTTGTTGGAGCTGGTCACATTTTAGTAGTGCATTATAAACTATTGTAATCATACTTACAGCTGTATCATAATACCAGGTGTTACATGCGACTTGCGTCACCCTTTGAAGAAGATCAATAACATTACTATAAAACTATACACTCACAGAGACCAAGCGATAAATGCTATCTGTGACTGACCCATATAAACAACTACCTAACGGCTACATTAGTTTTACATTACTCGAGTTCCACTCTATAACGTAATGCAACGCATCACCACTCATGGTTAGATTGTTGCTTCTTATTTTGTTTACATAGTCTTTGTGACTTTCCCTGTTTAGTGCTGCGCAATTCTAGTTCTGTTTTTACCCAAGCTTGAGTCTTTCCGATGGATTGCAACCAACATTTTAAAAATTGATAAAGTGCGTGAATCCAGGAAATTGGAAAACAACGTTGCTATCTAATATCGTTCCCTCCCGCTACTATTTCTGAGAATAGTCAGATTTTTTATGAATCTCTTTTTTTCTTCAGATTTATATCAAAACAAAGCCATTGGAATGTTTTAAAATGAATTTAAATTCAGATAAATACGTACTTTAGACAACAAAGTTCACTGTCAAGTCTTTTGTGGTTCTAGTTCTAGGAGTTTATCCTTCAGAATCTCACGTTTGAAAAAGAGACCAAATCAACTAACAATGCAAATTTTACATTGAGGAAAAAACACCTGCTCCCCTATCAAGTTATGAAAATAAAAAAAAATCATATGGCTTAATGAGCAATACTTCTATGAACAACTATGAAAAAAAACTGACCAATAAAATGAACTGTTAGTCTGGTGCCGGGAATATACGACCCGTTTAATTGGTTAAATAATATTGGACGAATGTGTCTTCCTCTCATATTCAATAAACCCGTTTTCATTGAGACATTATCATTGCTTTTCATTTTCACCAAATGAAAGTGGGGTCCAAAAGACCATCTTGTATTTATTTTTGGACTAAAATAATTAACCTTATTTTTTAATGCAAGATAATATTCAGCTACATAGTTCTGTGATATTCCCAAGAGTGACATGTCTTACAGTATTTGTACTATGCATCCACTACTTGAGCTAATATGATGATTTAATTAACTATAGGCTCAAATAAATTTACATCAAACTGCCACAGAATTAGGGCGAGTACGCATAATACTTGATTAAAACATGACTACGAAAAAAGGACCTGCTCAGAATTCTTCCGGGAGTAATGCGAAAACAGGGGTAGGACGTGAGGCGGACTACTACAACGCTAAAGAAGGAGACCACCAGTAGGTTTTATAAAGTGAAAAAGAATACTTTGAATAATGTTCTGATATCTGTGATGCATTAACCTATAGAACTACTGGGCCCTATTTTGTAACAAGGAGTGCGGGGGGGGGGGTGTTGCACCCCCTAATTTCCAATTATAAACGTCATACCATTAAATTTGGTGTATAGCTATGGGTCTCTTTTATCCAGTGATACCAAAATAATTACAAACATTCCCCACATAATGTCGCTATGATGTCATAAGGCGTCCATACGATGGCGTCATAAGGCGTCCACGTCCATATACAAAAGTATAGGCAAAATTTATTTTCGGCTAAAATTCTACAAAAAATGCGGAGCAAAATGAAACATTTACTGTAGAAACCAATGGTGGGCCTCACCACCTATCTATGGTCATCTTTGATGGCCGGTCCTACCCTAAAATGAGCGCAAAGGATCTACTATTAGCTTATGTCGTTTGGGCGTAAACGCGTGCGTTTTTAGGATGGATAAAAAATCTTAGGGCGTGGTACAACCCCCCACTCGTAGTTCCAGGGTTAACAACACCTTTAATTGTATTTCCTCGAATAGCAGAATATAACGTTTGGCGACTTCCGGTAATTGTTATTTGAAAATCCAACACATGGTGAAGTAGGTTTATGTAAACTAATTGTGCGTATTTATATGATTCACGACCTATTCCTAATTAACCTGTATCAAAATGTCTCATTAGTATAATGTAGCATCGCATGTTTTAAATTAGGTATTCTCTACCCAGTATAACGGACAGATGCTAGATAAATAACAAATGATTACCCAACACCGTGACAAAAGTGGGGCCAATCAAGCAGGGTTAATTGTTTTGAGAATAAACAGGTACAAATTGTACAAATACTTACTATCAAATCAGTATGCTTTTTATCATTTAAATACCAAATATATTTTAACTATAAATTGGCTTCCGTTTGTCACAAATCTTGTATAATTGGCTCACAATTTTTAAAATTTTCTTTCAACAACTTTGGATAATTCCGTCAAGTGATAACTTTTGAAATTTTGAGAAAATATTTCAAAAAATCTGCTAACATGGTTCTCATCTCATCTGACTGCTTCCTTTTATAGGCAACAGGAACCGTTGAGGGCGTGATGAGTTGGTCAAATATGAGTGAATAGGCCCCCTCACCCTTATTCAGAGTGTCTTTTTCTTTTCTTTTCACAACATCTTTGACCAACTCATCACGCCCTCAACGTTTCGTGAGTCAGATGTGATGAGTGAATCTTACATTCCAAATGAACTTGTTCAAAGGTCTCAAAAGATCTTTTTATTATGTTGAAGACTATGGCCAGCACACAAAGCATAAGAGATGCTGCATTTTTAATTGGGAGGGCAGATAGCCAGTTTGTTACACAGTTATTAGTGTCAGAAGGTAAACTCATTATAGTATAACCTTTCCGAGATTTCGCCTTTACCTTTTGCGAACAGCTATTTTATCTAAAGTATCACTGCATTGTATGTATTTATTATAAGACGAGAGTAACCATTGTAATACCAGATGTTACACGCAAATTGCGTCACATTTTGGAAAAGATTAATAACATTACTTTAAAACGATCCATTCACAGAGACTACGCGATAAATGCTTTCTGTGACTGACCCATATAAACAACTACCTAACGGCTACATTAGTTTCACATTACTCCAGTTCCACTCTATAACGTAATGTAACGCATCACCACTCATGATCAGATTGT
This sequence comes from Amphiura filiformis, assembly GCF_039555335.1. Lineage (NCBI taxonomy): Eukaryota > Metazoa > Echinodermata > Ophiuroidea > Amphilepidida > Amphiuridae > Amphiura > Amphiura filiformis. The sequence goes on along the minus strand of NC_092638.1, from coordinate 38,705,365 downwards.
TGCTTCCTATTTCTGAGTCTTAATGACTTTCTCTGATTAGTGCAGTAATACTAGTTCCATTTGAACCAACTTGAGTCTCTCCAATGGATGGCAACCAAAGTTTTAAAAATTGATAAAATACGTGAATCCAGGAAATTGGAAAACAACTTTGCTATCACATTTGCACAAAGATAAGTTTTCCAGTAATTCTCATTAGTAAGGCTGCAAAAAATTAAATATTTGGTTCTCGCCCCTTCCCGCCTTAGTTTCTTTTTTTTATAAATCAGATTTCAGATTAAAACAATAATTGGAATGCTTTAATATAACTTTCTACAGATACATAAGTTCATTGGACAACAAGGATTGCTTTCAAGTCTTTGTGGTATTCTAGGGGGTTTATCCCTCAGCCTCTCACATTGGAAAAATAAAAGTCTGAAAACTACTGACAATGCAAATTTTATCTTTAAGAAAAAAAACACCCTATCCCAAATAATTCTATGTGGCTTAATGAGCAATTTCTATCGTCGTTCGTTTTCTTTCAATTTCTTCAATGCAAACTTGTAATTTGTAGTTCAATGGTATATATATAAAAGATTCATAACTGACCAATAGGATGAACTGTTAGTTCTAGTGCCGAGAACATACGACCCAGTTTATTGGTTAAATATTGATTGAGGCGCTTCATTTTTTTCTACGCTTGTAATCATTAACCCCGTTTGTAGAGAGGCGATGTTATTGTAATTTTTTTGCATTTGCAACGTAAAAAAGTTAAAGTGGGATCTAGAAGACCACCTTTTTTTGGACTTACGTAATTTACCTTATTGTAAACCAACGGAATATTCAGCTACATAATTTAGTGATATTTCCGAGAGTGACATGTTTTCAAGAAGTATGTGGTTCTATACACATCAATATTACAGTATTTGTACCATGCACCCACTGCTTGAAATATTATGATGATTTAATTAACTATATAATACACTACAAATACATCAAACTGCCACAAAATTAGGACGAGTACGCATACATATTTGATTAAAAACCAATACAACTGCGGTCACAGAGATAGAGCGTGAGGCGGACTACTTTTCCAGAGAGAGCGTAACAAAAAGAAAAAAGAACAACGCTGAAGTCAGAAAAACTAAATTTAGGCCTACGTCTGAGACCTACTCATTGATGTGCTCACTTTAATGGACTTTCAGAGATCCCTCGTGTACCAAAAACATTTAATTGTCTGAAATCGCCTAAAATCACGGTTGATAAATCGGAGAATATAATACCCTTAATAAATTTACTTTCCATTTACTTTTATGTTATATCTATCATTTTGTGTACTTAAGTCTAAAAATATGTTAGAATGTTTTACAGCAAGTTTTGAACAAAATATTTTTTTGAATGTTATGTCATGTCCGCAAACATAATACCTACACCCAAACATAATACCTACACCTAAATCACCAACATCGGCCCGAGAATACCGTTCAAATAAGTTAGAATAATCATTTTGGTATTTTGGCGGCCATTTTGAATATTTTGGTGTCTATGCCCGGGCATAAAGAATTAAGATTAGTCTCTGACAAAGCGCGGTATTTATAGTCACTCCCAGCGGTCACAGCCGGCATATGTGGATCCTTCGTGACGCAAGAAAACAATCCTATGGAACCGATACTTGCGATATGTACGCACGTATAAACATCACCTTCATTAATAGTGAGATTCAAGAGCAAACAAGAGCTCCGGACCACAATTAGTTACACATATAATTAATTTTCAATTAGTGGCCATGACGTCCTTATAGCTGTCACTTTTTCACTTATCAAATAAAAACAATTTTTTTACAATTATTTGCATTGCAAAGACAGGTTGCTGGATTGTATCAAGACAAGAGATATCGCACAATAAATAATTGTTAATTTCAATTAACTTCTTTGCCGAGAGTGGAGCAACTTATTATTTCTAATCTTGCTGATAGAATCATCAGATGAGATGTGTGAAATATCAAATATTGAACAAAGTAATCACTTGGTTTTGACAAGCAAAATCTTACAACAAATCCTGTGAATCTATCCACCCGTTCGAAATCCAAGCCCCCATCAAAATAGAGAATTTAATATCAGAAAGTTCAAAATTTTCATAGAATATCAGTACAATTCTAGGCATATTATAAGACATCATATCTAGACCAATGGCAGCCGTTGTATTTTAACGAGTTGGAGGAATATGAGATGGAGGAATATGCAAATAAGAAGACTGGATTTTACATTCGTGAAATATTATTTGAAATTGTATTTTGTCAAAATTATTTATACTGAAAAATTACGACCATTTGCACTATTTTCCATTACTCTCATATTGTAAAGTGCCACATAGCTAAGGTGTATTTTATAAATATTTCTGCCGATTACTCCATGTTGAAATTAGCTAAAACGTTGTAAACATGGTAAAGGGTAGATTTTCATGACAATTTTTTTTAAAATTTTAACGGACGACTTTAACCTTTTGAGGTCATTTAGAAGGTTTTCTTACCAGTCGTTTTTGTTATCCTAACTCAGTACAGTTCGCCCATCAAAAGGTGAACGTTCGTGCTACGAAAATTCATGCCTCCAGCTAAGATCGTTTTTGTTGTTGCTACACTCATTCCTTCCTGAAACTGGTTCTGTGGTGCCTAAAAACCGGAAGCGTAATGACATAGGGTACTAGCTTAAATATCTTGATTGCAAATAGATATGCAACCAATATGAATCTAATTTATTTACCAACATATAGCCCCAGGGACTATAGCAGATCTATAACGAAACCATGTGCTGCTACTTGTATCAATTTACAGCGTAGTATGTAGCCTAATGGGCTTACCCAGTTGAAATCTATATACCGGTACACCCCTATGGAAGACATGATCTAAATCGTCCACACAGGGAGTGTTAATTTCAAATGGGGTTCCGATTTGAAATATACAGCCCCCGTGTATACGATTAAGGTTATTTTTGCCATGGGGAATAACGTAATTGATTCTTTACCTCGACATTGCTTGACAGTATGCTTCGACTTTATTTACAAGTACGTATCAGTCAGCAGTTCCGGGCTGTCATAACAGCATGTAGACAGTATTTAAGTCTCGAAATGACCTTCTACATAGCGGGTGCTCTTTCTGTACATTTGAATACAAAGACGGTAAACAACACGAGACTACTGTGCAGCAAAAATATTTTTGTCGTTGGCAAATACTTTCAAAATGTTGTTTTTGATAACATATTACAAATTCGGAATCCCCCAATGTGTAATAATTTTGCTATTCAATTAATACTTAAATTTGATGACTTTATCTATAGAGTTCCTATCCTTTTCAATGGCATGAGGATTTGGTCACGCTTGGTGGTCTTGGTATGTTGTGCTCATGGGCCACGTGCGTATTTATAAATAAATATTTATAATAGTCGTAGGTAGCTGCTTCAGTTGGTCTCAAATACACATAATATACATTGGCTTCTATTTTAGAGGAGGTCTAATAATAGCCCTATGCAAAAAATGGCTGCTGTTTTGACTATAACTTCAAAGAGTATCGGATAATAAACCCTCCACATTTCTTGATATTTTACTGTTTCCAGTCATTTTCACTGGTGACGAAGAAAAAAAACATTTTCAGATGGTAAAACGGTTCAGGTTTATATACTTTGAACATTTTACAATGACATATCCTAAGTAGTCAAACTTGTTATCAATCGTCACAGATATGGAGCATATTATCACTTTAAGGGTATACGAGGTATTGTTGGTCGAAGCAGCAAAAAATAAATGGACATTCATTCTACAAATCATATACTTTGAAAACTTGCTTAATTTATTGTTGTTAATGAGTTATGTACGTTTTACAAAAGTGTTGTTGTTTCAGGCCTCTTTACAACATAACTGAAGAACCACAGGACCTACAAAAGTATATCTGTGATATTTGAGTTCTTCTACACGCTCGCTATGAAAAGCTCACTACCATTCGCAAGATGCTGTGAACTATTTTTTTCTGCTGCTTCGACCAACAATACATCGTATAACCTTAATAGAGATAAAGAAATACGAGCCAACTGTTAACTGTTAGATCAATACCATTGTTTTAATCGGTCAATAAACCTATTCACACAAACTGAGTAAAATAATTGTTTTTAATATAAACACTTCAGAAATAACTAAAATACGTGGGCAAGCCCCTTAAGTTTGATTTGATATCAAGTATCATTGTGGTAGTACCGGCTTACTGTGGTGCCTGCTATAGTTAACGAAACCCAACTGTAAAAAAAGGTGTAAAGACGAGCTAAGGAAAGGAAATATGAACATAAATTTAGCGAACTTAAGGTGGTACTACACTCCTTGATAAATTTGTGACTATTTTTGCATTTTTCTCAACAAATTGTAACATACTGGTAACAAAAATTATGTATATTATAGGGGCAAGGAAATCACTGAAATTTCAGTGAAGTAATTTTATTCATTGCCCCTATAATAAACATAACTTTTGTTACCAGTGTGTAGTTATATTTTGAGAAAAATGCAAAATTAGTCACAAAATTTATTGGGGGAATGGGTGGGTGTAGTACCACCTTAATGGAGGGAAGTAATAATAATAACCACAACATATGATTATAAGAAATAATTTTTAACACAAATATCCGAAAAAACATTCACCGATCATCTAGTATTTGAGCCTGGGACCTTCGAAATAATGCAAACAAATTAAAATAATTCAATAAATCAAAAAAATCAAAAATGGTTAAAATATTATTTTTAGCAATGTTTTGGTTTGTAGTCATTTTCTGGCTCATCTTCTACTGGGGTTGTGGATTTCAAATGGAATGGCCCATTTCGTTTTTAATCATATTAAAACCGCTCCAGATGTACAGATCTGACGATTAACCGCTTAATTGATTTAAGGTCATGGACGTTTGAAGGAGTAGCATCATAATCATAATCAATTTTCGCGTTAGGTCTTGTCTAGTTAAACACATTATCTAGTGTTTTTTTTTTCATAAGCATGGTTTTCATAATTATCGCAAATTCCATGATATTATACAGATTTTCGGTAACGTAAGAAAAAAGGAAAAATAATTCCAGTAAAAATGACGTTAATAAATGAAACGAAAGCAGAAAGTGAGAACGTGACCTACTAGATTCATAATCTACAGCAAGACATCAATATTTTCCTGGTTGAACTTCCTAGACTGTAAGACAAGACGGCTATAATACTCAAGTTGTTTGTTTGTTTGTTTGGAAAAATAAAATATTGCCATCATAGTTATTGAATGACCTTTTGGTGTAGGAAGATCACGTACTTGACGTAGTAGTGTCCCCACGCCATGATTATTGGGTCTACGGAAAGCTGGATTCATGCCCATCACACGTGTATAGTTTTCTTCTCCATAAGGTTTTAATTTCGACGCATGGTTAGTGTGGGTGTTCCAAGGTTGCTAGGGTACCACTAAGGTACTTCGAACTTTCGCCAATTCGAATAATCTTTTTACATTAAAGAAAACAACACTATTATACACACGTACACACAATTTTAAGAGCATTGTAGTTTTACCACTCCCTGGATCGCCATGCAGTAACACGCTCATGGGTTAAAACTTTGTACGGAGTCAAGGAAGAAGAAGGGGACAAAGAAGAAGAAGAAGAAGAAGTAGAAGAAAAACCCGACAACGAAGAAAAAGGGGACAAAGAAGGAAGAAATAAAACAAAAAAGAAAAACAATAAGACGACAACCAGTAGGTTTTTTAACGCGAAAAGGAATACATTGAATAACGTCCTGATATCTGTGATGCCCTGTATTACGATTTCCGGTAATTGTTATTTGAAAAGCCAACATATGGTCAAGTAGGCTTATGTAAAATAATTGTGTATTTAATTCACCAAGAGATTGCTAATTAACCTGTTACAAAATGCCTCATTAGCATATTTACATATTTAGCCTCGCATTTTTAAATTAGATATCTAGATGTCTCTACCTGGTACAACATGACGTGGACAGAACCTTAAAATCAAAGCAGAAAGACCTGTGGAAAAACAAAACAACATGTGATATACTCGTCATAATAATCATCCCCCTGTTTTAAGCAATATCAATAGGACCGGTACTACTATGATGATTAAAGACTGGATTAAAAAGACTAGTTTGCGTCTGACGTCAGGAAAAGGCGCGGCATGATTGGTTGCTGACCTGCACAGCACGGCATTTTTGGTCTTGTTGACAGTACGTCATACTCAAACTAGTCTTTTTAATTCGGTCTTCAATTAGACAAGTAAAGGATTAGGATGACAAACTAATATGGATGACCTCTGATTTTTTTCACAGGTCTTTCTGCTTAGATTTTTGCAAAAGAAATGTCCACGTAATGATATGACGGACATGCTATGTAAATATTATATAAACATCTCAAAAAAAGCAACTACCCCCCCCCCTTAAATAAAGGCCATTATTCAAAAACGGGCTATTGTATTACAAATCTGTAAAATGCATTGGAAGCAGAATTTATTTCTGCGCATTTTGACACCTCAGTGAGGTCCAGATTTGAAAGTTGTACTTACAACAATACAAAAACACTCAGATATCATTACACAGATTTCCTTCCATTATACTGAATACAAATCGATAGAATTTACTGCAACTTTCAAATCTTGGGTTACATTGATTTAAATGTACGCTGTGACGTCAATATTTAGACAATTGCTACAAATGAGGTGTCAAAATGCGCAGCAATAAATATTCTGCTTACGTATTTTTCAGATTTGTAATACAAACGCCCGTTTTTGAATAATGGTCATTATTTAGGTGGGGTTAGTTAATTTGTTTGAGATGTTTACTTACCTAACATTTTGCCTAATAGCCGTGAAATAATAATGCCCCAATCAAGCAGGGTTGTTTTTAGTATAAACTGGTACAAATTGTAAGATATCTTTACTACCAGATCCGTATATGTATGTTCTTTAGTGTTTATATACCAATGTCTTCAAATATAATTCAAATTTGTCACATTCTGATGGCATTTGCATCAAATAAAATTAATTTTGTTAATCAAGTCACAACTGCTAAGGTTCAGAACCAGAAAGCAGTAACTCACTGTGACCAACTATCACGCAATGAGCATAAAGTTGGCTCCTTGCTTTAGTCTTCAAAAATCAATATTTCCTCCACAATGTCTTTTGTTTTCTATTAGATTTTGGTCATGATTGGTGGACTGTATCTTATATAGTGCCTGGCAACTTTATGTTCATTTTATGTGAGTAGAGGCTTCCTGGCTCTCAACCCTCGACTATAATATTCAATTCTAAACCTGAATGGTACCAACAGCTATCACACTAATCAACTGTATACACGCATTCATTTTGTAGCTATTTTTAAGATTTTCGTTTCTATATTAAATTATTCATCTTTTTCTGCTTTTTTTGTGGTAATTTTAATTCTATAAACTGTACATTTGTGTGCAAATTGAGGGCGCGATTTACATACATTTTAAATTCTAAATAACCAAATAATGAGTTATATCTTACATTTCATGATAAAAAGTGTTTTGAAAATTCCCTTGTCATTTGTTAGTCTGTTTGCTGATGTTCTAATACCACTTTACAGGTGTCTACCCTTGTAAATACGTAAACACGATTTTAAATAAATAGCGCCATCATTGTTCAACATTTCTTAAAATGGCTCAGTTTTACATGCCATCAAACAACCGTGTCCACAATCTGTCCTCAAAAGTTGACCTCAGTTCAATTGCGTATGAATTTTAGTACCCTGAAACAATTAAAGGTCATTCTATGAATTATACTGCGATTTAATCAAGCACTTTGTTCCGATAGATGTTCATATTGAGATCATAGTTAATGATTATTTCGTATGCAATATGCGTTGTTCAACCTGTTGATTCTTTGTGTGTAAGGAAGGACATTTTAATTGCTGGTTAAGGTCGAAATTGAAATTCCTGGTATTGAGGCTGCGTGGGTGATGATACTTAACTAGGCCTACTTTGATTGAAAACTTCATGATGACGCAGAAATATAAATTTCACCGAAGTAATGCAGGTCAAGATATAATTTTGAGTGTTTTGAAACCAACATAAATCAGCCCTTGTATGTCAAGTAATCTTAACTTAAACATGTAGTCTCTTTTTTGTGTTTATAATGGGAAATTAAAACGGCAAAAACATTTTAATCGTAAGTGGCCTGTAAGGAATGCTTATAATATGCCTATGAACATAAAACAAGAAAACGAACAAATCTGAAATCCAAAACAAACACTATAATAATCAACAAGAGTTTCTACAAGGGCTCAAACAGTTTGGTCTTTTCCCCAATAATTTAAATGCCAAAACATGTCACATTATTAGTCATCACCAAATGGTAATTCAACAAACACTCCATAACTTTTCAATTCATTTTAACCGTAGAACTAAACCTCCAGGTTTTTGATCCGTCGTAACAAAGGCACGTCTTTACGTCCAAACGACTTACGTTAGTCGGAGATCCATCCTTTACGCTCATTTTAGTGATAACCGTTTTACCCTAGCACCTTAACCGAGGGAAGGACCAACCATCAAAGATAACTGGGGGGGTTTGCTGAGGCCCACCATAGGTTTCTACAGTAAAATCAAGGATTTTCATTTCCCTCTGGTAAATTCATTTCAAAATATATTGACTTCTAACTTGTTTGAAATAGTCATTTTCTTTTGTATTTATTAACAAAATGGTAAAAACCGCATGTTGTACATATCCAGAATTTCTCAATTTTGCAACGCTCTCATTATGACGTCACAGCGACATTATGTGGAGAATTTTTGTACTTTGGTATTACTGGATAGAGGAGACCCATAGCTATACAATTTTACCAAATATAACGGTATAAAGTTTATTCTTGAAAATTAGAGAGACGCAACCTCCTTCGTAGTCCATGTTACAAAATATGGCTCGGTAGTTCTAGGGTTAATCCAAGTCAATATATTCTATTTTAAACTACTATCCTCGTAAAAAAACATCACAAATATTGAATGTCGGAGATTTAAAACGGCCGGATAAACATTATTTAGACTCTGACGCAATCACTCAAATTTGATGTAAGCTCAGAGAAATTCAAGATTTTGTTTTTATATCCAATGGCCCCATTAACTGATTCGTAATCACCATAAGTACAATGTTTACAAGATCGTCTTCTACATCAAAGACACAAGTCTCCATATTACTAACCCTTGTGAATCACAAAACTATGACAGAAAAGAAAAGGAGAGGAACAGAATATGTGCTCAAAATCAACAACAAAAATCAAAAGAGGTGTGGGAGTACAAAATAATACGTTATATGAGCTGATGTGGCGACTGGTTTTGTGACAAGTGGTTTATATTGTTATTATTATACGAATCTTCCTACAAGTACAAATGCATCACTGTCAAAAATGTCTATTTTTTTACGATGTTCGTTCTTTTTCCGTTTTAAAACAGTGGAAATGCTGTAAAAATATAAATGTTCTGCTACAAATTTGAGTTGTTCTATAAATTCGGACAAACCAAACAGAATCATTCTGTAAAAAAAACCAGTCGCATTTTGTAAAAATACGAACATTTTGAAGAATGAAAATATACAAATCATAAAAACCGAACAATTGTTAGCGGTTCAGCTGTCAGCAGTTATTGCCGTTTTAAAGGAATTATATATCTAACAGTATAGTATCTCCTTGTTATCATGTGTTTAACAGGTTGTTTGAGTGTTCCTTCTTGATAGTGTTATGTTATTTCAAATGCCCGGAAAAACCTACTTAAATATATTTGCTGAGTTTTCTCTGTTTAGCACATCTGTATAATAGAGAACAGCTTTAGAGTAGAAATATATCCGTTATTAAAAACACAACATTATGCATATTTTTACTTTGCGCATTTTTTCTCAAACTGGTCAAGCAAGCAGGTAGTTATTTCACAGTGCTCATCAAGTACATTACTCTGTTCCACATTGCGTTTTTAGTGCGAAAGGGACAGCTAATGATTCGTAAAACACAATGCCATCCGATTTACACTAATATTTACTCTGCACAGCGTTGACTAATATATTTTAATGAGAAACGTGGAACTGGTCAAGCAAGCGGCAATTATTTCACAGTGTTCATTAATCTGTTCCACATTGCGTTTTAACCCTAGACCTAGGGGGGGTTGTTGTTGTCACGTACCGTTATGTTTGGTACCAATGTATAGCTTTGGGTCTGCGCTATCCAGTGATACCAAAATAAGAATAAACATTCCCCATACATAATGGCGCTATGACGTCATAATGTGAGCGCGCCCATACAATTGTTGCAGAAATTTCAAGAAGTATAAAAGGAAACGAATCTTTCAACCTAACTAATAAGTGAAAAGTGGGCCCCACATTCCCCTGGTCATTGTTGATTACCGGCCTTATCCCCCCGGTAAGGTGCTGGTGTAAAACAATTATCACTAAAATGACCGCAAAGGATGGATCTACGATTAGCTTAGGTCATTTGGTCGTAAACACGCATGTCATCATGCAGTTATTGTTAACTACATGTATGCACACAACACAGGGACACTCACAATAGGCAATTGACCCCTACTGATAGCGCTGTGTTGTAGATATAGGAGATGAACTAATTACCGTCATATATCAAAAGGTATAAAAGCTATGATTTCAGTACTTGGTCTATGTTTCAATTACCTAATCTTTTCAAAATATCTGAATTTTCAACCCGGTACAAGCTTTAATAACGGGGGACCATACATTTGTATGAGAAAGAAATCCTTCCATCTGTCCAAACTCCCGTGTTATTCCAATACACATTTTGCTTCACCGGGCAGCCCTGGCTTGGTCGTATTTGGAAGATTGGTGTCACGAAACCGTAATGGGTACAAATTTAGTACTTTCTGTAAATCAAGTATGGTTTATTCTCTACATGTCAATCTTTAAATCATTAGCATAGTCCTTATAATAACGGGGACCGTCTTGATGAATAAATGACAGCAAACCAGTGAAAAATATCAGTGGAGCTCCGTCCGTACATGTCGATAGCGACATTATCGATTGGATTAGTCGACCGTAGCGGACAATTCGATCGCTCATTGGATTAATATTATCACGTGGTAATAAATTTGCATTGGACAATAGATTACTATAATGGTTTAGTACTGCATCGGTTTAATCTTCACTAAGCGGGTTTATGACTGGAAAGGTCACGGTGAATTTGCCGTGGATATAACTGCACTATGTTTTTTATGACGGATAAAAATCTTAGGGGGTTGTTACAGCCCCTTCCACTTCGTAGTTCTAGGGTTAAATAGGGCAGCTTAAGCGTAAAAGGTTTAGCAAAAAAGATAAAGCTGTTATTTAACATAGCAAATCCATATCGTCAGTGAAACGAATTATAATCATAATGTTTATTATCTTTCGTGATTGTATTCATTTCCTTTAGCATGGGAGGCGAGCACATTAAACCAAAACGACGGTGCTACCAGGAGTAGCAACCACTTTGAAATATATTGCTATTAATCTATTACATCAGAAGTCACGGTTGCGTAACGATGAAAAGACTCATAATCGTGAGATACCTTGTGGGCGTTGGTTCGAATCTCTGCGGCATGTTATGCATTTGGGCAATGGGCTTGATCTTGCTTGCTTCATCCCATTCAGGTGCAATGAGGAGTGCGGAGAGGAGCTACGCTACGGTTGAGCCTTTGAAATGATTCTGACAACCTACTGGCTAGGCTGCAAAACTCCTTATTTGCGACTTTAATCTCATATATGTAAAATCCTGTGAAAAGTGGCCTGATTAGGGATGCAAAAAAGGTGTAGTAGCAGATTATTATAAATCTTCCCAAAGTGAAAACTAATCTGACTATGGATATAAATGCGCGTTGAAATTCACTTGCATATAGATATATAAATGCTTCTCTCAGCTAGTAGTTTACTGGGTTTATTCGGATTTAGGGAATGAAAAATGGATGACATTGATTTCAGAGTCAATTCGTGCTATCTCCAAGGAATCAAATCATTACAAAACACCAGTTCATCTTTGTTTGAGACCAATACATATATAACCGATTGTCTTTCTAACGTGAGAGATAGGTCCGTAAAATCAACATGTAGAAAGGACATTGACTTCTAGTGTTCAATATGTAGAAAGGACATTGACTTCTAGTGTGCAACATCATTGTTGATGTGGAAGGTGCGACGCTGATCAAGTTTTATAATTATGTTTTACACCCACAAGAACATGGCTTGTAAACTAAACATGACTAAAATTAGTTTTGTTTTAATTGCATACAAATGTATGGTTTAAAGTGATATGTCCGTTCAGTATGAAACGTGCCCCTGCAAGGCCTGCATACGTCAAAGAGTATCGCGGGATGAATAGATGCACCGCTAACAACGCGCAATTAATAGCTTTACCTCTAACAAATCGTAATTTCCCGAAGCGATTATTAATTTCCCTTTAAACAACAAATACCAAGTCCTTGCCTGATTAGTAAGTGAATCTGCAAAAAAAGATTACAGAGATTTGAATGCCCTACTCTAGCAAAATCCCATTACACACGTTTACTAGTAATAGTAAAAACAAAAAATATTACTATTATTAAGTGACAGGAAAAACTAATTTTATCAGCGTCTTAGGTTAGATGCAAAAACAGATTCGGTTTCCAATCCTCTAGAATTACTTCACCATCAAATTTTGATTACACGTCACTCCTCCATTTTGGTTGTTTTACTAGTATTTCTAAGATGTTAATTTTAAGTATTGTTTCTTCTTGGTGTTCTAATTCCAATTATCTTTTTTTTTTTTTTTTGTGCTTGTTGTTGTTCTTCTTGTCCTTCTCATTCTTCTTTATCTTTTTCTTCCTCATTTCATATTTGATCATCATCATCATTATCATCATCATCTTCTTCTTCTTCTTCTTCTTCTTTTTCTTCTTCTGATACTATTTCTCCTTCTCCTCCTCCTCCTCCTCACCATTTTCACCCATCTGCAGTATTACTGCATGGAGATGCAGGGAGTGGTAAAACTACAATGCTTTTAAAATTGTGTGTTTGTGGTCTATTATTAAATGTAACAACAAGGGTATTATGCGGAGTACCTCAGTGAAAAATAAATGGGTAATATGAACCATTTAAAAGAGATGAATAAAGTTCACATTTCAATTGGGACGATTTTCCGTGATCATGCGTTTGCCCCACCCACCCCACCCCTCGCTCTATCCTCGTGTCTACTCGTCGTAATAAAAAACCCATGGAACAGATAAACTGTAAACATCATTGTCTCTGTACGTTTAAAGAACATGAAGTAGATTCAATGATTATGGCTTATAGACCATATTACGCCATGTACATGATCTTTCTACTTCAAGAGGTCATTCAACAATATTTTGTTCTTCCAAAGAAAAATATTGAGTAATAAAGCCGTCTTGGCTTACCGTTATTATTTTGTCTGGGAAATTCAACAAGGAAAATATTGATGTCTTGCTGAAGGTCTCCGATTTAGTAGATCATGTTCCCACTTCTTTTTATTTATTAAGATCAGTTGTTATGTTAGAACATTTTCCATGAATTTAATTAAGTTTTTGCATGCACTTTCACTATAACATATTTGTATATTTTATTGATATTTTCTGTATATTTATAATTTGTGATAACAGCGGTTTCGGTTGAGCTATTGCACACATGAATATTGGATATGCTCAAATGCTCATATAACCTACCACTTCAAAGGAGTGTTGTAATTATACAATGGTCACGGATTCGATTCCTTCTTAAGCGCGCTTCAGACTCCATATACGTACAATATTGTATGTACAATACTTTTCGTGACGTCAAAAAGTATTGCACGTGCAATAAATAGTATGTACCGGGAAAATATATATTGTGCTACAATCGTTGGTTGCTTAATTGATACGTAGTTGCCAAATTTCTAAGAGTGGTAAATTTAGTGAGTGTTCGTGCACGGAATGATGAACATCTTTTTATGTCTTTTTGTATTCAACTGTACTTAATATTAAAAGGCCTATTAATACTAACGATATTAATAATATTAAAATTGTAATAATAATATAAATGGCGCATTCAGTTCTTATTTATTTATTTATAGATTTATTTATTTAGGCCTATTTGTTTATTTATTTATTTGTTTATATATTTATTTATTTATTGATTGATTGATTACTGATTGATTAATTATACTGACATTTAGTCATATATTGATTTAGTCAGTTTCTTAAGTATTATTTGTAGGCCTATGTATTTATTCTGGTTTTGATTTGATTGATACTGATATTTTTATTGTTTTTTAAAGTTTTGGCATATAACATTATACATTATAACACGTTGTGTTATGAATTTGCAATAGCTTTTTACATGTTGATATCGTTGAGGCATGTTATGATGGTGTATGTTATAGACCTACTTATGATCATCCCAATAAATCCATAAACGTGTTAATGTGAAACGAGATTACTTGAAATATATATTTCAGAGTTGAAAGAGTTTCAACTACGAACATAATTCTGAAATATGTCTCTCTGATTGGTTGATTGTCTAGAGGATTACGGCATCCTCAAAGCCTCTTGCTGTAATTCTCTAATCGATATCTATTATAGGACCGATCTTTTGAAATCTATACAACCGTGTCAAATGAAATAGTCTCGGATCATAGTTTGTGGACGATACAACATTGATACGTCAGATTTCGGAATTGTATTAAAATAGGCACAAATCACATTGAAAACAGGTTGAATGCTGGCAAAAGTAGATAAAATAACTATGGGTCGAATTTACATAATCAGTGTCCTGGGCCAGGATAACATTTAGGACTCCTTCAACACCAAATGTCCTTGCTTTCATTTTCTCATTTAATTTGTTTTAATTGTAATTAATTTCTTTGTCCACTGGCTCTGTGGTAAATCCGGTATTGCCAAATATTTATCGCCCATTACCCGTGTTAATCTATTTATTTATTAAAATGCACCATCTATTAAATTCCTGTAATACAATGTATAGGCCTAGTGTATTTGATAACAAATTTGTTTTTATTTTTATTGGAATTTGGGTGCCATTACACGATTTCATATATATATAATATGTTTGGGCATGGCGGAATTAGTATATGATTAAAGATAGACATACTCTTAGGCCCCCTTTTTTAATTTTTGTACATTATTAATATTAATATTTATGTACAAAATGCAAACGAATGTATATATATTTGATTGTTTAGTAAACATTAAATTTGATGTTTACTCATAATTATGTCTGGAAAGTGAGGGAAAAACTAAGCAGCATCGGTATTTAGTTTCCTGGGAAAGTGGATCAGATGAGCAGAGAGTAAAAGCATTCGCCCTAAATCTTTATTTGATTTTTATTTTTTTATGTATTTATTAGGCCTACTGGTAAAGTGCAGAAAAAACCTCAAAACGCACTCTAGGATTTTTCATCAGCAGCAGTAGAAATTTATCTTGCATAGATTTTCTGGTGTCCTCGCTTGGATTTAGCAAACAATGAACCGTCAGGGTTATAGCGCGGAGATTTAATCTGATTCAACTAGTCGTGGCACGTATATTTATTGCACGTGTAATACTTTTTGACGTCACGAAAAGTATTGTACATACAATATTGTACGTACAATGCGGAGTCTGAAGCTAGCCTTACACCTTTTGGGCAATATTTCATTATCTTCAACTTTTTCCTTTCATATCTCATTTGTATCTTTAATATTTCATGGTGATCTAGCAACCGATAAACCAATGTTACTATTAAAATTGTATGCATGTGCTTAATGCAAGATTTAATGACCGGTTTCTGAAAAGTACGCATCAAAGGTAATTAAAGGTGGAATTTCATTTCTTTCCAGGTGGCATTACATCGAATATAGCTATGCACCATTAATTTTTACATTTTATATCTGTTTCTTGACATTCAAATCCCAAGGGGTTAAATATACACCCACGGCCCAACACCATCTGTTGCCATTTACAAAATTAACATTATATGCAAATTTATGCAACCATGTGTTTTAACACATGGTTGCATAAATGTAAAAGAATTGCCATTTTAAAACCATGCTTGTGCTTATTGTTGCGTTTACATAGTGTACCAGCCATGCATAGTTTACCAGTAATGCAAAAAAAAATTTCCTTCATTATTCACAAAATTGTATGTGACCGTTCACCACAAATATTGGCATTTTAACTTTTTAAGATAGTGGGCAGGCATATTTTCCTCAAATCAAGGTTTACATTGGTATTATTACGTGTCGCAGTGCTTATTGCATTTTTTTAAAAGAAGTTGAATGGACCATTTCTCCAGACAAGCTACACCGACAGCCCATTCGTTGTAGGTGAACACTTACAAAAACCAAAAAAACCAAACAACAACAACAACAACAACAACAAAATGCTGTTTAATTAGCTCGTCTAATGAAACATAATATTATCTCGCGACTGAAATTGCCTTCCGTAGTTAAGTCACGTGATAGTTCGCGGCCAGGCCCTCAGCGCAAGGTTGGCGCTAAGAGCTCATTCTTCGTCAGTTTATCATTCAGAGTGGACGTAACAATTTTTCCCACCCACCACTCCCTTTATGTCAGGGTTGATCTGATTAAAATTGATCAAAATAGTGGACAGGGCGTAAAAATGAGTATCGCAAGAGTGAGACATATCATATAAAGGTCTCGTCTTTAAGTCAAAATGTAATTAAGAATGAAATGAAATCAGAATATGTTGCATGTCACGGTTCTTTGTGTTGCATAATAGTATGACTATATGGGTGTACGTGTGCGAGTAGTTCACTTCAGCTTCAGTTTCTATCTCAGCAACATGTTCTATTCCGTTACGCAGCTTGTCTAAATTACCAGACATGATCTCTTTAATCAGGAAGGTAATGAACACTGAACAAGGTTGGAAGTGTTTTTACTAACTATGTGTTAGTGTTATCATCAATCTTCTACGTAGGTTTTAATTACCATGATCAGCCTATATAGATACCACGGGATGCTGGCGATCAGCAAATGGTAATACTAAATCATCAGTATCGTTTACACTTTAAACACGTACACCGTTATGTCTGAACTAAACTTGAGCTTAGCTTAACATTAAGCCAGGAATATCTGAAGCTTTACTAAATCAAAGCATTATAAAGCTTAAAGATTGGTATCAAGACGTTCACCATGTAAACACGAACACGTTTTGTCTGA
The DNA here is from genome assembly GCF_039555335.1 of Amphiura filiformis. NCBI lineage: Eukaryota > Metazoa > Echinodermata > Ophiuroidea > Amphilepidida > Amphiuridae > Amphiura > Amphiura filiformis. The sequence goes on along the minus strand of NC_092638.1, from coordinate 38,688,177 downwards.
GCTAATCTTGAGACTAACAACATTAAACCAGAAATGTCTGAGGCTAACGCTTTACTAAATCAAAGTATTATAAAGTTTAGATGTTAATATCAAGACGTTTACGCTGTAAACACGAACACCATGAAGACGTTTCGTCTGGACTAAATGTTGTACGCGAGCTTAACTTTAAATTAAATCAGAGGTGCCCGATGCTTAACTAGATCAAATTATTAAGCTTTGCGGTTATATCAAGACGTATTTACTAAGTGTCTGAAAGGCTTTCTCTGTGGACGTTCTTGTTTTCAACTGTTTTCAACATTATATTGGTTGAATTAAGTTTAGTTAGGACTTGCAAGATCACTTTCTCCCTGACAACAACTTGGCTGTTATATAAAAGGTAAACTTTAACTGTGGTTTAAGAAGAACTCCTAGTGACCGCATTCTAAATGTGTCTTGCACTCTACTGGAATATGTTATAAAACATAGACTTTGACTTAAGTGGTACGCCACTTAAAATCTCATGTTTAAAGAAACTCTCCGTCTGAACAAGAATATAATCTTTCAGTTGTGTCTCTGACACCCTGTGGCAAATGTTGCTTTAGCCCTGCTCCTTAGCTTCACGAATCGCACGCTGATAATATAGAACATGTTTTCGTCACAGACTTGGAATAGGTCCATATAAACATAATCTCCATGTTCGAAATGCCTCGCTCGTTACCTATACGACATTTACATTGAAAGGCCAATGTACTTCTGGAATGATGTAGGTTTTTACCGTAACTTTCATTCTGTGAGTAGAGGGAGTTCACTAAAACGCTTTGTTACACCCAAATGACTTAAGCTAATCGTATATCCACATTATTTGCGCTCATGTTAGGTTTACAAATCGTCACCCTCATAACAAAACTGCCTACCCAGCAAACACAAAAACGTTTTAAAAACGTTTTAAATAAGTTATATTTTGGATTTTGTTTTAGGTAAAAACGTTTTAATAAAATTAAAATGTCGGGTTATATAAAGGTCATGATAACGTTTTAAAACGTTTTGTATGAAAACACACTACAAAAATATTTTTAAATGTTTTCAAAAATGTTATTGTAAACTATTTTTGCAAACATTTTTGCCAAATATTGTGTCAATACTTAAATAACATTATGTTAAAATATTTGAACCCAGCAAACACAGAAATGTTCTTAAAATGTTTTTTCAAAACCTTTTAATAACATTTAAATGTCAGATTATATAAAGGTCATGAAAACGTTTTTAAAACGTTACTGAAAATATTTTGGGCAAACATTTTTCGCAAAATATTTTTTCAACCCCAAAATAACATTTTGTTTAGAATGTTTTGTATCAAGTTTTCAATAATGTTTTTAGAATGTTATTAAAACGTTTTTATACCCTTTATATAACCCGATATTTAAACGTTTTCTGTAAAACATTTTTGTTTGCTGAGCAGTTGATTATCAAAAATGTTTTTTAAGGTTATGAAAACGTTTTATACTCTTAATATACCCTTTATATAACCCGACATTTAAACGTTTTCTGACAACCTTTTATAACCTTTTGCGAATGATGTCGAAAACGTTTTGTGTTTGCTGGGTAAGTCGTTATTACATGCTTTTCATTTACAATTTCGATTTTCTGAGTAATAACCAATAATTAATCAAATTTACAGCCGCATTCTTCATTAACTTGTGGAATACATCTGTCATGTTAGGTGTATGTTAACCCACCTTCCGTACTCAGGGGTAAGGACAACCGTCAAAGACGACCATCATAGATTTGGAAAGTCATTATTGCAGAATAATGGGGTTTCACTGATTTGTTTTAACAATTCAGAGAGTACGATTGTTTATAATGGGCAGCTGGGGTAATAGCATTTGCGATAAAATATCAAAATTCATTTTCTTATATTCTATTAGACCACAAATTTAGATAGATAAAAGACAAATATTATATATGCCATCTGAAAAAGATGCTACTAGAAAATGAAAAATATACAGCGGTTTTTCTTGTTCTTCTGTCTTGCTTCGAAGCTTCTTCTTCTTCAGTTCATTTTAGAACCGGATGATTATTTGGATCATTTACTGATTATTATTTGCATCCCAAAGACGTCAACAAGTACCTATATTAACCAATCACGTGATATTGTACATGTCAGTTTTGTTTGAATTGAAAGAACTTAAAAACAAGGGCATTCTTGGAATTTCAACCAAATAGGTCTAAAATCATTTAACATTACGTGCGCATTGAAAATGAGCGCATAAACGACATCTAAAAACAAGCAAATAAGTTCCTTTTAGGCACTTTTACGAGAAATGTGGTCGGTTGGTCAATGTTAGATGAACTAAATCTACACAATTTATACGTGACTTGAATACGAATAGCACGGATGAATGTGGACTTATAACTACCCACAATTACATAACATTTATGGTTCATGTATGCATCAGTAATGTAATCACCCTAACTGTTTCAGATTTTTTCCCTTTCATTTGTATCATTATCATTTTGTTCCTGTGCAAAGATTGGTGAATAAATATGTTTTAATGCATGCCTGAACCATATTTTGTAATTTGTTCTCAAAATTACCAAAAATGACTTTGGCAATTGCCAATTAGCGTTGCAGGCTGACGAAATGTGATTTATGCAATAAATTTGCAACAACCATCAGTAATATAGGAATTCTCATAATTAATGTAAACATAAAGAACTCTAAAAACGTTCATAGTTTCTCTTAAGTATTAGTTTTTCTACTTGGCAGCTCATCACCATTATTTGCTGAGAAATGTTCCATAATTATGCTGATATTCAAGAACGATATGTCATGCGTCCTTCTTGAATTTCAGCAAAAAGCACATTTCCCATCAAATAATGGTGTTGAATTAATCTGTCAAGTAGAAATTTCCTTATTGACTTAAACCATTTCTTACAAACGAATCACCCACGTCTTTCTTAGAATTAAAACATGCCATGACTATCACCTGTAATTGCCTTAATCAGAGAGTGCGAATTATTAGGTAAACCTTGGGTGAAACTGACAAGTCACCGTTTTTACCTTTCTTCAAATATGGCCTATATTCTAAGTCGTCACGTTTGAACGTTAATTATTCTGCGGCTATACTGAAATATGAGCAAAATATAAATGTCATTGATTTACGAACACTTGTTTTTAACCTACTAGCTTAAAACCACCTCAATTCAAATTAGTCTGCTCTTGAGTTCCTCATTCTTGGTAGAACTATACATTCCCGAGTAATTTTGAAGTTGTAAAATGCCAAACCATTGCTTCATGCTGTTTCCCTTTGCATTGAACGATTCTATATCCAAATAAAATACGTGGTTGAACATACTATTGAGAAAGAGCACTTAGTAGGGAGTTGTAAATTGCTGGCAGGTAGTACCTGTCACCGTTTTTGTTCAGGCTGCTTAGTTGTAAGCTGATCTGCCTCACGGATCTGTCTGCCGTACCTTGAAAGGGACCCATGCAAGTCTATTATTTGTTCTTCATTGGTTGGAAAACAGGAGTCAAATATATAATGGAAAGTATTGGTGAAATGGAGATGGACAGGACACGTGGCAAGAAAATATGCCAAAAGGTGGTCAAAGAGAGTCACCGAGTGGCAACCAAGAACGGGAAAGCGAAAAAAGAAGACAAAGACGAAGATGGGGAGATACTTAACCGCATATAGACGCAACTAGGGCTTCACAAGACAGAAATGGTTCAGATTCTTGAAGAGGGCTTCATACAACAGAGGATGACACAGCCTATAGATGGCGATTGATAGGGGTTGTAATTGCGTGTCCCGTAGTTCCTGCATACTCTGCCACATTATGTGAGGCTTACCAGTTGTTACATTATATTGTAAACGTCTGATACTTTTCTGTCATTGGCACACATTTTTAATTGACGTAGTGGTTTGCTAGGTATAGAGCGCACCGGTACACCACCGCCTCTCAATAGAGCAGTTCTCCTTTGCTTTTTATTCGTCGTCAGTCCATTCTGTCCATTTTCAATCTGCGGACTTTCCAGCTATTGCACCTGTTTGTTTGTTTATTTAAGGGTTTGTTTGTTTCTTTATCTATTGACCTATACCTCGGTACCATTAAAAGAAACTGTATAGAAACACATTGTGCTTTAGTATGACATGTTCAAATTTGAGAGTAAATGTTAAACGCATTTGCTGTCAATTAGTTACAGACTAAAAGTTTGTATTACCGCAATTGGAGAGCTTTATGGAAGGTATCGCTTACGTATCGCTTCTTTAATTGTGTTTCTTTTGAATTATTCAGACATAATTATGTTACAGGATCTAAAGTAATGATGCCCAAATAAAATTGAGAATGTAATAGTGGAATGAACTTGCAATGTAATTGGATCATATTAATATGAAAGATTTCACATATCACTTCTTAAATTTCATCAAGACAGTCTGCATGCCTTTCAAGTAAGATTTCATTTAGATTTTTAGATCAATACGATGAAAAGAAATAAAAGTGCGGTGAAAAAGTGAACGAAAAGAGTTTAATAGATAACTGGATCATGGTAAAATGAGTTATGTCAAAGGCAGAATAGCTATCAATGTGGGCTATTTCTTATCAATATTGCGCCTCCCCCTATAGGCTACGTAATGTTTTAGGACATAGCTTGATATCCATATACAAATTACTCATCTCGCCTGATCGTGCATATTCTGTTATGTAATTGCTCATGTTTGAAACGACGAGGCAATGGTAAGAGACCTGCTAAATATAATAACAAACAGAATGTGACAAAATCTGACCATATACCTTGAATGCATTTGTGAAAAGGGAAAATGCTAATATTGTAAAGAGGTTGTCCCATATCAAAATCAATTTTTCAAAGCAAAACCCAATAATGATAGGAACTAGATAAGGAAATATAAGTTATAAGCCTAATAAAATCAATCTATCATTCGTTCAATAGATCAAAATAATCAATCAATCAATCAATCATTAATTAATTTATCCTGATCTATGCTCGCTCCAGTTTCCTACTGCTTTCATAAATCGGTGATTAGAAGTTTGGTTTCAAAAACTTCCTTCACCCATGGCAGCGAAATTAGAGCGCTATATAAATCCAATATTTTGTATTATTATTAATCAAGGCTATTTAATAATATAGTTATGCTGTTTGAGATTACTATGTATTCCTGGATGTATTATTTGAATTGGTATTCTTTCTTACCAAGTATATAACGTTACTTTAATCATGTTAAACACTAATGTGTCATGCTCAGTGGATTTACTGTGTCATCATCATATTAAGCAGCACGTGAGGCGATGAGAAGCTTTGAGACTTCTACTCAGATTTTAACTCAGATAGGAATTATCCTTGATACCAAGAAGAAGTAATGTAGCATTCCGTTCATGACAGTTTCAATGGCAAATCTTGTTATGTAAGCTATAACTCTTCAATTTGTATTATTACTTCAATTACGTGATTGGGAGTTCGTGATAAGTCAGTTTACGCATTATTGATTGTCAAAATACGCATTGAAAAAGACGTTGATACTTTCTTTTCAGTTATGTAATTACATCTTCGCAAATTATTTTATTTGCTTTTATCTCTTATCGGAGGTAACTATCATATTCGTAACATTATACACATCTTTTCGTATATACACGACAAAAAGCCCTATTAGGTTCCGGTTTCTGATTATGTTTAAAATCTAATCGACCATATCTAACGTGCTTAGTTTAGCAGTTATAGGGTCAAGGTCAATCAAAGGTCAAACGAGGTCAAATTTTCAATAACATAAGCCAACATTACTATTAAAATTGTATGCATGTGCTTAATACACAATAATGACCGATTTCCATAAAGTACGCATCAAAGGTAATTGAAGGTGTAATTCTAATTGTATTTCTTCTCAGGAGGTGTTACATCGAATATAGCTATGCACCATTAATATTTACATTTATATCAGTTCCTTTACATTCAAATCACAAAGAGCTAAATCTACACCCACGGCTTTTCTGTTCCAAAGTTAACATAGTATTCAAATTTATGCAACTATGCGTTAAGAATTTCCATTTTATTTTCTGCTTGTGTTTATTGTTGCGTTTCATGCCAAAAAAAAAAAAAAAACACACAAAAAAAAAAAAAAAAAAAAAAAAACAAAGCAAAAAAAAAAAAAAAAAAAAAAAAAAAAAAAAAACAAAAAAAAAAACATCAGACGTGACTGGTATCATAAAAGAAATTACGAGAAACTGTAAAACAGCCACGTGTGTTTTTCAATAACTTGTATTTTCCTTTATTATTAAAAAAATGTGATGGGTTGTATGTGACCGTCTGCCACAAATATTGGCATTGAACTTTTTAAGATATTGGGCAGGCAAAATTTACATTGATTTATCAGTTACTTATTTGCAAGCTTTTGCAATTTTTTAAGAGGTTGAATGGACCATATCTCCAGACAAGCTATACTGACAGTACAGCCCCTTCGTGGTAGGTGGACACTTACTTGAAAAACCCGGTTTTGCGGTAAAAGTATACATTATAATATGTGACGAGTCACAACAAAAGGTACTTCTTGTCGGTTGCTACATGCGTCTCTTTTTGAACATTGCAAGGGTAAAAATCAATCAATATCAGACCATCATAATTGGTGGTCAGTTCAAACATGATGCAGTCATGTCTACAGTAGAATTCATCTCGACCTTTGCAGGACTTAACCCCATTAAAAGCTATTAAACCAAGATAACACTCATTGAAACAGCTCAACTGATTAAATCGGATCTTCTCTGGTTGTGTGCAAACAAGTGACTGTTTTCATGTGCGATATCGCAATAAAGCTGGTATTCATAGCTTCAGTTGGGTAACCGATTATAAAGGAAACGAAAGGAAACAATGTTATGTGTGGCTTTGTTCACGAAATCAGACAATGGCGTGCTTTTTGTAAACCAGCATTCTTGAAAATGAGCAACATAATGATTTTTGACTTAACACGGTTTGGAAATAATTTCTTCATATTTTTGGTGTTATCTGTCGTTTACATGTCCTTCCTAAAACACAAAAGTACGACCCTCTCCAAACACCTAAATTAGCTAAAAATTTAGGACATGTTACAAAACTATATTGTCTAGAATTTTAGAAGAGTACTTTTAATATTGGCCGGTTATTTTTCACACAGCGACGTTAACTAGGCAATGTACTATTACCTATAACATTAACTAAAACACCAAAGTACGAATATTTCCAAACATCTAAATTAGCTAAAATTTAGGACATGTTAAAAAACTATATTTTAAAGAACTTTAGAAGAGTACTTTTAATATTGGCCGGTTATTTTTCACACAGCGACGTTAACTAGTCATATCCCCATACTGTTAACGTAGGGCTATTTGTAAAGGTCACGCGTCAATGGGAAAGAGCACTGTGTATTGTGTATAGGAAAACGGACAGTAACTGCAGTATGATCATCCTCAAGGTAACGAGGTTTCAGGAATGTCCTCTCTTTGTTAACAGTTAGCTAATATGTGATGCGATCAAGCAAAATCAGTCGGAACTCGGAAACATTACATTTTCAGTTTTTTAAAGAAAAGTAAAAAGCATTTACAAAGCTGGATTTTACAGAAAACTCCAATGAAATTGAACAACCAGTTTCAAAGATATGAGCAATTAAAGAGTTTCCCAAACAAGAGGAAACAAAAGAAAATATTTCTTTGTGTGGCTATATCTCAAAATCAATATCTCCGAGTTCCGACTGAGTTTGCTTGATCGCATCACATATGTGTACCTATACAAATTGCAATGCTTTGATGTCCACCATTTGAGAAGGGTTTATCTAAAGCAACCAAAGATTAGAGCTATATAACCATTCTATAGATAATATCCTATTATCCTCTTCAACAATAGGATTATAGAAAGAATAAAGTTAAAAAGGTGTTCGACTTGCACTACCAAAATATGATCTATGTAGGTACCGACAAGAGGTATCTTTTGTTGTGACTGGTCACATATACAGTTTTCAAATATATAAACTGGATTTTCTTTTATTATTCATAAGTGTGATTGGTTATATGCACTTGAACATATTCTATGTGCAGCTGTGGTTTTCACTGAAAAATATTAAATGTCAAATGAATTATACATTATCAGAGTTATACGTTTTGAATATATCTGTTCTCACTACAGAATTAGAGCACGAGAAAAAAAAACAGTGATTTATAGTGCGCTACGCACAGGCACAACGCCTAGACGTTGATCCAAGCCTCAGCACACTTTACAGGGTATCTCTGACCACAACGTCCCCCACATCATTCCATAAACAATTTAACAACAATTCAGGGACTTTGCTGCTACAAGAGCGCACACCCTAGACATTTCACAAATGACTCGACCGCCAATTTGATACAGGCATGGAGCAAAAACCGATTGTACGTGGCGGTATAGGGTCGAGCCCCTGTTTTCCTTCTCTAATTCTCATAATAGCCAAATGTTGTACGTGTGTGACTATAGGGTATGTCAAGTAAGGCTCCGTCAGTTTTGATTCAAATGTCGCCAAATTCGTACGGGAGATCGAGGAATATACCGAGACGGTAATGTACTTTATTTGGTTAAAAACGGTCAAGACTTGGCTTCAAAATCAGCAAAAAAGTGAGTTTTTCTGGCAAATATATTGCGCGCACAAAAGAAGATCGCATTGAAACGCATCACAAGAATGCATTTTAATGCGGATCTCGCCTCTCGTGTGAAGTCACACAGCATCAGTAAATAAATTACAAAATCTGGTAATTAACAAAGCAGGTAATGCAGCTGTATGTAAAGAGACAGATAGGGCCTAAAAAATTGTTTGATTAGTGTAACATACAAAAAATAAGGGTTGGTCGGTCGGCATTTCTTTACACACACATTTTAAGCTGTAAATTGCGTAGGATAAAGGAACTTTTTTTTTTTTTTTTTTTAGTTTTAATTTTTTTTTTTAAATTTTTTGGTTTTCTTTGCAAATTTTTTTTTAGTTTTAGGGTCGGTCGGATTACGCCAATCATTTTTTACGCCTAGTCTTGTAAACAATAACAGCTGCAATAAATGTTATTGCTACCAGTGCTAAAATAATTTAGTTGTCGATAAAATTTTATAAGTTCACTGAATTGAAACGCTTGTAAATTGTGAATTTGATATACAGTGTGCCAGAGTGCTATCTTAATATTATATTATTTGCGCTTTATCCTTATTTATATATTTATTATTATTATTATCATTAGTATTATCTAATTTTTCAGTCATTATCAATGAAGTAGCTTCAATTCATATGTAATATTTCAAGCGATGACATTTTGATTATTGTAATGATGGAAAAAATCAATTATTTTAAATAATTACTTTTAAATAATTAAAACTATTAAAATCATCTTCGGCCATTGAACGACTAAATTATCACACATTCTCTCGTCTTTTTCAAATACAAGAACGTAATGTCTACTTCGTCAAAATATTATTGTAACATAAAGGACACCTCTCACTCCAATAAAAGGCTAGTACTTGCTATCCGGTTTGTTGATATTACTGCCTTATTACCCGAGAGTGCAGAACAAGTTTTTTTCAAAGGTGATAGAATATCATGTTTTAATATTCACTCGTGTCATACTCATCTTACCAGTGTGATACTCATTAAAAGCTTACCATTCAATTATAGAATGTTACAAAAATATGTAGTCGTAATCAGCAGGAGCTATGACTGTATCAGCAACTGTGAAAATAGGCTATGACATGATATACATGATGCAGGAAATTAATTTAGATATCGCTCGTAGATATGAGCGAGGAATAGAAAGAAAGAAAGAAAGAAAGAAAGAAAGAAAGAAAGAAAGAAAGAAAGAAAGAAAGAAAGAAAGAAAGAAAGAAAGAAAGAAAGAAAGAAAGAAAGAAAGAAAGAAAGAAAGAAAGAAAGAAAGAAAGGAGGGAAGGAAGGAAAGAAAGAAAGAAAGAAAGAGACAGACAGACAGACAGAAAGAAAGAAAGATGTACACAAATCAGCACAAAGCTGGAAAAAGAAGGAAATATGATAATACGAATATCAAATTTCTCGACAAGTATTTTGTACGCAATCCTTGTCTAAATTACCAGACATGATCTCTTTACTCAGGAAGGTAATGAACACTGAACAAGGTTTGAAGTGTTAGTGTTATTATCAATCTTCTACGTAGGTTTTAATTACCATGATCAGCCTACATACATACCACGGGATGCTGGCGATCAGCAAATGGTAATACTAAATCATCAGTATCGTTCACACTATAAACACGTACACCGTTATGGCTGAACTAAACTTGAGCTTAGCTTAACATTAAGCCAGAAATATCTGAAGCTTTACTAAATCAAAGCATTATAAAGCTTAAAGATTGGTATCAAGACGATCACCATGTAAACACGAACACGTTTTGTCTGAGCTAATCTTGGGCCTAACTTAACATTAAACCAGAAATGTCTGGGGCTAACGCTTTACTAGATCAAAGTATTATAAAGTTTAGAGGTTAATATCAAGACGTTTGCTCTGTAAACACGAACACCGTGAAGACGTTTCGTCTGGACTAAATGTTAAACGTGAGCTTAACTTTATATTAAATCAGAGGTGACTGGTGCTTAACTAGATCAAAGCATTAAGCCTAAAGGTTATATCAAGACGTATATTTGCTTTGTGTCGAAAAGGCCTTCTCCTTGTTTTCAACACATTATATTGGTAGAACTAAGTTTGGTTAGGACTTGCAAGATCACTTTCTCCCAGACAACAAATTGGCTTTTATAAAAGGTAAACTATAACTACGGTTTAAGACGAACTCCTCGTAAGTAAGACAATATTTTCAATATATCTGTGACCCCATTCTAAAATGTGTCCTGCACTTTTCGGAAACACCTCTGTGTTCTGTGTTAAAAGCCTAATTTTAGACTTTGGTTGGCAACTTAAAATCTTACGTTTAAAGAAACTGTCCGTCTGAACAAGAATATAATCTTTCAGTTGTATCTCTGACGTCCTGTGGCAAATGTTGCTTTAGCCCTGCTCTTTAGCTTCACGAATAGCACGCCGATAATATAGAACATGTTTTCGTCACGGACTTGGAAAAGGTCCATATAAACATAATCTCCATGTTCGGAATGTCTCGCTCGTTACCTATACGACATTCACATTGAAAGGCCAATGTACTTCTGGAATGATGTAGGTTTTTACCGTAACCCCAATGACTTAAGTTAATCGTATATCCACATTATTTGCGCTCATGTTAGGTACACAACGTTAACCCACCTTCCGTACTCAGGGGTAAGGACAACCGTCAAAGATGACCATCATAGATTTGGAAAGTCATTATTGCAGAATAATGGGGTTTTACTGATTTGTTTTAACAATTCTGAGAGTACAATTCTATATAATGGGCAGCTGGGGTTATAGAATTTGTGATTAAATATCAAAATTCATTTTCTTATTCTATTAGACCACGAATTTAGAGAGATAAAAGACAAATATAATATAAGCAATCCGAAAAAGATGCTACTAGAAAACGTAAAATATACAGCGGATGTTTCTTATTCTTCTGTCTTGCTTCGCAGCTTCTTCTTCAGTTCATCTATAGAACCGGATGATTATTTGGATCCTTTACTGATCATTATTTGCATCACATATACTGACTGGCTGCCTGTTATTTCTGGTGTGCCACAGGAGTCCATCCTTGGCCCTTTACTTTTTGTTTTATATATCAACGACCTGCCTAGCATTGTCCATCATGCAAAAGTTGCACTCTTGGCGGATGACGCAAAATGTTACATTAATGTAAAAAATGTCAATGATTGCAAATTGCTTCAGGAAGATCTTCATCATCTTGTTCAATGGAGTAATACTTGGGAATTAAATTTTCATCCCTCAAAATGCCAAGTCATTACTGTTTCAAGAAAACGTTTGTTAGTGAATTTTGATTATGTTATGAATAACACAAAACTTAGTGCAATCAAATCTGTCAGAGACCTTGGTGTTGATGTCACATCCAAACTTGGTTGGAACGACCATATTAACAGATTGGTAAAAAAGTGCAATAAAAAAATGGGTCTCATCATGCGCACAGTTGGTTTTAAAGCACCTGAAAAAATCACCAAAGCCCTGTATAATTCATTGATCAGGAGTGATCTTGAATTTGGTAGCTGCCTTTGGAGTGGTACATCCAGTGGCTCGAAAGTGTTCAAAGGCGAGCTACCAAGTTCATCATGCACTATCCTGATCTGGATTATCGGGAGCGGTTGTGCCATCTGGGTATGTTACCCCTCACGCTTCGTAGAGAGCAACTTGGTATTTGTTTATTTTACAAGTCCTTGTCTGACAACTACGATCTGGATGTCTACAAGTATGTCAAGTTTTACAAGTCAGAGATTGGACAAGGCCGTCCCAACACAAGATAAACATGTGACACCTTGCGCCTTAGGATCCCCTTCTGCAAAACGGAAGCTTTTAAGTCCAGTTTTTTTAACCGCATTGTGCCAATTTGGAATCAGCTTCCCCTTAGTGTTAGGTCCTCTTCATCTTTTTCTGTTTTTAAAAGCAATATGGTTAATTTTTTGCATTCTCATTTTGAGTTAAATTTTCGGCCGGCTGACATTTGTACGCGGGTTTCCGTATGCAGCTGTGCTATTTGTAGGGTGTCTTAATTAAATTTTTGATCTTGAGGTGGGATGGTCTTAGAGGTGATATGCACCTGTTCATCCCAATCCTCTACACTAGTATCTCTCCTACATGTGCTGGATCCGTGGTGCGTTTTATTCACATGTATATATATATATGTCTTTTATACTTTTACTTTGTGCAATATATTTATCCATCTTTTATCTAATTTTGTTATTTGATATTGTAACCAGTGTATGAAGCCAAATAAATATATTTAAAAAAATAAAAAAAAAATAAAAAAGACAAGAACCTATTATAACCAATCACGTGATATTGTACTAATTTTACATGTCAGTTTTGTTTGAATTGAAAGAACTAAAAAACAAGGGCATTGAAATGCATTCTTGGAATTTAAACCAATGCGGATAGAAAATGAGCGTATAAACGACATCTAAAAACAAGTAAAAAGTTCATTTTAGACACTTTTCCGAGAATTGTGGTTGGTTGGTCAATGTTAAATGTACTATACATCTGCACAATTTATACGTGACTGGAATACAAATAGCACTGATGAATGTGGACTATAGTACCCACAATCACACAACATTATGTGGTTCAAGAATGCATCAGTAATGTAATCACTCTAATTATATAGGATTTTTTTCCCTTTCATATGTACCATTATCATTTGTTCTTGTGCAAAAATTGGTGAATAAATATGTTTGAACCATATTTTGTAGTTTGTTCTCAAAGTTACAAAAAATGACTTTGGCAATTGCCAATTAGTGTTGCAGGCTGACGAAATGTGATTTATGCAACACATTTGCAACACCCATCAGTAATATAGGAATTCTCATAATTAATGTAAACATAAAGAACTCTAAACACATTCATAGTTTCTTTTAAGTATTAGTATTTCTACTTGACAGTTCAACACATATACACATAAAAGGATGGTAATATAGCACAACCGACGGAGTGACACACATTGGCGATATCAGCGCTGGTAGTAGATTCCAATTTTCTTTGCTTTACTTCGGTTGTTATGTAGTTCAAGAATGCATCAGTACTGTAATCACTCTAATTATTTCGGATTTTTCCCCATTCATTATTTTGTATCATTATCTTTGTTCTTGTGCAAAGATTGGTGAATAAATATGTTTAAGCATGCTTGAACCATATTTTGTAGTTTGTTCTCAAAATTACCAAAAATGACTTTGGCTGACGAAATGTAATTTATGCAACAAATTTGTGACAACCATCAGTAATATAGGAGTTCTCATAATTAATGTAAACATAAAGAACTCTAAAAACGTTCATAGTTTCTCTTAAGTATTAGTATTTCTACTTGGCAGCTCAACAAGTATACATGCTGATATTCAAGAACGATATGTCATGCGTCCTTCTTGAATATCAGCAAAAAGCACATTTCCCATCAAATTAGAAATTTCCTATGATATTGACTTAAACCCTTTCTTACAAACGAATCACCCACGTCTTTCTTAGAATTAAAACATGCCATGACTATCACCTGTAATTGCCGTAATCGCAGAGTGCGAATTATTAGTTAAACCTTAGATGAAACTGATAAGTCACCGTTTTTACCTTTCTTCAAATATGGCCTATATTCTAAGTCGTCACGTTTGAGAGTTAATTATTCTGCGGCTATACTGAAATATGAGCAAAATATAAATGTCATTGATTTACGAACACTTGTATTTAACCTAAAATTCAATTCAAATTAGTCTGCTCTTGAATTCCTCATATTTTGTAGAACTATACATTCCCGAGGAATTTAGAAGTTGTAAAATGCCAAACCATTGCTTCATGCTGTTCTCCTTTGCATTGAACGATTCTATATCCAATTAAAATACGTGGGTGCGTTCGTGTTGAACGCACTATTGAAAAAGAGCACTATAGGGAGTTATATTTTGCTGGCAGGTAGCCACCGTCTCTGTTTAGGCTGCTCAGTTGTAAGCTGATCTGCCTCACGGACCTGCCTGCCGTACCATGAGGGACTTATGCAAGTCTATTATTTGGGCTTCATTGGTTGGAAAACACGAGTCAAATGTGCAATGGAAAGTATTGGTGAAATGGAGATGGGCAGGACACGTGGCAAGAAAGATGGTCAAAGAGAGTATGACAGAGGATGAAACAACCTATAGATGGTGATGGACAGAGGTTGTAATTGTGTCCCGTGGTTTCTACATGCTCTGCCACATATGTGAGGCTTGACAGTTGTTACATTATATTGTAAACGTCTGAAACTTTTCTGTCACTTTTTTTGGCAGACACCACAAATTGACGTAGTAGATTGCTAGGTATAGAGCGCACCTGTACTTCGCGGACCTTTAATAGAGCAGTTCTCCTTTGCTTTTATTCGTCGTCAGTCCATTCTATCTATTTTCAATCTGCATATTTTTCGGTTATTGCACCTGTTTTTCTGTTTATCTATAGTCTTATACCTCGGTACTATTAAAGGAAACTTTACAGAAACACACTGTGCATCAGCGTGACATGTTAAAATTTGATAGTAAATGTTGAACTCATTTGCTGTCAATTAGTTACAGATTAAAAGTTTGTACTACCGCAATTACAATACAATACAATACAATACAATACAATACAATACAATACAATACAATACAAAACAATACAATACAATACAATACAATACAATACAATACAACCGACATTTATAAAGCGCCTAAAACCAACCAATTTTACAAAGACGCTGAAAAACAATTAAACTAAATAAAATTACAGTCCATAGGCAACATTAAACAAATGACATTTCAAGAGTCTTTTGAAAATGAGAAAAGAGTTCGCATTTCTGATATGAATCGGTAGCCGGTTCCGTTGACGAGGTGCGTAGCATGTAAAAGCACGGTCTGTAAATGTTCGATGATGAGTTCTGCGTTCGAATAATAGTGGTGCAGAGGAGGAACGTAACGGCCTGCGGTCAGTCTATATCTAGAGCATTGGAGAGAGTTGTATGTTAGAACCATGATCTTTAAGTCAATTCTTTGCTTAACAGGCAACCAATGCAAGTTGATGAGATTGTCAGAGATGGGGTCGTATTTTCGCTTTCTGGTGACCAACCTAGCTGCAGTTTCTGGTGCGTTGAATGTTCTGGAGTCTTTTGAGGAGATTATTGTTGATACCTGCTAATAAACTGTTGCAGTAATCGTCATTGGAGAGCATTATGGAAGGTATTGCTTACATTTGATTTCTTCTTGTTTTCTTTAATTGGGTTTCTTTTGAATTATTCAGACATAATTATGTTAGAGGATTTGTAATGATGCCAAAATAAAATTGAGAATGTAATAGTAGAATGAACTTGCAACGTAATGGATCCTATTAATATGAAAGATTTCACATATCACTTCTTAAATTTCATCAAGACAGTCTGCATGCCTTTCAAGTACGATTTCATTTAGATCAATACGATGAAAAGAAATAAAAGTACGCAGGAAAAGTGAACGAAAAGAGTTTTCTAGAAAATTGGATCATGGTAAAATGAGTTAAGTAAAAGTCAGAATAGCTATCAATGTGGGCTATTCTTATCAATATTACTCCTCCCTATAGAGTCTACGTAATGTTTTAGGACATAGGTCGATATCCATACACAAATTACTCATCTCGCCTGATCGTGGCATATTCTGTTATGTAATTGTTCATGGTTGAAACGACGAGACAATGGTAAGAGAAATTAGAGAATTCTAAATGTAATAGCAAACAGAATGGGACAAAATCTGACCACATGCCTTTAATGCATTTGTGAAAAGGAAAATATTAGCATTTCCCCTTACAAATATTGTAAAAAGCTCGTCGCTGGGCGGGAAAAACCTCATATAAAATTCCAAATGTCAAACGCAAAAACTCATGTAAATAGTGGGCTTCAATGACAAGACCTCATATGTAACGATTTTGCCATTTTGTGCGAGACGCAAAAAACGGTTAAAAAATAACAGAATAAACAGAATATGGTGTTCGTTATTTGGTTATTTACAGACAATTATGCAGTTTACGGTTAAAAGGGTAACACCAGAAGGTGTTTTGGGATATTTTCTTTAAGATGACACACACAAGTAGAATTTGAGCAAAATTGCACATATGAGGTTTTGTAATTAGGACCCACTTTTTACAAATGATGTTTTACATTTGACCTTTAGAGTTACATATGAGTTTTTTCGGCCCAACGACGATATAAAAAATAACCGGATTGAAAAATTTTAAACCATAAACAAATAATATTAAGAACTAGATAAGGAAAGAGTAAGTTATAAGCCTAATAAAATCAATCTATCATTCATTCAACAGATCAAACAATCAATCAATCGGCATTGGGAGCTTGCAATGCATTATAGGACAGTTTTTGCAGTTTTGGGACACGTTGTCCTTTGACCTTTCAGAAAATTCAGAAATATTGGGTTTTTGTACGTACAAAATATAATCTAAAATATTTTACAATAATTGAAACAAATGTCAAAAATATGAGTATTTTACAAATTAATTATTTAGTATCTTTAATGATCAACATTAAGACAATAATAAGAAAATTAATAATAATTACGTAAATTTTCCCGATATGTCAGAGGTCAAAGTGTCCCAAAACTGCTCTCAAAAACCGGAAGTTAGAATGGCGATTGGGCTTATTAATCAATAAATAAAGCCAAATCATGCATATTGTAACATTGGCTAAGGAGGGTATTTTTTCAAAACTCTGTTTTTACACGATTATTATGGAAATGTTACAACTATGGCTTTAATCAAGGCTTTAATAATATAGGTATACTGTTTAAGATTGCTATGTATTCCTGGATGTATCATTTGAATTGGTATTTTTTTCTTACGGGTGCATTTTACACAGCATATCACTCTAGTTTAATCATGTTAAACACTAATGTGTCATGCTCAGTGGATTTACTGTGTCATCATCATATTAAGCAGCACGTGAGGCGATGAGAAGCTTTGAGACTTCTACTCAGATTTTAACTCAGATAGGAATTATCCTTGATACCAAGAAGAAGTAATTCAGCATTCCGTTCATGACAGTTTCAATGGCAAATCTTGTTATGTAAGCTATAACTCTTCAATTTGTATTATTACTTCAATTACGTGATTGGGAGTTCGTGATAGGTAAAGTCAGTTTACGCATTATTGATTGTCAAAATACGCATTGAAAAAGACATTGATACTTTCTTTTCAGTTATGTAATTATATCTTCGCTAATAATTTTATTTCCTTTTATATGTTATCAGAAGTAACTATCATATTCGTAACATTATACACCAAACACGACAAAAAGTCCTTATTAGGTTCCGGTTTCTGCTAATATGTTTAATATCTAATCGATCGAGACTGATGTATATTAAAAATCGATAAACTCTTGTTTTCAATTGGAATTTTGTCTAATAATCACTATGATTGCAAAATGGTGCAAAAGAAAAGCAACGATAAACAAGCGACAAATTGCAATTTTGAACTCTGCTTACTTCTGACTATATCAGTTCAATCGTGTGCATACGTTATTTTCATAGGTAAAGGCAAGTGAGAGGAAAACCTCAAAAATACACGAAGGAGCGTGACTGTTTTTCGTTATGAATGCGGCTTTAGAAAAGTAACTTCCTGTTTTCTTCGTGACTCATTTCTAGCATTTTTCTTATTTATATCCGATGGGGAGAAGATAACGAGAACACTGCAAGATATAAAGGTAAAGACTGCACGGAAGCGAGCTAAGCATATGTACTTAACCGGCCATTAATACTAACACCGCAGTTTAGGATATGAAGAGCTTATTTCCAAACTGTGTTAAGTCCACTATCCCATGTTTCTGATTTCCCTGTGCGATATTGCAATGTGTTGTGATTCTAAGTATTATAATTTCAGTTGGATGCACCATTACAAAGCAAACAGTGGATGGACGCACAGTAACAATACTGTGTGAGGCCTTTGTTTCCCAAATGACAACAATAGTCTGCATATTGTTATGCAGCATTGTTATGGTAAATAATAGCTTGTTGATGGTACAACTCATTGTTGCTGATGTCAAACATGTCAAAGTAATTGTGATTGTATCTCACAAGTAAATGAGACACATGGGGTTGTGAACTTAACACGGTTTGGAAATAAGTTCTTCATATAGAGAACTTTAAGAAATCACCGGCATGTATCTACTATTTTTTATGCTGCCTCACAATTTTGTTCTCTAAACTGTCTACATTTCTTGTAGATTTCCCATAAAATATGATGAAAGGCGTCAACTCCAGTGCTAACGTGATCAGATGTGAACAGGGAAACCATATATAACCATTAGGTCTGGTGCGATAATACTTCGGGATAATATACCGATTTTAGCCAGTTAAATGTCACACACGTGTTAGCAATACCGATTTAAATAAATCGCTAAACTAATATTGTGGTCGATGACCACATTACCAACAATAACGGTCGGGGCAACGAACTTTAAACAAAAGAAATACAACATTACGTTTGGGTTTTGGAAAGAACCTTCTGTTAAATCATGCATGACTCAATTACAAATCTCTAAATCCCTTTCGTCTTATCTATTGATATTTTGAATAGTGTTTATCTTTCCCTAATAGATTATGATACTAAATGAATAATCAGCTTGGACAGTTCGCACTAGGCCCTACATCTCATAGGACAATAAAGCTAGCGCCCTGATCGATTCTTCCTGCATATCAATATGCTTCATTTACATTACATTACATTACAGAGATCGGACACTAATCCCAACCATAACAAACCATGTAAACAATGATCACCTATATTACAGGTGATATTACAGGTCTATATAATACAGGATTAGATTAGTAAACTAAAGCTGTGTTCACACATGCACTTATTACCGGTAATATTTTATCTAGGCTTATGTCCGATCGAATTAAATATTTCCGCTAATCCCTTAGCGCGTCCACATTTGTCGGCAATAGCGCTATACGCTGTCGAAGTTACGTAATAATCGGATTAACTACCATAGCAATAGGTGAATCATGATGATTACTTGCACCTGTAAGATTAGTATCTTTGAAAAGACCAGTATTGTATTCAATCTATATGCTCAAAATTGTTTTCACCTATTGCTATGGTAATTAATCCGATAAATTTTGCAACTTCGCCAGCGTATGTCCGACGTGTTATGTCCGATAAGCCTATTACCGGTCATAAATCCGTCCTTTCTACATGAGCATCATCAGAAAATTTAACCCGATTTTAAATTTTTTCACTGAAAATTCACTTTCAATAAAGGCCCCTCTTTAGAAAAAATTACAGACAATGCGGTAGGTATGTCATGTAAGAAAAATGCAAATTCAAAAGTTCCAAAATTCAGACCAATTTTGTATTTATGTAGGTTCTATTATTATTATTATTATTATTATTATTATTATTATTATTATTATTATTATTATTATTATTGATATTATTATTATTATTATTATTATTTTAGAGTTTTCAGTGCTATTTTGAAGCTAAACTAATGAAATAATGGTGTCAAAGTAGAATAAATGCGCGCGAAAATTTGCACTTTTGGGGCAAAAAATTGGCAAATATGAGGTTAATTTGGTCAGAAACCCATTATCAGACGTCATCATGGGGGGGGGGGGTGATTGTATGGACCATCCCCCCTCTGCTTAAAATTTTGCGCGAGTGAAATATACTCACAGTTATATCCGACAGCCCAATAGTGCTGCATGTCCACACGTAATTACTATTACCGGACGTAACGTTTCGATCGGTCTTAAAGGAAGTCTCCGGCAATCACAACATTATTCCTTATATGTTAGAAAAATAATTATCAAGCACGAATCACATGGTTTTATTTAAAACAAACTCACAGTGACCATAAAAACGAATAAAAACATCCGTTTCTCAACACGCGATATTCAAAATTCCCGGGCGCCGAGTGCAATGACGTCCCAGTAATACAATGAAGGCTGACGACAATTGAACACAAATAACCATTACGTCATTGCACTTAGACAATTTCGGCGCGGGAATTTTGAATATAGCGTGTTGAGAGCCGACTGCTTTTATTCGTTTTTATGGTCAATATGAGTTTGTTTTAAATAAAACAATGTGATTCGTGCTTGATAATTATTTTTCTAACATATAAGGCATAATGTTATGATTGCCGGAGTCCCCCTTTAACAGCTCTTAACCCTGGTCATCTTCAGCCTTAAATTTTCGGATTTAAAGCACATTACGTCGGATATAGTAATTTTTTATATCCGACGCTCATTCACACTGCCACTTATATCCGATACTATTACCGACGTAATTTAAGACCGGTAATAAGTGATTTAAGTCCGACTGTGTGAACACGACTTATGATCTATTTGCAAGTATTATTTTGATTGAGCAGGAAAGATGTGATACTATTTTTTTATAGTAGTCTAGTTGCCGGCGTCAGGTATACATATAATGGGGTTTTTATGATGATGACATGGACGTACTGATCATTATGCATGATGCAAACTCATAGGTGTTGTGCGTTTGGCAATTTGGGAGGGGTGGGGTTCAAAATGACCCCATAGGATTATCAAATCAAAATTACGAATTGCTCAAATACCTCTTTCAAATATATCAAATTATTTACATAAATAAACAGAAACAAATAAATAAATAAATAAATAAATAAATAAATAAATAAATAAATAAATAAATAAATAAATAAATAAACGAAAAAAATTGAACACATTTTAGCGTAGCATTAAAATCATAAATATAACCATTGCTGGCAGGAGGACTCGAACCAACGATATTGATATCAGCAGCCTGATGCTCTACCATTGAGCTATGACAGCATCTAGTGATGAGGGTCGAGTTTTTAGCTTATACAGTGTTTGTCTGTGATAATGCCGCCTCGTGAAATAAATAAATATAAAATCTCAATTTGTAATTTAAATTTATTTGATAATTTTCTAACCTATGTTTTCTTTAGAGCAGGGACAAATATTTCCCCTTTTATCTAATTTGACCGCTATATAAGAATCTACTTTTTGTATTACTGATTTAATTCCGCGATTTATTCCATTAAGCAATATCAAAGATTAATGTCACACATCTCACAACAGATATTTAGTTGGCTTAGTGGTCTTGCACAGTGTTGTTTAACCGGGAGGTACCGAGATCGATTCCCACCTCTGCCTGCCATTTTTTTAAAGACTGGGAAATAATAACCTGACATTCGTACTGCAGAAGCGGAGTTATAACTTGTTAAACTTTGCTCCTTCCGTAAAAGGGTACATTATTTTGGCACTACATTATTTCTTTTGTTTTTCACATTGCTGGTATTAAATATCAAATGGTCATAATTGGCGGTCACTTCAAATCATCCCCAACTGAACGAGGTTCAGGAATGTCCTCTCATTGTTAATTGTTGGTTAACCCACCACTTGAGAATAAAGGACTGTGAATAGGTGCAGCAGGATTACCTACGGGATTATCTCAAGGATATAATTATGTTCTCCCTCCTTTTCTTACATCTTCTCTGATATGTGCTAGTGTCAATGGTTATCGTTAAAAGGCAATAAGGTGTGTAATTGCAATATTTCCTCTGAATAGGAAAGATTCTCTACATCGAGTTATGTATGCTGGTGGTTCGCAATACTGTTATTTAAGAGAAGGTATCTTCCAAATCCAAATCGAAATGATGGACAGTATAATGATTAGAGGAGTGTTAGACCTGTATTTATATAGGGCAATGAGGCTATATTGACTAGTGAAGTGGTTACTACTATACCGTTCAAGATTCCTTAAAGATATTACCAAAATACTTACCCTCGATATAAGTCAAAAGGCGATGATGATGATTGCCCAATGTTTTGACCAATTATATATACATATTACATAGCCATTGGTAAAAGCATTTAGGAGCTTGACTATTCTAATGCAACCAAGATTGCACAACATGCCGAGTTTGTTATGGTAAACCTGAATCGGTATTTGTAATTAATTTTGTTCCCCGTATTAATTCTTTAATATTAAATTAATGGGTCCGTCACCAGCCCTTTTCAAGAGAAAAAAAGAAGAATACACCCCCCCCCCAAAAAAAAAAACCCCAACGAAATCCCAATAATTTATCAAAACAATTCATGTCTTGTTTATAATACGTGCCATACGTGGTACTACTATAATTAATTTTAATTGACTATTAAATCAATTTTTCAATTTTTACACCAGTTCCAAACGAGTGAGACGTGTAAAAATCAAAAGTTATGCGGTAATAAACAAAGGCAATTCTTGTTAGTCTTCGATTGGAATTAAACTGATGACCTGAAATAAAAGGACATCGTGACCAAGGAATCAAATGCATTTTCAAATAAAACCAAAGGAAACCAGGTCATATAAATTTAGCCTGTTATAAATGGGACTCTAACTGTATGTTTTTTCTGCCCAATAATTCAGTATACAGTTATCTTTCTCATGAAATGGGATCTAATTATGGCTGGAAGGGTAATTTTGGTTTGATGATTTGACTTTAGATTGCACTCGGAGCTGTAAATCCAATAAAATGTTGCTAATCTCATCACTAGGGCGATTGTAAACATATAAACAATAATATTACCAAGTTGTGCTTAAAGCTTGTGGGTACTCTGTAGGTGTAAACAACAACATGTCTTCACATAATGCCAATTCTGTAAGCTTCTGTAATTTTGCCAAAATGATTTTGCCAAAATGATATTAGTTTGACTATGAGGTTTGAAATAATATTTTCAACATACATAACTGACCTCTGTTGACCAATGATCACTAAATAAAGCAAATATTAGCCGATGGTCCATGCATGATCAACTCCCTATTCCAGAAAAATACAGCACTATTTTGTTTTGTTGGATTAAAAGAATATTGCATTGCTCTATCAAATGAAACATAGCTCAATACTAATCCTTTTAAACTGGAAATGAAAGTCCAATTTTAATATTATATCATTTTTGGAAATAAAGGCTAAAACGTGCGTTTGGAAAACACATTTTCAAATCTTTTTCACAAACAACTATCAAAAATAACATAAAATATTAAAATTATGAGTTGACTCTTTGCCTATTATAAACGCAAGACTTTGAATGATTGCACTTGTGCCAAGTTTTAGAATTTTGTGACTATTTGTAAGTAAACATGTTTTTTGTCCCATTTGCCCTAAAATTGACTGAATATTAAAGTTGCCATTAAAGGGTTAGGATTTATAGGATAACGATTTACTTATGTTTCATTTTGGCAAAACAGGATATTATTTTTTCAATGCAAAAAAAAAAAAAAAAAAAAGAAAAGAGCTGTGGGTGTAAGCGGTGTGACAGTTTTGAGTAGCATCTTGTCAAGTCAACCGCTACGGAAATATCATATGATCAAACATATCCCAGCAAACACAAAATGATTTCGACATAATTCGCGAAATGTTAGAAAAGGTGGCCAGAAAGCGTTTAAATGTCGGGTAATATAAAGGGTATATAAAGGGTATAAAACGTTTTCATAACATGCAAAAACATTTGTTGATAACTTACTGCAAATATTCTAACATAATGTTATTCAAGTGTTGACAAAATATTTGGCAAAAAATGTTTACAAAAAATATTTTACAATAACATTTTAAAAACATTTAAAAAATGTTGTTGTGGCTATTTGAAACAAAATGTTCATATTGAAGATATGGATTTTTTCCCCAAAAGACCTAATTATTTTGGGTGTTTTGGGAAAACAAATCCATATCTTCAATATGAAAGGTCAAAATTTTCAATTGATCGTCGGCTTTTCATCCCATCTACATACACTTCAAGTATCAATCATCAGATTTATAAAGTTTATTTCGAGTATTGTTAAATATCAAAAATATAATTTTTTAATGATTTGCCATAAAATGTGTATTTATACATTGCGAATTTCAAAAAATCAAAATTATTTGATACCAGAAGGACATTCTTCGTATTCAGAATGCAATTCGATATGTCTGATGTGCTCTAATGTCCCACAATAAATACTGTCCAAACGTTCATACCCCACCCCTTAAGTTGATGTACTTTGCTTGAAGTCACCTGTATTGGTAGTAATATGAACTTTGTGAATGGGGGAAGAATTGAATACAGAGTACAGCAAAGTATGTCCCCCCATTCATAAAGGATATAACACTGACTATACAGGTGACTACACATAAAGAATAACAGCAACTCATGTCTCTAAATCATCAACTTGTGACTTAACGCTCTTTTCGTGGGAACAGATCACATTTGTTGGGTACTCTGTCCTACTGAGTGCAGCATCCCACAAATGTTCAAATTTGAGTTTAAGAGGTTTTTAAGCCGTAGTATGTCTCTACGTCCTGTCACACCTACGTTCACAATTCTAAAACGACTGAGTTGATTTTGAACACTACACAAACAGTGAAGCGCATCGTTTAGAATAGTACAATCCATAATCTAATTGAATTGTTTCACCATATAAATGTATTATGAGACACGGGACATAAGTTTACAAGCTAATATACATAGTACAGAACATAATGACATTGACATTTTGTAAAAATATGTTCCTCTGCTTAAATATACAAAGCACAGATGAGATAATAGCATTGACATTTTCTAGAAATGTGTCCCTCTGCTAATAGTAATAATGCACAATGTCACATTAAACTCCCCTTCAAAAGCAACTAAGCATAATAAGCAAACTGACTTACACAAATACAACAAGAGAAAATTAGCTTTTGTTAGAATTATTTTATTGCTATTAAACAGTGACTAATTCGGCGTGAATTAGCTATTGAATTCAAAGGTCGTGATCACTCAACTAAATTGCATATTATGTGAAACATATCTTTTGAACAAAACAAAACTTTGTATTCACTATTGGCGGTTTCATCTACCATAGCCATGTCAAAATGACGATTCTTCACCCTTACTTCTAGTTGGTATCCCGACTGTAGAGGGTGCTTTAGCGTGTAATCTTAGAGGTACGTTTTGAGCCTCTTAACCATCCATAACGACCATAAATGCAAAAAACGCAGACATTGTTGATCCGGACAGGTGGGTATCACATTGATGTATGAAATAAACTATGTAATGCTTAGAATAAGGGTATGTAAAGAGAGTAAGTATGTAGTTCGATTACTGTAGAGTTCAGAAACAGATCATCTTGTCTGCATGGTTTAAGACATGTTTAATTAATTAAGACCATTAGGCTTGTTTGTATCTCTTTCAACCATGATATCTCGACGATACATCACACATTAGCTCGTAAAACAGACACATAAAGCTCGAGACTAATTGACTTTGACTATTAGTTTACACATGTTAAGTTTGCTTTATTCTATTTTGTCGATACGAGTTAATAAAACTGATGCCGGCAAATGCAATTTTGAGGCAAAGCTACACGCCAGCATTATAATATTTTTGAGGGAGCAATATATCACTCTAAATAAATGGGTCAAATGCAACTCAATAATTGACTACATTTGTACTCAACGTGAGTACAATTTAATCAACATTGAATTAACTTCACTCATTTTGTTGCTCTTGCACTTTTTACTCAACAGCTTAGTAATAATTATTTTCAGTAACTGAACTTTTGCATCACATAAATGAGTCATAGCTCATACCATGTACACCTCGAAGTATTCAAACCGAATGCCCAAATTGCAACCACAAATTTAAATCTACTGAAGCACAAATTTAGCTTATTCATTGGGCCTAGGGTTCAAATTCAATACTTAAAGCATCATCATTATTGAAACACTGATGTATATATGCCACAACCATTGCTTTAATGAAATCGCTTCAGTTAATTAATGCCAAGGTCATAAGTTCCTGCTCCTGTAGCACAACGTTCTATATTACACCATTAACCCTCATTGGATTTATTAATAGCTATTAATATGTTAGGGAGATGGACACTCGACTATAAAGCCAAGCTATCTTACAAGGGTCATAGGATATTTCATGATTTTAGCTCTTTTTAGGATATAGTTCAATAGATATTCACGATTTTCCCCAACAAAATTTCAGTTGATTCGGACATTGTAATTGCGAGTTTAAAACGCATGCATTACAGCGCCCTCTATAGCCACTGTTGTATTTGCCGGCTGACGACAGAAGAAAAATAAACATTAAGCGATATCTACAAGAAAGCTTATGGTTAAATACCAATAATTATGTATTACACGGGTTTCAATGGGAAAATGCCTAATTTCGGGTGGAATTTTCTCATATTCAGAACTCTCACAGTTCAATGCCACTAATATCAGCTGAAACTATATGATTTAGATGCCAAATGATCAAAAATTTAACATAGGTTGACCTGAGACTTTTCTTGTTTTAACGCACTGAACCGTAAACACCTTAAATGACAGTGCGCCCTCGAAGCTGAAAGTTACAATATGATAGGGCGAATATTAACTGAAAACCGAAGCCGTGCGTATGAATTTTGGTACTATTACAACAAAAATGTCATATAATGAGAGAAAATGTACCATTTTGAAGCATCAAACTCTAAAAAGTACTTTATTGGCTATATAACTTGATCAATTTCAGCGATTTTAATGCAGTCTTTTCGAATGCCATGAAAACAAATAGTTACTCGTCGTATTTCAATGTATCGCCCAGGCCTATTAATGGTATTTAAGCTTATGCATACAGACGCTGTCATGTAATCGTAGCTTTCTGAAATCGCAACTTTTTTGGAGTAAACGTTCATGGAAGTTCATCTGTGTTGGTATATTGGATAATTAAAGTTTAACACTTTTGATCCAAAACACAAGAAATTATTACACCATATTTCATCAGCGAGAGTGAGATCGTGATGTGTATCACCAGGTCGTGACCTTTTTGACCTTAGACTGTGACGAGACTGTAATAAAATCTAAGGTCAAGATGGTCACGACCCGATGATACACATCACAGTCATCTGAGAATTCGAAACGTTATTGTTCTTTCTACGCTGCTCCGCCATCAAAATGAACAATTGAAAAGACTTTACACCCAAAATTTCATGGCTGCAAAGGAGCGGCACAATTCATTAACCCGGGTCAATAAAATAATAAAATATCCGAATCTAACGTTAAATAGGGCGCCTCCGCCTAATAGTCCTGTTGTTTTTGTTTGCTTGCTTCTTTTTTTTATAGCTCAATCCCTGTACGCTGTTTATGCTTTAGTAATGTACTGTATGCGCATCTTTAGTGTAGCTGGAACGTTGTGGATGATCAAATACAGATGATATATTCTAAATTCTAGGAAAGTTACACCTTAAAAACACCGTGATCTCGCATATAGAGGCAGGACATTCCATCCACAAGCTCTGGACACGGACCATTAAGGCTGTGTGTACATTGAAATCAAACACCTCCATTTCGGCTAAGGGATATTACTTCATTTAGACTGTTACAGTAAATGCTATTTGGATACAGTTTATTGGTACAAGAAGTGTTTGACCTTTTAGCCTCTGTAAATATAATTAATGCAATCTCTTACAGCTTAATAATGGGCTTAACAATATTGCAATTCCAATTCTATTAGCATGTTGGTTAGATCAACAAAGCATTGCATGTGGAAATTAAATGACATCCATACCAGTACGTTTAGTCGTTTGGCTATTCTATTAATTGCTACATACCTTCATTGAAGCACGTTATGAAATGAGTATATTTGGCAAATAAGCATTATTTTATAGATTTTGTTTATGTTGGAAGAATCATTAAATTTAAGGAAAGCTAAATTTATGACGGAACGAACACGGAAACGAACATTGACAAATTATTCAAAAAGAAGAATGTGTGATTTGCCACTGTGAATAAGGCCGTATAAAATTAATGTTTTGGTTCTCGTTCAGAGGATTTTTCTAAATTGATGAGAGGGGGAGTTTCTTATTTTTTCTTCTTCTTCTTGAATGTAAAATTAGTATTGTTAGTAATTTTTGGTCTTTTCCAACAGTGCTCGAGGAAAAGAAAAGGCCCATTTTCTTTCTTTTTTTAAATTTGAGATTTTGAGGGATAAGCCCCAGAGTACGACAAAAAAGACTTGAAAGTGATCCTTGTTCTCGAATAAACGTATTGGTTTGCATAACGTTGTCCTAAATCATTCTAGAGTCTAAAAAGTGTTGAACAATCTAAAATAAATTATCTGACAAATCCCAGAAAGTGAAGAAAGAGGGCACGAGAACCAAAACATGACGGTGAGTACTATACTACACGCTCTACAGGCCGAAGTTCGTCAGGGAAAATGTTGGGTCAAAGTTCAACACTCTGAAGAAGAATGTCGGATCAGTTTTGAAAAATGAACACTATAATCTGAGAACCAAAACATTATTTTTATCGGCCTAATCAGGAACTGCCGTGATAGTCAGGGAGTAAAATAAACATCTAGAATAGCTTGCTATACTTAATTAAAAAATGAGTATACAGTGCAACAGGCTGTGATGACGTAACACCCTAATCAAACTAATTGCTCTTACAATAACACATTATATGGTAAGATAAATATTGATAATCAATTAGTATACTTGCTGGCTACTTTACTTTTGGATGAACGTCTTTTTTTGTATAATTTGATTTTGATTTCAGAGTGTTTGGAAGTAATTCGATGGGGTTGTCATACTTATGTAACTTATCACTATCATCATGAACATCGTCGGGATTATCATCATCATCGTCATCATCATCATCATCATCATCATCATCATCATCATCAGCAGCAGCAGCAGCAAAAGCAGCAGCAGCAGCAGCAGCAGCAGCAGTAGCAGCAGCACATCACATAATCATCATTATAATAATCAGTAACGTCACCATTATAGGACTGAGCATTACCCGCTACAGGGAGGGTAAAATTTTCGAATGGCATGTCAAAATATAGTTAGCTTCCCTTGTCCTTGTGTCAAAAATATGCTCGGCTTTTAAAAATTGCTTGCACACTTTTGGACCAGCGAATCTAAGGGCTGGCGGGAGTGAACAATTCTAATCTAATGAAGGATGCACTGAAAAATTTGCTCACAGATAAAATACGTTATAACTTTCAATTTAAAGGCTACATTCTTTTAAAAATCCAATACTCTAAATTTGAATCGTCAATAAATATCTAATTTACACTTGTAAATAAAATAAAAATCAAAGTTACATTTGTTTAAATTCCAATTACCGTTACTGTTGAATTATTTATACATTCAATATCTCCCCTTTATATCGGGGTACATTCGGTATTACATGAGCAAAGAAGCTAATTAACGTTTTCGATTGCGATTAATGTATGATAATGACGTTGACGAGTTAGGTTCACGTCAAACGAAGCAGGTTGATGGTTGTGTACCTATGACCTACTTTGAGCAATACCTAATCACATAGTGCTTACAGTCTGTCGTTTCACAGAACAAATGATTACCAAGTACTATTGTTTCTTCCAAAGGTTTGAGACAGATCTCGAGAACCATTGAACTCAGATATTGTATAGAAAATATTTTGTCAAAGTTGTCAACTATCATTACTATATAGCACAGAAAGGGGAAGTACACTTAATCATCACACATTTGATTTCTCTACTGCGATGTGAACCTTGGAACTTTGCATCTTTAAATAACTGTGAAGCTATAACCGTGATGAAAGAACAATTCTAAAATGTATTCAAGGTAAATTGGACTTGTAAGAATGATTTATGTGAGTTTGTATGGGAATTAATTGGAAAGTAGAGTTTTATACAGTTCAAGCTCGTTTTAGATGGTTAGACTGAGTTTTCAATCTGCTCTCCATTGGTATGATTGGGTACATGGAATTTGGTTTTGCAGATTCTTTCTGCGCTTCCTTCACTACATTATCTTCTCTATTGTTTCGTTGTGTGCCCCCCCCCCCCTCAGCTCTCTTTAAAGCCATATTATAACATTTGCTGAGGAGAACGCCCTTCTGGTTTTTACACGATTGTAATGTACTTTAGTCAATAATGATACTCTGCAATAATCAAGACTTTAGGTGCTGTAGTTTTGTCAAATAATAAAACGATGGAACCGGCGTTTTATTATTATGATGGAAATATTAGTCGAACACGTATGCACAGTACGTACACGGCGTGCGGAATACATGAACATAACAAACACCCCCCGAGGATCGTACTGTATTACAACTGCGGGAGTAACATGCATGCGCACTAGTAGTAAATTCCCATTTTCTATGCCCTACCTCACTCGTTCGGCTCAACATATCTGACAGTAAAAGCTAACATTTTATGGAAATTAAATAGTAATCTTTTTTTTACAGAAATGTTATAATATGGTTTTAAATGTTTCCGTTTTCGTTCCCTTTTCTTCTCTAGTATTACCCCCGTTCTCCCGTTGTTGTCTGTGTTGGTCACATTACCCATTTCCTTTACAGCATCTCCTCTGTTGTCTCGATGTCTATCTCTCTCCCCATATCCCCCGTTTTTCCCACTCTTTGATTTAGTATATATTTCTCTACTCTTTTAATTTCTTCGTTTTTCATTCCCTTTTTCTCTTCTAGTATTGCCCTCGTTCTCCCGTTTTTCTCTGTGTTGGTCACATTAAGATTAATGCCATGAATGTATGTTTCAGACTTATGCTACATTAAATATGTGAAGAAATGTACTTCAAAGCCAACACAATGATTAGATACCCTTTTATTTATCATCTTTCCCGGCGCCCGAAGCTTACGTCTATCTTACTCACACTATCTCTATTTTGATATGATTTCATGAAATGTTAATTGATGGATCGCTTAGTCTTATCTGACAAAAGATAATTCCTTTAGGCAAATAATATATTTTAGTCTATGTGTAAGAGAAAATGTGCCGAAAATGCAGGTAATGCTAAGCCTAAAATGATGTGAATTTACCAAGTTTTCAATTTTCAATTTCTTTCGCATTGAAATATACCAACGTTTCCAATTCCCTTTAAGGGCTCGGATAGCAACGTTTGCAGAGTATCTTTTGTGGGACACGAGAGCACCTCAGGCATATCGAATAATACATTCTGAATACGAGGAATGTCCTTCTTATATCAAATAATTTTTATTTTTGAAATTCGAGATAAAATACAAATTTTATTTCAAATTATTAAAAATTCTATTTGTGATATTTAACAGTCCTCGAAGTAAAATGTATAAACCTAATGATATTTACTTAAAGTGTATGTAGCTGGGAGGAAAAGCAGACGATCATTCGAAAAAGAAATTATTTTCGTATTAAAGGTATACATTTTTTTCCCAAAAAGACCTAAAAAATGTAGGTCTTTTGGGGGACTTAATGTGTATCTTAAATACGAAAGGTCAAAGTTTTCAAATGATCATCGGCTTTTCTTCCCAGCTACATACACTTTAAGCACATAATCAGTACATTTTTCAGTTTTACTTCGAGGACTGTTTAAATATGAAAAATAAAAAAAGAATATCAATTTGTATGCCAATTTCAAAACATCGAAATTATTTGATATCATAAGGACATTCCTCGTATTCAGAATGCAATTCGATATGTCTGATGTGCTCTCATGTCCCACAAAAATACTGTGCAAACAGGCTTAAGGAATCATAGCTTATCAGTAAATTAAACTAGTACAAAATATGAGAAGTGGTTGGCCCAAGTGTATGAACTGAATGACTGGGCAGAGAGTATGGGTTATCATGAATACTAACCCACGTCATCTCAATCACAGTTACCTATAAAAGAACAGTGCTTTTACAGTTTATTCCCTTTTTCAAAGCGAACACAATTCCTGAAATCCTCAACATTTTGCGCAAGTGGCTCATTACAGAAGCAATAAAGCACCCGAGTAACAATTGACCTCATTTTTGATGATAATGGTTAGTAATATTTATTAAATACCATCAGGACCACTGCAGAATGCCAGTTAACTGTAATAAACGTCAAGCTTTTCCGAGAAATTCACAAACACGACAAGCGCTCTCCCATTGGTAAAAAGATGTTAACAAAACACAGGAAAAAGACATATTCGCAAAAGAAGGTTACAATATTTATGTCCATATTAACTTGAAATGTATTACAATGTATACAAATATCAATGGTTCAGGGGTTCATCACATAGTGTTGGAAATATGTTATTCAAGATTCCAGGCGATGACAAATGGGGATGCAAATCATTAAAAACAGTCTCAAGCTATAATAGTACTGATCATCGCGAGCACTTGGCAGCTGGTCAAATAATCCGTAACATTCATTATATCATGAAAATGACATTGGGTACTGTTAAAAGCAAGTTTGGACAGTGTTAGAGTGAATCGTAAATACCTTCATCCAGTATGTTACCAGACTGCTAAAGAAGCTATTAATTGTGTTTGGTACAACAATAGCACATATGATTCTCTTTATGCCGAATTTCGGAATTCGCATTCAACGAACTTATTTTACAACTTCATCTTGTCCCCTTACCCCGGTACCGTTATAACACTTCAACATTCACAAAAACATATCTTAGCTCGTGAGTGATTGAAATTGAGCCAACGTGAGTTTGATTCAACAATCGCTAGCGTCTGATAAATTTTTACTTTTTGCAAACATATTCGCCTCCGGAGGAGAGGAAGGATTCTCTTTAAGCTTGAAGATGGCGCGATTTTTAACTGAATAATCCTGTTACTTGAGGGTAAACGTTAAAAGCACTGCTAAAATTGTCAAGAATGAATAAACCAACAGTATGTCATGGTCATATAATCTAGATGCTCCATCTCAACCAAGAATCTCATGCCTTGTATTAGTTCTGCGATGTTGCTTATGCATGAGAGTTGCTGTAGCTGTTTTAGTTGATAATGTTACCATGGATCACCAATTTATCTGCTGATGGATCAACTGTCATTTCGCTCAAAGATCGTAGTTCAGACTTGTGATGCTATAAGCTTTAGCTGATTTGTATGCATCTTAATATTATATTTTGTATGACGTTAGCTTATATGAGCTGTGACTGACTGACCAGGCTGAGAGCCTGGGTAATTTGGGTTTATTTCCCATTTAACGAAAATACAATTGCTTAAACCCTCAACGGTTTGTGCAAGTGGCTCATTAGAGAGTAGCAATTGACCTCGTTTTTTGACAATTAAGTACCATTAATCGGACTTCTTCTTCTTTCACTACAAAATGTAAGTAAATTGGTAATGAATGTCGAGCTTACGAACACAGGAAAAAGACATATCTTCGCAAAAGCATGTTACAATACCTATGCTCGTCATATCAATTTCAAATGTATCACAAAGTACACAAACAGGTGTTTGCAAGATAGCTTTTAAAATGTTTAATCAAAATTGTGAAGCAAATCATTAAAAACTGTCTGAAGCCATAGTACTGATTATCGGTAGCATTTGGCAGATGGCCAAATAATCCGCAACATTCATTTACAGGACATTTTGACTCCTGGTTAAAGCGTCTTTAGACAGTGTTATAGGGATTCGTAAATAGGCAATTTATCATGGCAGTTACAGAAATGGCATAAACGATTCTCTTTATGCCGAACGGGTATACTTTGTATTCTACGTTTTATGATATTTGCTGTCTTTTACTATTTCATCATCATATTAATCTTGGTCCAATTGCAAGCGTTCCAAGTAAATAATGGGACATTCGCTGTCAAATCGAATTCTCCGTTACGTATATTTCAATTGTTTGCATTTTGCTGGCAATGACATTTTGACGGTTGTCTTACATTATTCTGTGTTTGCCACTGCTCTAGAAGTTGTACAAATTAACAGACGTTAGGAACTCACCATTAGATTTCAAGGGGGCTGGAATTTAAGGTCAGGGCATATTTTTTACACTAGCTATTTAGCTGTTGTTTTTCATTTCTGGTATTATTGCATTCACAGTTAGATGATCATAGTGCATTTGTACAGCACAGCAAACATGATTCAACCTTTGCAGTACTTAAATCTGGTTAACAGGAAACTATTCCAGCAAAATCAATCGATAAAGTCTAATCTATCCTCCACATTGAATGGTGGACTGAACTTATGCCCAAATATGGCACTTGCAAATCAATAATCATCCACTTGAAATCCCCTGACTCGCTGCACTGACCAAAGTTATGGGAGCTGTTTTTGCTGTTATCTGTCATTTACATATCAGGGAGGTACGAACATTTGCAGATGCCCCACATACTCAGTTTTTAGCCTACATATAATGTATACATTATTCTTGAGTGACAGCAAGTACAAAAAAAAATCCGTCAAGTGGTTTAGCTTTAATGCCCTTCGGAAGTGAGCGGTTTACAAGTGAGTGATATTCACTAAAAGTTGCATTTGATTTACATAGGGAATTTTGCAGGCTATGCCGTGCCCTACTTACTAAAACAACAAAACTATATTTCCTAGAATATTAGAGAGTACAATAGATATTGGCCGGTTACTTTTCACACAGTGACGATAACTAGGAAATGCCCTATACCTCTAACATGCACTGTTTGTAGAGGTCACACCTAAATGGTGAGAGCACTGTGTAGTGTGTATAGAAAAATGACCAGTAACTGCAGTATGGTTGTTTTTTTAATTACTTGAGTTATTTTGGGCAAAGTTTTATTGCTCATTCAAGGGGTGACTTCTTTTCTTCAAAACACTTAGGCCCAAGCACCCCCCCCCAAGTCTAATTGTGTGCCCTTGCTTGGCTGCGAAGTATTTCTCATTCATTTACTCCATTATTCAAAACCAATGATGGAAACGGGAGAGTGCATGTAATTAAATTGTTTTGCTCCGATGGGCATTGAAAGCGGAACACTGAAACAAAATACTGTGAAATATGTAAATCATTCATTGAACTTTAACAGCTTCATCGCATTCCGTAACAATCTCAAGCGTCTTATAAGTATTAACTTTTTGTAAATCAATTCGCCTCCAGAGGAGAGGAAGGATTCTCTTTAAGCTTGAAGATGGCAAGATGATGGAAGATTCCTAAGCACATCTTTAACTGAATAATCCTTCATCGGGTTACTTGAGGGTAAACGTTAAGAGCACCACTATTCAAGAATAGATAAACCAACCGTAGCTCAAGGTCGTGTAATCCTAGATGCATCATATCAACCACGAATCTCATGCTTTTGTAACCTTTCAAGGCACAGTTCAAAAACAATCCTGTTCATGTTAATAGGCAATAAAAGCTGATGCACAATTATTTGTGCGATGCTGCTTAATAAGCAGTGCTTATGCATAAGATTAGCTGAGCTCTGTCAATGAAGCCGTTTAGTTGGCAATGTTACCATGGATCGTGATAAATGTGAACTACCCGAGTGGGTAAGACGCTGAAAGCATTTAGAATAGGAAACTACATCTGAGATCGTCACCGACGATTTATTTGCTGATGGATCAACTGTCATTTAGCTCAAAGATCATAGGGCAAAATTTGTAATGATTATAAGCTTCAGCTGATTTGTAAGCATTTATATCTGAATACATGTATAATATTCTGCTTTCCTATACAAGTAAGTAAGTTGATAGTGAATGTCGAGCTTTTCCGAGAATTTTACACACGGACAAAGACATATATTCGCAAATGCACTTCAGGAGCACTTGGTAATTGCTCATATATTCCGTAACATTCATTATATCATGAAGAGGACTTAAAAGTCCTGTTAAACTTTAATGACACTTTTATAGTGCCTTCATCTATATGTTACCATCCTGCTAAATTAGCAATTTATCATGTTATAGCGCATACGATTCTCTTCACCAAAAGGGCATATCGTTGTATTCTACAGAAATACTGTCTTAAAATTTCATCATCAAATATGATCTTCGTCCATTCACGTTCATAACAAGTAAATAATGAGATATTGACTGTCAATCATTCATTAACAGGACATTTTGACTCCTGGTAAAAGCGTCTTTGGACAGTGTTATAGGGATTCATAAAAGCAATTTATCATGGCTGTTACAGAAATGGCATAAACGATTCTCTTTATGGCGAAAGGGTATAAAGCTTTATATTCTACGTTTTATGATATTTGCTGTCTTTTACTATTTCATCATCACATTAATCTTGGTCCATTTACAAGCTTTCCAAGTAAATAATGAGACATTCGCTGTCAAATCGAATTCTCCGTTATGTATATTTCAATCGTTTGTATTAGGTTGGCAATGACACTCTCTTCGTTTGTCTTATATACATTATTTTGTGTTTGCCACTGTTCTAGAAAGGTGTACAAATTGACATACGTTAGGGAAGCACCATTAGACTTCAAGGGGACTGGAATGTAGGATCTTGGCATACTTTTACACTAGTTATTTGGCTGTTGAATTTTTGTTTCTGGTATTATTGCATCTACAGTTAGGTGAGTGTTTTTTAATTACTTTAGTTATTTTGGGCAAAGTTTCTTGCTCATTCACTAGGTGATTTCTCAAAACACTTAGCTTCCAGCACCCCCTTCACAGAAGTCTAATTGTGTGGCTTGCTTGACTGCGAAGTATTTGTCATTCATTTACTCCATTATTAAAAAAACAATGATGGAAACGGGAGAGTGCATGTAATTAATAGTTTTGCTCTGACGGGTATTGGAAGAGGGACACTGAAACAAAATACTGTGAAATGTGTAAATCATTCATTGAACTTTAAGAGCTTCATCTTACAACCCTGTAGCATTAAACACTTTACTATGTGAGTGATCGCTCTTTATGTTGTCAAAGAACAGTGTGATTTTGCAATCGCTAGCGTCTTACAAGTTTTAAGTTTTAACTTTTTGCCAATTTATTCGCCTCCAGGGGAGAGGAGGGATTCCCTTAAAGCTTAAAGATGGCAAGATGATTGAAGATTTCTAAGCACATCTTTAACTGAATAATCTTTCAACGTGTTACATGAGGGTAAACGTTAAGCGAACCACTAGAATTTTCAAGAATGGATAAAACCAACCGTAGCTTAAGGTCATGTAATCTAGATGCTCCATCTCAACCACGAATCACATGCCTTGTAATACAGACTTGACATTTAGTATGGAATATTTTTTCGCAAAAGTCCAAGACTGGTCTAGAAGGGGTCAGCATAAACCGGACGGGATAAATATTAATTGGGGTGTGTCGGGAGATGGTGTAAAGTAATTTTTTGACAGAAAATGTGCTTTCCATTAGTTTAAATTATGATTCTCATGATGTAGTGATTTACCCTTAAATGGCGGATTTATGTAGACTGAATTTGAATTTTGTGGGGGTTAAAATTTCTGATTTTGAGTAACATTATTCTGATATTATCAAATTTATTGAGGTTTGAGGTGCTATTTACTGAACCTAAATACCAATAAGAGTTCGTCAGAACGGAAATGCACTTGTAATCTACCAGTTTTGAAAGTGGGAGGAGCTTTAAAAATATGGCTCTGAAAAGTGGTACGCACTCAGACATTTTGAATGTCCCCCTGGGGCCAAATGTTATAAACTTACTGTACACAAAGAAAGAGCGAGAGTTCATTGGACAACCAAGAATCCGTGCAGTTAATGTGTACCTTAAGTTTATAACATTTGATCTCAGGGAGGCCATTGAAACTTTCAGAGTACGTACCACTTTTAAAAGCCATATTTTAAGCTCCTCCCCTGTTCAAAAAAATGATACATTGCAAGTGTATTTCAGCTGTGATGAATGCCAATTACTGACGAAGTTTAGGAAATATCACCTCAAACCCCTATAAATTTGATAATAACAGAATAATGTTGCATAAAGTCCGGAATTGTGTCCCCCACAAAGCTCAAATTCAACCTCCCTAAATCCGCCATTTTAGGCAGATTCGCTACATTATGAGAACCATAATGTTAACTTCATGGAAAGCATATTTTCTATCAAACAATTATTTTACACCATCTCACGACACCCCCCAATTAATAGTTAGCCCGTGCGGTTTATCCAAACCCCTTCCAGACCAGTCTTGATATTTTTCGAACAAATATTCCATACTAAATATCCTGAACATAGTAGTGAGTTAATGCTAATACGTATAAAAGCGGATACAATCGCATATACAAGATTATTTGTGCGATGTTGCTTATGCATGAGAGTTGCTGAACTATGTAGGTGATTAGTTGGTAATGTTACTATGGATCATGATGATCCGAGTGGGTATGACGCTGAAAGTATTTAGAATAGGATACTATATCTGAGATCGTCACCGACGATTTAACTGCTGATGGATCAACTGTCATTTAGCTCAAAGTTCACAGTGCAAATGTTTTAATAAAATAAGCTTCGGATGATTTGAATGCATCTTAATATAATGTTTCGTATGACGTTCGCATATACGAGGTGTCGTCCAACTATTTCACAATTATAACCTTTTTCCTACAGAAGGGCATATGCATTGAAAAAAACCAAGGTAGGAATCGTTTCCTTGTGTTTGGATCACAAGTTTAAATAAAAATCATAAAAAAATGAGCTTGTTAATAACCTGCAACTTCCGTGATCATAGTGATAATGGTGAGGATTCTAAGCGATATCTAGAATAGCCTGATACTGTAATAAAAATAAGCATACAGTGCAACATGCTGTATTGACGTAATGCCTTAATTTAACTTGCTCTAGCAATAACACTTTATTATACTAATTAATATTGATAATCGATATTTGTACTTGCTGGCTGCTTGTCCTTTTGATGTCATTTTTGCATCGTTTGATTTGCTCTGTCTTCGGTAGGACTGTTTAGAGGTAATTCGGTGGTGCATTGCATTAGTAATAATCAGAACAGCTTAAAAGCAGCTACAACAACACAACAACATCAATATCATTATCTCCACCCAGCAAACGCAAAACGAGATTAAACGTTATATAAGTTATATAACATTTAAATGAAACACAATTTTGATTCTATGAAAGATTACCAACAATATTTTTAAAATATACCGTTATCAAAAATGTTAAAACAATGTTATCTAAATATTTTGTCAACTTTCAAATAACATTATGAATAACGTTTTCTGAAACTTTTTATAAACATAGTAAAAATATTGTGAAAACATTTTTGTAATCTTTACTAGAGTCGCCATTTTAACGTTATCTGGTAACCTTTTGGAGCCCTTAAAAACGTTACGAAGAAAGCTAAAAACGATTTTTGTGTTTACTAGGGATCTTCTATCTTTTTTCTCTTACTTGTTATTTTGCTTGGCCTCCCTTTCTACCTCCTTTAAAGTTTCTATTGGTGTCCTCT
Source organism: Amphiura filiformis (assembly GCF_039555335.1). Lineage (NCBI taxonomy): Eukaryota > Metazoa > Echinodermata > Ophiuroidea > Amphilepidida > Amphiuridae > Amphiura > Amphiura filiformis. The sequence goes on along the minus strand of NC_092638.1, from coordinate 38,648,479 downwards.
ATCTGACTCCGCTTACTTTTCTGGCTTTTTATAAACTATCTATATAGTCACAAATAAATTCTAACTTTCTATTTTTAATGCCATTTTCTTAAAGTAAATATCCAATATTCTAAATCACCAATAAAAATCAAATTTACACCGTTTTAATGATGACAATCACATTATATAACACTACACTAGTTTAAATTCCATGTGTATTTCCTGCTACATTTCTACATTCAAAGCTATTCTGTATTTTCCCTTAATGTCTACGTGCACATGGTATTACAGAGCAAAGAATTTAATTAACGTTTTCACTTGCGATTAATGTGTTGATAACGAAGTTGAGGAGTTATCAGTTCACGTCAAGCAAAGTCGGTCCGATGCATACCTATGACCTACTTAGAGCTGGCACTTCGTGCAATGCCTAAATACATTCTAAGTTTTACATTGGAAATGACATAGATTTAGCAATCGCAACCTATTTTATCTAGTAAATATGTGGTTGGCCTAAGTGTATGGACTGAAAATGACTGTCAAATCTGTTTTGCATATTTCAATTATTTGTATATGTATGCAATGACATTTTTCTCGATTAGTCTTAATTATATTATTGAGTGTTTGTCACTGGTTGATGTGTACAAATTGCCAGCGGTTAGAGACGCACCATTAGACTTGGGGCTGGAATTAGGGGTCAGGGTATATTTTTTACACTAGGTATTTGACCGTTTTTCTTTTCTTTCATGCATTATTGCATTCACCGTTAGGTGAGTTACGTTTTCTTACTTTTTCAGTAGGCAAACTGTTTTACTCATTCAGTGGGTGATATTGTTTTCTTCAAAAAACATATCTTCCTAATTATTCGTCCCTAGCCATGCTAGCCTGGCTGCGAAGTATTTGCCATTCACTCTGTTTACTTCGTTATTCAAAAACAATGATGGCGACTGAAGAGTGCATATATTTGGAATTATTTTCCACCGACGGGAATAGAAAGCGGCATACTGAAACAAATGACTGTGAATTGTATAAATCATTCAACAAACTTTATAGCTTCATCTTACCACCCCGTAGTGTTAAACACTTCAAAAGTTAGCAACAAATAATTACAATCAACTTTAAAAGATGAATCTGACGAAATCTGACCTCTTCAGGCAATAAATTGATTTTACTTATAAGAGAAAATATGCCGAAAATGATGGGAATGCTACATGTATGCACATGAATGATATAATGTGCTATGCATTTACCAAGAGTACTTATATATATTCGCACTGTTATAAATTTTTGTCGTGATAAAAAAACGCTCTAAATTTGCAATACAATATGCCAAAGATTCTATTCAATGTTTGGTCAACAGTCATTGACAGATATTCAAATACCGTAAACGTTCGCCTAATGGCGCTATGGGTTCCCTTGACATAACTGGATTTTTAGACACAAACTAAAAGTGCCCTCCCATAACAAATCCCACCAGCAAATTAAGAGCACATATCCTTAATTTTTGTTGGTATTTTTAGAGGTGGGAGCTCTCTATTTGTACATGATATTTACCCCAAGGCAAAGGACCCCCGGTGCGCCATTAGGCGAACGTTTACGGTATACAAGTCTGCATGTTTATGATAAGTACCTGGCAGCATATGCATATTATCTGAAACATTTCAACCCCTAAAACCTACATATAATTCCTTTAAGTTGGTTTCTATGTTCAAGTCATTTTGAAATCAATGGTAGCTAACTTGGTAGCTGTCTGGTGTGTATTTTAAATCTTAGAGGTACTATGTCAATTGTGTCATTTTGTCTCGGTATAGGGCAGAGCAGCTACAGATATACATGGCGCATATATGGCAAAACAGATGTGGATCACATCATATGACGAGTGCTTTTGAATAGTTAAGGCGACCAAGGAATCGGTATCTAACAGTAAATTGAACTTTATAATCTAGTAAAATATGAGAAGTGGTTGGCCCAAGTGTCTGACTAACGGGATGAGAGCCGGAGTTAACGTGACAGCCAATGACAGGATACTAGTAGCCCACGCCATCTCCGTCACAGCTACCAATAAAACAACAATGCTCTCACGGTTTATTCCCTTTTTCAAAGCGAATACAATTCCTGAAACCCTCAACGGTTTGCGCAAGTGGCTCATCAGAGGAGCGCTATAGCACCTAAGTAACAATTGACCTCATTGATGATGACAATTAAGTACCATCAATCGGGCAGCTTTCACTACAAACCATAAGTAAATTGGTAAGGAATGTCGAGCTTATCCGAGAAATTTACCAACACGACCAGCGCTCTCCAATCGGCAACAAACAATATGTTGTCAACAAAGGAACGAACTAAGGAAAAAGACATATCTTCGCATCAGCAGGTAACATTACATATGCTCATATCAATTTCAAATGTATCACAAAGTACACAAACATGTGTTTGCAAGATAGCTTTTTAAAATTTTTAATCAAAATTGGGATGCAAATCGTTAAAAACTGTCTCAATTAATAGTACTGATTATCGGTAGCACTTGTCAGATGGCCAAATAATCCGCAACATTCATTAAAAGGACATTTTTAACTCCTGGTTAAAGCTGTCTTTGGACAGTGTTCCATGGATTCGTAAAAGGCAATTTATCATGGCTTTTACAGAAATGGCACAAACGATTCTCTTTATGGCGAAAGGGTATACACCTAAGCTTTGTATTCTACGTTTTATGATATTTGCTGTCTTTTACTATTTCATCTTCATATTAATCTTGGTCCATTTGTAAGCGTTCCAAGTAAATAATGAGACATTCACTGTCAAATCGATTCTCCGCTATGTATATTGCAATCGTTTGTATTATGCTGGCAGTGACACTTTCTTCGTTTGTCTTACATTATTCTGTGTTTGCCACTGTTCTAGAAAGGTGTACAAATTGACAGACCTTAGGGACCCACCATTAGACTTAAATTTATTGTTATTATCATTTCGTGTATTGTTGCATCTACAGTTACATGAGTATTTTTTTTAAATTACTTACTAGGTTATTTGGGGCAGTTTTTAGCTGATTCAGCGGATGTTTTTCTTTTCTTCAAAACACTAAACTTCCAGCACCCCTCCCCCAGAAGTCTAATAGTGTGCCCCTTGCTTAGCTGTGAAGTATTTGTCATTCATTTACTCCATAATTCAAAAACAATGATGGAAACGGGAGAACGCATATAATTAAATTGTTTTGCTCTAACGGGTATTGAAAGCGGCACACTAAAACAAAATACTGTGAATTGTGCAAATCATTCAGCGAACTTTAACAGATTCATCTTACCACCCCGTAGCGTTAAACATCATTTCAAACAAATATTTTTACACTAGGTATTTTGCTGTTTATTTTTATTATTATTGCGTGTATTATTGCATCCACAGTTAGATGAGTAGTTTTTAATTACTTAAGTTATTTGGGCAAAGTTTTTACCTCATTCAGCTGATGTTTTTCTTTTCTTAAAACTCTAAACTTCCAGCACCCTTCTCCCGGAAGTCTAATAGTGTGCCCCTTGCTTAGCTGCGAAGTATTTGTGTCATTCATTTATTTCATTATTAAAAAACAATGATGGAAACGGGAGAGTGCATGTAATTAATTGTTTCGCTCTGACGGGTATTGGAAGAGGGACACTGAAACAAAATACTGTGAAATGTGTAAATCATTCATTGAACTTTAAGAGCTTCATCTTACAACCCTGTAGCATTAAACACTTCAATATGTGAGTGATCGCTCTTTATGTTGTCAAAGAACAGTTTGATCTCTAGCGTCTTATAAGTTTTAAGTATTAACTTTTTGCCAATTTATTCGCCCCCAGGGGAGAGGAAGGATTCCCTTAAAGATGGCAAGATGATTGTAGATTTCTAAGCACATCTTTACACCGAATAATCATTTAACGTGTTACTACTAATTGAAGGTAAACGTTAAGCGAACCACTAGAATTTCCAAGAATGGAGATGGCTTCATCCCAACCACGAATCACATCCCTCGTACTAGTTGTAACCTTTCAGTTATGCACAGTTCAAAAATAATCCTGAACATGTTAATAGGTATAAATGCGGATACAAACGCATACACAAAATTATTTGCGCGATTTTGCTTATGCATGAGAGTTGCTGAACTATGTAGGTGATGCTGTTTTAGTTGGCGATGTTACCGTGGATCATGAATGTGAACTACCCGAGTGGGTAAGACGCTGAAAGCATTTAGAATATAATACTACATCTGAGATCGTCACCGATGATTTATTTGCTGATGGATCAACTGCCACTTAGCTCAAAGATCAGAGTGCAAAATTGTTAATAATATAAGCTTCATCTGATTTGTATGCATCTTAATATAATAATTCGTATGACGTTCGCATATACGAGGTGTCGTCCGACTCTTTTACAATAAGACCCTTTTTCCTAAAGAAGGGAATATGCATTGAAAAAAACTAAGGTAGGAATCGTTTCCTTGTGTTCATGGTGTTTGGATCAAAAGTTTAAATAAAACCATCAAAAATGAGTTGTTAATAACCTGCAACTTCCGTGATCATACTGATAATTTATGAGGATTCTAAGAGATATCTAGAATAGCCTGATACTGTAATTAAACAGCATACAGTGCAACATGCTGTAATGACGTAATGCCTTAATTTAACTTGCTCTAGCAATAACACTTTATTATACTAATTACTATTGATAATCGATATTTGTACTTGTTGGCTGCTTGTCCTTTTGATGTATTTTTTGCATCGTTTGGTTTGCTCTGTCTTCGGTAGGACTGTTTAGAGGTAATTCGGTGGTGTCATTGCATTAGTAATAATCAGAACAGCTAAAGCAGCTACAACAACATAACAACATCAATATCATTATCGCGACCCAGCAAACGCAAAACGAGATTAAACGTTACATACCATTTTCAATCAGAAGTTATACAACATTTTAATGAAACAAAATTCTGATTCTATGAAAGATTACCAACAATATTTTAAAAATATACCGTTATCAAAAATGTTAAAACAATGTTATCTAAATATTTTGTCAACTTTCAAATAACATTATGAATAACGTTTTCTGAAACTTTTTATAAACATAGTAAAAATATTGTGAAAACATTTTTGTAATCTTTACTAGAGTCGCCATTTTAACGTTATCTGGTAACCTTTTGGAGCCCTTAAAAACGTTACGAAGAAAGCTAAAAACGATGTTTGTGTTTACTAGGGATCTTCTATCTTTTTTCTCTGTCATTTTCTCTTACTTGTTATTTTGCTTGGCCTCCTTTCTACCTCCTTTAAAGTTTCTATTGGTGTCCTCTATCTGACTCCGCTTACTTTTCTGGCTTTTTATAAACTATCTATATAGTCACATAAAAATTCAAATTCAAAGAACAGACCTTCCAGAATAGGTAGTCGTATATATGTATATAGTCACATATAAATTCTAACTTTCTATTTTTAATGCCATTTTCCTAAAGTAAATATCCAATATTCTAAATCACCAATAAAAATCAAATTTACACCGTTTTAATGATAACAATCACATTATATAACACTACACTAGTTTAAATTCCATGTGTATTTCCTGCTACATTTCTACATTCAAAGCTATTCTGTATTTTCCCTTAATGTCTACGTGCACATGGTATTACAGAGCAAAGAATTTAATTAACGTTTTCACTTGCGATTAATGTGTTGATAACGAAGTTGAGGAGTTATCAGTTCACGTCATGCAAAGTCGGTCTCATGCACACCTATGACCTACTTAGAGCTGTGACTTCGTGCAATGCCTAAATACATTCTACGTTTTACATTGGACATGACATAGATTTGGCAATCGCAACCTATTTTATATAGTAAATATGAGAAGTGGTTGGCCTAAGTGTATGGACTGAATGACCTGGCTAAGAGCCTGGGTTATTTGGGGTTATTTCCCAATTTTAAAGATGGTACAATTCCTTCAACTCATTTTCTTCTTCTTTTCTTGTTGCTCTCTTATTGTTTTTCTTTTTCGTTTTAGTTCCCCTTCTTCTTCTCCTCCTCTTCCTCCTCCTCCTCCTTCTTCTTCTAATGAGATAATGATTGTCAAATCTGTTTTGCATATTTCAATCATTATTTTGTATATGTATGCAATGACATTTTCCTCGATTAGTCTTACTTACATTATTCAGTGTTTGTCACTGGTTAATGTGCACAAATTACCAGGGGTTAGAGACGCACCATTAGACTTGGGGCTGGAATTAGGCTTTTTTTACACTATAGGTATTTGACCGTTTTTCTTTTCTTTCATGCATTATTGCATGTCACCGTTAGGTGAGTTAAGTTTCTTATTTTTTCAGTTTTAGTGGGCAAACTGTTTTACTCATTCAGTGGGTGATATTGTTTTCTTCAAAAAACATATCTTCCTAATTGTTCTTCGCTAGCCTAGCGACGAAGTATTTGTCATTCACTCTATTTACTTCTTTATTCAAAAACAATGATGGAGACTGAACAGTGCATATATTTGGAATTATTTTCCTCCGACGGGAATAGAAAGCGGCATACTGAAACAAATGACTGTGAATTGTATAAATCATTCAACAAACTTTACAGCTTCATCTTACCACCCCGTAGCATTAAACACTTTAAAAAATTACAATCAATTTTAACAGATGAATCTGCCGAAAAGAAGCCCCTTCACACAATAAATTGATTTTACTTTTGATAGAAAATATGCCGAAAATGATGGGAATGCTACATGTAAGCACGTGAATGATATGAAGTGATATGAATTTACCAAGAGTACTTATATTCGCACTGTTATCAATTTCTGTCGTGAAAAAAAACACGCTCTAAATATGCAATAAAATATGCCAAAGATTTTAAATGTTTCAATGTTTGGTCAACAGTCATTGGTAGATATAATAGTCTGCATGTTGATAATAAGTACCTGGCAGCATATGTATGTTATCTGAAACATTTCAGCCCCTAAAACCTACATATAATTACTTTAAGTTGGTTTCTATGTTCAAGTCATTAATCAGTGGCGTAGCGTGGGACATCATAGGGGGCCACCGGGTCTGATTGGGGCCACATGTTAAATTTTGAGATCGATTGCCCCCCCGAGCCCCTATGACGCTACGCCACTGAGTCATTTTGAAGTCAATGGTAGATAACTTGGTAGCTGTCTGGTGTGTTTTTTTTTTAAATATTAGAGGCACTATGTCATTTGTGTCATTTTGTCTCGGTATAGGGCAAAGCAGCTACTCCAGATATATAGGGGAGACCGGGGCAAGTCCGCCCTCGGGGCAAGTCCGCCCACCCCATGTTTCTGATCTTGTGACTGCTGGAAAAGTAAAATGATGATGTAATAAGCGGGCACATGCCATAGCTAAGTACCCAAGAAAACAAGACAGTCCGACACATTTCGCCACAGTAATTATCGTCAAAAAACGTTTTTGAGTCAAGGAAGTTTACATTTTTAAGATTAGTAATATTGTAATAATCTCAAGACCTTGCAGAGACGGTTTTCGTTCTTATATTCATTTGGAAGGTGAACGTTTTGCCCAACATATAATGCAATTAAAAGATGGACATATTGTGTTTCTTGGTAAAGAAAAAAAGTACCGTTGGGGCAAGTCCGCCCTGTATGTGAAGGGGCAAGTCCGCCCTGTGTTTTCCCCAGGCGGACTCCCGGTGCGGATTCGCCCCATCGGCGTATTATGCAAAATATTGATAATAATACCTTTAACAAGGGTAAAACTACATGCAAGCATATTTTTTAAAGTTAAGTGGTATCAGTATTACTCATACCACCGTTTATGCCCTAAAACCATAAATGTCGAAGTTGTAAATAAAGGTTTTGCTCATTTTGGTTCCCTACATTTATTAGCTTACATTATACCCCTCCATTAAATTTAGTAGACTCTTTGGAAGAGAGTGGGTGCCTAATATACCCTTTACTAAACGTTTGCATTAAATTTATAATTGTTTTGCAATATTATAATCTTTTCTTTTTTTCAAGGGAAAATAAAAATCACGATGACAGGGCGGACTTGCCCCGTGCTGGGGCAAGTCCGCCCCTGTCATCGTGATTTTTATTTTCCCTTCTCCTGCCGTTACTGAAAGCTCAATGTCCTTACAAATGTGGTAGTATTTAGCTATAGTATACAGCTTAAAAATTTAAAAACTATAGCCTTCTAACATGAGAATTGCCCTCTCTAGGCGAGATTGAAGAAAATAGGGCGGACACGCCCCGGTCTCCCCTACATGGCGCATATATGGCAAAACAGGTTTGAATCACATCATGTGAAGAGTGCTTTTGAATAGTTAAGACGACCAAGGAATCGGTATCTAACAGTAAATTGAACTTTATAATCTAGTAAAATATGAGAAGTGGTTGGCCCAAGTGTATGACTGACCGGGCTGAGAGCCTGAGTTAACGTGACAGCCAATGACAGGATACTAAATTTAGTAGCCCACGCCATCTCCGTCACAGCTACCAATAAAACAACAGTGCTCTCACGGTTTATTCCCTTTTTCAAAGAGAATACAATTCCTGAAACCCTCAACGGTTTGCGCAAGTGGCTCATCAGAGGAGCGCTAAGCACCCAAGTAACAATTGACCTCATTGATGATGACAATTAAGTACCATCAATCGGGCAGCTTTCACTACAAACCATAAGTAAATTGGTAATGAATGTCGAGCTTTTCCGAGAAATTTACCAACAAGACCAGCGCTCTCCAATCGGCAACAAACAATATGTTGTCAACAAAGGAACGAACTAAGGAAAAGTACATATCTTCGCATCAGCAGGTTACAATACATATGCTCATATCAATTTCAAATGTATCACAAGGTACACAAACCGGTGTTTGCAAGATAGCTTTTAAACATTTTAAAATCAAAATTGGGTTGAAAATCGTTAAAAATTGTCTCAAGCCATAATACTTATAGGTATAGAAGATGGCCACATAATCTGCACATTCATTAAAAGGTTATTTTAACTCCTGGTTAAAGCGTCTTTGGACAGTGGGATTCGTAAATAGGCAATTTATCATAGCTGTTACACAAATGGCACAAACGATTCTCTTTATGGCGAAAGGGTATACACCTAAGCTTTGTATTCTACGTTTTATGATATTTGCTGTCTTTTACTTATTCATCATCATATTAATCTTGGTCCATTTACAAGCGTCCCATATAAATAATGAGACATTCACTGTCAAATCGAATTCTCCGTCATGTATATTTCAATCGTTTGCATTAGGTTGGCAATGGCATCAGAGAAAATAAAGGTAGAGAAGCGACACTCCGTACAATTAACGTGCAGACGGCCTATACCGATGTGAGGACAGAAAATGTGACTCTCCTGCTAGTCTCGGGCGCGGGCCAGACTGTATGCGGTATGAACAAAAACATAATTAACTGGTTGTGTAGGAGACTAGCAGGAGAGTCACATTTTTCTGTCCTCTGCTGTCCTCCGGAGTGTCGCGGTCCTGATGGCATTCTCTTCGTTTGTCTTACATTAGTCTGAGTTTGCCACTGTTCCAGAAAAGTGTACAAATTGACAGACGTTAGGGACTCACCATTAGACTTCAAGGGGGTTGGAATTTAGGGCCAGGGCATATTTTTACTCTAGGTATTTGACTGTTTATTGTTATTATTATTTCGTGTATTATTGCATCCACAGTTAGGTGGGTATTTTTTTTTATATAAGTTATATGGGGCAAAGCTTTTAGCTTATTCAGCGGATGCTTTTCTTTTCTTCAAAACACTAAACTTCCAGCACCCCCTTCCCAGAAGTCTAATTGTGTGCCCTTGCTTGGCTGTGAAGTATTTGCCATTCATTTACTCCATTATTCAAAAAATATGATGGAAACGGGAGAACGCATATAATTAATTTGTTTTGCTCTAACGGGTATTGAAAGCGGAACACTGAAACAAAATACTGTGAATTGTGCAAATCATTCAACGAACTTTAACAGCTTCATCTTACCACCCCGTAGCGTTAAACATCATTTCAAACAAAATTTCTTAGCTCGTACGAGTGATTGAAATTAAGCCAATGTAAGATCGTGCCAATCGTTTCTTGATATTTGAAAGAACAGTTAGATTCAACAATCTCTAGCGTCTTAATTTTTCGTATTTGTGCAAATTTATTCATCTCCGGGGAGACGAAGGATTCCTTTAATATTAAAGATGACGAGATTATGGAAGATTCCTAAGCCCATCTTCAACTTAACTGAATTGAATAATCCTTCAACGCGTTATTTTATTTTTAGAAATGAATAAACCAACAGTAGTTCAAGGTCTTGTAATCTAGATGCTCCATCTCAACTCGAATCTCGATGCCTCGTAACCTTTCAGAGCACAGTTCACACAAATCCTGAAAATAGTAGTGTGTTAATAAGGGTATAAAATATATACAAGCTCTTACACAGAGCTATTTTTAGATGCTGCTTTTGCATGAGAGTTACCGAGCTAAATCACTGTAGATGATGGTATTTTGATTCATCATTTCACCAAGGGTCATGATGATACAAAGTAAGCAAGACGCTGAAAGCGTATGGAATGAGGTCTAAAAAATTGTTTGATTGGCGTAACATGAAAAAAAATTAGGATAGGTCGGTCGGCAATTTTTTTGATAATAATTTTTTACACACATTTTAAGCTGAAAATCGCGAATTTTTCTTTTTTTTTAATTTAATTTTTTTAAATTTTTTAATCAATTTTTTGCAAAAACATAAGAAAAAAGTCTAGGGTCGACCTATTTTGGGGGTCGGTCGGGTTACGCCAATCAAAAAAAAAAAATTAGGCCTTATTTGCTACTGTGTCAACTGTATCAACGTATATCTGACTTCCTCCTCCAGCCCTCCAAGCTAGTATCAGTTAATGAACGTAATTATAAGAGCTAATTCCTTTGCAACATATTGGCCTATCTACGTACGCATATTAAATACATTAATCGTATATACGGATATAGCTACCAGACAATGAGATGAGATAACCATGAATTAATTTCACATGACATCAGTTAATTTTATCATCCGATCCATACTGATATTAACCTACGAAATAAAACGATTATATTAGGGTGCATGACCTTGAGTAACTGAACAGATTTTCGCTTTTTTTTTATTGTCAAAGAACAAAGTATTTAGTTTTCAAAATAAAATATTTGCGGAGGAGCAGAAGAATGATTCCATTTGATCTTAAAGATCAAAATGTTGAGATGAACAATCACTGATTCCTTAGCACATCTTTAACCGAAGCAGCCAAAAAAAATCAAGTTCATTCTACAAACCATATACTTTGAAACCTTGCTTGATTTATTGTTGTTAATGAGATATGTACGTTTATGTAAGTGTTGCAGGTGATTCAGCCCTCCTACAACATAACTCAAGAACCACAGGACCTACACAAGTATATCTGTGATATTTGAAATCTTTTACACACTCGCTATGAAATGAGCAATGCGATTTTTGCTGACTACCATTCGCAAGATGCTGTGAACTACCAAATCGCAACACTTTAAAATAGTGTCAAACCTTAAGAGTGTGATTGAACATTGATTTTTATCAGCAGACACGCATTTTGTTATTGCATATCGCAATACTGTAGTATATCTATTTCTCAGCATAGATGCATTTTCTTTGGTCAGCATCTTGGCTTCCAAGTTAGTCCACGAGATTTTGCACCAAATTCTTACCATGGATCATTGATATTGCAATCTGCAAAGTGGGTTAAACGCTGAAACGATACAAGGCATTTAGAATTATATGGTATATCCGAGATCGTCACCGTCGAACTATTTGCTGATGGATGAACTGTCATTTAATAACCTAGATCGTAGTGCAAAACTTGTAATGAGTGGATTTGTATTCAACTTGATGTAATAATCAATAGATTTAGTATGACGCTTACTGCGAACAAATTTGGTCTGCTTACATGAGATGTCGTTTTACCGCTTTTTCACAGTAAGCATTATAGTAAAAGCCTCTTTCTAAATAATGTGTCCTAGTGGGAGGATAATTCTCAAAATAGTGGGCAAATTTATGATTTCTTCATCATCCTTAACTCTCAATGTGCCACCATTACATACTGGTACCACGACTAGAGTAAAAATATTGCAGATCATTCTGTAATATTCTAGGGCAGATCTTTAGATCATGTGTATCTAATAAATCACGACAGCGTTGCGTACTTCCGCCGTCCGCGTTAGTGATAGTGGTTGTGTGTCTTCGCATTTACGTGAAAGACCGTAAAAAAGCCGCCGTAGGCGAGTAGCAATTTCGTCTCTTGCACTTCATAGAACTTGGTACGTGGTAGTTGTACTGGCCAACACTCCTGGCTGGAGTCAGACGGTCAGGGTAGTGTCTGCGCTTGTATTTTTGCTTATTGGTCTTGCTTGGTTGCTTGATTTCTTGTGATACCGTAGTGGTCCTGTAGTGCCGATTTGAAGGCTTCTGGTTTGGAGATGTTTGTGATGGGTTCTGGTAATGAGTTCCAGTCAGTTATATATTTGTAGCAGTTTGCGGGTTTGTAATTTGAAGTAAGTATTTGGATGTTGGTGCCGTGACTGACGCTGGACAGGCTGAAGGAGATTTCTGATAGGCAGGGATATGTGACCTTGTCTTGCTTGCTGGAAAATGCACAGACGCCCGATTCTTCTTCTTCTTCTTCTTGATGACAGCTCCTCGAGTGAGAGGTCTTTTAGCTTTTGTGTGCCACATCCTGACTCTCTGTTTTTGTAATCGCCTTCTATAAAACGTGCAGCTCTTATTTGCACGGATTCCAGCTGGAACGATTGGCTCCAATGATCTCATTAACGGATGATGCTGGGACTTTGCCTGTTGGTGATTGGTCTGTATCTCTTTTGTGTATGATTTGAACTCACTTTTTGCACACTCGCTACGTCTGGAACCTCCAGACTTCATCAGATAACAGACCCGATGACTAGTAACTATTATCTGTTTACAACTACTGGATGCCTGAGAACATTCAATCATTCATATTCCGTGCTAGCTATCTTGGAAGAGATAGAGAAAGAGATATATTTCTTCCAAGAGCTATTGACTGCATTTGACCTATGAATTGAATACTATTATAGTTGCGGTGAATGACTTTGAATAAATGAACAGGTTTTTAACGCTTTTTGAATTCCTTAAATCAACTCAAATAAAATCTGACAAATACTTGTATAACTAAATTGTGTTTGCTTTGCAGACAGCACCAAGCATGCGTGCTGCATTTTGATGATAACATAAACCGAAATTCGAGCGGTTACTCGAATGTATTTTGGAGATGGCCTAAGCTGTTATGATACTCAGAATATTCAAAAGTCAATTTACTTCAGTATCTGCTGCAAATGAAGCTTACTTGGAATGTGTAGAATATGTACAAGCTGCAATGTTGCTCTTTACTTTTTGACAGTCAACTGAATAAAACAACATACGCTTGAGCTCTTGTAGCGTCACTTCGATTAAGACGAGTTACCTGTGTACACGCCAATTTTTCTGACGTCTTTTTGTGCTATCGCTTCTCGGAATGAGTACGTTACTCTTTAACGGTTGTTATTCTATGATTCGTGTCATTCCAACCGCCATGGGACAATCCATATCCGTTATTGTATATGATTGCAACAACAATAAACAATCTGCTCCAACCTTTTGGGAAATAAGAAATGTATACAAATGTAAAGGACACTTGTAAGACTGCCGAAGTGACCGCATTTATTGACAATGTATTATACATCGTTTATCGTCAATGCTACCAGTAACACCACAAACTTTACAAAGAATTTGGCTGCCATATTGGAATTAGCTGCCATTTTGAATTTATTCACCTCATTGTTTTTAGCACTCCAACTTTCATGAGCATTTTTGAAAATCTAAACATTACAAATACAGGTTATCTATCCAAAGTAAGATCGTCATGTACTAAGCATATTTTATGTCGGCCATTTTGAAAATCATGGCGAATATCCGCCATTTTGAATTATCCTCAAATTGATTTTTACCTCATTGTCATTAATTTTTGTAGAGTATAGGCCTACATACTGTAAGTTATTGGTTATTTCATTCAAGAAATTATGCGGCAGATGCATACAGACAGGGAGGGGGGAGCTGGGTGGAAATACTGGCTAGAAATACTTGGACAAAATTAACCATAAGTAATGAGGATCTTCATTTGGCCCACTTTTAGGCAACAGTATGTCCCAATTTTGACCCAATTTAGGGATAAAATTGCATATTTTGATCGCGTATCACACGCATTTGGGAAAAGTAACCCTACCATGCTTACTGGCTGGTTGCTTTTTCTTGACTGATCTATATTCAGTTCTAGCACTTGCTGTTTTAGCTGTAGTGTTGTCAGATGATTTTTCTTGTATAAGCTGATCGTATGCATGACTGAAAAAATAAGCTGCGCCCCCTCATTGTTCATTGCTTGCTCGTTGCGCCTCCTGATCCATTGACTCTCTTATCCATCTTGAGAACTTATTACTTTCCTGATGAAGCATTTTGGTCCCCTCCCAGTCTATGATGTGGTTGTCTTGTGCGACGTGATCTGAAATTGCATACTCTTAAACCATGTTGCTAAAATACACTTAAGAAACCAGATCAAGTGGTATGTTGCCTTTAACAAACATTCTGCACAAAATAATATTGAAAACAAATAAAAGTTGCGTACTTCCAACTTCGCAATAACACACTATACAATTTTGCAATCTTTACACAAATGCCTATCCATTAGAGAATGAATTTGGAGAAAACCTTCTGATAATTATAAACACTCGCTAAGCAGCAAGACCTTCCCTCTAAGCTTTTAATCCGATAAGCTGATTATCTATTTGTTTTCATGAATTGGAAGGCATTCTTTGATGTATTACTGAGCTCAATCATCTGAAATTACTGGAGCGTGAGTCACCCAGGCTGGTGGCTCGGCATAGTATTTTATTAACAGAAGGTTTTCTCCAAATTCATTTCCTATATTAAATGCTTACATAACCAACAATTCAAACAGAAATGATGAAAAAACGAAGTTAGTTAGAACGCATGTTGCTATTTCATTTTACAATCCATACACCCCGTATATGACATGACCTTAATCCTAAACACAGGAAGTGTGAATTTCAAATCCAGTTACCTGAATGGGTGACTTCATTTGAAATCTGCACCCCTGTGTGAGAGGCAATGTCTTTCATGGGGTGTAAGGATTTGAAATGGAATAACTCATTTGATTAATAGAAACAGTGCTTATTGAATTCAGAAATTCGACGCATGTATAATGGAGCAACGTAAGGTAATTATTGAAGGTGTTAAGCTCTTCACAGATTTCCTATTTTGTTCTAGTTTTCCCAGCTGAAAGAGGACACGGTATCTCACCAGAAGATAATGATTAAAAGACATCTCTCCCTAATAAATAATTCTGAAAGAACTTGCAAAGGAAGGTAATTATTGGAAGTGTTAAGATATTTACTGTTTTGGTTCCAGTGTTCCTGAGAGCATGGTATTTCTCTAGAAGACAATGATTCAAAAACCGTCTCTCTAATAAATATTTTAGGCTGAAAGAACTTGCATCAATAACGTGTCCTATATATCGCTTTTTCTTACCACTGTATAACTGATCACTGAATTATGTATAATTTAATTCCAAATTAAGGTAATTTTATCTATTAAGCTTTATTCAACTAGATCTAGACCTTATTTCATATAGAGGTGTTAATCTGACACTAAGATATCCATCGTCGTTTGAATGCATGGAAAGTAAGAGGACACGTAGCGTATTGCTTAAGTCTTTAAACTTTAAACAATCAATCTTTATACATGTTCTACTCATACACTACAAACGCCTCAATGAGGTTTGGAAAAGGTTGGGGAGGTACCGATCGTAAAAAGCAAAAGCGTTCAAAACAATATTGTTCAAGGTTGCCCCGCAGGGTTACAAAGATATATTGTTCCAAAACAATAGCGATCAAGCTTAAACTATAAATTAGCCCCTGATAGAGGGCTGGGCCTGAAGAGCGAGTGAAATTAAGGATTGAAATTAAATTAAAACACGTTAACTTAAGGTTACGCCTTACTTTCTTGCCCTGTGTGTCCTTATATATTGGAACTCCAATAATTGCAAGTCCTCACTATGGACTATCATGGATCGGGCTTGCGACCTTGATGTTTTGGGCCCCCAGCACATAAGGGCATAAAAATGCGTAACCTTAACTATGCGTATCCTTAACTATGCGTAACCTTAAATATGTGCAACCTTAACCTATCTATGCGTAACCTTAACCTAAAAGAAGGGCCGCGCATCGCCCCTTGCGTACGCAATTACTCTCTATTCTATTTCATTGGACTGTATCGTAATAAAGACTGCACAAAAAGTAACGCAGCTGTTTTAAATACGCCTAAAGCTTCAGAACTAATAATTGTTTTAACAATATTTTACCATAGAAAGATGGATGATTTATTTACGCGCATTTTGATACCCTATTCGTCCATTTTCATTCAATATTAACATCACAGCAGTGTTTTTTTAAGACAAAATACCCAAATTTAAAAGTTGCCGCTATCTGTATTGCATACTGCAGTTACTGTTCATTTTCCTATACACAATACACAGTGCTCTCACCATTGAGGTGTGACCTCTACAAACAGTGTATGTAACAGGTAGGCCTATAGGGCATTTCCTAGTTAACGTCACTGTGTGAAAAATGGCCGGTTATTTTTCACACAGTGACGTTAACCAGGGAATGACCTATACCTCTAACATGCACTGTTTGTAGAGGTCACGCGTCAATGGTGAGAGCACTGTGTATTGTGTATAGGAAAATGAACAGTAACTTAGAGATTTTATACTATGAGATGAGACACTCTGTACAAACTGCCTATACCATGCTATACAGCAGTTGAAGACAGGCAATTCGCGAGCGTCGTCGCCGGCCAAGTCTTACTACGATCGTGTAATGAGAAGAGACCATAGAATCCTACATAGAGGTTTGAGAAAGAGACGGTCCGAATTGACCTACCTTGACCTATAATTTATCAGGGAATCACATTTTTGTACCGCTCACAAAACAAACAGTAAAAGTCCGCCCACCGCTGTCAATCATTCTAATGAACAAATAAAACAAGCTCTGGCAATGACGTAATCCTAATTATAAATGAGGAAATCACATTCCCTGATAACACAATGCCGTAGGCCCGACGTTGGCGACTGGTCGGCGAAGTCGGCAAGGGGTCGGGGTCCTGCTGAAGTAGTCGGGCGGACATCGGCCCTACGTCACTAAGTGAACGTCGGCCTGCTGACTTTGGGGCGACGTCGGGTTGAGGTCGGCCCTACATCACTAAGTGAATGTCGGCTCACTGATTTTGGGGCGACGTCGGGTTGAGGTCGGTGAAATTCCGGTGAATGAGTGCCGACCTATAACGTTGTATGGACGTCGGCACGACGTCCACGAGAAGCAAAGATGATAGGGGCCTATATTTATTTATTATTATTATTATTATTATTGTTCTTTAATAATTAATGTTATTATTATATTAGTGTCAGTAGTGTTAATTATTATTATTTTTAATTATTATCGTTGTTGTTTTTCTTGTGAATTGTTCTCTTATTTTTTTTATTGACCTTAAAATTGCGTGTGATAAATACGTGTTGGGCCAATGTTATTAATCCATCCATTGACCAAATTTTTAATTTTTACATGTATATTACTTTATAAAGAAAACAAATCAACAAATTTAGTAAATGTTATCAATATTTACAGTAAATTTGATCAAAATATTGCTTATATTAACTTAAAACACTTCATCAAATATTGAAACCTCGGTAGCTCAATCGGTAGAGCACCAGGTTTATAAACCGAAGGTCCCAGGTTCGAATCCCGGTAGGTCCATTAAGGTAAGTGACTTGTGTAAATTAAGCTAGAAAATTTGTGTTCGTTGTAAAATAGAGAGTAGGTAAGTGTAAGACTCGGTATAAGCAGAGTATACGCTACTAAATAATATTTTTGATTTTTTTTTTCATGATTTTTCGTCTCATTGGGCTAACTTGCCAATCGTTGGATCGACGTTGGATAATGGTTGGTCCAACGTAGTTCCAAGATCGGGCCGACGTTGTTGAAGTCGGGTTAGGGTCGGCACCGGCTTTTAAGCAGTCGGCATTACGTCGGCCGGTGGTCGAACCGAAGTCGGGCCGACCTCGTCGGCAGGACATATACCCAATGAGCAGCCGACATCTGAGCCGACGTTCAGCCACCGTCCATGGCGACCAATACCCGACGTCGGGCCAACCTCTTTGTGTTATCAGGGTTGTACATGTATTGTCTGCTGTACTAGATGTCTTCCAACAAGTGCCGGAGTGTCGCGGTCATGAGTAACTGCAGTATGAGCCATAGGTGAATTTATAACAGCTGAGTTACTTTTTGTGCAGACTTTATATCAGCGATCACATGCAAAGTCGTAAAATAAGTGATCCATAGTTAAAGCCTCCGTGGGCCGTTAAACTACCAATACCAAGGTCATTTAATGGACATAACCACACCTGTTATAGTCATTATACGCATTATATCTCCACCCATCACTTATCGCACAAAAAAGTGCATAGATCTAGCACTCGTTAAAATTGGATTCCTGTAATCATATTCAGGAACACCTCGCACTCAAATTTTAAGTCAATTCCCTAAATAGCGAAGTACATCCCTTAACTGATCTTGATCGATTGTGTCATTGATTAATACAAACGTTCTGCTGGCATTTTATTTGTTATGTTATTTTCCTCTCACAAGTTTTAATTGCAGAATTATTTTAATAAAATTTGATGAATACCTATTATTTGACAAGTTCTAAAGCAATTTTTTCATTCCAAATTTTTGACATCCTAAAAAGTTTTTTAAACAGCTTCTTCACATTTCTAAAGTGTTTTAAAAACATGATTGAAGTGGTAAACTGTGGAGAAATTCACACCTATTGGGGGTATTTGTTAAGCTTATATTCAAACATGTTTTGGCTGTCGGACACTGCTGAAGGACCTTGCCGAATACTATAGCACGAATAAACAAGTTAATATCAGCCTCATAGATGGCCTCATAAACGGACACCTGGTACAAAAATGTGTTGATATGTACAAAAATCAAAATGATAAACAAGTCATAAACATGACGCGCACACCTGGTACAAACATAAAAAAAAACCACAACGCCCATACTAGAATAAGGTGTTTTTACTATACATCGGTATTGTTGTATCAAGCAATATTGAATTCAAAGTTATTCCATATAGATCTATAATACTTCACCGAAGAAAACTGTATCATATGTGAAGATTATAGTGTATGTGGGCACTTTTGATTTTGAAATGTGTCAAATAAAATATGCCATATTGGGATAGTGGATTCCGAGACTATTTATAGGCATGTTTTGACTCGAGTGAATATATATATTATGTGAGGGTCTTAAGGGATCTGGAATGAGCGTTTTGAGCGTTTCGACAGTATTTTTTGTGGGACATGAGATCACATCAGACATATCGAATTGCATTCTGAATACGAAGAAGGTCTTTCTGATATCAAATAATTTTGATTTTTTGAAATTCACGATATAATACAAATTTTATGGCAAATTATTATAATTTGATATTTTTCAAATTTTTGATATATAACAGTCCTCGAAATAAATTTTATAAATCTAATGATATATTAAAGTGTATGTAGCTGGGAGGAAAAGCCGACGATCAATTGAAAATTTTGACCTTTTAAATTGAAGATTTAACTTATTTTTTTTGGTGTTTTGGGGAAAAAAATGCATATCTTCAATACGAAAGGTCAACATTTTCAATTGATCGTCGGCTTTTCATCCCACCTACATACATTTTAAGTATAAATCATCAGATTTATAAAGTTTACTTCAAGTACTGTTTAATAATCAAAAATATCAATTTTTAATGATTTGCCATAAAATGTGTATTACATTGCGAATTTCAAAAAATCAAAATTATTTGATATCAGGACATTCTTCGTATTAAGAATGCAATTCGATATGTCTGATGTGCTCTAATGTCCCACAATAAATACTGTCCAAACGTTCATACCCCTTCCCTTAAGTACATGGACATTTTAAATTGCTGCTTGGTAAACGCAACTCCTCTCTGCCGATACCAGAATATTTTAAAGAGCAAAGCACTTATCCGGCTACCGGTATGCGTATAATATTATGATCATTCTTTTATTGTTGCACTTTTAGTATTCTTCTGAAGAAACGTACATTTTGTCAATCGTTAATGCATGAACTTGTACATGTACCTCGAACATTTTTTGACCACGTTGGCCTCATTTTAATCGACTTCATCTTGTTACTGCTCAAGAGAATTCACACTTCGTTCCTTTGTTACATACACTTTGAAGAAAAAGTTCGCAACCTTTGCAAATGAATGCACGTTTTCAATCTAGCCTGCCATACGGGCGTGTGATAAGCATTGGCATTTTACTATATGTATCACATTGCATTTTCTAGAAGCCCTCTTCCGTAGGGCTTCACGGCGATTCAAGTGTTGACGACAATTCAAAAAAAATTTCAAGAAAGAATTTCTAAAATTAATCTTACTTTAACAAAAGTAGCCTATTTGAAATCTACAACCAGGATCTACAATTAAGCATGATGAATGCAATGACACACTTCTTTGTGACTTATACTAGATCTTGGGAAACCAATATTTAAAACCTAATTGAACGTTTTTCTATTGTTTTGACGCCATTTGGGATGTCGCAATAGTGCCCCACAAATCTGGTCCAGTAATCGCTTATCTACCCCACCCTCGTTTTGGCGTGCAAAAAAATTGCTGGTCCCGCATTTGTCTTGCTAAAACAATGCCCCTCTCCTTTTTAAAATAATTTAGAATTATCACACAACGCCTTAGCTTACCAATATTTGGAATTTTCAATGTTTGGTAAATTTGATCGGATATTTAGTCATAGAATTGCTTTGCATGGACTTGTGTAAACACGTTAAAAACATATAAACGTTCTAAAGTTACCATCATAACCAGGGACACTGTCCCGTAACACGATTAGAATCGTTTTTAAGTGAATAACATAGGAACGTCTCGCCTGATTGTTTCTCAGATATGAGGACTGCATCTTGAATGACCGTGTGTCCTCCAAATATTTTAAGAGAATCGAACAATTTTAAGGTACACTGCAACGTAAATCTTTAATTTCTATTATAATCTATGCTTTAATTTAAAACCACTTTCATAAAAATCCATAGTTTATTAAATCATAGAAAAGTAAACTTAATACGAAGGTTTTCAATTGCGATTTTCTAGAAATGCGTGTGTTTTGAAATGTGATTCGTCCGACGAATCAAAACTAGATTCGTCCAGTTCCGTCCGGGTTCTATTGTTCTAAACAATGGATACCGGATGGAGCCGGCGATCCAACGTCAGTCGAGTTTTGATTTCATCCCCTAATAAATATCTCAAAATTCAATGATGTTATGTGGAAAACATACCTTCGTTAGATGCCAAAATCTCATTTCATGCAATTTGAATGGGATTTAGGGAGGAAGGATGCTGCCTACGGCAAGTTGGTTTCTCACCCAAAAAACTGGTTAATACGAAACGTGTTCACCCAGAAACTTGGTTTCTCGCTCGAAAACTAGTTTTATAGAAGATAGAAACCGGGTCTATTAATCAAGAAACCGAATTGGAAAGCATAGTTTTTGAACACCTATTTTCTAACTCGGTTTCTCGGCTACTGAGCCAACAATAGGATCACACCTTTAAGGGTAGACTAGGTATTGTTGGTCGAAGCAGCCCAAAAAGTGATTCTCATTATCTAAATCAATATATTATTGAAAAATAACACTTTGATATTTTGCAAAAGTTCATTCTACAAATCATATACTTTGAAAACTTGCTTGATTTATTGTTGCTGATAAGTTATGCACGTTTTACAAAAGTGTTGTTCTTTAAGCCCTCTTTACAACATACCTCAAGAAGCACAGGATCTACAAAAGTATATCTGTGATATTTGAATTCTTCTACACACTATAAAATGATTAAATTCATTTTTGCCAAAGCTCACTACCATTCGCAAGATGCTATAAACTACCAAATTGCAACAGTTTAAAATAGCTGGTAACCTTAAAACGATCCCATTAAAAGAAATATTAATACCAGCAATATTACATACAGGTGCTAGGTGTGGGTTGGTATTATTAAAATGAAAAACGAACGCTTATTTATTATTAATTTATTTTGCAAATTCCGGATTAAGTTGCATAATATGCCTATAGGCTTGTGTTGCCCAGTGCATCTGCATTAATAGTGTTAATGTTCTATGCGGCCCTACTACATGGCAAAGTGTGTATTTTCTAGTTACGTCACTGAACAATTTACTTCCTTTTGGCATAGTTGAGGTTGCCTTTTCTATTTGACTCGCGCGTGGAATATAATGGTTGTAACTGTCAGTGTCCGCGCCACTACCACACTAGGTTTATGTGGTAAGCGACGAAGTCCACACAGAATTGTGTATACTGTTACATGTTGATATGGATCACATCACAGATATTCCACTCTGTCAGAAGTAGAGCGTAAATGCCATCTGGTGGGAGTTACTGTCTTTTGACATAGGTTGGTTAACTATATGACAAATACTTTGACAAGAGAAAGTATCTTTATATTATTACCAGATACACCCTTCTTGGATATTAGAGACGCGTGATATAGCGAACTGTAATGACAGAATTACATTCATATCGAGAAGGTAAAATTTTAACAAAATTCTCACGACTTGCATAATATTCGTTGTGAAAATTCAATAACAAATTTAAGAATCAGACAAAGGATCCGGTTTATTAACTAAACACCCTCATCTGTTTAACCCAATATTGTTACAATACAATTGTATAATGGAACAGATATATGGGCTATTCTATTTGATATCCAAACTCCCCATTGGAAGATTAAACTAAAGTGTTCCACAGAGTAAGTATAGAATTCAAAAAGAATAGACAATTGGGTAAATTTGAACACTTGTTGAAAATTATAAAACCCAATTTACAAGGGGATTATGGGTTTCAAAACAATTCTGTAGCCAATTCCATTTACAAAACATCCTCCCTCTGTGCAAGCTTTTCTTCAATCTTCCACAGGGGTATGGACGGCATCAAATAGAATAGACCAATGTGCTATATTATAAACCAGTATGGGGAATTAAATTTCGGTGCCGTTATTATTAATACTACTGCCATTGGGTATTAATTTCAATCATATATGGTTGATATACACGTCATTGACAGCTATTGACTGTAGTTTAATGTCTGAAGGTGAAAAAGTCAATTAGTCTATGTGCGTAACAAGTATGTATAAATTGTTGTACTAATGTAAATGTTTAGATTCTTGTCAGATCGTGCTATAATTATGTTTGTTTTAGTTTATTTGTTGCTGTGTTAGTTTTCGAGGCTGCTGTTGTCGCTGGTGTGTACATACGTGTACCCTGGACCTCAAGAACAAAAGATCGTTCGATTACTTCGAGAGCTCAGAGTAACACGGTCTTATCTTCATTGGCTCCCATGTGCTATGTTATTTATTGCATACACAATATTACACATGCAGGGGGCAGTGGTTGTACCTAGCCGTCGACTTGTAAACATCTCAACAAAAAGTAATTACCACCCACCCCCCTTAAATAAAATGACCATTATTCAAAAATGGCTATTGTATTACAAATCTGTAAAATGCATTGGAAGCCGAATTTATTTCTGCGCAATTGATACGATAGCCCAGAAAACAATAAAACACCGGTCAATCTAATGTGGTGACGTCCAGATTTGAAAGTTGCACTTACAACAATACAAAAACACTCAGATATCATTACACAGATTTCCTTTTAGTATCCTGAATACAAATCAATAGATTTAACTGCAACTTCCAAACCTTGGGTTACATTGATTTAAATATACACTGCGACGTCAATATTTAGACAATAATTGCTACAAATGAAGTGTCAAAATGCACGGAAATAAACTCTGCTTCGAACGCATTTTACAGATTTGTAAATGGCCATTATTTAAGAGGGTGGAGGGGGGGGTAATTACAATTTTGAGATGTTTATTATCAAGTATGAGGGTGTGGGTGTGTGTAATGAATGTGGGGATGCGGGTGGGGGTTGTGTGGGTATGCAGCGTTCGAAATAAGTCCTATCGCAGTGCAATTTGCAGCCCAAAATTTGCCTGTTGCGATACTACTTTTAAAATGTGGTGCAAAATTACGATACCGCATTATACTGATTGTATATGTGTTGATTGTCTGAGACTGCACTTCAAATGGTTCTGCGTCAGATTAAATTGCAGCAGCACCTCAACTTTCACTATGGGGTGCAAAAGTGCACCCAAGGTTAAAAAAAAAAACAATTCGAAGACTGTGGGTGTGAGTGTTAATATAGATGAAATTAAAAGATATTCATTATTCCCCTTTGTTATGACAATATGCATAACAGTAATACTCTATAGTTGAGGAAAACAAAATAGACAACCATAAATCTTACTACAAAAAAAAAGATTTTCCCAAATAATCAAAACCGCAAGTTGTAGCACAATAGGTCTATTATAAATCACAAAATACAACAGCACAACAAAGACATATAACTGCCTAGAAATTGTTCTTATGACTTTTAGTCAGGGGGTAACTCAATTTTTATTTACAAATTTTATGTATTGTTTTTGACTAGAAGAAAATAAATATCGAAAATGTTTTTTCGCTGATGGTGCGTATCATAATGTCGGCCATTTTTTTTCGTATGATTTGGACCTTTTGTTTTGAAGTGGCAGTCAGATCAACGGGGCTTGCCTAATTTCATCTGGTAAAATTCTATACATGAACCAATGCAATTCAAGAGGTCTTGATCATAAGTATAGGGCAAAGTCACGGGCAAAGTGGACCAAGTTGGACCTAAATCATGCCAATGTTTGGCTGCAGATGCTTAACCGGGATGAGATACAATTAATTGTGCTGGGTAAGTATTCTGCTTTCGAATGATATTATGCGTTAGATAAAAAAAAAGAGCCATTATATTTTTAATATCTTTTGGATTGATACACTTTTAGAAATGTACGTGTACTTACCAAGTGTTTTAGCCGTTTTAGCTTCTGCTTGCCGACGCTTATATGCTCGTTCTTTTTTAATCCTGGAAGGGCATATCAAGGCAACCAACTTAGCTTTCCTTCGACCCTGAGATTCATCCTCCTTCTCATAAAATGATTCCTTTCTTTGCCCTGGTTCCTTTGCACCACTTGCCTGGCTGGATTTTCTTTGCAATGACTGCCTTTCTCCTTTCGGTGAAGCTTGAGCCGATCCTGGCTTAGCAGCTGCATTGATACATTGGTAAGACGAAAGTCTTCTAAATCGCGCTCCTTTCTTAGATAATCTAAAGATCTGGATATATACAACAGTCATCACTATTAAAGGAATGTAAAATGAACCACAAGAGGAATAAATCACGTAAAAAATATCGACATCATAATCACAATGATCCTCTATTTCCCGATTTCGTTTTGGCCAACCAAAGAGTGGTGGGCAGGCAATAATGAAAGATAAAGCCCAAACGCAGGCTATCATGACACAGGCACGTCGGCAGGTTTGTTTTGTAGCATATTTTAGGGGAGAAGTTATGGACCAGTAGCGATTTAACCCAATTGTGCATAGGTGTAAAATAGATGACGTGCAACAGGCTACATCGGTGAATATAAACATGTCGCAAGCAGTGTAACTAAATTGCCATCGTCCCGATATTTCAATAGTCAAACAAAATGGTAACACAAACAAAGCAATGGATAAATCCGCTATAGCGAGTGAAGCGAAGAAAAAGTTTTCAAAAGTTCGAAGTCTTCTCTCTAAAACCACCGCTAGAACTACGAGTGAGTTTCCCAAGGCAATTAAACATATCATAAGGCCTAGAAGTATCCCTACTGTAACTTGGGGTCTGTAATAAGATGTATCATCATCACTATCTTCTTCTTCTCCGGATGCAGGAGGTGTACTTGGATTGGTGATATATTGTACCACAGTTTCATACCCAGTCTCAAAACTTTCAGATGTATATGAGATGTAATCTCGAGAAATGATAGTTGTGGCCGTAATGCCACCAGAGTCTGGTGCTACAACAGGTCTGTCTGTCATTGTTATTGTTTTCAGTTCTGTTGATGATAATGATTGCGATCAACAGACTTTGCTTTCGACGATAACTTTGAATAATTCAGCTGCTTCTAGTCGGTTTCCTGCACATACACACTTATTATAGCTCCAATAGTGAATAAGTTTCCATTATCTAGTCAATATATAAAATAATCACATTATTGAATGTCTCCTCAAGTTTCACAGACCGAAGTAAACATTTGTTGTACTAAACACGTTTTAAGATCACTCAACAAGGATTGTTTCCACTAGAAAGTGTCCGCGCCACTACCCACGCCAGGTTTATGTGGTAAGCGACGAAGTCAACACAGAATTGTGTATACTGTTACATGTTGATATGGATCACATCACAGATATTCCACCCTGTCAGAAGTAGAGCGTAAATGCCATCTGGTGGGAGTTACAAGTAACTGATTCACGGTGTAATTAGTGTTACTTGCCAAATGCAAGTCAAGTGAGGGCGCAATGAATATCATGCGCAAGACACCTCATATCGTCTGGCAGCTATGGCACGATTTAGGGTGTAATTTCTGTGTGAGGATTTTGTGCCGCACTCACATTACCGCCCTCTACAGTCTCTCCACATTGTTATGTATTCTATTATTTTGTGATTGGATTTCTTTTGTTTTATATTGTTTTGTGAGGCGATCATTTGCAGGAGAGATAAAAAAACCACTATTTTATGTTTTCTATTATTTTGTGATTGGATTTCTTTTGTTTTATATTGTTTTGTGAGGCGATCATTTGCAGGAGAGATAAAAAACACTGTTTTATGTTTTCTATTATTTTGTGATTGGATTTCGTTTGTTTTATATTGTTTTGTGATGCGATCATTTGCAGGAGAGATAAAAAAACCACTATGTTATGTTTTCTATTATTTTGTGATTGGATTTCTTTTGTTTTATATTGTTTTGTGATACGAGTACTTGCAGGAGAGATAAAAATAACAATATGTTATGTTTTGTATTATTTTGTGATTGGATTTCTTTTGTTTTATATTGTTTTGTGAGGCGGTCACTTGCAGGGGAGTTAAAAAAACACTATGTTGTTTTGTATATTTTGTTATTGGATTTCATTTGTTTTATTACCGCCCTCTACAGTCTCTCCACATTGTTATGTATTCTATTATTTTGTGATTGGATTTCTTTTGTTTTATATTGTTTTGTGAGGCGATCATTTGCAGGAGATATAAAAAAAACCACTATTTTATGTTTTCTATTATTTTGTGATTGGATTTCTTTTGTTTTATATTGTTTTGTGAGGCGATCATTTGCAGGAGAGATAAAAAAACACTGTTTTATGTTTTCTATTATTTTATGATTGGATTTCGTTTGTTTTATATTGTTTTGTGATGCGATCATTTGCAGGAGAGATACAAAAAACCACTATGTTATGTTTTCTATTATTTTGTGATTGGATTTCTTTTGTTTTATATTGTTTTGTGAGGCGAGTACTTGCAGGAGAGATAAAAATAACAATATGTTATGTTTTGTATTATTTTGTGATTGGATTTCTTTTGTTTTATATTGTTTTGTGAGGCGGTCACTTGCAGGGGAGTTAAAAAACACTATGTTGTTTTGTATATTTTGTTATTGGATTTCATTTGTTTTATATTGTTTTGTGATGCGATCATTTGCAGGAGAGATAAAAAAAACCCCACTATTTTATGTTTTCTATTATTTTGTGATTGGATTTCTTTTGTTTTATATTGTTTTGTGAGGCGATCATTTGCAGGAGAGGTAAAAAACACTATGCTATTTTTTTTGTATTATTTTGTGATTGGATTTCTTTTGTTTTATATTGTTTTGTGAGGCGATAATTTGCAGAATAGGTTAAAAACCACTATGTTATGTTTTGTATTATTTTGTGATTACAAAAAAAACATAACATAGTGGTTTTTTATCTCTACTGCAAATGATCGCCTCACAAAAAAAAATAATATAAAAGAAAAATAATCAGATCATTTGAAGGAGAGACAAAAACACTATGTTATGTTTTTTATTATTTTGTGATTGGATTTCTTTTGTTTTATATTGTTTTGTGATGCGATCATTTGCAGAAGAGATAAAAAAACCATTCTGTTATGTTTTCTATTATTTTGTGATTGGATTTCTTTTGTTTTATATTGTCTTGTGATGCGATCATTTGCAGGAGAGTTAAAAAAACCCGCTATGCTATGTTTTTTATTATTTTGTGATTGGTTTGTTTTTGTTTTATATTGTTTTGTGATGCGATCATTTGCAAGAGAGATAAAAAAAACAACAACTATGTTATGTTTTGTATTATTTTGTGATTGGATTTCTTTTGTTTTATATTGTTTTGTGAGGCGATCATTTGCAGGAGAGATAAAAACACTATTTTATGTTTTCTATTATTTTGTGATTGGATTTCTTTTTGATTCATATGGTTTTGTGATGCGATCATTTGCAGGAGAGATACAAAAAACCACTATGTTATGTTTTCTATTATTTTGTGATTGGATTTCTTTTGTTTTATATTGTTTTGTGAGGCGATCATTTGCAGGAGAGGTAAAAAACACTATGCTATTTTTTGTATTATTTTGTGATTGGATTTCTTTTGTTTTATATTGTTTTGTGAGGCGATAATTTGCAGAATAGGTTAAAAACCACTATGTTATGTTTTGTATTATTTTGTGATTACAAAAAAAACATAACATAGTGGTTTTTTTTATCTCTACTGCAAATGATCACCTCACAAAACAATTAAAAGAAAAGAAATTCGATCATTTGCAGGAGAGACAAAAAACACTATGTTATGTTTTTTATTATTTTGTGATTGGATTTCTTTTGTTTTATATTGTTTTGTGATGCGATCATTTGCAGAAGAGATCAAAAACCATTCTGTTATGTTTTCTATTATTTTGTGATTGGATTTCTTTTGTTTTATATTGTTTTGTGATGCGATCATTTGCAGGAGAGATAAAAAAAACCGCTATGCTATGTTTTTTATTATTTTGTGATTGGTTTGTTTTTGTTTTATATTGTTTTGTGATGCGATCATTTGCAAGAGAGATAAAAAAAAAACTATGTTATGTTTTGTATTATTTTGTGATTGGATTTCTTTTGTTTTATATTGTTTTGTGAGGCGATCATTTGCAGGAGAGATAAAAAACACTATTTTATGTTTTCTATTATTTTGTGATTGGATTTCTTTTGTTTCATATGGTTTTGTGATGCGATCATTTGCAGGAGAGATACAAAAAACCACTATGTTATGTTTTCTATTATTTTGTGATTGGATTTCTTTTGTTTTATATTGTTTTGTGAGGCGATCATTTGCAAGAGAGATAAAAAAACCCACTATGTTATGTTGTGTATTATTTGTGATTGGATTTCTTTTGTTTTATATTGTTTTGTGAGTCGATCACTAATTTTTAGGAAAGAGTAAATAACCGCTATTTGCTTTTTTTTCTAATATTTTGTGAGTGGATATCTTTAGATTTATATTGTTTTGTGAGGCGATCGTTTTTAGGAAAGAATAAAATCTTAATTTTATGTTTTCTTTTATTTTGTGAATAGTTTTCTTTGTTTTATATTGTTTTGTGAGGCGGTCAATTTTATGAGAGAGAAACAAAATCTAAATGTTATGTTTTCTATTATTTTGTGAGTGGCTATCTTTTGTTTTATATTGTTTTGTGAGGCGATCGTTTTTAGGAAAGAGAAAAAAATCTTAATATTTTGCGAGTGGTCTATGTATTTAGGTTGGGCATTAAAACCTTTTTGCTTATCGAAACTGGACTATATTTCCCTTTTGGAGTATTTGTTATGATTTATAATACTGGTTACAATGTCGCAACCATTTCCGACGTTGCATAATTACATTGATGTATTTAATATATTTTCTACTTTTTTATTGATTGTTTTGTGAGGCAACAGTCTTTTAGTTCTATAGAAATGTGAGGCTGTAGAAGAAAAAAAAGATCCGATTTTTTTTACACCCTAAATCGTGCCGTATCTATCGTCTGGATATGAAAACGCTATATACGTACAGTAATGATTCCAAAATAGAGGATCATGCAAGGTTTTTGTATTATCTTATAATTATCGACACCAACTTAAAGTTTGTAAACACTGTTATTCCTTTATGGCCAAATTGAAACTGCGACCATATAGCGAGTACTATTCCCTATCGTCCAGGTGAATACAGCATTTTCTAATATTTTCATAACCAATTATCAAAAATAACATAAAATATTTAAATTTTAAACTGACTCTTCGCCTACTCAACATTTTGATTGCTTGGACTTGCGCCAAGTCTTAAAATTTTCTAAGATTTTCTCTTACTACAATTTGCAAGAAAATGTGCAAAATTGTACGTTTTTGGTCCATTTCCCCTCAAATTGCAACAATATTAAAACTTAACTTTTATTACCAGTTAGAGCTAACTAAAGGATACGGATTTTAAATAAAAGCTTAAAAGCTATTATTAGATACTATTTTTAATTCCATATATTAGAGCTGTAGTTTTCTGAAATCAGGAGTAGTCCTGAATGATCATACTGACGGACTCTTGTCGCAGGACACAAAACAACAAACTGTTGCCATGCCTTTAAATACTTGTCGAGCTGGAATAAAGTATACTTCCATATAGAGGGTATGCAATACGACGTCACTCATGAAAGAGTCATCCTCATTTATATAAATAAAATTCTGTCCTCCATAAGGCCTCGTATCCATAGGCTGTTCCCTTGTGGCGTGTGCCCTTGTTCCGTGTTTACTTTTTCCCATGCGACCTGCCACACAGACAACCTATGGATACGGCCACTAAGCAAAACAAAAGGTTCGTTGTCTGTGTGGCAGGTCAAATGGGAAAAAGTAAACACGGAACAAGGGCACACGCCACTAGGGAACAGCCTATGGATACGAGGCCTAAGGTACCACGGGACAATTCGCATAATTTACAATAAAACAGGTGATATGTATGAATGGTTGTGGGATCGATCAAGAGACCTGTCCCTCTCTCAAAAGCTATCTTAACAGTCAGCCACCTGGACAACCGATTCTTTAGAAATGCTTAGTCGCGCTAAAAGTCGATCGATACATGTTAAAATCAGCACAATTCAGAGATACACCTTTTGCTATGAAATTAATTTTCTCGGTCAAATATAAAGCAATATTTTTTTTCTTCAGTTAAAAACTTGGTGCTTGGATATACATTTTTTTCAAAAATCCTGGTGTTAAAATTAAGCATCAAATTGTGTCTTTTAGTGTGATATTTTTGATTTTTATAGGCCTTGAGTTCGCCCGCGAGCTTTTTACGGAATTGATTTTTAGCGTCTCAAACTAATATAGTTTGCTAAAGAAAGATATTTCCCACCTCTGTAAGGCACATCGTGTGGGTCTATATATTATAGTTTTGTCAGAATTTCCGTTTTTATTTTACCCTTTTCCCTTCATGCTCCGAAAATGTCAAACTCAGTACTTTTATCTCGCGAGCAACCAGCAGAAAAAGTCGATATTTTCATTGAAAATCAAATATTGCCCGACCAGCGATTTAGTAGCCCAAATCCCCAATTGGGTTTTCTGGTAAATGAGGTGAATTTTAAAAATTTGCTCCCGTGATAGCCTGCAATTTCAATTTATATGGATTCCATGATTATGAAAACCATTTTGTCTGTCTGTTTGTTTGTTTACCTAGGTTAGTCCGTATTAAGAGACGCACGCTTGAGGTCCATGGGAAAATCCACGGTCCAAACCTAGAAAAATTAGCGTGTTATTATACGGGATTTTAATCTTCTGTCTATCTCCAGGTGAATTTTGTATGACCTACCCCCGCCCCCATCGCGGGTTGCCATTTCATTACACCCTTCAGACTTGTGTTCGGCTTTGTTTTTAATTTGACATGTAGCGTATACCTAAATGTATAGCTATGCTATATATTATTATGTAATATCATGTACATGTAGGCCTATGGGGTGGGGTGGGTGCAGAGGTGTGTGCGGTGGGTAGTGGGGGTGTTTGTAGGGAAACTTTGGGGTGGTACTCAACACACTTTAACCATGACTTCCAATGCAAGGCTTATTGTTGCCACAAATGTTTTTTTTTCCTTAAGGTTATTTAATAGGTTTTTATAAACTTCCATGGTATTGTTTTGGCTGCTTCATTAGGGCCTATGACTTTCGGTGGGTTTCCAAAAGCAGTTTCAAACAAACACAAACAAAAGGCACCATACCCAGTCACCTTCGTGACAATTGAAACACTACGTCAAGTCCCCCGTCAAGTATTAACATCCAAGTTATTCTGTTTTTAGGCAAGCAATTTTGAATAATTGCTTGAACAGGTTTTTGTTTAAAAACAAAAAACCTGTTTAAGTTAACAATGATAATGAATGGTTCTTATAAGGCACAATCTCTGATGAGGAACTCACTAAAGCGCGTAAAGCACGAAATTTACAAACAAACATAAAAACAATCAATTTATAAAGATTGGTTTTAAGCTGGCGTTTAAATAACGAAAGTCTGGGGGCGTTATGAAGGAAAGAAAGGGAAAAAAGAGGAAAAAGGAGGGAGAAAGAAGAAAAAGAGAGAGAGAGAGGGAGAGAGAGGAGAAGAGGGGCAGAGATGGAGAATCCATACGATATGCAATACCATACGATTATATTCAATAAGCCTGGCAAAATTGTCTATTTGGGTCCCCGCCCCTCCCCCAAGTGCAGGGAAATTTGGTGGATTTGGGCCCCCGCCCCATACAGGCTTGCCCCCCTTGGAAAAAATCCCAGCTACGCCGCTGTGATCAGTAGGAGCGCTATTAGGCCTGGGAATTTCGTTGCTATATTGAAGTTCTGGCAACACTGTAGCCATGCCGGTATTCCTATTAAACCCAGGGATATCGATCCACAATGCTAGTATTAGCCTCAGATTTCACGCGTTGATTTTGAAAATTTTTCAGGCGGGAGTAAAAATGGTGAAATCAAAACGGAAATTCTGACAAAACTATGATATATCGCTCACAGTGATGTGCGTTAGAAAGTTGGGAAAAATCCTTCATTAGCGAACTATATTACTTTGAAAAGCTAAAAGGTTGATCCAAAAAAAGGCTCGCGGGCAGAGTTTAAGCCTATCAAAATCGAAAATCTTACACGAAATGACTGACTTTCACGCCTAAGTTTAACACTAGGATTTGAAAAAAAAATACAGTATCAAGCACTACAATTTGACCTGACATTACTGAAAAAATGAAAATGATTGCTTTTCATTTGGCCGAGAAAATTAATTTTACATTGAAAAGGTGTTACTCAAAATTTAGCTCATTTCAACACCAAATTTTATCGTTTGTATTGCCTCATTAAATGACTGAGTGAGCCTTGCATAACAAAAGAATCGGTTGTCCAGGTTGCTAACTGTTAAAACTGTCCTCCAACATGACTGCCATTTCAATTGTTATATGTTTCGGTTGGTTTATCGAATATACTCTATAGTGCATTTCTGTCGCTTAGTCCTTATTCATAAGCTCTACCGTTGGAACTGCGAAGTAGTTCCCCAAGTAGTTCGAATGGAAATTGTTGTTCAGATGAAACCAGGAAAACACTAACATGATGGCGCCCGCACTGTTAAAGATAGCTTGCATACACTGAATGTGAGGGCTCAGAACATGTTGATGGCCAATGGTTTGTCGTAAGCTGGTGGCGACATTATTGTTAAAAAAAGAATTCTAATTTCCATTCAAATAAAGCTACTGCAGATGTTGCTGATATATTTATCACTCAACCATATTTATATTTAGTGGTGAAAAATTTAAATTAATTTGGCACTCTCTGTGTAGAATTTGCCATCAAAACCCCAGTCATCATGGTCATAGAGAAAGTAAGCTGTATTTGGATTTTGTTTGCTGATATATTTATCACTCAACCATATTTATATTTAGTGGTGAAAATTTTAAATTAATTTGGCACTCTCTGTGTAGAATTTGCCCATCAAAACCCCAGTCACCATGGTCATAGAGAAAGTAAGCTGTATTTGGATTTTGTTTGTTAGCTCATTCAATGATTCAAGGAGTTACCCTTGCTTTAAAAATCATGAAGAACTTCAAACCTACATTCACTCACTACTTACGTACTATAAACATATTTTGCATTAAAAGGACATTACGTGTTGAGGTATATATATCTTTGTACGCCTATGTGCGTCGTTGTACAGGGGGGTGAGTCAAAACAAGTGCAATAGTGCAAATAATCGATATTTATGTAAGAACCAAGTCGAACTTTCCCATTGTTGAAAATGTTTATAAATGCCACACTCGATAGTCACCTTCTGTGAAAAAATGAAGTGAATCGCAACTGCCGTTTAATTTTTATGGGTCCTTTTGCTGCGATACCCAACTTTATTATTTGTCCACGTATTTGTACCATGTATTTTCAATGAGAGCACACAATGCACGATAAAGGCACCAGCTCTGAAACTGACTTAAATAAGGTTGAATTTTGCGTTATTTTAATTTTTTTCTGTTGAAACGATCTTTCTAACATTACTTTAAGTTCTTCATACCTCACTCGACTCCAACTCCAGTTTTTTTAAATCCCAATATGTCCAACTTCCTGGATATTTTCTAATTCACTCCACTTCAATTTGCGCGCATTTCATGTTGACATTTGACAAACCCGCCTTCAAATTTGTATAGATGTTTTTGATAGAGAATAAACATCTTTAAAGTAAAGGTAAAATGAAAATAACAACAAATAATGTTTCTTCTCCTTAAACAAGACCAAGGGCAATAACACTTTGGGTGCTCCATTTTATTTCAATGCCAATGAGGTTAAGAAAATGGCAGTTGTTCCAAATCTACCTTACACAGAGTGGGCTGACATTAATTCAAATTTTAGATGTTTCTTGGACACACATTAAAATTTGGTATCGCTATAAAACGTGTCATAAAAACAAAACGGTAAATGCTAATTCCTTGAGTTTTTCACACAAGGTCACTAAATTGGATATATCACTTGTAAAATGTTTAAAAACTAAAAAGTTCAACTGGGTTCTTAAATAAAAATGGATTCATTTCTCTATTGCACTTTTTTTTTTTTTACTCACCCTGTATATGTATTCATTGTGGCAACTCTACTTAGTACCTTAAGATAGCTGTCTATATAACGCAGAATAAGGGATCTGATGTTAAAATATCTATTTATGCGCCATATTATACGTCTCTGTCGTTTACTCGGTTGAAAGACATTGATCATTATGACGATGATGATATTAACAACGCTGAAATTCACTACTAAACTCCTCAACAATAGTTTTTTCACGCATCTGTATTTAAAACTATTTGCGATGTATTCATGTCGCGTTGCACATAAATTGATAGCTACAATATTCCCCTTTAAAATAACACCCCATTTGAAACAATAACCTTTTTCACAATACTAAAAGTCTGCCCAAAATACAGCGGCGTAGCCAGTTTTCTTGGTGGTGGGGGGGAACATTTCGGGGAACAGACGAAAAAAATATTGCAGATGCAAATACATATACCGGTTTTGTTTTTAAGAGAGACTGTACATGTATTTGAGCTTCCAAAAAAGGATTTATTGGGACAAAAAGCGTGCAAAATTTTGTATTTCGCCCATATCGGGATGAAAATGCTTTTATTGTGACAATGTATGTACACAGCGTGCAAACAGTTTGTATTTTACACTATTTTTGTCCATAATGGTGGTGAATTTGGATGGAAGAGGGGCCCCTTGCCCCTTATATGCTTTGCATTTTCATTTTTTGTCAGGGGGGAACTCTTCCGCCCTCCTACAATTTTATGACCCCCTACATATTTTCCAGCCTCCCCTCCCCCATCAGAGTATTTCTGAACACTCCCTAAGGGAATAGAATGACCATCACCACAATATCCCACAGACTCCGCGGAGGAGATGTGTATAATGACTGCATCTGTCATCCCTATTCACAAGAGAGATTCGAAGTCGAATCCATCTATGTGCCGCCTCATCTCTCTACTCTGCATCGTCAGTAAGGTCATGGAGGCTGTTGTACAGAACCAACTTCAGATTTACCTCTTTGGAAACCAACTGATTTCAGATAGGCACTTTGGATTCAGGTCACACATATCAATTTGTAAGCGCTCTTTAGCAAATAGTCATAGTTCATTGAATTTACAACCGTATGACAAAACAGGCGAAAAACGTAACTCTTTGCACAAGATTTGCAATTTAAAGAGAATTGGCCATTGCTCATTCTAGTGACGCTAGTGTATGGACAATATAACTGTGCCTTTTCGTTTAATGACATCAAATTTGAAAAATATTGTAAGGAGCGCTTGAGGTTTTGACATTTAAAACTTACATTTTGGTCAAAAATGTGCTTGGATAGGAAGTTTTCAATATATTTTCCACATTCGTCTTGCTACGACATTAAATTGCGTTTTCTGCTGACCTAGTAACGAAAAGTGTTTTAGGTGGAAGTGATAGCTTCTGATTGGATGAAGGGAACACTTGAGGTTTTGACAAAAACCAATCAAAGAGGCCCAT
The DNA here is from genome assembly GCF_039555335.1 of Amphiura filiformis. Taxonomy (NCBI): domain Eukaryota; kingdom Metazoa; phylum Echinodermata; class Ophiuroidea; order Amphilepidida; family Amphiuridae; genus Amphiura; species Amphiura filiformis. The sequence goes on along the minus strand of NC_092638.1, from coordinate 38,611,853 downwards.
TTTCAGCTAGAAGCTCCACAGCTCCTCGATGCTATTCACTCAACCGTGTCGACAAATACTCAGGGGCGTAGCCAGCTTTCTTGGTCAGGGGGGGAAATAATATTTTGAGGGCACAGACGAAAAAAATTGCAGTTGCATCATACAATACATAGAGACTGTATGTCTTCGAGCTTCCTGAAACGGGCCTTATTGGGATGATGTGCGCGCGTAGCGCAAAAATTTTGTATTTTACACTATTTTGGCCCTGAATTTTGCTAGAAAAGGGGCTCCCCTTTGCCCTCCTGATTTTCTCTTTCAGTTTTTGTCAGAGGGGCATTTTTTCTTTCATTTTCTTGTCAGGGGGCACTCTGCCCCCCTGCCCCCCCCCCCTCCCCCGCTGGCTATCCCAGCAAACACAAAACGTTTTTGACATCATCCGCAAAAGGTTATAAAAGGTTGTCAGAAAACGTCTAAATGTTGGGTTAAATAAAGGGTATTTTAAGAGTATAACATTTTTTGATAATCTACTGCTCAGCAAACAAAAATGTTTTACAGAAAACGTTTAAATGTCGGGTTATATAAAGGGTATTTCAAAAACATTCTTGAAAACTTGATACAAAACATTCTAAACAGAATGTTATTTTGGGGTTGAAAAAATATTTTGTGAAAAATGTTTTCCCAAAATATTTGCAGCAATAACGTTTTAAAAAACGTTTTCATGACCTTTATATAACCCGACATTTAAATGTTATTAAAAGGTTTTGAAAAGAACATTTTAAGAACATTTCTGTGTTTGCTGGGTTCAAATATTTTAGCATAATGTTATTTAAGTATTGACAAAATATTTGGCAAAAATGTTTGCAAAAATAGTTTAAAAGAACATTTTTTGACAACATTTAAAAAATATTGTTGTAGTGTGTTTTCATACAAAACGTTTTAAAACGTTATCATGACCTTTATATAACCCGATTTTTTAATGTAATTAAAACGTTTTTACCTAAACCAAAAGCCAAAATATAACTTATTTAAAACGCTTTTAAAACGTTTTTGTGTTTGCTGGGGCGCTACTGCAAATACTGTAGTGGAGACAATCACTGCTTGCTTGAGAGCTGAATTACGAAAATGTGTGCTCAGGTGTAACGAGGTGGAAACTGTGCGCATGATCGTTTATAAGAGAATCGTTCTTGTATAGAAACTTTTCCATATGTTTCGACAAAAAATAATTGCTAAAGCCCATTTTCCAGATAGAATCTCCACAGCTCATACGATGCTATGCACTCAACCATGTAGTGTAATCAAAGACTGTGTGGAGACGATTCACTGATTGCTGTTCTCTGCTTGGAAGCTCTTGGACGAACATGTGTGCTCAGGTGTATTGAGGTGAAAACTGTGCGTAGATAGTTTATATATTAAACGAATCGTTTTTGTATAGAAACCTTTCCATATGCTACAGCACAGCCGACATCCTCACCATTCTGATTCAAGGGTGATCCAACTCCCTGAACAGAGACAACGAAGTGCGCCTGATTGCCCTGGACATCAGAGGAGCATTTGACACGCTCTGGCATAATGGCATTTGCTCAAATCTCGTGGCAAAAGGAGTACCCGGCACACTGCTCACCTGGATTATGAGCTATACCTGACAGATCGTTCCATCAAAGTTGTCCTATCTGGCCAGTCACCAAGTACTTCTTCCATTAAAGCATCAGTTCCCCAGGGGTCAATATTGGGCCCACTTTTGTTCTCTGTCTCCATTGATGACGTGGGTGATGAGTGGGAAAATCAGCTTTACCTCTACGCAGATGATTCCACCGTGCGAGATTACATCTAGAGACAACCCGGAAGCCGTTACTGTTAGGCTAAAAAGAGACCTGGAGAAAATGAGGATCTGGACAAATATATAGAAGGTGACCTTCGAGCCATCAAAATGTAGGGCTGGAGCTGGATGTCCCGGGAGTCACAAAAAACTTGATGTGAGAGGCAGAGCAGCCGTTTACAAGGCACATGTGTGATGGAATACGCCTCACTCTCTTGGATGAGTGCCAGCGCCACCACTTTAGGATTATTAGACTCTATCCAGAGGAAGGCCCTTCGAATCATAGGTGTGAGCTAAGAGGAGGTGATTTACAGAGCTGAACATCGCATCTCTCCATCAAAGACATCCAGTTGCTGCAGCAACAGTCCTCTACTAAATGTACACCAGCTTGTGTCCACCAGATCTGAAGGCACTGCTACCAAAGCCATTTGTCAGAAGAGCTACCCGCTAGTACCGGTTTCTAGAACCATATCTACTGGCAGGACCTTCATCCACACTGCAGTTCACGTTTGGAATAGCCTCCTAGATGGAGTAGTCGGAGACGTAACTAACAACGGCGCACCAACATTCAACAAGAGCAGAGTGCATCTCATGTGTCTGATGCTTAAGGTTACTGCACCCCTTCACTCTTGTTGTTCCTAAGCTGCTGTGAACCACTGATCGTCCCATGTGGTTGTCTTTATAGTGCCTAGGTTCATATAAGTTCTTAACTTGTGTCACGATCCTCGTGGGCTATTGTTCACTCTAGCATTAAAGAAAAAAACCCAAAAAACATAAATGAATAATTATGGGTGACCAGCTCATCTCTCCATCTAGCTCGAGGTCTTCCTCTTTTCCTTACGCCATATAGCGGTTGCCACTCTGTTGTGAGCTGACTCCATGTTCCATCTGTTATCCTGCTCAGATGTCCAGCCCACCTCCATTTAATTCTTTTTACTGTTGTTAACGCATCCTTTAGACTTTTTTGTTCCCTAATCCAGCTGTTCTTTTTTCCGGTCTCTCCTTGTACACCCCAGCATCATCATTTCCATACTTCGTTGTGTAGTCTGAAGTTTCCTTTCCATATCTTTGTTTAATGTCCAAGTTTCACTTCCATATGTTATGGCAGGTAAGACGCGTTGATTGAAAAGTTTCATTTTCAGACAATTTGTACAAATCATCATCCCCATAATGATCAATGCCTTCCACCAAATTATACGACAGAGACGTATAATGTGGCGGATAAATAAATATTTTAACACATGCAGCAAGTCATATCCATTTATTCTGCGGAATATGGGTAGTTTAAAAATGACACGTTATCTGAGCTATCTGAAGGCAGAAAATATAGTACTCCTGATTAAATGTACGACAACGCCGACCCATAAGTATTCTGGCGTATAAAGATACCCCTCAACACGCACAGTTCTTAAAATGTAAAATATGTTCATTTTATTAGTAGCGAATTTTAGCACTGTCCAAATCATCATCCCCATAATGATCAATGTCTTTCACCAAATTATACGACCGAGACGAATAATGTGACGGATAAATAAATATTTTAACACATGTAGCAAGTCATATCCCTTATTCTGTGGAATATGGGCAGTTTTAAAATGACACGCTATCTCAACGCACAAAATATAGTACTCCCAATAAATGTACGACAACGCCGACCCATAATTATTCTGGCGTATAAAGATACCCCTCAACACGCACAGTTCTTAAAATGTAAAATATGTTCATTTTAATAGTAGTGAATTTTAGCGTTGTCCAAATCATCATCCCCATAATGATCAATGTCTTTCACCAAATTATACGACAGAGACGAATAATGTGGCGAAAAAATAAATATTGTACATGTAACACATGTAGCAAGTCAGATCCCTTATTCTGCGGTATATAGACGTTTCAAAAATCACACGTTATCTCAAGGCAGAAAATATAGTACTCCCAATAAATATACGACAGCGCCGACACATAATTATTATGGCGTATAAAGATATCTATCAACGCGCACAGTTCTGAAAATGCAAAATATGTTCATTTTAATAGTAGTGAATTTCTCAGTGAATTCAGCGTTGTACATGTACAAATCATCATCTTCATCATCATCATCATCATCATCATCATCATCATCATCATCATCATCATCATCATCATCATCTTCATCATCATCATCATCTTCATCATCATCATCAGCCCATGTCACCCCGCTGCTGGGTAAAAGCCTCTCCCAAATTTTGCCAAATTCTCCTGTCTCCTGCAATTCTTGTTCAGGCTGTTGTTCTCAGGTAGCTGACCAGCTCATCTCTCCATCTAGCTCGAGGTCTTCCTCTTTTCCTTACGCCATAACGGTTGCCACTCTGTTGTGAGCTGACTCCATCTTCCATCTGTTATCCTGCTCAGATGTCCAGCCCACCTCCATTTAATTCTTTTTACTGTTGTTAACACATCCTTTAGTCTTGTTTGTTCCCTAATCCAGCTGTTCTTTTTCCGGTCTCTCCTTGTATACCCCAGCTGAGACGAATATACCTAAATATATTCGTCTCAGTACCCCAGCATCATCCTTTCCATACTTCGTTGTGTAGTCTGAATTTTCCTTTCCATATCTTTGTTTAATGTCCAAGTTTCACTTCCATATGTTATGGCAGGTAAGATGCATTAACTGAAAAGTTTCCTTTTCAGACAATTTTGTACAAATCATCATCCCCATAATTATCAATGCCTTCCACAAAATTATACGACAGAGACGTATAATGTGGCGGATAAATAAATATTTTAACACATGTAGCAAGTCATATCCCTTATTCTGCGGAATATGGGCAGTTTAAAAATGACACGCTATCTGAGCTATCTGAAGGCAGAAAATATAGTACTCCTGATTAAATGTACGACAACGCCGACCAATAATTATTCTGACGTATAAAGATACCCCTCAACACGCACAGTTCTTAAAACGTAAAATATGTTCATTTTAATAGTAGCGAATTTTAGCACTGTCCAAATCATCATCCCCATAATGATCAATGTCTTTCACCAAATTATACGACCGAGACTAATAATGTGACGGATAAATAAATATTTTAACACATGTAGCAAGTCATATCCCTTATTCTGTGGAATATGGGCAGTTTTAAAATGACACGCTATCTCAACGCACAAAATATAGTACTCCAATAGTAGTGAATTTCTCAGTGAATTCGGTGTTGTACAATGTACAAATCATCATCATCATCATCAGCCCATATCACCCCACTGCTGGGTAAAAGCCTCTCCCAAATTTTGCCAATTTCTCCTGTCTCCTGCAATTCCTGTCCAGGCTGTTGTTCCCAGGTAGCTGACCAGCTCATCTCTCCATCTAGCTCTTCCTCTTTTCCTTACTCCATATAACGGTTGCCACTCTGTTGTGAGCTGACTCTCTCCAGGGAGTTGGATCACCCTTGGGTCAGAATGGTGAGGATGTCAGGCTGCTGTAGCATATGGAAAGGTTTCTATACACAAACAATTCTCTTATAAACCAATCTACTCACAGTTTCCACCTCGATACACCTGAGCACACATTTGTCTCCACACAGTCTTTGATTGCACTACACGGTTGAGTGCATAGCATCTTATGAGCTGTGAAGATTCTAGCTGGAAAATGGGCCTCTGTCATTGTTTTTTGTCGAAACCTCATTTAGTGTTCCCTTCGTCCAATCAGAATATTTTTTATATCAAACGCAAACTAACATCATTTCCCCTTAAAACGCTTTTCGTCACTAGGTCAACAGATAACGCAAATCAATGTTATAGCAAGGCGAATGTCGAAAATCTGTTGCAAATTACTTATCCAAGCACATTTTTGTTTTGACCAAAATATAGGTTTTAAAGGTCAAAACCTCGAGTGTTCCTTACAATATCACTAGAATTTCACAATGTCACTAGAATGAGCAATGGCCATTTTTCTTTAAATTGCAAAACTTGTGCAAAAGAGTTGCCTTTTTCGCCTGTTTTGTCATACGGTTGTAAATTCAATGAATTATGACTTTGCTAAAGAGCGCTTACAAATTGATATGTGTGACCTGAATCCAAACTGTCTATCTGAAATCAGTTTCCAAAAAGGTAATTCTGAAGTTGGTTCTATACAAGAGCCTCCATGACCTTGCTGATGATGCAGAGCAGAGAGATGGGGCGGCACATAGATGGATTCGACTTCGAATCTCTCTTGTGAATTGGGATGACAGATGCAGTCTTCCATAGATATTATCTGTCATTATACACATCTCCTCCACAGAGTCTGTGGGATATTGTGGTGATGGTCATTTTATTCCCTCAGGGAGTGTTCAGAAAATACTCTGATGGGGGGAGGGAGGCTGGAAAATATGTATGGGGTCGTTAAATTTTAGGAGTTCTGAATAGGGGGTTTAAAAGTTTTGGGTGTATGAACAGGGTGGGCTAAAAAGTTTTTTGGGGCGGGGGGGTTAAAAAATTGCATGGGCTACGCGCGCAAATATTCCAGTAAATCAGGTGCTTCATGTATTTTGATAAGTCATTAAATAGTCAGAGATATATAATTATGAAGTGTTAAAAATTGTCTTATCTATAACTTAATTTTGAGGTTTGTGTCAGTTCCTTCTGGTCGCCTCTTTAAATAACTAAAAAGCTGGAATATCTTTGCTCTTCTTCAGTGTTGTTGACAATTTTTACAATAATGTTTCATGTAGCTCAGATCATTACTTTATTATCACTGATATATCGTAAAAACTCGATAGTTAGCAGATGTGCTTACTATCGAGCGCTTTTAAAACATGCAAACATGAAGAGCCCCATCCACAAAAGTGTTAAAGGTTTGAGCAAATCGTTAATACACATAGCAGTTATACACGATCAAGAAAACCTGCAAATGTGTCAACCCCATGCATTAGCTCGGTTGGTAAAGCGCCAGACTTTGGTAAAAAATAAAGCAATAATTGCCATGTGTAACTCCTTTAACACATCGAAAAGTTCTGTGTTTTGGAGAGAAAATATAGTACTCCTGATTAAATGTACGACAACGCCGACCCATAATTATTCTGGCGTATAAAGATACCCCTCAACACGCACAGTTCTTAAAATGTAAAATATGTTCATTTTATTAGTAGCGAATTTTAGCACTGTCCAAATCATCATCCCCATAATGATCAATGTCTTTCACCAAATTATACGACCGAGACGAATAATGTGACGGATGAATAAATATTTTAACACATGTAGCAAGTCATATCCCTTATTCTGTGGAATATGGGCAGTTTTAAAATGACACGCTATCTCAACGCACAAAATATAGTACTCCCAATAAATGTACGACAACGCCGACCCATAATTATTCTGGCGTATAAAGATACCCTCAACACGCACAGTTCTTAAAATGTAAAATATGTTCATTTTAATAGTAGTGAATTTTAGCGTTGTCCAAATCATCATCCCCATAATGATCAATGTCTTTCACCAAATTATACGACAGAGACGAATAATGTGGCAAAAAAATAAATATTGTACATGTAACACATGTAGCAAGTCAGATCCCTTATTCTGCGGTATATAGACGTTTCAAAAATCACACGTTATCTCAAGGCAGAAAATATAGTACTCCCAATAAATATACGACAGCGCCGACACATAATTATTATGGCGTATAAAGATATCTATCAACGCGCGCAGTTCTGAAGATGCAAAATATGTTCATTTTAATAGTAGTGAATTTCTCAGTGAATTCAGCGTTGTACATGTACAAATCATCATCTTCATCATCATCATCATCATCATCATCATCATCATCATCATCATCATCATCATCTTCATCATCATCATCATCTTCATCATCATCATCAGCCCATGTCACCCCGCTGCTGGGTAAAAGCCTCTCCCAAATTTTGCCAAATTCTCCTGTCTCCTGCAATTCTTGTTCAGGCTGTTGTTCTCAGGTAGCTGACCAGCTCATCTCTCCATCTAGCTCGAGGTCTTCCTCTTTTCCTTACGCCATAACGGTTGCCACTAGCACTTTGTTGTGAGCTGACTCCATCTTCCATCTGTTATCCTGCTCAGATGTCCAGCCCACCTCCATTTAATTCTTTTTACTGTTGTTAACACATCCTTTAGTCTTGTTTGTTCCCTAATCCAGCTGTTCTTTTTCCGGTCTCTCCTTGTATACCCCAGCTGAGACGAATATACCTAAATATATTCGTCTCAGTACCCCAGCATCATCCTTTCCATACTTCGTTGTGTAGTCTGAATTTTCCTTTCCATATCTTTGTTTAATGTCCAAGTTTCACTTCCATATGTTATGGCAGGTAAGATGCATTAACTGAAAAGTTTCCTTTTCAGACAATTTTGTACAAATCATCATCCCCATAATTATCAATGCCTTCCACAAAATTATACGACAGAGACGTATAATGTGGCGGATAAATAAATATTTTAACACATGTAGCAAGTCATATCCCTTATTCTGCGGAATATGGGCAGTGTAAAAATGACACGCTATCTGAGCTATCTGAAGGCAGAAAATATAGTACTCCTGATTAAATGTACGACAACGCCGACCAATAATTATTCTGACGTATAAAGATACCCCTCAACACGCACAGTTCTTAAAATGTAAAATATGTTCATTTTAATAGTAGCGAATTCTAGCACTGTCCAAATCATCATCCCCATAATGATCAATGTCTTTCACCAAATTATACGACCGAGACTAATAATGTGACGGATAAATAAATATTTTAACACATGTAGCAAGTCATATCCCTTATTCTGTGGAATATGGGCAGTTTTAAAATGACACGCTATCTCAACGCACAAAATATAGTACTCCCAATAAATGTACGACAACGCCGACCCATAATTATTCTGGCGTATAAAGATACCCCTCAACACGCACAGTTCTTAAAATGTAAAATATGTTCATTTTAATAGTAGTGAATTTTAGCGTTGTCCAAATCATCATCCCCATAATGATCAATGTCTTTCACCAAATTATACGACAGAGACGAATAATGTGGCGAAAAAATAAATATTGTACATGTAACACATGTAGCAAGTCAGATCCCTTATTCTGCCGTATATAGACGTTTCAAAAATCACACGTTATCTCAAGGCAGAAAATATAGTACTCCCAATAAATATACGACAGCGCCGACACATAATTATTATGGCGTATAAAGATATCTATCAACGCGCACAGTTCTGAAAATGCAAAATATGTTCATTTTAATAGTAGTGAATTTTTCAGTGAATTCAGCGTTGTACATGTACAAATCATCATCTTCATCATCATCATCATCATCATCATCATCATCATCATCATCATCATCATCATCATCATCATCATCATCATCTTCATCATCATCATCAGCCCATGTCACTCCGCTGCTGGGTAAAAGCCTCTCCCAAATTTGGCCAAATTCTCCTGTCTCCTGCAATTCTTGTTCAGGCTGTTGTTCTCAGGTAGCTGACAAGCTCATCTCTCCATCTAGCTCGAGGTCTTCCTCTTTTCCTTACGCCATAACGGTTGCCACTAGCACTTTGTTGTGAGCTGACTCCATCTTCCATCTGTTATCCTGCTCAGATGTCCAGCCCACCTCCATTTAATTCTTTTTACTGTTGTTAACACATCCTTTAGTCTTGTTTGTTCCCTAATCCAGCTGTTCTTTTTCCGGTTTCTCCTTGTATAGCCCCAGCTGAGACGAATATACCTAAATATATTCGTCTCAGTACCCCAGCATCATCCTTTCCATACTTCGTTATGTAGTCTGAAGTTTACTTTCCATATCTTTGTTTAATGTCCAAGTTTCACTTCCACATGTTATGGCAGGTAAGACGCGTTGATTGAAAAGTTTCATTTTCAGACAATTTGTACAAATCATCATACCCCATAATGATCAATGGCTTCCACCAAATTATACGACAGAGACGTATAATGTGGCGGATAAATAAATATTTTAACACATGTAGCAAGTCATATCCCTTTATTCTGCCGAATATTGGCAGTTTAAAAATGACACGCTATCTGAGCTATCTGAAGGCAGAAAATATAGTACTCCTGATTAAATGTACGACAGCGCCGACCAATAATTATTCTGGCGTATAAAGATACCCCTCAACACGCACAGTTCTTAAAATGTAAAATATGTTCATTTTAATAGCAGCGAATTTTAGCACTTTCCAAATCATCATCCCCATAATGATCAATGTCTTTCACCAAATTATACGACAGAGACGAATAATGTGGCGAAAAAATAAATATTTTAACACATGTAGCAAGTCAGATCCCTTATTCTGTGGAATATGGGCAGTTTTAAAATGACACGCTATCTCAACGCACAAAATATAGTACTCCCAATAAATGTACGACAACGCCGACCCATAATTATTCTAGCGTATAAAGATACCCCCTCAACACGCACAGTTCTTAAAATGTAAAATATGTTCATTTTAATAGTGGTGAATTTTAACGTTGTCCAAATCATCATCCCCATAATGATCAATGTCTTTCACCAAATTATACGACAGAGACGAATAATGTGGCGAAAAAATAAATATTTTAACACATGTAGCAAGTCAGATCCCTTATTCTGCGGTTTATAGACAGTTCAAAAATCACACGTTATCTCAAGGCAGAAAATATAGTACTCCCAATAAATATACGACAACGCCGACACATAATTAATATGGCGTATAAAGATACCTCTCAACACGCACAGTTCTTAAAATGCAAAATATGTTCATTTTAATAGTAGTGAATTTCTCAGTGAATTCGGTGTTGTACAATGTACAAATCATCATCATCATCATCATCAGCCCATATCACCCCACTGCTGGGTAAAAGCCTCTCCCAAATTTTGCCAATTTCCCCTGTCTCCTGCAATTCCTGTCCAGGCTGTTGTTCCCAGGTAGCTGACCAGCTCATCTCTCCATCTAGCTCTTCCTCTTTTCCTTACTCCATATAACCGCCACTCTGTTGTGAGCTGACTCTCTCCAGGGAGTTGGATCACCCTTGAGTCAGAATGGTGAGGATGTCAGCAGCGCTGTAGCATATGGAAAGGTTTCTATACACAAACAATTCTCTTATAAACCAATCTACTCACAGTTTCCACCTCGATACACCTGAGCACACATTTGTCTCCACACAGTCTTTGATTGCACTACACGGTTGAGTGCATAGCATCTTATGAGCTGTGAAGATTCTAGCTGGAAAATGGGCCTCTGTCATTGTTTTTTGTCGAAACCTCATTTAGTGTTCCCTTCGTCCAATCAGAATATTTTTTATATCAAACGCAAACTAACATCATTTCCCCTTAAAACGCTTTTCGTCACTAGGTCAACAGATAACGCAAATCAATGTTATAGCAAGGCGAATGTCGAAAATCTGTTGCAAATTACTTATCCAAGCACATTTTTTGTTTTGACCAAAATATAGGTTTTAAAGGTCAAAACCTCGAGTGTTCCTTACAATATCACTAGAATTTCACAATGTCACTAGAATGAGCAATGGCCATTTTTCTTTAAATTGCAAAACTTGTGCAAAGAGTTGCCTTTTTCGCCTGTTTTGTCATACGGTTGTAAATTCAATGAATTATGACTTTGCTAAAGAGCGCTTACAAATTGATATGTGTGACCTGAATCCAAACTGTCTATCTGAAATCAGTTTCCAAAAGGTAATTCTGAAGTTGGTTCTATACAAGAGCCTCCATGACCTTGCTGATGATGCAGAGCAGAGAGATGGGGCGGCACATAGATGGATTCGACTTCGAATCTCTCTTGTGAATTGGGATGACAGATGCAGTCTTCCATAGATATTATCTGTCATTATACACATCTCCTCCACAGAGTCTGTGGGATATTGTGGTGATGGTCATTTTATTCCCTCAGGGAGTGTTCAGAAATACTCTGATGGGGGAGGAGGCTGGAAAATATGTATGGGGTCGTTAAATTTTAGGAGTTCTGAATAGGGGTTTAAAAGTTTTGGGTGTATGAACAGGGTGGGCTAAAAAGTTTTTTGGGGCGTGGGGGGGGGGGGTTAAAAAAATTCGCGGGCTACGCGCGCAAATATTCCAGTAAATCAGGTGCTTCATGTATTTTGATAAGTCATTAAATAGTCAGAGATATATAATTATGAAGTGTTAAAAATTGTCTTATCTATAACTTAATTTTGAGGTTTGTGTCAGTTCCTTCTGGTCGCCTCTTTAAATAACTAAAAAGCTGGAATATCTTTGCTCTTCTTCAGTGTTGTTGACAATTTTTACAATAATGTTTCATGTAGCTCAGATCATTACTTTATTATCACTGATATATCGTAAAAACTCGATAGTTAGCAGATGTGCTTACTATCGAGCGCTTTTTAAAACATGCAAACATGAAGAGCCCCATCCACAAAAGTGTTAAAGGTTTGAGCAAATCGTTAATACACATAGCAGTTATACACGATCAAGAAAACCTGCAAATGTGTCAACCCCATGCATTAGCTCGGTTGGTAAAGCGCCAGACTTTGGTAAAAAATAAAGCAATAATTGCCATGTGTAACTCCTTTAACACATCGAAAAGTTCTGTGTTTTGGGTACAAATAGGGTAAAATTGTTTCACTTCGTGATCACGCGAACTGGCCATTTCGGCAGTAGCGTAGGCAGGGTGCGGAAGAGTGCCCCCCTGACACAAAATGAAAGAGAAAAGTGCCCGTCTGACAAAAAATGAAAGAGAAAATCTGGAGGGCGAAAACGAAGAAAGAAATACACTCGTCCCCCGAACCTCCTAAATTATAATGCTTCCGTCGCAAATGATTCCAATCATAAATGGATGGTTTATTAATACTGGGTTGCATAAACATACTTATGAGCTACTTTAAAAAATGATAAAACATTTCCACAATTCCACATATTTCGTATCAATGACATGGGTACAATTTAATTGCACATGAATACAAATATTAGTATTATTAATATGTTTCCTCTGTCCTTTGATGGAGAATGATACATTTTAATGGGGGGGGTAAATAGTTTTGAACCTAATATAAGGGAATCAAAAAAAAAAAAGTTTTAGGTTTATTAAGAGGGGGGTAAAACGTTTTGGGTTCACGGAGAGTGGAGTTTAAAAATTGACATGAAAAAAACATTTTCCAGTCCCCCCCCCACACTCCCTTATTATATCCAAAAGCTTTACCATGTACTTCGAATTTAGAAGAAAACATAACAGGAATGCGCCCGCGCTGTTGAATATAGCATATCCACGTATGCAGTGAATGCGAGGGCTCAAAACATGTTGCAAGTTGATGGCTGACAATATTTAATAAGCTTGTGGCGACGTTATTGTTACAACCAAACCCACACACTACAAGTATTTCATTCAAATTATTTATTTTGTTTGTTTTATTTATTTATTTATTTATTTATTTATTTATTTATTTATTTATTTATTTATTTATTTATTTATTTATTTATTTATTTGTTTATTTATTTATTTATTTATTTATTTATTTATTTATTTATTCATTCATTCATTCATTCATTCAAGGAGTATCAAACTGCCCGGTGGAAAAAGTGCTCAATTCGGTCGATTCACAATACAATGCGCCTCCAGCGGTTGATGGGTAGAGGCCAAAATACGCAATGCATCATGGGAAATTGTCGACATCCAAATAGCCCGCGTAATATGAATACAACACAGGAACATGTAACTGTGTGTTAAAATGTCAATATTGTGTTACACGCGAATGCATATCAAACAGCAGTGTACAATTGTAGTAAATCCATTTTCGAACTATCGATCACACGGAATCCTTCGTGGAGCTGTTTTCAGCATTATTATTATCACACTCGCGTGAAAATCCAATGGTGGCTATAGGAAGGCGATGTCGACCCTGGAAGCCCCTGGAGGTCAAAAATTGGACTAGCAAGAGGACCCGTTGGCGGCGCATTGTATTGTGAATCGCGAGAATTCAGAGTATGAATATTTATTTATTTATTTATTTATTCCTAATTTATTTATTTATTTATGTATTTATTTATTTATATGCCTATTTAGTTATTTAGTTATGCCTATATTTATGTATTAGTTAGTTATGCTTATTTATCTATTTATTTATTCATTTATAGTCCTGTTTATTTATTCATTTATGCCTATTTTTCATTTAGTTAATTATGCCTACTTATTTATTCAGTTAGTTATACCTATTTATTTATTCAGTTAATTATGCATTAGTTTTTATTTTGTCTTTCTTTTCTGATTAACACTGTATAAAACATAGTACCGTGTTTAGACATTTTTAAGCATAATATCGTAACTTGATGACCTTCGTGAGCCAGGTGTGTACTTTCATCAACCTGTAGCTAAGTAAAAATAATAACAAATCAATTCAATGGATTTACATTTTAAATGAAAACCTACCCATATGCTGGAATATATTTTTTGATTAATATTTTGTAAAACATAATAGCATTAACTTGACATTAGTGAATCAGGTGTGTACTTCACCGAGCTGTAGCTAGGTTCAAAAAATAAAAGCAACAATCGAGTCAAATACCCTTTCAGAGTCTAGGCCTATATTTTTATGTAGCTATTTAGTTTTGACAGAAAAGACGTCACATCACAAACTAATGAGAATGGTGGACTAACGAACCATATGGTTAACATGCTTATTATTTGCAAAAGTCTTAATCGTGTGATTAATCATGTAAAAATACATTTTGAAAACTTGTAAATGAGAATTGCAGATAATAATAATAATAATAATAATAATAATAATAATAATAATAATAATAATAATAATAATAATAATAATAATAATAATAATAACACTAACACTAATACTACTACTACTACTACTACTACTACTACTACTACTACTACTACTACTACTACTACTACTACTACTACTACTAATAATAATAATAATACTAATAATGATAATAATAATGATATTAAATTTCCCAATTAAGTTTCAAAACTAGTTGTGGTGTACCCCAAGGCTAAATTTTTGGACCCTTTTTTATTATATATTAATGATAATACATTTTATAAATCTAATGATATGTATACTTAAAATTTATGGAGCTGGGATAAAAAGCAGTCCATCATTTGAACATTTTGACCTTTCGTATTGAAGATATACATTTTTTTTCCAAAAAGCCCTAAATAAAATGTAACGTTGGCCTAATGTAAATAAAATGCATATATTCAAGGAAGAAAAATTGTGAATGAAAAGAAATAAACACGGAAGATATAAGATAATTATAGAACGAAGAAAGATGTAAAGAATACCGAATACAAATAATGGCAGGATGAAAAAAAAGCGAGAAAGAGAATGTCAAACGAAAAACTAATAAATGAGGGAGTGAAGGAAGTAGAGTAAATTCTAGAGACCTGTTATGGAAAAATGAAACGAGATATTAGGAAAGGAAAGAAAATACAAGGGCAAAAATATAGGGTCCACAACTTATAAGTTTCCCCTAGTACTTTTCAAAATAAGTCGAAAAATATTTAACAAAATGTAAAAATGTAAAAAGGTATGTATAGCCCTATTGTTTTTACACATGTGGACCAATTTATAGCGTCACACATCATTCCGTTTAATCACAAATATGGTTAATTGTGTAAGAAAAGAGGCCGTTTTTAAAGTTGCACCTGAGTCCATAGCAGTCAGGTTTTCTTTAACAAACACATGAATAGGCCTGGTTTACTGTATTGTTTGAGAGTTGACTCCTATGGACTCAGATGCAACTTTTAACACTGTTTAAAACGGTCTCTCTTTTTGTTACATAATGAACCATTGTGACTGAACGCAATGACGTGTGACGCTATAATTTGGTCCATATGTGTAAAACAAATACGGCTACCCAAACCTTTTTACACCTTTGTATTTTGTTAAATAATTTTGGATTTATTCTAAAAAGTATTTAGGAGGAACTTATAAGTTGTGGACCCTATACAAAGAAGTAAAGAGCCCAAAACTGACGAAATTATAAATACATGGAATCCCAAAAGTCACTTTCCCATTTTTGAACCAACAAGTAGGCCTATTATCGTAAGGAAAATAAAAGTACGGTGATAATTCGAGAAGAGCATGCGCACTTGTACAATTATTCTGATTTTTTTCTTGAAAAATAAAATGTTTTGAGTAAAACACTCGAAATTTAAGTGCTCTGTGACATTCACATCAAGAGAAATGCCCTTTCAAAGTTATATGGTGGATACCGAAAATTCATGCTTTTTATACTCTTCTATATTTGCATTGAATTCCAATTCTCTAGATAGTTTTTGACCGTCTATCTGATAAGATTCGGTTTTAAAATGAGAGTAAATTACGTTTCACAATTGCAAGGGTCTACTGCTAATGATTTTTATAACAATCACCTACCCATACAAAACCAAGATTTGGTAGCTTTAAAAGGCAATTTCTTGAACTTTGAGGGAATTGCATTTAAAACTCATCATAATATATTCACTAACATAAACACTATCAATTTAAATAAAAACTGCAATTTAATCAAAAGCCGACTTCAATTTTGGCTAAATCTCTGAAAAGCACGATTTTACTCCTAGGCCCTTCGACGGGCGCACACCACTAAATAATCGCCCCATTTACTGTGTTTTACCGGAACTCAGTAGGGTTGTACAAATAGCGCATTGATTTAGTGGTGTGCTCCCTGAACCAAGTTAATATTTATAACTTTTCATCACTTGCGCTGCGCGCACAACGCATGATCCGCGTTCCGCGTTGCGTCCATCGTGACATGTAAAGGTGATCATGGTGATGAAACAACAAAAAAGTTTACTTTCAAATACCATCACATTTCTTCGTTCTTCTCAAACATGAGGTCTATGATAATGGCTGCATCGGCAGATTGGGAGCAGAATCCGTTGGAGGTGAGTTCCCGATTTTCTTTTTCTTCAAAATTTAATGCAACTTCAAGATTGACGTTCACAACGTCTTATAAATAGTAACGAAAAGTTGTAAGCCTATCGATAAAACATGATGCAGTCATGTCTACAGTAGAATTCATCTCGACCTTTGCAGGACTTAACCCCATTAAAAGCTATTAAACCAAGATAACACTCATTGAAACAGCTCAACTGATTAAATCGGATCTTCTCTGGTTGTGCACAAGTGACTGTTTTCATGTGCGATATCGCAATAAAGCTGGTATTCATAGCTTCAGTTGGGTAACCGATTACAAAGGAAACGAAAGGAAACAATGTTATGTGTGGCTTTGTTCACGAAATCAGACAATGTCGTGCTTTTGTAAACCAGCATTCTTGAAAATGAGAAACATAATGATTTTTGACTTAACACGGTTTAGAAATAATTTCTTCATATTTTTGGTGTTATCTGTCGTTTACATGTCCTTCCTAAAACACAAAATTACGACCCACTCCAAACACCTAAATTAGCTAAAAATTTAGGACATGTTACAAAACTTTATTTTCTAGAACCTATTTAGAATAATTTAAATGTAGCTTTTACCGGGTTTTTTGTGGCATCCTTCAGAAGTGAGCGGTCCGATACCAATATTTTCGGTCAAATCTCCATTCAAATAACACGGGGAGTTGGCTAGCTATGCCTTGCCCTCACTCATATTTTACAAAAGTACGACCATTTATGAACATCTAACCTAGCTGTAATTTTAGGTCATGTTAGAGAAATATATTTGCTAGAAGTTTTGGAGAATAAATAAAATATTGGCTGGTTATTTTTCACACAGTGATGTTAACTAGGCAAGTGTCCATTCTCCCAACATACATCATTTGTAGGGTCACGCGTCAATGGTGAGAGCACTGTGTATTGTGTATAGGAAAACGGACAGTAACTGCAGTATGATAACGCCATTGCAGATTACTTCAGTTGTGTTCTGCTCAATTTTGTATTACTTTTGACAATATACATTAGGCCTCATTTCATGTACATGCTTTCTTCAAATGTTTTCAGCTTTGACAGCCAGTTGCCATGGCAATTGCCATAAGCATGAAAGTTAGTCTTAAAAACACAGTGGTCAATCTGTCATCCTAACCAGCTGGACTTCACTGGTCACCATACTATATGCCCTCTGGCAATTCCAGCCCTGAAACTCACTCCCCTGCCCAGCTGACCTCCAGAGCACCAGGAATGTGTTGACGTGCAAAAGGTCAAACATCAGCAGGTGTCGAGGTATATAAGATCAAATTATGAAATCCAATATCAGAAAATGAAACCAGTGAAACAAAATTAATTACCTTCGCTTTCCTCTAATCGAGGGTAATTTTGCTAGAGTTCTTTAAGGACCCGTCGACGAAATGTACTAGCGGTTACCCGTCTTTCGCGGTTCGTAAAATGAATGCAATTTACCACCTACTCTCAAAGTTTTTATTGGGAAATAATTCTACCAACTCTCTAATTTATCAATCGTTTCATTTAATTCATTTTTAACAACTTTTTCTTTGTTGTATCCCGTCTGCCCGCCTCTTCTTCATTTTAATCAACTTCTTAGTTGTATCCCGTCTCCCCGTCCTTGTTTCCTCATGCTTTAGCTCACATATCCAACGCTCTGCAGGGTCTATTGTTCTATTGTTTCCGATTAGAGCGCTGACATATTGGAAAATGTTGCCAATCAATATTCATGAGAGTGTACATTCAACGTCCAGTTTGCGAAATTGGGTGAGTTGTGTTTGGTAGGTGTGAAATTCATCTGACTGGGCGTTTTAATTACGTAACGAATAAAGGCATTGACATCATCGAATGGCTGCCCAGTGCTGTTATGTGTTTAGTTATTATATAGGCCTAATAATTATTATTAAATGTATTCATCATTCCTTTCTTTAACCTTCTCTGTACTTATTCTTTCCTAGGCCTACATTTTATCACTCCCTCGCTCTCATTGTCCCCTCTCACCCTCCCTCTCTCATTCCCATCATTTTCCTTATATTTCTATTTATCTACTTGTCTTTATTATCCCTTCCTCCAGCCCTCTCTCATTCTCCATATCCCCTCCTCTCCTCTTCCTCCCTCCCCCCTCCCAAGACTTCTCACAGTGGTGAATCTGTCCCTCCCCAACCCCCTCCCATCTTTGGGTACGCCACTATTTCTATACAAATCTCCTTCTTAAAATAAAATTAAATGGACATTTCTTAAAAACAACCTATATAGGCCTATACTTATACTTACATGTATACGTATAGCGATTACCATTATAGTGTAATATAGATATATGGACTGGAAATGGCAGCCTTCATACATTCTAATGTGTAATCGATCACCAATAGCATTCAATTTATTTAAATGAAACACCTATCGTCAGGTGGGTGGTAAAGATGATTGCATCGACAGCTAAAGCCTCCTTATAGAGGCCTTGCATGTGACGTATCATCCCGTAAATATGGCGGACTACTCAAATGCATTCAACAAAAGCATGATTGCAATCTACCGTGACAGTTCGTCTCGCTCATATAACCCTGCACTACGATCGAATAGGTTGATGACAACATTTGATTGAATGGACTGCACTCCGCCATAACTACGGTGAAGGACACCGGTTCAAATCCTTTGTTTGGAGCCAATCGATAAAAGAATGCAAGGCCTCTATAGTCTTCAGACCCACACAAGCACACATTTAGGATACATTGAGTACAATGGTACCACTTTACACATGACTGCCCTTACACATGACTGTAGTGTGGTCACTTATTGATACTCGCCTGTTGTGTAGAGCGTTAATATGATGCCGGATCAGTGACCAATTTAATGGCGGAACCCCTTTATTCGAAACAATGGTACCACTTTTATGAATAGCCTGTCGCAACTTCTAATCGGCATCAAACGAACAAAAGATTATATAATCTATTGCGACTCTATTTCTATTTAAAAGCTCTTTGCACATATCCCTCTAGCTCAAATATCCCTCTTTCATCTGCCCCTGGCTCTAGTACTTCTAAGTCAGTGTAATGTAGGTCCTATGCAAAAATAAATTATATATACTAGCGGGTCCCCGCGATGAGTAAATGGGAACGTTCACTAAAACAGGAGGAATTATTGAACAGGTAGACTCATTGAAAAGGTAAATTTTATTTATCTAAACCTGTGTCTCTTCTTGCATTTCCTTTTCAGATTTCTTTCTTTTTAGTTTCCTCTACATGGCTCAATTTTGTTCCCACTTTAAAAAAAATTGCTGCTTAGCTTGTGATTATCCGTTTCCATGTTATTTATATATATATTTATTTATTTATTTATTTATTTATTTATTTATTTATTTATTTATTTATTTATTTATTTATTTACTTATTTACTTATTTACTTATTTACTTATTTACTTATTTACTTATTTACTTATTTACTTTTACTTATTTACTTATTTACTTACTTACTTATTTACTTACTTACTTACTTACTTACTTACTTACTTATTGGTTTATATATTTGTTTATATATTTATTTATTTAACCCCGTTCCCTTTATTTTATAAATCTACCTTGAAGCTTCTTTTATTCTTTTTTTATTGCTATACAGTTCCCATTTTTATGTTAGCTTGTGATTTCTCGTTTGCATGTTATTTATTTAATTCTGTTCTCATTATTTTATCTTCCCTTTTTACATGAATTTACATGATTTATTTACTTATTTTTTAAATGATTGATTTTTTAAATGATTTCTTTCATTCTTTCTTTCTTTCTTTCTTTCTTTCTTTCTTTCTTTCTTTCTTTCTTTCTTTCTTTCTTTCTTTCTTTCTTTCTTTCTTTCTTTCTTTTTCTTTCTTTCTTTCTTTTTTTCTTTATTTCTTTATTTATTTATTTATTTATTCTCTCTTTCTTTCTTACGATTTTAATCATCTTGGTAATCTCGTAACCCCATCCCGTAAACCACAACCCCGTACCCGTAACCCATCCATTAGGCTTACCTTTTTTTTGTCCTCCTTTTCTTTTCTCTTTCTACTAGCCATGAACAAGATCATAACATCATGTTACTCATGATGTATTTGGAAAACTACATTCTTATTATGTATACCAGATATATACACAATAAGCATGATAAAATTGTTATAACGTTGGGAGAGCTCGCGTTGTTGACTTGGGGTTTCTGTTTTCTCACGATATGTCAATGAGAATCCTTCAAATATCATCTGAACACCCTGCACCATAATGCAAGGAGGCATGGCATCCCTTTTAAGAAATATTTTTTTATTTCGCATGTACCTGCAGAGCGTATTTTTTAAGTGCGCATAATAATACATGTGTCTGTTGCGCGCGTCCTGTGCGATCTCTCCCAACAGACGCGTTGTCATGGTTAAGAAGCGACGAATATAATATTTTTGCATTTGTAAACATTAATTTTTATTGAGGGCACCATTTTGTCTTCCTGCACCGCGCTAGAAAGCTGCCTTTCATGTAAGCTGTCTCTCAAGGGGGCGTTTGCCATACAGACAATCTACTTCTATACCCTCTGCATCGGATGCACGTCGTTAACAAAACAGTACCGTTTAATAATAATCCGTATGGTTTGACAGCATAGCCAGTTGTGTGTTGGGCACGAGACTATTCCGCCACAGCGAATAAGCACAAAATACATGTGATATGTCATCGGTACACCGTGTAGTTGCTGCAATATATATTTAACAACACAGTACGACTGATGTTTGAGAAATTCTCTTGGATTTTAAATTACCGTATGTATTATAAAATCTATTTGCTTGTGATTGTGAAGTCGTAAACAAGTATGGCGGTAATATATTGGTGAGATATACCGTATGTGCTGCGATATTGAGTACACCGTGGCTACGCATTGGAATATATATAACTGCTTCAGATGTGTGCAATTGCTTACTTATCTTAATACAGCTACGCATCGTCGATGCTACAAGGAATACAAAATACTGAAATAGGAGATGTGTGTTGTGATGGTGGTTATAACATCGATATTTGAACCTGCATCTGATGTATACCGTTAAACATAGCATCTATAAGAAGATAGGTAGAAGGAGAGGTTGTTATCATGGTCCTTGTCTGCTAAATTCATCATCAGACGACACCAACAGACGCAAGAGACGGAGGAGTAGAGAAGATGAGGGGCCGAATACAACAATATTGCTGCTTGCGGATGATACGAAGGAAAGGCCATATATTAGCCAAACTTGCATTTGTGATTTTACTAGCACTACCTGCTTATGTGTTACTTTTAAACAAAACACCCAGTACTGGGTTAACGCCAGGTGGTGGACATATACCCGGGGGTGCCGATGATGCTTATCATGCCGGGGATATGGAACAAGGAGCAAAACTACGGTTTAATCCCCCACATGATCTACCCCCTAATAGTATATATTCTCGACATTCCCCTAATGACAATCCACATGGTTTTGATCCAAAAGTATTGCAACAACAACAAAGAAGGCGGTCTTTACAAGATCGGGAGGCAGATACCCCGAAGGCACCTGCCGCCGCTGTTGCTGCTGGGCCTGCAGCAGCGGCGCAATCTACACAACCTATTATTGAGGCATCCGGAATAAAAGGTAATTAACTAATTTAATATAATATCAACTTGATTAACCTTGTTGCAATTTCACTGTGTGTTGTTATTTCTGCTGTTTGTCACGGTCAAGATCGTGAATAATTATATATGAGGCCAATATGTTAAGTTTTTATATTACCCTTTGGGTTATTTTTGACCGTGTTTTCTTGTTTTTGTATTTATTCATTTTACGTTTATTTTTTTATTTGCTTTTTGCATTAATAGCTTCATATTTAATTCAAACATCAACAACGTTTAATTTTGACTTTTAAGTATTTTTAAATTTAATTAACACAAACATAACAAAATAACACCAGAAAATATAAACTTACAATAACAGTATACAGTTGTGGACATTTTAACGATATTATAAACGCAATTTATAAATTAATTATTTAAACAAAACATTCAGAAATATAAATGTGTATAGGTAGGTACTGCATGTACAATGCATTATGCAGTCATGGACTTTAATACACGCAAGGTCTTGCTGGCAAATTATTAAAAACGATATAATGTACATCCACATAAAAATTATACGACTATATAAAACACAATAATTCGATTATAGGCTTTTAGAATATGACCCAGCCATATTAATATTAATTTTGTGATAAGCTATTTAATACATGTATCAGCTTTCCATTAATTTAACCTTTGCACTGTGTATAAGATACAGAAGTGATAGGACATATAAACATACACGAAATATGCAAACACAGACCAGAACAAATTCTTAATATTTACTCGACCAATATATTCGTCAGATATATAGCTGCGTAAAAATAAGTATGTCTAATATTGTTAAGACCTGTTCGTATTAAATGCAATGTTTATTTTGTGTGGGTGTTTGACATAATTTCGGAAAACATTTTGTATTAATTTTTTAATAATATCAATATATTATATTTCATAGACGGTATTAAAGCATGGTAAGCCCAAATTTTAATACTAACATGACGGCGCGGTTTTTCAACCCACTTCTCATATGAGCTCACATGCCTGCAAATTGCAGATACCGCATTAAGCAATAGCTTCGCTATAGCGAACCATAATATTAAACTGCAAATATCTCAATGACTGTATTATTCTGCTATAAGCATGCTAAGGTAATGACCCCTTTCCTGCCCAATGCTAGAATAACGATGAACCTCTTTGCTGTTTACAGTACACACACACAAGTTGAATATATTTTGGTGCCATGTCAATATCTTCTCTTTTACTCCACCATTGCATTTACGCAACTCTATCAACGCATTGTTTCTGAGCACAAAATCTTAATGCACTATATTGTGCATTAACACATTAGCTGCCACATTACATACCGTTGTCGAAGCTGGACTCGCAATTCACGTTTATAAGAATCACTGAACCATATATAAGCACGTTTGTTCTCATTGAAATGTAGATTTCAAATATGTTCATGATTGTCTAAAATGTTTGGCCAAAACAAAAGAACACATTATATAATGGATGTGTGTTTACGAACATGAGAACAGCGTTTAAATGGTATACAACAATGCCAAGAGCGATTGAACCATAGATTTGCACTGTGGCCACCTTTGTGCCCACAACTTACCATTTAGTGATAAGCATAATATTTAGAATAGGGTTTTCATGTCATTAAGGGTGTCGAAAGACCTTAATACAGTAAGGGCACAGAGTAAGGGCAGTTCATGTAAAGAATGTGCCTTACATGGTGATCAGTTACAATTTCACATGGTAATTGTGTGTGCTTATTGGAGATGCTATCCATTTGTATATTGATTTCATATAACCATTGGTAATTTTTAATTTTGACCTGTAGCTTACAATTTTTCTTGTCATCATATTTGTGACACAATTCACTATGAGTCAAAATGATCTCATTTCCAGTGACACATGTCATTGACCTCTATTACAATTAACGTTCAAGTTGTGGAGTATGAGTTTTTGTACCCAACACACTCAAAGGTCATTCTATGCATGTAAAAGCCTATTGGGGTTAATGGACTGCGTATTGACAGATGAGCTGTTTGATATATCATAGTGATTTGTGTATAGAGAGAAATTTAATGGAAACTCTTTAGTTTTATAATTTAACATCAAACAAATATCAGTAATCATGTTAAGGGCTGGGGTATGAACGTTTGGA
This sequence comes from Amphiura filiformis, assembly GCF_039555335.1. Taxonomy (NCBI): domain Eukaryota; kingdom Metazoa; phylum Echinodermata; class Ophiuroidea; order Amphilepidida; family Amphiuridae; genus Amphiura; species Amphiura filiformis. The sequence continues at coordinate 38,587,463 of NC_092638.1, read as the reverse complement.
CAGTATTTATTTTGGGACATTAGAGCACATCAGACATATCGAATTGCATTCTGAATACGAAGAATGTCATTCTGATATCAAATAATTTTGATTTTTTGAAATTCGCAATTTAATACACATTTTATGGCAAATCATTAAAATTGATATTTTTAATATTTAACAGTACTTGAAGTAAACTTTATAAATCTGATGATTTATACTTAAAGTGTATGTAGGTGGGATGAAAAGCCGACGATCAATTGAAAATTTTGACCTTTCGTATTGAAGATATGGATTTTTTCCCAAAACACCAAAAAAAAATAAGGTATTTTTGGGAAAAATCCATATCTTCAATATGAAAGGTCAAAATTTTCAATTGACCGTCGGCTTTTCCTTCCTGCTACATACACTTTAAGAATATATCATTAGATTTATATAATTTACTTCGAGGACTGTTATATATCAAAAATTTGAAAAATATCAAATTTTATAAAAATTTGTATTATATTGTAATTTTCAAAAAATGAAAATTATTTGATATCAGAAAGACATGCTTCGTATTCAGAAATGCAATTCGATAGGTCTGAGGTGCTCTCATGTCCCACAAAAAAATACTGTCGAAACGCAATAAACGCTCATTTTAGATCCCTTAAAGCAAAATAATGATAATCTTCCAAACGCACTGACGTTAGACACCGAGACACTGGCGTTTGATTATTTTTAAAAGCGAACAGACATGTCTTCCAAGTCAAAATGCAAATCTATTTTAAAATGTGTTCACAGATATAGTGGGCTTTTACTTTGGAATTCATAAGTTGAATCATTTACATGATATACATACACTCGAACAAACGATCAAATAAGAGAAACCCCGGAATTACGTTGAAGTACATTACAACACCGGAGTTCATTTATAGACGCTGTTGAGTTGTTCATAAATAGACACTATTCAATTCATTATTAAAATCCAATAGCTTTATTGTCTATAAAACACATGTGTCCAAATGTATATACTATGTTGAATACAATTGCAATCGCAGATGCACTGAACAAAGAAATATAATTAGGCCCTATGAGATATATTATTAACATTCATTATAATTCAAACTTGATTAAATTCACATGGATGCTATTTATAGCTACAAAGTATATAAATTAGATCTGTGCAAAACAATGTAATTAGGAAAGGGTATTTGAATGAGAATGGATCTATATTATAATAGAGCGAATATTGTAGAATAAAAGTACACAAGAGGTTAGTCCATCGATACATCCATAGCCACAATCATATTGGACAGTATAGGTTCCAAACGTAAGAGTTATCCAACCCAAAATGGCTATTGGCTATTTTCTACTTAAAATTGGTGGAGAAGCTTTCTTTCTTCTTTCCTGTACAAATTATATTTAGTAACCTCTTGTAGGGAGCATTCGTTCCCCACTGTGTTTACATGTTCTTGTGCAGGATGCGTAGCCCCAATTCCTACAAATAATCAACAAATTACTTGCAATATTATATTATCCCGGGAATATTATAGGACATGCACTTGTGTGATATTCTTGTTTTAGGCTATAAATACCGTAACACCTTATATAATTTATATTAGATTCAGGGTTTTTTTCCATTGCAGACTTAGTATATCGCTTATAAATACGATAGTCCAAAGTACAAAGTATACCAATGTTTAAATAATAGTAATAGTACGTTTACTGTCAACTCATATGTGAGTAAACGTACTATTATTTAACATATGTGCTAAACGACACCATTAACGCAAACTGTCATTATTAACATGATCAATAATTATAATGTATGTATGTAGAGCATTGACTATTAACATAAATATAATATAGGCCAACTATATTTCATGATTATCTTCATTTTTGACACACATATTATTAGCCTGGTTAATCTTTTAAAAATAAAATTATAGCCATTTTAACTATAGTAGTGCCTAATGGACAACCTAATTCATTAGCGTTCATTAATAATACACTTGGTACTGTCATGCTGTTACGGGTGCCATGCATTATCATAATGACTTAATGCATATTAATAAGTTACAAATGACTATGACTGATAACTACCTGCAGATATAATTGCTCGTTATAGTTCATTAAAGCAGCCAATCGCTCAATGATTTTGCTACATGCTCAGTCGACAGCTGTGACAACAACATTTCTTTTCCATCATTCCATGAACGTATCGGTATTACCATTCCTTTCATTGGGTTTATGGAAGTAAAATTGGATGTATAGCATAGAGACATACATACATTATAATAACCTTTTCAAAGACATTAATCTTTGCACAAGAACACATAATAATGAGTCAAATTAAAGAAATAATTAGGGTGATTACGTATAACTGATGCACCGTGACTTAGGCAATTAGCGTAGGCTGACGATGCGAGTTATTAGGCAATTAGCGTAGGCTGACGATGCGAGTTATTGTTCATGATATTATGTCTTTTCCACGTCTGATAATAAAAAAAATGAAACTGGTGATTATTTATACCAATCAAATTTCGTTTTAATGTTAATTTATGCCATTACCGACACCTGTAACGTTCGGCATGTCAGTTCAGTTTCACCTTCAGCATTAAATTGTTGGTTAAGTTTAGCAACTATTTTAAACTGTTGCGATGTGGTAGTTCACAGCATCTTGCTAATGGTATAAGTGAGCTTTGGCAAAAATTGCATTGATCATTTCATAGCGAAGGTGTAGAAGAATTCAAATATCATATACATACCTTTGTAGGTCCTGTGGTTCTTGACTTATATTGAAAAGAGGCCTGAAACAACAACACTTTTGTAAAACGCACATAACTCATTAACAACAATAAATTAAGCAGGTTTTCAAAGTATATGATTTGTAGAATGAACTTTTGTTAAACATCAAAGCGCTATTTTTCAATAATATATTGATTCAGATAATGATAATCGATTTTTTTGGGCTGCTTCGACCAACAATACCTCGTATACCTTTAACATTGTTGGTTCTGTCATGCTAGAGATGTGAAATTGAGATTCCTGTAATCAATAATGACCTGTTTCTTCCTCCAAATATTCAACTGCATTCTCTCTATGAGCAACCATACGTAATTAACATGTACAGACGAGAACGAATGAGCTCGTTGAAAATGCCATGGACATTATTATCCACATGGGCCAAGCGTGCATAAAAAAGGCAACATCGCAACATCGGTTTTAATTGGAAACAAACATGCAAACGAGGAGCATACTAGTAATAAAAACGAGTAAAATATGGATACGGACTTAATTATAGGAAGCATTTTCAAACACGATTGTTCTAGATATCTAAAATCGGAATAAGTGGTGTTGTTTGTACACAATATCAATAAATCTTGGGCACTTTTTTGAATAAATAAATAAATAAATAAATAAATAAATAAATAAATAAATAAATAAATAAATAAATAAATAAATAAATAAATAAATAAATAAATAAATAAATAAATAAATAAATAAATAAATAACAACATTTTACTCAAGTTAGACTATCTTTTAAATAAATAAATAAATAAATAAATAAATAAATAAATAAATAAATAAATAAATAAATAAATACATGGTTCGAAACGGAACTGTTATTATTATGGTGATGTCACATAGGCCTACAGCCTGGTACAGACACATGAATATATACTGTTTACTAAAATGATACGTTATCTTTTTTATCAGTTCAAACTACAGTCACAAGTATGTACGTGGGAGAGAATGGGGCATCATAATGATGTACATACATTTGCTTTAATGCATGGACCTAAAATAGCATGCATATTTAGGAGCAGCTTTGCGCATTCCGTATTGTTTTTAAAAATTCTTCTTAAATACCAGTAAGCGCTATACTTTTTTGGTTTTGGTCTAGTAAACATGTAAATCATTATAATATAGCTTCAGCTTGGAAATGTAATTCTTGATATTTAGGAGAAATGGGGGAATAGCAAATTAATACATTGTGCGAAGCAATATTTAATATCATGGGCATATTCCTATTTGCTGCAAATGCGAATTTTTTCTTTCAGTCACTTCCTTAGTTCCTATACAGTGTTGTCTAGTTTGGGTGCGTTCCTATGGTTTCTAACAATGTGGGAATATTCATCAAACCTACAGAGGAAATAGCCGAGGAAACCAAAGATGATATTTTGTACGTCTTGAAGGCGTAGTTTTTATTCTGTTTTTAATTTGAAGGTTTCCTAGTACAAAATGGAAATTTCATGGCTAGACTCTCTATGATATTATGCGCAGCGCAATTTGGAAGGACAATGATGGGTGTCTATAACCTAAGACCTGAAAACTAAGACCCCAAAACTAAGACCTGAAAACTAAGACCTAAAAACTAAGACCTATAACAAAGACCTAAAAACTAAAACCTGAAAACTAAGACCTAAAAAATAAGACCTAAAAACTAAGACCTATATAAAAACTAAGACCTGAAAACTAAGACCTAAGAAAGACCCATATAAAATTAACACCAACACAATCAGCATGCTCTTTTATCAGTGAATGTTTTATAAATAATAGACAAAATATCAAAATATATAGCGATCATCAACCCTCACATTTTTACATTCATGGAATGAACTTTAACTTTGACTGTGTTCGGTATACAAAAACTATAGTAACTTGAGGTCAAAATATGAGATGGTTTTTGAAGGGGTTTTTTTTCGAGGTTATTGAACTCCCGGATTGAACTTATTAGTACTATAGTGTGATACTAAAAGCTTGCTTTATTCGCAGACTAGACACGTTTGAATTTTTTTTTAATTTAAGGGCTCGGATAGCGACGTTTGGTGTTTTTGTGGGACCTGAGAGCACATCAGACACACCAAATTGCATTCTGAATAATAGAAAATAGGTCTTTTTGGGGAAAAATGCATATCTTCGATACGAAATGTCAACATTTTCATGACGGTCGGCTTTTCATCCCAGCTATCACTTTATTATCATTAGATTTATAACGTTTACTCCGGGAGTTTACTTCGAGTACTGTTAAATGTCAATGTTGATAATTTGTCATAAAAATTGTCTTATATCGCGAATTTTAAAAACAAACAATATTATTTGATATCAGAAGGACATTCCTCGTAAGTCGTATACCAGAATGTGTCTGGTGTAGGCCTACTCTTGTCAGGCCCAACAAAAATACTGCGCAAAGGTAGGGGACCGACCCCTGAAGACGTGATCGATTGCACATTATAATTATTTTATATCTTTAGAATAATATTAGTTCAAATTCAAATTTCAATGTTGTTCACAGTGGAATTTTAAGGCAATTATGCATTTATCATAGTACTTTTTTACGAATCAATATTATCATAGAAAATCAAACTCTTATTTGCATTGAAATTTTGTTTTTGTAATATTTTCATTTATATCTGGGACAATAATACAGCATAAATATATCACCATACATTTTTCTTGCATAAACATAATTTGTTGCCTGATTATGTGTACATCCGTTCTCATTATATTTTAAACATTATGTAAAGCAAATAGTCCTCATTTGTTGTGGCATACAATCATTATAAGCTTATCGTTATTTTTGTTTACTTATTTCAAATTATCAAATTGTTTTGTTTGTTTCAATATTTGGATTTCTTGACAATAACAACCCTGGATGGTGGTTTATTTCTATTGAGTTCGATCCATGACAAACAGCATTAAGACAGATTGGGAGTGACGGAAATAACACCCTACTCTTTTCGGAACTGACTACCAGGTACACGTAGTCCGGCTACATGTATTTATCATGATGATATAATTATTGGTCTCTGTACATCATGGAACTTACGGTTTAACGTCTCCTCCAAAAGACGGCGTGCTCTCATGTTTCAATTACCCAATTATAAATACACCATAATGAGAGCGGAAATCTGAACCTACAGTCGTACAGATGCTATACTAATTATTAAATCAAAACTTTATCCCTCAAGTTAATATCCAGCATCCCCATATGATGCCTCATGCATAATAACCTGTAGATTGTATACCGTATCCTATTCACTCTGTTATGAATCAAATCTTTAACTAAATCTGGCAAAAGAAACTTAAATATAAAGCCTATATAGTATCTGGAATCAGCTAACACCTCCAGTGCTAATTTTTGCACAACTTTTTTGCACAAACACTGCAATCGTTCACATGAATAACAGCACTCAATTCTGAATCTAGGTCGCTCTATTCAGTTTTATATATCGTGCTTTTATGTAGAATCATTTTGCTTATAACAATTTCAATTTCCCATTGTGTTCATTTTAAGCGTCAATCTTCGCTCAGTATAAACTAACACCGAAGTTACTCCGAGCATATAAAATAAATTCGATGATCTAAATGCTTTATTTTATGTACATACATGCAGGTATTGAAATTAGGTCGAAGTGTCAAATTATACATTCGCACATGACAAACTGATATTTGAAATGCATAAAAATTTTGGCGAGCCGATAGGGGGAGGGGAAAGCAACTTTTGGCAAGCCGAGAGGGGGGGGGCAAGCGATTTATGGCACGAATTCATGGGGCGCCTTTTAAATAAAACGCTCTAAAAGGTTTAGGAAAACAGTACGGAGCGCTTATTTGTCAATTTTCCCGCTCGCTGCGCTCGCAACATGTATCTATACTATTAAGGATTTAAGGTTTGTAAATTGGGACCCCAAAAATCTGGCATCCGATAGGGGGGTGGGACAAAGAATTTTTGGCAGGCCGAGAGTTGGGGGGGGCAAGCGATTTTTGACGGGCCGAGAGGGGGCAAGCGATTTTTGGGGAGCCGTTTGGAAATTTGGGGGGGGGGGGCTCGTAATTATTGCACAGGCCCTAATGCAAATGCAAAGTACGGAGTCAACTAAAAACGATTTGTCACCATTTCGAATACGAAACCTCCTTTTATCCATATCCAGATAAGACGTATGCAATTTATTTCATGTTCGTGAGGTATGCGAATGGGCTCAACATGAAATATTGTGCATGCAATGTTCAAAAGAAAAAGTGCTTTGCGACCCATATGTCACGCTTCGGGTACAATTTTATGCAAAGGTGAAGTAGGTCTATACTGCATACAGGATACATTACTCATGAGCTAACCTCTGGTGAGATTAATGTCTATATTTCGTGCTGTCAATAGAGAATCCAAAATGTGCATAAATGGTGTGACTTTCCAAATAACAACATTGTTCTTCAAAGCACAATAATGCTATACCATAAAAAAGAAGAAAAAGAAGAAAACATATTCAACTCCCCATGTTCATTTTTTACCAAATCCAAATTTCATAGCTTTAAAGGTGTAACATTTGCACATTATTGAACTTACTGTTCTTCTAATCCTATAGAGCTTACAAAAAAATACTACCAAAACGTGTTGTTAAAAATTCCCCTTGTTTTTGCAGTATGCGTAAAACCTTATAACTCATTTATGTTAAGTACAAACTTGTGAATGTGTTTTTCATTTTAAGTAAATGTCATCAAAACATGTATACCAAGAAATTAACTAAGTACTCAGCATATAAATTTGTGCCCTCCTTGTGGGTTTGTAAGACAAAATAAAAGAAACAAACAATACAAACTTTATCTGCTTGCATTCTCTTTTTTACAGTGTCGTTAGCTTATTTTTAAGCCTGATGTCCTCCCAGTGAATGTGAAATCCAACATTTTTTCTTCAATCACTACGCCGTCTTTTTTAAAGACATTTCTTGTTATACCTTTGCACGCTTACAAAAATACTGTCCCATACATGACCCCACTAAAAATAATCCCCTCCTCATTTAATATTGTCTCGTAAAATATACCACCACCCATTCCCGGGCATCGCAACACATGTAAATTGAGTTGAAAGTGCATGAGTGTTAAACTTTGTAGGCCTATTTGCCTCAAATTCAACTTTCAACTAAAACCACCTTTATATAAATGCAAGTAGCAGATTGTAAATACCTCGACTCATTCGACCCGTAAAATTTATCCCTACCTGTTACTACATAGTCTAAACCTTGTAAAAGAAGAGTCTATGCTGTGTTATAAACAATTTTGGGTCAAAAACAGGGTCTGCAGTGCACAGATTCTAGAATCTGTAGTTTGCGTGCAATAAAAAGGCTGATTAGCACGGACTAATATGGACTACCCGACGTGCACTTCGAAAGTATTACCCGTCATCATTGTTATTTCAAACAGTCAAATGCAGCAGCATGTTTTTGACTATTGTTAGGAACATTGAAAATAGGATCATTCAGAATGTCTTTAATCTATAATTCTAAAATAAAAATAAAAAATACACAATTTCTTGTGCTTTTTATCTACTTTGAGTTTTGATAGTATATTCCGCTGTTATGCCAGATGAAAATTTAAGACATTTCTAGAGTTTGAACTCTGAGCTGATAGAAATTAAAATTAATTTGTAATAATATTTCAAGATAACTTTGTCATGTTTTATAAAATGTAGTCCTTAATATAGCTCACCCGTCGCCCTGTCTTATTTGCCTCATACGGTTATATTAAAACGTAATATCTTGAAATGTTTCCTGAGTAGATCACTTTAAACTATACGTTCAAAAACACTTTCAATTCCATTTTATTTTTAATTCAAGTTTCATTGATTCACATACTCACAAGAAGAAAAAAATCTGGAAAAAGATGTAAAGTTAGAAACACGTTATCAACCGCAATGGGTTATGGGATAGCAACACAACTTATCTTCTTAAGGGTGGTATCAAGGGTCATTGGCAAAAAGTCAATTTGAAGTTAGACAAACTTAGGGGAATACAGAGGTCATTTTGTGAAGTTCAATATAATTTAGAACAGCGGATTGTGTTTTGAATGAATTTGTTGTATTCGTTGAATTATCAATTTGTGGTGGGTACAAAATTTTGTCCCGCCGATGATGGACAATTCATGCAGCGTATGCGGTGATTCTTTGAGGTGATGTGTGTTTTGAGGAAGAAGCGAACTTTAAATATGAAGCGATTGTTTTGAGGGTGTGCTTGTAAACACGTATGGTTGAAAAAACCACCTTAAATTAGGAGGTAACGACATGTATGCATGAATGCATCGATTTCTTTTCTTCTTTCAAGCTTTTAAAGCTTGAAAGAAGAAAAAAAATCGATGTACTAAAGAAAGATCATATTAATACAACATACTGAATAGGTGACCTAATACTATGGCGAATTATATCGTACAGTTTTTCTATTTCCGAGTTCCTCTTTTCATCTTTTTCTTCTGCCACTTTATTTTTACCATATGACCTATAGGCATTTCTGATATCCGTTATCATAACACTGTATTCAGAGTCTATGGAGAAACAGAGTTTTAACTGAGACATAATAGTGTATTTGCCCCTTGCACGTTTCCGCCATTGGGTGTAGACCCTTACCACGTCACTCGTCCTCATTTACATAAAATTCTGCCTTCCATAAGGTAGCACGCTTTTCAACTATAAATGCATGCATGTCGTTGCCTCCCAATTTAAGGCGTTTTGTTTTTAACCATACATGTAACAAGCAAACCCTCAAAACAATCGCTTCATATTATAAGTACGCTTCTTCCTTAAAACACGCATCACCTCAAAGAATCACCGCATACGCTGCTTGAATTGTCCATCATCGGTGGGACAACATTTTGTACCCACCACCAATTGATAATAAGGTACTACGGGGCAATTCGCTTGATGTATGAATGGTTGTGGAATCGAACTAGAGACATGTCCCTCTGTCACTTTATAGAACCATCAATTTTGGTCTGCTATTTCAAATACCGTTGTGGTTGAGTGTATTCGATAGGGCTTCGGACTGACAACGGTGAAAGGAAGAATTATATAGCTAATTATGACTTTACTATTATCTCATTGAATTTGACTGGTTCAATTCCCATCCATGTATTCTGTCTGACAGTTCAAGGCTCTACCCTTAGCCCCGCCAGAGCAATTCTTCTGGGGTGAACCAAACCTGCCTGGTGATCACATTAATCAGTGACAAGGTTATCTCTGAATTTGAGAGGTGTTAATTGATGTTTAATGTTATTGCATCAATAACACCAGTCAAATTCAGCGATAACCTTGTCACTGATTAATTTTATAACCAGGCAGGTTTGGTTCACTCAGAAGAACTGCTCTGGTGGGGCTTCTCTTTAAATTTGATGACCGTTCATAAAGGAGCGAATTACTGAGAAACGTTGCATTTACTTTAACATGTTTTATAACCATGCTTCTCCGAGTCTGAGGACAAAATTCGTGATTTATGAAAGTTGAAATAATGATGATGATTTATGTGATACAACTATTTATAAAGTTTTATAGGAATGATATTGTTTTATTACCCTGTGACCAAAAGAGCATTCATCATGTTAATTAAGTAGTTGGTACAGGTGACAAACGAGTATGATGAGTGAACTTAAAACTAATTTCCTTTTGTAGTATCAATTGGAAAAGTAGGCCAACCAGATACAGAGACTGTGGGCGATATATGTACGCGATAAAGGCTGTCGAGGGATCGAAGGCACGACACTTGAGCACTCTTGCGACCGTTCCCTGAGGGTAGTTGTAGTCCGTCAATTTTAACTAGGTTTCATTCAATTCTTAGTTCCCTTTAAAGATTATAAGGAAGAAGATGTACGTTGTTTTGTGCACTCTAATGCAATTAATTAGATTCACGGCTATCTTAAGATCTCGATTATGTTCATCTTTCGGAACGCAGTTCGTTAAATCAGTACTGGGTGCATTCATATTATGACGTGTTATGGGGATGAGGAACACTCATCTCCACAACCTCAGGTCAAATTTTTAGCTGGATTGTTTTAATGGAGGGCAATGAACTACGCTTTTGGAAATGATATCATTGTTTCTCATTTATGTATCAGAGAAGATTTCTTACACTACCCATAATGCATTTCTTCCATTTCAATTTTCTGTACTGATTTGCTATGTTGTGCCTCATGCATGTGTCGATATAGTGACGAAATACGGTATACCTCAGTGAATAGAGCACATCCAGATTTTGCAAAATATGTTTATGTCTTGACTAGTGACCCTTGTTCACCAGTCTATTCTCATATTTAAATGAAAACAAATCCTATACAAATTAATGGGAGCGTCATTTGTTGAAATGAGGGGATGTATTATGTTGCAAAGGATTCTGGGAAGGGTAAGATATCTTGTCTGAATTTGTATAGAGGCCAACTTTTTTTGTTGATGTGATTGATGGGAGAGGAGAAAAAGGAAAAATACACCTTCCGACACGACAGGTATACAAGGGTAGGCCTACCCAATTATCCCGATTCCGTTTGAATGATATGACGGTTTTTAAATGGCAGTAACATTACATCAGGAAGTTTCACATTTCCTTAAACATGAAAATTTTGTGAAGGGGCATTCGCGTATCAATCAGTAACCTTGTTTAGTGCAGTGAAGAATACAGTGCAAAGAACAAACCCTATACATTCTGTTTCAAATGCTCAGTTTTTGTTTGTTTCATTGACGACTATAATCTGAACATGTAAAGCTAATAGTTTTAATTATTAACGCAATATCTTTTATCATTTTCTTTACCATGTTGCAATAAAACAAAAAAGTGCATTTTCAAATGACGGGATCGGGATGGGTGCCATAGGGGTCTTCCAAAAATTGTATAGGTCTATAGGAACTCTGGAAAACCGATATTCTCTATAAGCCTAACTATACAGAAGATATTTTAGGACCATACGACTATGCCAACTATTTTGCAGAAAGCATCCAATGTTGGCCAAATTGGGTGCCTTTGTTGCCGAAATGCGCCCAATTCGTATAATTCTGGCGCAGTTGTCTCTGTTGAATCACATCGAAAGCGCGCACGTGACGAACAAAGCTGGGGTATCGCTATACCAATATTTCTGAAAACGACATGCACCCTAAGACCACAGACCCTAGAAAAAAACTAGGGTCTGTGCTAAGACCGTGGCAAAAATGTTAGCCATCAAACAAACCCCGGGTTCAAAATGGCAGATAGCTGCAGATCATGGGCCTACAGTAACATTATAGTCACCATGGTCACAGGTGTTCAATAAAGCGGTTATTCACTGCATTACGTAACAATTAGCCTAACTCTTAATTAAAGTCATTAATGAGGCCTACTGTTACACTAGCAGTCAACAATTTTATTCATGACCACGAGAAAGAAACACACTGGCCCCTACTCTTTTTTTTTTTTTTTAATTCCACGTTTGAATCAGCGGTGTAAATCTAAAACACACTGCCGGCTTGATAGACCATGTCCAACGGGCGTTTACTTGGTAGGAGCTTCGATTGAATTTGTGAGATTGCATTAGATAATATTTGATTAAGTAACTGGACTGGCAGCAAAATTGTCAAATTTGATTTACTAAAATATTTTTGAAAGCTGTTTTTTTTTTTCTTCTTCTTTTCTTAAGTTCCGTGTGCATCAGTTCAGTCGCATACCATTAATTGTTTTATCTTTCAATTTTTTTATATTATATATTTATGTAAATGAATGCGTATTCTTCAAATATTGTCTTCGCAAGCAGAAACACGTGAAAGTGAGACTAAAAATGTCGATATAGTTCTCACAAAATTAATTTGAGTGTGTTTTACATGTTTTACAAGGACACCCAGTTTGTAAATAAACATGATAAGGGCATCCAGATAATGTAGTATCAGAATGATGACCTCATTAACGTGATCAGTCCAAACGTTCCAACATTGCAGAAATTTAATAATATTGGACTTATTATGGACATAACAATCAATTTGATTCGTTTCCATGGCAACATAAGGCGCAAGGCGTTCTATCAAAAAGATGCGTATATGTAATTACTGCTATAATGAGGAAGCACGAAATTAACCAAACTGTGCATACATGCAGGAATCTATCGAACTTGTAAGGAAAAAAATATATATATATATTTTCCAAATTTATCAATATAATATGCAATACTTAAAAAATAAAATTTTATTATAGAAGTCAGCAAAATCTAAAATAATTGCTTATTTTTAACAACATTTTATTTAAGTGTTGGTGTATCTTCAATAATTGCAGAAACATGCCTGCATTTTATTTAAGTGTCGGTGTATCTTCAATAATTGCAGAAACATGCCTGCATTTAATTTAAGTGTCGGTGTATCTTCCATAATTGCAGAAACATGCCTGCATTTTATTTAAGTGTCGGTGTATCTTCAATAATTGCAGAAACATGCCTGCATTTTATTTAAGTGTCGGTGTATCTTCAATAATTGCAGAAACATGCCTGCATTTTATTTAAGTGTCGGTGTATCTCTTTAATAATTGCAGAAACATGCCTGCATTTTATTTAAGTGTCGGTGTATCTTCAATAATTACAGAAACATGCCTGCATTTTATTTAAGTGTCGGTGTATCTTCAATAATTGCAGAAACATGCCTGCATTTTATTTAAGTGTCGGTGTATCTTCAATAATTGCAGAAACATGCCTGCATTTTATTTAAGTGTCGGTGTATCTTCAATAATTGCAGAAACATGCCTGCATTTTATTTAAGTGTCGGTGTATCTTCAATAATTGCAGAAACATGCCTGCATTTTATTTAAGTGTCGGTGTATCTTCAATAATTGTAGAAACATGCCTGCATTTTATTTAAGTGTCGGTGTATCTTCAATAATTGCAGAAACATGCCTGCATTTTATTTAAGTGTCGGTGTATCTTCAATAATTGCAGAAACATGCCTGCATTTTATTTAAGTGTCGGTGTATCTTCAATAATTGCAGAAACATGCCTGCATTTTATTTAAGTGTCGGTGTATCTCTTTAATAATTGCAGAAACATGCCTGCATTTTATTTAAGTGTCGGTGTATCTTCAATAATTACAGAAACATGCCTGCATTTTATTTAAGTGTCGGTGTATCTTCAATAATTGCAGAAACATGCCTGCATTTTATTTAAGTGTCGGTGTATCTTCAATAATTGCAAAAACATGCCTGCATTTTATTTAAGTGTCGGTGTATCTTCAATAATTGCAGAAACATGCCTGCATTTTATTTAAGTGTCGGTGTATCTTCAATAATTGCAGAAACATGCCTGCATTTTATTTAAGTGTCGGTGTATCTTCAATAATTACAGAAACATGCCTGCATTTTATTTAAGTGTCGGTGTATCTTCAATAATTGCAGAAACATGCCTGCATTTTATTTAAGTGTCGGTGTATCTTCAATAATTGCAGAAACATGCCTGCATTTTATTTAAGTGTCGGTGTATCTTCAATAATTGCAGAAACATGCCTGCATTTTATTTAAGTGTCGGTGTATCTTCAATAATTGCAGAAACATGCCTGCATTTTATTTAAGTGTCGGTGTATCTTCAATAATTGCAGAAACATGCCTGCATTTTATTTAAGTGTCGGTGTATCTTCAATAATTGCAGAAACATGCCTGCATTTTATTTAAGTGTCGGTGTATCTTCAATAATTGCAGAAACATGCCTGCATTTTATTTAAGTGTCGGTGTATCTTCAATAATTGCAGAAACATGCCTGCATTTTATTTAAGTGTCGGTGTATCTTCAATAATTGCAGAAACATGCCTGCATTTTATTTAAGTGTCGGTGTATCTTCAATAATTGCAGAAACATGCCTGCATTTTATTTAAGTGTCGGTGTATCTTCAATAATTGCAGAAACATGCCTGCATTTTATTTAAGTGTCGGTGTATCTTCAATAATTGCAGAAACATGCCTGCATTTTATTTAAGTGTCGGTGTATCTTCAATAATTGCAGAAACATGCCTGCATTTTATTTAAGTGTCGGTGTATCTTCAATAATTGCAGAAAACATGCCTGCATTTTATTTAAGTGTACATATTTTTATTTTATTTTATTTTATTTTAAGTGTTTCATTTAATTCTACATAAAATGTTTTACTTTGATAATATATTTATATTAGCACATCACATTTGATTAATTAATGAATTCTTTCTTCGAAATTATAATACACTAGATTTTGCGGTTCTCGGGTTGGGTTGTTCTCATAATAGGCCTATCTCTAATTACCAAACACCCGTTACCCATATACCCGCCCTGATCTTTTAAACTACTGTGATATAGGCCTGCGTCTCTTAGTGATCAATATAATGGGCTATAGGCCTTACCTGGTTCTGGTCCGATGAGATGCACCTGTAAATTAGTCCACATGCACCCTGTAATGCTTTCCGATACCCGCACTGCGCCCGTCTGTACTCCGCGCACACGCCCGTTGATACTCCGTGTACTCGCTCTGCGAGCACGCGATAGCTCCGCGAGCACGCGATAGCGCGCGGACAGACGGACAAACTCTCTATAATTAGTATTAAGATATTCATAACTCTTAAAGTTATAGCAAAAATGTGCAATACATTGAAGTCACGTGTTTGTTTGTTGTGCTGTTGTTTTGTTTCTTCGCTGTTGTGTGTTTATTTGTTTTTGATATTATGTCTTTTATATTAGAAGCTACATTTGCCAATTACTGTCAATTGTCCCGTTGTAACCCATACGACACCAGGGCAGCTAATTCTGGCTGCGAAGGTTTATTATGGTATGAATAGGCTATGGCTACGTGGGTATAGTGTATGCACTTCTGTAGATGCAACTGAAAGTCCCGATATGTTGTTGAATGGTTTATGGCATGAATGAGGCCCTGGGGACGGGAACGCGGTGGTCAGTGAGTAAATCTGAATTGCATGCAGAGGCTTGTGTGTTTTGCATCGCGTAATATAATAAATTATAAGGTTATTGAGGTTAAGGTTAAGTTTATTCTTACGATAAGCATCCGTCAAGTTCTCAAACATGATAACCTAACATACTAAGTTCTATGACATCACTATGATTGTGTACTCACATGTGAACCTTACACCCTATTGGTACTAAAACTCATACTCAGAAACTTAAGGTTAAGTAATAAGTAGTGAGGGTTATTGAACAATGTCATTAGAAATGATTTATTTTGGCTCATGCAAACTGTGTCGAATAAAAACATCGGTCAATTCCACAGTGTACTATTACCAAGACATAGCCATGGAATGTTTTGGAACAGGTGCAACTGTGCACAGCTCATTATGTCATCTAATTTAAATAGGTGATATCTCTTGGACTTGAATCGCGAAATTGAACTAAGGTTACAGCTAGGGATCAATGTTAGATGTTTTGTTTATTGGCTTTACAGAGATAGGACTTTCCCTGACCTTATAGGGCATATATGTGACCGTCTACCACAAACCGCTGGTAAAGTCGGCAAATTGTATTCTGAGCTACAGCGCAAAATGTTCATAAAGGTTGTATTTATAATTATGTACATCAAGTTGGTGCGACATGTTTCTCATTTTGTTAGTGTCAGTCAAACACATATAAACCAATCATTAATCCTATTGTTGCAGAGGATAAAAAGCTTCTACCTATATGTATAGAATTCTTAAATAACTCTTTGTTTGCTTTGGTTAAATCCTGTTAAGTGGTGGGATTTAACAATTAACAATGAGAGGATACTCCTGAACCTCGTTGACTTGGGGATGATTTGAAATGACCGCAAATTATGACTGCTTGATATTTATTACCAGTCATGCGGAAATATAGACATATAGCACTAAAAAAGGGTAGGCCTACCTTTTGCTGAAGAAGAAAAGTTCAACAAAACCATAACTCCGCTTCTGGATATCTGTTGCAGTCAAATTATATATTATTTTAAAGCTTTATGATTATATAATATTCTAAACAGGAAATAAAACAAAATTGACTGGAGGCCAACTTTATGACCGTTTTGTGGTGGACTGTCACATATAGGCAAACGTACCATTTGGAGCTATTTGGATGCATTACGATTTGCAGAATATTGAGTGTTTGTGAAAGAAGGCCCTATCTGCAATCAATAGCTACCATAATTACACACATTGGACAATTTATTTATCTATTCTATTACCCCCACGACCCATTATTCAAAATCGCGCACTGTGATTTGTTGGAACGCGTCACGTGACAGACCATTAATTAGCGATAAAGTGTCAGGGGCAACGAACTTTATGTTCTTCTATCATCACAGCGCACAGCAAAGCGCACAGCACACCTGCTTATGTAGGGGAGAATGGAATGCCAGGGGTGTGTTATTGTATGTGCATACCTGCTTATAGGGGAGAATGGAATGTTAGGTTGTGTTATTGGAATGTGCATACGCTTTGGCTACGTGTAGGCGCTACACCTTGAGGTAAACAACTTGAAATATTTGGGCAAAAAATGTGATATTTTCTCTTTAAATCGCACTATTTTGTGGTAATAGAATAGAAATAAAGGGTGCAGCATTATCCTTTACACGCAAATAATGTGTCCTCGGCAGTAAAATCGTTTTAATAATGGGTTCGGCTGCGCCTCACCCATTATTTACGTTTTTACTGCCTCGGACACATTATTTTCGTGTAAAGGATCATGCATTACCCTTTATTTCTTAATTATAGCCCTACTACAGTGGACCTTTAAACGGTGGCACTCCCTAAAAAATAGCGTTTTTAAAATGCCCAATAGTATAGGGCTATATAATTGTACAACCATCTGATACCTGGCACTGGCAGCAGATGGGGTTTTCTTGCACCTAACCCTCGTTATTCTAGTTGCAATTCATACACCCTCTGTGGAAGACATGAAGACATCTCCGGCACAGCTAGGGAGTGTGAATTTCAAATGGAGTTACCTGAATGGGTGACTCCGTTTGAAATCTACACCCCCCCTGTGTGTCTGCCATATAAATTTCAAATGGAACATTCCTTACAGTTTGAGAATTTGAAAGCACTAGCATGTGTATACATTCTTATTTCAAATTCAAGGGATTTAAAGCAATCTGATCAAAAGATTATAAATTAAAAATTATAAATATTTTAGTTTTAATCATTTTAATCTTATCAATTATTTAAAGTTCAAAATTGTTAATTTTAATTTTACATTGCTCATATACAGTTCTTTAGGATTTATAATCAATCACGTGAATAGTAACTGAATACACTAAAAGGAAGTATAATGTTTTAACTGCTTTTTCTGTCAAATACCTATATCAACTTGGATAATTTTAAACCCACCTCATATTACTAAACAAGAATATTTAAAAAAAATCAACAATCTTTTATCGTACCGCAATTATGTGAAAGAGCAGAACACACCAGAATATATTTATGGAAAATGCAAGTTTATTGCAAACTCATTTTAATAATTCAAATTCTGAGATAAACTGTCATAGGACTTATCGAATAATAGCCTTGCGGAGTAGCACTAAAGGTGTTGCAAATTCTTGGCAGGAAATTAGAAAAATATAATAAAATCCAAGGCACGTGTTACCAGCCCTTTCATACGTGCCTGCAAGTACATGAACGAAATTTTCCACTGTTAATAAAAACTCGTTCTTTAGTGTTTCATTATTCCATGGCAGTTTCATCATATTATTGTCGGTTTTCAATTACTTTTGCCAAGGTCAAAATTATTATTTTGATGTTATTTCTTTTTTCATTTAAAATAGGCCTACTTGTATTTTATTTTTTATTGTTATTTTTATAATCATGATCATTATTACTATTGTTATTATTGTTATTATTATTACATTTTATTATTATTATTATTATTATTATTATTATTATTATTATTATTATTATTATTATTATTATTATTATTATTAGTGTTAGTATTATTATTATTATTATTATTATCCTTATTATTATTATTATTATTATTATTATTATTATTATTATTAGGCCTATTATTCATTAGTGTCATTAGTAATTATTAACATTATTATTAGTATTAGTACTATAATAGGGCCTACTAGTATTAGTATTGGTATTAATAAATAATATAATAAATTAATAAATAATTAATAATAATAATTCTAATATTATTTTAATACAAGTAAAATTGTCTGCTTTAAATATATTTTGTCTGGCTATTTAATCAACACCAATGCTCAGGACAGCGTACACGTTGTTGTTCACATTGTACGTGTACTATTCAACTATAATAGGGCTTCCCCTGCATATGAGTCACGCAGACACCAGGGACAATTTTGCCAACCGCGATATGCATGCATTGTCGTCATATATATGAAGACCCTTATTTTAAGGCACTCAGTCTGTGCAGACGTGACGTAGAATGGCGGGTGAATAAAATTAATATATTAGAAATTAATAATATTAGAAATGTTGTGAGCAAAAATAAATAAGTATCTTTAATTTCACTGTCATGTTTTGTCATCAATGTAAATATATTACAAATGAGGACAAATCCTGGGGACACAACGTACTTATTTTTTATATTTTTGTGTATTTTTTTCCCCAAAATACACGAAATACACTCATCACATTATGTGTTAGCATGGGTAAGGCCGTATAAAATTAATGTTTTGGTTCTCGTCCAGAGGATTTTCATGAATTGATGAGGGAGGGAGGTGTTTTTTTTTGTTTTGTTTTTTTTTCCAATGTAAAATTAACATTGTCAGTAGTTTTCGGTCTTCTCCAACAGTGCTCGAGGAAACGATGAGGCCCTTTTTGTTTTTCTTCAAATGTGAGATTCTGAGGATAAACCCCTAGAGTACCACAAAAAGACTTGGAAGTGATGCTTGTTCTCTAATAAACTTATTTATATGTATGAAGATTTCATAAATCATTCCAAAGTCTAAAAAATTGAAAAATCTAAAAATCAAAAAAAATCTGACAAATCCCAGAAATTGAGGAGGGAGGGGACGAGAACCAAAATATTAATTTTACACGGCCTAAAGTGCAACATGCCATGCCAGCACATGGAGTCTTAATGCATCTGTTGGCCACACCATTGTAGTAATTAATTCGCGATCTGTGGTTTGTTTACTTCATTAAAATGAAATTTGGTGTTAATTTGAGGTCTGTAAAATGTCTAATTTTTCTGCCCCTCCCCACCATATTTCGCTTAACCCTGTAACATATGTTGACAAAATAATTAATGTAATGCTCATTGCAAGTTCAGGTTCTTTTTAATATTTTTGCCAACAGATGGTTTAATATTTTACCTAATGTGTTTGTACTACTGGTAGTATAGTCAATTTACCATTTAATGCAGGTTTAATAATAGTAACATTTGTGGTCATGATGGGAATGACAGATGTCATCAAAATAGGACGTGCTTTAAATGTGATAATATGACCACTATGTTTACATAAGTGCAAAAAATTCACATTATTATTCCTTAGTCTGTGATTTTTCGTATATAAAATAAAGCCAGAAATGACCAGCAAAAAAGTATGTCAAACTCGGGGATTAGTGGCCTGTCAAACTTGACACAGCATTGACAGCATCATGGCATGGCATGGCGTGAGGCCAAGTTTAATATCAGTATCAGCCAGGTTCCGAGACGTACATGTACGGGTAGTTGGTACAGCTGCCTTTTACCGAAGAAAAAAAAGAAGGAAAAAAAACCGCAAGGAAAAAAAATCGCGATTATATATTAACCTTTTTGCATGCGTCAATCACGATTTCTTATTTTATTCATTTTAATATTAAATGGAGGATGACGAAAATTATTACAAAATGCTAAATGCATAATGCACCGCGATTTTGTTCGTGAAAGTGCAATATTGCACGCTTACAAAATGTAAATGAGCAATTTAAATATATATTTAAAAGTATAAAATAATCAGAAATTAATAATTATTTAACACATTAATAAATAGATTCGTAATAAATAAATAAATAAATAAATAAATAAATAAATAAATAAATAAATAAATAAATAAATAAATAAATAAATAAATAAATAGGCCTAAATAAATAAATAATAAAAAGAAATATTAAAAGACTGATAAAAGCTGAAAAATAACAGAAGGCAGCCAATGCTTCAGAGTGCACTTCTTCCATTACAGACGTTGATCTCATCTGAAATAGACCCCGTGCACACGCGCAGATACCATAGAACAGCAAGGGGCCAATTGAATCCCATTTGTTCCATTTTGTTTCATGGTGTCCTGTTTCAAGTAGTCAGTCAAATTGGTGAATATTTCCTTCAAGTGTGGTCCAAGAGCTTCTTGCAGTTCAAGTTATCTGTACATTCTTGACAAGTTTAAATATTTTACCGCACCGCGCCGTATGCGTTATAATTCACTATATTCCGTAAAATGTATTGTGACAGATATTTTTCTTTTCACAGGGTAAACTTTAGCAGCATGTAAAAAGAAGCAAGTGTATAATCATTTTAAATCGCTCTCAGCGTTATAAAAACCATAAAAATAATATTACAGCAATTTTATAGGCCTACCCTTTCAAATTCAGTCATTACGTCCTTTTTGGATAAAGATGATTAAAATTTCAGATATTATTACATTACACGTATTAATGACATTTACATTAAATTTATTGTAATATGCACCTGGACGAATGAGCCTATACTTGCTGGTATATATAGTAAAAACAAACATTTATATAGGCATAACATGAACCTCTTCTATAATGTATAAATATATTCACCAAAAATAAAGAATTTCAAATTTAGTTTTTTCTTTCTTTTTTGTTTTTGCAAAATGACTGACAGAATTGAGATAGAAGCCAAATATAATATTTATAAATAATAATAATTATAATTATAACACAATAATAATAATAATAATAATAATGATAATAATAATAACACAATAATAATAATAATAATAATAATAATAATAATAATAATAATAATAATAATAATAACAATACAAAAAAGTATAACGATAATAATAATATATATAAATAAGTATAATAATAAATAACTACAATCCCCGAAAAATGTAGTTGAAACGCTTTAGGCATCTTGAATGAAATCAAAAGTGTATTTTTAATGTGGATAAAAATGTTGAATATTTGGAATTAGAAGAAAGCTGGGCCATCAATTAACACTTTTCCTTCCCCACCCCCCATCATTCAATGTTGCGACACTTTGGAGACACGCTGAACACATTTGCACGTTTCAACATTGCACGGGGGAGTGGGGGGGGACTTATTTTCCCCTAAAGACGCTTTAATGTTTCAAGACATATTTCGGGGATTGTATGAGGCAATCGCTAAAATTAACATCTGATTTTAAACTTTTGGCTGTAACTTTAAAACTACTTGATAGAATTACTCCAAATTTTCAATGAATATTAGTTAATGCATAAGCTATGATGTGGATATAAAATAAAACAAATAATTGTATAAATTTTGACTATATCGCCCTGCACTACAAGCAGGTTGCACCCATCACCTGTGTATGTCTACAATCATAGATTGAATACAATAGCGCTCTTTTCAAACATACTAATCTTACAGATGTGTGTGATCAGCATGATATAGTTCAATGCATATGTATCGCGTGAACGCTGCAGTGCAGGGCAATATAGTCAAAAAAGGACCTTTTTCACCTTTTGCAGATCAACGCCCTCCCCCCAAAGCAAACAAAAAACAAAAAAACAAACGAACCAATAAAAAAATCGCATTAGTACGCTCATGAAGTAGGCCTACTTATGCAGAGATATCTTTAACATTGATCATTTTATTTGCGTGAAATGGTAAAGTGCGATTGTAAATCGTCCCATTGAATCACATAGTGATTTGACGGTTTATTATAGTCTAATACTGAATATTAATACAAGGAGTTTCTTTAATTTAGAAATGGTAAACCGTTGACAAAATTCATAATTTAGGCCGATTTGGTGTCAACTTTTATTTGTAAAGTGTTTTGTTTGAAAGCTTGTTAAAAACTACATCTAATTTTACTATTTTACGTTTTGTTAGCTCTAACATTATTTACATTTTACTGATTTTAGCAAATGTAAATCGTCTGTCGAGATTTACCATTTTCATAATCACGAGAATGCAATGCGCACCCATATATCACGGAATCCCGTAATTATTTCAACATGACAGCGTGGTGTAATGGACAGTACTTCAGACGGTGAAACGAAAGGCTAGTGGTTCGAGCCCCAACAGTTTCACTTTTTTCTTCTTTTTTTGTGTGTGTGACTTATTCAAACCAGTAAACTTTTCTTCTATATTCATGACAATTGACATTGTGAAACACGAAAATAAGTTTTAAAACCCTAATTTATCTATGGCATGATAATTGATTGTTTTTGTTAATTGTAATAAATACACACATAGATCCGGATATCTTTAAATGTCATGAATATGGGCAATATAGCAATTGTAGGAGTTCGTGATCACAGTCTTTATTTAACACGCCACGCCGGTAGATGTCGTTGTTAAGCAGTGTTTGAGTTGTTGGTGGTGGTGGGGGGGGGGGGAATAGACAGTCGATAACCGACAATCAATGATCAATTAATTGTCAATATTCAATTAAATTCTAAAACCTAACACGGAAATGATGATCACAGACTGTCATGTTCAATCGCAGTCGCTAAGGATGATTAGTCGCTAAGGATGGTTGAGGGTGGTGGATGAAAATCGATAATCGATTATCGTGTAACCCCCCCCCCCCACACACCCCACGTTCAAGTTTCATACGTTTTCATAAGTATTTACTTATAGAGTGCTTGCATATAAGGTCATTAGTTCAAATCATCTCCTCTATAGGCACGCTCCAGAAGATATGCAAATGGATGCAGTACAAAAGAATTATTTGACCACTATCTAAATAAAAGATTAGTTGTTTTATTTTGTGCCCACATCATAGCCTATCTATTAATAAATAGTCATGGAAATTTTTCACGCGGTACCTATACATTGAATTATATCATTGATCACTCACATCTGTAAGATTAGTATGTTTGAAAAGAGCGCTATTGTATTCAATCTATGATTGTAGACATACACAGGTGATGCGATTGCCCAGATATGAGGCAGGGCGCTAAAATTAACATCTGATTTTAAACTTTTGGCTGTAACTTTAAAACTACTTGATAGAATTACTCCAAATTTTCAATGAATATTAGTTAATGCATAAGCTATGATGTGGATATAAAATAAAACAAATAATTGTATAAATTTTGACTATATCGCCCTGCACTACAAGCAGGTTGCACCATCACCTGTGTATGTCTACAATCATAGATTGAATACAATAGCGCTCTTTTCAAACATACTAATCTTACAGATGTGTGATCAGCATGATATAGTTCAATGCATATGTATCGCGTGAACGCTGCAGTGCAGGGCAATATAGTCAAAAAAGGACCTTTTTCACCTTTTGCAGATCAACGCCCTCCCCCCAAAGCAAAAAAAAACAACAAAAAAACAAACGAACCAATAAAAAAATCGCATTAGTACGCTCATGAAGTAGGCCTACTTATGCAGAGATATCTTTAACATTGATCATTTTATTTGCGTGAAATGGTAAAGTGCGATTGTAAATCGTCCCATTGAATCACATAGTGATTTGACGGTTTACCATAGTCTAATACTGAATATTAATACAAGGAGTTTCTTTAATTTAGAAATGGTAAACCGTTGACAAAATTCATAATTTAGGCCGATTTGGTGTCAACTTTTATTTGTAAAGTGTTTTGTTTGAAAGCTTGTTAAAAACTACATCTAATTTTACTATTTTACGTTTTGTTAGCTCTAACATTATTTACATTTTACTGATTTTAGCAAATGTAAATCGTCTGTCGAGATTTACCATTTTCATAATCACGAGAATGCAATGCGCACCCATATATCACGGAATCCCGTAATTATTTCAACATGACAGCGTGGTGTAATGGACAGTACTTCAGACGGTGAAACGAAAGGCTAGTGGTTCGAGCCCCAACAGTTTCACTTTTTTTTTTTTTTTTTTGTGTGTGACTTATTCAAACCAGTAAACTTTTCTTCTATATTCATGACAATTGACATTGTGAAACACGAAAATAAGTTTTAAAACCCTAATTTATCTATGGCATGATAATTGATTGTTTTTGTTAATTGTAATAAATACACACATAGATCCGGATATCTTTAAATGTCATGAATATGGGCAATATAGCAATTGTAGGAGTTCGTGATCACAGTCTTTATTTAACACGCCACGCCGGTAGATGTCGTTGTTAAGCAGTGTTTGAGTTGTTGGTGGTGGTGGGGGGGGGGGGGGGATAGACAGTCGATAACCGACAATCAATGATCAATTAATTGTCAATATTCAATTAAATTATAAAACCTAACACGGAAATGATGATCACAGACTGTCATGTTCAATCGCAGTCGCTAAGGATGATTAGTCGCTAAGGATGGTTGAGGGTGGTGGATGAAAATCGATAATCGATTATCGTGTAACCCCCCTCCCCCACACACACCCCCACGTTCAAGTTTCATACGTTTTCATAAGTATTTACTTATAGAGTGCTTGCATATAAGGTCATTAGTTCAAATCATCTCCTCTATAGGCACGCTCCAGAAGATATGCAAATGGATGCAGTACAAAAGAATTATTTGACCACTATCTAAATAAAAGATTAGTTGTTTTATTTTGTGCCCACATCATAGCCTATCTATTAATAAATAGTCATGGAAATTTTTTCACGCGGTACCTATACATTGAACTAATTTATATCATGCTGATCACTCACATCTGTAAGATTAGTATGTTTGAAAAGAGCGCTATTGTATTCAATCTATGATTGTAGACATACACAGGTGATGGGTGCAACCTGCTTGTAGTGCAGGGCGATATAGTCAAAATTGATACAATTAGTTGTTTTATTTTATACCCACATCATAGCGTATGCACTAACTAATATTCATTGAAAATTTGGAGTGATTCTATCAAGTAGTTTTAAAGTTATAGCCAAAAGATTAAAATCAGATGTTAATTTTTGCGATTGCCTCAGACAATCCCCGAAAAATGTAGTTGAAACGCTTTAGGCATCTTGAATGAAATCAAAAGTGTATTTTTAATGTGGATAAAAATGTTGAATATTTGGAATTAGAAGAAAGCTGGGCCATCAATTAACACTTTTTTTTCCTTCCCCCCCCCATCATTCAATGTTGCGACACTTTGGAGACACGCTGAACACATTTGCACGTTTCAACATTGCACGGGGAGTGGGGGGACTTATTTTCCCTAAAGACGCTTTAATGTTTCAAGACATATTTCGGGGATTGTATGAGGCAATCGCTAAAATTAACATCTGATTTTAAACTTTTGGCTGTAACTTTAAAACTACTTGATAGAATTACTCCAAATTTTCAATGAATATTAGTTAATGCATAAGCTATGATGTGGATATAAAATAAAACAAATAATTGTATAAATTTTGACTATATCGCCCTGCACTACAAGCAGGTTGCACCCATCACCTGTGTATGTCTACAATCATAGATTGAATACAATAGCGCTCTTTTCAAACATACTAATCTTACAGATGTGTGTGATCAGCATGATATAGTTCAATGCATATGTATCGCGTGAACGCTGCAGTGCAGGGCAATATAGTCAAAAAAGGACCTTTTTCACCTTTTGCAGATCAACGCCCTCCCCCAAAGCAAACAAAAACAAAAAACAAACGAACCAATAAAAAATCGCATTAGTACGCTCATGAAGTAGGCCTACTTATGCAGAGATATCTTTAACATTGATCATTTTATTTGCGTGAAATGGTAAAGTGCGATTGTAAATCGTCCCATTGAATCACATAGTGATTTGACGGTTTATTATAGTCTAATACTGAATATTAATACAAGGAGTTTCTTTAATTTAGAAATGGTAAACCGTTGACAAAATTCATAATTTAGGCCGATTTGGTGTCAACTTTTATTTGTAAAGTGTTTTGTTTGAAAGCTTGTTAAAAACTACATCTAATTTTACTATTTTACGTTTTGTTAGCTCTAACATTATTTACATTTTACTGATTTTAGCAAATGTAAATCGTCTGTCGAGATTTACCATTTTCATAATCACGAGAATGCAATGCGCACCCATATATCACGGAATCCCGTAATTATTTCAACATGACAGCGTGGTGTAATGGACAGTACTTCAGACGGTGAAACGAAAGGCTAGTGGTTCGAGCCCCAACAGTTTCACTTTTTCTTCTTTTTTTTTGTGTGTGTGACTTATTCAAACCAGTAAACTTTTCTTCTATATTCATGACAATTGACATTGTGAAACACGAAAATAAGTTTTAAAACCCTAATTTATCTATGGCATGATAATTGATTGTTTTTGTTAATTGTAATAAATACACACATAGATCCGGATATCTTTAAATGTCATGAATATGGGCAATATAGCAATTGTAGGAGTTCGTGATCACAGTCTTTATTTAACACGCCACGCCGGTAGATGTCGTTGTTAAGCAGTGTTTGAGTTGTTGGTGGTGGTGGAGGGGGGGGGGGAATAGACAGTCGATAACCGACAATCAATGATCAATTAATTGTCAATATTCAATTAAATTCTAAAACCTAACACGGAAATGATGATCACAGACTGTCATGTTCAATCGCAGTCGCTAAGGATGATTAGTCGCTAAGGATGGTTGAGGGTGGTGGATGAAAATCGATAATCGATTATCGTGTAACCCCCTCCCCCACACACCCCACGTTCAAGTTTCATACGTTTTCATAAGTATTTACTTATAGAGTGCTTGCATATAAGGTCATTAGTTCAAATCATCTCCTCTATAGGCACGCTCCAGAAGATATGCAAATGGATGCAGTACAAAAGAATTATTTGACCACTATCTAAATAAAAGATTAGTTGTTTTATTTTGTGCCCACATCATAGCCTATCTATTAATAAATAGTCATGGAAATTTTTTCACGCGGTACCTATACATTGAACTATATCATGCTGATCACTCACATCTGTAAGATTAGTATGTTTGAAAAGAGCGCTATTGTATTCAATCTATGATTGTAGACATACACAGGGCGTGATGGATACAATTAGTTGCAACCTGCATTGAAAATTTAGTGCAGGGCAGATATTTTTATTGTCAGAAATTGCTAAAATTAACATCTGATTTTAAACTTTTGGCTGTAACTTTAAAACTACTTGATAGAATTACTCCAAATTTTCAATGAATATTAGTTAATGCATAAGCTATGATGTGGATATAAAATAAAACAAATAATTGTATAAATTTTGACTATATCGCCCTGCACTACAAGCAGGTTGCACCCATCACCTGTGTATGTCTACAATCATAGATTGAATACAATAGCGCTCTTTTCAAACATACTAATCTTACAGATGTGTGTGATCAGCATGATATAGTTCAATGCATATGTATCGCGTGAACGCTGCAGTGCAGGGCAATATAGTCAAAAAAGGACCTTTTTCACCTTTTGCAGATCAACGCCCTCCCCCCAAAGCAAAAACAAACAACAAAAAAACAAACGAACCAATAAAAAAATCGCATTAGTACGCTCATGAAGTAGGCCTACTTATGCAGAGATATCTTTAACATTGATCATTTTATTTGCGTGAAATGGTAAAGTGCGATTGTAAATCGTCCCATTGAATCACATAGTGATTTGACGGTTTACCATAGTCTAATACTGAATATTAATACAAGGAGTTTCTTTAATTTAGAAATGGTAAACCGTTGACAAAATTCATAATTTAGGCCGATTTGGTGTCAACTTTTATTTGTAAAGTGTTTTGTTTGAAAGCTTGTTAAAAACTACATCTAATTTTACTATTTTACGTTTTGTTAGCTCTAACATTATTTACATTTTACTGATTTTAGCAAATGTAAATCGTCTGTCGAGATTTACCATTTTCATAATCACGAGAATGCAATGCGCACCCATATATCACGGAATCCCGTAATTATTTCAACATGACAGCGTGGTGTAATGGACAGTACTTCAGACGGTGAAACGAAAGGCTAGTGGTTCGAGCCCCAACAGTTTCACTTTTTTTTTCTTTTTTTTTGTGTGTGACTTATTCAAACCAGTAAACTTTTCTTCTATATTCATGACAATTGACATTGTGAAACACGAAAATAAGTTTTAAAACCCTAATTTATCTATGGCATGATAATTGATTGTTTTTGTTAATTGTAATAAATACACACATAGATCCGGATATCTTTAAATGTCATGAATATGGGCAATATAGCAATTGTAGGAGTTCGTGATCACAGTCTTTATTTAACACGCCACGCCGGTAGATGTCGTTGTTAAGCAGTGTTTGAGTTGTTGGTGGTGGTGGGAGGGGGGGATAGACAGTCGATAACCGACAATCAATGATCAATTAATTGTCAATATTCAATTAAATTATAAAACCTAACACGGAAATGATGATCACAGACTGTCATGTTCAATCGCAGTCGCTAAGGATGATTAGTCGCTAAGGATGGTTGAGGGTGGTGGATGAAAATCGATAATCGATTATCGTGTAACCCCCCCTCCCCCACACACCCCCACGTTCAAGTTTCATACGTTTTCATAAGTATTTACTTATAGAGTGCTTGCATATAAGGTCATTAGTTCAAATCATCTCCTCTATAGGCACGCTCCAGAAGATATGCAAATGGATGCAGTACAAAAGAATTATTTGACCACTATCTAAATAAAAGATTAGTTGTTTTATTTTGTGCCCACATCATAGCCTATCTATTAATAAATAGTCATGGAAATTTTTTCACGCGGTACCTATACATTGAACTAATTTATATCATGCTGATCACTCACATCTGTAAGATTAGTATGTTTGAAAAGAGCGCTATTGTATTCAATCTATGATTGTAGACATACACAGGTGATGGGTGCAACCTGCTTGTAGTGCAGGGCGATATAGTCAAAATTGATACAATGAGTTGTTTTATTTTATACCCACATCATAGCGTATGCACTAACTAATATTCATTGAAAATTTGGAGTGATTCTATCAAGTAGTTTTAAAGTTATAGCCAAAAGATTAAAATCAGATGTTAATTTTTGCGATTGCCTCAGACAATCCCCGAAAAATGTAGTTGAAACGCTTTAGGCATCTTGAATGAAATCAAAAGTGTATTTTTAATGTGGATAAAAATGTTGAATATTTGGAATTAGAAGAAAGCTGGGCCATCAATTAACATTTTTTTCCTTCCCCACCCCCCATCATTCAATGTTGCGACACTTTGGAGACACGCTGAACACATTTGCACGTTTCAACATTGCACGGGGGAGTGGGGGACTTATTTTCCCCTAAAGACGCTTTAATGTTTCAAGACATATTTCGGGGATTGTAGGTATAAAGATAATCATAATCACAGTATCTGTGCAATTTATGCCTACGCTTTTAGTGATACACTACGTCCTTGATGCAAACATTATAACACTCATTCTCAGCACATTGGTAATGAGCCATGAAGTAACTAATATGAATCTCGCGTTGCAAGAGCAGGCAGGAAATTGCGGTGTTCCATTCGAAATCAGTACTCCCCCTGTGGAATAGTTAGCTAAAGATTTCCACAGAGGGAATACTGGTATCAAATAGAATATAGGCTGCAATTGTTTAACTTCCACTACTACAGTTGTGGAATATATTCAAAGGTAAGTCATATATGGAGGTTTCAATAGTCAATTGAAACCCGTTTCAATAGTCAATTCCATTTGACAAACATACTCCCTCTGTGGAATACTTTTCTTTAATCTTCAACAAGGATGCCAGAATTCAGATGCAATAACCCAACTGCGCGTACGTTAATGGTAAAAAGTATAGAAAATATATTTACATCAAATAAATGAAGCGTTAAGAAATGCATATTGCAATTTTCATTATGTTCATTATAACAATATCCACGAAACTCGTATTAAAAGAGCAGGAACTGTGTTTTTTTTTAAATATTATAATGCTAATGGTTCCCAAGTATAGATATTTGCAAATTACAAACGAAGCGTTGGGAATTATATTGCAATTTTCATCATGTTCATATTTATCGAGGACCACTTACACGTATTATTAATACCAAATTATTGCCGGTGTATGTTAGCCCACCGCGTAAATAATATATGAGTACTAGAAATATAGCATGCATCGGGATTAATTATTTATGTCGTCATAGTCGACTTAATACATCTGAATTAAATAGGGCAATATCAACAACATTTTGTTTGTGTCTCTCTTTTCTGGAAATAATGAGACACAGGGCCGCCATTCTCAATCATTTCGAATTTATTGAACATAATTTTTCTGAAGAAAATATACTGATATTGAAGCAAGACAATTTGCAGTAATAACAAAATTAATGATGCATTTGCATTGTTTGTATTTTATCAGCTGGTACACGATCATTAATTAAACCATTTTAAAAATTAATCATCAATGGCTTATGAGTTTCGTCAAAATAAACACAATGTACACATTTGCGTCATGTGTAGAAAGAAATAATTATTATGTATACTGATACTACCACCCCCCCCCCCACACACACACACCCCCACCCCCACTCCTTTACATGACGTACACACTCCAGATAATCCCCCCACACAAATAACACTTAGATTATCCCACTCCAACCTAATGTACATTGATACATTTCATTGGCTCAACACGTAAACATGAACTTACTGATAAGTGGTTAACCAGGACAAGGAAAGTTTACATTGTGTTCAGCTAGATAGTAATCTTTACATAATATGCCCGGTATATATAAATCGATTACGATCCGTACAAACAGATGCCTCGCAGCCCGCTATATACCCGCACCCACACTTACCTTTGTTGTTGTTGTTGTTGTTGTTGTTGTTAGCACATATGTATATTACGTGACATTACTGATAAACGGTTAACCAGGAGATGGAAAGTTAACATTGCGTTCAGTAAATCATTGTCGGTTGATGAGAAGGAGTATAACGATTCGTGCAATACACCCCCCCCCCCACACACACACACACCCACCCCACACAAACACCACACCCACTCACATACGTATCTCCCGGCCCCACCCCGCATACAGCATTTCACACCGCACTTATAATTATTTTATTTTACTTTATTAAATGAGTTATTTTACTTTATTTTATTTTTATTTTTATTTTTTAAATATTTTTTTATTTATTTATTTATTTATTTATTTATTTATTTATTTATTTATTTATTTAGTTTATTTTATTTATTTATTTATTTTATTTTATTTATTTATTTATTTATTTATTTATTACCATTTTTATTTTGCTTGTTACAAAAACTGCAAAAGCACATCTGCTGCCATATATATACATTAGGTCAATTCTATGAAGCATGAATGTATGCATTAAGAAAATAGATTTTTACCAATTTGAATACTGCTCACCTTGTATAGCATCTGTTGCAAAGAGCCAACATCAGATTGTCAACAGCTTTTTCATTTTGTTTTTGTTTTTTCTGTCTCATATAACACATTAACAGTTACACGCTGTTAACGTAAGTGTGATGTTGGATTCAGCTGACATGCTTATCATTTTTTCCAAAATTGTTCGCAATTAAAAAGAAATCAAAATTATTTGATATCAGAAGGACATTCTTCGTATTCATAATGCAATTCGAAATGTCTGATATGCTCTCATGTCCCACAAAAAATACTGTCCAAACGCTCATACCAGAGTCCTTTTAAAACTCTTGGCCCACTTCTTTTTTGTTAAACGTAAGAAAAGATTTCTTGGGCCAACATTTTTTTATTATTACTAATTTTTTAAAACAAGATAAAAATATCTACAGCTCCTAGATATTTTTATCTAGTTTTTAAAAATTAATTTAAAAAATTTTTTGGGCCCAAGAATTTTGTTGTTACGATTAACGAAAAACAAGTGGGCTAAAAAACCGTTTTTTGGGATTTTGGGCCGAAAATAAGCATTTTGGCCCAAATTTGACCTCACAGATGAACTTATCAAGTCGTTGCCATTCTAAATTATGTACACTTTTATATACTTTAGACCAACAATTTAGCAGTTATGAGGCCCGAAAGTTTCCATAATTCCAGGGTTCAGACCAACCTTAAAATGGCCGTTTTATGTCCAAAATGATGTATAAAACATGCACACGCTCTTTTCACATGAAATTTTAATGATGTCAGTTTGAAGATAATCATAGGTAGCACATCCTCAAGAAATTTGGGCATTACATTTCTTTTCGTTTGATCGTGGCACCATGTTTCGTATTCGCATTATAGCCATATCAGGGTGTAATTCCCAAAGGCCGATTTACAGGCAAATAATAGTAATTGAAGAATTCGTAACATTCCCATAGGAGAGTTATAAGATAGCCCTGTCTTTGTAATATTATTCATAATGTACCTCTATTATACACGACACGAAAGGGCACAAGTTGCGATAGTGTAATTCCGGTAGGAATAAGATATTATACACAACAAGATGGAATAGTATTCCGTATGAGAAGATTGGATCCCAGCCTGTGGCTGTATTTTTCCAAGGTGAAAATGTCATTTGGCTTTAGGCAGATTAGAATTACAGCTAAATATTATATGGAACAAGATTATGAAAGTCTAGAGATGGAAAATAATGATGAAAATCTAAAAATAGATAAAACTTCATAATGCTTACGGTGAAAAACATGTTTACGAAAGTGTATTACATAAACTAGAAGATATTTTCCATCGAGAAGACGTTTAATTATTATCTGTGCTCTAAAGAAATTTGACTATTCAACAGAATTTATGTACATTGTCAATATTTCTCCACTCCCATTAGCAATATTGCGTTGTTGATTTAGGATCATGAACTTACCTTTTTTCATTAATGCTCGTACATGTACCCATAAATGGTTTTTATCGATATCGCAGATTTTTCTATAATTTAAACGAATTGATCACGCATGTTTAGATAATACTTTGAAGCGCTTCGCGAAACTTTGTGCTTTGTGTAATAATATCCCTGTAAAGTTTTTTAAATTTTCAATTCAAATGTGATAATGAACAATCTGAAGGTAGAATTGTACTTCATTCAATCACTGAAAGTCCTTTGAAACATTTTTGTCATTGGCACTACATGAACTTGTCTTTTTTCATTAATAGGCGTATCCATAAATGGCTTTTATTGATATCAACTAAAGCGAATTGATCACGCATGTGAAACACTTCACAAAACTATGTGCTTTATAGTCTAATGCTTTTCTGGTCAAAATTTTGGAAATGTTTACTAAATTTATACAGGCCCTATGTTATTAGAATGAATTAAGGTAATAATAAAAATTAGAATGTAGAAACAGATTTTTTCAATCGCTGACATTCATCTGCAGACATTTTGTCTTTGGCAGTGTTTAAACCTGATAAGGGTGTAATTCCCAATGGCCGATTTACAGGCGAATGATAGTAATTGAAGAATTCGTAACATTCCCATAGGAGAGTTATAAGATTCATAACTAGATTTCGCGGTTCTCGGGTCGGGCAGTTCTTGTAATAGGCCTATCTCTAATTGCCCAACACCCGTTACTAATATATCTGCCCTGACCTAACTATTATGATATAGGCCTAGGCCTAACGCCCAGGCCTACGTCTTCCCTAGGCCTAACGCCCTAGGCCTACGTCTTCCAAGGAGGATCCCGAAAATACCCCGAAATTATTAAACGCAATAACGCCTAATATAACGGGTTATAATGCCTTACCATAACTGATTATTTTAATGTTAACCATTCTGGATGACCCCGGAAATAGTCATGTTCTACTGAAATAGGCCTATGCACGCGTTCCGTATTGAAATATGTGTTTAAAATAGGCCTATTGGTCCGATGAGATGCACCTGGTAGGCCTAGTCACACAGTTAGGCCTAATGCTTTCAGTTGCACACACTGCGCCCGTTGGTACTCAGCGAAAGCGATCCGCGCGCACGCGATAGCGCGCGGACTCAGCGCAAGACGCAATATCGCGCGGACCCAGCGAAAGCGCACCGCGCGACGCGATAGCGCGCGGACGGACGGACGGACACTCTGTAAATAGTATTAAGATGATGATAATGTACCTCTATATACACGACACGTAAGGGCACAAGTTGCGATAGTTTAATTCCGGCAGGAATAAGATATTAAAGCAAAACACGATGGAATAGTAACCCATACGTGAAGATTGGATCCAAGCCTGTGGCTGTATTTTTCCAAGGTGAAAATGTCATTTGGCTTTAGGCAGATTATTAGAATTACAGCTAAATATTATACGGAACAAGATTATGAAAATCTAGAGATGGAAAATAATGATGAAAATCTAAATATAGACAGAAATTTATAATGCTTACAGTGAAAAACATGTTTGCGTCGTAGGGGAATATTAGTGAAAGTGTATTGACGTTTAATTATTATTTCTGCTGTAAAGAAATTTGACAATTCACGCAGAATGTATATCGTCAATATTTCTGTACGCCCATTTAGCAATATTGCGTTGTTGATTTAGGATCATGAACTTACCTTTTTTCATTAATGCTCGTACCCATAAATGGCTTTTATCGATATCGCAGATTTTTCTAAAATTTAAGCGAATTGATCACGCATGTTTAGATAATACTTTTAAGCGATTCGCGAAACTTTGTGCTTTGTGTAATAATTTCCTGTAAAGTTTTTGAAAGTTTTCAATTCATTAACGTAATTAAAAATTAATTAATGTGATAATGAACAATCTGAAGGTAGAATCGTACTTCATTCAATCACTGAAACTTCTCTGCAGACATTTTTGTCATTGAGACTACATGAACTTTTTTCATTAATAGGCGTATCCATAAATGGCTTTTATTGATATCAACTAAAGCGAATTGATCACGCATGTGAAACACTTCACAAAACTATGTGCTTTATAGTCTAATGCTTTTCTGGTCAAAATTTTGGAAATGTTTACTAAATTTATACAGGCCCTATGTTATTAGAATGAATTAAGGTAATAATAAAAATTAGAATGTAGAAACAGATTTTTTCAATCGCTGACATTCATCTGCAGACATTTTGTCTTTGGCAGTGTTTAAACCTGATAAAGGTGTAATTCCCAACGGCCGATTTACAGGCAAATAATAGTAATTGAGGAATTCGTAACATTCCCATAGCAGAGTTATAAGATAGCCCTGTCTTTGTAATATTATTCATATGTACCTCTATATACACGGCACGTAAGGGCACAAGTTGCGATAGTTTAATTCCGGTAGGAATAAGATATTATGTACAACACGATGGAATAGTATTCCATATGAGAAGACTGGATCCCAGCCTGTGGCTGTATTTTTCCAAGGTGAAAATGTCATTTGGCTTTAGGCAGATTAGAATTACAGCTAAATATTATACGGAACAAGATTATGAAAGTCTAGAGATGGAAAATAATGATGAAATCTAAAAATAGATAAAACTTCATAATGCTTACGGTGAAAAACATGTTTGCGAAAGTGTATTACATAAACTAGAAGATATCCTCTCTCGAGAAGACGTTTAATTATTATCTGTGCTCTAAAGAAATTTGACAATTCAACCGAATTTATGTACATTGTCAACATTTCTCCACTTCCATTAGCAATATTGCGTTGTTGATTTAGGATCATGAACTTACCTTTTTTCATTAATGCTCTTACCCATAAATGGCTTTTATCGGTTTCGCAGATTTTTCTAAATTTAAGAGAATTGATCACGCATGTTTAGATAATACTTTGAAGCGCTTCGCGAAAATTTGTGCTTTGTGTAATAATTTCTT
This sequence comes from Amphiura filiformis, assembly GCF_039555335.1. Taxonomy (NCBI): domain Eukaryota; kingdom Metazoa; phylum Echinodermata; class Ophiuroidea; order Amphilepidida; family Amphiuridae; genus Amphiura; species Amphiura filiformis. Next base: position 38,550,972 of record NC_092638.1, on the reverse strand, counting down.
TTTTTTTTGTTGTTGAAAATTGTTAATTCGTTGACGTAATTAACAATAAATTAAGTTGATAATGAACAATCTGAAGGTAGAAACATACCTCATTCAATCACCAAAAGTCCTCTGCAGACAATTTTTTTTTCATTTGCATTTATATGAACTTGTCCTTTTTCATTAATGGGCTTTTACTGGTATCTCAGATTTTTCTATAACTAAAGCGAGTTGATCATGCATGTGAAACGCTTCACTCTCAAAAGTATGTGCTTAGTGAGGGTTCATAAATACCTGGGGTGGAAAATATATGGGATCAAACACATTTTGGGTCCTAAAAAGGGGGATCAAAAGTGCTTAATAGGGGAATCAAAAAAATGTGAGGGTAGGGGGTCCTACCCATAATGACTTTTATTGGTATCTCAGATTTTCTATAACTATGAAACGCTTCATAAATCTATGTCTTTAGTATAATGCTTTCCAGGAATGCTTTCACGGTAACAATTTGGGAAATGTTCACTAAATTTATACTAGCAAAAAAAATCAGTATTCGTTCAATCACTGAAAGTCATTTCAGATTTTTTTTCTATAGCACTATAACCTTATCATACATGGTGTAATTCCCAAAAGCCGATTTACAGGCAAATAACAGTAATTAAAGAATCGGTAATATCCCCAAAGGAGAATTAGAAAATAGCCGTATCTTTGTAATATTATTCATATGTACCTCTCTTACACGGCACGTAAGGGCACAAGTTGCGATAGTTTAATTCCGGTAGGAATACGATATTGTGCACAACCACAACACGATGGAATTGTATCCCGTATATGGGAAGATTAGATCCCAGCCTATGGCTGCATTTTTCCAAGGTGAAAATGTCATTTGGCTTTAGGCAGATTAGAATTACAGCTAAATATTATACGGAACAAGATTATGAAAATAAAAAGAAAAAAAAAAATTGGGTGGATTAAACCCGCTTAAAATTCGACGTTAGATTCTTTTGTGTTGTAAACTGTCATCATGCTTTTGTCTACGTGTAACAGGTGTGATAGAATGCAGTTTAAAATACCCTTCAAGGCCGCATCATTTCACATTTTAGGTGAGATAGCTGGGTCCCCGTCGCGGCTATGGCTGCCATTGAGGAGTAGGGATGTGTGAAATTGGATTCGTCTATAGCAGACATCCATCCACGAGACGTTTGATTGTGCTCTAAAGAAATTTGACAGATCACACAGAATGTATGTATAATTATTATTGTCAATATTTTATATTTCTGTTTTTTTTCCATTGTTGCTCGTACCCGGACATTTTTCCAAAGTAAAGCGAATTTATCATATTTATTATGTTTAAATATACTTCGCAAATATGCTTCGTGTAATGATTTCTCATCAGAAATGATCTCTTTAAAGTTCTTTACCCCGTTTTTTTAACCCAACAAAATCCACATTCAGGATAAGATCCGTTCTTACCGATAACCGCAAAATCTCACCTCATAACAACATCTTACGTCATCGCTGCATACTTTTCAGTCTGCATATTAAACCATAGACAGTACAGAAGAGATTGGCATTGCCACCAAAATGCGGCAGCCATCCAGTAGGGTTTTTTTAATAGAGAAAAATAAGTAAAAGACTAATTGATCTTCATGTCATCAGCTGATGTGTTTTATAACATTATTTTAAATTGAATGTTTATTATTCTACTTTCCATAAAATTATTTATATTAATTACAAATTAATTTATAATTTACATATGACAAGATGAAGAAGTAGAAGAAGATGAAGATGATGATGATGATGATGATGACGATTATAATGACGATGGTGAAGAAGAAGATGATGGTGGTGGTGCGTGAGGATGATATTGATGATGATGATGATGATGATGATGTTGATGATGATGATGATGATGATGATGATGATGATGATGATGATGATGAAAATGATGATGACAATGACGACGACGATGATGACGAAGACGGTGATGATATTGGTGACGACTTCGATGATGATAATGATGACAAAGACGGTGATGATATTGGTGACGACGACGATAATGATGACGAAGACGGTGATGATATTGGTGATGATGACGATGATGATAATGATGACGATTATGATGACGATGAGGAAGCAGACAACGGACGATAATTATGATGATGACATGATGATGATGTTTTATTTTATTAACACGTATATCATTGCCAGACTAGCTCACAAGGGCAGTTTTAACAGCTTGCAAAGAATATGTAGTTCAATTTATGAAATAGGTATAATTTGATAATCAAGTACGGTAATGATTATATTCCTTCCGTTGCATTGTATCTAGTACTTTTCTGCCACCTGATCGCCTCCAGGTAGCATATTTGCAGTCATTGACTTCTCTTTAGCAGTTAATTATTACTGTGCATAACAATTCTACATAAGTTTGTAATCACAGACTCTAGGGTCTGTATTGCAGCCGAGATAGTAGCTTTAACCAAAATTGAAGAAAAAAATAAAAATAACCCAAATCTCGTGTTTAATTAACCGAATTAAAAATATATTATTCCAGGTCGCATACAATTTCACTCGCAACAGAACATTGCACCAAACGTAGCATGATCAGATTCAGATCATTGGACCAATCAACGTATCATAAAGCATGGCAAATACTAGTATCTTAGTCGATGTGCACATCGGCGGCGACATATTCTCGGTTTAAGAGACTTTGAGACATCCGTCGAGGACCAAAAAATCTATAACGAAAATGTCAATAAATAGGGAGAAACCCTTAAAATTGAAAGGTTACGACCCGTTGTTGAGCTCGCTATATATTGGATTCCATGGATATCCTTATGCACAGGCATTAGCCCTAGAACTACGGAAGATGTACCCCCCCCCCCTAAAGAGTTTTTTATCCGTCCTAATAAACGCACGCGTTTACGCCCAAACGACCTAAGCTAATCTTAGATCCATTCTTTGCGATCATTTTAGTGATATAACATTTGCCCCAGCACCTTACGCGGGTCGGACTGCCCATCAAAGATGACCATAGAGGGGTGGAGGTGGTAAGGCCCACCATTGGTTTCTACAGTAAAATCAATGATTTTCATTTCGCTCTTGTAAAATCATTCCAAGAGCTACTGACTTTTTACATAGCCAGAATTTCCAAAATGTGCATGGCCGCCCTCACATTATGACGTCATAGCGACATGTTAGGAACTATGAATGATATCACTGGATAGAGGAGACCCATAGCTATACATTGGTACCAAATGTAACGGTATATGGCGTTTATAGTCGTAGTTCGTGTTATAAAATATGGCTCAGTAGTTCTTTTGTGGGTTAACCCTAACGCACGCTAAAGTTGGTTTTGGCTAATGGAAAGGAAAGAAAGAACGCTAAAGGAGAGAAGATGATCAAAGAAGTTGGAGTTTTACCACGGGTTCCATCTCAAATACCACGCACGTGCCAAATACGCCATTGGCGACCGGTAGCCATGTATGTTTCCAACGCAACCGTGCGTACTACATGAGTTTGCGTCTTCGCATCACGTGAGATGTATGAATGGTGTCAAAATGCTCAAGAAGATGAGCTGCTTCAAATAGGACCTTCCCCTAAGCTTTCTGCAACATCACCCGCTTTTTAGGTTATATAGCCTATATAATGCCAAATACTATTTTCAAACTATGCCTATGTACATAAACAAAGACAATCTCGAGGAAGTGCGTGGGGGTGTACGTGTGGGGCAATAGTGTGTAGATTTATTAGGTGTGTTGGGTGTATGGGGGTGGAATGAGTGTAGATGGGGTGTGTGTTGTGCGGCGTTGTTGGGGTGTGTGGACATTTGTGTAGCATTACTCTCTAAAAGTGAAAGAAAACTATTTTACTTGAAAAAGTTTACCTACATTGGAGGCAATCCATATTGCACTCTTTTACGTTTAAAGAGCTAGTATAAGTTCCGCGTTTCATTGCTTTCATCTGAATTTACAGCACGTGCTAGCTAGGAAGCATCAATACCATCCCAATACATAGACCACTGAAAAACAAGACCGGAATCTCTACAGACAACGTCCCATACCATACATGTTAATAAAATCTGTCTAGCCAGGTAGAACGCGCATCTTAACTAGGCCAAGAAGTATTTTTTGTTCTGCTCACGTTGTGGATTTTATTTTTCGAAACTGAGCCAAATCAAATACAGGTTTTTTACCTGTGAGGGTAAACTGAATATCTCACAAAGTGTGTGAATTCGAAGCTTCTTCTCTGAGGCTGACATTCCGCTGGTTAAGTAAAAATACGAGAAGAGTACACATCGACTTATGACATTGAACTGAGAATTGATAGATAGGCACAAAACATGTACACGTACACCGCATGATGGCACGTCCTTACCAAACCCACCCCACCCCACCGTCACGCACCCCCCCCCCACATCTCTATACACACGCACCCCATTTACGCATATCCCACACACTGGCATCCAATACACCACACGCACCCACATAATTTTTTTTAAATGGTACGTCCAACGACGACCATTAAAGGGGTAGCGATGTTTCATACGGCTTGCTCCTTACATCCACATTTTGCTGTTGTTTAACCGGGAAATGGAAAGCTGAACCCCACCCCACAAACCTACCGTAAACAATTGTTTAAAGGTTGCTTAATATCCTTGGATGGGGGGAACATAATATTTCTCAAGTAAACTAATAACATCGCCATAAAACATACCGAGAAGGCAAGTGACATTCAATACAGATATAGTCTTTAATAATGGTAAAACAAGTTAGAACTTGGTAAGTTGGTAGCTTTAGAAAGTAGATCAATAATATACTTTAAGGAACCGTTTGCTTGAGCAAATTAATTCACTATAATTTTAGTGCCGTTTCTTATAATAGTGTCAGCTTGCATCGCCTAATGACAGAAAGCAATGCTAATGTTTTTGATAAACAAGGTGGCTTGTAATACGCGCCGTTTCATTGCTTCAGTCATATCCGAAGTTTACGAGGTGTTGGCACGATCGTTTGTAACGGTCGATACGTACGAAAATACACAATAGTGATGTAACATGATAGTGATGTAACATGATTAATCACCATACCATTGTAATAAAGCTACAGTGAGGTATGAAAAAAATGACTTCATGTATACGTGCGGTACGTGCATACATACGCGCAAATTGTCCATTGATTTGTATGTGAGGTCTCTACGTATACTAAAATAGGTAGCGATTTGCGTCTTTAACACAAACTCCCCCGTCCAACGCACGCACATCGTTGAAACTCAATGTAGCTTACTGTCCCCGCGGTTTATGCAGCTTGACTAATTTCCCCACGAAAATGTATAATGTTGATAATAACGCCATACTTGTAACCGAAATACTTGTTATTTTGCAAACAATATTTTTTGAAATACAAATGTTTCAACTCGGCGCGTGTTACAATCGTTAGTCATATCAAAAGCATGCCGATTTAAAGTAGACATAGACCAGGGGCATAGACCGTTGAAAAGTGGCCAGTTGCCCTCATGTATTTGTGATGTCTTGAACTAACATGTACACTGAGCATCATCATGCGGTACGCACGCACGGATGAACGGGTGTAAGGAGCAAGGCGTATGGAACATCGCTACCTCTTTAATGGTCCTATTTTGTTGCTATATCAACCCGCCTCCTACTCGGTTTTATCGATAGTATTTTGTTCCTGTATTTTTGTTGGTAATAAGTGTTTTGGTTTTTGGTGGGTTTTTTTTCAATATGACTGCAAAACCACAGCATAGGTGTAATCATTCATACGATGTTGTACCTGCCAGCAACTTTTTAATAAAAAGGAATCCATCGGAATAAAAATTCTTAAAAGGTTAAATTATGTACATGTGAATGTTTCCACATTTTGTCAAACGCTTCATGTTTTAAATCCCACAAGTGGTATAAAATGACGACAAAATAGCAGGAATATCACCAGGATATAGCGCTGTATAAAAGTATGCATGTACAACCATGCAGGGGCCATGATTATACTATTCTTGGATCTTTATTTTCGTACGTAATTTTCTGCTTAATTTGATTCCAATCGGTCGTATCTGTCACTTTATTGAGACTTAAAATACCCCTGTCTGTCGTATATGACCATATGACAAGAATTCCAATAAAAAGAAAAAAAATAAGCAATAACAACCTACCAAGAAATTCGCAATCCACGTCAGCTAGATTGCTTGGTGGTTTTCTTCATTAAAACACTAATAAACTTATATTATTATGTGACACGATGTGACCACGGTGACCAAAGAAATAATAATGGCGAAGGAAGTCATTTTGAAATTTAAACAGCAAAATTAATAATCGTTGGAATATCATAATGTAATCATGATGAACACGACAGAGTGTTCAATAACAGCTGACTATAAACCGCCCTATCTATCACGTGAATCGCTTCAGGCTATTCGCCGAGCGCGAGTAGCGATCAGGCTTTTATATTTGTGACCAGATTGATCCAATCAGGCTGAAGTCGGCAATAATGAAACTGAAAAATAGGCAAAAAGAGACGAGAAAAAACTAATGTTATAAAGTTAATAATGATGGTAACTCATTTTTCAACATTTAGCGGTGAAAGGCTTATACTTGGAATCTATTCGGCAATATGTCGTGCTCGCAACGATAAGTCTAAATACAAAACGCAATAAATGCTCTCATGAAAAATACATTTTTAACACGAACCATAACCAATGTTAACGACAAACGTAGGCTTTTGCTTGAATACCATCAACAGGTCTTTCTCCTTTTGGTCGGATACGTCCTGACTATTTTCCCTTCAATTCTTCTTCTTCGGCTCCTTCTTTCTTCTTTTCTTCTTCAGTTTTTATTATGTAAATGATGGAGGAGACGTAGATGAAGAGGAAAGTGAGAAAATAAAAACTGAAAAAGAAAAGAAGAAAGAAGGAGCTGAAGAAGAAGAATTGAAGAGAAAATAGTCCGGAATTATCCGACTAAAAGGAAAAAAAGACTTGTTGATGGTTATTCAAGCAAAGGTCTACGGTTATCGTTAACATTTATTATGGTTCATGTTAAAACATTATTTTTCATGAGAGCATTTATGATTCATGCAATTGATGGTAAAGACATCGTGGCCAATTCCGACTTGGATAACGATGGCTGTTAATCTTACACCTTTTGTCTTCGGGGTCATAATGCTCGCGAAAGACCAATATTTCATTAGGAAACGAATTTGGAGAAAACCTTCTGTTAATAAAATACTATGCTGAGCCACCAGCCTGGGTGGCTCACGCTCCAGTAATTTCAGATGATTGAGCTCAGTAATACATCAAAGAATGTCTTCCAATTCATGAAAACAAATAGATAATCAGCTTATCGGATTAAAAGCTGAGAGGGAAGGTCTTGCTGCTCAGCGAGTGTTTGTAATTATCAGAAGGTTTTCTCCAAATTCATTCTCTAATGTGCACCTAAAAGATAAATAATTATTGTTAATTGTTAATCCAGGGTTATAGCAAGCAAATCTATACACATTGAAAAGAGGGATTTGTGTTACGTGTGATAGGACATCGAGTTGAGTATAGTTCGGTAAAAATTGCTTTCACAAAACATGTGTTACTAATAATACTAAAGATGAACATGATGAAGTCAATATCGATTGACGCCGAACATTTTTACACTTCACAAAGTCGTTTTAACACGTTTTGACGATCAGTTTCATTAGTTGAACATTTGCCATCAATTTATTTATAAAATTCATTGGAAACTACAAGGAAAAGTAATTGATTCCATCAATCATGGAAATATAAATAAAAAGTTGAAGTCATCGAACCCAACGTGACAAGACACTTGTGGAATTTTATCTGTTATTAGATTAGATATGTTAGAAAAGCATTGGCAGATCTTAATGCTTCGAAAGCAATATCCGTAAGCACGGTTAGAGAATAATTGTTTAAAGATATTCAAGGATAGAGACGCTGTAGAACGAGTACTTTTTCACTGAATAATTTGTTTGATGATTCAAAAGTCATGTACATTTTGAAGAGTTATTAATTGCAAATCCTCCTACAACCATACAACCATATCATACACTTTTATATTAAAAAATGAAGAACAACTTTAATATATGCAGCCAAAATGATCGAAAAATAAATTATGTTTTATAGCGCGTATTATTGTTAATTGTAGTTAATTGCTCGTTTTAATAGTTAGAATAGTGAATGTAAGCTGTTTTGCAACAAAATAGTTGTACCAAGCAAAGTATACTTGTTTAGTGTTTAGTTAATATAGTATTAATTATATAATCGTATAGCAGAGAACATAGTATAGTAAAACACAACAGAAACTAGTGGCAAATGGTGGTCATAGACCACAAACCTAGCTGGGGCATGTTGGTGTTTTAGAGGTATCTGACCCCTGCAAACTGTTCCCAATATGTTGCCCAGGGCATGAGGTTTGGCGTCACCGAGTTTGAGTCCCATACTCCTTACAGACGCCCATAAAATTAAATTTTAAGATTTGACCCAGATAACCTTTGACCTGACCCCTGCACAGCGTTCCAAAGTGTTCCCCTGGTCAGTAAGTTTCTTGTGACAAGAGTTTGAGCCCCGTAGGCTTATCCCTTACAGATGTCCAGAAAATGCATTTCGAAAATTTGACATCTGCATGACCTTTGACCTGACCCCTGCAAACTGTTCCCCTGTTCATGAGATTTGTTGTCACCGAGTTTGAGTCCCATACTCCTTACAGATGCCCAGAAAATTAAATTCTAATATTTGACCCAGACAACCTTTGACCTGACCCCTGCACAGCGTTCCAAAGTGTTCCCCTAGTCAGTAAGTTTCTTGTCACAAGAGTTTGAGCCCCGTATCCCTTAGATGTCTAGAAAATGCATTTCGAAAATTTGACCTCTGCATGACCTTTGACCTGACCCCTGTAAAATGTTCCCCTGATCATGAGATTTGTTGTCACTGATTTTGAGCCCCACACCCCTTACAGATGTTGAGATAAGGCAATTGTAAGATTTTACCCCTTAATGACCTTTGACCCCAATTCTGAGTGCAAGGTATGGGCACTGGGTAAAGCCGATGCACATGTGTAAGTGACGTCATTGTGCTATGTAATATGTGGCAGAAGAAGCATTTTGAAGGTATTTGGTTATATACCAAAAATGCCCCTTTAATGACCTTTGATCCCAATTCTGTTTGCACCCTATGGGCACTGGATATAGCCGATACATATGTGCAAGTTACGTAATTGTAGGGTGTAACATGTAGGAGGAGAAGCATTTTGAAGTTTGTTGCCAGAAGAAGAAGAAGAAAGAAAGAAAGAAGAATCGGATAGCAAAACAGTACCTAGCTCGGGGGGTTGAAAACCCCCCAGCTAGGTAACAACCAAAGATGCTTTCTACTGCATCCAGAATACACCATGTGATGTACATGCCACTTATTTGGAATTTGACCGTTTTCAGCCATAAAAAACAATGACATATTTTTTGTACGCACATGCGTCAGTAAAGGACTGTGTTCTTCCATCATTTATGTGCATGCCAATTTCACACTCTAATGGATTTGTGCACCTACCTTTGTTCTGCTTTATAATACTCTTCCGAAATTTACGTGCATAAGTGCGGTCCACATACAACAATGATCATCAAATTTTGTCTTACTTTCACAAGCTCTTAACATTTTTGGACACTTGTAATAAGTACAAGCGATGCTGCACCTCTTATGAACATTAAGACATGGCCTTAATCTTCCACACTTTTTTAAATGGAATTACCTACCTGAATGGGTAACTCTATTCGAAATTCACACACCCTGTGTGGAAGATTAAGGCTATGTCTTCCGTACGGGGTGTATAGATTTCAACTGTAATAGCCCAATGTTCAAAGATAACATCTCTCAACAGAAGTAGTGATTGAACCTTTCATTGCAGTCTGGCGTATGCAGGGTTGCTATAGATATCGCACCTCATTACTACATGTAAAATGCTTTAGTAATAAGACTTGAGGCAGTAACAGGGGAATCTAAGGAAATACTTCGATTTATAATAATGATTAAACACGTCGAATGTAATAAAAACCATGTTTTGTTGCAACCTTTAAATTGTCAGTAAATTTTCAATTTATCAATAATCCTATACCTGCCACTGGAGAAAAAGGGAGAGAAAGGATTATAGGGAAAACAGAGAGGGAATTAAGTGAGAGAGAAGTAGAATTGGAAGAAAATATGAGCAGGTCACAGACACAGTCTTCGCGTGTTTTTTTTTTTATTAGAGGTGATGAAAGCTCTTCAAGTCTCATCATGAAGAGTATTATAAGAGATGTTTGCACCAATGCCAATTAAATTGTAAAGAGCTAATAGTACAAGGTGTCCCAGAATGATTTATACCGTGATTGAACAAAATATCAAAAATATATAGTCAACAGTGTATCTAATCTTAATAAGTGCAATACAATGCCACACATGTCTTCTACTTATTCTGTGACTTTCATGGAATTAGCTTGATTCGTTTTCGCGTGACATTGCTATCCCGGTATAAATCATTCTGGGACACCCTGTATAACCATCATGAGGAGGAATAGATTACTCTTGTAAATGCACCTTAAGAGGAGCTGCAGAGAAGCATCATTCGTGCTCCTGATTAAAAACTGGAGGGACGAGAATGATGTGAACGAACATTCAAACCAAAATGAATGTCACTATCATGACTATCATGATTAGCATTGGTTCAGTGATTCTTGATGTATGGTATATTTTGAAAATTGCCATGGAACTATGGTAACAGCTTCATGAGTTTACCCCATGGGTTGTGCAAGTGCAGGTAGCAGTCAAGTTAGCTCAATCGATAGGGCGTTCGACTATGGTGCGAGAGTTTGCGGGTTCGAACCCCGGTAGTGGTTAACACTCTCGTGTAAAAAAATTGAGTTATATTGAAATTCCCCTGGACATGGGACTTGCTGCTAATTATCTCGTTGTAACCCGTACGAATCTCGGGGAGCTGATCCCGGTCTTGTAGAATGTCTAGGGTCTGCACTTCTTAGTTTCAAGTCTCTGTGTTGTTAAATGGTTAATGGAATGATGTTGTGCCGTAGAGGTCAGCGACAACCTGTAAAGTGTGATGAAGTAAAATTAAACTATTACTCAAAGCAGAAAATTAGCTCACCTGAGAGCTTTCAGAATGTAAGACTATTCCTTGTTCACTCGGTAGATGGACTGGTGAATGATGCTTGTTACTGGCCAGAGACCGTCGAACCGTGACGTGAGTCACGTGACATGCTCTGACGCAGTAAAGAGTTGTAAGCTCCGGAGAGTCTGTAGCGGCCATAGTCTTTGTTCAAATCACTTTTGCTGGTCCTGATGTGAATGGATTCCTTCACGCCCCTCCGGAACCAATCCGTTTCTCTGTCAAGAATTTTGACGTCTTTCCACGCAATGCTGTGACCTGCCTTTTGATGGTCACCAACTGGAGAAGTAGTGGTACTGGGTCTCCGATGTTCTGCGATCCTGGTGTTAAGAGGTCTGGCAGATTCACCAACATAAGCCGAGTCGCAGTCATTACAGTTGACCCGGTAAACTGTACCGCAACAAGTGCTGAGCGAAGTGTGTTGGCAGGTTTAAAGTGTACAGACACACCGCGCTTACTGAAGATTCTCCGGAGAGCTTCCGAAGCACCACGAACATATGGGACAACGATGCTCCCTACATGGGGTTTGTCTCTGATGACATGCTGTCTGTCTGGAGCTGTGACAGGTTGGGCTACGTTGTAAACCCAATCTCCATAACCACACATTCTGAGGGATTTCTTAATGTTGTTCTTCTCATTGATCTCACCTGTAAAGCGTGTTGAGGCTTGTGGATTAACGTCTAGGCGTTGTGCCTGTGCGTAGCGCATTATAAATCACTGCGCTTTTTTCTTCTACCTTAAGAATTGATCAAAGTGGCATACCGCACAAGTTCGCATTTCAGAGCCTCTGAAAACATGGAAAACAAAAAATAAAATGCAAGTGGGGGCTATTTTTGCACGTTGGCTAATATATTTGAGAACCCCAGTCTACCTTATAATGCTGTGTTCTTTGTTTTGAGCATGTGAAATGGAATTCTTGTTACACGTAAATGTCAAAACATGTTCTAGCTCATATTTTCAGCACATTGACATCGCTAAACGAGACAATGTGTTATGTGTGATAAATTTCCCCAGAGGCGCTACATATCTAATGTGTTTTTCCCTAAGAAACTATCGGTAAGGTTGCACAAAAATCCATTTTTATCTTACCCGGCAGCTAGCTACTATTCGATTGTTTGTACTTAATTCAATAAAAGCATCGAATCAACAGGCTTGTTTTGAACGCATTTTACTTAAAGAAGAATGTGAAGGAGCCTTTGAGCAACTATAATTTACTAAAAGTATACAGTTTTAATATAAACAATCGTGACCACCGTCTGGTCGAATTTTAGGCTTGCGCTCTTTTGATTGCATTGTTTTAAGTTAACTTACAAACATATCAGAGTTTGATATTGGTGTTAGGTTTCGAAAAAGAGTTCACCTACACCTACTTTACTCACACGGTACCATTAAACCCAAAAGAAGATTTTTACAGCGTCAAGAATACACCATTTGATGTAGCCTACATGCCACTTAGGGGAAATTTGACCTTTTTGAGCCAGTCATAACTACCAGAATTTATCCTAGGAGAAATTGAAATTAATTTCTACCTTTCATACACAAATGCACCAGGAAATGATTATAATAATGTTCTTTCATGTGCAAATAACCAATATCGCACTCTAATGTAAACATCTCAAAAAAAGTAACTAACCCCCCTTAAATAATGGTCATTATTCAACAATGGGCTATTGTATTACAAATTCGTAAAATCCGTTGGAAGCAGAATTTATTTCTGCGCATTTTGACACCTCATTTGATACGATAGCCCAGAGAACAATAAAACCCCGGTCAATTTAATGCAGTGAGGTCCAGATTTGAAAGTTGCACTTACATACAAATTTGTACAATACAAAAACACTCAGATATCATTACACAGATTTCCTTCATTACACTGAATACAAAATCAATACAATCTACTGCAACTTTCAAATCTTGGGTTACATTGATTTAAATGTACGCTGTGACGTCAATATTTAGTCAATTGCTGCAAATGAGGTGTCAAAATGTGCAGAAACAAATTCTGCTTTCAACGCATTTTACAGATTTGTAATACAATCACCCGTTTTTGAATAATGGTCATTATTTAAGGGGGGTTAGTTACTTTTTTGAGATGTTTATTTTGCATCAGGAACTACCCTTTGGTATGCTGGAAGAGCTTTCCGAAATTTACGTGCTGAAGGTCTCGGTCTACATACAGGGTGTCCCAAAAGTAACTTAACATTGTATACTTGCCATAACTTGCGTTGGGTTAATAGTTATTGAATTAAACATAAAACTGATCAACTGAACTCACATTTATTTGAGAGGCTACAGTATCGCACCTAATCCAAGGTGCATCTTCAGGCCGTCTGATGTTCTGGCGGCAAAAGCAACTGATGTTGCTGCTGTAAACACGGTAAAGCTTTCTTTTGTGTAGGTGTTCAAATGGGAAATTGCACACATCAGGAACCAGTTTTAGGGTGTTTTGAAAAATGTGCACAGTGTGGTGTTATTGTGATAATCTTCTTTGGTTAAACCTCAAAAATGATAAAGGCATATTGCCTAATTAATGTGTTATTTCCTCAGTCCCAATTTATGCTACTGTACATTATCAGGATCATCATCGTACAATAACCGCTTTTAATGACTATATGGTCGAATCCAACGAAAAGTGTACACGGCATGTTCAGGGCCATAACTTAAAAGTATTAATCAATTGGCATTCGTTTTTGTATTGTGTGTATTCGCCTTGATCATACGCTTCGCGCCATATATAATAAGACCCCCTTCTGTGAAAAACTAAGACACAGAGACCCCAAAACATGCTATTTTTACCCATTTTTTCAAAATATTTCTTAAAGTATTTTTAAAAACATCTAAATCAGTTATGAAAAGAAGTCATTGGATTGAATCTAATTTGATTTCCTGAAAGGTGTGTATTCAAAGATTGCCTGTTCAATTTTTCACATATTTGTACATAATTATGAATTTTTGTGATAATTTTTTGAGTGGTATTTTTTACATTACCTACGAATACAATTTTTCATAGCACTAGATATATCTTTAAAAATGGAAATCACTAATAAATGCGCAATTAATACAAGCTTTGATATGTCCAATAGTGAAATGCATTGCATTCAGACATCTTTATTATTGTGTTTAGCTGCCAGAAATACTAAATGGCACAAAGGTAGGTTTGGTAAAAAATATGCATTACCTCCGAATACATGTTAAAAGCTGTGTCATTTCCACAAACTGAGAGAATAGTAAACAATAGTTAAGCAATAGGTGCAGGGTAATACACTCTTTATTTCTACCAAGTTTTAATAGCCTGCGTTTAAATATTTCTGAGATGTCAACAATAAAAGCAAGTATTCGTAGGTAAATTTCGGTAACCGAATGTTACCTACGAATACAATTTGACATCATGACAGTATTGTGAAACACCGCCATTCATGCCAATGCCCATATTGGTACATAACGAAGGCCTGTATGTTTGCTATCAAATCATATGTCAATGAAATTTGCGAATTCACATACATGCCCACCATGCAAAACTGAATACGGCTTACTTGTTGAAAAATATGTACTGAAATAGACGACGGTCTGCTCATTTGAAAGAAAAATCAGATTCGAAGAAGATTAGAAGGGGATAAATACTTGGATTTGTCAACTATCATGTGTGCTTCATTTTAAATGTTTACCGACCTTTGTGTCCAAATTGATTTATTCGAAGGTAACTTTTGACGTTATCGCTAAGGTTACCTACGAATACCATGGAAAAAACGACTGTTATCATTGTCTCATGATCTAGACAACACAGTGATGGACCCTGGTATAAAGCTAATTGTAGTTGCCCTCAAACGAAAGGCCACAAGACGTAACTGACTCCAAGATGGACTTCACAAGTCTGCAATAACGGTTTTAAGCGATTTGTGTGCAATTAAGCAAATTAAAGTCACTTTAGTGCCTTTGTTTCTTACTTCAATCCTCTTTCAACCGCTGTGAACCGACATTATTAATACATGATAGAGTCTCAAGTATCAATAAACGCACATAAAGAAAATAATACATTCAAAGTGCTTTATAAAATGAAGTTTTGATTGCGATATCCACCAAAAGTCTAATTCTTACCTACAAATACTGAAATGTTACTTACGAATACAGCATAATACGTGCCATGTGTAATGAAGTGTCCATACCAATGGAAATTAATTGTCAAAAACTTTAAGCGGTACCCCAGGACACTATTATCACCCATATACGGATTCATTCAACAATTATTTATTATGTAAAATTGCTGATTAACTACTTGTATATCAAAATGAAGTGTTCAAAATCTTGCTAAAAGCATCAACAATTTTTGATCTAAGGTAATAGCATTTATTCATTTGGACGTACCATCTGAAACAGATCTAAAAACTACCATTTTATAATTCATTACCATAATAGCAAAATTTAAACCTCTAAACTCAATATAGATATTGTTAAATCGCTCATGTTACCTACGAATACCCGGGTTTCTTCACCTTTTCATTTTATAAAGCGTTAGGTGTATGCGTATAATTCCAAATTTTCCTGAAAACATATATCCCACTCGTTCTTATACAATGTGTAAATTGATTCATACTCATTTGAGAAATAAAATACAGAAACTGACCTAAACTTCATTTTCAAAAATAAACTAGCATAAATTGACTAAGATCATATTGATCACGTTATAAAAACAAAAACAAATATTTTTTGGTTGAGCTAGCATTTTCCTGACACCCTGTGGTCTACATTACACGAAAAAAGCGTTAATGGGAATATTCCACTTGTTTTAGGTTGATTAGTATTGCGATCGTGAAAGCATCCTAGTGGTATTCGTAGGTAACATTGGGTTTTGATATCACATTTACTATCACACGTCCTGGATTTATTTTCCAAGATTAGTAATGGCACTTTTGGTTCCTATAAGGCCAATATGTCATCAATCAATGGGCAAAAGGAAAAAATTGTGCAGACATTTTTATTTCGGACTTTTATTTTTGGCCCGTGGACACTTTTGGTTGGATTCGACCATATGTTTAATACCGTAAATGTTGTACTTTAAATAAAATAAGTGTCTAGTGTTTATAGGGTATTAGGAGGACAAGTGGCGGTCAATATCCATTAAACATATTAATACAAATCTCAGACAACATCCATTTGAGAACCTCAATTTCAATTCCACTGTGTAAACTGTAATTCCAGTGCAATTTCCAATATAGAACATAGAACTAGGCAAAACATAGTTGTTGAAATCCTTCTGGGACGATTTAAGTAGTATAATGTTGCTGATAGCTAGAAGAATTATGATTGGCTCTAGTGACTGCCTTAAGATGTAAACATGAAGTATGACATTTTAAAGTTTGGGACTTTATTATTGAGATCGGGGCAGAGCGAATAATACTCCCCATGTTCATTTTCAGTGATGTTTCCACCAATGCCAGCAAATAATCCATCACTTAAACTATCGAAATAATTGGGTTTTTTTTTAATTTTTAATTAGGACTAACTTAACACGTGGCTTTATTATTTGATCAATCATTAGTTTAGAGTTGACAGGGAACACATTACATATTACATTACACATTTCAATTCATTACATTACATTACACATTGCATAACATAACATTACATTACACATTACATTACACATTACATTACACATTGCATTACACATTGCATTATATAACATTACATTACATTACACATTGCATTACATTACACATTACATTACATTACATTACATTACATTACATTACATTACATTACATTACATCAGATTACATCACATCACAGAAAGTTTTTGGATGCGCCGGTCCTTATACATTATATTTCACAATGAAATAGTATTGACTATTCGCCGTCGATCGTAGCGCAGGGCGATCTATTCAAAATTTGTATTCATCTATTGCTATGGTAATTAATCCTGTTACATCATCACTTCACTACATGCATCAAACAACCGTGAATGTGGATTACAAGTATCATATGAATACCCCTATTGACTTGCCCATCGTAGCGTATGAATACCCCTATTGACTTGCCCATCGTATCGTATGAATACCCCTATTGACTTGCCCATCGTAGCGTAACACCTGCTTGTCACAAAAGAAGCTTCAATCTGATGAAGAAGGAAATGTAATTTAAAACGACTAAAAAGGAAACACATTAAACTTGCATATCCGAATAGATTCGAAAGCAACATGCATAAAAGTTTGTCTTAAAAGCGTTTGACATTAGAGTACGTCTGGTGACATTGATTAACAAAAGGGTTTATTATGATACCTATTATGAAAGGTTGATAACATCAAAGAATCAGTGTTGAAGTAATATGACGTGACTGTCAACGACGATTTTTAGTCTGGCCGCGCTCAATGTCTTCATCGCTATTATAAGCTTGTATCCCCACGTGTTTACTACGACAAGCTGTTGCCGAAACGATACATGGGGGAAAGGGAAAAGATATCGAAGCAAGTAGTTATTTGTACACTTGGAGTTGTCGCTGACCAATGTGCCCCCTAATCACTCCATAATCCATTCGCCATTTACCATTAATTGTATTCGTTTTATTCACAATACGATGCGCCTCCAGCGTTTGCTGGGGGAGAGGTTAAATTACGCAGTGCATAATGGGAAAATGTCGACTGTGATCCAACGCCCGCGTAATACGAATACAACACAGGAACAAAATGTCATTGTGTATTTTAATGTCAATACAATGATTTTACACGCGAATACGCAGTAAAACTGTAATTTACAATAATTATAGTTGGTCCATTTTCTGTCTATTGATCACACAGAATCCTGCGTGGAACTATTTTCAACATTATTATCACATTCAAATTGTAATGGTGGCTAGAACGGCGATGTCAACCATGAAGGTCAAAAATTCGATTAGCAGCAACCGCTGGCGGCGCATCGTAGTGTAAATCGCCAGAATGCAGGTGCTTGAAAATCTTTGACAAACCAAAAGAAACCCTTTGTTCCATTTCTTATGGGCATACATCTGAATCTTTTTCTGGGCAAGAGTAAGTTCTTTTGCATTTGGCCGGGAGAATGTTAAGCTACTAGAAATTCATTTTTGCCTCGAGTAGGGTTACCACAGAAGCTTGCTTGTTCCCGGGGCTTGTTCTAGCAAGCATAAGCACAATAAAGATCAGAGTTTTAACACTATCTTTATCGTTGTTCGGGGTTTCCTCCTTAAACTTAATTGAATATGGAATTCGAACGTTCAATCACATTTGGGTCAAACAGAAGAAGTACGATTGAGCTTTGTAGTATCTGGCAAAACCGAATACTACTTTCTTTAATTCCAAAAATTTAGTATCATTTTACGACACGAGCGGTTTCAGCAGTGCAGCTGAATGGGCTAAATGATTCCTCGTATACACACATTTTATATCTTCTTCTCAAGAAAATATCACTTTATGCTTCCTTGCCTGAAATCTGCAGAGAGCAGGTGTGCTGAGCGATCATTTTACGCTTTCTGTTTAACAGTTTGGCATTATATTGAAAATGTATGCCTACAACACATATGATGCAAAAACTGATGTACACAGGCGCTTATAGTGTGGCCAGGGCTTGAAAAAGGCGGGAAGATTGCATGGAAATTCATCATTTTATAGCTTTATAGTCGGATGCGCTGGCAGCATATGTCATTTTTCCACGTATATATTATTTGTAATTTCCAGATTGATGAGCGATTTCAGTGCAGAAAATTACACTTAGAAAACGCTCTCACGAAATATTATTGAGATTAAGATTATAAGAAGTTGCAATTTTACACCTTAAGCCATATCTGATAAGCTTGAACAAATACTACTGATTTGCTTTCATATCTATTTCTTCTATTTAATGTTCATTACTTATTCATTACTTATTTTTAGTATTACTTATTCATTCAATATTGACCGGTATCCATGACAATATACGTTTCATACGTAAAACAGGAGCATTTAACTATAGTATTGTAAATATAATTATCAACATTGACGTTGGCTTGTTGACTGATCAGTGAAATGAAATTTAAATCGTTATTAGTTTATATTTGTAATACAATTTCTAGGCTAATATTTATGACACGTGGTTTATATAATCAGATCAGTAATCCAAAAAACCCAAAAACCTAGTTATAAAGAATAACCTAAGCCCTTACAACTAATGCGTACTACCTACCACTATCCCAAACACACGGTTGTTTGATGTGATCCTTTATTAATTTTCCTAACAAAACATTATTATAATGTTCAATTCTGAATCTGAATAATTCCAGTCAGCTATCACACTAACATTCAGCTATCACACATATATTTTGTAGATATATAGACATATTTCTAGGCTAATATTTATGACACGTGGTTTATTTAATCAGATCAGTAATCCAAAAACCCAAAACCTAGTTATAAAGAATACACCAACCCTAACTCTAAACTTCATTTTAATCATATAGATTTTCGCATCTATATCAAATTATTAATCTTTTTCTTTTCTACTTTTTGTGGTAATTTTAATTCTATAAACTATACATTTGTGTGCAAACTGAGGGCGCTATTTAGATATATTGTAAATTTAAATTAACCAAATAATATGAGTTATACCTACACTTGTTAGTCTCTTTGTTGATGTTCTAATACCATTTTACAAGTGTCTAACCCTTGTAAAGATGCAAACAAGATTTTAGATAAATAGCGCCATCATTGTTCAACTTTTCTTTAAAATGACTCAGTTTTACATGCCTAACTTATAATGCCCTAAGCCCTAACTTTAGGCCCTTTTGGACTATTGACCCATTGGACTAATGGACTGCTCCATTTTGTGACTCCTATTGTTAGAGGTTTCAGACTTGCTATGCTAGACGGAACCTATTGATATGGATATGTGTAATATATGTGTAGCTCCTTTTGTTAAATTCCGAATTTGATGCAGCTCTCTTTGTGGACTCGGATATGCTTGATAACCATTTTATAGAAAACGAAATAAGTTACGAAAAGCTTTGTTCTTTAAGGCATATAACCAAAGACTTGAACTGCGCCACTGTACATACTGTAACGTGTCAACGTCTTATCCCTTCAGTATGATTATCCCAGCTCATTATGTTGCGGTATTGGTATTTCATGGAATATGTATTATATTATATCGACACACTGCATAATTTGAGAGAAATCATTGAAACCTTGTTACACCTCTAACCACATGAGACATAAAATGTATAATTGTAGATAACTAAACTCTTTCTTATTCTACCTAACAAAATTCACCCTGAGGTCTTCGTATTTTAGTTAGCAGAGTTTTCTCGGAAGCTTCGTGATAGGTTTAGACGGATCACTTGCGCTATCACTGTCATCTAAAGAGGAGCTTTATCTAGTTTATAAATCGAATTAGGTCACATAGTAATTAAAGTTTAACAAGGACCACATTCATGACCTGACATAAAACACTGGTTTCATTCTGAATGCTTAATGTCCCGCCTCCGGAACTTATTGGTCTATATATTATTCTTTGTATTTGGGCGACGATTCTAGACAGTGTCGTAGACACTTGGGGATTCAAGGCCTGCATTCCGATACATATCGTAAATTAAATCATCAAAAGCTTCTTAGGTACTGTACAATAATTTCAAATTTTGAGGAACTAATCTTCCAAGCCGTAAATGGCCCATAAACTGGTTATCTAATGCGAGCATATTAATACAGATAATGATGCACATTTGAATGTTTTCATAATATCTTTAGTTGCTGCGTAGAATTACCATTTTTAGATTTTGTCAAGAACCTGCATAAAAGGAATATTTTGACATATCAGTTGTGTGTACAATCTAAAAGATATCATCCGAAGAAAGCAACGAAGTAATTGCATTTGCTTCGTGCAATTCTAAATCGTCATATTGTATGGCTCTTTTCTCGAGGAGCAAACATGATCGTCTCGGAATACCATCATTAACATCCTTTTTGTTCAAATGCCCCTGGCTAGAATTTCTGGAGTATTCCATGCGTGTAAAAAATCGACAATATGCTGGGAGATCCAATAACACATTAAAAATATAGGCGTTCTGTTTTATTTTGCTTTATGAATGCAACAATGTTGTATGTGATAAAAGTAAATCAAATAGCTGCCATATGCAATAATGAACTAATGTTTTCTATTAAAATTGGAAAACAAGTGACTTTGGTGTACTGAAACGAAGACACGGGTTACAACTTTTTAAAACCAGGACTGATCATGTCCAGAATCAGTGTCTTTCGAAGTTAAGTATCGAAAAGTGTGAAGCTTTCAGAAAAATAAAAACAGACTCTTAGGTCCGAATGAACCACACAAGTTAGACTGGGTCTACTTTAGACTTGGTCTAACAATGAAGGTTATACTTAGACCCTATTTTTACCAACGTTTCAGCTTTAAAGAAGGTAAAGAAGGTAACTCATTCAACCACATTGGGGTTAAACCATATAGATTGGAATAATTATATGTGCTCTCTGAGCGTAATTGATTTCAGCTGACGCCGGTACAGCCTTAAGACCTGGCGACGTCGCTTATTTGAGCGTACACACTGCACTCAACTATTCAGCGTTTACGCGCAAGACGTTCTTTTTTGTACGCTAGCTTTTTGTACCCTGCGTTTGCTAACGCATCCCTTACTTACCGTCGACCCCCCCCCCCCACGACTACCACCTTGACCTTCCGCGTATCGGCTAAACAAATCATGCTTTCAGCATAGCACCTGTTTCCAAACGTAAACGTAAAGGTCACTAACTGGAAAGCTGGACGGAAAAATGTCATCTGTTGTAACCAATTCCCAATGGTTGTATGTCAAACTGATGACCTTGTCATTTCAGGGACAGGGGAAGAATTCCTTCAAAAAGATGTGCATAAAACTTAATGGGTGATGTAGCGTAATGTATATCCATGTAAAATGATACGACTTAATAATTCACACATAACCCCAAGTGTACATACCAATGTTTGGTTTTAAGTCTTCGATAGGTTCAAACGAAAGATATACGCGCCGTTTGTCTCTTGCTCTTCCATTTCGCTCTTTCCCTCACCCTCATTACGATAATTACTCTTTCTCCTATGGGTTCTCTTCATCTATTTTCTTTCCCAATTGATCTACAATGAGTTGTATTTAACCTACATGCTCTTTCTTTTAATTCCCTCTTTTCTGTCTCACCGCTTGTGTTTGAGATAGTGATCATGATGACAGCCTACAAGTACTCCTAACCGCTTTTACTATCATCTTTAGATACGCCTTTTTGCCCTAACATACCAAATTCTCCTTAATGATGGGTTTCATGATATTACCACCGGTCGAGGGAGCGTAAACGTGTACCCGTGTTAATCTATAGGGAAAGAACTTGAACATTTCAAAATCGATTATTCCCAGGCACGTCATGACACTGGAAAAATAATATAGAACATGAGTAAATTATCAATTTAAATTGATTTCTTACAACTAAATTTGATATTATGATGGAGGATGTGTAAATGACATGGGAATACATGCATGTATATTCTAGTTATGATGAAAAAAATACTTCTGCAAGTCACGTCTCACTTAACCATTTCTTGGCGCGCAATTTCCCGCGCAGACGATATGCTCCAAAAATTTCACAATATTCAAAATTCTCATGGTCGTATTTGAAATCTTCATTAACGTTGATTCAAATGAGTACAACCATGCTTATAGTACGTCTTCAGTCGTTCTCATGAGACCTGAAAAGATCGTATACTTTCGCGGTTTTATATGGAAAAACATTTGTACAAGAAAAGCTTTACACGAATGTAATTGATTTTACTGCGGATTTTCTCTATAGCTGGTGCATTTGTTCAGCTGTGCAATAATTCAGCTGAAAAACACGACAAACACAAGGATATACATCTAGGCCTCTTTGGATTGAGCCGAGTGTTCTTCGTTTACCTGCTCTACAAAAGTCTGTAGTGCCTCGTGGCATAACAGAAAAGGTGTCATATAATTTGAACATATTTTACGGCTATGAAAAAATGGAGGAGTCGTAAATGTATAAGTCATGCATGCTTACCCAACTTGTCTAGTAATTTACAACGATTATTATGACTTGTATGATGTATGTGAGGTAGCTTGCCATGCTTGCAGGGATTGTGGTATGATAGCTCTGGAAATAAGATGATATATGTGATGGATAGTGCTGATGTTATTATGTAAGGTTGCTTGGAAGGAGCATATGATGTTATTTCTAGCTTATGATCTCGAATTTCTATAGATTTATTTCAAGTTTAAAGAAAATAAAAAGCAGGTACTTTCCTGCAGTGTTGCAGCGATTACAATACATTGTGATGTTTTTCAAGACGAATATGGTTTAAGGCGTAAATCAAATTCGCGGCAGGTTGTTGTCATTCCTGCGTAATACGAAATCTATATCCGTGAAAAGATTAAACCGGGTCAACATAACATGATGTTC
Organism: Amphiura filiformis; assembly: GCF_039555335.1. Classification (NCBI taxonomy): domain Eukaryota; kingdom Metazoa; phylum Echinodermata; class Ophiuroidea; order Amphilepidida; family Amphiuridae; genus Amphiura; species Amphiura filiformis. The sequence continues at coordinate 38,527,410 of NC_092638.1, read as the reverse complement.
TGGAACACAGTTTTATCAGACAAGAGCTCATAAATAAACTTGTCCTGAATGTTTTATTGACGATGGTATTGCCAATTACTTCAGCAACGAAATATGAGACATCTTCGGAAAACAAATTGTACGTGACCGTATTTTTTATTTAGAGGAGTAGAACAACAAAGCAACTAGGTTTCATTGTTGATGAAATTACGTAGTCCTCTCAGTGAGTCTCACCAATAAAATGCCCAAAATAAGTACTTTTGTTGGTCGCATTTAAAGAATATCTAATTATGAAATAATTAAACAAGTACCAAAGTCCGGCGCTTTACCAACTGAGCTAATGGGGGTTGAGATACACATTTGCAGGTTTACTTGTTCGTATATAAGTTTGTGTATCGATGATTTGCTGCTAACTATCGAGTTTATACGGTTAGTTTTAAGGCATTTTATTAGTAGACACCGGTTGACCTCATTTGAAATTTTTGCGTCAATAAAATTAATATATACTCGTAGCATCACGTACTTCAATATCATCACAATTTATTTAAATACACATCACATATAAACTTTAACCAAACATTATTTGACACATAAGGAATAATATTTTCCAATATTGAAATGTCTGACAAATGTTATTACAACGTATGGCTAGAAATGTATGAAATACCAAGACATAATCTTATTATCAGTAATAGTAGCCTGAGTAGTAGTAGTAATAGCATAATCACGTGTCAGATTGAATAATAACTCTAGGCCTAGACAAATAATTAAACAAGTGATACTTGATACTAACACTATTATGAGCCATTGCCCATTATTGTCTCATGTAGTGACATAGTTCAATAACCTATCCGTTTCTCTTTTGTTTTTTCTCCTATGCGCAGCAACTCCAAGAGGATGCTTCTCCGACGACCCAGACAAATCACAGAGAGCATTACGTGAAACCTTCTTTGTTGACCAACGTAGGATGTCAGTTGCCCTCTGTCTACGATACTGTCATAGACGGTAAGTAGTAGTTTTATAATATTGCCTGTTGCTTTCTGTCTACGATGCTGTCATACAGCGGTATGAGCGGACACTTGTCCGTTCATTTTCGATACCTTTATCGGTAAGCGTTACAGGTTTCTTTGTTTTCTTCGTCCACGATATACTGCCTCTGTGAACGCTGTCACAGACAATTTAATGTTTAGTGTTCATTTCCGCGTCTGTTATCATTCGTCCTATCCTCTGTCTAGAACATCGGTAAACAGAATGAAATGTCCTGTTCATGATATTATCAAAATACATCATTTCTTTTCTTAGAAGTCAGATAGAAGGTTAGTGTTCAATTTATATCGTAGCTACTGTTCGTCAACAATACTGTCGTAGTCAAGGTTAGTATAATTAGTTATATTATCGTCTGTGTCGTCTGTCAAAGGTATTGACAGCATGTGTTATTTCACTGTCGGACACTGGTATAATGACATTAAAACATCAGAAAAAGAGCAATGAAATTTTTAAGCAACTTTTTATCATGACATAAGGAATAACATTAGGAATAACTTATATTATTTGGCTAAATTAAATAAAAAATATTATGTAAATAGCGCCCTCAATTTGCACATAAATAATAGTTTATAGAATAAAAGATACCACAAAAAAAGCAGAAAAATATTAAAGTTGCATTGAACATTATTGTAATGTTTTGTTAGAAAATTTAATAAATGATCACATCAAACCCCATCAAACAACCGTCCTGACACTGACGGTTACGTTTGACTCTTTTGTCTGTCAGCTGCTTGCTGTCTATGCTGTGTCCACAATGTCACAAGTAATTTAATACGACCTTAAATCAAGGCATGGTGTTAGGTGTACATGTCTGAGCAGAGGGCAGTACTGTTTATCCTATGGACTGAATCATAGGTCCTGATCTGTTCATGATATCCGCATGGTGCATTTGATTCTGCACCATGCATATTTTAAGGTAGTATTACCATAGCAGAAGTATAGGTGTTAGTTTACCGTCGATTGCATTCTATCCTCTATTCTGTCAATATGTCAAGTCTCGTGTCAGCTGCCCTCTGTCTACGATACAGTTATAGACAGAATGCATTAGTTGCTTAATCACTCACTATCTGTCTATGATACCGTAACACAAAGACAAGCCTTGCGATTTTCACATTTTCATATGTCAGTTGTCCTTTACCCACTATACTCACACAGTTGATTAATGTCAATTGTCAAATCTTATGTGCGTTGTCCTGTGTCCACAAGGTATTGCTATTATAGACGCCCGTATAGACGGCAAAGTGCTAGTTTACTGTCAGTTACCTCAATACAATCTCATCATGCAGCTATCTATCTGATCTGGCATAACAAACAGTAATCCCGGTGTCTTCTTCAGAGGTATTTTGACTGCGATAGTGATAATATTAAGCGAAGCCCTGTGTTATGGACAGGTCTAGCTTAGAAGTTTAGTTTAGGGAACTTACAAACGTACGCACGTCTTTGTGCCAACAAGAAATACCTAATAAACGGAACTGAATTGTGTTATTGGGATCTAATTTGGATACGGGGAGAAAGCGTAGAATTGAGGAGGAAGGAAAACTAGGCATGCGGGTACCAAGCGACTACGAACTATTCCCACTTGCGGCACTACATTTAGCTTCTATAAGGTACATAATTATATAATATCTAGAAATATCGATCTGGTGGAGGAACGGATTATTATGCAAAGAGGTTCAATTTATAGACATGGGGAATCCGGGAGAATGGGATACATGGGTAAATAAATAGACCACACTATTAACTTGTCCTCTCTTTCATTGTCTTTCTTTGATATAAATTGATATTACCCTCTTACGTAAGTAAGTTACCTTGTGTGTTACAGTTTGACCTGCCCATTGGACATGTTGGAGTCAGTGACTACCTCCGGAATATTTCTGTCAATAATCAAGTCAACATTACGTGGTGGTTTTTTTTCGGCGAAACAATGGCATATTTGCGTGTTCTAGTGCTCACATCAATATTCTCGTACATATAGCGTGCGACTACTCGTGTGGACACGCCAAAAGGTTCAAAACTCTTACGTGATTGTCGAGGTATAAAAACACTGTTGTTCCGTCTAACCACGAAACTCCTGGTCTAACTTGCTGTCACAAACGTTGCTTCTTGCTATTATAGTGACAATCTTGGGCTGCAATGGAGAACCGTCATCGTCCATTAAGGGGTGGTTGGTTTGCAACGTCTGAATTGCAATTAATTGCAGAATAATAAGCAGAGTCTCGCCTAAGATCGCCGAGACATGGCTTGGGGCCCGGATGTAAGATGGAAATTCAAGAATATAAAGAAAATATATAAGGTGGACTGGAAGAGGCGCACTAAATAATTATGATATTTTGTACGCCAAAGGGATGATCCAAACGGCAGGTTTTATGTGTCTCGTTCTCGCATTTCCGTTTTGTTGAGTTACCTACCCAAATCATATGACAATAGGATATAGGAACGCAGGAGCTTCAAAATACAACTACGAAAAATTATGCGGTAGAACGATAGACAGGTATTATGATTATGACTGCCACTAAGCATCACTACACAAATAGTACTTCATATAAATAGCCCCGTGTCTTTTGTAACTTACTACAATTCGCTCAAAGCTATTGTCATAGAAATCTTTCATGATTGCACTTTCTAATGAAATAACATGTCCAGAATAAATGCACTATTTAATTAGCTTCAAATTAAAGAACACGTGTGATGGAGAAATTCGTTTTGTGTGTTTTTCTTTTTATAAAACGATTACATAAACATTTGTGTAAATAGCCCTAGAGTAAAACGTTCTTTCTTATCTTTTCTAATTTGGCCAAGCAATTATAATTATGTTGTGTGAAAACACGTCTGTTGGATGTCTACCTCATGGTTTTATTATAGGGTCAGTATTCGACGTTTTGCGCTCTGCGTTTGGCAGTTTCTACAAACGTAGCGACAATACGTTTGCCGTGGCGCAATGACAAAACGTTGGGAAGGTGAACAAAATCATTGAACAAAGCAATACTAGGAAATTGAAGCGGAGACCGACAATCGCAGAGGGTACCTAACAATCGCATTGGAAAACCGACAATCATTTAGCGGGGAGCCAAATCGCAGCGCGGAAAGCCGAAAATCAGAGCGGAAAGTGGAATAGGAACCGTAGCCGTTTTCGCAAACACGGTGGACTATATTTTTTATAGTAAAACATGGAACCGTGGAACCTTTGCAATCTGTTCGTTAATGGATGCATTCATTGTTTGTTCTTACGTAAGGAAGAGTGGTATTAAATTGGAGCAGCTGTTGTCAGCTATTAAAAATATAACAAAAACAATATAAATTAACAATACAATAGAACAATACAACAGTTGTTTCCTTAATTCAATCGCATTAAATGCTAAATTTAGGGAATGAAGTTGCAACGTGGACAATGTCGTGACTGTGATTTTTTGAAATCACTGGATTATGTTTTAAACAAAAAATGAACTTCGATCTTTGCAATTGCCTGGTTTTGAAATGGTATACAAATCGGAAAGACACTGCCTATCCGGATTCCCTCCCCATCCAAAAATCCCACCCTCACAAAAACACGCACACCCCTACACATATACAACCGTTTCCCACATTTGTTGTCGATAAATCTGGAACACAATATTCTTCCAATGTTCTGCTGCATAATATCGATAGTGTTTTCACACAAACCTGAAAAAAGAGAAGCGACGGAAATCAAAGGCATGGAGAGCAAGTTGATATCTTGGTCGATTTACTCACCACTGTAGCTCAATCTCCGGGATTCTCAGATTTCCTCTGCCTATCAAATTGAACCTCCCTGCATCCACTGCTCTTCCACTAAATCGTATTTCTAGATATTATCGTCTTGCACCACTGTATGTACCTTACAGAATTGATTCTATCAACATGTAGTGCCGCAAGTGAGCTTGGTTAGTTGGCAATCGATTCGCACCCGTCTGCCTAGTTTTCCTTCCTCCCTAATTCTATGCTTTCTCCCTGCATCCAAAATTAGATCCCTTTACACAATTCTATTGCATTTAATCGGTATCATTTCTTGTTGAGACAAAGACGCCAATAGGGCGCTGCACAGCGGCGTCATAATCATCCGTTTGGTTGGATAAGTCGTGCAGCTGAAGTCCCTATTTCAAAAACAAATTGCTGTAAAGAACGATCTTCAAGTCTTTCAAACTAGATCCTATAACAGGGTTCTCGCATATTATTTTAACAGCTTGCCCGAATACACAGATGGCCCAAATTGTTCACATGTTGTCTACCATCTATACTATGCATAATTATTGAAATGGTACTTACCGAGTGCATTGAGCCGTGTATGTACGATTGGATTTTATTTTAAAGGCTCAATTTTACAAATAAATACTCGGGAAAGTTACAGCTGTGCTACAACCTGCCCAGCCCAAGGTGGGTTTTATTTTGCAACTCTCAATATCCAGCGGGCAAGTATCTCATTCATGCACTGAGCCATAAAAATTCTTTCAACCTAGTTTCATCTTAACTGCACAGCTTTTCAACAACTCTAGAAGTGTTTTCAAGCAGCAAGTCGACTTGAGCAAAGTGTCATTTTGGCACCTTCGCCAGGGTTCTATTTCAACTGCAGTGCTCTCACCTCCCTTGAAAGGCTGCAACATTTCATTTTGTTCTTCGGTGGACGTGACAGGAATTCTCCTTTATACTTTTTGTTGTAATACTACATTGTATATGCGCAAGACTGAAGTAGATACCCTATGTACACCGTCTTCTGTTTTTTAATAATCATTGAACAAATATTTTAGTTTTGAATGTTAGAATTCATTTTGGTGATTAATGCATTGCTATGATGAACAAACAGAAACCTTCGAATGAAGATTATTAACTAAATCGAATGAAAATTATTAACTAAATTAACAAACACCTAATATAATTATGATAACTACTATGATAACTGCTTGCGATTTACTTTTTAGGTAGGCCAGCCTTCTGAATACCTATTGATGGTATACGCAACTGTAGGAAGCAGGATACAAAACACAATATGTGTAACAAAAAATGTCAAAAATTGTAATATTTAAATTTTGACCACCATATTAGTAATATGCCTGAAATTCTATTACATTCATCCAAGAGCATCCTCGTGATATTTGTTTGAAGTGTCTTATTCAAGTTGAATAATATAAGGAATACTCGCCATCATAAACTATAGAAGCCAACAGCACTATGAATGAAGCACGTAAGACACATGTTGCTATGTTGTGTATAACAATTTCATGAAACTAAACATATAGTGCCCATCCTTAAGGAAAAATATCAAGAGACAAGCCGCTGCCAATATGTCCGTGTTCTTTTCATGTTACATAATAAAACATGTGTGCGTCGACTCTGTTATGAACTTTTCAAGGCTGAGGATAAACTGCAAATCAGTAATCTTATAGTCCTAGAAAATGACATTTTCTGAAAGTTGCCGTTAGCATGATAAGCCATTTGCCGAAATTAGTCACTCGAAATGGTAAAACAATGTAAAAGGGTACATTTCTGCAATTCAGTGTATTTCTTATCGCACAAATCAAAACATAGGTACAGTTCAGGGCAAATTCATATCGCGGGAACCATCACACCATCAACCCATAAACACAAATTAATAAAACCATCAAATTGTCATCCTAAATTTAATATCCTTTTATCACTATTCATGACACAAAATAACATTGTCTCTTTCAATACTTCACCAATTATAAAAATAGCAAAATATCACTCTAAAGAAGTCTTACCACGTCATGCATTTTCAGTGTTTTGGTTCATAAATAATCGATTATGCAAAACCATTATCTGGAATAACCAGGGAAGATGAGAAGAATTCGTGGGAATAACATAATGTGAAAATAGTTCCGTTACATTAATCTGTAAGAGAGTGTAGTTTTTACATGAAGCAAACCATAGTAAAAGAATTTAAACTTTTAAAAATGCAACTTGATGATATTATTAATACCATGTACTAATATATAAGAAATTGGAGCAATCAACAATACATGGATCTGGAATATTGCAGTGTTATCACACTGTATAGGAATAACTTCCTTGACATTGACGTAACATGGTATAATGTATTATAGCTTTACCATGTCCTATACGCTTTTCATTGCCTCTAAATCTAATAATACAAGAGTTTAATTAATACAATTTTACCAGAATTTGCAATACCATTGTATATAAATTGTTCTCCTATTTGCAATCTACCTATAGCATAATTTGGAAAACTGTAGTTTTACCATGACACGCGATATCAATGAAGAACAGTTTACAACATGTAAATCAATGCCAGAGCCGAGATGTTGCAGTTATGTTATACTGTTGTGTAAAAAAATGTTTCACTTTTTCTGATTGCAATACTACAATCTAAAATAGATGTAGGCATACCATTATCACATGTAAAAACTTTGAATTAAACAAAAAAACACGATATCGTTTCTATTAACGTAAGAGTCACAGCTATTGCAGTTTCTACACACCATGTAATTCTTTTGTTTCAAAGAATATCATTATACGAACAAAAAGTAATATTTCCTTACGTCAATGCCGGGAGTCTAAAATGTATAGTTGTAACTTATCATGCAAAACCATTGAATAAAAGCAAGCGCTTTCTTCCTTTCAATCTTGCTATACAGTTATACGGTATAACCATCTTTCACCTTAACGCGCAAAACGTATGAATGAAAATTTAACACGTTTATTTCAATACAAGAGTCCGAAGTAATGCTGTTTTTCCACGTCCTGCAATGCAGTTGAATAAGTACGTTTAGTTCATTTTAACCATACAGTTATCATTTTATTTAGATTTTTGCGTGACAAATCCAATAAAATATACTCACTGACTTGAGCTTTCGCCATCCAGGCTGATGGCTTGATCACAAGTGATCTGGTCCACTGCATTTCCCGCGGTGTTTGGATGCACTCTCACTCCTCGGGATCAAAGTTTGTTTTAACAGTGGATCATATACGTGACTCAGAGAAAAAGAGCCGTCATCGCGGTTGTAAAGAAACTGAACAAAAAGGTGTTGTTCAACGATGTTTCGTACAAAAGTACTTTATCAAAGTGATGAAATCGCGGTTGATTGCATTAGCCCCCTTCTTGCGGATCTGAATTGATTCTCGGATTCTTCTTGAAACAGCATTTGAGTCTTTGTCTAGTATGCTGGCCCCCTCCCAATTGATAACATGATTTTCTTGGGCGACGTGATCTGTGATCGCTGACTTATGTTGTTCCGATGTTGACGCTTTTCTATTTGCTCTGGTGAACTTTGTGTCTTTGACCGTTTCAGAGTCTTTTTGGTGTTCTTTTAGACGGACGCCGAATTGCCTTCCTGTTTCTCCCACATACGACTTATCACAACCTTTGCAGGGGATTTCGTAAACTGCGTCACTGGTTTCTAAGATGTCTTTCTTGTCTTTGGGATGCACAAGAATGCTTTTGAGTGTGTTTGTAGGTCGCATTGCTGTTGAAATTTTGTGTTTTTGAAAAATCCTTTGGAGTTGTTCCGAAAGACCTTCGACATAGGGGATCACAACCATACCTTTTGATGGTGTTTCGTCGGATTTCTTAGGCTTTTTTGGCTCTTTGGTTTTCGCTTCCATCTGGTGTTTGACTCTGTCAAACGCCCACTTGGGGTAACCACATTCCATTAAAGCATTCTTGATCTTTCTTTCTTCTTCCCTTTTTTTCTCTGAGTCACGTATATGATCCACTGTTAAAACAAACTTTGATCCCGAGGAGTGAGAGTGCATCCAAACACCGCGGGAAATGCAGTGGACCAGATCACTTGTGATCAAGCCATCAGCCTGGATGGCGAAAGCTCAAGTCAGTGAGTATATTTTATTGGATTTGTCACACAAAAATCTAAATAATTTGATCTACAATCCTACCGATGCATCTGTTTACGGAGGGCATACAGTTATCAGTTAGAATACGAGCTGATAATTTAATGTCCTTTATTATGTTATTAATTAGGTCTAATCAAACAATTAATAGAAACTATAATATTACAAGCAGAACTCATGCCTATCACTTTCATGTTTGTAGAAACCATTGATAAAATCATTTTAGTTCAATTTTTTGAAATAGGAGTTAGCCTCAAACAAGTTTAATATAATGATTTATAACGAAACGTTCCCCTTAATGGACCTTTCGGACAATCTGAATTTTAATGACCTCTATTATGTTTTTAATTACGTGTGATCAATCAATAGAGAAAAACCTTATTAAGAAGAACAAAATTGTTGTTAGTTGAAAGTATCAGTTTCCTGTTTACTACATAATTGTTCTCCTCATAGAGCCCTTAACACCTGCCGTAATCTCATGACTATTGGCTAGGACAGGACATGGACAGGACAATCCAGTTGAAATCCATACACCCGCTATGGAAGACATGACCTTAATCTTCCACACAGGGAGTGTGAATTTCAAATTCTCCATTTGAAATCTACACCCCTGTATGGGAGATTAAGGTCATCCACCGCAGGGTGGACGGATTTCAACTGGAATACCACATTCTTCATATATCTGTCAACAAGATGATTGTTTTTTGAACACCTTTACGAAGGAACAAACATAACGTAATGAATCCCTTATCACAATTTCCTAATAACGTGGGCAGTATACTAGTATATTAATACCCTATTCTTCAAATGACCTTGCCAGGGTGTTTTCGCAAACCATTGCAAGCTTATCTCTTTTTTGTTATAGTAACAACTGAAAAACAAAATCTGTAATATACAACATACGTATAACTAAATCCTTACCAGTCATATGGTGGAACTTCCTCCGTTATCAGCTGCATTCTAAAACGACATACTGCAGTTACTGTCCGTTTTCCTATACACAATACACAGTGCTCTTTCCCATTGACGCGTGACCCTACAAATAGCCCTACGTTAACAGTATGGGGATATGACTAGTTAACGTCGCTGTGTGAAAAATAACCGGCCAATATTAAAAGTACTCTTCTAAAGTTCTAGAAAATATAGTTTTTAACATGTCCTAAATTTTTAGCTAATTTAGATGTTTGGAAATATTCGTACTTTGGTATTTTAGTTAATGTTATAGGTAATAGTACATTGCCTAGTTAACGTCGCTGTGTGAAAAATAACCGGCCAATATTAAAAGTACTCTTCTAAAATTCTAGACAATATAGTTTTGTAACATGTCCTAAATTTTTAGCTAATTTAGGTGTTTGGAGAGGGTCGTACTTTTGTATTTTAGGAAGGACATGTAAACGACAGATAACACCAAAAATATGTAGAAATTATTTCCAAACCGTGTTAAGTCAAAAATCATTATGTTGCTCATTTTCAAGAATGCTGGTTTACAAAAAGCACGCCATTGTCTGATTTCGTGAACAAAGCCACACATAACATTGTTTCCTTTCGTTTCCTTTGTAATCGGTTACCCAACTGAAGCTATGAATACCAGCTTTATTGCGATATCGCACATGAAAACAGACACTTGTAGGCTACTTGTGCACAACCAGAGAAGATCCGATTTAATCAGTTGAGCTGTTTCAATGAGTGTTATCTTGGTTTAATAGCTTTTAATGGGGTTAAGTCCTGCAAAGGTCGAGATGAATTCTACTGTAGACATGACTGCATCATGAACTGCTCTAATAAAAGTTTAGTAAAAGAACTTCTATGAGAAACAGATTGAAGTTGTGTATTACGCTTAATTATAATGATATAATTGCATGATAATCATGATAACTGCCTCCCAAAATTACTACAGTTCCATAAACTCCCTATGCATGTGTACTAAGATAGAGTGTTCAAACTCATACTCTATTATTATGAGGTCAATTTAAATATTATATCATTAGCAAAGGATCTTGTTGAACTAGGCCGTGAAGGATGAGAGCGTTGTGGTTCGTATTAGCATCTTTTAAAGCGAGTGATGACATGATCGCAGTGTAATGTGTCAAGCGTGGTGTGCTGCATGTAATTCCACAATCTGTTAGATGCGAAAAAATGAGGGGCACACAACAGTGAAATTTCGAACATAAATACATAAAATAGAGGAGCTACCCACAATGATACTTTGTACAAAGTATCATTTGTTGATATGATCACAATAGATAATGAATTTTTATTTGCTGGTGATATTAGTGTTGGGAAATCCTTACATGTTCTTGTAATTATCTTACTATAATTCACCAGAATCTGTCTGTGTGTTTGTGTGTCTGTTTGTCTGTCCGCCTCTTTTCTCGGAGACTGGGGGTCGCACGTTCCTCAAACTTGGTGGGTGGGTGCAGCTTGGAGATTCACCAGAATCTGTCTGTGTGTTTGTGTGTCTATTTGTCTGTCCGCCTCTTTTCTCGGAGACTGGGGGTCGCACGTTCCTCAAACTTGGTGGGTGGGTGCAGCTTGGTATGAGGAAGAACGAGTTTATATTGGTTAGTGGGTCAAGGTCACCCAAGGACATCCAGGGGTCAAATAAATAAAAACTGCTTTTTCTCGGAGACTGGGGGTCGCACATTCCTTAAACTTGACGGGTGGGTGCGTCTTGACCCGGGACAGAACAAGTTTGTATTGGTTAGTGGGTCAAGGTCACCAGAGGTCATCTAGGGGTCAAATTAGTAAAAACTGTCATATGGGCATGAAACTTGGTGGGTAGGTGCATCTTGACCTAGGACAGAACAAGTTTGTATCGATTGGTGGGTCAAGGTCACCCAGGGGTCATCTGAGGTCAAATTAGTAAAACTGTTTTCCGCCTATTTTCTCGGAGACTAGAGGTCGCACGTTCCTCAAACTTGGTGGGTGGGTGCATCTGGACCTCAGACAGAACAAGTTTGTTTCAGTTAGTGGGCCAAGACCACCCGAGGTCATCCAGGGGTCATCTGAGGTCAAATTAGTAAAAACTATCGTATGGGCATGAAACTTGGTGGGTACAGTCAACTTTTATAGTCAAATTTTTAGAAGGTCATTTTGGGGTCATCCGGGGTCACCCAGGGGTCATCTGAGGTCAAATTAGTAAAACATGTCGTATGCGCATGAAACTTGGTGGGTACAGTCACCTTTTTCAAAAAGTGAGCCGAGGTGGGGGCTTTTTAAACTTGCTGCTTTCTTTACGTTGTCAACGTATTTTTGGTGGATTTTCTTTCTTTTTATGAATGTAAGTACTCCATAAAACGAATAAAACGAAAAATAGATGTTTGGAATTATGTTATCCTTGATTTATGACAGTAAATAATTTAATAAAACTTTATCAGCCGTTTATTTTTAAAACTTGCTGGTCACAGCTACCGCGTGACTGTAATGGTAATAGGGATGGGGATAGGGATACATATACATTTTAATATACTTTAATTATTCAAGGCAACTAAGAAAATGTAAATATGAACAAGTGCCACGACTTAGCAAGATAATTGTGTTTTAATGATTCTGGTTTTTGTAGCCCTGCGGGGCAATCTAGTTGGATATCCAAATTTCGCGGCTGATAGTTCTTTGTAGCCCTGCGGGGCAATCTAGTTAGATTTCCCTATTAAGCGGCGGTTGTTGGCGGTCTTTCGCGGTTTGTAGTTTTAATTTCCCTCATTCTTCATGCCCTACCCTCTATCGGGGGTTAATTTATAGTTTACGCTTGTTGGATAACTATACTTCGCGATGTGTGGTTCTTTGTAGCCCTGCGGGGCAACCTAGTTGGATATCCAAAGTTTGCGGTTGATAGTTATTTAGATTTATAGATCTAGTTGGATTTCCCTATTAAGCGGCGGCTGTTGGCGGTTGGCAGTCCAATGCCTTAAACATTAGACCACGGGAATCGGCTGTGAAATAGCGTGTCGATGTACAATATTTATTATATGAAAAGTGTCGGCCGAAAAGAACAAAAGGCGAATGGGGTTCGGAATTTGTATGTACGGTATTTCAGAAATTGCTAGGGTACAATTGGAAGTGAATCTGAAAAAGTAGTGTGAAGGTGATAACCAGGTAGACCTGTAGCAGTGTCTAAAAATTCTGGATCAGTATGATTTGCCACTAATTTTCGCTATGAAATACCGCGTGAAATGGAAGCAAAAATATTTGTTTATTACGAACAATGATTGACTGTATGATTGGTGGCCCTTTTTGAATTAATGAGTTGTCAAGATATTACACCTGGGACTGTAAATAACATTTAGCATGCTTTTAGATACATTTTGTACCCAGCGAAAAATAACATCGAACAATAGAAGTCAAGTGTTTTAATGTTAGGTGTAAATATAGTCTCGCGGGAGCATCTGTTATTAGTCTTCTTTATCAGTCTTTTTTTTTAAAACTTGCTGGTCACGGCTACCGCGTGACTCTAATAATTGCTTTATTTTCAACATTTAAAAGTCGTATTACTACAATGTATATTGTAAATATTTATATTTAGCAGTATTTCCATAGAAGTATTTCCCATAAATTCTATCCCAGAGCAACGCAATATGGAAAGTAAGATGTTTGATTGGTTATTAGTCTGAAAACCCAATAACTTAGTTATCAACCCTAATCCTTACCCTAACCCTAGCCCTAAACTTCACCCTAACCTATAATATAACAATAGCCCTATAAAATTCTAAGGGGCTGTGCAATAATTATGAGCCCCCAAAAATTTCTTGCTCCCCCCCCCCACAATTTTACCCTCCCCCAGGGCTCATAATTATTGCACAGCCCCTAACTCTAACCCTAAACATAACCCTGATGACTTTAATCCTAACTCTGACTAAACCTAACCTATCCTCAACATTAACCATATACCCTGTGTTAACCATAATACCATAACCTTACCCCTAACCCATATCCTAACCTAAAATACCATAAACCCTAGCTTTAAACCTTTCCGGACTAATGACCTGTCGGACCTTTGACCTTGGATGTACTGCAACAGGTACTAATTTGAAATGGTACATGTCTTTCAAGAAGGAACGGCCAATATGTTAAATTAGGATCCACGTAAATGACCATAGTTGCTTCTTCTCTTTGCATTAAGGTTAAGATCTCCCACAGTAAAGGATATGTACTGGATACATGAGGAGAGATAACATAGTGACCTATCTTTTAGTACTTTGGTACATAGTGAGTGATGATGAACAATTTCGTCTACTTGTGCATGGGCGTAAGGCTGATAAAGGTGACATATAATAATCTACATTGCTATTGGACATTATATATATAATAATTTGAGGGAAAGAGTCGTGATATCAAGCTTACGAAAAGTCATTGAATTATTTTTCCGTTTTTTGCCACATGAGATCACAAACACTCTACCACGCAGTGCATGTGTACCTGGTGTATGAATTTCTATATTGTGATGCATTTTAAAAAGAAGCCACAATACGAACCATATGATTCTTCTGGCGAACCTAATTTAACTTGGTCAACAATACCGCACTTTTGCCTCCAGTATAGCAGTTTTAATATCAGTGTGTCAACATATTTTTTAAGGCTTCGCAATAATACTCTCATTTTTTGAAGCATGGATGTTGAGGTTTAGTTTTTTTTTAATTTTAGATCACTAGACATTTGCCCTGAAACCTAGAAAAATAAATACACAGTAGAATACGTGATAAGGAACACGTCTTAGCGAGATCAAATAATCCGTATCTTTCCGCATGTTGAAACATCTCATACTACTACGGCTAATTATGTAGATAACGACTAAACGATGTGTGATTGAGACTTGTCCAATGAGATTGGGCGTATCATGTTGCTTTGAAAAAACAAGCCTGGTAATTGGATAGTAAATAATACACCAGTCGTTAGCGATTATCATTTTTTTATTGTGAAATATAGTTTTATTAGAATTTGTAATACAATTAAGAAGCAACAAGCGACAAAATGTATTTTTACTACGACCCGCAATATCCTTGCAAAATCTTGTAAAATTCAAAAATAGAATTTTAGCAAATCTTGTAAGAACAATGAATAAGATTCGTTTGTATTTTATTATTCCTCTAAACCGTTGTCAGTTGATCGTATCAGTTTCCTGCTTACCGCAGAATTGCCATCCCCGTTCGTGCGAACTCATAGAACCCGTAACACCTGCCGTGATCTCGGGACAGTTCTTTCCATCTCTGTCAAGAAGATGATTGTTGTTTTGGAACACCTTTACGAAGGAACAAACATCACGTAATGAATCCCTTTAACGTGGGCAATATATCAATTTACACCCTATGCTTCAAAGGAACTTGCTAGGGTGTTTTCGCATATCGTATGTTTGAAATTTGCCTATGCAACCTAATCTCTTATTTAATGTTAACAACGGAAAAAATAAAATGATTTTCTTGTCCTTTTCGTTAGTTGATCTGTTACTACAACATATAACCAAATTCTTCTCAATTATTATGGTGTAACTTCATCTAATATAAGTTTAGTAAAAGTATTTGAGTAACACGTTGAAGTAGGGGCGGCGTCAGAGAGGGGCTGTGCAAAAAGAGGTGAAAGTGAGGAAAAAGAGAAGAGGGAGGTGAGAGAAAAAGAGAGGGGGGAGAGAGAGAGAGACAGAGAGAGGAGGAAGAAAGAAGACGAATAGGAGCAATTCCTCTCCCTGGCCATGAGAGGCGAAAGGTGAAGCTCCCTCTCCCTCGTTTGGACATCCCATCTCCCACCTGTGGAATGCTGACCGACGAGTTGTGTTTTCTATTTTGGGGCCTATTTTCGGTCCATTTCCCCATGAACATGATGAAAGTCACCTTGCCTCCCCTGCCTTTTCTCCCAACCCCTTCATGGCTGCGTCACCGTCCTGACACGGCAAAACTCGCAATTCTGCTAGCAAGTTAATCTTTATAAATATAGATAAGTGAGTCCGATATCTATTCAGAGCACACAACTTTTAAGGGGTTTCATCACATTGTATTATGATAACGGCCTCCCACAACTATATTTCCTTAAAACCAACATGTACTAACAATATATATGTCATTGGCAAAGGAGATTATCCCGGTTTTGATGTAGCTCATTTAGTGTTAGCACCTGTTATAGCGAATGGTGACATGCTCGCAGTCTGTAATGACCAAGCCTTCTGTGCTGCATGTAATTCTACAATCTTAAGATGTGAAAAACGAGGGGCACACAACAGTGAAATTTCGAACATAAATACGTAAAATAAAAGAGCTACCCAAAATGTATAATTCTTTGATCACAATGATTGAAATATTGACTTTTTATCTGCTGGTGATAAAAGTGTAGACAATTAGCAACAGAAGAACAGCACATGCTCTTTTAAATATTTATGATTAATATAATGTGTGCCGTTGTATAACACCGACAGATATAACTTTCGTATACACTTTTAGTAGAAATGTATGCACAACCTAAAAGTGATCTCCCGTAAAATACCCAACGACAAATAAGGGCACGGAATCTTAAATCTTGTTGGAGTTTCACATGAGGGAGGTCTCTATTCGCACATGAAATTTGCACATGAAACAAAGGAGCCCAAATGCCCCATTAGGCGAATCTTTATGGTATGTGAAACCAACTTGTACGCAGAAATGTATTCTGTAAACACTCCGTAGAAATTATGATTTCTATTCATACATATTACTGGAAGTTGAATAATCTAATATTTTCCATATTTAAAAGTCGTTTTGCTTTGGTGTAATTAAATGGTCAGATTAACAGCCTCCCAGTTTTCCCCCATCAACATTGATATGTATTTCTCATTGATTGTGTGAGAGAAAGATATCGAAAGTGGGTTAATCCCATTATTATTCACAGAGTATTCTGCGGGGCCTTCAAATGCATTTTGTTGCTCGGTCCTGATTTGGTCAAATGATCTAACTTGAAAATGGCTGTTTTGAGAAAAAGAGCTTTAAAATTTGAACACTTGGCGTTTTTCTTTTTGAATCAAATAAATTAATAAAAACATTTAATATCTTTTAAAAATCCTACATTTGTCTAATTTGGTTGAGTAATTTAGAAACAACAGCCATTTTAGGAAGTTCGATTGTTTTACATTGTTTTACTTCGTAACAAAAATAAACATAACACGACACATTTTAATGTTAAAATATGGTAAAATTATTTCGATATCAAAAATATATTGTTTTGCCGTGTTATCATTAATTCGTTAGGGTTTGTCTAGCCCTCAGAGGGCCTGGGCCAATGAGGTAAAATGATGTGACGGAAAGTGACAAAAAGTGTCAGTACGGTGGTGAGGATATCACAAATGGAAGGAGTGCCACCACATTAGCCAAGATATGGATTTATCCCAAAATTGCAAGTCAGGTCGTTTTACCAAATCAGGGCCGCGCTAGTTTTTGAATACTGACATGCAACTTTGCAGGTGGGGAGTAGTTGTTAATATTATTCAACCAAATATTATCATTAGCATGTGATGATATTGGACCATCCTACCTTACTATTTACCAGCCAGACGTAATTTGTGCCCATACTTTTTAGACTTGCACTTAGATTCACTGAGACGTCTGCTCATGGAAGAGATAAATGACTTTTTGATGAACTAATAATGCATTGATACTTTTAAAATGCGCAGTCAATGGGATTTGAAACATATCCCAGCCTACTAAGGCAAAGTTCTTTACCTCATAGATTTGTTGTATGGAGGATTGGAGGTTATTGAAATATTCCACTTTGAACGATACCACTTTGGTGCATGTGACTTTGTCTACTTGTGCATAGTTTAAAGGTAGAAATTATGAGATTAATTTTAATCTGCACTGCTCTTGAACATTATGTAAATTTATATATAATTTAAAGAAAAGAACCGTGGTATCAACCTTACCGTGCTTACGAAAAGCCATTGAATTATTTCCGTTTTTGCCACATGAAATGAAAAACACTGTACCACGCAGTGCATGTGTTTCAATGTCTAATATTATGACGAATTTTAAGAAAGAAGCCACTATACGAACCATATGATTCTTCGGGCGAACCTAATTTAACTTGGTCAACAATACCGCACTTTTGCCTCCAGTATAGCTACTTTAATTATAGTGTGTCAACATAATTTTTTAAGGCTTCGCAATAATACTGTCATTTTTGAAGCATGGATGTTGAGGGTTTTATTTTAAATTTTAGATCACTAGACATTTGCCCTGAAACCTAGAAAAATAAGTACATAGTAGAATACGTGATAAGGAACACGTCTTAGCGAGATCACATAATCCAGTATCTTTCCGGCATGTTGAAGCATCCCATACTGGTACGGCTAATTGTGCAGAAAACAACTTGAGACTAAGCGATGTGTGATTGAGACCTGTCCAATGAGGTTGGGCGTATTATGTTGCTTTGGAAAAACAAGCCTGGTAATTGGATAAGAAATAAACACCCGTCGCTATCGACTATCATTTTTGTTTCAGTGTGAAAGGTTTTTTACGAGAATTTTCAATAGCATTAAGAAAGCAACAAGCGAATCAAAGTGTATTTACCACGACCCGCAACATCCTTGTGGAATACTGCGAACATCAAAATATACAATTTCATCAAATCTTGCAATATTAATGAATACGAATTGTTTGTATTTTATATTTGCTAACTTTGGTTTTTGTAGTTATCTATGAGGAGTTGAGTACTTGTTTGAAAGATAAAATACAAGTTCAATTTTGTACAGAGAGGTGTATTGTTTTTCAGATGTACCGATATCACACATAAATATTTTCAACTTTTTTCAACTCGTATATTCGTCTCATTCACAGGGGTTTACGATTCGCTGGCCTCGAATTTCGCAGTGAGTGTTATTGTGGACAAGATATTTACCAATCCAAAGCTGATAATGAAACGAAATGTGATCTACGGTGTGTTGGCGATACATCCGAGATCTGCGGAGGAGCACCTTACATATCAATATACGAAATCTTAGGGGAAACCAATGCAAATAAACCAGAAGGTAAGACTACCATTTTCTACTTAACACAATTATAAGAGGACCCGGGGTCTAGCGTTGGCTCGTAATCAGAGGCTTGTGGGTTCAAGTCCCGACGGTAGTGCCCTTAACCTCAAATTGTCTCTCTCCACCCAGGTGTATAAATGGGTACTGGCATAATATATTGATGGGAAGGTAGCACAAACTGGTTGTGAGGGAGGAGTGACGCTCTCAAAACAAGGAAAAGAGATTGGCACTACGCCAAGGAAAAGGAGATGGGCACTTCGGCCTGTGAGCATTGGGCTATTCCATTTAAAATCCACACTCCCGTTGTGGAAGATTTAGCTAAAGTCTTCCACAGAGGGAGTATGAGTTTTGATTAAAATAGACAAATTGGGTAACTTCCATTTGAAATACTTACTCCAGATGTGGAAGAGATAGGTAAAGCCATAATAAAGAGGGAGTACGGGTTTCAAAATGATATAGCCCCGACTAATTACATTCAAAAAACATACACCCCTGTGGAAGATATTTCCAAAATCTTGTGGTAGTGGTAGTGTGGATTTCAACTGGAATAGCCCATTGCTCCGACATGAATGTACCTTTACCTTACTTTCTACACTGACCAACACAAAGTCCTGATCATAATAATTATTATTCCCTTATTCCAACGCTAAAGCAACAGGCCTGTTTATAATAACCGCCTACATTCTGCCAGATGCGACCCTCAAGAAAACAAAATCTACTTCCTACAATCGCCAACATAAGACGCTGTAAGGAAGAAACTTCACCAAGAACTAGAACTTGTGCAATCAGTATCACCATCAGGAAGGAGTTTAATTCGCAGCAGCGAGGATGTAATCTAAACACCCTCTAGCTAAATCTGGCTTATAATATTGAACTTTGAAGAAGCCTTCTTAATAAGGCCTCTCCAGTTCCAATCATATTACTGCAGAAGGTTCGGTTATATTGCATTGCGTTTTCTAGCTGGATGCGAATTATCTGTATATATAAAAGATTGTCGCAGATCCCTGTGAGGTGTAGTTTATTTATGTCATGGTAGAAGATTTCAAATCGATTGTTATCCATGACCCCACCTGCTTATATGATGCGATTGCAATCAGTTTTGCCATCTTTTATCCGAGCCTTTATCCGCCCAAACTTGGATGCTGCTAATAATTTCAAACGATACCTGTTGTTGACTTTTTCTCACGATTTGCCTGACAGCAATCGCATCAACCCTAGACTTCTTGAAACTAATAAAGAAGTGATATAATGTCGGGTTGTCATCATCACTAAGTGTCATACTTTGGGAAATTCTGAGTGGTATACAACCCAACAAAAGTATGACACGGATGCCTTCATGTTTCTTAAATGCTTTATAGTGGGCAAAAAGAACGGTTGTAGCAATACTGCTGACAATATATCTTCAATTACTCCTCTTATATTGCCCTTATTTGACTAAGACTAACTACTTTCTCTTCCAACCTTCGAGAATTAAAGGGCATAGTTGAATCCAATGGTTAATTATTAAAGACGTATAAGATACTTACGGCGCGAATATTGCGATAGAGTAAACATATTTGTCTTCAATGATCTTGTCAGGATCCCGTATGTAAATAACATGAAGACACTGCTTTATCTTAACCTTAAGTAGTTGTCTTGTCAAACAGAATATAATAACAGCGATATCGATCACTGCCGTATAGAAAAGCCGAAGAAATCCTGACAAATTTGATATGCTTTCTTCGTTTGATGTTGAGGTAACATGGAAATTTATAGCTTTGACACTGTCATCAATTGTCTCTGTTCATAAAGTAAGATTATTAGTTTGCCATAGTAAACTAAAAATATTTCAGTTGTTTTTTAAGTGACTAGACACTATATTGCCAGTATAGTATATTAGCACCGAAAAAGTCTTTTAAAATAAAATACGAGGATGGGCTAAAAATGTTACGCACCGGTAGATTTGATGTATCAGTTCATACAATTCTCGCTATTCGCAATAAGGGCGCCGCCAGCGGGTTTGCGATGTAATCGTGATGTATCATGGAAAAGGTCGACATCAAGTCCGCGCAATACGAATATTACCATGCTATTACATAGGAACACGTGACAATATTTTTTAGTTTGTCAAAATAAAGGTGTTACACGCGAATCGATACTCAATAATACTTAATAATGCGATTTGAAATGTGCACAATTAATTTTTCTCTATCGATTTGCGTGTAATACCGTTATATTGACAAACTAAAAAATATTGTCACGTGTTCCTATGTAATAGCATAGTAATATTCGTATTGCGCGGACTTGATGTCGACCTTTTCCCATGATACATCACGATTTTCCCATGATACATCACGATTACATCGCAAACCGCTGGCGGCGCCCTTATTGCGAATAGCGAGAATTGAGAAAACCTTAAGCAGATAGCCTTTCCCGATAGGAATTCATAAGACGTAAGACGTAAGTTAAAACTTTCTTATACTATGAATTCATAATAAGTAATTGTATTTCTACGAGTACGCATTCAGTTATCACAGTACTGTTGTAGTCGGTCCCTGTGTGAGTGGTCGAGCTTTCGTCGGATGTGCCTCTACCTTCAGCAGGATTGAATGAAGTCAGAGACACATCCGACGAAAGCTCGACCACTCACACAGGGACTAGGTGCATCGGTAGTGTGATAACCGGCGGCGTACTCGTAACTAGTAGAAATACTAGATTCGTATGAGAAATTCATTTCTTCTTCGTGTTTAGTCTTTTAAAGAATATACAGAGGACCTGAAATATGGACTTATTTCTGAGAATTAACGTTTAAAACACAGCACCTTCTGTACTCGAATGTGAAACTATCGCGATTATTCAGCGTGTTTCTAATGAGCAAACGTTTGACTGGTAGTGCGATTGTATTCATTAAGTAGCATAAATATACTCACTTGCACACGTGTCCATAAAACTTTTTATAGACACTGTAATGACTGTATGTTAACCAATATAATTATTTGAAAATAATTATATTTATCAATATACAATACATTTGGGTAACATTTCCTATTTTAGATTCAAGTCTTTGTCTTGTCTATATTAACATATGTCTGCAAAATACCCAGACGTCTTTGGATTGTTCACGTTTGTCAACTACCTAAACATATACTAGACCAGGTCGAATAACACACAAAACAATGTCGTTTCCTTCTGGTGTCAGTCTGGTGCTCACTCTCAATCAATTCCTCTCAATTAAGCTAGATTTACACTTCGTTGGTTAGACGTAAGCGATTCCTTTTCTAGCATATACGACCAGCCGTTTATTTTCAGTACCAGAAGCAACGGTCCACTTGATTGGTCAAATCTACGTCGCTGCTATCACTAGCAACTGACTATAGGTTCAACTCAAGATGTATGGATGCGTTTAATTTAAGTCGTCAGAATTACGTGATACTGGGCTGAGTACACCGTATACTTCTTATCCTGTAATTCATTTATAGATTTGTTGTGGACATGGAGGCCAGATTCGTGTCCTCGGGACACTAATGCGTTACTCTCAGATTTCTATAGATGGGGCTAAAATGTTACAAAATCAATTGAATGGTTAAATGCATATTCACCCAGACGTCAAAGAAGATCGTGAAAATCAGACGAAATTTGGAAAAGGTGTCTACATTTTGTGATTTGTTACCCACTACTTTTATGTGATAGCCGCAAGAAGTAGGTTTATACATGATGGACAAGACAGATAACAGAATTCATCACAGTCAGGGCATACACCTCGCTAAATGTGACGAATGTTATATACCTTTTAGAAATAAATCCGATTGGTAAGAATAAATGCCTTACCGGAGCTACCAAAGAAGTTAAGTTTTAGTTAAGTTCACGTCCTTTATAATTGGACCATTAGGAAGAATGATTAACTTTATGGGAAGCCAGAACCTGAT